>NW_026913855.1:3648750-4865000 GCF_034315485.1 Pezoporus occidentalis
ACTTTTTCTGGTAACAACTCTGTATTACAAAATATCATTAATCACCATTTAAACTTAAAAATATTATTCCAAAAGCTTGAAGCATCTATGCAGAATATATTTTTGGGGTTCATTAGAAACAAATTAAATTCTTGTTAAAATCTAATGAGACTGAAAGAGTATCTGAGAGTCTACACTGAATAAAATGAAAAATTACATGCTTTTTAAAGGTGTCATGATAGCTCCTCATGATAGAGTGTGAATATAAAATTTAAGAACAAAGACAACTCAGTTCATATACAATAGCAAGTTGCATTTTCATGAAATTAGGTAGATGTAACAGCTACCCATGAAAGTCTTGAGTCAATGAAAATTAACAGCTGGCAGTGTGTGAATACAGTGAAGCCTCTAAAAAGATATTTTTTTTTCAGCTTTAATGAGACTGTGGAAAGAGCAGCATGTATTGCTCTTAATTTAAATACTGTTCTATATTCTTATGCTCTTGATCACCCATGGTTCTGTTGTTAATCTGTTGACTGTTCATTCATCCTATAGTCAAGCCAACACCAACGTTTCCAAGAAAACAAGGGCGGAGTCCCACATCTAAAAAGTCACAGCATATCTTCAAAGCAAAAATAATTTTCTTTTACAGAATTAATTCTGAAAAAATAGTAGCATCAGAGACATCACAGTACATTTTTTATATGTGTGGAGGCTTACAATCTGCAGAAGCACAGTCAAAGACTAAATTTATTTTTTTTTCCTAATATTTGGCATAGTACTGAAAGATTGTTTTAACACAACAAAGCAAGAGCAACTTTTAAATATTCCTTAAAGTTTTGGTCTAAATACTGGACTTGGTGTTGAATAGATTGGACAACCCTTCTGCCTTTAACCATTGTATAACTGGTGATAAAAAAAGCTATGATGGTGTCTCTATATCCTTATTAAATGACCTCTATAATTACATTTAGGGGGTTGGGTGGTTTGTTTTTTTCTTCTTTTTTTTTTTAATTATTCCTTCCAATTCTCATTATAATAATGCATTCTTATTCAAAATAACTATGAAGAATATAGTAAATCAATTTCACTCTTAAGCATAAAACTTCAGTGATAGATTTGATAGCAAATCAGGGAGAATAATACCATATTTGAGTATTTGGATACTGTGATTAAAGATATTGTGGATATTGTGATTAAAGAATTATAATTTGACAAAAATTTGACTTAAGAAAAAAAAGTAATCCCCAAACCACTGGCCAGCTTTACTTAAATGAAAACAGATAAGCAAATAAATTAGTAACTAAAATTTTTGTTCTGTGACAAAAATATGTGAGTACTTCTTTTTTAAAAAAAACATTTACACCGCTGTAACTTGGAAGATCTTTTTCCTCTCATTCTTTATCTCCTTTTGACCTGCATATGCCTTTCACTTAATGATTCACTAGATTCCTCTTATTTGAAGATTTAAAGTCCACTTTGTTTATAATTTTCCTTCATATGACATTTGCATGGTTTAGTATTTCACATTACACTGATTTTTAAAATTACAGTTCTGTAACCAAAATCTCACTATGGAAAGTGTAGTGAAAATAAACTGGCTATTTTTCATAACATTTCTACAAATCCCCCAAAGTCTTTGCTTATGTTTCAATTGCTTTCATTTAGTATTGTGATTTTAGAAATGTTCAGATACTATCAATAAAATAAAAGGCATTTGACATAAAAAAGACAAGTATTATACAATCATAGAATCACTGAATAATTTGGGTTGGAAAGGACCTTAAGATCATCTAGTTCCAACCCCCCTGCCATGGGCAGGGACACCTCACACTAAACCATGCCACCCAAGGCTCTGTCCAGCCTGGCCTTGAACACCGCCAGGGATGGAGCATTCACAACTTCCCTGGGCAACCCATTCCAGTGCCTCACCACCCTCACAGTAAAGAATTTATCCCTTATATCCAATCTAAACTTCCCCTGTTTAAGTTTTAACCCATTACCCCTTGTCACTACAGTCCCTAATGAATAGTCCATCCCCAGCATCCCTATAGCCCCCCTTCAGATACTGGAAGGCTGCTATGAGGTCTTGAAAACTGTTGGACCAGTCTGCCATTTTAATTTTGGATTTTAAAATTTATTATTACTGTATTATTATTATTAAGTTAGTATGCTGAGCAAGATTATTATGAAAAGATGAAAGCACAAAAAGTTTGAAATGAGTATTGCCTTGAAATAGAGCTGCATAATATATGAACATTAGAAAATATACACAAATCTGGGTGCATGGAAAAATCAGTATTCAAATGGATGGAATAACACTGTGCACACACTGTACATACAAATATATACTCTAGGAAAATATAAGACAGGGTTATACTGTATACATATAAATGGATATAATTAAAAGTTATCATATTAACAAAAGATATTATACTACTACAAAGTCAGATCATGGTTAAAGCATACTCCAAGTCTTTCCTAAAGGAGTAAAGTTTCTTATTATGTTTGAAATGGTAAAAATACTGTATGTATTGCATGTGTTGTATGCAAATGAACACCTAAGCACATTTTTAGAACGACAAAGCTCTCTAAGCACAAAAGAGTCTGCTGCAAAGATTCTACTGTGATCTTAGATATAAATAAATAAAATCTGTGACAGACACACAGTTAGTTAAATCTGCTTATCTGGGGTTTCCACAGGCATTTTGAAGCATCCAGAAGAGCAATGCTACAGGGATATGTCTTGCACCAAGTTAAACTGCAAAGTCCAGAATATCATAACATAAAGCAAAATAAAAAGTTCTTTATAAAAAATATATTGAGCTTTTCAGTATTAGGTAAAAAAAACCAAACCAACAAACAAAAACATACAAATAAAAAAAAAAAACCAAACAAAAAACAAACAACAACAAACCAACCACCCAAAAATCCCCCAAAATTCAAATTTTTTTCAGCAAAAAGCAGAGAACGAAAAAAATGCTAAAATTAAGGAACAGAAAAAGACTCCATTATAATGTTTTCTGATGTCAGCCTTTCATTCTAGTCCATATTTCTTTCCTCTGTAAAGTCCTTTCAGAGAAGCTTTTTAAACATTTGTTTTACCTTTTTTTAAAAAAAAAACAAACTTAACTGAATGTTGTTACAGCTCCCAAATGAGCTTTTATGTCAAAAACCCTTTAAACGCTAAAGATAGGTTAGAGTAAACATTGTTAAAACTCATAGCAAATTCACAGTTCAATTAGCCATTAGCATATAGAAATACAATTTTAATGTCAGCTGGCTATGGATTTAAAGGATTTTAACTTACATTATATACTCCTTAAAAACACAATGACAGCCAATTCCAGCAGAGAAGCATTTTAGATGCCTTTTGAAAGGCTATCTTATTTATCATCTTTGCTTTAAAACTGGCTATGGAAATTTATGGAATTTCTGCCTTTTTGATTACTTTGAGCAGTGGCAGCATATTCATCTGTTTGTTTCGGCATAACTCCAGAAATAAATCTCCTGTGTAAGGCTAAATCCTGATACTGTACTTGACTTAGGGGGGATGCAGAAAGCTTCATCCCTGTTTACTGATAGCTGAGGTTGACCAGAGTGGTATCCCTTGCCAGGAAACTGAGGAAAATCAACATTGCTAGACAAAACAAAATCATGGAGAAACAACAAAGAAAACATCCTGGAAGACTTGATTTAAATGAAGAACAGAGTAATTGGTTTGAACATAGTAGAGTCTATCAAATGTTTTTCTATAAAAGCATATGTTTAGAAGTCCTCATTGACCATTTAATAAAAGATGTAAGTCCTCATTGACCTTTTTATAAAAGATGTATTAGTCCAAAATGGAATTTAGAGAGAATTAGGGCACTATACTAAAAGTCCAGAAAGTATGTGACCACAGTTCAATACTCAGATAGTAACGATGTATATACAGCTAGTAACAATGGACTCTTGGTTCATCCATTTTTTAAGATGAGCTTTTTTTCAATTCTCAGTCTGTTGAGAAACAATACGAAGTGTATTATTTCAGCCAATACACACTACTAGGAATACTTGTCTGAACTTCACAACATTCAACAAAGACAAAACCAGGAAGCATTGCTACAAGGGCATGGGCTGGTGGAAGGGACCTGGAGGTCTTGGAAGACACCAGCTGAGCATGAGCCACCTGTGTGCTCTGTCTGGAGAGATGGCCAACAGCATGCTGAGAGGAATGGACAGGGGAATAGTCAGGACATGGAGGGGAGGAACTATGCCCCTCTGTTCAGCACTTATGAGATCCCATCTTGATACTTCTGTCTGAGTGTTAGGCTCCCCCCAGCACAAGGAGGAGGAAAGGCCTTCAAGTTGGCTAAGGTCTGGAGCACTTGCCCTGTTAGGATGAGAGCTTCTTGAGCCAAGAGGACAAATGGCCTTGGGGCGAGCAAAATGCAGAATGCTGGCACCTGTGAATAGTTTATTGACAAGATGGAGTCAGACACTTCACAGTGGTGGACAATGGGGAAATGAGAGACAGCAAGCATAAGGAAAAGCAAGTCTAGGATCTTTTTCACTCAAAGGACAGTCATGCAGTGGAAGAGCTAGCTCAGAGAGACCATGCAGTCTCCATCCTTGAAGATTTTCAGGACTCAACTGGATAAAGCCCTAAGCAACCTGATCTGAACAATTTTGCTATGATCACATATTGTCAAGAGTGAATTAAAACTAATGACATTTTTTCTACAGCTCTAAAATTGCCTGACAAACATCTAGATTTTCAAATTACAATACTGCAGAATCTGGATGACCTATTTATTTGAAACAAACTCAGTCCCTCTTCCTCGCTTTTGCTTTTCTAGTGAAGAGGTGCTAACCCTTAAGACAGCATAGCAATTAAATTGGAGGTGCTTAAGTTCTTCATTAGATCTAATCTTAGTCCTCATTGCACCTAGACTTTGTCATTTGCATAGAAGTTTTAACTAAGGGGAAAAAAAAAAAAATCTATTTTTGATGTCATTGGCAATTTAAAAAGCAGGCTTGCAGAGTAACTTGTGCATTAACGCCATGCCTTAGGGATATTTATACGAACCTTTTAAATTAAACCTTTCAAATTAACTTGCTAATCCTATAGAATTGACAACCATGCATTCAGCTAAGTTTATTATTCACATCATAATGATTTATGGTCATTTTAACAAGTTACAGCCCATGTGTTGTGTTGTCATGTCTTTCTGAAGATCAGTTATTTGGATTAGCTATGCAAGTGTATGAATATTTCTTATGTTTCATAAGAGACATCCTTTAAGTTAGGATTTCCTCCAAATGCTTGATCAAACCAAACTGCTTGTTTTTGTAGACAGCTGAGCTCTAAACTGCAGCTTTTTCTTCAAAGTGAAAGGACGTTCCTCACATAGCTTACTTTTACTTTTCTATTATTATTTTTATAAACCTGTAAAACAACATTAAAAATTCAAATGCAAGCTATGTCATTTTAAATGAGATTATCTCTAAGAAGATTTGCAGTAAGTAGCTTGTTAAACTGCCTGGTAAGTTTAACTGACAAAGTTAAGAGGTCTTGCTAGCAGTTAATTCTTTCAGAAGAAGTAAAATAAGGTATGGATTTCTGAGACAGACATACAGAGAAAGACAGACACAAAAGGAAAATGTTCAACAATGGTACATTAAGGAACCAATCTAACTTTAAACCTTACAAACTGCAACAATGAAATCTGTCTTACAGTTAACACTACATATGAATGCTTTATTTGTTATTAGAATATCTAGACAGATTAAAAGTTGCAAGATACCTATCTAATGCAGATCCAACAAAGAGGTTTATTACAATTATCATTTTAGTTTTCGCCTAGGTCTTCTGCCTTTTACTTTTAAATTTAAATTCAAAGCAGCCATTGTGCTAGAGTAAGTGTATTTAAAATTTCTGATATTTTATGTCATGCTTACCAGCTAATGGGCATGTGAACAAAGAACACCTTGCTGTGATAGGAGAATATCCCCTCTTACTCCTCTGGGGTCTAAGAATCTCCAGTCCAGCAACATCCCTTGCCTACTCCTGCCTCTGTAGAGCTGTAGCACTGGCTCTTTGCTGGGATGAGGGGTAAGTGCCAACTGTTCCTTAATGAATGTTCCTAGTTTGTATGTATATGTAATGATACACAGAGATCTGAAAATAAGAAAATACTGCTATTATTTATACAGTAGTTGCTTATGTTCAGTGACATACTACAGCAACTGTCCTTTCAAGCCAGTTCAGAGGGTACACATAACTTACTGAAGATGCCATCTTACAAACCTCTCCCTTGCCATTCACAATACTGCAGGCCAGTGGTGAAACAAAATTACTTTCCTAATAGCAGTCACTGAAATAGAAAACTCTTATGAAAATACTCTGCATGTCCCATCTGCCTTTTAATGCAACAAACTGAAAGTCATGCAGAAAGGCAAAGAAGCAGAGAGCCTTCTAGCCTTCTGCAGATCATCAACTGTACTGAGTTTGGCTGGGATGAAAGTAACTTTCTCCACAGCATCCAGTATGGTGCTGTGCTTTGGATCTGCAACTAAACCAGTGTTGATAACACACCAATGTTTTGGCTGTTGCTGTACAGTGCTTGCACAGAGTCCAGGATTTCTTTTTCTCTCACTCTGCTCATTCAGAAAGTAAGCTGAAGGGTGAGCCAGACCGGGAGGGACACAGCTGGAACAGCTGCCCCCAGCTGATCAAAGGGATATTCCAGATCATGCAGCGTATCCAGCAAGAAAAGCTCAAGGAAAGAAGACTGAAGCAGGGATGTTGATGGTTGCAGCATTTTTTTTTTTTTCCCAAGCAACTGTTATTCATGCTGAAGTGGTGCTTTCCAGGAAGTGGCTAAACATCTGCCTGCCAATGGGAAACAGTGAGTATTTCCTTCTTTGCTCTGCTTTCATGTACAGCTTTTGTTCCACCTGTTAAATGGTTTTTATTTCAATCCAGAATATTACTGCCTGCCTTACTTATTTTTCCTCCCCAACCCACAGAAGGGAGTGAACAAGTGGTTCTGTTAAGTGCGGGTCAACCCACCAAATGAAATGTCAAAAAGCCCACCATTTAATGAACTTTGTTACTGAGACACGGAGAGAAGTGGACTTACAGGAGAAATGTCATCCATATAGAAAACAGCCAGAACTGAAGATTAGAGGTTCAGAATGAGCAGGATTAAACATTTGGATGTCTTTTCCACAAGTAAAATCTAAGGTCTTTTCATACACTACAGTTGCTTTAGAATGACACAGGCTTGCAGACATCCCTTAGAGAATGATGGCTACTATACTAAATAGCGTATTTGCTAAGATCTTTGTTCCTTCATTGTGCACAGAAAAATAAAGTCAAATAATTTACATGATTAGTGATAATATAGTTACAACACAATTTAAATGCTATAAATTCTATATAATCAGCCAGCTGTAACTGAAGCCAAATAGAGCATCACAGAATTGCACTACACTCTTTGCACTAAAAAACAGAAGCTGTTACCAGACTACAGCCAGAGAATTCTGCACTTTTGGTTCAATATCAATTTATTAGTCCCAGAGGAAAGATGATTAATGGCCAGTCATACCCTGCAAAAAGAAACTGAAAGGTGTGAAAGTCAACTAGAACTGCACTAGCAATGAAATTGATTCCGTTTCCAGTTAGTACAAATTGCCTGTGTTGTTACAGGTAAGATGAGTTAATTTGTCCAAGGCTGTGAGACATGTCTACATACTGTTCAATAAAAAGGATGAAGGATACTCAAGAAAAAAGTGCAGGAAGCAAGGACCCTACTTTTGTGACTAGTACAGAATGTGAAGTGGCATTTGATGTAGAAAAGGTGAAGAAGGACATAAGCTTTCTGTGTGTGTCTGGTCCACATCTCTCACCCCCAGATTTACTAGTTTACTCCAGGACTAGGATATTTTGTTTAGGTATGCCCTATATATAACAAACATACCTTCTTTCTAAATCTACCTTGTTGCTATTCAGTGCCAGCATGCTATTTCGTTGCCTTTTCTTGGTGGGAAGGGAAACTTTACTCTTCTTCTAATTCTTTTACAATAATTGCCACTGAAGAAATAAATATGAAAAGGTGACATGAAAAGTGAAATCATTGGCAGGCTGTCTTACAAATAACATTATACATTTAACCTGGACAAGAAAACACGAGAATATTTTGATTTCATGCTGCACATAACATCTAATTAGAGAACATACCAGGTGTTAATCTCTTCATTTTCTGCCTTAAATGCAACACACGGAGACTAAAATGAGAAGTTAAAATTGATAATGTACACATTTATTTTATTAATGTGCATATAATAATTGAAATCCACAGCTACCAGTACTATTAAAGTTTTCTACACCTTCACGTAGATAAAAAGTTTGAAATGTTTTCTTGGTATAGTCATGAACACTTTAGAATCAGTTTTTAAACTTTGTATAACTACACTGTTCAAGAAGGAAAATACCAGTTATTTCACTGTTTAAAAGAATATAATTTTTAGTCCTTTTAAACAAAGGGAAGTGAAAAGACAAGTGACCATCATAGAAATTAATAATTAATCCAGTTTACTTTATAATTCAGCATTGTAGCTATGAGTATTCATCACAATAGTATCTGAGCATCTTAGCAATGGCAGTGAATTATGCCTCAGTGCACCAACTTGTAGGGAGTTTTTGTTATTCCTGTTTTACATTTCTGCAAGCCAATGCACGCAAAGATCAATAGACTGATGTTTCAGAGGCACTTAGCCTCTGACTAGCTATCTTACCTATTAATTTAATTTGGCATTGCAAACCACAGTTCATCTTTTTTTTCTCCTATAACTCAATGACTTTGAAAGTGCCATTTATAAGAAACTTTCTGACTGGAGATAAATCTCCATTTTGGAATCTAAGTTTGACTAGCTATGAGAATGGAAAACGTCATTGAAAGTACCAAAGAGTTTATCTATTGACTTCCAGCTGGTAGCTGTTGAAGCAGTGAGAAACAAGGAGTAAAAAATAAAAACATAATTAAGGCTTGGGATTGTTTGGGGGGAAGGGGGAGGGGGGGGGGTGGGGTGGGTTGGTTGTTTGACTGTTTTGTGTTTGTTTGGGGTTTTTGTTTGGATTTTTTAAGTGTGCACAAATAACTGCACATCACGTTGCGCACTGACTTTAGATTGTTTAAAAAAAGAAAATATGAAAAGATCAGAAAATAACCCAGAGCTCCTAAGTCTTCCAGAAAGCCTAACATCTTGTGATTTAAGATAGTTTATATATGGTTTTATCTCAAGGCCTTATTACTGAATTACATCTTACTCATAAGATATAGGCCTCTTATATTTTAAATATTGTATTTCCCCAAAGAAAACCCTCAAACATAAGTAATGCTTTGGTTCTAGTTACAGCAATGAAAACATCTAGGAGGTAGAAGTAATTTCTATTTACAGGCTTAACTGTACTCATTTGTCTTAACCACTAAAAGCTACAGAATCATAGAATAGTTAGGACTGGAAAGGAACTTAAGATCATCTAGTTCCAAACTCCTTGCCATGGGCAGGGACACCTCACACTAAACCATCTCACCCAAGGCTCTGTCCAACCTGGCCTTGAACACTGCCAGGGATGGAACATTCACAACCACTTTGGGCAACCCATTCCAGTGCCTCACCACCCTCACAGGAAAGAATTTCCTCCTTATATCCAATCTAAACTTCCCCTGTGTAAGTTTTAACTTGTTACCCCTTGTCCTATCACTACAGTCCCTAATGAACAGTCCCTCCCCAGCACCCTTATAGGCCCCCTTCAGATGCTGGAAGGCTGCTATGACGTCTCCACGCAGCCTCCTCTTCTCCAGGCTGAACAGCCCCAGCTTCCTCAGCCTGTCTTCATATGGGAGGTGCTCCAGTCCCCTGATCATCCCCGTGGCCCTTCTCTGGACTTGTTCCAACTGTTCCATGTCCTTTTTATGTTGAGGACACCAGAACTGCACACAATACTCCAAGTGAGGTCTCATGAGAGCAGAGCAGAGGGGCAGGATCACCTCCTTCAATCTGCTGGTCACACTCCTTTTGATGCAGCTTAGGATACGGTTGGCTTTTTGGGCTGCGAGCGCACACTGCTGGCTCATGTTCAGATTCTCATTGACCAACATCCCCAAGTCTTTCTACGTAGGGCTGCTCTGAATCTCTTCTTTGCCCAACCTGTAGCTGTGCCTGGGATTGCTCTGACCCATGTGTAGGACCTCGCACTTCACACAGTTAAACTTCATAAGGTTGGCATCAGGCCATGTTACAAGTGTGTCAAGTTCCCTCTGGATGGCATTCCTTCCCTCCAGCGTATCAACCGAACCACACAGCCTGGTGTCATCAGCAAACTTGCTGAGGGCGCACTCAATCCCACTGTCCATGTCACCGAGAAAGACGTTGAACAAGATCAGTCCCAACGCTGATGATCCCTGAGGGACACAACTTGTTACTCGTCTCCAGCTGGCCCTTGAGCTGTTGACCACAACTCTTTGCATGCGGCCATCCAGCCAGTTCTTTATCCACTGAGTGGTCCATTTATCAAATTGATGTCTCTCCAATTTAAAGACAAGGATGTTGTGCACAAGTCCAGGTAGAGGACATCAACTGCTCTACCCCTGTCCATTAGTTCCGTAGCCACATCACAGAAGGCTCACAGAAGTGAGAAACAATTTAGGAAATATAATGAAGATAAAATTAAACAATGTAACTAAGTATATGATGTTTTATTGTTTCTGCTTTTGCATATGGAAAGACTACAGCTAAAGGCAGAACTGAGAGAAACTGATCCTGCTTGCATAACTGAAAATTTTGCAGTAATGTTTTATGATAGTGGATTAAACACTTATTTAGCCTTAACGTACTTTTTTAACCTAACTTCAGAACAGCCTCTGAGTAGGGTAGTTGCACAAGGTGTAAGTTATTGCAAAACCTGATGTTACAACATTCAATTGTAACAGACAGGTAAGAGCCTCAGTCATCAAGTATTCAGCTGTTTTAAAAAATGCAATCTTCAATATGGCAAAGCCACAGATTCTGACTTGTAATTAGCAGTTTGAAGAGAATTGGTAAAATTTGACCAAAATAATCCATCCAAAATGAATATTAGCTTTGAAAACATATGGCATTTCTAATACATATATCTAGGATATATCAAAAATGTAAGCAATTTAATAGCAGACAGTAAAATGTTTAACATTTGTGCAAACATGAATGATAAGTAAGACTGCAGCGTACAGAGTATGACTCTCACACTGCACAGATCAAGGGAGTAACTCTTACCTACTCTCTCCACACCTCTCATGATGTTGCAAAGTGTGTATTAAAACCACAGTGCAGTATTCTGTTGTATACCTCCTATGAACTATTGAAGATATTTAAGAAAGAGCAGGTGGAGAACTGAGCTATCAAAAAATTATAAATCCAGTTTATCTGTATATTATTAAGCATTTCATAGAGTATTTCTGCATGGAAATGAAAAAAAAAAAGCACTACACAAATATTGCAAAATGTTTCCTATTCTCAAATATGTATTTCTCTTACATATGTGGTCTCATGCAATTCTATATTTGGACTTTGCACTAAAGGCATCCAGATGGTGTAGTAAGAGAGTGTTCCAAAAACTATAACTGGCATCTTTGCTGGCAGTGACAGCTTCCAGCTACTTAAAGCTGTTATTCTTCAACAAACAGCGAGAGTTTTGTGACAACACTGGAGAAAATGAGATCCTTTAAGAATTTATGACATGGTAATTTTCACCTTTTCCCATCCAGCTGAGAACATTCCCTTTGGAGTTACAGAGTAGTTCTTACTACACACTGCCTTTTTCTTTACCTTCCCCTTTCCTAAGAGCAGTTTCTAAACCTGACTGCTCACTAAGAGACATTCTTTCAGGCAGCATACAGAAAAAAATTGACATGATTACACTCTTGGACATATATCCTTCCTTTTAGTACAGTCCTTCATTTTAACTTCACTAGAATCATTATTGTTGCCTCATAAAACATGGCAATGGTACCATTATTGCTCCTACTCTACAAATGCTGTAGATGTTGATAACAGAGAATAATGAAGACACAGATTTCAACACACTAAAATAAATTGGAAATGCTCTCAGGTTAGCTGAGAAGCAAGCATGTAAATTATTATACCAGTTATGGAACAGTTTCAACTCTGTCTGCAAACACTAGAAGGTCATCCACCCGTATCACTGGGGTTTTTAACCAGGTCTCCACACAGCCTTCTCTTCTCCAGGCTGAACAGCCCCAGCTTCCTCAGCCTGTCTTCATACAGGAGGTACTCCAGTCCCCTGATCATCCTCGTGGCCCTTCTCTGGACTTGTTCCGACAATTCCATGTCCTTTTTATGCTGAGGACACCAGAACTGCACACAATACTCCAAGTGAGGTCTCACGAGAGCAGAGTAGAGGGGCAGGATCACCTCCTTTGACCTGCTTGTCAATCTCCTTTTGATGCAGCCCAGGATACGGTTGGCTTTCTGGGCTGCAAGCGCACACTGCTGGCTCATGTTCAGTTTCTCATCAACCAACACCCCCAAGTCCTTCTCCACAGGGCTGCTCTGAATCTCATCTTTGCCCAACCTGTAGCTGTGCCTGGCATTGCTCTGACCCAGGTGTAGGACCTTGCACTTGGCATGGTTAAACTTCATGAGGTTGGCATCAGCCCACCTCACAAGCGTGTCAAGTTCCCTCTGGATGGCATTCTTTCCAGCCAGCATATCAACCGAACCACACAGCTTGGTGTCATCGGCAAACGTGATGAGGGCGCACTCAATCCCACTGTCCATGTCAGCGATGAAGATGTTAAACAAGACTGGTCCCAACACCAATGCCTGAGGGATGCCACTCGTTACTGGTCTCCAGCCGGACATTGAGCCATTGACCACAACTCTTTGTGTGTGGCCATCCAGACAGTTCTTTATCCACCAAGTGGTCCATCCATCAAATTGATGTTGCTCCAGTTTAGAGACAAGGATGTCATGTGGGACAGTGTCGAACGCTTTTACACAAGTCCAGATAGGTGACATCAACTGCTCTATCCCTGTCCATCAGTTCTGCAGCCCCATCATAGAAGGCCACCAAATTGGTCAGGCAGGATTTCCCCTTAGTGAAGCCATGCTGGCTGTCACCAAGCACCTTGTTGATTTTCATGTGTCTTAGCATGCCTTCCAGGAGAATCTGCTCCAAGATTTTGGCAGGTACAGAGGTGAGACTGACTGGTCTGTAATTCCCTGGGTCATCCATTTTCCCTTTCTTGAAAATGGGGGTTATATTTCCCTTTTTCCAGTCATCGGGAACTTCACCTGACTGCCATGGTTTCTGAAATATGATGGCCAGCGGCTTCACAACTTCATTTGCCATCTCCTTCAGGACCTGCAGATGGATTTCATCAGGACCCACAGACTTGTGCACATATCCACGGACTTGTGCACATCACAGATCATGGTTGGCAAATCATAGATTTATTAAGGGATGTTCATATTCTTATTCAGATGACATTAGTTCTTTATTCAACAAATGATTCCACTGAAACTGATGAAACCGTACCTTGACTAAAGTGCTCCTGAGCCTAAGAATCTGGCACTAATTCTGTCCATCTGCTTTCAGCACTTCAGATTATGAAGTGTACATAAGAAAATTTAGAAAACTTAAACAAAAGCAAGAGCCAGAAGCAGTAATAGTCAAGGTATTTTGAAGAAGGTGACAGATTAATTATCCTCTGAAAGAGGTTAAAGTCACTGTTTGTCTGACCTCACCAAAATATTTTCTCTAATTAAATGTACCTGTTTTGTCTCTTATCAAATTCGTTTGTCAGATTCAATCCTTTGAGAAAGTTATATATTGGCATGGAAATAATGTTCTAATCACTTCATAAAGGTCAAGCCTTTTTATTTAACCAGTGCTATTGACCACATTCTGTAGACGTTCATCCGCATTCTAATGTGCACCTGAGTGACATACTTTTCATCTGACCTCACCTTATATAGCTATACAATAAATGTATTATACTCCTACAGATTCAGTGAATAAGTAAATTCAATCTTGACTATATGATCTATTCATCATTTCAGTCTGACTGAAGCAAACTGAATACAGATGTTTGAATGCACTAGTCTGATGTTTCAAAACAATTGTTTTTGCAAAGAAAACAGCAGTTACACTTTCACCTGAAAAAAAAAAACAACAAAACAAAAAAACATGTTTTCTTTTATTTAATCCATGCTTACAGACATGTATTCTTTTAAAATCAATATATTTGTATCCATTACAGGGTAAGATAATGATCTGGAATGAAGAACCTACCACTCAGTTATTTATCTACTGATTTACACTGACGTTTTTAAAAACCAGTAGTATGAGGATAAAAGCTTTATTATGTACATTTGCATTAAAAGGTATTTTTACTTCATGTAATGTTCATTGAACCTATTGACTACCAAGTCTCTCTGAAGTGGACCACTGACTCAACAGTGATGCTGAAGAAAGGGCAAAGAATTTTGCACATACAGGCAGCTTTTCTGAATGCTTTTAGGAACAACCTCATTCCCCTAGAAACAAACTAATGAACCCACCATTTTTTTCAGGATTTTTTTTCATTTGAGTAACAAATAACTGGTACTTCTGGAATGCTGATAGAGAGCAGACTTATGAAAAGGCAGAGGAATGATAGAGCAGTGTCCTGGGTTCAGCAGGAGCAGTCATTTTTTCTCCTTAGTAGCTGGTATAGTGCTGTGGTTTTGACTCTCAGTCTGAGGATAACACCAATGTTTTTATTTGCTGATCAGTAATGTTTACTCGGACCAAGGACTTTCTGAGTCTCATGCTCTGCCAGGGAGGAGGGGAAGCTGGGAGGAAGCAGAGACAGGACACCTGACCCAAACTAACTGAAGAGGTATTCCATACCACAGCATGTCATGCCCAGTATATAAACTGGAGGCAGTTACCCAGAAGGCCTAGATCACTGCTTGGGTCAGGCTGGGTATTGGTCAGTGGGTGGTGAGCAGTTGTATTCTCTTCCCTTATTATTTCCCTTATCATTATTATTATTGGTGGCAGCAGTAGTGGTTTGTGTTACACCTTAGTTACTGGACTGTTCTTATCTCAGCCTGTGAGAGTTACATTGTTTTAATTCTCCTCCCCAGCCCTCCAGGAACAGGGGGCGGAAGGGGTGTGCGGGGGAGTGAGCAAGCCGCTGCGTGACTGAGTTGCCAGCTGGGCTTAAACCACGACAAGCAGATATTAAGAATGGATCCATGTAATCTGTGGTTATTTGAGATGCAAATTTCTGGAACTTATGAAACTCTTACACTGTTTAAAGTGTATCTTTACAAGAGCTATCTATACACCATTAATTACTACGTAAGTCACCTGCAAATGACCAGAATAAATGAAATTATTTCCTAAACTGAATCAGCATTTAAAATGTCTGTGTCTAATTTTGTAGAAACCAGGCAGTTCAAGATGTATGTCTCCATATATTGTGTTTTCAGGTTTGATTTAGTGACCCTTTAATCAAGTAACATACTTTTATGTAGAAACTATCTCAAAGCCTGATTCACTCAGTTCCACTTGAAAACATTCTACCGTTCTTCATCACATTTTGCAGAGGCTGGCATGTGTCCCCTAATAAAGTCAATCCCAAGCAATCTGGAAGAACCTATTTTAACTAAGTCCTATACTGAAAAACAATCTAAAAACACTCCACTACCACCCTTACCAAGAGTGCCAGAACCTTAGCAAAAAGCTTCAGTAACTGTATTACAGGTATGTAGATAATTTGTTTCATAGATGCAAACTGTTCCCTGCATGTATTTCTAAGTTCTCTCCTGCTTACCCTTTTATTCCTACATCAAACCCAAATCTTATTTTTCTTCAGGGTCTAAATAACTTCCAAATCCTAACACTGGGACTTGCCTTTGACTTATTTTTTTATTGTTTTCTAGGTATCTGCTTCTTTCACAAACATCTCACTTCCCAAGTAGAACAGCTTCCTTGAATTTACAAGCTGCATGATCTCTCAGCCCTTGAATGTCTTTTAGAATCTCTTGTTTTTTACTTTGTTTCCAGTGCTGGCCTATCTCAAGTCAAATTCTTTAAAACAAGATCAAATCTAGCTACCAAATCAGGAAAAGCCAAAGATTTTTTGTTCAGTGTCATGTATCAATGTGCTTCCCACCCTTTCTCTGTTACTATTCTATATTGTCTGTTGACATTTCTTAGGTATCACATGTGCTCAGATTGCTTGGGAGAAATTATTAAATGTTTTACTTGGAGTGTAATGTATGTTATCACCTGACCTTTTTTATTACAAAAGAAAAAAAAAAAACAACAAAAAAACCCAACACCAACTACTAATGAAAATCATACAAATAAGCACTGAAAATTTGTATCAGATTTGAAGATGCAGAACATTTGCAGAGAATCTTTTAAGGGCAAGAGACAGGTTAAACACTTCTAGATCTGAATACAAATGAACTTCAGAGGGATTTGATACCCAAACCCATAAATGCATCAAAAGTTTCCAGGTATACAACTTCTATTAAGCCCCGCAAAATACTGTTTCTAGTTACAGTGTTTCTTTTTCAAAGAATCAAAATCCCTGTTTCTAGCCAAAGTTTTCAGATCAAAGCCCCAGTAGACTTTCCAGCCACACATACAGCCTAACCTTAGGCATACAGCATGTGTGACACTCATAAACCTGTATTCAAAGAGGTATAATGACGCTTCAAACACGTACACTAGAAGTCTTAAACTGGACAGTAAGAATTTCACTCATGCCAGCAATAGGACTTTTTTTTAATCAGATATTATGCAGAACAATGGCAGAATCTGACAACATACAGCAATTGTAGCAGGTCTACATTCTGTACTAAACCATAATACAGGCATATTATTTAGAAAGTAAAAAGATTCCTTAAACAGCATTAGCAATGGCAGGAAAAAAGTGTGTCAGGTTTAATGAATATTTTTTTCTTAGAATACTGTGAATGTTCTGAAAGTTACATTAAATATTGATTTGTTTCTGAGTATCAGCATTCAATCCTTCCATAAGGTTGCTTTTGTGCTTTCAAATGAAAAATTTACTTAACATGACAAAATAACCTTTGAACTATTACCATAGGAAGTTGGATTGCCTGCCAGTCCCCAAGCAGAGGGATATTTTGAAAAATTCTCTGCATACTCTAATTGCTCTGCAACAACAGATAGCCAAATAAACAAAGATGACTCACACACAGTTATTTACTAGCACTTCATTTTAGTCACAATTTTATTGATGGACTGTTGTTGATACATGCATTGAGAGAAGCTGGGTATATTAATACGTTTTTTTCTGTGAACATTTATGCAAACAAAATAATCAGGGTTCATATATGGCGAACAAAAGAATAATACACAAAGTAAACATGAATTTATTTCCAAGATAGTGGAGATTCAAGGTAGCGGAGGAGTCTCATAAGTTTTGCAATTGTTTCAGTCTGTCACTAAATTGCCTTACGTAGCAGCTGATTAGTGCTGCTTTACAGTGACTGGAATACCTTTAAATTAACAGAAGACCATCCAAAGTATAAATTTACACTTAATTTTGATATGAAATTTGTAGCTCTGCTCATGTCATCAGTTAAGTGCTACTCCCAGGCCTGCATATATGAGGAAAATCTATGTAAAGCTCAGACAATTCAATTTCATAGAATCACAGAATCATAGAATAGTTAGGTTTGGAAAGGACCTTAAGATCATCTAGTTCCAAACTCCCTGAAATGGGCAGGGACACCTCGCACTAAACCATCTCACCCAAGGTTCTGTCCAACCTGGCCGTGAACACTGCCAGGGATGGAGCATTCACAACTTCCTTGGACAACCCATTCCAGCGACTCACCACCCTCACAGGAAAGAACTTCCTTACATCTAACCTGAACTTTCCCTGTTTTAGTTTAAATCCATTACCCCTTGTCCTATCACTACAGTCTCTAATGAAGAGTCCCTCCCCAGCACCGTTATAGGCCCCCTTCAGATACTCGAAGGCTGCTATGAGGTCTCCATGCAGCCTCCTCTTCTCCAGGCTGAACAGCCCAACTTTCTCAGACTGTCTTCATACGGGAGGTGCTCCAGTCCCCTGATCGTCCTCATGTCGCTCCTCTGGACTTGTTCCAACAATTCCATGTCCTTTTTATGTTGAGGACACCAGAACTGCACACAGTACTCCAAGTGAGGTCTCACAAGAGCAGAGTAGAGGGGCAGGATCACCTCCTTCGACCTGCTGGTCATGCTCCTTTTGATGCAGCCCAGGATACAGTTGGCTTTCTGGGCTGCGAGCACACACTGCTCGCTCATGTTCAGTTTCTCATTGACCAACACCGCCAAGTCCTTCTCTGCAGGGCTGCTCTGAATCTCCTCTCTGCCCAACCTGCAGTGGTTCCTGGGATTGCTCCGTCCCAGGTGTAGGATCTTGCACTTGGCTTGGTTGAACCTCAAGAGGCTGGCATCAGCCCACCTCACAAGCGTGTCAAGGTCCCTCTGGATGGCATTCCTTCCCACCAATCGAATCACACAGCTTGGTGTCATCAGCAGATTTGCTGAGGGCGCACTCAATCCCACTGTCCAACACTCAATCCCACTGAGGGACACCACTTGTTACTGGTCTCTTATCAGGCATTGGGCCATTTGCAGGATTTGCATGATGCATTTAACATTGGAGGTTTTTTGGCAGAAATCTATATGCTGTACCTACTGATACCAACTTCCTTTAGTGGAATTCCACTTCAGTAATAGTCTAACTGCATTGTACACCTTTTCATTTACCTTTCAGGGTGAAATGGGTATTTTATTATCGGCGTAGGAAAGGAAGTCCTACCAACCATCTCAGGTATGGATAAGGTATACAGTGGGAGAAAATTATTTGGAGGACAGGGGAAGTGAATTACTTGGAGATCTGAGAGGGTGGTTAGAAATATTTATGGAAGAAGGGTTCTAAAATGCAAGTGAACAGGATTCATGAATATGGAATGACTGAGTAGATCTAACAGTTTTTTTCTTTCCAGGTGTCCACCTGTTCTTGCCAAACTTTATGTTTGTACTGTGACAATATGAGGTCAGACAAGCAATTCCAGGACACAGAGCCTAAAGATCTAGTAGGAACACTTTGCTGAAAATATACTGCTTAATTCTTCACAGCTTGCAGATGGGAAGATAAATAATATAATCCATGAACGTAAGTCTCTTTTGAGGAGCTGAAAAAAAAAAAAAAAGAAACAGTTTAAAAACTTAACTCATCTCTCATCTAGATTCTCTTTGGTGTAATATCATGGAAAGTACTGGGCAATTAGCTAATTACGGAGCGGTACTGCACAGACTGTGTCACGCTTGCCATTATGAGACACTTCCCAGAAATCCAGTTAACAGTGAAAAGTTTTCAGGCAGTAGTTTGCTATTTTATGCTTGGTACTATGTTTTGTGAATTTTATTGATGTTTATTTTCAGGTCCTTTTTAGACTGGCTAATAAAAACTTCTGTTAATAAAATTCTGTGGCTCTCTACAGAGTACTTTGCCTGTACTTGAATATTGCCTGCAAGTAAACTCTGTACTGCCAGAAAACCACATTCGAAATTAACAAGGCAAGAGATAAACTGATATCACTGTCCTCCAGCATAATGAATTCCTAAGAGCATTTTATCATGATTCTTTCTACATTCTGCTAAGAGTTTGCATATGCAGTCTAGAAAGTACACATTTATGATACACCAATTAATTATCATGGAGCAAATCTATGCCCACATTCACACTCTCTCTAAGAAATGCAGCTAATAACAGGGCTCGACTAAAGTTCAGTCTTTAGTAGCTCATAGTAGACATGGGAAGAAAGCACAAGGCAGTGGTCTAAACTTTGTTTCTAGTGTCACGAAGAACAATCTGTACATGAGGCAGCGGTTTTCAGTAAGACCCCTATGTGAGAAAGATTCTGGGGGTTTGTTCTGTGCTTATACAGGTTGATTAAAACTGTCATCAATCAGTAAAGCTCCCAACAGTACAGTAACGTTAAAAAAAATACAAAAAAACCTTTAATATAAGGCATTTTAATATTTTGCATTCCTCTTACTACAGACTTAAAATACACAACAAATAGCAGGTGTTTGCTTAATATGAAACAGCTGTACAAGGTACAATAACAGGTGACTTCATTTTTGCTCTCTGCATAAAAAATATTTCAGCACTGCTGTCATTCACAGAAGTATTAGACGAATCTAATTCTAATTAGGCATAGTAAGACTAAGTTCAGTTATAACTTCCAGCTGACTGGGCCCCAGCATGTACTGGTGCAGGGGGTTGCTCCTCCCCAGATGCAGGACTCCACACTTAACTTTATTCAACTCCCTTTGTTGAAGCTGTTGTCTGCCCATTTCTCCAGCCTGTTGAGGTCCCTCTGGATGGCAGCACAACTATCTGATGTATCAGCCACTCCCAATTTTGTATCATATGCAAACTTGCAGAGGGTGCACACAGTCCTATCATACAGTTCATTATAAAGAGGTTAAACAGTATGGGACCCAGTATTGACCCTTGGGGTATACTACTATGACTGGCCTCCAGATGCACTCTATGCCACTGATCACAGCCCTCTGAGCCTGGCAGTTCAGACAGATTAAAATTCATCTCCCTATTTGATCTGTATTTTATCAGCTTGTCTATGAAGATGTTATGAGAGACAGCACCAAAAGCGCAACAATCCAAAGTTAATAACATCTGCTGTTCTCCCCTAATCTGCCAAGCCAGTCATCTACTTTAGAAAGTTACTAGGTTGGTTAAGCACAGTCTTCCCTTTATAAATCCACGCTGAATACTGCCAATCACTTTTTAATCCTCCCTGTGTCTGGAAATGGCTTGCAGGATTATTTGCTCTATTACCTTCCAAGGAATTGACATGAGACTAACTGGCCTGTAGTTCTCTGTATCCTCCTCATTCCCCTTAAAGACAGGAGTGATACCTGCTTTTTTATTAGTCCTCAGGAACCTCCCCTAATGCCTATGACTTTTCAAAGATAACTGAATGGCAACACAGTGACATCAACCAGCTCCTCCAGCACTCATAAGTGAATCCCATACACCTCCATGACCTTGTGTGTCCATTTTGCTTAAATGTTCTCCTTCTGTGCCAAGGCTGTTTTCCTTGTTCCTGACTTTCTCTTGCATCCCTGGACCCAAGATTCCTGAAGGCGAGCCTTATCAGGAAAGGCCAAGGCAAAGAAGGCTATGAGTAGAAGGCAAAGAAGGGCTTTTCCATGTCCTTTGACATCAGTCCCCTGGCCCCCATTTTAGCAGTGAGCCTGCATTTTCCTAGTCTTCCTTTCGCTGCTTATGTCACAGAATCACAGAACTGTTAGGGCTGGAAGGAACCTCTGGATACCATCTAATTCAACACCCCTGCCAAGGCAGGGTAACCTACAGAAGGTTGAGGTCCTTGATGCTCATGCTCATGCTCCTCACCAGTTTTAAGTCCAGGTGAGCTTTGGCTTTCCTAAGGCCATCCTTACATGCTCAGGCATTGACACAGTATCACTCCTAAGCTGCTTTTTTTTCTCCTTGAGTACAGCCAGGAGATTCTTGTTCATCCATTCAGGCCTTTGCTTTATTTGCTGCTCATTGTGATGGACTTGGATTCCATTGTGATGGATTGTGATGGATTCCATTGTGATGGATTCTTGAGCTTGGAGTTGGAGGAGGCAATCCTTGAAACTTAACCAGCTCTCCTGGACCCCTTTTCTACCTCAGATTGCATCCAGGCAGATGACTGAAAAAGTCATGCTTTGTTAGAGTCCAGGGTTGTAATCCTGCTTTTTCACTATGCTTCTTACTTGTAGGATCCTGAACTCCACCATTTCCATTGTCACTGCAGCCAAGGCTGCCTCACAGTTTTCACATCTATAATCACAGATGTGAGATGATTCTAAAGCTTTTCACAGCTCAATAAAAGCTATACTCTCTTATTTCAAAATATTATTTACAAGTGGTAAAGGTATAAAGATTTTGCTGAAATGGTCTTAATGTTGGCAAATTGTTCATATATTTTACTCCCTACTTAATAGTCTTTGGGAACACTGGGTACAAGCTGGAACACAAGAGGTTCCACTTAAACTTGAGAAGAAACTTCTTCTCAGTGAGGGTGACAGAACACTGGAACAGGCTGCCCAGGGAGGTTGTGGAGTCTCCTTCCCTGGAGACATTCAAAACCCGCCTGGACACATTCCTGTGTAACATTATCTAGGTGTTCCTGCTCCGGCAGGGGGTTTGGACTAGATGATCTTTTGAGGTCCCTTCCAATCTCTAGCATACTGTGAACTGTGAACTATTTGAAATGGTATAGCTAAAATTTTGCAAAAGATCTGATGTCAAAGAATTTATAACGTGTAGAACAAAATGGAGAATGAAGGTATTAAGCTTTTGCATAGCATAGGTGGATTCACTTTGAATATGATGCAGTTAATTCATATCAATAGGTTGAACTTCAGTCAAATTGGGTGACAGAAAACATAAGAACATTTAAATGTCTAACATTCAGCATACTAAATGAAGCATAAAAAATTTATTAGATCACAAATTAAAGTGAAAACCAAAGTGAAGAGTTTAAAGACAGACAATATTTATACAAGGATACTTGCTAATTTCAACATTTCCTTTTTATTGCCTGCTTCCCCTATTTTAGTTAATATTATTATCATTTAAGTGAATAGAGACTTAATTTTTTTAGTGATCTGTAACTGAAAAACGCATTGCAGAATCGAGAGACCTAGATCCTGAAAGACCTGCAGAGCAGCAGTGAACCTCTTTGTATTCATCAAGCTACAGTAGGAAATGAAGAGTTAATTGATCATATATATTGCAGTATCTCATGCTCAAGTTAGATCACCATGAAATATTTGTTATTCATGCCAACAGCTCACATACGTAGCAAAATAAATTGGAACAGGTGTAATTTCACCTACTTACAAAAGACCCAGAAGAATCACCAAAACCACTCCAAATTAAATATTCAAAAAATGTGACTGAGCTCAGCTTTTTCTACATTTTGCTACTAATCTTGTAAAAAAACAAATGGCAGCTGTTATATTAATGAAGTGAGGGACATACATCTGAGAAAGCAAATTGTATATAATCACATATTCTGTTTGAAATATAGCTATGAATAAAATTCAGTCTTCTGTATACAAATAAATGTATTTTGTCACCAAGGCAGATAGGCATCTCTTCAAAATCCCAGTGGCTATATATATATATCTGCATTTCAAAATATACTTAGTTGATGTCTGCATGTCTGCCCCAAAGTAATTTGGTCTTTTTTTTTTTTTTTCCAGTACACAGGAATTTATTTTTTCATTTCTGTATGCCTCAAAAAACAAACAAACACACAAAAAAACAAAAAAGCAAAATCTGCAAAATCTTAATTAATTTTCTTTTCCTATGTTAAAGTATTTTACTTCCAACAGTACAGTGCTGTGTACATTTTAACCAGCTCCACCAATATTGTTCAGGGGATAAACTTAACAAGTCACCAAATCTGGGCAACACCGGAAGTCAACAGAAGTTACTATAGCATCCACATATGAAGCAGTAAAATATTCACAGTTGGATTAGGAAAATGAGTTCTTTTGCCTGTTTAGGACTATACCAGTAACTAAAGTACATATTGTGCTCGCATTTATATTCTTTCTTGTGGTATGCTAAAACTGTATTAACTGAGCAGTTCCTATTTAAAACCCCAGTCTGGTTGCAAAGAATCTGATCCTGGCTACAATATACTCCAGAAACTGCAATTTAACCTTGAAAGACTTCTGAACTCAAGAAGATAAGGAGAAGGACAAACGAAAATCATAAGAGGCAGAGTGAAAAATAATCACATAATGGGCAAGCAATTTTCATCATAATGAAAGACAAACTATGCTTTGAAGTGTGCTTTGATAAATGCTCCACCCCTGGCGGTGTTCAAGGCCAGGCTGGACAGAGCCTTGGGTGACATGGTTTAGTGTGAGGTGTCCCTGCCCATGGCAGGGGGGTTGGAACTAGATGATCTTAAGGTCCTTTCCAACCCTAACTATTCTATGATTCTATGAAGTCTGAAGTGTGAGGCTACTGAGAACTGTTCCCCATCTGGCACAGATGAAGTGTTTGTCCTCCATTCCACATTCATCTCCTAACTCATCCACTTAGAACTCTTGTTGTTAGACCTTAACTACACAAGAGTTTAACAACAGTTATTTGCAGTGAAGAGCTGACAAGGGTCTTGATGATATGAACTACAGCTGGTCATAGAGAGTTTCCCTGGACAAAAATTCGGTGTAGACACAGCTATCTATATGGATTTTTACTTTAAAGTTAGCACAGGTATCCCTATACTGCCCTACACAGCTTTAAACCTGGGGACAGTGACAGTCACAAGGTCCTCACATTGGAGATCATGCTTTTTGCTATGGGGTCATTCTCAAGAGAAGCTTAGAGCCAAACAAATTTTAAAGAACAAATATTCACTCTGCGCATTATATAGCTATTTATTTTTTGAAATTGTATGCAATTGTAGCATTCAGTCTCAACCACAATGTAAGGTCAATTTTTTTGTTTTAGTCTTAGTGTAATTTAAAATGTAGCAGATAAGACCAAAGAACTGATGCAGTAATAGACTACATAAGACATTTATGGTGGCTTCTAATTGAAAAAATGAGGCACTGATTATAATCAAAATCATACTGTCTTATCTTAATATCCAGCACCAATTTACTTATTAAAACTTCACTATTGTAATTGTTTCTATTAAAATGCAAACTATTTTTTTTTAATTTATTGAGTGTGGGCTTTCAGTTCGTTGTGCTACTTAAACTGTTGTGGTTTAAACCTAGTAGGTAACTCAGAACTAGGCAGCCACTCGCTCACACCCCCACTTCTTCTTCCCCCCACTTGCGGAGGGATGGGGAGGAGAATCGAAAGAATGTAACTCCCACGGGTTGAGATAAGAACAGTCCAGTAACTAAGGTATAACACAAACCATTGCTGCTGCTACCAATAATAATAATGATAAGGGAAATAACAACAGAAGAGAATACAACCGTTCACCACCTGCCAACCGATACCCAGACCTACCTGAGCAGTGATCTAGCCCTTCCGGGTAACTGCCCCCAGTTTATATACTGGGCATGACCTGCTCTGGTATGAAATACATCTTTGGTTAGTTTGGGTCAGGTGTCCTGTCTCTGCTTCCTCCCGGCTTCTCCTCCTCCCTGGCAAAGCATGAGACTCAGAAAGTCCTTGGTCAGAGTAGACATTATTTAGCAATAACTAAAAACATCAGTGTTATCGGCTCTGTTCCCAGACTAAAGTTGAAATCACAGCACTGCATCAGCTACTAAGAAGGAGAACAATGACTGCTACTGCTGAACCCAGGACACAAACATTTATTGAAAATGATATTTCTTCAACAAAGCCGATACATATATGCTATTCTGTACAGGATTTTATTATCTTTTTTTAAAACATTGAATTTGTCAATAATTCTGTTCAGTTTTCACCTCAATTTCTCTAAAAACAAAAGTGCAGTTTCAGAAGACTTGAAAATAAATAGCTTTTGGAAAACATTTATGCTTTATGAGTCATTATTTCAACTATCCCTATATGTTAATAACTATACCTAGCATTTAAATAAATACATCAAAATTCAGAATACATTTTGGGGTACTGTCCTAGGTTCAGCAGTAGCAGTCATTTTTATCCTTCTTGGTAGCTGGTGCAGTGCTGTGTTTTGAGTTTCGGTCTGGGAACAGAGCTGATAACAAGGATGTTTTGGTTTGGCCAAGGACTTTGTGAGCCTCATGCTCTGCCAGGGAGGAGGGGAAGCCAGGAGAAAGCAGACAGGACACCTGACCCAAACTGACCAAAGAGGTATTCCATACCACAGCACGTCATGCCCAGGAGATAACTGAGAGTTAGCCGGAAGGACATGGGGTCTTCTGGGTTGGACTCGTTTTTCGGTGGGTGGTATCATATTCTCTTCCCTTGTTATTTTCTCTTATCATTGTTGTCGTTGGTGGTAGTGGTGGTGATTTGTGTTGTACATTGATTGGTTGCTGGACTGTTCTTGTCTCAACCCGTGGGAGTTGCATTCTTTCGATTCTCCTCCCCATCCCTCTGAGAGCAGGGAAGGGAAGAGCCCCCCAGGGGGGGCACAGGCTTCGACTGCTTCCAGCCCAGCACCACTCACTGGAAGTGAGAGAGCGAGCTGTCTGGTTGGGTTTAAACCACTACAGGTACACAAATAGAAAACAATGGAAGCTCATGACTTGAAAACTTTCTGATAATTATTACCAAGAGACTACTTTTCCTCACAGCAGTTTTCCAGTGTTTTCTACAGCACTTTGTGTCACCCTTTGTACTCAACCTACAGGACTTGAGAATGAATTTGCCATAGGTGGAGGCCTGACAGAGTTCTTTTAATCTTCAGCATTTGTTTCATTCATACTGCATCACAGATAACGCAGAAAGAGGCTAGCTCTGTGCTTTTAGTTTTCTACGTGAAAAGTGTCAGTTTCTGTAACCCGGTGTGACCTGGTGGCACTGAGTACAGTTCTCCCCCAGAGATCTGTCATCTTTTACAATTTAGAAAAACATTCCACAGTGAAAGGTACCTACACTCAACATGACGAAGCAAAATTTTTACATACATTAAAATATAGTTTGGAAGAAATGAAAGGTAATTTGCTATATACCTACTGAACCGGGTGCAGGTTTTCCATGTGCTGTCAACACCAGCAGCAGTGTGGCGCTGCTCAGGCATCTTCTGTGCGGAGCAGTCGGTGCTGCCCGGTGCCAGACGCAGCCGGCCCCAGCCGGCTCCAACGGCCCCACAGCAGGGCAGAGCTGAGCCCTTCAGCCACCGGCGGGCGCCTCGGGGAAAGCCTGGGTAAGGAAGGGCAAACGGTGCCCGGCAGCCAGGGCTGAGGGGAACCGGGTGAGAAACAGCCCTGCGAGCCCCGAGGGCAGAGCGGGAGGAGGGCAGGAGGGGCTCCGGGAGCATAGCAGAGATGTCCCTGCGGCACCGGGAGGGACCCGGTGGGGCAGCGACGTGCCTTGAATGGAGCTGCAGTCCATGGAGAGCCCACGCTGGAGCAGGTTTATCCTGAAGGACTGCAGCACGTGGGAAGGCACCAGGCTGGAGCAGGGAAAGTGTGAGGAGGAAGGAGCAGCAGAGAAGAGCAGCTGCTGACTTGCAGCAGCCCTCAATGCCCCATCCCCCAGTGTCCCTCAAGAGATGGAAGCAGAGGAGCTGAGAATGATGGAACAAAGGGGAGCCTGGAAAGAAGGGGGAATGGAGGAAAGATGGTGGAGGATTTGACTTATTAATAGTTATTTTTTTCCCCTCACTTCTTTTCTGATATTTCAGGTAAGACAAGGTTCACGCTGTTTTCTTCAGAAATATCTTGAATATATCCAAAATGATTTGACACAGTTATGTGAAAATATGTGTTGTTCTGAATTATTCAAAAAAAATTTTTTTTTCTTTTTCTTCCTATGGTTAGTTGCTTTTGATCTTTAGGGGCCCTCGTTCTAATGCAAGGAAACCTTTTTCCAATAGGTCTGAAAGAAATAGAAATTTTCTGCTGTCATTTATGCACTTAGATGCTAGCTTAACCAAAAGATAACAGCCAGACTACTCACAGGAAAGCTTTCTCTGAAAAACTCATTAATGCTCAGCATCACCTTTTAGAATGATGCCGTTTAACCTTATTTTGACACTGAGCTGAGTGAAGAAAGTCAAGAGTCTCTTCCTTATAGTCTGTGAAGCAGTTAACACTCCTAGATTACCATAATGCTTCCATCAAGGAGAATAGGGGGATCAAATCTTTGTTGAAATCCATAGGAAGATGTTAGTGAAACTGCATTACATGAAAGTATCTGCGTCAACAAAAAAATAAATAAAATAATTGAAGTAAGTTTTATGAGTGTGTAGCAGTAGGTAATGTTCAAGAGATTTTTCTATGTATCAAAGGGAAGTTTTCAAAAGACCAGTGTACGACCCTTGAAATACTGATGTGGCAACTGTGTAAAAGAATGCCTATAAGTGTTTCATTGTTCTTTTAACTAGTTCCATGATTTTTTTTTAGGTATTTTCACTGAAATGTAATGTAAAAAGAGGGAGAATACAGTTGATTGTAAGGAACCAATGGCACAGAAGTTGCACAAATTTATACCATCCACAAAATGCAATTCTTGGCTCCAGTAAGATTTTTGCTCTTTGAGAAGGGCTTACTTCACCTTCTAACTACAAAAGTTTGATTAATATGAAGCTTTTAAAATTACCTTTCATAATGCTTTTGCGGCTTTATAGTCATAATGAGATGTAAAAGGAGTTGTATGTCAAAGCTTGACTCAGATTATAAATTATCTTTGATATCATAAAGAGAGACAGACCTGAAGAACCTACACAGAATAAAAATAAATTCATATACATATCAGAACCCTATGAAAAGAGAGTAAGCCAACATAAAAATTAGAGGTTTATATATATATTTTTGATGTACTCTTTAAAAGCCACTCTGAAGTTTCAAGAGGACCAAAAAAAAAAAAAAAATCGAACTAAGATTAGCAACTAAGTCTTTCATAGCATGAAATGGCAAAATATTGCTTGAAAAAATGAAATTAGTCGCCTCTCTGTAAGTCTTTTACGATGAAACAAACAAACTGAAGATGTTTTCTACTCTCAAGTCAGACCTTCTTATGTTTACTGCTTTTAAACTTTCTTTCACGAAATGTACAGCCCATGGAACAGCTTTGCTTTAATTGAGGCTAGGTTTCTTTAAGCATTTCATGCACATCAAGATTTTTAGGTTCTAATGTGCTGTTTCATATTGTTACTACTGTATGACCAACAGACTATTACAAGTGTTTCCAGGCAGGAAAGATATGTCTTCAATACAGCTAGCTTTGCTAAGCTACAAGACAAAAATAGGGTTTTAAAATTCTAGTCTGCATAATCATTTTCTTTATTCCATGGTTCATAAAACTTTTCCTTTTTTTGTGTGATATTTCAACAGTGCTTAATTTGGCTTTGCATTTTATATAGCATATAAACCAGTGGTGCATAACAAGATGAAAATAATGGGCCAATGTTCATGGCTGGCAAACAGTACCAATGGTTTGTGATAAAATAAACTTGAAAGAGTGGCTAAAAAGGAGGATTAATATTCTGTTTAATTTTTTATTACTGGACAATGTTTCAAGGAAAGATCTAACATTCAAATTCAGCCATGGATTTTAATTACTGTTATTCACTTATTGAACAGAATTTTAGTTCTGAGATGAGGAAGCAGCTAAAAATGTCCTTGTGAAATATTATTTTCAATGGAACATTTTATTGTCATCTTCCAAAAGAAACAACAGCTGATGTGATTTTGAAAGACTGATGAGATCTGCATCTTCTCAGCTGGTCTGAAGAACTGGGGCTCTCAATTCTAAATGATGTTCATGTCAAAGTTCAAATTTAAATCTAGTTTCAAACAGCATTTTGCATGACTGTTTCATAAGGTTTCACAAAAGAGTTAAAATAGGAAAACTAGAAGTTAGTACTCATACTTTGAAATTAAAGATGATTTAACAACACCAACAAAACATACAGAGCAGTCTGGATTTTTTTCAAAAGCAGATGCAGAGCTTGTAGAATTAATGGAACAGAAATGTACTGTTTTCTCCCAACAAGCCCACTAATCAGGAACTGATTTTCACATTAAACTCAAATGCCATTTTAAGACATGTTGAATTTCATTCCCGAGAAGTTATTTTTTAGTCAGCCAACATATAGACTGACAGAGGACACAAAATACAGACAAAGGATCAGGTTATTTCAGAGTGAACTTACTCCACTCATGCAGATTTAAAGTGGCTTCTGGGTTTACTGGCCATATATCTTAAATGAAATCTTCATTGGAAATGTGTGTATCTCCCACTAAGTCTGTTAATTTTTTGTGCTGAATTATGCCATGGCCTGCTTGCATAGGACACAACTGTTTGTTAGCTCTGAAAAGGGTGGTGGTTAAGAGCTTAAACCTGCGTGACATCCGCAAATTGAAAGCCCTGTTGACAAAGCCCATATATCTGATTACAGAAGTATTTACACCCTGATCCAACCGAAATCTATGTGTGCTTTTTACTTCCAGCAGTTTTCCACATAAAACTCAAACTTCATTGAGTTTTAATTCATACCTGCAGAGTTCACTCCTGAAACACCTCTATAGCTCTCAAATTAGGTCCTTGTGCCCCTTTACAGCACAGAGAAGTTCATATAGCAACAGCTGCAAAACTTAAAATCTGTATGAATGCACAAGCACCCTGATTTTAAAGATGTATTTTTAGATATGTAACAAAAGAAGACTACAAACTAAATGGTAGTTGGCACCCTGTAGCTCTATCATCTCTATTCATGTGTCTTCTTTAAACATTTCTCATTTTACATTCTTATCATGCTGCTTCTTGTACATCTCTTTCTTCACATTAAAAAAATTAAACTATCTCACCCATTTCTCATTACACGCATAGCAAAGCTCAGTGCAATTTCAGAGACCTCTGAGATGACACACTGTATATTGCTTTTCATATAACTAATACAGTCACAGACTTAATGTCCTCATTAGGCCATTTGTTTTTGCTTTTGATCTGCAATTGCTCATTGATCAACCTTTAGTGAGTTTTCCATTTTAGTAATTAGTCACTTTCAGGAGTGCATGCAGTTAATTTTAAGTTCTGTACCAGTTATCTAGTTGTAAGCTGTCATCCCCTTTCCAGCAGGACCAGTTTCAACAGCATTAATTTCATTCAGTATCATAGTACCCATTCACTTAATTTACTCCCTCAGCTTGCTTATATTTGCTTTCAGCTTTAATAACCTGCATTGCAATCACCTGCAAACTTTGCTCTCACAGTCCAATGTCCCTGACTAATGAGATAAACATAAACTGTAACTTCGTTAAACTGCTGACATGAATCTATTTAGTCATGGGCTTATCTTTTTGCTTAAGAGTACTTAAAAATTCATCCCATCTTGTTCTTAATCTCCATTTTTCCCAACTTCTGGCAGTCATTTTTAAAAAAACTATTGCATTTTGAATGTCACTATATACTTCATGGGAGAAGAATCTTAGAATATTAATGCTTTAGTGTTATCCAGAAGATATACTTCATAGATATGCAGAGCTGAACAAATACAAGAGGAACCATTTAAAAGATAAGTCAGTTGTATCAAAGCTGGTGGCTGAATACATAAAACCACTTCCCTGACAAGTCAAACGCACCTTGCTAAGATGCAGACAACATTAAAAAACAATAAATCTGCAACAGCTTTATAAAAAAATTATCTGAACATTATTTCTTCATCCCTTATGATTCTACAAGTTCTATACAAATCCAAAGGAACTTCTATAAAAGTAAAGTCTCACTACAGCTTAATGAAAGAATTTATACCTATACAGGCGTAAACCAAATTCGTCAATTTCTCAACCACTGAGCAATCATATTAAGTTTTGTCCAGGTGTCTCCAACACTTTGATAAATCAAGTCAACTAGGAACTAGAAAATGAAGCAATATAATTTATGAATTAATTCAATTAAATAAAAAAAAAATCACTGTGACATTCAGGACAAATCAGACCTACTTAGAGAAGTGCACTGTAGACATACTGAATCTGCCAGAATATCTCAAGAAAGCTAAATCAAAATTCTCAAAGCTCAGGTATGACAGATATTTAAATAACACATAGTGATCTTGACATCTCAGCAAGGAACCTGATTGCAGATAACATTCCCCCCAAAAAAAGTCCGTTATCATGGCTTAAATAGAAATAAATCTTTGCCTTCAGCATTTCTGATTTTTGCTTTTTCTTTTATCTTATGTTTGATATTTATAGGGAAAACAAATACAAAGAATTCTCTGAGAGGAGATTGATTCTGGGGGAACTGATACCCTAATGTGAATATATTTCTCACTGCTTTTATATTCCTGGGGAATCTTTACAGATTCATGAAAAATAAGCTATTGTTTATTTTTATTTATCCAAACAAGAGGAATTAGAGTTGTGTGGACATCTACGGGGTATGATATAATAGGCATCACAGAAACATGGTGGGATGGCTCCTGTGACTGGAGTGTTGGAATGGAAGGTTACAGGCTTTTTAGAAAAGACAGGCCTGGCAGGCGGGGAGGGGGAGTTGCCCTTTATGTTAGGGATAGGCTGGAGAGTATGGAACTCTGTCTGGGGACAGGTGAGCAGTCCACAGAGAGTTTGTGGGTCAGGGTTAAAGGAAATATAGCTATGGGAGACATTACTGTGGATCTGTTACAGACCACCTGATCAAGGAGAACCTGCGGATGAAGCACTTCATAGACGGATAGGAAAAGCCTCATGCTCACGGGCCCTTGTTCTCATGGGTGACTTCAACCACCCTGACATCTGTTGGAAGGACGGTACGGCCCGGCACAAGCAATCCAGGAGGTTCCTCGATTGTGTTGAAGACAACTTCCTTCTGCAAGTAATAGAGGAGCCAACAAGGAGAGGTGCCTGCTTGACCTCGTGCTCACCAACAGGGAAGGGCTTGTTGGAAATGTGACCCTCCAGGGCAGCCTTGGATGCAGCAATCATGAGATGGTCGAATTTGAGATCCTCAGGACAGTGAGAAGAGCGTGCAGCAAGCTCACTGCCCTGGGCTTCAAGAGGGGAGACTTTGGCCTCTTCAGGAACCTGCTTAGTAAGGTTCCATGGGATATAGCCCTAGAGGGCAGGGGGGCCCAAGACTGTTGGTTGATATTCAAGGATCACCTTCTACAAGCTCAGGAGTGTTGCATCCCAACTAGAAGAAGGCGCAGCAGGAGGGCCAGGAGACCTCCTTGGATGGATAAGGAGCTGCTGAGAAAGCTTCAAAGGAAAAAAGAGGCTTAAAAAAGCTGGAAGCCAGGACAGGCGGCCTGGGAAGAGTACAGGGATATTGTCCAGGAAGCTAGGGACCAGGTTAGGAAAGCTAAGGCCCAGTTAGAATTAAACTTAGCTAGAGGTATTAAAGATAACAGGAAGGGATTCTACAAGTGCATAGCAAATACAAAACAGACTAGGGAGAATGTAGGCCCCCTCCGGAAGCTATCAGGAGAACTGGCTGCACTGGATTTGAGAAGGTTGAGGTTTTAAATGACTTCTTTGCCTCGATCTTCACTGGCAAAGGCTCTGACAGCACCACCCAAGTCTTGGAAGGCAGATGCAGGGACTGTGAGAATGAAGACCTTAGGCCCACTGTAGGAGAGGAACTGGTTCGAGACCATCTTAAAAATCTGAACATGAACAAGCCCATGGGTCCTGATGAGATCTATCCGCAGGTCCTCAAGGAGCTGGCAAATGAAGTTGCTAAGCCACTGGCCATCATATTTGAGAAACCAAGGCAGTCAGGTGGAGTTCCCAATGACTGGAAAAAGGGAAATATAACCCCCATTTTCAAGAAGGGGAAAATGGATGACCCGGGGAATTACAGACCAGTCAGTCTCACCTCTGTGCCTGCCAAAATCTTGGAGCAGATTCTCCTGGAAGGCATGCTAAGGCACATGAAAATCAACAAGGTGCTTGGTGACAGCCAGCATGGCTTCACTAAGGGGAAATCCTGCCTGACCAATTTGGTGGCCTTCTATGATGGGGCTACAGAACTGATGGACAGGGATAGAGCAGTTGATGTCACCTATCTGGACTTGTGTAAAGCGTTCGACACTGTCCCACATGACATCCTTGTCTCTAAACTGGAGCGACATCAATTTGATGGATGGACCACTTGGTGGATAAAGAACTGTCTGGATGGCCGCAAGCAAAGAGTTGTGGTCAATGGTTCAATGTCTGGCTGGAGACCATTAACGAGTGGCGTCCCTCAGGGATTGGTGTTGGGACCAGTCTTGCTCAACATATTTGTCCATGACATGGACAGTGGGATTGAGTGCACCCTCAGCAAGTTTGCCAATGACACATAAAAAGGACATGAAACTGTTGGAACAGGTCCAGAGGAGGGGCATGAGAATGATCAGGGGACTGGAGCACCTCCTGTATGAAGATAGGCTAAGAAATTTGGGGCTGTTCAGCCTGGAGAAGAGGAGGCTGCGTGGAGATCTCATAGCAGCCTTCCAGTATCTGAAGGACGCCTACAAGGATGGTGAGGAGGGACTCTTCATTAGGGACTGTAGTGATAGGACAAGGGTTAATGGGTTAAAACTTAAACAGGGGAAGTTTAGATTGGATATAAGGAAGAAGTTCTTTACTGTAAGGGTGGTGAATCACCCCCAGTGGGTTGCCCAGGGAAGTTGTGAATGCTCCATCCCTGATGGTGTTCAAGGCCAGGTTGGACAGATCCTTGGGTGGCATGGTTTATTGGGAGTTGTTCTTGCCCACGGCAGGGGGGTTGGAACTTGATGATCTTAAGGTCGTTTCCAACCCTAACTATTCTATGATTCTATGATTTAGCAGATATGAAATCATCAAGTCTGTCAAGTGTTTTGTTAAACATACACAGAATGCCTCATTTTAAATGTTAACCTTTAAACAAAAGAACTCATAAGGTTGCAATATCTACAGCCAATTACCAGAATTAATTGCCAGAAAAGTTGTAATCATCCCCTTACTATAATATTTTCTATTGAAAGTACATGTGAGTATGTGTCGCTTTGTTGATAATGGATAATTGTATGGCATACTTTGTAAAGTATGTGTCAAGCTTACAAGCTAATTCAGGTTTAGAAATTGTAATCTTCACTTTACATATATCTGTATTAATTTGAAATTAAAATTACACTCTAACATGTTTTCAGCTTACTATAATGCTCAATTTTTGATTATCAACAAGTATAATTGAACATTGAACTACATGATGCCTGCTGTCTGGTACACCGGTTTCTTTCCAAAGGATGAACATGAAGACTCACAGAAGGATCAAGAACTTCATGTCATTAGCTGCATGTGACATATAAAAAGCCAAAAGTTGGGAAACAATAGCGTGGGGTGTTTTCAATATGGCAAAACCTGGGTGCCTGGCTACGACATACTGAGCTAGTTACTGAATATGACTGATAAATTCTGATATTGTTAAAAGATGTTGGCATGCACAGACATGTCTTCTTTCATTTTTGTTATATAGTTGTTAAAAATAATGACATGACACGAATCAAACTTCTGGTTGAACAATAATTGCTAGTTTTCAGAAGAAAAAAAAAAAGATAAATGCAAACCCAAACATGAACTTCATAATAGAGTTTGCAAGAAACATAAGCTCCCTGCCTACAAGCAGCTAAGAACTGCTTGGATTTTCTGAAAGAGCTAAAGTACAGTATATTTAAATTCAGGCTAATTCATTCACATAAAGATCACAGAGAAGCTTCAATCAGTAATGAACCCTAAAGAGGTTTTGTTCCAATGTATGTTCCTTTTACAAAGCTTACTGCCCAGTTTGGGTTAGTTCGCTGAAAATGTAGTAACCTCCATGAGAGAATTGATGGTCTATCTGGTAAAGATTTTTTTCAACACCAAATACTTGCAAAGGCTTCTAAGAAAGACAAAGCACTTCCTTGTGCTTTGTAAACAACAAGACAAAATAAAATCATAACTAAAATTATGAAAAAAGTTATGAAAAGGTTACCTATTATGACATCAATCAAACTTTAGCTGTCAGAAAAGTAGAAGCAGACTTTATCATCATGTTAGTTAAGTAGCAGGTAAACCTGATGGGAAAAGTAATCCAACCACTCGGGAAATTTCTTCCCAGTTGTCTTATGCTTGGAAACATGAAGAGTTTTATCTCCTCTTCCTGAGAGGACTTATCTAAGGGTATGTTCTCAGTAATGTAATTACTGAGAATATTCATTACTACAATCTTTGTGTTAGTCATAGCTTGTAGCAATGAATGCGAGAACATAATTAACATTGTACAAAAACTTAAATATTTTTTTTTTATTAATTTAGCTTAATTTTATTAATTATTTAGCTTTCTGTTTTACTTTTTGCACTCTGGTAATTTCATTGCACATGTTAGCAAGTACCCAAATATATGTTATCCTTTATGTAACAGCTCTCATTTTTTAAAAAGTGACTAGTTTCCAGTATTCATAATACTTTATAAAAATTGGAATTGTGGAGTCATACTCAAGCATTTCAGTAAGTAGAGAGAATTCTCATTGAATCTGGGCTGTTCTAGAATAGCATCATTTTATCACATGACGAGGGACAAATTATATTCTCCTATTTAACAAATATTTTTAATGTTCAAATAGAGAAGACTTATAGAGTGAGTGTTGCTCAGCATTGTGAAATAGTTCATTCACAAGATCAGCCATACTGTTCTTAAAACAGAACATAAGATAGCTGATTGTCTGGTACTTCAGATGGGATCCATCTCAGTATTTCAGATCTACTGTGTAATGCACCAGCATCTGAGAGAGCTGCTTTAGTTTTTATCAGTCAATAAAATGAAAATCATACTTTATGAACCCTGTAACCTATTTCAAGCATTTTTTTAGAGTAAGATCAGTTATGCACTTTGAATATTTCTTTCCACTGATTATAAAGGAGTTTAGATGGATGGTTTGGAAGTGAGCATTTGGTCCAGTGAACCTGACAAAGCTACTTCACAAGTTCAAGCTGCATGTGTGTGCATAGGTGAAACTAGGACAGGCGTAAGCTATTTTGGTTGTGATCTGATCTGTACAATATCTCACAGAATATAAGTAAGTTCAAGAGCTATAGGCTCATTTCCAGTGAAGGATGTAACCCATGCTCACAATACCTGCAAATTGTCCAATATAGTAATTGAACAAATATCTGAAGAGCCTGTATTTGTACTTGCTTTTTCTTAAACAGTAGGAGAGCACAGTTTTAAAATCGTAACACTTAAAATCCATAAAATTTTAATAGCAGTGACAGAAGTTGATGACTCTTACATGATCCATCCTATTACAGGACACTTTATCAATATAGAGCTTATAATAAAAGCATATCGTATCTGTCACTCAATACAAAGCTCATAACAGAAGCACATTGTATCTGTCACTTCAAATCCTCCTTCAGCCAGGCTTAGCTGATGTCTGAGAAACAGCACAGCACCTGAAAATAGCTACAGTAGCTGATGCCTCTAATGTCAATGTCTGCTAACTACAATTTTCATAACACAGTAATTTAGCAGATATGACTTTACAGTACTGCTGTGGAGTTTAGTAATACAGAATATGTTACAGAATAAAAAGATTGATAATCTGAGGAGTAGCAGAGTCAAACATTGTCTTCATATTCTCATAGAGTAAAATCTGATAAGACTACAGAAGACAAGAGTTGGTATGATCAACACCATGCAGTAGGAAACCAGCAAAATCCATACAGGCTCTGTAGTGCAATATTCACAACAAATGTTGTAACAAAACCTGTCACTAAATAGTAGCTTCTTAGCTGAAGTGAAATAAATGAATAGGTTTATTATCTCAGAAGAAGAAAGTTGTGAGGGCTGAACATCTGTATGCAATAATGAACATTCTGTAACTGAAAATAAAGCCAAAAGAAATACCAACTGTTGCACTGAAAATTAGTAGAATGAACTCTTGATTTACTAACAGCTGGATTCTGTAATTATCCTGATATAATGAGGTGCTTTAATCTTCACTAAAATGTTTTTCAAAAATCTATCTAAACATTTTTTTTGTTTATCAGAAAAAATGCTGTTAATCATAATCTATCAACAGTATGTGTAGTCTGATGAAATTATTTTGGTTTTGGCTCCAGCAGCATCCTTCCACCTGTTGAAGTGACCTAAATTGTCCTGCACTGCAAATTTAGTTTAGTGTGCAGCTAAAAAAAAGGCCTTTTACTTTACAAATTTTATTCAAAGCTCTGCTTTTTGCTTAACACCCCCCCCCCCACCCCAATGCACATAATAATTACACAATTTAGCATTTTAGTATTTAGCATTTTTCATTGAGTAACTACTGTTGAACATGTAAGAGGAAAGGCCTCTGAAAAGCCATTTCCAACACAAAGAATATGCATCTTAAGGACACTCAAACTTCCCGTTTTGGGAATATGCATTCTGGAATGATATCTCCTATTAAGACCAAAGTAATTGTATATGTATAGTATAGTTGCCATTTTGGAGAGATTTTGACTTCAGATATGTCACTTATAAGGCAGTAGATCTTTCTCAAAGATTGCTCTGGAATTCATCTTAACATTTTTGTATTGAATATAGCTATATAAAGGTCATCTGAAGTTGTTATCAGCCTAGAAAACCTTTCTGTTTAAATATTTGAGATTAATCTTCAGTTGTGGAAATGTGAACCCTTTCATATGCAGCCCCCAATTATACAAAGAGAAAATAGATATGCGTACATGTACAATGAATCAACGAATCAATGAATCTTCATGTTTTGCTCCAATAAATATTATAACGAATACAAAGATTCCTTTGCTTTTTTTCTCTTCCATCTGAAAGCATTAAACACCTCTAATACTCTCAGCATGTAGACAAATGTCGGCACACAGAAATCACAACTTTTATTAGCTTTTCTCAGAAATTTCAAATTATTGTTTAATCCATCCGATTTTCTTCTATGAAATCCCTCTGGAAAGCTTATTGTCATGAGGGCAATGATGTTTTCATCATTAGTTTGATAGAAATTTTGTTTCTACTAATATTTACTAAAGCTTCAAAAGCCTGACATCAGAAAGAAGACATGAGAATTTATTAGCAACCTGAACACTCAGCTCAGCCCGAGCCTTCAGGGTTACAGCAGACTTTAATTCATGTGAGGCAGGCTCACAAGCTTCAAGTATAAACATTTTATGACACTGATTTTCACTGCAGTGTTCATTCTTTCACATTCTAACTAGCATATCTATCTTTAGGTAATACCCCACAGTTGAGTTACTCTTCTCATCTCTTCTTTTCTTCTTTTCCTAATTTCCTTTCTTGTCTCACTGCACAGGAATGTTTAGTAAATACCTACTCAGTACAACGTACTTTGCCATATTCTCCACAACTATCAACAAAAGAACAAGTAGCCAGTCATCAGAGCACAGGAAGAAACACTAAAAGATGAGGAACCACTGGTGATTACAGGTAGTACATGCACACACATGCATTACGCACCAAACTTTCCAAGAAACCAGTAGACTCCACTTTAATCCTTCCTGTGATTACCTGCAGTAAGGTAATCACCTACCACTGTGATTACCTGCAGTAAGGTATAATTCTGTGTGGTTCAAAATACTGTGCTGTTAGATGTTGCTGTGTTTGCAACTGCATGATTCTTGCCGGAGATCTAGTTATCTTCCTGAAAGATAATACAGTCTTATGTCAGAATGCAAGGGAGAATTCTTTCATCTCAAAACTGAAAAAGCTAAGAATATAAGAAAACAAAATCAACAACTTACTTAGAAAAAGTAACTCTAAAATACTCATCCCACAAAGCCTTTTGTTGGTCTTTATATAAAAAAAATGAAATAGCTTGCAGAAAAAAGTATCCCGAGAACAGAAACCAAATTTTAAAGAGACACAGACTTCTATGTGTTAATTTAAAAATGTAACACATATTTTAGGGGGCGAAGGGAAGTGAGAGAGAAGCCTACTTTATATGTAAATTCATATCATACTCATAAAATTATATACATATACATTCAGCAAGATAATTGTGCAGTGCACATGCAGATGCACACAGACACACATGATTACATCAGCACAGTCTGTCTTGGTGGCATATATCCATTAGTAGAACCCTGTAAAGGAATGTTTGAAACTTATCTGGAGCTGCTAGGTGATGATTTTTCTTGACAGGCTAATGTGCTATGCCCTGAGTAGAAATTCAGTAAAATTGCTAAAAACAAGAAAACAACTTCAGTTTTCTTTTATAGAGTAAATCTCAAGAAAAAATAGCATACTTTGGCAGCATCCAGTGACTTAGATACTCATTCAAGAAGTGCAAGTACAGATATATGCTTTTCATTTATTTTTCTGCTTTGTTGAGATCGATGTTGATTTGTTTCTTTTTTGTATTAGCACTAACGCTGATCACATTGCTATAGTTAAGATTATGTCACCACTTTAAATGGGAAAATATTTTCACAAGGCTTTAACTTGCCTAGAAAAATTACTCAGAATCTGTCCTGGGTTCAGCAGTAGCAGTCATTTTTCCCCTTCTTGGTAGCTGGTGCAGTGCAGTGTTTTGACCTTCAGCTCGGGAACAGAGCTGATAACAAGCGATGTTTTGGTTTGGCCAAGGACTTTGTGAGCCTCATGCTCTGCCAGGGAGGAGGGGAAGCCAGGAGGAAGCAGAGACATGACCCAAACTGACCAAAGAGGTATTCCATACCACAGCACGTCATGCCCAGGAGGTAACTGGGAGTTAGCCGGAAGGGCTGGGAGACTGCAGGGTTGGAGGAGGTATCGGTCGGAGCTTGGTCGGGCTGGGGGGGGCGAGTTATCGGTCGGCTGGTGGTGAGATGATGTATTCTCTTCCTTTGTTATTTCCTTTATCATTGGTGGTAGCAGTAGTGATTTGTGTTATACCTTAGTTACTAAACTGTTCTTATCTCAACCCGTGGGAGTTGCATTCTTTTTGATTCTCCTCTCCGTCCCTCCGAGAGCAGGGGGAGGGCAAGAAAAGGGGGGGAAGTGAGCGAACGAATTACCAGACTGGGTTTAAACCACGACAGAATCACAGGCTGGTGTAAGAACATTCTTTTCCGGTTATACCTCTCTTGCATTTAATGTAAGGTTTTAACAATATATTGGTGGGGGTTTTAAGTTTAAGGGAGAAATGTATTGACAAGTCTCCATTTTAGGAGTTTTCTTGCCAAACTTCAGCTGTATTGTTTGTTATATTTAAAAAAAAACAAAAAACATCAGTTGTTCTGAAAAGATGCAGTTTTCAGTATAGACCAGTGTTTTCCTCTAATATAAGTCAGTGACGATAACGTCCAAGTGATGTAAGTTGAATGGAAATGTATTATTTGCATCATTTCTGGGGAAAAAAAAAAGCACTTAGCTAAGTGAGCCAGAAGGAGAAAAAAAAAAGAGCAAAAAACCACTCATACAAGATTTAATTTTTTTCATCTTTATGCCAATTAGCTTCATCCAAATGCATTTCCCAGGGTGCAGCATGTAAGGCAGAATCAAGCCCATATCACTAATAAAAACTCTTCCTTGTGCCATTAAAAAAATCCCAAAGTCAACAATGAAACAGAAAACAACCAACCAAGAAAAACTCCACAATGCAATACCCATTCTATTGCTGTTTTTCTGACAAGTGACCATCCTCAAAGGAGCACTTAATCCTTAGAAGTGTTACTTTTAACCATCACATCTTTTCCTTTCTCCCAGTCCATTTCATGTGAAATATGATATCCATTTTCCAGTATTGAACAGTGAAGTGCAATTGCTGTAACTTGTAATATGGATATCACTGTGTCAATAATGCTGGCTGCTACACCCAGCTCACTTGCAAATATTTCTATTTAACTATAATAAAATTCTACCAATCTCTGAATAGACTTTTAGGAACCATGGCTAAAGAGCACACTTTAAAGTCCAGGCTGTTCAAATTAATAACTACCAGCCATGTCCAGTTTGTAAGAGCCAAACAACATTGTTCATTCTGCCTGATGTGTCAAATGAGTCTGGAGGACAAGAGTCAGTGGCTGCCTCAGTCTTCATTCAAAGCATGGCCCAAAGGACAAGATGCAGACCTCTCTGACATTAGTGTAGGAGTGATTTAGTAAGCAAGTTAAATAAGTGCAATATAAAAGTAAGGGCAAAAATGACAAAAAATCTTGATAGTAATTATGAAATCAAGACTTAAAAAGATCATTAAGATTAATTTTTCTTAGATGAAGGAAAGCCACCCGCTACAGAGATTTGAAGAACACAACTGAATTTTATGACAAGACCAGTATTTCTCCAAAGTAATGTAAAAGTGGGTGACCAGCTAAGAATAACTAGCATAAAAATATTGTCAAAGAAAAGCAAGAATACAAGTAATTAGACTAAAATGATCCCTTGCATTGAAGTAAACCAGCCAGGGCACTTCTGAATAGAAATCAGTTATTTAGTGTTCTGTCAATATGAAGAAACAGATGTGTCTCACCAAATTTGCAGCAGCACAAATACAGTTGAAGATATCATATTTCAAAGTGCACATCACTGACATTTTTAGAAAGGAGAACTTTTAAACAGGTAGAACACCAAATTACACTTTTTAGAAAGCTTGCATTTTTAGTGAGGTGTAACAACCACAGACCAGGATTCAGTTATATAAATCTTTCAAAACTGGGAAGAAATGGAAATATGCCTGGTCTGCTGAATTTCAGTATGCACAGTCATTTATTAACATACACTTCGCAAAAAATGGCAAACGATTTTAGCTGGGGTTTCTATGCATATAGCAAGTTTTGAGAAAATTTACTCTAATTCCAAATTTATCTCTAAATATATAGAATCATAGAATAATTAGGGTTGGAAAGGACCTTAAGATCATCTAGTTCCAGCCCCCCTGCCGTGGGCAGGGACACCTCACACTCAATCACATCACCCAAGGCCTCGTCCAACCCGGTCTTGAACACTGCCAGGGATGGAGCATTCACAACCTCCTTGAGCAACCTATTCCAGTGACTCACCACCCTCACAGGAAAGAATTTCCTCCTTATATCCAATCTAAACTTCCCCTGTTTAAGTTTTAACCAGTTACCCCTTGTCCCATCACTACAGTCTCTAACAAAGAGTTCCTCCCCAGCATCCCTATAGGCCCCCTTCAGATACCGGAAGGCTGCTATGAGGTCTCCATGCAGCCTTCTCTTCTCCAGGCTGAACAGCCCCAACTTCCTCAGCCTATCTTCATACAGGAGGTGCTCCAGTCCCCTAATCATCCTCGTGGCCCTCCTCTCAACTTCTTCCAACAGTTCCATGTCCTTTTTATGTTGAGGGCACCAGAACTGTACACAATATTCCAGGTGAGGTCTCACAAGAGCAGAGTAGAGGGGCAGGATCACCTCCTTCGATCTGCTGGTCACACTCCTTTTGATGCAGCCCAGGATACAGTTGGCTTTCTGGGCTGCAAGCGCACACTCCTGGCTCATGTTCATTTTCTCATCAACCAACATCCCCAAGTCCTTGTCTGCAGCCTGCTCTGAATCCCTTCTCTGCCCAGCCTGTATCTGTGCCTGCAATTGCTCTCACCCAGGTGAAGGACCTTGCACTGGGCATGGTTAAACTTCATGATGTTGGCATCAGCCCACCTCACAAGCGTGTCAAGGTCCCTGTGGATGGCATTCCTTCCCTCCAGCGTATCGACTGTACCACACAGCTTGTCATCGGCAAATTTGCTGAGGGCGCATTCAATTCCACTGTCCCTGTCAGCGACAAAGATGTTAAACAACCTTTTTTTAAGCCTCTTTTTTCCTTTGAAGCTTTCTCAGCAGCTCCTTATCCATCCAAGGAGGTCTCCTGGCCCTCCTGCTGCACTTCCTTCTAGTTGGGATGCAACACTCCTGAGCTTGTAGAAGGTGATCCTTGAATATCAACCAACAGTCTTGGGCCCCCCTGCCCTCTAGGGCTATATCCCATGGAACCTTACTAAGCAGGTTCCTGAAGAGGCCAAAGTCTCCTCTCTTGAAGTCCAGGGCAGTGAGCTTGCTGCACGCTCTTCTCACTGTCCTGAGGATCTCAAATTCGACCATCTCTTGATTGCTGCATCCAAGGCTGCCCTGGAGGGTCACATTTCCAACAAGCCCTTCCCTGTTGGTGAGCACGAGGTCAAGCAGGCACCTCTCCTTGTTGGCTCCTCTATTACTTGCAGAAGGAAGTTGTCTTCGACACAATCGAGGAACCTCCTGGATTGCTTGTGCCGGGCCGTACCGTCCTTCCAACAGATGTCAGGGTGGTTGAAGTCACCCATGAGAACAAGGGCCCGTGAGCATGAGGCTTTTCCTATCCGTCTATGAAGTGCTTCATCCGCAGGTTCTCCTTGATCAGGTGGTCTGTAACAGATCCCCACAGTAATGTCTCCCATAGCTATATTTCCTTTAACCCTGACCCACAAACTCTCTGTGGACTGCTCACCTGTCCCCAGACAGAGTTCCATACTCTCCAGCCTATCCCTAACATAAAGGGCAACTCCCCCTCCCCGCCTGCCAGGCCTGTCTTTTCTAAAAAGCCTGTAACCTTCCATTCCAACACTCCAGTCATAGGAGCCATCCCACCATGTTTCTGTGATGCCTATTATATCATACCCCCGTAGACGTGCACACATCTCTAATTCCTCTTGTTTGTTCCCCATGCTACGGGCATCTGAGCCGAGTTCCAAATGAAGCTGGCTTATTGGCTGGAACGGCTGGGTTATCTCTACATTGCTCCGAGCATTTATTGTAGGTTCTGGCAACTGACTGGGTGTGTTGGGATGGAATGATGCCCCCCTCCCCCAACACATCTAGTTTAAAGCCTCCTTGACCAGTCTGGCAAGTCTCCTACCAAAACTGCTCCTACACCAGCTCCACCAGCCCCAGTAGACCTGGCCTACAAACTTGGGTCCCATGTTCAAGACACCCAAACCCCTGACTATGACATGACCCTTTTAACCAGTTATTAACCTGGCCAATCCTCGTAGCTTTTTTTAGGTCCTCCCCTGTACCCTGGAGAATTGACAAAAAGACTATCTGAGTTCCAGAGCCCTAACCACCTCCCCCAGGGCTCTGTAGTCCTTCTTTATGTTCCCCAGGCTACTACTATCTATATCCCTAGCACCCACATGTATCACCAGGAGTGGGTAATAGTCCCTGGGACTTACTAGAGCAGGCAGCCTCTCTGCCACATCCCTGATCCGTGCCCCTGGTAGGCAACACACCTCCCTTGAGACGGGGTCAGGCCGGCAGACAAGTGCTTCTGTCCCTTTCAGTGTAGAGTCCCCTAGTACTATGACCCACTGCTTTTTCCTAGCAGCACCAGTAGAGATCTTCTTTACCAGTGCATCAGCCGGCTTGTTTCTGGCTCGAGTGCGTTTCCTCATTAGCCCCCTGCAGGACAGCAAAGTGGTTCTGCTTGGGGACAACAGATTTAGGGGGAAGCCCCTTGTTTTTGGTTGTCTTTTTCCTTCTTTTTTTGTTGTTTTTTTTTGTCACTAATTCCCAGCTTCCCAGGTTAACGACCTCCTTCTTTCCTTCATGAGGTAGAGGTGAAGCTTGAGGCCCCTGCACAGTTTTGGCCAGGAGCAAGCATTCCTGCTTCCTCTCAGCTTCCCTGATATCTCGCAGTCTATTAACAGCATCCTGCAGCTCAGCCACCTGCTGCAGGAGGACCTCCACCAGGGAGCACCGGTTGCAGCCCTGCCCATTGTGCACCATTCCCTCACCAGACCAGTGCAGGCACTCTCTACACCCCGAGCTCTGCACTGCAGCCTCCCCTCTCATCGGCTCTGTCTAGGTGCCTACGCTGGCCACCGCCGGGGCAGCCAGAGCAGAGATGCCGGACCGGGCCCTGATCATACGACGAGTGCTCACCATCCCGCTCGAACTGCCGTGCAAACTGCCTCGCCACACTCCTGCTTGCTCGCGCTGCCTGGGGCAGGTTTTTACCCACTCAGGGCTGGTGCCGCTGCATCAGGCTGCGCCCCGTGTGAGTCAGGTGCTTGCTCTCGTCAGCTGAGCTGCCGGCTCCTGGGAAGGTTCTGTCGAGGACTTGAGGCTCCCTCGGTGGCTCTTGTCGCTCTGAATTGAGGCTCCTGGATGGTGATCTCCCCCCTGGTCTGGTGTTGAAGGCGTCCTCTCTCAAGCTACTCACCTCAGCAATTCAATATGGACACCTATCGTTTATCTTGTCTACAATTCAGGTTATGGCAACCATTTCTCAGGTTTGTTGGTTGATTGTTTTGCTTGTTTATATTCAGCAATTACAAATTATGATGGCAGAACTCTCCTGTGATTTTAAAATACTTTCTACCTAAACCACAGAGTTTCACTTGAAACAGCACTTGGAAACAACTCAGAAGTTAGGAAAATAGAATTCTGTGGCACATACACCCTTAAAAATACTAATTTTCAGAAAACAGTGGTTTTATTACAAACAGCAGCAGACAGCCATTTTGGCACTTAAATACACTTCTCAAACAGTGGGCTGTTATTTTAAATACAGACTTTTGTAAGTGCAGATATATATTATGCAATATCAGGTATTTGCAACTGGTGATACAGATGTTCATCCAAGATTCTGTACTGCTAATTTAGCTGGCTGATGAAAGTGATATAATCTTCTGTGGAGCATTCTACTGACTTAAAGATGGTTATTAACTCAAAAGGTCAATATTTACTTTTTTACATGAAATACACAGTAAGACAAAGGTCAGCATTTTTCTCATGAGACAGGATAGCTAGATATTCATTCAGGTAAATTGCTATACTTACATATACTATTGAAGTAGATATATATTTTCACATTCTTACATTGTTACATCTCCAGAAATGAAAAGGTTAACTTTCCTTATAAAATCATTCTTGAGTTACTTTCCTTAGAAAATAACATTTAATAATGAGATGAGCTCCAGGATGAAAATAAAAAACCCTCATCTCAAAAATGTCTTTATGAACCAGTATTACAATTCCACTGCAAGTAATTGCATCTCTACATCTGACTGGCTATTACAGTTAAATAATTGTTTATATAATCTTTAAGTGTTTGTATAATTTTTAATAGCCAACCGGCAACAAGTAATTGGAATATAATTTTCTTAAGTCTTTGGGTGTTTGTATTTAAAACTTTGCACTTAAAGTAGGGGTTTTGGAAGATTTATTTTTCTTTGTTTGCTTTCCCCTTCTCTTCATAGGATCTCTTCTCACCATTTTTCTCCTTCAGGAATACCCATGTTTTGGCTCCATGTCTTTTGCAACATCTAGACAGTGCTGTCGATAAGGTGTTATCTCTTAAGCTCATCGCTTCTCAATTCTTTCTTCAAGGAATATATCTCAAGGCCTCAGGACTAGTATACTGAAGTCCATCATTTCACTTTGCTATGACTCTCCCAGAGTTCATATGTTTCATAGTTCCTGAAGAGCAATTGGACGAAATCAGTGGATTGTGGAAAAATTGCTGAATATCACAACTGATGTCTATACATTTTTTATTTTTTTTTTTTTTAACAGGTTGTAGTCCTCAGACCCTAAAGACCATCTTGGAGCTGACTACTGTCTCAAACATGGGCTGATATTTAAACAGGATCTTACCTTCCTTGTGCAGTTTTCCACAGGGAAAAAAAAAGGGGGGGGGTTAACAGTGTCATACAGAAGAATGGTTTCAAAACCAGAATGCAATGGATCTTAAAAAAAAATCAGATTCAGGAGCAAGCTGTATGCAAGTTAAATCAGCATTAAGCAGATGTCCCAAGTTCTGCTATTTTCCACAGAAAATCATGTGGAGTAGAGTTGAGAAAGCCTTTAAATGAATAAATTATAAAGGTTTTTGCATTTTGAAGTGTATTGCTTAGTGTAAGAGGGTAAAATAAGCAATTTGGCTTACAAAATAAGGATTAAACTCTCTATCAATCCAAATAGTATTTTCCCTGTAAAGCAATTTATTGCTGATGAGCACTGAAAAATTAGTGCACAGAAAATCACTTAATAAAGCTTAAACATTATCTGATTATCATTTGATTGTTTGAGAAAAGTCAAACACGGTGCAAGATTTTTTTGTAGTTGGATTTTTTTTCCTAAAAACATTTGATGCATTGGATGTGAAACGTTTGCAACTCTGGTAGATCAATTATGGCTATTATCCTTAAATCAGAACCTAACCCATTATTAGTGCACAAATAAAATACAGAAGTTTGTCCATGAATCAATGCTCAATCTTTAAAAACTAACGTAAATAACAGCGGAAGGAGATGTCTCTCTAGTGCCTTAGTTTACTAGAGATGCTTTAAACGATTCTTAGGTTCATTAATTGTGTTTGCAATCCATAAGGAAAGATACAAGATACAAACCCAAAATGTATAGCCATGCAGTGGATAAGACTATTTTAAAACTTAGTTGAGGCCTCTGTAGAGTTTTAATCACCTATTTTCAGGCTGCAGAGTTACAGACTATGTTTCTAGGGAATGTAGCTGCTGTCTTTGCTGTCTGACACAAAAAATGAGAGAACTGAACTAATTTAATACATTCTAATGTATTTAACTTAATTTAATATTCTAATGTATTTAATTTAATTTAATACATTCCAGTGTTTATACTCTCACTTACAAACATCTCTTCTAAAGCATCAATCTTGATAAAACAGAGTATGGTGGTTCAACTTTGTGACTACATACAAGAATCTTTGGACAAGTTCATTACAAAATGATGACAACTGTGCAGTGCAGATTTAAACAGACATGTAGGTTATGTTTCTGAGGAACTACCGTCATTATGATTTCATTGCGTGCATTGTGTAAGAACACTATGTATTAGCCTGTGGGAAATTTTAAAGAAAGGATTAGTTTTCTTTTCATGCTTTTTCTTCCCATGTAGAATCATAGAATCATAGAATAGTTGGGGTTGGAAAGGACCTTAAGACCATCTAGTTCCAACCCCCCTGCCATGAGCAGGGACATATATAATACTTGGACTCAGATGGTACAAGTTTACACATATTCTTTAAAGAGATGAATTGTCCTGCTGAAATAAGTGAAGCTGTTCACACATGTATAATGAAATACAGATGTAATGCACTGCAAGCTCAGAACCTTAGCTACCAGTATGCAAGGGGGGAAAAATCCAGATAAGCACATGAATAAAATTACTCCTGTAATTCCATACTTTGTGTCCTAGCCTCTCTCCTCAGTCAGCATAGGCCAGTTGTGAATTTTTTGTGACACATCCAATTTTATTTTTAATGGAATTTCCTGTGGAAAGCATAAGACAAATGAAAAAGAACAAGGTGCTTGGTGACATCCAGCATGGCTTCACTAAGAGGAAAGCCTGCCTGACCAGTTTGGTGGCCTTCTATGATGGGGCTACAGAACTGATGGACAGGGATAGAGCAGTTGATGTCATCTACCTGGACTTGTGCAAACCATTCGACACTGTCCCACATGACATCCTTGTCTCTAAATTTGAGCAGCATCAATTTGATGGATGGACCACTTGGTGGATAAAGAACTGTCTGGATGGTTGCATACAAAGAGCTGTGGTCAATGGCTCAATGTCTGGCTGGACACCATTAACGAGTGGTGTCCCTCAGGGATCGGTGTTGGGACCAATCTTGTTCAACATCTTTGTAGGTGACACAGACAGTGGGATTGAGTGTGCCCTCAGCAAGTTTGCCGATGACACCAAGCTGTGTGGTTCGGTAGATCGGATGGAGGGAAGGAATACCATCTAGAAGGACCTTGCCATGCTTGTGAGGTGGGCTGATGCCAACATCATGAGGTTCAACCATGCCAAGTGCAAGGTCCTACACCTGGGTCAGGGCAATCCCAGGCACAACTACAGGTTGGGCAGAGAAGAGATTCAGAGCAGTCCTGTGGAGAAGGACATGGAGGTGTTGGTTGATGAGAAACTGAACATGAGCCAGCAGTGTGCGCTCACAGCCCCAAAAGCCAACCGTATCGTGGGCTGCATCAAAAGGAGTGTGATCAGCCGGCTGAAGGAGGTGATCCTGCCCCTCTACTTTGCTCTCGTGCAAAAAGGACATGGAACTGATGGAACAAGTCCAGAGGTGGGGCATGAGGATGATCAGGGGACTGGAGGACCTCCCGAATGAAGACAGGCTGAGAAAGTTGATGCTGTTCAGCCTGGAGAAGAGAAGGCTGCATGGAGACCTCCTAGCAGCCTTCCAGTATCTGAAGGGGGCCTATAATGATGCTGGGGAGGGATTCTTCTCTAGGTACTGTAGTGATAGGACAAGGGTTAATGGGTTTAAACTTAAGCAGGAGAAGTTTAGGTTAGAAGTTCTTTCCTGTTATGGTGGTGAGTCACTGGAATGGGTTGCCCAAGGAAGTTGTGAATGCTCCATCCCTAGCAGTGTTCAAGGCCAGCTTGGACAGAACCTTGGGTTACATGGTTTAGTATGAGGTGTCCCTGCCCTTGGTGGCAGGGCTGGAACTAGATGATCTTAAGATCCTTTCCAGTCCTAACTCTTCTATGATTTTATGATTCTACAATATTCATTTCTCTGGGTTTGTTTTGCCCATCACAGTAACTGTTCAGTGATCTCACTGTCCTTATCTCAACCCAGGATCTTTTCCATTTTACTTTCTTCCCCTGTCCTTTTGAGGCAGGGGAGTGAGTGGCTGGGTGGGGATCTGGCAGTTGGCCAACATCAATCCACCACATCAACAAAGTTGACAACAGTGATGGAGGGCAGCAATGTTTTTGTATGCTAAACAAACTATTGCAGTCCATTCTTATAATCTGGGCTACCAAAACAATCGCAATACAAATTGTATAGATCTAAGTAATCTGAGCAACCTTTTTTCCCTCTGATCTTGAGAAAAGTTTTAGGATTTGCAATAATTCAAAGTTGATATACACTAATGCTCATTCAGGTAGCACCTAAAGCAATTTCAATAACGGCTATAAAAGACTGAAACCTTTCTAGTGTTCTTGGCGTTAGCAAGCAATTTCCAGGAGACTATTTTTAGGGAATTTAACTACCATAACAGAAACTACTTTGATTTTTGTAAATCATTTATTCAGGTCAAAAAGTTTTCAGCTCATATGTGATATTTACTGAACCAACTGATGTGTTAGAATGTTAGAAGAAAAGAATTACAGAATAGAATTGAAGGCATTCATTTGAAAGGCCATGTTCTGACATGAACTGTCATATTCTCTCAGAGAACTGAATTTTATCTTAATTTTATACCCTTATTTCCAGTGCTTTAATTAATAAAGCTTGTCACCGTGCATTTTTGGGGTCTGCTATTCTCAGGCTTACCTTTATTGCTAGTCCCTGCTGAGAGTGCATTTTCATAGGGGCAGTTTAATAACTGCTAAAACTGAAAGATATAATTGCAGGAAATTGCAGAGTGTTACAGATGGATGCTAATTAGAGTTATCATAAGATGTCTGAAGGAGTAAGTGCATCTGCAAATCTGAAGGCTTTGCTAGGGCACTGGGGGAAATAAGAGTTACAGAAAACAAGCTCGTAAGTACAGCACAGCAAGGCACTGTCCTCAGAATGAACTCAAATCAACAATTCTAACAAAGCAGCAGATTCCTCTGATAACAGGTGATTTGAAAGAAAATTAACATATGAATTGCAAACAGGACATACAATAAAATCTCACTGCTCTATTTAATAAACTAGAAAACTTTGCAATGAAATTTAAAATAGGAAAGAGGTGTTCTGCTGGTCTAGCCATGACCAGAATATACAGGGGGTAGGGCTTCAAAGGCTAATCCGACATCAGGAACAAGGTAGGATTCTATTAACTAATGGGTCCAGAAGAACCAGGAATAGGAATGTATCTAAACACTACCACCTCCAGATGGAGTGACCTCAACATAATTCATGCTCTGGGGCCTCTGGAGTAAGAAAGGTAATAAATTAGGCCCAGTGAGTATCCAAGGAGGAGTCATGTTACTTGCAGCCCCGTTAATGTTACTCTGTCAATGAAAGGTGGCTGAAGGGTAATCTCCACACATGTGTTGGGGGACAAATTTGGCATCACAGTCCCCAGGCAATTTAACACTTAAAAGATCAGGCGTGTGTTTTGAGCAGATCAAACATGACAGTTGAAGTGGCTAATAGTTGCAGGGCTTAATCATCTAATGGTGAAAACACTGAAATTCCTCACCGTGTAATCAGTCAAAAGCTTTTATGGTTCAATTCTATCCAATATCATTTCCACTGCTGTATCAGGCAGACACTTTAGTAATTGATTTTCAGAGTAGAAGAAGGAAGAGGAGAGTTTACAGATCATGGAAGGAGGGGCTGGCCACTTGGGAGGAATATAAGGCTGCTGCTAGAGGATGTAGGAAGGCAGCTAGGATGACTAAGGCCTCCTTAGAATGAAACCTGGCGAGAAGGGTCAAGGACAGCAAAAAGAGCTTTTTCAAATACATGGCAGACAAAACTAATACCAGAGGCAATGTAGGCCCACTGATGAACGGGATGGGTGCCCTGGTGACAGAAGATAGAGATGGCAGAGTTACTGAATGCCTTCTTTGTCTCTGTCTACTCTGCTGCAGGCAGTCCTGAAGAGCCCTGTACCCCTGAGACCCTTAGATGAAGTCAGGTCAACGGAGCGGTTTGCCTTAGTCGATGAGGAATGGGTTAGAGATCAGTTGAGCAATCTGGACATCCATAAATCCATGGGTCCAGATGGGATGCACCCGCGGGTGCTGAGGGAACTGGCGGAAGTCATTGCTAGACCACTCTCCATCATCTTTACCAAGTCTTGGGAAACGGGAGAGGTGCCTGAGGACTGGAGGAAAGCAAATGTCACTCCAGTCTTCAAAAAGGGCAAGAAGGAGGACCCGGGTAACTATAGACCGGTCAGCCTCACCTCCATCTCTGGGAAAGTGATGGAACACCTTATCCTTGGTGCCATCTTAAGGCATATCAAGGATAAGAGGGTGATGAGGGGCAGTCAACATGGCTTCACCAAGGGGAAATCATGTTTGACCAATCTCTTAGCCTTTTATGAGGAAATAACACGGTGGATGGATGATGGCAGAGCGGTGGATGTGGTCTACCTTGACTTCAGCAAAGCATTTGACACAGTCTCCCACAGCATCCTCACAGCTAAATTGAGGAAGTGTGGTCTGGATGATCAGGTAGTGAGGTGGACTGCGAACTGGCTGAAGGAGAGAAGCCAGAGAGTTGTAGTCTATGGGGCTGAGTCTAGTTGGAGGCCTGTAACTAGTGGAGTGCCTCAAGGGTCAGTACTGGGACCGGTATTATTTAATATATTCATCAATGATTTAGATGAGGGAATTGAGTGTACTATCAGCAAGTTTGCTGATGACACTAAGCTGGGAGGAGTGGCTGACACACCAGAAGGCTGTGCTGCCATCCAGCGAGACCTGGACAGGCTGGAGAGCTGGGCAGGGAATAACTTGATGAAATATAACAAGGGAAATTGTAGAGTCCTGCATCTGGGCAGGAACAACCCCAGGTTCCAGTATAGGTTGGGGAACGACCTGTTAGAGAGCAGTGTAGGGGAGAGGGACCTGGGGGTCCTAGTGGACGACAGGATGACCATGAGCCAACACTGTGCCCTTGTGGCCAAGAAGGCCAATGGCATCCTGGGGTGTATTAGAAGGGCGGTGGTTAGTAGGTCGAGAGAGGTCCTCCTTCCCCTCTACTCTGCCCTGGTGAGACCCCATCTGGAATATTGTGTCCAGTTCTGGGCCCCTCAGTTCAAGAAGGACAGGGACCTCCTGGAGAGAGTCCAGCGCAGGACAACAAAGATGATTAAGGGCGTGTAGCATCTCCCTTATGAGGAAAGACTGAGGGAGCTGGGTCTCTATAGTTTGGAGAAGAGGAGACTGAGGGGTGACCTTATAAGTGTCTATAAATATATAAAGGGGGAGTGTCACAAGGATGGAGCCAGGCTCTACTCAGTGGCAAACAATGATAGGACAAGGGGTAATGGGTACAAACTGGAACACAAGAGGTTCCACTTAAACTTGAGAAGAAACTTCTTCTCAGTGAGGGTGACGGAACATTGGAACAGGCTGCCCAGGGAGGCTGTGGAGTCTCCTTCCCTGGAGACATTCAAAACCCGCCTGGACACATTCCTGTATAACATTATCTAGGTGTTCCTGCTCCGGCAGGGGGATTGGACTAGATGATCTTTTGAGGTCCCTTCCAATCTCTAGCATACTGTGATACTGTGATACTGTGAAGGGTAGCCTCTAACAGAGGGATGAGAGCCGGCTGCAGGCACATATTTCTGCTATAATTCAAGGGATGATTTCATAGGATACTTAGTTCATCTCAGCAAATATTATCCTGCTGCCATCAATATAGCCATTTCTTATAAGCACGATCTTGCCTGAAAAAGCAATGCCTTTTTAATATCTTACACACCTTTATGTTAAACAAACTCTTGCTTATTATACCGGTGATTTAAAAGAACATCAAGTTAGTTCCTTCTTCCACCTTTATTGTTGGGTTTTCTACCACATTATAGATAGCTCCACATTGTGTTATTTTTCATACCAAGAGCCAGTACCCTTCATTAAAGCCCTGTGATCTTAGTACACTGCTAGCGTCAGCCACAGTTGTTATACAATAATTACTGTTTATGTTTGTGCTTGATGAGAAGGAATAAACAGATGTACATACATAATCCTATGGCTTTGTTTAGGAACAGTGATTTCTTATAAAATCATGAGGCTTGCATTTCAATATGGGATACTGGTGTGATAGATGATGGTTGGAAACAAAGCATTAACTGTTCCCATCAGTTTTTCTGTTCAATATGCATAAGAATGTCACTGTGAGTATTTGCATTATACCATGATAGAAGATGAGTGTTTTGCTTTAGGACTACAAATGGTAAGTATCAGTTCTTCAACTAAATATCAAGCATGTTACCATAATTTTAAAATGCAGAATATTTGTCTTATTCATGAATAGAGCAGTAATTATCAGTAAAATCTATGTAATTTAGTTAATTTTATTTCATTTTACTTCTGTTTTCGGGTACATTATTTGTTGATCATAGATGAGAACATCCAAGATACTATTTCAGAATAGGGGTAAGCAGATCTAGAAAATGCAGAATTCAGTTCATGATATTGTAAGGCTGACATCTCTTCATAGAATAATGGAATCCCAGGTTGGAAGGGACCCCAAGGGTCATCTGATCCAACCTTTCCTCATACAGTAGGCTTAATCATTGTGGCACTTCTCTCAACCCTCTCCAGCCTGCCCACATCTCTTTTGTATCTTTTATACCTGTATGTCTTTTATCTACACGTTAAGGTTTTGAGACTTCAGGCTGCAAGGTAAATTTTGAGATACATGTCTAAACAAGCTAGTTCAGGTACTGACAATAGTCTAACTCTCAAGGAGCAAAGATCTGTTTCAGTTTTCTTTCCATAGTCATTTTCCTGTATGTAATTTACCTGTTTTTACTGGAAAACTTTAAAAGTAATCATAGTGCAAGGCTGGCTGCCACACAGATTGAAAACTGAGCTTATATGAGTACACCCCTTCTGTAGACAGATTGCTCTTCTGCTACTCATCCACCTCTGTGTTGAATAGTCAAGAATTGCCGCTGAGGATCTAGAGCCTATTATACACGCTGCTCTCCTAGATATCGTATGCATAAGCACAATCTTTTTTTATTAAAGACATTTTATAATAACATTCTTCCTCATAAGCCACCAGTGAATTGCTCTTTGTGATACACTTTGTAAAACATGATACAAGTTTCTACATGGTTCAGTTGAGTGTACTTATTTTCTATGCTTCCAAAGCTATATTTGGAGACCTATTACACTGAATATCATTTCTTTGCAGTCTCTAATAAATACAGTACGGGTTTACTTGCTCCTTCATTACTACACTACACTATATTTTTATTTTAACCCTGGGAGAGAAGCACAAGTGACAAGACTCCACTGCAGCTTCTTCTTTTTGTTGGACTTCTAATAATTTGAAATCTGTCACTACTCATTGAGACAGGATTTTCACAGATGCCAGTCGGTCTTCCTGAAACACTAATATTTGATCTCTAGAAGATTTCTTTTCAGCCAAACTACATACTGGAATCCTTTAATGTACAGTATCTTTTCTAACAAGTTACTAAGAGTTCAATGACCAAAGCTTAACAGTCCTCAATACACAATTCTGAGCAATACCAGAAATCAATGCATCTCTTCTCAATAGATGATTCAGATTTAATTGGTTTCAGACATGATGGCAAAAAAAAAAAAAAAAATTACAAACATTCTAGACAAGGGAGTTTACATTAACTTTTCAATTTCTGATCCTGTCCTGAACAATAAATCCTGAAACTTCAGTGTGTTCCCCCCAACTCTACTTCCTGTCCTAAAATCAAACTTTGTTGCCCAGAACTTTGGCCAAAAAAGTATAGCTATATTTTTCTATCAATTTTAGGATTTGAGAATCAGAGCTACACATAGATACACCAATGGAATTGCTAAGAAATGAAAACTAAGTTTGTTCTTAAGCGTTTAGAATTGATTTACAACATAGCAACATATTCCAGTATTTCAACTTTTTGTCTTCTGTTTTATTATTTTTCTATGGTCAAAAAATATCATCTATGGCCCTAACCAACTGCTAAAATTGAGTAAGTTCCTCTGGAGTCCTTCAGGCAACATGCATGTCATTTCAAAACCAAAACTTTTTCATACATTGCATGATTACGTTGCAACTGCTGTATGAAGGAAGATCAAAATGATCTGCAGTTTTCCTACTGAACTTTGACTACCTAATATATTAACTAAAAAGTCTGTAGTAAGTAATAAATTATTTAATATTAACATCACAGCTCAATCTACTTCATAAACATTAATATAGTCTTTACATTTTAATATACATACATATATTGATGTGAAATCTGTTCCAGACTTCATTTTTTCTCTACTTTACCTAAAAATATTTTACTCTGATGTTCTTTCTTTTTTTTTCTCAAAGATTACATTAATTAAGATATAATTGAGATTTACCTGTGTAATTCAATTGCTCCAGTTTAACACTAAAAGAAATTAGCAAGTAGTTTAGTGATACTGTATCTGTTACCACCTTCTGAAATTCCCATACAAATAAAATAATCAGGTATCTGAAATAATGCAACACATTTTTGGATGACTTGACAATCGTATGTCTGCTCTCTAGGCTACCATAGATTGTTTTTGTCTGCTTGGAACTGCAGGCAGGGTGAAGAATTTGCCAATTATTTCCCCGGAGGAACGGGGAGGAGGATTGAAAGGGTGCAACTCCTACGGGTTGAGACAAGAACAGTCCAACAACCAATGTACAACACAAATCACCACCGCTACCACCGACAACAACAATGATAAGAGAAAATAACAAGGGAAGAGAATACGATACCACCGGCCAAGAAACGAGTCCCACCCGGAAGCCCGTGTCCTTCCGGGTAACTCCCAGTTAACCCCCATCCCGGGCATGACGTGCTGTGGTATGGAATACCGCTTTGGCTAGCCTGGGTCAGGGGCCCCGTCTCTGCTTCCTCACGGCTTCCCCTCCTCCCTGTCAGAGCATGAGCCTCACAAAGTCCTTGGTCAAGGTAAACATCACTTAGCAACAACCGAAAACATCGATTTCACCAGCACTGTTCCCAGGCTGGAAGTCAAACCACAGCACTGCACCAGCTACCATGAAGGAGAAACATGACTACTACTGCTGAACCCAGGACAGTTTTGAGGGAAAAAGTCCAGAACCTGGGCTGCTGAAAAGCAGTCTTGAGAAGAAAAGACAATAAAATTACTGAAGTATATTTGCTTAATACTGAAAGGCAGTTAGGAAATCCAGCACAGGATGTTGGTATTGCTCTTTTCCATGGCCAATCCAGATAGTGTTTTGCAGAAAAAATATCAGGGCCCATCTGAAGCAAAGCAAAAGCAAATAGACAAGCAAAAATCTAACCAGAATGTGTTAACAAAAACATATTATGCTAAGAACCATGAAAAAAAAAATACCCCTCCCCCCCCCCCCCAAACAAAACAATACAAAACAAAAAGAAAGGCTACATCTGGAAAAAGCTGGTTAAATTCGGTTAAATTCTTAAAGTTTTATAATTTAAGAAAAGATAAGATACTTCTAGAAGTATAGTTTCTTTTGCCAGTATACCCATAGACAATACTTCAGTCCTAAAGCTGGGAAGAAATATAAAACTCGTCTGTTATAAGTTCCCAAAGAGTAAATTTAATGAGATAAAAAGGTTTATAAATACAGATGAAAAAGGAGAGTATTATTCTATATAAAGGTATATAGGATATTATATATAGGGACATTCTTATCAGAATAAGATTTTTTCTAAGCATCATTTGATGGATAGATGAAAGGCATGCAGATGAAGAATGAAAATTAGTAGAAAGAGAATCAAACGTTACCTAATCTGAAGGCAGTACCCAGATTAGTAACCAAATTTAAGTAAGTTCCCCAGTACTAAGAATCTAATTATTTTAGCATGAACAAAAATAAGTAACATGTTCTATTGCACTTAAGAGTGTACTTGTACAGACCTGTGTAGAATACTGCAGCTTATCAGTGCTGTCTGGGTATGAGACAGCATCTGAAAACCATACTGCCTGATTTATCTTGGCCCTTTCTAGTAGGCTGAGTTCCTGTCTGTGTCACAAATGTCTATGCCAGAGCGATGCAATGACATTACACACATGCAGTACATTTGGCACATCCTCAAAAGGAAGTTTTACTAACACAGTCACTGTGCACTCCATTCATCTCCTGAATGTGGAATAAAATCATAGAATAATTTAGGTTGGAAAAGACCTTTAAGATCGTTGAATGCAGCCATGACTAAATAGAGCAAAGCATGTGATAATGGAATACAACATATGTCCAAATGCAGAGTTTAATGTACATCAGCTTCAGATGAGAAATAAACTGCCAATGAACTTCAGTGGAAGCAGAGAACTTCTGAAATTCCATCTTCATTTTTTTTTAAATATATATTAAGATGGACTGAAGGATTAATACTAAAATACTGATCAAGTATGAGTTAGTGGCCTTTTAGAATGGCTTGTGGTAAATGAAGAATTTTCTAATAGAAACTTTAAGATAAAAAGATGTATTTTTTCATAACAAATGTAATTACTTTCACTGCCAAAAGTAGGTTCTCAGCAAACAAGTATATTTGTTCTTATACATATAAAGAGGATCAAAAGATACCACATAATCAAATTCAAGAATGATAGCAATAAAACTGTATATTAGATTCCATAATGTGGCTCAGGGAATCCCCAAGCCACTAAATCCCAGAGGAAAACATCTGTAAACTTGTCTTTTTCCATAAGCATTTTCTGTCAGTCAGTCACACACAGGGATCCTCACTAAACCTTTATTCTGGAGAAGTATGTGTCTTCTATGTTAGACAGGGTTTGTGTGATGATTCTGTCCTAGCTCCATTAGGCTGTCTGCCTCAGTGTTTGATCCAGTGGTTGTAGCTGGACTGACAGGCAGGTAGAAGAATGGAGTTGCTTCAGTGGTTCTATGAGACAGTGAGACCCATCAACACCCAGAGGTACCTTCCACCTTTCACTAATACTGCTTTCCAGATCAGCAGCTGGAGGACCCACAATAAGATCAGCTTCCTACTGACAGTGGGCCATGCGGTTCACTGCCAGTGTATGTGTAGCCACGCTCACTGTCATTTTGGCATCTGGAGCCCTGTGTCTCCTCTGACACACAATTAACATTCTCAAGAAAAATACAGAGGAAGAAGGATTCAGAGGAGCAAGTACCCTGGTGCACCAACGCTTTCCTTGCTGTAGCCCAAGCGTGTCTTGCAGACACCATGTGTGTGTCTACTCCTATGCACACATCCAGCTTCCATGATGTGCCAGCCATGCCTTGGTACCCTGACAGCAGTCTGACCAGCAAAATGAGGAATGTTGCTAGGACATGGAAAGATCCTATTTTCACCTCTGCCATCTATGACTAGAAGTCTGATTTTTGCTGGCTGCCTACACAAATACTTCAAGGGAAGCATCTTTTTTCTGCACTGATGCAAGGTGCCAATTCTTTCAGCATGCAAGCACAATATGAGCATCAACTAAGGAATATGCACCTTCTGTCTGCACCTTCCTAATTGCTGCTGGAAGAAAAATCAGATAGATAGCACATTACATGAATTCCTGATGATGAGAACAGAAACACTGGGTGCATATAACATAGCAATCTCAATGAACATTCATAACATTGAGGAAAAACCAAGTGCCCTTGTAATGGTATGAAGCAGAGACATAACATAGTTTCATCTCACATTTAGGAGAGAGTAGGACACAAATATGGTGAGTTTGTTATCCAAATAAATCCTTTCCCCATCTCTAACTTACACTTAATTTTTTTCTTTTTTTTTTTTAAGTGCCAAATGTATCCTGACAGCACATTTCAAAAGCATGTATTCTTTCCAGACTTTCTAACTGGGAGATGTACTCTTAGTAGGTTCTGGAATCACGTGTCATCATGTATTTGAGATACATAAGGATTCTGCTTAAGGATCTAAACATCATCTTTTTTCTTAACAGAACAAAGTTCAGATGATTCAGATGGACTTTTCTGATAGATATATTTGTGTTTGCTATATTCTTTATTGGAAATATAATTGTTTATCTTGTTATGACTTGTGATGTACTTTGCTTTACTAGTGACAATGTTGATAGTGTTGGTGCTAGCTATTAGACATTTTGGGTAAAATGACATGACTGTTATATTTCAATCAAAATGAAGGCTAATCATCAGGAACCATAACCAGTTAAATCAACTTTATTTTAAATTGTATTTGACTATGTTATAAGCAATTCAATTCTGAAAGAGTAAGAAAGCACATGATTTCATCCCTGATTTTATATTCCCCAGTGGTCTATTTATATTAAAATGACTGACAGATTTGCAGCCTAATTATAAGTTTCATAAGCCATACAGAGAGAATATTGAGAGGTAAATTTATTTGCAGCTACCATTAATTGTGAGAGAAATATTTTCTTGTTAGACTGTTCACTGAAGCAAGCTCTTTTCTTACTGATAACATTTCTCCCAAAGGAGAAAAAAAACAAAGCAAAAGCAAACAAGTGAGATACACCAACACTGCTGAAAGCTCGTCCTTTGTTTTACCCTCTAAAGTGTCATCCAAGTCTCTGTACCTCACTTTTAGGAATAAGACTTACAGCTAAATTAAACCTCTGTCTCTTGGAAAGCAATTTAGACAGAACATTCCACGTAATCTGACAGGTATTTCCTGGTTGAATTGATCAGACTGAACCAACTATGACTTCATGCTTTACTAATGATCCTAATACTGGACAATCATTTTAACCTGGGAAGACTGATGAACAGCTATCTGTTTAGACACACGCTTAGCAAAATAAACAGGCTTCTTGGCACTGTATCTGCATCATTATATGAGCAGCATACATATACTGGATAGGTGTACTCTCTAATCTATATATGTATTTATAGTATATGTGTATTATATATATGTGCATATATAAAACCCAGAGGTGAAGACTATGGATGTGAAAGTAAATCAGACAAGCAACAGATAACGCTCATCAGGTTTTCTAGTTTAGGATAAATACTCTAGGCAAGATTTGTAACTTCTACATAAATATCCATGAACTCTGTTATTTTTAATGATAGGAAACATTTCCATGAAAGTGTTGCAATCAAAACCACGTTATTAGCAGAAGAACACACCATAGATATGGAGCTAAAAATTTACTATTGATTAAAATTATCTAATTAATACAGAAAAGCCTTGTAATAAAGTTAAAAGTTAGTTGTACAAAAACTTCCTGGTATCTACTTCTTTTCTTTAGTGTTGTGCTCTCCTGGGTCCTATGAGGACTTTTCAGAACAGGAAAAACAAATATTACCAGGATATCATCCCAGTTAATAGGTACTGGCTATTAATAGTAGCTGTGCCAATTAAATACTTTCTATCTTGAAACTAACTCATTGAGTATATTTGGTGTTAGATACACAAACTTCAGTAACTAAGGATGCCATATACTAGTGGTTTACCCAGCCTCATTTGCATTTGTGGTCACTGTAATAGAAAGAGATGAGAAATTATTTTGACTTGCACAAAGATGAAGGTTTTTCTATGGCATTATGTATGAAAAATTTGTTTTTCTACACAGTGAAAACACATTTCAGTCCTAGTGGTTGTCACTACACAGTGACAACTTTATTGCATAATTGGCAAAGAACAGACACTAGCCATGTTACGGGTTAAACCACAGTTCCATATACTTGTCACCTAAGCTTCATTTTAGCAAGTTTGCCTAACTAACCCAAATTTAACAAGTTACAAAACCTTTATCTCCAAGAACCACCATACAATGGAAGAGATCATCAATTCCGTAGAGGAAGGAGCTTTAGATTATTTGATGAGAGCTAATGGTAAAAGCCCTCCACTAAGTAAACCACAATTCTTATCTAGCAAAAGGAGCTGAAAATTGATTGCTTCTTTCTACTAAGAGTGAAAAGAAAGAAAAATGAACTGCAGTGTCTAAATTTCAAAGTAGACCACACAGAGAGAACTTGAATTCCTAATATTTAGACAAAGCTACAACCTCACTGGCACCACAAACATTCATGACAAATCACAAAGTGTTAAATATTAAGAAAGATATATTTGTCCTAAAAACACAGTGATGAAGAGACTATACTTTTTTTTTAGTGCATGAATATAGTAAGGGATAAGACAAAGATTTATAATGACTCTTTGAAACTGTTGTACCACAGGTAGGAAATTAGGTATTTTTCGCAACAGAAAGAGTGAGAGCTAGTGATAAAGGAAAAAATTAATTATCCAATATCTGTTAGAAAGCAACACAGCCAGGCACAACTTCTAACAGAATTGAAGAGAATACACTGGGGAGAATGTGAAATGAGAATTAATTTAGGAAAAAAATGTCTCCAGTCTCTGCTCCAACTGACAGGTGGTGGCTGAGGATTACAAGGTGGAAAGTAGTAGGGATTATCTTAGGAGGATCAGGTTCACAATTCTAAGAAAAAAGAAAGGAAGAAAGGAGCTGAAATAATAATAATAATAATGTTAAGGGATATTTTTCAGAAGTTTCCAATTATTTTGGGATCAGATGAGTGACATGGCAAGATTTGATTTTCCATGGAATGGAATAAAATACAGAAAAATTTGCAGTTATTAAAAATAGAGATATCCAGAAGTAGAAGGACAGCCAAAAACTGTGTTAAAAAATGCAGTATAGCTAAACCAGGATTTCTGTCAGAATTAGGAAAAAAAAAAGAAAAAGAAAGGATCTCATACAGAACATGAAAGCAAAACTACAAAATTAAGCAGGAGTCTACAAAACCAGCACAATTGTCTGCAGATAAAACCTGGAATATTAAAATACAAAATAGATGATAAACAAGAAGAGACAAAAGTTCTATAAATGCATCATAAACTTGAAGACAAAGAAGGAGAATAAAGATTTCTTATGAGAAAAAGATCATATAACAGAAAAAATTCAAAAGATGTTGCTTTTATTGCCATATTATCTTTCTTTTAGTGACCAGACACTATTTTATCTAATTAGATGGGCCATGATAGGGGTGGAGGAAAGGAACAAAACCTTGATCACCCAATGAAATAGCCAAAGTAGTGTCTGAATCACAAGTCATTATCTTTGAGATCTCATAGAAGAGAGAAGTCTCAGGAGACTAAAGAGGAAAAAACATAAGATTCCCCTAGGAAAGGAGAAATTGCTGACCAGTCACAGTATTTTCAGTATGTAGAAAGATACCAGGAAAAGTTATTAAACAGCAAATTTATAAGCACTCTACAGGAAAATAAAAAGGTGATAAAAAGCAGGCAAGGTGGCTTTCTCAAGAGTAAATAATGTCAAAACAATATAATTTCCTCCTCTGACATAGTAACTTTTACTGTAATGGATAAGAAGGAAGTAGAAGATGAGATCGCTTTACTTTAATAAAGGTTTTTGCACAATGCCACATGAGAACTCATAGGAAAGCCAGAAAAATAAAGCCTTATAAGCCCAATCTGAAGAAAAGATTTAAACAATATTGAGAATGTGTTATGCATGCTAACATAAGGGATGACACTACTGCATAACATACTATAAATGCAAAAGGTAGGCCTAGGCATTCCTAAGCTCAACTACTAAACCCTTTCCTGCTTATGCCCTCTGATTTCAGTGAAGATATTTATTGCAGATTTTGAACTTAAGCCAAACTGAAGATAAACTATAGTTAGAAAATGCATTTTACTTGTAATTACAAGGAGGCTGCGGTGAATTTTTTAAAGTATGAGAAATAATACCTAGATTTCTGCATTAATTGTTAAGCAAGGTGACTTGCATAACCTCAGCCAAGACGAACGATAGAAACCAGTCTGAACTTGGGATCATAAGGGTCACAATTTGAAGGGCAAATTTAAAATGATAACAACAAACTCTAATCAGCTGTGATCTGCCCAGTGGCCAACCACATATATAACTTCAGTATGATAATCTAAAACGGAAAATGTGCAGATTCTTCAGAAAATTGAAAAACTCCAGAACAGTGGCTCACATTGATTACCAAACTGGCCAATTTTGTGCTATAGAACTTTGGAAGTTTTATAATTATTGTATGTAAACACTGATCTAACAACAGCCTTCTGTGTTACAGTGTGAATTATCACAGCAACCAATTTTTACAATTTTGACTAACAACCACACAGGGCAGAACTTAACAAGCTGTGGCCTATGCCAGAAAAGGGACAGCAAATGCAGATGGTAAGTCAATAGGTCCTATACATGAAAAATTAGTTACTTAAGTCAAGCACAATTCATTTCACAAGAAGAAAGTAAAGACGCTAGTATTCTTTTGAATAGGCTAATCACCACAGTGTTGTGTCATGAATAGAAGACAGAATCAACCAGAAGAAAGAGGGACAAAAAAATCAGAACGGGGGAATAATTACAAATATCAGATATGGTAGAATGTGAGACGCTAGATGTGCTCAAGGCCAGGTTGGATGGAGTCTTGGGTAACATAGTTTAGTATGAGGTGCCCCTGCCCACGGCAAGGGGTTTGGAACTAAATGATCTTAAGGTCCTTTCCAACCCTAACTATTCTATGAGTCTGATTCTATGATTCTACAACTCCATTAATGGAATTTGAAAACTAAAACTCCACACAAGTACAAGACTGGTTTTCCTGTTATTTAAAAAATTGCAGTTCTTCTCACTCCTCTGGCCTTTTTTATTCCCTGGTTTTCTACTTTGAAATAAAGGTGTGCAACTAATACGAAACCTAAGAGTGCCAAAAGGAAACATCATAGTTACAAATTTGGTTAGGCAAAGAGAACTCATACCATGCAAAAATTATGTATATGTATAAGCATAGTGTATATATATATATGAATGTGTACATGTGTACATGTATATGTACACATGTACACATATGCACTCCAGAATTGATGAAGACTGGGAGGCCTCCTGTAATCCTAGGGTGAAATCGGTGTGCTCAGCTCGCTCCCTGGAATGTCTGCACACCAATGTGTGCGGCATGGGAAATAAGCAGGAGGAGTTGGAAACCTCTGTTAAGTATATATATATGGTGGGACAGCTCACATGACTGGAATATAGTCATGGAGGGCTATGTCCTTTTCAGGAAAGACAGGCCAGCCAGGAGGGGTGGTGGGGTTGCTCTTTATGTGCGGGAGGAACTACAATGCACCGAGTTCTGTCCAGGGACAGACAATGAGCGAGTTGAGAGTCTGTGGGTGAGAATTAAGGGGCAGGCTGGCAGCGGAGATACTGTTGTAGGTGTCTGTTACAGACCACCGGATCAGGGTGAGGAAGTTGATGAGGCCTTCTACAGGCAGCTGAGAGCGGCCTCACAGTCACAGGCTGTGGTCGTCATGGGGGATTTTAACTTCCCTGATGTTTGCTGGAAGGACCACTCAGCAACCCAGCCACAGTCCAGGAGGTTCCTCCAGTGTATGGATGATAACTTCCTCCTGCAAGTGGTGGATGAGCCGACCAGGAGAGGAGCGCTGCTGGATCTCATCCTCACTAACAAGGAGGATCTGGTGGAAGCAGTAAGGGTTGAGGGCTGCCTTGGTTGCAGTGACCACGAGATGGTGGAATTCAGGATCTTGTGTGGTAGGACTAGTAGAATAGCAAGTAGAATTGCAACCCTGGACTTTAGCAGGGCAAACTTTGGCCTTTTCAAGCAATTGCTAGGGGAAATCCCATGGGCAAGGCTGTTTGAAGATAAAGGGGCCCAAGATAGTTGGTTGGCATTCAAGGATTGCTTTTTCCGAGCTCAAGGTCGGAGCATCCCAACACGTAGGAAGTCAAGAAAGAGGGCCAAGAGACCTGCGTGGCTAAATAGGGAATTGCTGGGTATGCTCAAGTGGAAGAGGAGAGTTTACAGGTCATGGAAGGAGGGGCTGGCCACTTGGGAGGAATATAAGGCTGCTGCTAGAGGATGTAGGAAGGCAGCTAGGATGACTAAGGCCTCCTTAGAATTAAACCTGGCGAGAAGGGTCAAGGACAGCAAAAAGAGCTTTTTCAAATACATGGCAGACAAAACTAACACCAGAGGCAATGTAGGCCCACTGATGAACAGGATGGGTGCCCTGGTGACAGAAGATACAGAGATGGCAGAGTTACTGAATGCCTTCTTTGTCTCTGTCTACTCTGCTGCAGGCAGTCCTGAAGAGCCCTGTACCCCTGAGACCTTAGATGAAGTCAGGTCAACGGAGCGGTTTGCCTTAGTCGATGAGGAATGGGTTAGAGACCAGTTGAGCAATCTGGACATCCATAAATCCATGGGTCCAGATGGGATGCACCCGCGGGTGCTGAGGGAATTGGCGGAAGTCATTGCTAGACCACTCTCCATCATCTTTACCAAGTCTTGGGAAACGGGAGAGGTGCCTGAGGACTGGAGGAAAGCAAATGTCACTCCAGTCTTCAAAAAGGGCAAGAAGGAGGACCCAGGTAACTATAGACCGGTCAGCCTCACCTCCATCCCTGGGAAAGTGATGGAACACCTTATCCTTGGTGCCATCTTAAGGCATATCAAGGATAAGAGGGTTATGAGGGGCAGTCAACATGGCTTCACCAAGGGGAAATCATGTTTGACCAATCTCTTAGCCTTTTATGAGGAAATAACACGGTGGATGGATGATGGCAGAGCGGTGGATTGGACTAGATGATCTTTTGAGGTCCCTTCCAATCTCTAGCATACTGTGTGATACTGTGATATATACAGGCCTTGTGATCCTTTATTAGTTTTAGGCTAGCCTTAGTAACTTGGGTTACTAATGAGAGGTCAGTACTGTAATTGGGTCTTGAAGAAATAACAGTACTGTAGTTCAAGCATTGTTTTTATAAGCAACTTTTTAATTTAAATTTTGTAGATAACCTAAGATGTAGTGAACTGGTTGTTACAACTTGTAGAACTTCACAAGTTAAAAGGAAGAGTACTGGAGCAGGTAAGGAAGGGAAATGTCAGGTGGTCTCAGTGCATGCATATGGCATGCCAGTAAAGGACATGAAAAAATGTTACAGGATAAGAGGTACATATTTGCTTGCACTGAAAAAATAGAATAGAACAATCTGTCATGTTGAGTCCCCCGAAAAAAGAATGACCACTCAACATCACTCTCTTTCCTGAAATCATGTGGCTTTCCAGTATTTTCCAGTAAAATCAAGGAATTTCAACAGGTTAGATAAAAAACACTGAAGGAAAAATTAAATTGAGATATAAAAATAGAAAAGAACTGTCATTTCGTACTATTTTAAACATATTTAGAAGCTTTAAAGGACTACAAATGAAGTCAATGATACGGTATTGTAATAAAGGAAAGAAAAATAAAAAGTAAAATCTAAACCTCAGTTCTGGGGTGTACTTTACCTTATAAGCAGTGAAACTGTTCCCCTCATGTCAGTTTTGTTAATGCCACAGCTAGAATATTCTCTTAAGTATCTAGCAGAACATTTTACAGAAAACAAAAGAAAAAAGAATAGCTGAGGAGACAAAAAGCATAGTATAATCAGAAAATTGAAAATACTGTGAGATACTGAAGATAAGTTTATTGTTATTAAAAAAAAAAGGAAAATAAGAAGAAGGTATGGGTATCTTCAGAAATGCTGAGATGTTTATAGCAGAACTGCTCTGAATCAATTAGATCTTTGAAGGACAGTTGCCCAGATTTCTTCCATAGTGGAATTTTCCAAAAGTGAATGAACACAACAAAACATGTGCCCCAGTGGCTGTTAAAAATGAACAGTACTTGCTGGTGCTCAGCATCTCACAAGAAAAAACTTCCTGTGTATAATGAACTCATGTCAATAGATTAAGTATACCTGACCGTGATTCTCTTTGTGCTATCATTTTTGACATTTACTCCTGTGCTTGTCTGAAAGACTGTGCAGAGCAAGCACCTTCCATAGAGATTTCTAAACACTGGTATGAGAGAAATATGAATAGGATTGTGTTAGTCTTTAAGTACCAGAAAAAGACAACAGAGGAAAAAAATGTATTGCTTGTATTTAGAAACAGGACATGACTGACAAAAAAAAGCTGGTGAGCACTGAAGCAGATGTTATTTGCAACAAGACTAAAACACATGACTTTCAAGTAGAAAACGTTCACTCATGGTGATCTTCCATCTGTGATCCCTCTTCTTGTCATTTTAATAGGAAAACACTAGCTGTAAGATACGGAATATAAGGCAATGAGCAGCAATCATGCCTCAGGTTTATAGGGAGGGAAGTGAGGGACAATAGACGTCAGGGACGAAAGATCAGACCATATCAAGTGTTGACTCATAAGTTCTATACGATATATTAGCCAAAAATGAGATAATTGTCACCATTCAAGAACAACCTTAGAGATGACTTGATAGCTGGCAACCTTATCATCCATGTCACCACAAGTAATGCTAATCTAACTACTTGAATATATACCTTTTGGTGCTAGTATGAAAGAATGAATGAGTAAAATACATGAGGGAGTGAGTGAGTATGACTGAAAACATTTACATTTGAAACAAAAATTCTGTTCCATAAGATCTTGCATTGCATTTTCTTACATTTTATTCTTACTCAGCTTCTGGAGTTCTTATTAATGGTGAAGTCAGAATGAACAGAAAGCAATCATCAATCAATAATTTTCTGCTTAAAAAATAAATAAGAATAATTTTCTGATTGAGTAAACAAATTTTCATTCACAAATGAATTAAAAGAAAATATCTGGGTTTTGGTTTGAATAAAATTCTTTTTTTTTTTGCTGGTCACAGACTGTATTTTTTCTTTAATTTGTGAGTGTATTCTAGAGGCCTTTATAGCTGGAAAGGAAAGGTTGTTATTAAAACTTATTTGCTAAGTAATAGTTCAGAGACAGCATGATAGTTTCATAATTAAAATTTGCTGCACTGCAACTGGAAAACTTTTTAAGAAATTAGGATTTTTCCCCACATATACATTATTTGCTAAGCTTACATTATCCAACAGGTGAAATTAAATTACTTCACTAAAATGAACTTCATAACATTATCTCCTTCAGCAGTAGGATTTTTATGTTCTTTAAATGAATTAGTAATTTTAATTGTTCTGGAAGGGGGGGAGGGGGGGGTGTCTATTTAGTTATTTTTAATTTTTTTTTACCCGAGGTGTTATGCATAAATTCCACGTTGGAAATCATGTCCTCTCTTGGTGATACAATTGCAGGCAAGAAATGTGAAAACAAAATTTCTTATTGCACGCAACTTTTAGGCTATTTTATACCGCAAATAGCTGGCCCTTGGTATTCGGTGACTTCATTAACTTTAGATAACTAATCAGTAAGTCTGCCTTGGCAAATATATTTTACCTCTTCAAAACTCTGATTTAGGGAAGCCAATAATAACTGTGCATAAAACTCATTGAAAGATTAATTTGAAATGCTGAAGTTTTCTATTAAATTTGGTCTTATCATTCTTCATACTGTGATGAATATTGATCTGAAATTTAGAGTCTTTCCAGTAATCTTTTCTGTGTCTGATAATATTTTTCTAAGACAATGAGGTGAGATGATTGGAATGAATCCTAGTGGCTAAGAGGAGCATGAAATGCAAGGCCATAAAGTGAGTACTGCTAATTTGTTTGCAGGCCATGCCCTTAAGTCAATTGGAATATGTGTGAAATAAAGCCATTAAATGTAACTTATATTGAGTGGAGAAAAGCTGCGGAAACTTTATGTGTGGCTTCAAGCTTTGCCTTTATCATCTCCTGAAATAGGCTTGACTAACACTGAAAATTACCCTACTATTTTTGGTAGCAGTTTAAGTTGGATAAAAGCAGCTCCTTTTTCACATTCTTCCTGACAGCATACAATATGCTGCCTGCCTGAAACTCTTATCTGCATTTACTCTTTTTTTTGCCTTTTATTTCAAAAGCCCCATCTCTTCGTTTTGGCCCGCCGTGAGTACATCAACATACATCTCTCTCTCTAATCTTTTAACAGGCAATAGTCTCCTAGTTATGAATCTGCTTCATTTTACTCAGGATCTATAGCAAATTTAAACCACTTTAACTTCAAGGACTTAACTCCCTACTGGAGGAGATGCATAGTCATTAAACAGAGTGTGCTTTTTATAAAATTAGCTCATACAGAGGAAGCAGCTAATTTTATTTTACTTGTATTTCCCCAAGTTATCAGTTATCTATGCTTTCTACATGTATAGACCAGAATTAAACTGAAGTTCTAGTCCTTATGCACAGAATTATGACAGACCAGTACCACAAAACACAAACTGGCAAGATTGCTAACAGTTCACATTCTGTCTGTGTTTGCTACCTGTAAAAGTCTGCCTACTCTCCTTTTTGCAAGGCCTGGAGGTTTTTGCATTTCCAACGGTAATCAGTCAAATATATTAACAAATTTTAAAAAGTGTACATTAGGAGAAAATTCTCAACCACTACTCTTAAACTGTCAGTACCACTAGAATATTGAAGTTTATCTGTTTGAAAACCATTATTTCCTTATCCATAGATAAGGAAATTGTAGATAATACAAAAGGCAGGATTTTATTTATTTACTACATTTATTTCACATTTTTTCTTTGCTATTATCATAGATTCATTAATCACAAAATAATTTAGGTTAAGATGACTGTGGAAGTCATCTGTTTCAAACTTCTGCTTAAAACAAAGCCAATTTACATCATGTAAACTAAAGTTTTATCAGGTCATATTTGGAATTCATTCACAGATAGACATCCTACAAGCTCTCTGGGCAGCAAATTTAACCACCCTCATAATGAAAATGGATTTCTTTTAATTTATTTTGACTTTCCTATCTTGTAACCTCTGTCTGTTGCCTCTCCTCCTAGAAGAGCCTGGCTCTGTTTTCTTGTTATGCTTCCACTAGCTTGTTAAAGACATCTGTGAGACTGATGATCAAGAGCCTCTTTTTGTGTTTATCTCAAGACAACTCAACAGATACAAGGAGCTGAGGGAGGCTGAGGGAGGCTGAGAGCCTGTTCTTGGTGAACAGCATGTTGCTGGTAGAGGCAGAGCAGGGTTAGTGCTCCACCAAGGCAGGGGATGGTTTCCCATGTTGTCCTGAGGCCCTGCCCTGTGAACAATCTGCCTCAGATACCAGCACAGTCCCTGTAGCTGCCCAGCACTGCGCGTGCTCTGCCTGCACCCCTCAGGGCACAGCAGGCACTGGGGCAGGTGGCTCAGTTGTATGAGAAGAATAAAAAAGAATGAACTCTGGGACCTGTCCAACCCTAATATTTTTGAGAAAATTATTTCTTCTTTGAAGGTAGCTCAGTATTTCCTTATTTAAAAAAAAAAAAAAAAAATAGGTACTTTCCTTTTGTTCAGTTTCCTTGCCAGAAAGCAAAAGGAAAATGCAACCCCAGGTGCTGTTGCCCTTTGCTGCACACTGCAGGCTCCTATTAGATTTGCTGTCTCCCAGCTCCCTTTCTACTAAACTTCTGTCCAGTTAAAGTCCAGGCAGTGCTGTTCTGTTGGGTTACTATGTTCATGGTTGTCCTGGGTTCAGCAGTAGCAGTCATTTTTCTCCTTCTTGGTAGCTGGTGCAGTGCAGTGTTTTGACTTTCAGCTCGGGAACAGAGCTGATAGCAATGTTTTGGTTTGGCCAAGGACTTTGTGAGCCTCATGCTCTGCCAGGGAGGAGGGGAAGGCAGGAGGAAGCAGAGACAGGACACCTGACCCAAACTGACCAAAGAGGTATTCCATACCACAGCACGTCATGCCCAGGATGTAACTGGGAGTTAGCCGGAAGGGCTGGGGGACTGCAGGGTTGGAGGAGGTATCGGTCAGAGCTTGGTCGGGCTGGGGGGGGCGAGTTATCGGTCGGCTGGTGGTGAGATGATGTATTCTCTTCCCTTGTTATTTCCTTTATCATTATTATCATTGGTGGTAGCAGTAGTGATTTGTGTTATACCTTAGTTACTAAACTGTTCTTATCTCAACCCGTGGGAGTTGCATTCTTTTCGATTCTCCTCTCCGTCCCTCCGGGAGTAGGGGGAGGGAAAGAAGGGGGGGAGTGAGTGAACGAGTTACCTGACCGGGTTTAAACCACGACAATGGTGCAGGACTTAGTGTTTATGATTATTATAGAGTTTCTGCCAGATCGTTTATTCTGTTTAAGTCCCTTTGAACAGCAGCCTGACCCTTCAGAATCCTTTTTCCAGTTTGGCTGCCTCTGCAGGTCTGTGGATAATTTGCCACCCAGTCAGCAAATTACTTTTCCCATTGAAATAGGGGTGAGATGCATTCTTAAACCCATGACCGTTTCTTTGGTCAAACCTCCATTGCACTATTTCTCCAATTCTTTCATGCATCTTTCTTAAGGCAGCTGTCAGTTACTGTCACAACAACCATTACTGTCACAGAGAAGACATTCAGCTGGTTAGCCATCAGGAGCTCTACTCCATTTCCTCACATGGGCACCTCATGCTTCTAACCCTTCTTGTGTATCTTTTCTGGCCTGCTGTCTACTGTTGCAGGAAGGTGTGAACTTCCTGCATGATCTGTGTCATATGCATTCTGCTGGAGATGTCTAAGATATCTCAACAGATGACTGTATTTAAAAAGCAAAATTGGGTCCAGAACGCCAGCCAGAGGATGAGTTTAGAGACCTGGCATACACATGCACTCCAACTTGTAGAAACTTTAATTTATGTTTCTTAACCTCAAACTGAATCACACCCAGTCTTCAGCATTATTTTTAGACCTATAACTGATTTATAGCTTTTTATATGCATTTATTTCAACTTTTCTGAGTAAGGTTGTAGGTATTACAAAAAAATGGCATTGAAACAACAATTAAATTACTACATTTAAGAACTGATTAACCATAAAAGTAGCCCATTTTACCTCATGAAGAAATAGAGCAAAAAGAAAGATGTAATTAATTAAGCTCTTAAGGTCACCTAATAATTTACTCCTTGTCTTCCAGTAAATGCATTAACAAAGTTCAAACCAATTTTAAAGGCTGACATAAATATTCTGATATTTTATTATGTCATGTTATGCTTATACAGCAGAAAAAGTCCTGTTCCTTTTGCCTGTAGTTAGGCTGGCATTATTGCAATAGCCAACCACCTTTTCTGGGTAGATTGCTGAGGGTAAAAAAACACCCTTGTTAGCAGCTAGTGCTGTCAGTCTTGCTGCTAGTGCACACAACCTTGCACAAATTTTTTGACTTAAGTTTGGAGTTCCTCAAAATAACAACACAATGCTGGTACACTGGGCACAGCAACATCTTCTCTGTGGAGCTAGTGGGAGTACAATGAGTTTTGAATGTCTTACCCCTGCAGAATATTGTTGGCATGGTGCTGGTGAATTGGTCTTCCAGGGAAAAATAAAGCCTTGTCCCTTTGGAGGGCAGAAAGGAGAACGATTTATCAGTTGCCATTCTCCTCCCAAATTCATATTACCTTTTTCCTTCAAACATCAAAATTCAATTTTATCTAGTCTGCTGAGAGCATAGGACCAATTCTGACTACAGTGGCCAGAAATGAAAGCTCCAAGTTCTTTAAAGTACATTGATTTCATCACAATAATAACGTCTAATGGTTCCCATCCCTTAAGATGAGTCCAAGGGTAAGTAAAGTAGAAATTCAGGCATGACATGTATCCACAGTCCTGCTGCAAAGAGCAGATAACACTTTCTGCTGCCAACACTTTCAAGTAACAGATTAGCTCCAACTAGTTCAGGTTTCCCATTCTCGGCTGCCTTTATGACTTTGTTAATAATTTCCCCAGAAACATTTCAGAGTCCTACTAGAAGCTTACTGTTACAGCTTTCCTGCAGCATTTTCTGATATGTGATGGTGGAAGACTCCATAGCATCTCAAAGCTGTGAAAAGGATGTTGAGTTGGGATGGAGTAAGTGGGGAAAAGAGAGAAGCAGTGAAAAAGTGGGCGTAATATACTACTCATTCTATCATTTCCCTAGGGGCTACATTTGGAAAGTAATTTTGACTCTGTAGTCCCATTTTTAAACAGAAACTTTTCCCATTAGACAAGATGGGAACCTTTTAACATATCTGGATACCTTCTTTTATGAAAGGACTCATAAGATTACCTTATGCAATGTAAAATTTATGAAGAGTGGCCATTAAGAGACTGACAGAACTGTAAGTGAGGATTTTTTAGGGGTGCTGATAATGAGAGCATGACTCAGCTGTGTGAGAGGAATAAAAAAGAATGAACTATGAGACTTGTCCAGCCTCTATCTTTTGGAGAAAATTATGTCTTTTTTGAAGGTAGCTCAGTATTTCTTTATTTCAAAAAATATGTCCTTTCATTTTGTTCAGTTTTCTTGCCAGTAAGCAAAAGTAAATGTTGTCTCTTTGCCTCAGTGATGCTTGGAAATCTCTACTTTTATTTTTTTTTCCCACTGGAGAAGAAAGCGAAAATAATTCTGTTAGTGTCTGTGCATTTTATTAGCATGTGCACAGGTGTCACATATACCTGTGATGATAATTTAAGACAAGGAAGTTTTGCAAGATCTGTCAGTGATTCATCTTGTCTTCATTGCTGAAGTAGTTATTTTCATTAGGACTTTGACATTATAGCAGTATAACAAAAATTACAGCTAACAGGCCCAGAAACTATCCCATTGTTTAACAAGAACTTCATGCTGCTGTCCATGTTAGTCAATTTAGCCTTTTCTCATGCAGCCAATCAATAGCAAGAAGACCAGTTGAAGTTTCCAGTAGCAAAAAACTTTTCCATTAGGAAGAGCTCAAGATGAAACTTAAATGTAGTGAACAGGTCATCATATCCGTTAATATCACTTTATCCTGTAAGAAAATAGAAACTCCCAGTTCTGAAAGATCTGTGACTGGAAGGTAGATGCAGTTGTTTCCAAAATTTTGTCCAAATGCGGTTCTGACAGCTGTCAGAGAGATACTCATTTGTTGTACTGTAGCATTCAAAAATCCTAATCATGAATGTCCTAAAAGTTTTTTTTTTATCAAAGTTTGTTAGTTTTAGAGAATGAATGCTTTAACAAGCACATTTTTTTTTTTTTTTAATGCTGAAAAACTCAGATCTGGTTGTAGCAAAATCTACAGAATTTAAGTTATAGATTCTGTATTAAGGATGAAATTCAAGTTGTCCTGTATTTGTAATTGTGGTGTAGGTGGACACTCCCAGTGCACTCAGTCACCATTTCCTTGGTTGATCAAAGCAGCTCCCTGGCCACTTCCTGCTGAGATGAACCCATGGACTGATTTGAGACAAGAGGTTTGACTCCTCAGCTTCACCACAAACATTTCACTAATTGCTGCAAGCGGTCTCCAGCTAGGAAATTCAGGGACTGACAGTGATTCCCTCTGCTTTGCACTTGGCAGTTCACAGCAACTATCTATCTGTGTGCTTCGATGTGTTGATTAACATCTGGGTTGGAGAATCTGGCTGCTCCAGAGACTCTCTGAAGCATTTCTTGCTGCAGAATTGGTTTAACTTTATATAGATAAAATTGAAGACCGTACTTAAGACGTCAGGTGTTTTGTACACAGTTTAAGTTAATCAATAGCAATTTAATATGCATATGCTGGAGTGGTCACATAGGACCACAGGGCACAAGAATGAATGAAAGAATTCAGAAAAGCTGTAGTTTAGGGAGTGTTTTCTGATCCAGCTGAAGACCTTACAGCAAAGCTCCTTACAATGGAAACTCCTGTTACCATTCAGACAGGAACTGATAAGACAGCAAGATTTGTGAGATGTGATACCCCATGTGAGCATTGTCCTATTTAAAAAATCTTAATAAGTAAGGGCTTTTAAACATCCTCTCAGTGACAATTTGTACAACATGGTCCTGAAGGTGACAGCAAGGGCAGGCTGCTCCCTGAGAAAAGAGAAAGGAGCTGAGGGTGACAGCAGGATGGGCAGAAGCAGGGGCCTCACCAGAGGGAGACCCATCCTACAGTATTGGGATAATGCAAGCAGGGCATATTAGTGCTGGTAGCCAGGTTCAGACAAGTGCCCAGATTGCCAGTCCAGACCTGACTACCCTGAAATGCTTTCATTTTAAAGGAAAACAGTGGTCTCTGGTTCTTTGGGAGACTGAAAAAGAAATTCCGTGCACAGACGGCCACTCTGATAAGTTAATGGGTAATCTCAAATGATAGTTTTTGAAACTAGAGTTTCAGAAACATTCATAAACTTGAAAGAGACAAGGAAATCCATTTTGTAAAAAGAAACCCACAAGCCTAGCATGTCTACATGCAACATGATCATTCCAGTTCAGTTTGATTATGTTGCTGTCCTGGGTTAAACTGTAGCAGCCATTTTTCTCCTTCTTAGTAGCTGATGCAGTGCTGTGTTTTTTGACTTTAGCCTGAGAACAGTGCTGATAACACTGGTGGTTTTAGTTGTTGCTAAGTAATGTTTACTCTGACTTTCTGAGTCTCATGCTCTGCCATGGAGGAGGAGAAGCCGGGAGGAAGCAGAGGCAGGACACCTGACCCAAACTAGCCAAAGGGGTATTCCATACCACAGCACGTCATGCCCAGTATATAAAGTGGGAGGAGTTTCTCAGAAGGGACCGATTGCTGCTTGGGTCAGGCTGGGTATCAGTCAGCAGCTGGCGAGCAATTGTATTGTGCATCACTTGTATTTATTGTTTTCTTTTCCTTCTCCCTTTTTAGTTTTATATTCTCTCTTCTTGTTATTTCCCTTATCATTATTGTTACTGGTGGTAGCAGTAGTGGGTTTGTGTTATACCTTAATTACTGGACTGTTCTTAACTCGTGGGATTTACATTCTTTTGACTCTCCTTCCCATCCCTCTGGGAGCAGGGGAAAAGAGGGGGAGTGAGCGAGTGGCTGCGTGGTTCTGAGTTACCAGCTGGGCTTCAACCATGAGAGTTGCAAAGGGGATTTTGGAATTACTATATGTATTATATCTATATGTATTATCTTGGAATATTATATATATATTATACAATACTTTGCTTTTGCAGGATAAGTTGTAGAAAATGTAATGCTAACAGTTCTCTTAAGACATAGTAGATGAAAGGTAGAGGAGTAATGAGAAACAAATGTTAATATTGCACAGTAATGTTTCTCTAAGAATCTCTCATATTTTACCACTGTTATTGGCTCTTCAAAACTGGAAAAAGCAACTGATTGTACTTTTAAGTAGCCATTTTCTAACTGACTCCAATGCTGCTTCACCTCCAAATAGAAAATGACAGAAATTATTTGGAATTCCTTCCTTTTTTCCTCTTTCTAGATCAGAGGACACTATTCTTTACACACATTTTGCTGTCACTAATGGGTTTGCATATGGTTTATATGGTTTATAACTCATTTATTTGGCATATTTTTTTACCACTACTATTGAAAGATTAATTTTGTTGATAAAGGAGATTAAACCAATATAAGAATGAAACCACATAAATCTTTCTGAATGCAGAAATCTCTGTGAAAGTCATATTTTTCTACTGTTTTTACCTTAGCCATTATAGCCTTACCTGTAAATAATCAGAATTCATTACTAAGCACTGCACTGTTGACGCGGGAGTCACAGACAACACAGAGACAATCAATGTGATCAAGCAATTGCCAAATTTATTACAAAGCCTTAACTCCTTATATGCTATTTCTTACATGCACTTACAGTGATTTGGCATATTATGATTGGATACATGTCTTGAAGACCCTTAGTGACTAACATATAATTGGTTAAGCACAGGTGTGAGAACTTGACCTTGAAAGCTTGCCAACAGTCCACAGTTCTCATTAACTCAGTGAATTCCAGCTTCTTCTTATCTTGCTTGCTTAAGCTTCCTCGGGCCTCTCATGGCCTTGCTGTATCTTTCAGGATTATTCAGAGTTTACGTACCAATTATCCATTCTCCTGTGAGAACACTGCCTCCACACTGCACCTCCTTCAGGTCTACTCCACACACACATCCCTTACTGCAAAAGAATCTCAACAGTTTTTCCTGCAGAGTGCAGCCAGGAGTCCTTGGAAAACTTCACAGTGGGCAAGTCATAACCACTGATTGCCTGGCTTAGTGCCGTGGAATAAAAAACAAAACCCTCAGCACTACATATAGTACCTTTATTAAAAGAAAAGTTAAATATTCTTATTTCATTTATAGCACTTAATGCATTTCTCCAAAAGAAACAAAAAATATTATAAACAGAGCAAATTTTGCAACACTTCTTTAGATGCTCTAGATTTCTCTCAGTATTTTAGCAAAGAGTCACAGTGCAGTTTAGTGCCAAGGTGACCTGAGACACTTATTACTGTTAGCAGTCTCAGAATACCTTTTAGATGTTGAGGATTTTCTGCAGCCTGACCTAAAGGCTTATTCCACTGGGACAATTTACTTCAAGTTTAAATTACTTTTCAATTCTTGTTTCTCATGTCATATTTGCTACTAGTAACTTTATCTGGCATTTTATTTTAACATAATACTGGAAGAAAGCAGTTTACAAAATTAGGACTCACATTGCCCTTTTTGCCCTTCTCTGTGTATTTTCTTTCTAATTTCCTCTGTAATTTTTCAGAAACTGAAATACTGTTGCACATTTAACAGACCTATTTTAAAGTTCACACTGCAGGTGGTGAAAAATTACAGGAACTTAGTGTTTTAGTGTTCTTTGAGGATGACCAAAGGTAATACCACTGTGTCAGCATAAAGTAGCTATGCTGTCTCTGTGATACCAGGTATAATGTGAATCACATATGGTGAAATGAGAACCACATGTAGTTATGAGAAATGAAATAGAACAATTGCAAAAGATTTTTTTCTCAGTTCCTCATTGTACGTCAAGGTCTTGCCAGACTGATTTTGATTTACTGAGGAACTGATAATAATTTTCAGAATATTTGAAGTAGATATAATTCATTTTGAGAACAAGTTGAGATTTAGTAGTACATGTATTGTATTGTTTTATTTTACTTGAATTAGCTTTAGTCAGTTTTAATCAGTTCAAGGTATGAGCATTGCTAGGTGCTTTTATCAGGGATTGTCAAAAACAGTAAGTTGGCTTAAATTTGTGTCTGAGCAAAAACAGCTGTTACTGTCGGGGAAAAAAAAAGAGGACAAGTTTTAGAAATAAATGAACTACCTGAAAGCTAGCAACATGTATCCATGGAAAAAAAAAAACCACAAGAACAACCCACAAAACCAGAGGCAACATCAAGTAGCTTTTCAAAGAAGATATACAGTGCATTGATATTTAATAATTTTAAAACTGGAAAAAAAATCTTATTTTAACTTTAATACAAGTGGTCACAAAAGCAGATGTTGGATTTTCTCCAGTGTATGCAAAACTATGTTTTGGGAGCGTGCTGAGGATTTCCTAGCAGTTTTATTCTGTTCTGGCTGTTGCCATGTTCCTGACTTAGGCCTCTTAGAGAATTTCCAATGTAGTCAGGTCCTGCAGGTTTTGAATCTTGTATTAACTGATGAAAAGAGGTCTCCTCATTTCAACTAGTTCCTTAAGGTTCTTCACATCTTTTCAGCTTACTGTTCCTTAACTGTTTGATTTTTACTTACCCTCTCATTTCCCAAGTTGTTATTAACATTTAAGACAGGTAGTGGCATTTGAAAAAAGAGATGCTACATAAAATCTTATGCCTTTTAAATAATCCTACTGCTGTGCCCCTGTTCATTTACTATGAAGTAATGTTTTGATGTTATAGCATGAAAACTACACAGTCACATGAAATAGAAGGCTGCAAGTTGTACAAAGGTTGTGCACTGATCACAGTTCTCCAGAAGCTCCAGATTTGCTAGGCTACCAAAAGAGGTTACCTCAGGAATAAACTGTAAGATGCTGGGTTGCTTGATGTTGAGGACACTGGCATTGAACAACAGCACTGCTTTCCATGGAAATTAAGAAAAAAAAAAAAAAAATTGAAAACTCCCACAAATAATAAAATATTGCTGAAGACTTAAATCTGCTAGTTAATTCTTACACAATGATACAGTTTTGGAAAAAAATAAATTTCAAGTGGCTGCAGAAAGGAAAACAATCCTGTGTTTTAGAAGTATTCTTGTAAAGTTTTGAGTACTTTCAGCTTTAAGCTAAGCAGAACAATAGAATGTAATTTCACTTTGCTGGCTATTCCCACTGTATACACAATTCTATATATATAATAAAATTCCACTGAAATACATTGAATGCTTTAAAAAAAATCCGAAGTATTTCTGTGTATTCCATTTAAATTTGATGGCCGAGAAATACTTATGTCTGATTTTGCCAGCTACTTAAATAATAAACTATCACTTCATAATGGGTCTACTTGGAAAAGTTCTTAATTTATTTGGACAAAATAAAGTAAACAAGGAAAGAAATAATCTGCAAACAACATGAATATTACACTTAACTGTAGAATTCATAGTAACCTTTTTGCTCTGTATGTCTCTGAAGCAGAATTGCAATGACATTTTAGAATTATATGTGTATGTGTTTTTTTATTGTACAGAATATCTTATGGTGAATTAATTACACAAAAAAATAAATGGAAATAGACATACTAACTACCGCCTGCATATTGTGGCATATCCATGAGCCATAAATACTGACCATGTGAACTAATTAACAACAATGTTAAGCAAAAAGGAAATTGATTACACACATGATCTCCAATAAATGTATTACTTTTGAACACTAGAAAAGCAGAAATATTTAGGCTTTGCTTTATGTACCAAAGAAACAGCGAATGCAATTAGATTTTAATGTGTTTTCTGAAGAATGACTAGACATCATGTTTTGAAATCTAGTAACAGAATAGGATAGCACTCAGGAATGTAAAGCAAAATAATACAAAATAACTGTGTGCAGCAGATTTTGTCAATAATGGAAATTAAATTGAATTTCATACTGTTTTAAAAATGTGTTTTTTTGAGGGGACAAGTTGTATATTAAAATTGGTATTTTTATATTATTATTTTATATTTCATAATATCCAGTCAGATAGTTCTGACCATGATGATGATGCCATAAAGCTGCTCAAGGGCAGGTTAAAGTTTTATATATTCTTCAGAAGAATCAGCGGTCTGAATGATATCCTTGACGTTTTGTCGACTATTAAATAAGAAGTAGCATTTCCTTTTCACATAAGCTACTAACGTTTACCTTAAAATCAGAGCCAGCAAGCAAGAACTTGCTAAAAGAGTGAGTGCAGGTAAAGTACAAAGAGCTGTTTGAAAGCAAACACACAAAATTAAAGCAGAGCACTGTGTGTGAAGGGTAGACTAATAATCACCTTCTGTGGTTTAGGTGAACAAATCTAAAATACAACTATTAAGAAATACGTACTAACTAAAAGTTCTCTTGACTGGCAAACATTTTTGCCCCTGTACATGCCTTCAAAGTAGTCACATAGACAAGGTGGGTGCTCAATGTATTTTACGTGTAAATGTATTATCCAGTGCAAAATTCATGTAAGTGGGAGAGAGAGATTAAGAGGGAACAAAGAATATAAATTCAGTTCTGTTACCACAAGGTACTTTCCTGTTTTGATATTTAAAGTGGATATTATCAGCATATTAACATTTCTTAAATTTCAAATACAAGCAACTGTGGGTTGTGAGGGTTTTATTATTTTATTATTTATAAAATAATTTGTCATGATAGAAATACTTGGACTGGCTCCCATAATCTCAGTCTCAGAAACCTGCAATTGTGATAAATTTTCCATTTCCCAGTAAAATCAAAGAACAAAGTCAGAGTTTTGTTTCTCTGGTAAATGCTATATTAATCTTTCTCTTTTTCTATGGGAAGAACCCCTAACTGTTGTAGATCTCACACTGGAAAGTTCTTCCTTGTCACATTATGTATTTTTTTGGACTTATGATCCACCAGTTTCAGAGTTTAACAGGTCATAGTCTTCTCACTAAACGTAAGTTAACATAAAACCCGGTTTTGCTTTTTGCATTAAAGGGTGATTATTCAATGCAAAACTATATTAAGTCCATATTAACAAAATGAAGTCTACAAAAAATTACATTTATATTTCAATCTCCTTAATAAGGAACTAGAGTTTTTTAATCTTCTAAGCTCTTTGTTAGGGCCAGCATCAGTGCTTTTTGATAAAGAAGCCTCCTGAGAAGTGATTTGTATTTCATAACCTGCTTATATGAAATACACTTACTGCCTCAGGTTCTGAGGCTTGTACTTAGCTTTTCTAAAATTGGTTTCCTCAGTATGTCTATCCCTTAGTCTCAGCCAGCCTCCTCTATCACTCCCAAGGATTTCTGAATCATTTATTTAATTCTACCAAGTTTGAGAGAGGTGGATGCCTGAAACAGTTAAGTTTGTACTAGCTTCATGCAAAGTTGAAGTGGTGGTGGGGGGAGAGTTTCATGCTACTTTCCTAATTGCAGGAAAGGCTGGCAATTTCTCTTCTAGTTGTATAGCCTATGATTTGCTTTACATTGATAGCATTGATATTGAGGCCTGTCGTATTAAAATTATAAATATCTGAGTCAGAGAGAGTGATCTTAAAAAACCCCAAACTAACCCAACCCATAATATTTTAAGTATTCAAAACCCAAACCTGTAATGTGTACATTGATCTCATTTGCTAGTTTGTTACAGAATTCAAAGAGTTTTCCAGGAGCAAATATCCACAGTATTGCACTTCTGTTGATATACAATTGCTAATAAGAAAAAGACTTCATACCTAAAATATTTTAATCACTCATATGCAAAATACAGTGTGTTCTTTTAACACTGTGGGCTGCATTCTTCCCTCCTCTGGTATCTAGGTTTCAGACACAAAAATACCTAGTCGTTTATGTATAATGTAACTGATCAGAGTTAATTTGTTTTGCAGTTCTAAACATGTGGCCAAACTATTCCACTGCAATTCCAGTGCTGAGGAAAGAAAAAATAGCGTCAAAGCACTTTAGTTGTTCCAGAAGCGAATCTGACTAGAAGAAAGGAGATGAATAGAATGCCTTCCTATACGTGCTGTGGAAGTATAAACTGAGCAAGAGCTGATGCATGTTATCTCCAGCACTAGCTGTGGACAGCTGGCCCAGGCCTGTGGGCCACCTGTATCTGACCCATTTATCTCTGGTGTGATTAGTGAAATTAATGGTGCTGTAACAGCTTTCAAAACACTTGGGAGCCTAGGCACCAAGATCTTAACCTAGATATGCATGGGGGCAGATACCACATGTCTGTTCTTTCTTTCTTTTCACTTCTCTACCTCAGACAGAACAGAAACTGCTAAACAGTTCTGTCAACTATAAAATTCAAAAAGGTTAGCATAGTAACAACATTTTCCTTCTTTTATGTTCTCTGTGTGAATGTCTTTCAGTAACTATAAGCACTTCTTCAGAGGCAAAAATAAGTTTTATGTTAGTTTTCTTTTTTTTTTTTCTATCTCTTATGTCTGGTTTTCATGTAGTTTTGTTAAAATGTGGATTGGAATTTCAATTAGTCTTTCATGCTAAGCTCTATTAATTTAAATTAGTACTAAAGGAAGGTGATGGTGGTTGTTAATTTATCATGGAGGAACTACACAAACTGTTGTTTTAAACAATTGAAATTAAAGAAACTATGTTTTTTTGCTTCTCTTACTTACAAATAATTCAAATGCACAGCTTGTCAGCTTCACCTCTCACTTGCACAAATTTCCCTGGAATTCAGGCAAGCTACCATTGCTTTTTGACATGCTGAGAACAAACTTCAGATGCCTGAGAACGTTTTTTGCAGTGAGGCACCCATTGAATTGTAAGGGATTTTCATTAGTTCAATGCATATTGCTTAATGAGGTACAATAGAAATGAGAAATCACTGCACTCAAAGGCATGAAATCCAAAGCCAACTGCTAGTATCACTCTGATACTGTGCTCTGGTGAGGAGTAGAAAGGAGGACCCTGGGAGTTACAGACCAATCAGCCTTACCTCTGTGCCCAGTAACATCATGGAATGAATCCTCCTGGAAGCTATGCCAAGGCATATGAATTATAGAGGGGTGACTAGAGACAGCTGGAAGACTTCACCGGGGGCAAATCATGCCTGACTAATCTGGTGGCCTTCTGTACTGGAGTAACTGCAGCACTTGGTGATAAGAGAAGAGAAACTGCTGCCGTGTATACTGACTTCTGTAAGGCCTTTGACATGGTCTTCCACAACATTCTTGCTGTTAAATTGGAGAGATAGGATTTTGACAGGTGGACTGTTAGATTGATAAGGAATTGGCTGGATAGCTATACACAAAGAGTTGCAGTCAACAGCTCAATGGTGATGAGTAACAAGTAGTGTTTCTCATGGGAATGTGTTGGGTACCATACTATTTAATATCTTTATTCATGCCACAGACAGTGGGATTGAGTGCTACCTCAGCAAGTTCATGGATGACACCATGAACTCTGAAATCATCTGAGCGGTGCAGAGGATTTGCTTAAGGGAGGGGATGCCATCCAAAGGGACCTTGACAGGCTTGAGGAGTGGGCCCTTGTGAGCCTCATGAAATTCAACAAGGCCAAGTGCAATGTCCTGCATCTATACCAGGGCAATCTCCAGTATCAATACAGGTTGGGTAGGATGAAGGGATTGAGAGTATCCCTGCAGAGAAGAACTTGGCAGTTCTTGTGGACAAAAAATTGGACATGACCCAGCAATGTGCACTTGCAACCCAGAAAGTCAACAATATCCTGGGCTGCATCAAAAGAAATTTTACCAGCAGGCTGAGGTGGATGATTCTGCCCCTCTTCTCTCTGGTGAGCCCTCCAACTGGTGCATCCAGCTCTGGAGTCCCCAGTACAAGAAAGGCATGTAACTGTTAGAGTGGGACCAAAGGAAGACCATGAAAATGATTGGAAGGATGGAACCCCTCTGCTGTGAAGAAAGGCTGAGACAATTGGGGCTGTTCAGCCTAGAGAAGAGAAGGCTCTTGGAGACCTTATCACAGCCTTCCAATACTTCATGGGGGCCTACAGCAATGATGGGGAGGGACTTTATATGATGACTTGTAGTGATAGTGCAAGGAGTAAAGATTTTAAAATGAAAGAGGGTAGATTTAGATTAGATGCAAGGAATATGTTTTTTTTTGAGATGAGGGCTGGTGAGTCACTGAAACAGGCTGTCCCAAGAAGTTGTGGATGTCTCATACCTGGAACGGTTCAAGGCCACATTGGATGGGACTTTAAGCAACCTGGTCTAGTGCAAATTGTCTCTGCCTGCGGGAGAAGGGTCAGAACTAGATGAATTTTAAGGTCCTTCCAACCAAACCACCCTGTAATTCTATAATTTTAGATCACTTCAATGTGTAGAGGCTATGGCTAAAGAATAATAAAAAGGAATGCTTACTACAGTCCTTGAAACAGGACAAATAACATCTGACCCAGTTTAAACAGATATTCAGGCTGTAGGTACGTGGAGGTATGGCAGCAGCCTTTATCATTTGGTATACTTTAAAGCTATCTCCAGTTAATGTTATTATAAAAACCTTTTCCTAGGGTCTCCACTAAATAGGTAACATTGGATAATAGCTTAGTAGAGTGAGTTTATATTTTATTGATATGCTCTACCAGCTAAAAGCGGTCATGTATGTGAAGTGCATGTGGTGTAAAAACAAGCAAAACAAGGAACACTGCTGAGTCAATAATATCACAACAACCAGGAGCTATTGACTCAACAGGGTTATTACAGTGCCAAAAAACTGGTAGCTTAACTACAGTGCAAAAATATGAAACAGATGCTACAGAATAAAAAGCTGTAAAATTTAATTACTGAAATGCAGACACTGAAGAAAAGTATAGTCTAAGACGTAGATTAGTTTTAAATATTTTGACATTTAAAACCAGTTTTCAGTAGCATCAGCTAACACTTAGAATACATTTCATGATACTTTTTATCATGCATAGCAATAGGTTATTAGATAATAATAAAGCTGAGAATTTTTTACTGTGTTTAAGTCTGAGATTCTGTTTTTATGATAGCCATTTAAGGTTTTCATGGAAATTAGGGGAAAAAAAATTGATTTCTAAATTATTCTCCTGACTCCATTAACTCAGTGTCTAAGTAAATCATGCCTGTAGAGTTGTATTCATTACCTGTCACAGAAAAGTAATAATTTAAAAAATGTAACAAAAATGTGTATTTCCTGTAAATGACTGAACAGGGAACTAAATGTCTGCGAGCTCCATTACTCAACACTTTAAATACCTAATTTCTGAGGTCCATTTTTTAATGTAATTATTTATTGAGGGGTAAAGAGGTTGGAAGAGTATAAAAATTGAGTAAAATGATACTGAAGATCTCCAAAAACATAAATCAGGTAATTTTAAATAATTTTGCCTCAAATTGAAGGAGCTTTGATGATGATGTGCATTTCATTATACTTAAAATATACCAGTCAATTTATTAGAGGAGTAGAAGGTACCCACACAAACACAAAAGAGCTAATTTCAGATGTTCCTATAAAACTTGATATGGTTCTCTTCTCCAGATTTAAAAAACAAACTGTAGCAGATTCCATGATGGTGTGGTATATGTTAGTGATACCTGCTTTCTTAGGAACTGTCAAAGAACTGGATATCTAGTCCTTAACTATATGATTAGAAATCAGTGATGACTGCTTGGAAACTGTATCATGCTCAAGACTCCTTTGTCTTGTACGAGAACAACTGCAATGAAATTAATGCATTTAGAGTGATAAAGAAAGAGGCACAGAACATAATAACAAAATTTATATAACATCTCATAAAAACCCCACATTACATAAACCCAGGATATCAGATAAAACTTAATGCTTCAGCTTCAGTTTTGAATACCCTTGCATATCATTTGGGATAGGAATCAAAGAAATTTAATACATCATTTGTGAGATAAGGGCTTTGGCCCAAGCAGTAAGGAAAACTTTAACTCCTTCAGAACATCTTTTTGATCATAAACAAAAATCACACACACAATAAAGCATTGAGCTGCTGGGTGATTTAATAGGTTAACTCAGTCGAAAGAACACTATGAGGAAACCTGTTACTAGGGTAACAAAAAGACTTATATCTTTGTACCAGCTGCTTTACTGGTAAATTTTCATTGTTTTTCAAATCTAGTTATCTTTTAATAGCTTTTGTAGTTTTAATAGTTAATATCATAGGGAAACTAGGAATTATATTTTTTTTCTTTTCTGATACATATAGCTAACTGTTTTCTAGTTATGTAGCCAGAGGATTGAATAAAAACCTAACTTTTTTTCACTGTTGTACTATACTGTTAAAGTCAACTATTGCAAACACTTACAACTTTCATAAGCCTGTTTGCCAGTGCTGCTGGTTGTTACTCCACACTGATTACGTTTCCCTCTGGAAGCAGGGAGGGGATCATGCAAGACCATGCAAGAATGCTTTACATTGCTTGAAAGTGCAACAAACCCTAGAAATACTTAGTTTTGTGAATATACTGATACAAAGCTGTATGTCATACAAAGACTGTGGATTTGTTTACGCGTATTCATATGTTGGAATTCAGATGGTAGATGACAGATGGCAAACCTCGACATGTGATTGAAATATGAATGATAATAAACTATGGATGTTTTACTGACTCTAGGTATGTTACAAAATGTGATTAAGTAAAATTTAGAAACAAAAGTAAGTCTCATCACACATTAAAAAAAGACCTGGACATCAGATTCCTAGGGTGACAGAAAATGCTGCATTCTACTCTGTATTTCACTTCACAGAAAGAGTGATCTAAGTCCTTGAAGTTATCTTCTGGGAAAGATCTAATCACTTTAGTTAGAATTCACGAAATGGAAAGATGGCACACTAGGCCAGATAGCTGCATACCAGTTTTCATAATAATCCCTTCTTTTCCCAAGTTTTTCACTAGGCCTGACATCCCTCTTTATTTCTAGCTTTCCTATTTTGCTTTTTTCTTTATCTTTTATATATGCTTGTGTTTTTTAGATCTGGTTATTCACAAAAGTTAAAAAAACAAATATTAAAAATATTTATGTGAAGCATAACAATGCATGTAATATGCTCCATCTTTTTTCATGCTCTTTGTTACTGCATGATGACATGATTTTCACATTAATACGAGGGCGCAGCAAGTTTCAAATTTGGCAATGATGAGCATGGTAGATAGTTCTAGACCTAGGAGAAAGAAAAAACTAAGAACTAATCTATTTCTGATCATTCAGTGAGTCATTTTACATGTATGGTGAGAATATATAGACAGAGTAGTGTCCTGGGTTCAGCAGTAGCAGTCAGTTTTTCTCCTTCTTAGTAGGTGGTGCAGTGCAGTGTTTTGACTTTCAGCCTGGGAACAGCACTGATAACACTGATGGTTTTAGTTGTTGCTCAGTAATGTTTACTCTGACCAAGGACTTGCTGAGACTCATGCTCTGCCAGGGAGGAGAGGAAACCGAAGGAAGCAGAGACAGGACACCTGACCCAAACTAGCCGAAGGGGTATTCCATACCACAGCACATCATGCTCAGTACATAAACTGGGGGCAGTTACCCGGAAGGGTTAGATCACTGCTCAGTTGGGCTGGGTATCGGTCGGCAGGTGGTGAGTGGTTGTATGCTCTTCTCTTGTTATTTCCTTTACCATTATTATTATTGGTGGTATCAGTAGTGGTTTGTGTTATACCTTAGTTACTGGACTGTTCTTATCTCAACCTGTGGGACATACATTCTTTCTATTCTCCTCCCCATCCCTCTGGGAAAGAGGGGAGGAAGGGAGGGGAGTGAGCGAACGGCTGCGTGGTACTGAGTTATGGGCTGGGCTTAAACCACAACAGTTCATAACACTCTATATTAATTCTGCGCAGATGCAAATGATAAAAATAACTGAGAGCAGGGGGAAAAAGCATTACTTGAACCTGCAGTTCCCAAACTTTTCTCTGAATTCTGAATTCCATTTGCCCTTTCCAAGCACAAAAGACAAAGTTTTGGAATTACTGCCTTGATCATTAAAGAAGAACAGTGCCTGAAGAAATTATTCTGTTATTGGATCTCTCATAGCAAAGGTAGTAAAGAAGAGATTCATCTCAAGGTAGAAAAGGTTAGACAGGCATCTTTTTATTGCTTTTCTTGGTAGAGGACAAAGTGGACGCCATTACAAGGTTTAATAATATCCAGCCTCTCCCTATCTGCAGGGGAAAAACGGACCAGATAAGCAAACAAAAACTATAAGCTACTTGCACCATTCATTTAGCAGAACTCACGTTCGTTATTTTCCTTCTTGTGTCAAACCCAAATAATTGCATTTGAAGAACAATGCTACCACTTCTTGACTTGCTGCGTATGGGACTTACTAAGTGTTGGAAGCTGTCGTGGTTTAAACCCAGCCAGACAGCTTGTTCACTCACTCTCCCCCTTTCCTCCCTCTTTCTTTCCTTCTCCACCCTTCCCCCCCACCTTCTGCGCTCCCAGAGGGATGGGGAGGAGAATCGAAAGAATGTAACTCCCACGGGTTGAGATAAGAACAGTCCAATAACTAGTGTATAACACAAATCACTACTGCTACTACTAATGACAATAATGATAAGAGAAAATAACAAGGGAAGAGAATACGATACCACCTGCCAAAACGAGCCCAACTCAGAAGAACCCGTGCCCTTCCAGGTAATTCCCAGTTCCCTCCCTGGGCATGACGTGCTGTGGTATGGAATACCTCTTTGCCTAGCCTGGGTCAGGTGCCCTGTCTCTGCTTCCTCCTGGCTTCCCCTCCTCCCTGGCAGAGCATGAGTCTCAGCAAGTCCTTGGTCAGGGTAAACATTACCAAACAGCAACTAAAAACATCGGTGTTATCAGCACTGTTCCCAGGCCGAAAGTCAAAACACAATGCTGCATCAGCTACCAAGAAGGAGAAAAATTGCTTGCTACTGCTAAGCCCAGGACAGTATCCTTATTCCATACCATTTACGTCATGCTCAGATCCCACATTTCCAATATACCATCGCTCTCACATATATGGTGGCTTGGCTTTGCGAGCGAAGATTTGGGAAGGGCTTCAACCACTCTTACTACAAGCACGATGACCAAGGGCATGTGGGATATGCAAATCTGATTGGAAAAAAGGGTGCTTAGGCAATCAGGAAGTGTCTGACCAGGACTGTCATCTCCTGAGAGATCTCGAGCTACCTATGCGCTGGTCTACCCGCATGCAAGGTTGGATTTGCAGCTACCCATGCACCTTGTCACGTACCGTTTTGACCCTCGTCTGTCCATACAGAAAAGTGAGAGTAAGCCCTTCCAGCCTGAGCAGTGGATTTTAGAGGTGAAGCACAACTTGTGCAGAACTGGCCCCACCCTTTACACCTGAGGTTTAACTGCCACGGCCTAGCTAGCTAGGACAGTGACAGCAAGGTCCACAGGTCGTAGGTTTTGTAAGAGTGTCCTTCTCTTTGATGGAAGACCATACAACACTAGACAAGCTCCATCAGCCTGGGTTTGAAGATAGGAGTTTTCCTTCTCCTATGAGGAAGGCCTGTCTTCGCTAACGAAGATTTGGGAAGACCTTCAACCGCGCATTCTGAACAAGACTGTCATCTCCTGGGTCAATCACAAGCAACCAATGATACAATAGCATAACATCAAACGTCTAGGGAGGATATTTAAAGGCGATCAGTCATAAGCCCACAGATGGTAGCCTTGCGCCAGTGGCTCCTCTGCCAAGCGCACACACCAGGGGTCTGAACCTGTGGTTCCTCCCATACTGAGCAGGATTACTATTTCAACAACACAACATCAGTAGGGTAAAACTAACCTGTCTCATGATGGTCTAAACCAAGCTCACGTTCCCTATTAGTGAGTGAACAATCCAGCACTTGGGGAATTCTGCTTCACAATGATAGGAAGAGCGGACCTTAAGGCAACCAAATGCCTCGTCATCTAATTAGTGACGCGCATGAATGGATGAACGAGATTCCCACTGTCCCTACCCACTATCCAGTGAAACCACAGCCAAGGGAATGGGCTTGGCAGCATCAGTGGGGAAAGAAGACCCTGTTAAGCTTGACTCTAGTCTGGCACTGTGAAGAGACATGAGAGGTGTAGAATAAGTGGGAGGCCGGGTGCGCACTTGGCGGCGCAGGGCGACCTGCCTGCTGGTGTCCCAGCCATCGGTGAAATACCACTACTCTGATCTTTTTTTCACTTACCCAGTGGGGGGGGGGGGGGATGAGCCACGAGTGGGGGTTCTCGTTTCTGCCACCAAGCGCTTGGTGTGTGCCAGGCGCAACCTACTCTGGGGACAGCGGCAGGTGGGGAGTTTGACTGGGGCAGTACACCTGTCAAAGCATTAATGCAGGTGTCCTAAGATGTGCTCAGGGAGGACAGGAACCTTCCACGGAGCAGAAGGGCAAAAGCTTCCTTGCTCTTGATTTTCAGTACAAATACAGACCTTGAAAGTGGGGCCTCACGATCCTTCTGGCTTCTTGGGTTTTAAGCAGGAGGTGTCAGAAAAGTTATGACAGGGATAACTGGCTTGTGGCAGCCAAGCGTTCACAGCGACATCCCCTTTTGATCCTTCGATGTCTTACATATATATACATCCACATATACACACAGACTGAGAGAAAGAGATCATTTCTTAGTGCATGGACCAATCCCTATAATGCTGCCAAGTCCATTCGGTCCATGATGGCTGGTTCTATCTCTTGTAACAGTCTTTCAGGGCAGGAAAGGCTGTGTGCAGTGTTGGATTGTTGCCTGCTGATGCTGATCGTTCCTTTACAGCAGAGCTCATCTGGTTCTATCAAAGTTCATTCTCTGTTGGGATGATGGTTGGGAAGTCAGGGCCAGTTGCTGGTGACCTGGAGACATCTAGTTGATGGGCTATAAAAGTATTCCACAGCAGGCAACAGCATACAATTAAGTTCATTAGCTGTTTTCCCCTAACATCAAATCCCCTTGAGGTATACACCGGACTTCCCCATCTTCCAGCATTATCCACCCAGTATATCCAGGTCTCGGAGCAAAAGCAATCCCACGAGTGGGTTTGCCTTTACCTGAAGCAGGAATAAGCCAGGCTGTCTTCCCCAGCAGCCCAGATGGGTTTACTTCTGTGTTGCCAGTTGCTCTGCTTCCATTGCTTCAACCACCCCCACAGGGCATTTGCCACCATCCATGAGTCAGTACAGAGATAAAGTACTGGCCACTTTTCTCATTCAGCAATGTCCAGGGCCAGCTGGATGGCTTTCACCTCGGCAAACTGACTCGATTCACCCTCTCCTTCAGCAGTTTCTGCAACTTGTTGTCCAGGACTCCATACAGCTGCCTTCCATCTCTTATGCTTTCCCACAATACGGCAGGACCCATCAGTAAACAAGGCATACTGCTTTTCACTTTCTGACAGTTTATTATATGGCGGGGCCTCTTCAGCACGCACTGCCTCCTGTTCTGGTGACATTCCGAAACCTTTGCCCTCTGGCCAGTCCATGATGACTTCTAGAATGCCTGGATGACTGAGATTTCCTACTTGAGCTCGTTGTGTAATTAGTGCAGCCCATTTACTCCATGTAGCATCAGTTGCATGATGTGTAGAGGAGCCCCTGCCTTTGAACATCCAGCCCAGCATGGGCAACCGGGGTGCCAGGAGGAGCTGTGCTTCAGTGCCAATCACTTCCGAAACAGCTTGAACCCCTTCACAGGCTGCCAGTATCTCTTTCCAGTTGTGGTATAGCTGGCCTCAGATCCTTTGACTAAAGTAGTCCACTTGGCTGAACGACTCATAACATCATCCTTGTATGGAAACCTTTCTTTCACAGCTGCCAAGAGCCGCCTCCAAAGACTGAGGGACTTTTTCTCTCTTACAATTGCTTTGTCAATTCCCCCTTCACTAGCAAGTGATCCCAGCTGCTTGGCTTCTGTACCTTCTAATTTGTGATCATCGGTCCCATTGTCCCAGCGTCGGAGCAACCAGGTGAGGATGTGCTCCCCTGGTTGACGGGTAAAATCTTTTCGCATATTCCGTAGCTCGGTTGCGGTCTGAGGTCGAGAAGTTACCTCTTCTTCTTCTTCTTCTTCTTCTTCTTCGTCATGTGATGATGACTCCTGATCCGATGCTAGACCGGATGGTGAATACATTGTTTCTTCATCTTGCGTCACCCTTCTTGCCTCTTTTTTGCTTGTTCTCTTACGTACAGGGGCAACCAATATTGGTACGAATTGGTCCTCTGGTTTAGCTGCAGTAACTATCACTCTGGTTTGAGTAGCAACTGTACTTGTTGCTGGGGGTGGTGCAGCTGCTGTGCTTGGAGCTGGGGTAGCCGCGTTGTCTGTTGCAGTCGAAGTTTGAGTAGCTACTGTACTTGCTACTGGGGTAGCTGTGCTGTTCATTGCAGCCAAAGTTTGAGGAGCGACTGTACCTGTTGCTGGGGATGGTGAAGCTGCTGTGCCTGGAGCTGGAGTAGCTGCGCTGGCTGTTGCTTTGCCCTCAGATCCACTGACATTCTTTTCCTTTTGAAGGTGCTGGATAGTGTTGAACAAGGCCTTGTAAGCATAGGTCAAGCCCCAGCATGTTGCCATGATTTGTCCATCTCTGGTATGTCCAGAATGACCACACACCTCATTTAAGTGTTTTACTAATTCTTCTGGATTTTGCAATTGTTCGGTGGTGAAATTCCAAAGTACTGGAGGGGCCCACTGACCTAGATACTTGCCCATGCTATCCCACACGCCGTGCCACTCATGGCTGTCCAGCCTCAGGGAAAATCTCTTGGCCCTCATATATCATCGTTTGACCCCAGACAAGACCCAAACCTGACTCTGCTTAACTCTTGAAATCAGACGCAATAGTCGTGGGTAAATACACTCTGTATGCATGCCAACATGGTGATCCCCATGACAATCAGCAAACAGGTCTCAACAGTTCAAAAACTTCAAAACTCTCAAATGTAAACGGCCTGGGGGCGGGTCTGGGAGGGTAAAAAAAATGTCTCCTTCACAGGTTGAGCACCTGAGAAGGAAAAAAAAGATGTTTAATTGCTAAGCACTTCTATTATATACCTCCCAAAGTATATAGGTGGTGACCACACTGGAAACATAAGCCAGATCAGTTTCATGATCAATGATTCTATTGTATTACAAGTCATTACCATAAAGTACAATGAGACAAGAACCTTAGCCCAAGCCCCACACTTGAAAAACACTAACACAGCAAATACCGGCTCGAAGTAAGGTACGATGTACTGAAACTGTGAGATCAAGAGGAACAACCTTGAGAACCAACAAATCAGCATTGTGACGAGTGACTATTAATCCAGACAGATCTGTCGTTACCCTTTGGGGTCTGTCAACCCTTTGTGCTTCACGTCGGGCGCCGAAAAGAACTGTCGTGGTTTAAACCCAGCCAGCCAGCTCATTCACTCACTCCCCCCCCCCCCCTTTCTTCCCTTCCCCCCCCCCAACCCTGCACCAGGTACCAAGAAGGACAAAAATGGACTGCTACTGCTAAACCCAGGACAGAAGCCAAACTGAGCCGAAGTGGATGAAAGATTGCAAAATAGAACTAAAATAACACTAAATATAATTTATGTGAATTGACTCCTTAATTTATAAAAATATTCTACATGTTCTTTTATATATGTTGTTTAAAGTGCCATACAATTGTTGGTGATCCTTAATGACATGAAATATGTTACTGGATTCAGAACAGAAGTAATAGCCAGTCTGACATACATCTCTAATTTCAACATATCTGAAAGATTATGTTTTTGATGCTGAGGCTAAACAGTATTCGTTTGTGATAATAGGAATAACAGCCTTGCTGTAAACACATCATACATGGAAGAGGAAATTGTTGATGAAAATAAAATTATCTTTACATGCATATTCAAGAATTTTATACCTATGTTCTACTCTTACTTCACTATGCTTTTTTTCACACGAGCAACATAAAATTTTTACCTAGAAAGGAATGGATGCCAGTTCCTATCCCTAGCATGGGAACTGCTGATGACAATACAACAGATTTAAAATAGGTTTAATTTCTCTGATCTCCCCAAATCCTCTTAAACATTTTTCATTATTTCCTTTTTTTCTGGTGAGGGTTTTGCAGAAGACATACAGAAAGAGAAAAGTGACTGCTCTTGCTGAGGAATTACACTAAGTATGGTAAGAGTATAAAATAAACCATCAGACAGACTCCTTCCTCATTGTTCTAGTAATGTTTTGCCACCCAAAACAATAAACCATGTTTGGGAACTTATTTTTTTATTTTGATTTGTTTTCATAGTTGACAGCTTTCTTTAGCACTTTTATTTAACTTTAGTGGCAAGGAAAATAATGCAACTGCCTTGAAGCCAGGCTATGAGACAAAGCTTACCATGTGGGAATCAGTTCTTACACAGTACATGTCTCATCCTGTCAAGCCAACTAGGCAGTCTGCTTCTTAATGGGATTCATTTGTACATGAAAGTTTTACCACCGGCTGGCTTTTATCAGGAATCGCTAGTTAAAAGAAGTATGGCTTAAATAATGGAATATGCAAGTTAGAATTTGTGCAAATGTGAGAGACATACTGTTACTCTGTAAAGACATTTGACATTTGTATCTTGGTTTTATTCTGAGCAGCTAAAGGCAGGATTAGCCTTTGATCCCTTATGAATGTAACAACCTGGAATGCAATAATTTTTTTAATCTTGTTTCCACATATCCTTCAAATGCTCTGCGGGCTACCTAGGTCAGAACCAATATAATACCGAGTACAAGTACAGCTGCATCATTCTGTGATCATTCTATGCTATTACTGCCAAGACAGAACTTGTCAAAATCTTTTCACTTGGTAACAAAAAGACTTGCTGTGCACAGCTGGGATTCAGATGTTAAATACAGGAATCAGTTAAATGCACCCAGTCTTAAAACAGCAAACAGCATTATGATATATTGTTTCCACTGTGACACATCACTAGTTATGAACCTTTGCCAGTGCTTAATGTTCATAACTTCATTTCATACTACTGTTGTAAAAATTATTGTCTATGCAGTTGTATTACATGAAGTACAGTTTGCTTGAACACACATTCCTACCACTCCTTTTCATGCGAGACTTGCTCTGAGCAGGTGGGATTCTCTCCCCACAGATGATATATTTTTTCCCATCTGACAATGTAGCCTGAATTGTTCTGACACTAACGATCACTGTTCAAGAAAGTTCTTATGTCTTTTTATCTCCCCTAAAACTCTGTGCAAGGATATCTATTCAGATCACCTGTACACTCAATTTCCCCACTCCTATATCAGATAAAATTGTTGCATCCTGTCGTGGTTTAAACCCAGTCAGGTAATTCGTTCGCTCACTTCCCCCCCCCTTTTCTTGCCCTCCCCCTGCTCTCGGAGGGGCGGAGAGGAGAATCGAAAAGAATGCAACTCCCACGGGGTGTTATAAGAACAGTTTAGTAACTAAGGTATAACACAAATCACTACTGCTACCACCAATGATAATAATGATAAAGGAAATAACAAGGGAAGAGAATACATCATCTCACCACCAGCCGACCGATAACTCGCCCCCCAGCCCGACCAAGCTCCGACCGATACCTCCTCCAACCCTGCAGACTCCCAGCCCTTCCGGCTAACTCCCAGTTACATCCTGGGCATGACGTGCTGTGGTATGGAATACCTCTTTGGTCAGTTTGGGTCAGGTGTCCTGTCTCTGCTTCCTCCCGGCTTCCCCTCCTCCCTGGCAGAGCATGAGGCTCACAAAGTCCTTGGCCAAACCAAAACATCGCTTGTTATCAGCTCTGTTCCCGAGCTGAAAGTCAAAACATTGCACTGCACCAGCTACCAAGAAGGGGAAAAATGACTGCTACTGCTGAACCCAGGACATTATCCACCCCTTATTCCATAACATTCACGTCATGCTCAGATCCCACATTTTCAATATACCATCACTCTTATCTCGGTGCACTCTTAACTTAGTGCATGGACCAGTCCCTATAAAGCTGCTGAATCCATCTGGTCCATGTCAGGCTCCATCTCTTGTAACAGTCTTCCAGAGCAGGAGAGACTGTGTGCAGTGTTCACACTCGTGAATAACCTGGGCAATAGTGTCCATTGCTAAGTCCACCCCTCGATCATGAGTTCATCTCTATGTTGCATCTCTGCTCTGATGGCCTGAAGTGCCATGGGCCCACCAGGCTTAAAATAATTCACTGTCCCCTTAAGCAGTTTCTGCAGCTTGTTGCTGGGGACTCCATACAGCTGCCTTCCATCTCCAATGCTTCCAAAGCACTGGAGGGGCCCAGTGGACTAGATACTTGCCCATACTGTCCCACACACCCTGCCACTCATGACTGTCCAGCCTTGGGGAAAACCTCTTGGTCCCCCCATATCCTCGTCTAACCCCAGACAAGACCCAAACCTGACTCTGCTTAACTTTTGAGATCAGACAAAATGGTCGTGGGTAGAACACATCCTGTGTGTGTGCCAACATGCTGATCCCCATCACAATCAGCAGGCAGGTACCAAGGACACCCAAAGGCCATTCAAAACCTTCAGAACTCTCAACTGATGCTGCTGTACTTGTCACTGGGGCTGGTGTAGCTGCTGTGCTTGCCGGCTCTCCCACCGCCAGCTTCTCTTTTCCTGAGTCCAGCTCTTCCTCCTCTGCCTTGCTGGGAAATGCTGCGTGGTCTCCTGCATCCTCCTGGGGCTCGGCGGGCGGCTTCCGGGGAATGCTCTCGGCCGTCGCGGGGCTCGGCTCGGCCGCGGGGCTCGGCTCTTCCGCGGGGCTCGGCTCCTCCGCCGCCTTCTCCCGCTGCTCTGCAGCCGCCTCCTTCCGCTCCTCGACCTCCCCGACCTCCTCCACCGGCAGCCGTCCCCGCGCGGCCTCCGGCCCCGCTCCCGCCGCCGCTTGGTCCCCGGGGCCGCTCTCCCGGGCCGGTTCGGCTGCCGCCGGCTCCCGGGGCCGCTCCCCCTCGGCTCCCCGCAGCCTCACGAAGATGGAGAGTAGGGTGAGGGCCAGGCCGGTGAAGAGCAGCCGGACGGCCAGGTACAAGTCCACGGCCACGTCCGTCCCGCCCTGCTGCTGGAGCCCGCCCGTATTACAAGCCATTGCCATAAAGCACAGTGAGACAAGAACCTTAGCCCAGGCCCCATACTTGATAAACACTATCACAGCAAATACCGGCTCTACGTAAGTTACAACATTCTGAAGCTGTGAGATCAACAAGAACAACTCTGAGAGCCAATAAATCAGCATTGTGACAAGTGACTATTAATCCAGTCAGATCTGTCGTTATCTCAACCCTTCGTGCCCCACGTTGGGCTACAAAAAGAACTGTCGTGGTTTAAACCCAGTCAGGTAATTCGTTTGCTCACTTCCCCCCCCCCCTTTTCTTGCCCTCCCCCTGCTCTCGGAGGGACGGAGAGGAGAATCGAAAAGAATGCAACTCCCACAGGTTGAGATAAGAACAGTTTAGTAACTAAGGTATAACACAAATCACTACTGCTACCACCAATGATAATAATGATAAAGGAAATAACAAGGGAAGAGAATACATCATCTCACCACCAGCCGACCGATAACTCGCCCCCCAGCCCGACCAAGCTCTGACCGATACCTCCTCCAACCCTGCAGACTCCCAGCCCTTCCGGCTAACTCCCAGTTACATCCTGGGCATGACGTGCTGTGGTATGGAATACCTCTTTGGTCAGTTTGGGTCAGGTGTCCTGTCTCTGCTTCCTCCCGGCTTCCCCTCCTCCCTGGCAGAGCATGAGGCTCACAAAGTCCTTGGCCAAACCAAAACATCGCTTGTTATCAGCTCTGTTCCCGAGCTGAAAGTCAAAACATTGCACTGCACCAGCTACCAAGAAGGGGAAAAATGACTGCTACTGCTGAACCCAGGACACATCCTCATCTTTCCTGTTGTGTTTCTTTCATGTATATGCTTGTATAAGTGGAATGCTAAGTAAATATGTATAAGTAAATATATATAATTGCCATCTCATCTACTACAGAAAGGGATCAAGGAATATGCTTAAGACACAATTTCCTTCTATTTACAGAGAATATTTTTCATGACTGACATTACTAACACTATTTTCCAAGACACAATGAAACAAATTTAGTGGAATCACAATTCTGTCATTTACTAGATGAAATGAAAAATGTCACAGACCTCAGATGCAACTGAAATGGTTTAAAACCTAGCAAGTATGTTTCAGAGCTTCCATATTGTGCATCTGCTGGGTACCTAGGTAGTCATTGTCTTTTAAAGGGGAATTATAAAGACATCTCAGAATGGTCTTATGGTCAACTGTCGTGGTTTAAACCCAGTCAGGTAACTCGTTCGCTCACTTCCCACCCTTTCTTGCCCTCCGCCTGCTCCCGGAGGGACAGAGAGGAGAATCGAAAAGAATGCAACTCCCACGGGTTGAGATAAGAACAGTTTAGTAACTAAGGTATAACACAAATCACTACTGCTACCACCAATGATAATAATGATAAAGGAAATAACAAGGGAAGAGAATACAACACCTCACACCAGCCGACCGATAACTCGCCCCCCCAGCCCGACCAAGCTCCGACCGATACCTCCTCCAACCCTGCAGTCCCCCAGCCCTTCCGGCTAACTCCCAGTTACATCCTGGGCATGACGTGCTGTGGTATGGAATACCTCTTTGGTCAGTTTGGGTCAGGTGTCCTGTCTCTGCTTCCTCCCGGCTTCCCCTCCTCCCTGGCAGAGTATGAGGTCCACAAAGTCCTTGGCCAAACCAAAACATCGCTATCAGTTCTGTTCCCAGGCCGAAAGTCAAAACACTGCACTGCACCAGCTACCAAGAAGGAGAAACATGACTGCTACTGCTGAACCCAGGACATCAAGGTATTGAAATCTGCAATTAAAGCTAGTAAAAATTCTACTCGTTTGTTTTTTTTTTTTTATTTATTTATTTTATTTTTGTTTGTTTGTTTGGGTTTTTTTGTGTTTTTTTTTTCTTTTTTGTGACTGCATTTACCTCTCAAAGAAAAATGTGAACTAATTCCCAGCTATGTCCTACATTTAGTGTAGTTAATTTTAAGTCAAGCCAACTTGTCCCTCAAGTTCTGTAATTTATATATTCACAAAAACATACTCTTTTAAAATAATGTATTTAAGAATGAAATGTTAGGGTTTTTTTATTTTGATGAGGTTTTTTTTTTTTCCTCTTCTCCACATACTTTACCTATTTCTTTATCTGCTGCCTCTGCAACAAGAGAACTGCTGGGCAATAGTAAGTAGAATCTTCACTTGACTGAAACACACAAATTTCTCACCTTAGAATCATTGAATCATAGAGTGGTTGGGGTTGGGAAGGACCTTAAGATCATGGAGTTGCAAATCCCCTGTCATGGGCAGGAACACCTCACATTAGACCATGTCTCCAAGGCTCTGCCCAGCCTGGACTTGAACAATGACAGGGATGGAGCATTTACCACTTCTTTGGGCAACCTCTGCCAGTGCCTCACCAGCCTCACAGTAAAGAACTTCTTCCTTATGTCTAAACTGAACTTTCCTGCTTAAAGTTTAAACCCATTACCCCTTTTCCTACCACTACAGTCCCTAATGAAGAGTCCCTCTCCAGCATCCTTGTAGGCCCCCTTCAGATATCGAAAGGCTGCTATAAGGTCTCCACGCAGCCTTCTCTTCTCCAGGCTGAACAGCCCCAACTTCCTCAGCCTGTCTTCATACGGGAGGTGCTCCAGTCCCCTGATCATCCTCATGGCCCTCCTCTCGATTTGTTCCAACAGGTCCATGTCCTTCTATGTTGAGGACACCAGAACTGCACACAGTACTCCAAGTGGGGTCTCATGAGAGCACAGTAGAGGGGTAGGATCACCTCCTTCGACCTACTGGTCATGCTCCTTTTGATGCAGCCCAGGATATGGTTGGCTTTCTGGCTGCGAGCACACACTGCCGGCTCATGTTAAGTTTCTTATTGACCAACACCCCAAGTCCTTCTCTGCAGGGCTGCTCTGAATCTCTGCCCAACCTGTAGCTTTGCCTGGGATTGCCCTGACCCAGGTGTAGGACCTCGCACTTGGCTTGGTTGAACCTCATGAGATTGGCATCAGCCTGTTAGTAACAGGTGAAATTTGTGCGTTGAAACAATAGTACAAAGAGAAGAGATGATTATATTTGAAAAGCTGTTAATCAGTAGAGGGTTTCTTTGTATTAGGAACAAGCTGAAATTCTGCTATTATGTATCTTAGTTACTTTATAACTAAAAGTTACAATGGTAGCTATAATGATAAGCAATTAGCATGGTCATATATGGGGAAGGGTATATGGGTGGATCCAGGGGAGTATTGTGAAACTCTACTGAAGCAGGACTCACAAAGGTACCAGGAGTAGTCAAGTGAAAATAAGAGAATGCTGGCGTCCACATAATGATTGGGACATGTCCAAGGAACAGAAAAGTGAACAGGATGACCTGAGGAAGACTTCTTACTTCATCCGAGGAAGACTCCTTACTTCATCAGGACGACCACCAGAGGGGGACTGCGCCAGCGCAAAAGAGGCTGATGTCGTAATAGACTGATGTGGCAATCCTTGATGCATATGTATTAGTCAATGATGTAATCTGTGTTGAATATGTATTAGTGACGACATTTTTAGTGTATAAATTGCGAGTGCAATGTAACGGGGTTGAAGTCAGATTTGGGTGTGTGCCCCTGGTTTCCCAGTGCTGCAATAAAGCACCTCATATAACCATTCCGGTGGTTATGTGTCAGTTCTCCACGCTAACAAGCCCACCTGACAAGCGTGTCAAGGTCCCTCTGAATGGCATTCCTTCCTTCTATGGTATCAACTGAACAACACAGCTTGGTGTCATTGGCAAACTTGCTGACGGCGCACTCAATCCCGCTGTCCATGTCAGCGACAAAGATGTTCAGCAAGACCGGTCCCAACACTGATCCCTGAGGGACACAACTCGTTACTGGTCTTCAGCTGGACACTGAGCTGTTGACTGCAACTCTTTGCGTGCTGCCATCCAGCCAGTTCTTTATCCACTGAGTGGTCCATCCATCAAATTGATGTCTCTCCAGTTTAGAGACAAGGATGTCGTGTGGGACAGTGTCGAACGCTTTACACAAGTCCATGTTGATGACATCAACTGCTTTGCCCTTACCCATCATTTCTGTAGCCCCATCATAGAAGGCCACCAAATCAGTCAGGCAACATTTGCCCTTTGTAAAGCCATTTTCATTGTCACCAACCACCTTATAGTTTTTCATGTGCCTTAGCATGCCTTCAAGGAGAATCTGTTCCACGATCCTGCCAGGCACAGAGGTGAGACTGACTGTAGTTTTCCAAGTCTTCCATTTTCCCCTTCTTGATAATGGGGGTTATATTTCCCCTTTTCCAGTCATCAGGAACTTCACCTGACTGCCATGATTTTTCAAATATGATGGACAGTGTCTTTAGCAGCTTCGTCACCAGCTCCTTCAGGACCCATGGATGGATTTTATTAAGTCCCATGGCCCTGTGCACATTCAGGTTCCTGAATGATCTCAGCCCTGATCCTCTCCTACAGTGGGCCTAAGGTCTTCATTCCAGTCCCTGCATTTGTCTTCCAAGACCGGAGCAGCATGGCTAGAGCACTTGCCAGTGAAGACTGAGACAAGTCATTGAGAATCATAGCCTTCTTCAAATCCAGGATAGCCAGTTTTCATGTTTCCTTCCAGAGAGGAACTACATTATCCCTAGTGTGTCTTTTATTTGCAACATACCTATAGAAACCATTTCTGTTACTTTTGGCATCCCTGGCCAGACTAAATTCTAACTGGGCCTTAGCTTTCCTGACCTGATCCCTAGATTCTTGGGCAGTGTTCTTGTATTCCTCCCAGGCCACCTGTCTTCACTTACACTTTCTGTAAGCTTCCTTTTTTCCTTCTGAGTTTTCTTAGCAGCTTCCAATCTAACCATGGAGGCCTCCTGGCCTCCTTGCCCCATTTCCACCTGTCTCAACACTAGCATGGGAAAATAAAATTGGAAGTCATTTCATCATTGAGATGGTGTAATTCTTTCTCCTTTTCAGTTATGTTAATGTCAAACAGTGGACAAACACTTTTAAACATAAAAATAAAAATCAGCACTTTAACATTACATTGATGCTAAACTTGGAATTTATAGCTACAGCACTGGAAAGAGGGTTTGATGTGCAATGACTTACAGTCACTCTCTGAATGTGCAGCAACAGCAGCTAAAAACAGCCAGTAAAATTCTGGTCATTGTCAAGAATGACAATGAAAACAACATGGAGGCATTTCTTTGCCAGTATATGGTGCCTGGAAAACCCACATTTTGACTGCTGTGACCAATTTTGGATTTCACACAACAGGAAGGATATAGTGGCATCAGAGCAATTGAAATGATGGGGATGTAGTAATTGCCTTTCAAGGAGGAATGAAAAAGGCTGCAGATATTTTTGGAGGGAATGAGGTTGCCTAAAGCTTACAAGTATGTGGAGGAGTAGAGAAGTCAAATGCAGGGCATTTGGGTTTTGTTGGTTTTTTTTTGGTTGGTTTTTAGGTTTTTGGTTTTTTTTTTCTTTGGGGGGGGGGGGGGGGGGGGGGGGGGGGGGGGGGCGCTTGGGTTTTCTGTTGGTTTCTTTTTTTTTACAAAATAGGAGAACTAGATATATTTAATGAAACTAGGTTTGAAACAGATAAAGGGGATCTTTATTTTTGGGCAATAGTAGTGAATGTCAATGTCAGACCTGGGAAAGCACCAGAATGCCTCTTAACTGCACTTTAGTCCATAGATGTGTCTAGTGAGAGATTCAAAGAAGCCATCTATTTTAAGGGGCAAAGCACAAGTTATTAATCTCTATGAAAAAAACAACCTTGAGTTTATCTCCAAGAAAGTGAACTGGTGGATTCCAAGGACGTAAATCATGGGTGCTCAGTAGCCAGACTGCTCTTTCTTGTGGGGTGGCAATTGCAGTATATTTTGTCATTCTCTTGGGAAGTTGCTTTTGATCTCAGTCCTCCATAGGCTGTCTCAGGCAGTTCTATCTGTGACCACCTGTACGTAAGGCTATATGAAAAATTGAAAAGAATGCTCTGGGGAAATAGCTTAATAATTCATTTATTACCCACTTATCTCAAAGCATATTGACTTAACAGGGGAGTTGGCACATCCTGCACAGTTCATCTTTTTGGGTTATTTTTAGACTATATGGTATTTCTTAATTACATTTTAGAGTAAAAGCAATCTTTCCTTCCTCCTGCATTTACATCTCACTCACATTCAGAAACTCAGAGTAAACTAATGTAAAGGGCAGTTTTAAGTAATAAATACCAAATTCTACCTTTTGAAAGGAAAAGTGAAAATAAAATCTTGAGGAATAATCACGGTAGCTTTAACCTTTGTGTGAAAGTCTTACTTTCTTCTAGTTTTGTTGCTCTGAATCTGAAGAAATTCCATAAAAATCTATATAGGTGACTTGGATTGGTGCCATAGTGAGAGAAATCAGAAACTGACTTTTGTATCTGTTAGAGCTTATCGTTACCTATGTTAAATGTAGCATAAGAGTCATAGCTGTCTGACCTATACGCCTGACAACTGGAGCAGATATGTGCATTGGAGCATGTCTTTGCTGTTGCTCATGTCCCCCCATTGCTTTTACTTGTGTTCTTTCATACTGGTGTGCCTTGTTATTTTCCCATAATGGCCCTAAATGACTAGTGCAACTGCATTACTTTGTAAATAGAAAAAGCATTTTAAGTTCCTGTAAGAAATGCAGTTCATGATCCCAACAGATAATCTATAGAAATGGCTCCACGATAAAGATATTTCTTCCAAACCTATAAACATGACAGTGATCCTGCAACTCAGGTTCTAAGTTTTCCAATAAGAAGTGAATAGTTTCATAGAAAGAACAGCAAGCACCACTGCAAAGCATTACTGAACTTTTCTGGGAAGATAAGCTTCTTAGAGAAGGAAATAATGTTTTTTTCAGAAGGTTACAGGATTTAGAGAATGTAGCTTTGATTGAAATATAATCACTATGAAGATGTTGATTTCAGAATCACAACAGTTTTATAAGCATGGTAAAGCATCAGCTGCCACTGAAAGGAGTGATGTTCTATTGTGCACCCAATTATCTCATGCTAATCTACATCATGTTAAGCATCCAAGTGCAGCAAACCTGTGCAGCAGGGCTGAAACTTACCTGTGGATATTTCGCTTATAGAGTGTGTGGTGCTTCCACTCCCTCCAGAAGCAGTGCTGAATTACGATGCCTTAGAGCATGCATAGAACATTATGGGTGTCCAGTTTAGGAAAAAAAACAGTGCCTTTTCCATAATGTTGTGCACCCAGCCCTTTTGACAGATGAGACTACAGATAATTCTAATGCCTTTTCACATTTTAATAGATTCACCATTTATTTTAAATGGAACTTGGATGCCTTCTCTTGCATTTTATTAACTCGCTGTAAAGAAACGCTTTGCTGTTATGAGATGATATAATCTGTAGGAAATAATAATCATTTAGCAACTGTTCCTTGCACAAAACTAACAGAATGTTTTCTCTTAAGAAAAATAACCATGCAGGAGGTTGAGAATAACGTGTGACTTGTGAGACAAGGCAGATAATGCTTATGCATCAAACTAAGCCGGATATTTGTAGAAAAGCCTGAAAGTAGAGGACTCTGAAGGGAGAAAATATAAGTTTTCTGGAAGAGATAATATTCTGAAGCTGTTTATTGAGATCATAGATCTCAATCTAGCAAAAGGACTAGATTTACCTTCCCTGTGAAAAAGGTATGAACTCTAAACCTGAAACCCAAAGATCTCTTGAGAATCTAGTAAAGGTACAGAGATATCCACTGGGATCCCAGGGCTCCTCTGTTAGCACAAAGGCCATACACTCCTTCATTTCTCAACTAACAAACAAGTGTAGCTATATCTAATGCAACAGAGCTGGAAGAATCTTCCCTCTAGCTTAATGCAAACTGGGGCTCCTTTTAATAGGCAATTTTACTTTGTAAAGGGCTCATTCCCAAAATTAGCACTGCCTATGGGTGTATATGCACTTTTCAGTCTGTCCCTTGTATTCTTGATGGAATTGTCTGTCAGCCCAGCTCCTGTTTTTCACTAAATATCTGGGACTCCATGCATTTTTCTCCCTGGATTTACACAAGAAAGGAAATACTGAAAGGAGGTCTGATATCCTTATTTGCTGGTTAGAGCTATGCATTAAGATCCTTTGCTATTTAAACAATAAAGCTGCCTTTTGTGGTGCTCCGTGACAGTATGCTGGTTATCCTTGCTAAATTACAACAAACATCTGGAATTTCAAAACAGCAGGTAAGAGAGAAAGCAAATTGCTCTCTGGGGCTCTGATGCCACAAGCAATGAGCAAAAAAGGAAGGTAAGAAGTCTATGACCTTGCGCTGTGGAGATTAAAACCTGTGGAACCAGAGGTTAGTATTGGCCAGGGCCTGCTGCAAGGAAGCCTGCAGCAGCTGTTGCTCAGAACATGGGTTTCACAGGTCGTGGGCTGCACAATAAAGGACAGGCAAGGGGTGACATTAGTGATCGAGGATGCTGACTGAAATTCAGAGCAGATTAGAAATTCAAGATCATGACATGCTATTTCCAGACTATTAAACAGAGTTGAGAGGAGCAATTACAGGTGCTTGAAGTTTCGGTGACTACAGAGTGTTAATTAAACACACAGTAAACAGAAAACTTCAGAGGATCTAGGCTGCTGCCTTAAAAGTCCTGATCACATTTTCAAAGACCAGCTGTGCTTTTCCAAGTGGGAATTTATTTATTTTAATATGGTGGCTTGGTGGCCGCTGCCACCTTTTTTTAAGACAGCCAAATTAGTATGATTCAAATATGGGATATTTTGCAGTAACTGTCTCCTTTGTGCAGTCTCAGAAAATGGGAGTTCTCTTAATTTTCCATAGAAAAGACTGTAATGTGTACTTTAATACATTTCAATTTTAATACTACTCTTCTTCTACCCTTGTGAATATGCAACTAGAGATTAATAGAAAGCAGCAAATTTGCAGTGTAGCAAAATTATTTCAGGCTGATCTCATTTTTGATGGAATTATGAAATGCGAGTGCATTTTTATTTCAAAATAATATGATAAAATAGGTAATTTGCCTCTCAGTCCTGTTGCATAAAAAAGAAGTAGAAAACAAGTATATAAAAAAGTCCAATTAGATTTATACAGCTGTTAGAGTATTTCCTTTTAATACCTTTTTCTTCCAACACAGTTTAAGTTTAAATATAAAAATATTTAATTGAAAATTACTGTGACAAGTACGTATATTAATTAAAAATCAAATAATTCTTAAAATATATTTCTCTAAAGATGAATATAGTCACAATTAATTTCATGTAATACAGATACACAGTAATACCAATTAATGTGTTACTACGGTTGGTGTTTTTAAACCAATTATTTTTGTAATTACTTCACCTGCAATGCATAATCTAAACCAAACAATGACAGTGTTTTCAGAAATGTTCCCTTTTGCAGTGCACAAGAAATAATATTGCTAACAGGGAATCCTTCAATTAACTTTTTTTTTTTTTCATGTGTGTAAAATACAGTAATCTAGCTGACTATAACTGATCTCATCATGCTTCCAGTGATCTCTGTACCTATAGTGGTGTCTTCTAACTCAGGTCTTTAATTTATGACTCTGGAGTAAAGATTGCAGTTTTGCTGCTCAGGAGTCAGGCAGCTTTTATTTTTTTCTTTCTTTGAGTTTGACAGTTTGGGAAATTAAAATATGTATTTTTAAGTTATGCTCTTTTTTCAGATAATTTACTCTCCCAGGTTGTCTTGGTGTGATGATTATGCACCTGCATTTATTTTCAAATTTTTCTTTTAAAACTAACCAAATAGTCCCTTACAACGCAAATCTGAGCACAGTTTTGACGACAGTCTGCTGCAGGTGTTGCTCCCTATAGGTGATACGAATATAGCCACACCAGGTTTAGCTCTACACTGTTACACTTCTCCAATACTGTCTCAGCAGGCCTTGTAGCTTAAAAACCCTCTCATGCCAAGTTCCAAAGCACAGAATACATACCGCACAACTTCTAAATGCTTTTTAATATAATGATGCTGGGGATAACTCTTGAGAACTATTTGAAGCCCTTGCAATGAAAAAAAAGTAATAGAAAAATTCTTTTCGTAAGGCCGTAGATCTGCCCCTGAGCTCCAAAGGAGATGTGGATTATGCAGAGTGGAGATGGCCACTACAAAAACAGGAGGCAATGAGAAGCAGGGTTGCCATCCACAATGGATGGCAACCACCTCCCTTGAGCTAGAGACCAGGGATTTTTCCTTGGAGTGGATACTGTACAGATACAGCCTGACAAAATTACTTAGAATAATTCTGGAGTAGCATATTTTTTTATAATTAATCAAAGTAAAATAGATTTTAAAGGTGTTTAGAAGGATACAGTATTTTCTAATAGCATGGAGCTGTATCTCACCCAGAGGCAATACCTGTTTGTTAAATATGTTCAGTTTATATGTGTTTAGCCTGACCTGAGAAGACACACTGCAGATTTTTATTTTCTGAATCATCCAGATGCTGGGAGTGTGCTGTGCCTTTCTTATGGCACAGGTATAAAAATTTTCTTCTATGGAATTGAACATATGATGAGAAAGAAAAGGACTATTGCGCATGAAAACCCGTTTCCACATAACGTGCAGGTCTGGTATGCACTTAAACCAACAACCTCAGATACTTAGATTTAAACACTGTCAATCTGAAGCCTATGAAATCACAATGACCAAAATTTCTTCAAAGCATAAAAAAGATGGATTTCTAAAAATTATTTCTGTAGACTATTTTTATGATCTCCTGCCATATTGTTGCGTCTGCAGTCACAAGGACTGCTAGTATTCTTCACTGTGATTAAATAAAAAAAAAATGTTTACTGTGATTATTGGCAAGTTTTGGTTTTTTATTGTTTTTTTTTTTCCTTATATATTTCAAGCCCTCAGAATAGGGCTTCTGGGTGTAAAATGAAAATCCATCCTGACATAGAATGCTTATTGAACTGAAGAGTCTTAACATGGGATAAAGAAAAAAGCCCACATGCTTATCATTAATAAAAGCTTTTGTGCACACAGGGAGAGTGCCAGAGTGAATGCTAAGAACTTTGTTAGTCCAGTCAGTCCCATAAGAACCTAGTAGTCCAAGTTATCAAACAAATATGAAAAGCCTCATTAATAATAGACTTCAGATTGCAACTTGTCCCACGAGGATGCCTACCCTTCAGTCCCTCTCCCCTGGCAGGATGCTCTACCCCACAAGGCTTCTGTGGTCCCACATTGGCAGCTCTGGTCTTCACCATGGGTGGGCAGGTGCAGCTGCACCAAAGAATCAGCATCCTGAGACCTTCCCTTGACAGTAGGAGTTTCTTCCTCAACCTTTGGCTTCCTTGCGTTTATTTCTGCACATCTCCCCAGCGCAGCCCATACCACTGAGGGTACCACACAGCCCCAGCGCTGCCAGCACTGTCAGGCCCCGGCCCCACAGGTTTCAGACCCCCATCTGCCTTAGCAGCATGGAGGCTGCATGAGTGGGTTGTGGGCTGGTGGTGGAATGAACTGAGGGGGGCTGTGGACAGTAATGTTCACTCACCAGAACTGAGGATAAGGAATATATGGTTTGAAAAGGAATTGATCTCTAAATGCAGGTTTAAGTCATCTACATTATGCATAGGAACTCACTGCTCTGACTCCTCCAGTAGAAGTAAAATTCAAATAGCCCATTAATCACAAAACACTAATGTATTCTTCAGAGAAATAATTTACAATCATCTGCCTCTGGATGGAAACTCTGTGCAAACAGCTTTCTGAATTGGTTCGCTGCTACATTCTGTAAATTTATTTTTAATGGTGCTTGCTTTCCTGCACAAAGATGGAGGGAGGTGGAGATATAAATCGAGAAGTCTCAGTGATAAAATTTCAGGAAAGTAACACTTTTTTTGTTTCCATAGGAGCAACTCTCAAAAATGTCACCTGACTGCCAAAACCCGCAGTTCCTGCCTGATTGTCCCCTGTTGCTCCTTCATGCCCATTTCCAACTTTTAATATTGCCAAGCAGGCATTTTGTTGGCTGTATCAGGGAGCTGAGACAACTGAATATTGAAGAGAACAGCATGTGCCTGTTTTTTTTTCAGCCAGATCTGCCCCTGATTAGCTCCCCAGACTACCATAGGAATGCTTTTGCGAGCACAAGCTAGGCAGTGGCATGAGTATAGGGTGAGCAGCCAAGGAAACACAGAGCAGCAGGAGCTGCTTTGTCACCATCATGGCAGCTTAAAAGCAAGACAGGTGAAGGCGCAAGCCTATTAATCTGCCCATTCACGTGACCTTGCAGAATCTCACCATGGTTGTGGTTGGAGTGGACCACCATGGGTCATCTAGTCCAACCTCCCTGCCCAGGCAGGATCACCTACAGCACATTGCTCAGGATTAGATCCCAGAGTGCACTGAGATAAGAGTGACGGTATATTGAAAATGTGGGATCTGAGCATGACGTGAATAGTATGGAATAAGGGGTGGATAATGTCCTGCGTTCAGCAGTAGCAGTCATTTTTCTCCTTCTTGGTAGCTGGTGCAGTGCAGTGTTTTGACTTTTGGCCTGGGAACAGAGCTGATAACACTGATGTTTGGGTCTGGCCAAGGACTTTGTGAGCCTCATGCTCTGCCAGGGAGGAGGGGAGGCCAGGAGGAAGCAGAGAAAGGACACCTGACCCAAACTGACCAAAGAGGTATTCCATACCACAGCACGTCATGCCCAGGGTGTAACTGGGAGTTACCCAGATGGGCTGGGAGACTGCAGGGTTGGAGGAAGTATCGGTCGGTGCTTGGTCAGGCGGGTGAGTTATTGGTTAGCTGGTGCTGAGGTGTTGTATTCTCTTCCCTGGTTATTTCCTCTATCATTATTATTATTGGTGGTAGCAGTAGTGATTTGTGTTATACCTTAGTTACTAAATTGTTCTTATCTCAACCCGTGGGAGTTGAATTCTTTTCGGTTCTCCTCTCTGTCCCTCTGGGAGTAGGGGGAGGGAAAGAAGTGGGGGAGTGAGTGAACGAGCTGTCTGGCTGGGTTTAAACCACGACAGATATATTTTGTATCTTATTTTATGTGCGTAGAAAAAATCGACTTCATGTTTTTTTTTCAGATACCGCTGTTTATTAAATTAAATACAGGTAGAAGAAACAAACATGGTACACTGAATGATGAGTCTTCTAATTATTTTTCTGTTTGCAAATAGGGCTAACAGACTACTTTAATCCTTCTAATTTCATTGACTTGGACCTAAATAGTTAATCAGCAACTCTTCTAATCTGGTTTCAGGCTTGGGTTGTTTTTTTTTTTTTAATATTACGAGATTTAGGTACTGGTTCAATTTTTATTCCTTTCCACAGACTGAAATTAAGGGCAAGTCCAGATATTTAATATGTTACATTTTCTCATGTTTGAAAAAACTGTATTTTGTCATTTGTGCCATTCATGTAATTCACAATGAACCATGAGGGGACAGAGAGCATAATCTAGAGACACAATGCTTTGATACATCACAGTCTTCCGGAAGATATTCAGCAAATTATTTACTCAGGGCTTTTTTTTCCTGAAAATGGAGGGGTGAGACATTCTTCACAGGATTAGCCTAATTAATAGTCATATTTAAGAGTGATTATTAATCCCGTTATAATGATACTAATACTTCTGGTTCAAATTCTATCCAATTAAAATGATTAGAATTTTCTCCAGCCTACCTTTTTAGGTGGCAGTGCCCCTCTGGATCCGAAGATGCGTATCTTAATTTGGTTCAGATACTGCAAGTTATAGAATCATATAATAGTTTGGGTTGGAGGAGACCTTCAAAGGTGATCCAGTCGACCCCCCTGTAATGAGCAGGGACATCTTCAACTAGATCAGGTTGCGCAGAACCACATCCAGCATGGCCTTGAATGTCTCCAGCGATGGTGCATCTGCCAACTCCCCAAGCAACCTGTGCCAGTGTTTCATCATCCTCATTGTAAAGAATGTTTTCTTCCCATCCAGGCTGAATCTCCCCTCTTTTAGTTTAAAAACATTACCCCTCATCCTATCGCAACAGGCTATGCTAAAGTCTCTCTCCAACTTTCTTATTGGCCCCTTTCAAGAACTGAAAGGCAGTATTACGAGTCTTTGCTGGCTTGAATGTTTCCTCCTTCTCACTCTAGGATCTAGTATGCTTATTAATACGGTCTTTACGTATTTACATTATATGGATAGGCTGAGATATGTACATTTGTATGCTTACTAGCTTTGCCCTTGCTTCATTGTAAGTCCTTGTGACATCCAGACATAGGACGGTATGTGTTATATGTTGGGTAGCTGTTATCTTTGCTGATCCTGAAACAGCTTTGCCTGGCTCTCTGAAGAGCAGAATCTAGAAAACATTTGGCAAGTGGGAGAGAGTGTCTGATAGCAAATATAGAAATACAAGAAAAAGAAGAATCCCATTTCCCTAAACACTATATAGGACTCACATATGTTTTGATAGATTTAAATGTGATCCCTCCAAAGTGTTTGTAGAACATTTATTACACTAGCTGAACACCAAAATTTTTAATGTTTTTAGATCATGTACTAGCCCATGTTATGGCATTATAATAAAAATAGGTCATGTAGGAATGAAGAAGTCAAGTGCTAAAAGTGAAAGTTCTGTGGTACAACCTTCCACTGTGCATACAGCTAGTGAAAAAGAGGAAAGTTACAATCATGCTAGCTCAGTGAACATAATATTTCCTATTGTAAGAATTAGGAAATGTCAAATTTGAAGTAACATTAATGCAACAGAAGGGATTTACAGTAACAAAAAATAATCTATTGATGTTTACCAAGAGAGTTGGGCATGCCTGAGCTCCCACAACCAGTCTGCAATTGAGATGCTATAACTAACCACAGACAGCATAAACCTAAATAGAAGAATAGAAATATCCTTCTATTCAGTGTCTGAGACATGGGATAAACATGGCAAAAGGCAAATCCTTCCTATATTTCTCTGGCAAGTTGCTAAGTCTTACCCCATTATAACTTTAGTAAAGGCCAAATAGGTAAGAATCAATGAGACCTAGCTAAGTAAACTACCATTAGTTTATCCATTATGTGAGAGAGGCACAAAGCTTCCCATTGAAATAAATACCACAATTTCACAAGGCTCAGTTCATTGTAGCACAAGCAGGAAGAAGAACAAAAGCTTTGGAACTGCCTGGAACCAAAAGAAAAATTTCAATGTCCCCTTGTTTTTGTTGGGTTTTTTAGTTTTTTTTTTTAATATCTTGATAAAATTAAAAATGATAATATTTTGAGCATCTGCACAATTAACTGAACAGCATTTAATTTTGCAATTAAAAATTCTTCAAATCCATCAAATGAAGGATATTTTGGATGCTGAGCTTGAAGAAGCACAATCATATTTTCCTCTCCAGCTCCCCAAATTCCTCTGAATTCAGCCCTGTGAATAAAATGCAGTGACGTGCTTCCTTCTCAAATACTATTGGATGATCACTGAAAGAAAGTAATATTTTAACTTAAAAAAAACAATTTAATGGAAACATACCCTGAATATCATTGCACAGGTAAACCTTTAAAGGAACATATTTTAAGAAATAATTGAATAAAACCCCATAACATCAATATCTACATCTGTTTTCCATTAAATCCATGTATACTGGTCTTTAAATTCTGATCTTAAACAATACATACTAAGGACTTTATTTTTTATATTATACCAGCTTTATTTACCTGCTGCTACTCTTTTCCGCCTTCTCTTTCCTTATTCCCCCTCAATGGGAAAATGGAAGCTTTAAAGTTTCTTTCAAGTGTGGTGTTTATATAGAAGTTGGACTCTCTATTAGTCCAAGTAAGCCTTAAATTCTTCCATGAATACTACTCTGCAGTTGTTTTGCACTGTCCCCTCTTTATTGGTTGTTTTATTTATATGTCCCAGGAGCCCCCAGGGATGTTGCACTGCATTTATAATTAAACTCATTAAATTAGCTGATATGATATAGGAAGGTACCCTTTTCCTATCTTCTGTCTACCCTTATTATCCCTGTACCTACTTCGGGTATCTAATAGTGAGAAAACACATAGAAAATTAAGCTGTTAATGCATCCTACAGGCAGTGCTTTCCTTTCAGAAGGAAAGGAAACTTCCTTCTGAAACTCTGCACTGTACTCAGAAAATAAATAAATCATTTTTTGAAATAGCAAATAGCATTCTTGAATAGAGCGATTTTGTTTTGACTTGTTATTAGACCTTGGACACACAGTCTAGGATGTGAGAGCATGGAATGTATGTGCTTCAATGCAAATAAAAGGAAATTGATACATTTTTCTGGAAGCATTGCTTTGAAGAGTTTAAACTTTCTTATCCAGTCCTCATCAGTAAGAGCACTATTCTTGTAAAAATTTAAAAACAGATGCTTATATTTGGGATTCTTAGTCTGTGTATTGTCACATCCCAATTTTTATAGGGGTGTGGAGCAAACTCTTGATGCCTTCTTTATAATAAATACATAGAGTAAAGTCTGTAGAGAGTAATTCCCCAACATCATCTTTATTTTTAAATACAAATTAGATAATTATGTAACAAAAAGTAAAATGGATTAAATTCTGCTTTAGGTAGATTTTTATACAACACTCATCACCAAAATGACTGATCACATTTTGCTATGCCAGATAATACGAATCACATTGGTCCTATGTAGCTTGCTTTTTAGGTGCTTGGATCATATTTTTATGTATGTGTATGTATATTACTGCATGCTTGATTCCAATCGTGTAGAAGGAAGAAATAAGTTTAGTCATGACCTTTAGTTTCTAGGGGCTGTCTGATACTCCCTGAGAAACTGCTTTCTGCTTCATTTCACAGAATAACAGGTTGGAAGGGACCTCTGGAGACCATCTAGTCCAACCCTCTGCTCAAAGCAAAGTCTACTTGAGAAAGCTGCTCAGGGCATAGTCCTGTCGGGCTTTGAATATCTTCACAGATGGAGACTCGCAACTTCTCCAGGCAATTTTTGTTTGTTCCAATGTTTGACTACCCACACCATAAAAAAAAAAAAAAAAAAAGAAAAAGTTTTGTTTTTGCTGAAATGGAATTTCTTGTTTTATTTTTTTAATTTGTGCCCTTTGAGATGTGGTCTTAACAAGGTCTGACTAGAGGAGAAGGATTGTTTCCCCTGAATTGCTGTTGTTTTACCTATTGCAGCCCCAGATGCTGTTTGCCACATAGGTGCACTGCCACCTCATGGTCAACTTGTCCACTGGGAACATCATTTTCTGCCAGGCTGCTTTTCAGCCCATTGAACCCCAGCATGTGCTGGTGCATGAGGCTATTCTCCAGGGTACAGGACTTGATATTTCCCTTTGGTGAATGTCATGAGGGTGCTGTTGGCCCATTTCCCCAGCCTGTTGAGGTCCCTCTGAATGGCAGCACAACCATCTGGTGTTTCAATTAGTTTTGCATCATTTGTAGATTTGTACTTTAGATGCCAATATCATGCTCAGCTGAAAGACTGCAATGGTTGATGACCTCATAATAACCAACGCTCTGAAAAATGGGATTAAGTACAGCTATAATTGGAAACTATTTTTTCATAGGAATGAATAATTAGCGTTACACCCATCTGGAATGAAGTAGTTTACATATGAGTTTTGTCAACTTTTTTCCTCCCGAAAAATGGTATCACGGTGATTAAGAAAATAAAAACACACCAAAATTATATACTGAACGTATAAAAGTATTAAGATTCCTGTTGGTAAATTATATTTGTGTCTCTTAAGCAATGGATAAATGCAGAAAGGATTTCTTAGAAAATCACAGAATTTAAAGACAAAAGAAATTATGAGTTCATCTCGTCTTCCGTGATTCAGCCTAAACCAGTCATTTATGTAGTAAGGTCGTAACTTCTGCTGTGTCTGTAACGTCTATATTACTATCCAGCCATGGCTTAAAGATTTGAAGGAATGGAAATATAATTTTAAGTAAGCAGTGCTAAGATTTAATAAGAAATTCACAAGTAAGCAGTGATTAGAGTTAATAAGAAATTCACAGAATCAATCATACAATCACAGAATGGTTTGGGTTGGAAGTGACCAGTGACCTTAAAGATCATCTAGTTCCATTCCCCCTGCCATGGATGGAGACATATTCCACTAGACCAGGTTGTTCAAAACATTGTGGTTTGTAACCATGTTGGTTATGTTCATGATATCACACCAGTATAAAAGCAAAAATTGTTATGAGTGGCTTAGTTCCAGCAATACAATGGTAGTTTACAAACCATTTTATTTATCCAATAGAAGTAAGCTGTAAAAACACAGCAAGTTCATATTCATCTTGTTTACCTAGGTAAGTGGAGTGTGAGACTTTGAGCAGAACAGTATGACTTCCTGGTCTAGATAGCACCTCCGTGCAGAAATCACTACAAGCTGAAATAGAGCACTTCCTATGATTAGGTACAACCATTCACTGACATCCGCTTTTCCAAAAAAGGTGTGGATAAAGTAAACATTTTATTCTAACATTAATTTAAATATTGTTATGAGCTTTTCTAAGCTTTTTACATATAGCAGCCATCAAGCTTTAGTTGAATTGAGTAGTAAAATCTGGCTGACCTAATTTAGATTCAGCTATTACTTTGCAAGGAACAGTATTACCTGAAACATCAAAAAATCAGTGTTACGTATTCCCTCACATGATACTGTTAACAAAAAGTCTCGACACAGTTCCAAAATAACAAATGTGGAGGGGGGTAGGAAATGATTTTACTTGTCTTTTAATTTTTAAATGTTACTAGAACCTTTTTGGCTTATTTTCATTCTCCATGTTTCCTAGCATAGTGTGGAGTTATAATATTTGAACGCACTGCATGACAAGTCTTCCTGTTCAACTCACGAAGCTCCCAAATGGTAACTAAATGCACAGTCAGTAACGGTTGCAAAGCTGCTTGAGGTAAAAGTACAGCGAGGAATATCAGGTTTTTTAGGCTCTGGTTGGCAGAATGGCTTTAATAGGTGAGGAGCAGGATGACTAAGCACATGACTTGATTTTGTGAATGCTGAAAAAGCCTTGTGGTTGGTAAACTTGGCTGTGCATTTTCACAGAGAGTGCCCAAGTTTTAATCCCAGTTCTACTTCCAGTAGTTCTGTGACATTTGACAATTAGTTTCTTTGAAAGAGGGAGTTGAGAGTTGCCTGGCTCCAGGATAGATATAGGAGACATTGATTCCAGAATTCTGTGCTACAAAGATATATTCTAACTTCTTAGTTGAAGATGTGCATTTAGAAACTATAAAATCCAGATCTTTAAAATCTTGGCTTTCACCCAAATGTACATTTTTTTTTTGTACTAAAAAGCACATGATGTATATTTTTACCTGAATTTCTTATTAATATATGAAACTTCATTAGCAGACGCAGACAGGAATCATAGTGTGCCAAACGTGAGCTCCATAAAAGATGTGTGACACTTGGCAAATCTGAGGAATTTTCAGTACAAACCTCATGGCCTTTTCTTTTGCAATTTAGTGTTGCTAAATTGCTACATTTTTATTGCCTGTATGTGGGTGGACTTCTGCCTTAGATTGACTTGAAGAAGAAGAATTTGAGGCAGTGCTTGGAAATAGTATATTTTGTGAGTTTTGGGAGAGGGAAATGTGACGGATATAGGGAGGGAAGTAGGAGATCAGGCTATTTTTTGGCATGGGGGGAAACCAGCACAGTTTTTGTTCTAAGATGGAAAGAACAGGTTTTGGCAGTGGGAAGGAATCAAGCAAAAGAGCACTGGAAGAAAAGCAAAAGGAAGATGCAGTCTTCCTGTCCTCTGAGAGCTATCTTGTAATTTATAACCTCAATAGTGTCAGTCGGAGGGTGAGTTAAAACTCTGTGGCTCAACAGTTACCAACATCATTTTGTCTGCACAGAATAAAATATTTTAGACTAGATGTCAGCAAGGTATTCTTCATATATATTCTTCATATTCATCACTTTATACTGATGTCTTAGAAGAGAATGGAGGAATGTTTGTTGTAAATTAGAATGCGTGTCTACACAGTTTTTACGTATCTCGTTTTTATTTCTGTCTCATTATCTTCCCAGTCTTTTGATCTTCTCCTTTAGGCTTTCAGAGCAAAAGAAGACCAATCAAGTAGGTTTCTGCTGTAATTTTCTTTCTTACTTCTCTGTAGCATAGAATACAAAATTGTGTTTCTTTTGATTTGGCAGTGTCTTTTGATAAGTCTTAATTACAAAGAATTTGTACAATACTAAAATGCTGATAGCAAGACACATATGAAGTGATTGCCTAATTCTTTTCCTTTTATTTCATTTGAACTCTACTTGATTTTGGAATTGTAAGAGTATTTGGTCTTCAGGATGTGTTCTTACCATTTTCCATGAGAACTGCTTTTTATGATGCAAAACTTCAGTCCAACAGTAATTCTTCAGCAACCAAGCCACATCAGTCTTTTGTTGTCTATTATGTTAGTAATATGTAAGAGTTTTCTCTTCTGGTTTCTTGGTTTGCTGATAAAATCAACCCAAAGTGAATAAGCTGTTAAGTAATATGGGATAGGGAGCATTGTGATGCCAGCAATGTACTGCTGACCCTGTACCTCTGTCAGTCTTGATTTACTGGCAACACAGTTAAAGTTTCTATAAGCAAGTGAGCTGGTGGTGATACTGAAAAAAAGGCAGAGAAAGGAGCAGCTTGACTTTTTACTTAATTTAATGGACGCACTCTACAACTGCATGAATAATGGGGGTTTAGTTAGTGGTAATTCAAAAGATGAAAGAAAAAAAAACCTTTAACAGTTTAAATACCTTTTTTTTTTCAAATTTTTACTGTTTAACGTACCTTAAGATAATCAAAGCATATTTGGAGTTAAATCTATCACATATGCACAAAGAAAGTACATTCTTTTCCTAAGCAACTCCTGCTTTAACAATGGACATTTCTAAACAGGCAGTGTAGAACACCTGCATGCAGACCTGTCTTTAATTCATACTCTGGGCTTGGTACATTTGGACTTCTTACTGCTTAAAAACTCAACTCTGCAGCAGTAATATTAGAAGAGCACACATTGTGTGAACATGGTAAATGTTAATATCAGAAGTACAGATAAAATTATGCTGTGTCTTGTGTTTAAGGTATTCTCTCTAAAGCGGGTTAAGCTGCTTTTACTTTTGTGTATGCTACATGTTTTTCATCCAAATGAAACATCTTTATATCACCATTTAAAATAAGAAAAATTAGCCTTGATAATGCAAAGAAAAAAATATGTTTAAAATATTAATTCAAGAAAATAATTGCATGCTATCATTTCACCTTCTTCTGCACTGGTTTAAGAAATTCTGTAGAGTTTTCAATTGAATTGTATTTCTTTCATAGCTCTTCCACAATTGAGAGTATTCTTTGATGTTTCATCTTCTCGACTCCATCACTAAGTTCCTTTGTAATTAGCAAAATGTAACACGTCTTCTTGACAGGAAAGCTGAAAAGCAAGCTTTTATTTTTTTTTCAAAAAAAGAAGAAAATAATAAAAGTTATGCAGATTAACTAAGCAATTCAAGTAATTAGAGAACTTCAAATGCCTCAGCAAGGCAAAATCCTTCAAAATTCACTTTTAGGAAAGTCCAAGGTGTAAATTACAAGGAGTAAGAACAGTTGTGAGTATAGACATAATATGTAAAACTGTAGCTGGGTGAATAAAATGTATGATTGCTTCTCTCTTGCGAGTGAAAATCATCACCCTTTCCAAAACAGGAGTGGGTGGTACAACTTTTCAAAATGAGAGCTGAGAGAAGGGTATTGCTATGCATTACATTTGGAAGCAAACCACAAGTTGGAGTTAGACAAGAAGGGAAAGGGAAGGAACAACTTGATTATAAAGGGTACAAGTAATTACATCTGGATGTCTGACGTGAGCTCAGAACTGCAAAGCAAAATTGTTAGAACCTTCTAGTAAGACCTATCAGGTCCTCAAATGTAATCAGCTTTACCATAGAGCTTAAAGACAATGCATTACCTGGTTGCTTTTGGTTGCAAGGGATGGGCCTTACTGAACCACAAGCCTGTTTCGGTGGTTTAGGACAATTTTTATTTGCATAAGAGCACTTCTTGTTTGTGTGTATACCTCTCTGGTAAGAGTTGTATTGATAAAGAGCACACAGTCCTCTGCTTGTGAAAGTAAATACAATGATATTAATTAGGAGCTGAAGAAATGTGGAAAAAGTGATGTGCTTAGCTATGAGACTGCAATGCCTCTTTTTTATTCAGCCTTAAATTTCAAGGAACTACTTTGAAAGCAGGAAAGGCAGCAGCTACCATTTTGATCCTTGAGTTGCTGCTAACTGCCAGAGGAAACATAACTTACCCTCTCAGACCTTCTTTCTTCAGCAACTTAAAATACCTTTGGAAGTTGGAAGAGGATCACTGTTTGTGTCAGGGACCTGTGAAGGGTTGCTCCCTAAAAGAAGAGAGCTGGGAATGGGGACTGACCCCAGCACAGGACAAACAGTGCCTGCCTCATCCCCCAACACTTCAGCTGGAAGAGAGAGTAGGGTGGTGAGAGCAGCAAGTCTCATCAGCAGTCCAGTAGGTATTATGAGAAGCAAGGACACAAGATAGGTCCCTGGTAAAACCAGGAAATCCAGACAAGAGTTTAAAAACAGGCCAGGGACACCACACTTACAGTTGAGACAGTCCCTGGGCTGAGCTGAAACAGGACTCCTAGGCCCATGGGAAGGGGTGCAAGGAGGCTGCAGGAGAGGCTGGTTGTAACCAGTGAAGCCTGTTAGATCCCACAGGGCCCTGAGAGCTTGTTGGAAAACAAAAAAATCAAACAAAAATCAGACAGGTCTTTCAACGTAGAGGCTGACATTTCTATTGCAAATGACGAGAGCACAGCTACTGCTGCCTCCCCTTTCCTACCTCACCTTCTTTTTCCATGGAAAAGCAAGAAGCAAAGCAGATGAACCTGGGGGGAACACACAAGGAGGGAATGCACACACCATTTTCTCTGTCTTTTTTATCAAATTGTGAGTCAGCTTTATTGGCTTCTCCCTTTGCAGGACAAGGGGCTTTAGTGTCACAGGAAGGGGCGTACATAAGTAAATTTCCCCTGTTTTTTCTTGAGTGCTTTTATGGAGTACATCTGAAGTTCAGAGAACCTAATAAAAATGATAGCAATAAGTGGACTTCACAAAGTGCTCTTCTTTAACCCAGTAGGTAATGAACCTCTTAGCTTCTTTTGCTAGTTCAGAATGTAAAGGTCATTAGCCTTGAAATAAGTTGCAGAGGAAATACCTCATAGAGTTGCATTATAGCTCATCCAGTGACAGTGTTTGAGAGATTAATTTATGCTTGAGAGAGCAGTGATTTATCTTTATTGTCATAAAGGTTATTCTCCTCCAGTAAGTTAGGCCTCTTTGGTCTCTGCCTTTACCTTGCCCACTCTATTTTATGCTCAGGAAAACTAAGAAATTACTCCTCTTTTTGTCACTTCTCCAGCATAATTTTCTTAAAAAGCATAAGAAAGAGTCCAGAAAGGGGAGAGAGCTCTTCATTGCTTACTACATTCTCAGTGTAGCAGGAGAGAGCCCTCAAAAACAAGGATCCTCTTAAAGTCTGGCTGCATTTACTCACTGTGAGCTGTCATATTTACTAAACTGAATAATTTGATGCCACCAGCATCACCTCACTACTTGTCTTCCTTTCCAGATGATTCATATAAATGTTTAATATAAGCATTAGTTGTAGCACAGATATCTCTAAATCCCTTCTTGTGAACTCCCTCATTATGAAAATTGATCATCTGCTTCTACTATCCATATCAATACCTTAACCAATTACTTATCCACTGAAAGATCTTTCATCTCATGTCTGTTTCCTTAGGTGGCTGATGAATGAACTTGCTAAGTGCCTCTATAAAATCAGATGACCCTACGTTGTCCATATACTCACTGATTGAATTTCCTGGTCTGACCTCACAGTTAAACCTGCTCTGAGCAGGAGGTTGGACTGGAGACCTTCTGGGGTCCCTTCAGCCTGTGACTCCTCTAGAGAACTTTGGTGGGTTTGTGACCCAGGGCTATCTTGTACAGAAATTTTGCTGGCTATACCTCACCATGCCATATTTATACAAGAGTCCACATTTTTGTTACAGTTTCTGTGAATTTGATTTGCATGTACGTCAGCCTGGTTTTTGGTTTCCCATGTGGGCCTTTGAAAGAATTTCCACAACACTTTCCATTCTTCAGTCCTCTTATAGTTGGATGGCTTTACACATTAAATGGGCACAACATAGCTAGAAGTTGCAGCTCACTCCTGTTTCCTCCACTAGTCATCCACACTCTGACTCAAGATAAATCGTGACTACAGTTTCAAGCTGCTACTAAAGTTTGAATTTGCAGACTTAATTCAGTATTGACCTTGTTTACAGTAGCCTGTCTATCACCTCACTCATCCTTTGGGATTCTTTTGTGTGTTGTTTTTTTTTTGTTTTGTTTTGGTTGGTTGTTTTTTTTTTTTGTTTGTTTTTCGTTGTTGTTGGTTTTTGTTTGATTGTTTGATTTGGGCTTGATTTGGGTTTTTTCCTTATGGCAACCTATGACTTGGTATCCCATTGGTCTTGATCTACAAACTTCCCCTGTACTAGCACAAGGATTATAGCTCTGAGGAAGCCCTAAGCTCCCTTGTTTTCCTAAGTCATTTGGGCATGTGCTAAATATATTCTCTAGTACCTGGGGTGAAGTTTGACATTGTCTTGCCATAGAAAACTCATATTAATATCATGTTCTGTCCAGTAACTTGTGTAATAAAGTTGGCAAATATCATTACAAAACATTCTATTGCTGACTGATGTTGGCTCAAAAAAGCATAGCAGCTATCTCTGAATAAGTCTTGATGTCTGTGTCCAAGGAGGTAAAAGCATGTATAGGGCTTCTTTATCTCAGTGATTCTATTTTGCTACTCCACATTAACAGGGTAATAGGATATTTACACCAGGATTTATTACGCAATCCATGATATACTGATAGTACTACATGCTATGAAAGCAATTTTTAGTAGGAAATGTGCAAAAGAAATGGGATTATTATCAAGATCTGTTGCAAAATGCACGAGTATTTCAAATAATTCATTTTTTCTTACGACATTTCTTCGTTATAGAAATTTTTGTGCTAATGTCGCTGTAAGTATTCCTTATCTCCATCCAGCTTCTAGGCTGTATTTATCTTAATGAATTTCCTTGCATTGTGTTTTGCTTTGAACAGATTATTCAAAAACAGAGATCACGAGATCCATGTGTACAGCTCCATGCATATTACAAATGTCTGTAGGCAATTATATTTTAGATTCAGTCAACAGCAGACAGCAGTGAGAAGACAGGAAGCAACTGCCAGATCTAACTGCATCTTAGCTACTCCTCTGAGAATATTTTTCTATGGGACTATAATATTTCACTCTATAGCACTCCTTTCACTGAGCATCTCTGACTTTTCCTTTGCTTTTAGCACCAAAATAAGTTCCAGAATGAAGCCATTTGTATTTTACCGTTAGTGAAGAAACAACCAAAAACTAAGGAGAGCTAATCATAATGGCACCCCAGAAGCAGAAGACAGACCATATACCATTTCATGTTGTTAGCACTGAAATGAAAACACAAAATCCCCCTATGAAATTAGCTATGAAAATGGAGCTTGACTTTCTAGTTCTTTACAGTAAGGCCATAGTATGAACTGAACTAATGTGATTTCCTCCCTTGAAAATAAGAGGAGATGCAGAATTATTCCTTAATGTGAAAAAAGTACATAGGAACAAGAATTTACCGGCTTTGATCAACACTAGGAAACAAAATGAATAAAAGCTATTACATTTTTATTGTCTATTTTGATAGATTGATAAAAACGCATATTTAATCTGCTTTACATCTGATACAATTACATTTTTACAGAGTTACAGGAATGTTGTCAGGAGATGATGGAAGTACTTCGTCTTCGGCAATCTAGGAAGTGAATATTTTGATAGCCTTTTTCTCTGACCAGATTTTACAGATTTTTTTTCATATACTTTGTTTCCAATTTTTACAGGTTGTAGATTCAAACCTGCAATGAATTAAACAGCAGGTAAAATCCACAGAACACTTCTACATGCATACTGCTTACAGGAAATGATCGATCTCTATTCAAAATTGAAATCGAAAATATGTTGAAAGGCTCCAATGTATCTTGTAGCAGAATACTCACCATGATGTAAAGGGTTTTGTACTTAGGAGGTACTCACAGGCCGTATCTGTTACTGCAACGTGCTAACAACAGAAATGAGAGTCTGAGCTATACATCATTTTACTTGGGCCATTCAGATTTACCTTCCCAGGGTATTGCAACTTCATTTCTGTACTAGTGAATTATCACTCCGTAATTCAATGAGATCTGAGCTGCAGCTACTGTTATTCATAACTCAGATTCTTAAATAATGACTTAAGTATTTTACCTCCAGAATTTCTGTTTTTCAGTACTAGAAAAAAAAAAACAGCAAAACACAACAGCAAAGAAAATTCCAAAGAAGCAGGCACTTCTGTAAGCCCATAATATTATTTTAGAGCCTTGACGATAAGGCATTACTAATTTTTTATATCTGAGAATTTGAATTTGATTTGTTTTCTTGTCTATAATTCCAACAGTTCTAAAAGAAAAACAATGTATTTTTTTCAAAGGTAAAAGATTTAGTACTTTCAGAATTTAAACAATTGTGGACAATTGCAGAGAGTATAGGATAAAATTTTAGCACACTCTTTTTCATAAATGCTATTAGGAAAATGTACCAAGATGAAAAAGAAAAATAAAGGCTACCCTTGCTACTTGAATAATAGTGATAAATGTGAAGATCTTCACCTCTGTTAAAAAGCCTGTAAGGTAAAGTTTTTCCTTGGGGGAGGGAGGTTAGCTTACTTTTGGGATGTCCAAGCCAATTTAACAGTTATACTGAAGTCATGCAGTTGAGCAATACTTATATCAATCTCTGGTGTGGAGGCTGATAAGCAATAAGCATCTATAAAGTTTAATGGACTATTCCTACTGGATGGTATTCTCTCTAAGTACCCAAAGTTGGCTTCAGTCCCACAGTGCTGAACTACACTTAGTAGGGATAGGCTGAAGAGTATGGAACTCTGTCTGGGGACAGGTGAGCAGTCCACAGAGAGTTTGTGGGTCAGGGTTAAAAGGAATATAGCTATGGGAGACATTACTGTGGGGATCTGTTACAGACCACCTGATCAAGGAGAACCTGCGGATGAAGCACTCCATAGATGGATAGGAAAAGCCTCACACTCGCAGGCCCTTGTTCTCATGGGTGACTTCAACCACCCTGACATCTGTTGGAAGGATGGTACGGCCCGGCACAAGCAATACAGAAGGTTCCTCGATTGTGTAGAAGACAACTTCCTTCTGCAAGTAATAGAGGAGCCAACAAGGAGAGGTGCCATGCTTGACCTCGTGCTCACCAACAGGGAAGGGCTTGTTGGAAATGTGACCCTCCAGGGCAGCCTTGGATGCAACGATCATGAGATGCTCGAATGTCAGATCCTCAGAACAGTGAGAAGAGCTTGCAGCAAGCTCACTGCCCTGGACTTCAAAAGAGCAGACTTTGGCCTCTTCAGGAACCTGCTGAGTAAGGTTCCATGGGATACAGCCCTAGAGGGCAGGGGGGCCCAAGACTGTTGGTTGATATTCAAGTATCACCTGCTGCGAGCTCAGGAGTGCTGCATCCCAAACAGAAGGAAGTGCAGCAGGAGGGCCAAGAGACCTCCTTGGATGGATAAGGAGCTGCTGAGGAAAACTCAATTGAAAAAAGAGGCTTATAATAAGTGGAAGCAAGGACAGGTGGCATGGGAAGAGTGCAGGGATTTTTTCCCGAGAAGCTAGGGATCTGGTTAGGAAAGCTAAGGCTCAGTTAGAATTAAACTTAGCTAGAGGTATTAAAGATAACAGGAAGGGATTCTACAGGTACATAGCAAATACAAAACAGACTAGGGAGAATGTAGGCCCCCTCAGGAAGCTCTCGGCAGAGCTGGCTACACAGGATTTGGAGAAGGCTGAGGTTCTGAATGACTTCTTTACCTTGGTCTTCACAGGCAAAGGCTCTGACCACACCACCCAAGTCTTGGAAGGCAGACGCAGGGACTGTGAGAATGAAGACCTTGCGCCCACTGTAGGAGAGGAACTGGTTCGAGACCATCTTAAAAATCTGAACATGCACAAGTCCTTGGGTCCTGATCAGATCCGTCCGTGGGTCCTGAAGGAGCTGCCAAATGAAGTTGCTAAGCCCCTGGCCAACATATCTGAAAAATCGTGGCAGTCAGGTGAAGTTCCCGATGACTGGAAAAAGGGAAATATAACCCCCATTTTCAAGAAGGGGAAAATGGATGACCCGGGGAATTACAGACCAGTCAGTCTCACCTCTGTGCCTGCCAAAATCTTGGAGCAGATTCTCCTGGAAGGCATGCTAAGGCACATGAAAATCAACAAGGTGCTTGGTGACAGCCAGCATGGCTACACTAAGGGGAAATCCTGCCTGACCAATCTGGTGGCCTTCTATGATGGGGCTAGGGAACTGATGGACGGGGGGTAGAGCGATTGATGTCAACTACCTGGACACCTAAAGCATTCGACATTTTCCCAGACGACATCCTTGTCTCTAAATTGGAGCGACATCAATTTGATGGATGGACCACTTGGTGGATAAAGAACTGTCTGGATGGCCGCACACAAAGAGTTGTGGTCAATGGCTCAATGTCCGGCTGGCGACCAGTAACGAGTTGTGTCCCTCAGGGATCGGTGTTGGGACCAGTCTTGTTTAACATCTTTGTCGCTGACAGGGACAGTGGGATTGAGTGTGCCATCAGCAAGTTTGCCGATGACACCAAGCTGTGTGGTTCAGGTGGTACGCTGGAGGGAAGGAATGCCATCCAGACAGACCTTGACACGCTTGTGAGGTGGACTGATGCCAACCTCATGAAGTTTAACCATGCCAAGTGCAAGGTCCTACACCTGGGTCGGAGCAATCCCAGGCACAGCTACAGGTTGGGCAGAGAAGAGATTCAGAGCAGCCCTGTGGAGAAGGACTTGGCGGTGTTGGTTGATGAGGAAATGGACATGAGCCAGCAGTGTGCGCTTGCAGCCCAAAAAGCCAACCGTATCGTGGGCTGCATCAAAAGGAGCGTGACCAGCACATCAAAGGAGGTGATCCTGCCCCTCTACTCTGCTCTCGTGAGACCTCACCTGGAGTATTGTGTGCAGTTCTGGTGTCCTCAACATAAAAAGGACATGGAACTGTTGGAACAAGTCCAGAGAAGGGCCACGAGGATGATCAGGGGACTGGAGCACCTCCCGTATGAAGACAGGCTGAGGAAGTTGGGGCTGTTCAGCCTGGAGAAGAGAAGGCTGCTTGGAGACCTCCTAGCAGCCTTCCAGTATCTGAAGGGGGCCTATAGGGATGCTGGAGAGGGACTCTTCATTAGAGACTGTAGTGATAGGACAAGGGGTAAGGGGTTAAAACTTAAACAGGGGAAGGTTAGGTTGGATATAAGAAGGAAATTCTTTCCTGTTAGGGTGGTGAGGCACTGGAATGGGTTACCCAGGGAGGTTGTGAATGCTCCATCCCTGGCAGTGTTCAAGGCCATGTTGGACGAGGCCTTGGGTGATATGATTTAGCGGACGGTGTCCCCGCCCATGGCAGGGGGGTTGGAACTAGATGATCTTAAGGTCCTTTCCAACCCTAACATTTCTATGATTCTATGATTCTACAGTTGCTTCTGTTTTTAATTAATACTCTTAACCTCTTAACTCCAATGTTACTTCCAGTTGTCCATGCACATTGAATTGAAGTTAATTTATTCAGACTGAGCCAAGTGGCATAGTAAGAAGCATAGTCTTCTTTGCACCTGGACAAATGTGAATTATTTTGCAAACCTCTTTGCTTTGAAGTCCTTTATTGTTGACTTCTAGTCTGTATTTCGTAGAACTAAACACAACTGTTGCAAGTAACAGTTTTATCTGAAAAATAAAGATATTTGTTCTTCTCCTATTCATTGCTAGGCAGAGATACTAATGTATTTGCGATATCTGAGCATCTAAATAAATTATTTGAAATTACAAACATCTGACAGCATACAGTTTTAATTTCACAGTATCACAGTATCACAGTATGCTAGAGATTGGAAGGGACCTCAAAAGATCATCTAGTCCAATCCCCCTGCCGGAGCAGGAGCACCTAGATAATGTTACACAGGAATGTGTCCAGGCGGGTTTTGAATGTCTCCAGGGAAGGAGACTCCACAGCCTCCCTGGGCAGCCTGTTCCAATGTTCCGTCACCCTCACTGAGAAGAAGTTTCTTCTCAAGTTTAAGTGGAACCTCTTGTGTTCCAGTTTGTACCCATTACCCCTTGTCCTATCATTGTTTGCCACTGAGTAGAGCCTGGCCCCATCCTCGTGACACTCCCCCTTTATATATTTATAGACACTAATAAGGTCACCCCTCAGTCTCCTCTTCTCCAAACTATAGAGACCCAGCTCCCTCAGTCTTTCCTCATAAGGGAGATGCTCCACTCCCTTAATCATCTTCGTTGCCCTGCGCTGGACTCTCTCCAGCAGCTCCCTGTCCTTCTTGAACTGAGGGGCCCAGAACTGGACACAATATTCCAGATGGGGTCTCACCAGGGCAGAGTAGAGGGGAAGGAGGACCCCCTTCTAATACTAATTATAGGGCTAAACTTAGAATGTTCGTATTGTACCCAATAGTTGCTTGAGTGAAAAACCTTCTTTAAAGAAGAGGCAAAATTCAATTTTTTAAACAAGGAAGACTACAAGGTTAAGCAAGGTATGAGGTGTTCCTTGTTTTCATTGTTTGTAAGAGAAAATAAATTATAAATTTTTCTAGCTGCGTTTTCTCTGTCATGAGTCTTGTTGCACATTGTCCTGGGTTCAGCAGTAGCTGTCGTGTTTCTCCTTCCTGGTAGCTGGTGCAGTGCAGTGTTTTGACTTTCGGCCTGGGAACACAGCTGATAGCAATGTTTTGGTTTGGCCAAGGACTTTGTGAGCCTCATGCTCTGCCAGGGAGGAGGGGAAGCCGTGAGGAAGCAGAGACAGGACACCTCACCCAAACTAGCCAGAGAGGTATTCCATACCACAGCACGTCATGCCCAGGATGTAACTGGGAGTTAGCCGGAAGGGCTGGGAGACTGCAGGGTTGGAGGAGGTATCGGTCGGTGCTTGGTCCGGCCTGGGGGGTGAGTTATCGGTTGGCTGGTGGTGAGGTGTTGTATTCTCTTCCCTTGTTATTTCCTTTATCATTGTTGTTATTGGTGGTAGCAGTAGTGATATGTGTTATACCTTAGTTACTAAACTGTTCTTATCTCAACCTGTGGGAGTTGCATTCTTTTTGACTCTCCGTCCCTCCGGGAGCAGGGGGAGGGAAAGAAGTGGGGGGAAGTGAGTGAATGAATTGCCTGACTGGGTTTAAACCACGACACACATTTTTTTACAAAATATATAGTGCTTTTTAGCATCAGAAATGCCACCAGTAGACTCTCATGTACAGATTTTCCTTCTCCTGGATAAATTCAGTGTATTGACTGTTATAAATTTTTCAATGCACAACCTTATTCTTTTTTCTTCATACTTCTAATAACTCTGTTTTTTCTAAAGCCTTTTGGATATTTTAATGTCCTTTTTAAGTCTGAATACTGAAATGTGACAGTACTTCTATATTTACATATCAAATATGTAAATTGCATAAAGTCTTACGCTTGCTTCTTGCTTTATTGTTTTAAGATTGTTCCAAGACTGCATTTATTTGTCTAGCAACATGAACAATATGAGCCGTCTTGACCAGAATATGTCACTGAGAAGCCTGTTCAATTATTTGTGAACACCTTCTACCCTCACCTTTTCAAAGGCACATTTATATTACTTATAATGTAGATCTGGTCTATGTGTCTTGTTTTTAGATGGATGACTTCACCTGTAGCTAAATTGAAATTAAGTTTTATACACTGTACTGGCTGTTCTGTCTCAGTAAAATATATATGCTGATGACTTTTCCGTGGACTTCAGCAAGAAAGCTAGAAAGCATAGCTTACTGTAAACAGTGGCACCATTAATTTAATAATTAGTCTTTAGAAAATTATATTCAGTTGATTGTAATTCCTGTGCTTTCCCTAGGAGATCCTGAGAAGAAATAAGGGCTTAACAAGGCACTGCCAAGCTATAGGTTTTGGATCTAGTAACAGACATCAGACAGAACAGCTTTAGGTATAAACTATTTATCTCTAAATAACAATACAGTAATAAGCACAAATCAGTAGTACAATTATTCAGGTAATTTCAGTAGTACAACTATTGAGGTCAAAAGAACAGCAAATCCAGGAATTCACCAATACTGGGCTAAACTTAGCCACGGTGATAAGGCAGGCTGACAGGAAGTATCATCTTGGGATGAATGACTTGGACCAGACAACAGGCTCAAGGCATTACGAATTTCCTGGTCGGACTGCCCTCATTCTCTGAGTTGTGGAAGCGCTGTCTGGACTTGCTGACCAGTCATCATATAATCATAGAATACCAGATTGGAATGTACCTCAATCATTTGGTCCAAACTTTCTAGGCAAAAAACACAGACCAGATGTCCCAGCAACCTGTCCAGCCAAACCTTGAAGATGTCCAATGTTGGGGAATCCACCATTTACTTCCCTGGGGAGATTATTCCAATGGCTGATTTTTCTCATTGTGAAAAATTTTCCTCTTGTGTCCATTTGTGTCTCCACAGGAGTAGCTTGTGCCCATTACCTCTTGTCTTTTCCATGTACGTCCTTGTAAAAAGGGAATCTTTGTCTTCTTTGTAGTCACCTTTTAAATACTGGAAAATCATATCACACCTGTGTTTCCCCTCTCTGCCTGCTCTTTTCTTTGTGTACATGGTCCCTGGAAATACTGTATAAAGCTAGACCCTGAGAAGTACAGGAAGGAATGCCACACATACAGCTCAATACTACAGCATATGAATGAAGAGTCTAATTTATACAAAAATCTGGATAGAAGTATAGGATACATCTGAAAAAAAAAAAAAAAATTACTATGGTTCTGGGTCAAGGCTCTTGGAAGCAGAATGTGTGTCTGCAAGCTTATCAAACTACTGTTCTGCAGTCCATGGTGTTCATTTTGATCTACAAAACCTAAACAATTAACAAGAAATCACTTAGATTAATATAAGATTCCCTTCCTCTATAAGTACTACTACTATTGATAAAAAACTGTCTCCAAACAGACTAATAGTGGAAGAGGTGAGGATGAAGGGGAAGAGTTAAATGTTCATGGTTTATTAGTTTTAGTATTTCACGGAACAGTACTTTTCATTATGACCTTTTTATCTTTAACTTAAGTGGTCTGGCTAGAAGCATTTTTAACATTTTTGTTATGTAAATAGCTTTGCACATTTAAAAAAACATCTGAATGTTGGGCTGTAACTCTTTCACCATGAAAATTATTCAGCTTTCCTGTTATTTCATTTATATATTTGTTACTGCTATAGGTATCATTTTTACCTCTTAATATTCACTCCAGAAACTTTATTTTCTGTGAACTTTGTTGTTTTTTTTTAATCCATGCTTCTTTTTTGTGATAATAATTTGTTGAATATAAAGGTCTATGATATTGCATTTGTACCTTTAAAGAAAGACTCAAAATTGTGCAGTTAAATACATTCTTCCTGAAACACACATTGTTAGCCATTTCTGTTTATGTAAACCATAGATACAGGACAGACATAACAGATTATTATTTACACGATAATGTTTTCTCTTATACTTAAATAATGTTTTTTTCTGTTTTATGTAGATGCCTTGGTAATTACTAGAAAATACTACACTAGTTCAGATGATATGCTATTATCCTGGATATCATTTTAGAAGTCTTTAAAGATTTGACACTCAGTTGCTCTTTTCAATTCTTTTTAGTGCCACACTTACTTATACTGAATATCATTATTTTATCCTCTGATGACATGATTATCTCATTTTAGATTAAGCTTCAGCAACCATTTAACAATAGCTAATAAACCCTGATGCAAATTACATTTAATGGAAAGACATAAAATAGAGTTCTTGGAGTCTGAATTTAATTTATAAGAAACCATTGAATCAGCAAGAAATACTTACCTGGCAATGTGTTTCAACATATTAAAAATCTCAGCATATAGTTCAATACTCAGCAGAACTTTTGCTATAGAGATAAATCTTGACGGCCCTTTTTCTTTTCAGCCTTAGAAAGAACTATCTGTGGTCAATGTAATTTGTTTTAGCATAACTTGTGGCTGGTCTCTTCTCCCAAGGAACAAGTGATAGGACAAGGAAAAACAGCCTCAAGATGCACCAGATGAGGTTTAGGCTGGATATTAGGGAAAATTTCTTCACTGAAAGGGTAGTCAGGCATTGGAACAGGCTGCCCAGGGAAGTGGTAGAATCACTATCTCTGGAAGTGTTCAAAACCGTGTTGATGAGGCCCTTAGTGACATAGTTTAGTGGTGGTCTTGGTAGTCCTGGGGTAACAATTGGACTTGATGATTTATAGATCATTTCAATCTAGTTGATTTTATAATTTTATGATTCCAACTTATAAATACTTTCTTTTGATAGCAACTTCTCATCTATGTCAGAGAGTAGAGAAGGAGAAAATCTGTTAGGTTTAAGAGACTAGATTTGTGTCTTTACAGTTTCATGACTATTGCCTATGGAAGAGCTATGAATGTCACCTAATCTTAAGAAATCACCTTGAAAGTAGTTTGACCCGAACAATAGCAATTGTTTTAATAATATCTAGTAAAAAATTTTGCATACTTGGTTTCATACCATTATGTGTAGCTGCTGGGCCCTGAAATAATGACATAATTAACAGCATGGATCAGTCTTCTATCTTGAACATTTGATTTAGGAATATTTTACTTCATTTACTTATTTTAATTACAAGTATCTCAACAGCCACTCCATTAAGAACATTCTTTAGCATTCTTTACAGCTCATTGCATTTGCTATGATGTCTATTCTTTATGATGTTATTTAAGCCCCAGCTTAAAAATATTGATTCATCCATAAATCAGTGTATAGAAAATGGATGAGAATGTACAGCAAAAGTCTTAATTAAGTTGTATTAAAATAACATGTAGAACCTTTGTGATCCTCCATAATATAGAAATCAAAAAAGTAGGACTGTAGCTGTTGAGGCAGATTAATTTTTATGGGCTCTGGCATGGGGAAACTTATTGATCATTTCAACATATAAGTTTTGCAGATCTTTAAATTACCAAATGATTATGTACATTCTTCCCTGAGTTAATGTCTATTAAACTGTGTGTTTACCAACTCAAGCACAAAAAAGATTATCATAATTGCTCATAATTAAATATACTTTTTTTTGAAAAGTGATTGTGATTTGTTGTAAATAGTTGACTATTCTGATGGTAAACATGAGGTTTCTCTTTCAACACCTCTGAGAAGAGATTTAGCTGTCTAATATATTTCCTGAACTGTATCCCTCCTCCTCTTGTTAACCTCATACTATATACCTTAAAAATGAGGAACAAGATTGATGTAGTAATATTCAAACCTTCATATGCTATTTACAGGGTTGAATAGCTGAGTGGATACCGCTCTATGTGGTGAAAGACTGTGTGGATATTAATACTGAATTGCAGAATTGTTGCACTCAGTAATTTCCTTTTAATAAGAGTTTCTTAAAAATTAGATATTACAGATACACTTTGAACTTTATTGAAATGTCATTGTTAACATCTTATTTTGCAAGTACTCCAAAATATTTAATATATATTTCAGAAATAAGTCAATACCATTATTGATTGATTTTACATCGGCCTTCTATTTTATATGCACATACAGAACTCCTATAAGCTACTTAAACCCCTCAATTTTGCAGTCATTCTGCATGTCAGATATAAAATGCAGGATACTGTGTTGGAAGAGAATAAACACAATCTTCAGAGGGCAATTAAACATAATTTAGATTGTTTTTTCAAAGTGAACATTAGGCTTTAAAATTTATTGTGAATGTTTGGGACATGCCAGTTTAAATAGCTCTCAAAAGTATGTACTTAACTGTATGTCCTTGGCAAGGTGGTACTTTTAATTTCAAAACCTAGTAGATTAGTTCCATGCAGACATATTCATTTATGGAGTGAAGGAACTGGCTTTTTATCTTTTCTGCTGTTGATCGAATCTAAATAAGGAATAAAAAATTTGGAATTAAAAACTGGGAAATAATGAGCGTAGAAGTAGCAATGACTACCATGTCTGAAATTGCCTAACACTTCCTGACACTATGTTTGTGGGAAATACTTTTTTTGGTGCTAATACTCTATTCAGTATGGCATCTTCGTATGTCTGCTGTGTTTGAACACAAGGAACATGTGGAAATTTCCCACCTATGTATTTCCTTCACTTTCTTCTCATCTAATATTGTTTAGTCTCAATAATAAGTCTGTCCTAGATAGATAAAAGTCACCCTTAATGTCTAAATTTAGTTTTCAGTAAATGATAGCAAAATGTCTAATGTAAAATGTCCGCAATATTTCTAAGAGATAGTATTACTGACCTATCCTTTCAACAAATTTTAACTTTGGTCTAAAAATGACAAATGTGAAATGGTCTTTTTTTAAGTTTTATAAAGAAACTTTATAAAATGTTTTGGTTTTTTTTTTCATACAACAGTGTATCTTCTAGTCGGCATTTCTCATAGATGACTCTTATCTGTATTTGTTTTAACAAAATACAGCCCCAGAGGGTTTTATGGTCTGGGAGGGGTTTTGTATTTGGTGTTTGGTGGGTTTGGGTATTTTTGGGGGAGTTTTCTTCAATCCACTGCTATTTCTTTTGCAGAGACTGTGATGTAAAAAAAAATGACAAGCTACAAATTGGGTTTTGTTAAAGTTAGTGAATCAAATAATCTATTCCTAATAATAATAAGTGGCTGAATCATTATTTTATTATGGTTTTATTTAGCCATTTACTTGAAATATTTACATGTCTACCAATACAAATTCCCCATGCAATCCATTCCAAGAATAGCTGTGTCATTCATCTGACTGATAATTTCTCAGTTAACTGAACTCAGTTAACTCAGTTAACTGACTAAAGGTAATCTCATACTTGCACAAAATGAACCCTTTTACTTTTTTTTATATCTTATTTCAATTAGTTGCTGTGGTCGCAAGTAGAATGAAATTATATAACTGCATAGAAAGTTGCATAATATATTTAATTATAAAGTCTCTGTATAAATAGTGATTGGGCAATTTATATCCTTCTCTGCATAACTTCCGTTACTGCTTCCAAGCAGTTTCCAGACCCCATTCACCATCAGAAGTGAATCCTTGCATTCACATTTGTAACACCTTGCATGTCACATTTCTGTACCTATATTTCTAGGAGTCCAATATTAATTTTGTGAACCAGGTAATCTCAGAGCAACTATATAGGTAAAACTAAGCCATCACTATCTGCAGGAATGCACCTTGGCAGATAATCAGTGAAGAACAAAACCCACTTCACTTCCAGAGCAGAATATTTCTCAGAAGACTGTTCGATCTCTCATCTCTTGGTCCTAATTCTCAAGGCAACCAAAACTACTTACAAAAGTAAACCTTGAAATTAAAATTCATAACTGTACTGGGCACCAAAACACACAACTTCAGTAAAGATAATGGTTTTACCACACACTGTCATAGTTGTCATTGAATCTGAAACCCATTAATCTCATTGCGTTCCACAGTTTATGAACTAATTCTGTTTCCCCTAAGAGTTGACTACTTATCAACTCCCCATCTCCCCCTCCCCTTCCATTCTCCCCCTTTCCCTTTTCTAACAGGCATAGGCATATCAAGTGTCTTTTTTTTCAGAGATGATAACCTAAAGAATACATATTCCTGTAAACCTCTGCTAACCTATGATTCACAGTAGGTACCTAGGTTTGAAACCTGAATCTATCTTAAACCTGAGGAAGAATTATTGTACCTGAAAGCCTGACTAATTTTTCCAGCTGTTTGCTGGTATAATAGAAAGTATCTCTGTTGAGAAGCCTTGTCCTGCTTTTTTTCCTTGTCCAGACTTTCTATAAAATAACATAGAAAACAGTGTCCAGAGGCATATTGTAAAGTCAGATATATAGTTGAAAAGATATATACAGAGAGAGAGAGAGATTGAGAGAGAGAGGTATTAGATATTTATTTTGGAGCATTCTAATACCATTGCTTTTGGTAGCGGCAATTTTTCATACTACTCATGGCTGGTTGCACAATCAGGAAAGATGCATAATGATTATGTCACGAATGAGAGTGTTCATTATCTTTGTGTGGCAAAGTTTTAGTAGCAGGTGGCTACAGGGGTGGCTTGCCTCTAGAAGCTTCCGCTATGTCCAATAACAGCAATGCCAGCCAGCTCCAAGATGGACCAGCTGGTGGCCGGTCAGTCAGCAATAGTGGCAGCATTTCTACGATAATATATTTAAGAAAATGAAAAAAATATTGCACAGGAGCAATTGCAGCTGGAGAGAGGAGTGAGAATATGTGAGAGAAACAGCTCTGCAGACAATAAGGTCAGTGAAGAAGGAAATGCTCCAGGTGTTGGAACAGATTCTCCTGCAGCCAGTGGTGAAGCCCATGGTGAGGAAGGCTGTCACCCTGTACCCCATGTAGGTTCACAGTGGAGCAGATATCCACCTACAGCCCATGGAGGACCCGATGACAGAGGAGGGAGATGCCTGAAGGAGGCTGCTACTGCTTGGGAAGCGTGTGCTGGAGAAGGCTTCTGGCAGGACCTGTGGAGCTGCGGAGAAAGAAGATCCCTTACTGGAGCAGTTTTACTGGCGAGACTTGTGACCCTGCAGGGGCACCATGCTAGAGCAGCCTTTTCCTTAAGGACTGCACCTCATGGAAGGGACCCACACTGGAGTAGTTTGTGAACTGTAGTCCATGGGAAGTACTCACATTGGAGAAGTTCATGAAGAACTATTTCCCGTGGGAGGGATCCCATGGTGGAGCAGGGGGAGAGTATGAGGAGTCCTCCCCTGAGGAGGAAGCAGTGGCAGAGGCAATGTGCGATGAACTGACCAAAACCTCCATTCCCCATCCCACTTTACCACTGTGGGAGAGGAGGTGAGGTTGAACCTGAGAAGAACAAAGTGGGGGAAAGACTTTTCAAGATTTAGGTTTTATTTCTTATTATCCTACTTGGATTTGATCGGCAATAAATTAATGTTCCTCAAGTTGAGTCTGTTTTGCCCATGGTAGTAACTGGTGAATGATATCCCTGTCCTTATCTTGACCCACAAGCCTTTCCTTATATTTTCTCTGCCCTGTCCAGCTGAGGACGGGAGTGATAGAGCAACTTTGGTTGGCACCTGGCATCCAGCCATTGTCAACCTACAACAGAGTGACAGGAAGATGCCAGGAATTGTATTTATCATGAAAAAATACAGTAAACTCAGAATGCTTGATAATGTTTTAAAATGAAAACCTAGCACAATTTTTGGGATTGCAAATCTTCCCAGGCATGTTTTTCTTGCTTATCTGTGTTGTAGATTTACATAATTCCAGTTCTAACAAAGAGTTAATTTGCTGTCAGCATTTTCAAAAAGACTAATTTTGCTTGCAGTAGATACATCAGCATACATGGAACAGATCTTAAGCATTAGGCCTGATTTTACCCTGGATAAGAAATCCTGTATGTCAGGTCTTTGGCAAGGTCAGCAAAGGCTTAGAGCTTCAATGTATTATTAAGTAACCTGTCCAGAACCTCAGCCTTAGAACTGGCTTTTTCTTAAAACACATGATTCTCTCAAGTTACTGATGTAAGCAGTGGCGGATATCAATTGATACTTGCTGAGTAAAAGACTTTACAAAACCCAAAATATACCAGCTAATATCCCACACCTTATTAAGAGTACATATTAAAACTTCTATACTAGGTAATGAGAAAGTAACTTGCCTAGCTTTGTGTGAAGTAAAATATCAGATGTCTGGCTCAGTGTTCTGTCTGGGCTGTTACACCTGCTTTCTCAGATTGTAAAAGTAGGGGAGAGGAGGAAAGCAGTAATGCTTGTGTTAGGTTGCAGTAGTTTTGTGCTTACTAATGGTCTTTTGATTGAAGGGAAAATGAAGTTAGTGATTGCTTAGTTAGGGATTAGTGTGACTTGGTTATAGGGATGTATCTCATGGGATGTATATATATCCCTTGGTTATAGGGATGCATCTCAAATTCTCTCATTTTCTTCCCCAGTTACTCAGGTGTAAAAGTGTCTTGTTCTATCCTATAGTAAAACATTTCGATCAAATATCTTTTTTAGCCTGTTAATAAATTTGAACTGAAGGAATGGACTTAGCAAAATAAATGCCATTGTCTTAAAAATAGATGGAAATAAAGATTTGAGGGACTTCTTAGTGGCAAGTCCTCCATTAGAAGTAGAAATTTTATCCATTGTAAGAATACAACTTTCTCAGAAGGAAGATTGTTAGAATTGTTAGATCCTAAGAAACAAAAAAACAACCTCACAAGGGAAGCATAAAAAACCCCTACAGCCCAAACCCCCACCCCACCCCCAAAAAAAAACCAAAAGAAAACAAAAACCAAATAACCAAAACAAAATAAGAAAAGACAGAAGGAGGGCTTGTTAACATAAAAATCAGGTCATAAATAATATAAACCAAATCTATTTTTTTAATGTAAAGGTGAAGTAATTGCTAAGCTTAACATGTATCTGTGTCTGTTTACCCTGTTTTGCTTCTATAAAATGTACTATCTTAGTAGTTATCATATCAACTCCATGCAAACTTCCATTTGTGCTGCTGAATTTACATGTTTTCAGATGGTTTGGTATGACCTCAAGAGCATGCAAATATAAAGTAGGACAGACACTATACTACATGACAGGTATAACAATGAAAGGAAGAAGCAATTTCCCTAATAACACTAGCAGGTCTTCAAACAGTGATAAACAAATAGAAGTTTTATGCCTTCTTATGAAGTCCCTTGCACCCTTACCTCTTTTAGGTTATGGCAATAGTACCAACATGCATAAAGTATTCCTCACCACATTAGCAAGTTCATTTGCTAAGACCCTCATGTCCTACTATCAGATATCCCATCCCTTCATAGTAGTGCTTGTTGCTCACCGAGGGTCTTCAGTCATAGACGCCAAAGCCCTGCTTGTGACATCAGGCATGTGTTGACCTACTGAATGAGTCCACTTCTGCTGGAGTTTGTCCCCCTTACTGGAAGGACAGGGATGTCACCTGACCCTTTTACCTTTCACCTCGTCCCTTGAGCTCTGGGGACTTTGGGTTACACTTGATATCACTGTGTGTGTTCACATGAAAATACAGAGGGTAATAGTACAAGGGGCAGAGAGGCTTCAACACTTCTTCTGCAGCATCTTAGATCTGAGCCAATAGTAATCAAGAAACCTCCTGATAAATCATGACGAAGTTGCCTTCATCCCCCCTGGAAAGACGTCTCATATAGCCACCACATTCTTCTTTACCTCTGGGCCTAGCTTGTTCTGATGAAGCCACCAATAGGTCTTGTTCATCTGTCAGAATCTGGACGTTGAGCTTGTCTCAAACAATGCTTACATTCCATAGTATAACTAAGAGACAGGAAACCAAGCTTGTCTCAGGTACTATTTGCATTTGACAGTGGGAGGCCTTGACTGTAAAGGAAACAAACAAAAAGGATGTCGCCTATCTACTGCATAGGTAGGATTGTTTTGACCCCTTTTTTTCAAGCTGATAAGCCTCCACAGGAATATGAAAGGATGACCAAGGATCAGCTGTCTCAGAGGATGGAGTGGAAAAGCAGGCATCATGATATGAGGGACAAGGATACCCTGGGTGAAGAGGACCAACGAGTTGTCACTGGGTTCACAGGTGGTGATCCTCTCCTCTCCTCTCCTCTCCTCTCCTCTCCTCTCCTCTCCTCTCCTCTCCTCTCCTCTCCTCTCCTCTCCTCTCCTCTCCTCTCCTCTCCTCTCCTCTCCTCTCCTCTCCCTCTCCTTGATGCGAGGGATAGTAACGGACTAAAGAAAGGGTTAAGAGTTTTCTTCAAACTGTGTATTGATGGTCTTAACTTAGTATAGGGAACAGGTATGTTCTTGTTCTTGCTAGTTAAACTATAACCCAGAACAGAATAGGTAACCAAAACACATTGTTTAAAATCAGGGACTCTTTTCCCTCAAGAAGATGATGTCTGACAGGAACTTGTTTCAACTAGTCTCTAAAAGACTTGAGGTTGCCAGCTGAGGAAACTGCCAAGGGTGAAAAGTGCATAGCGAGGAAGACCTCTTACTTCATCCAGAAGACCCTGGCCCAAGACCACCAGATGGCAGTGTGCAGGCATAGAGGGGAGGGGAATGGTATTAATGAGTTCTTTGAACTAATTGTAATAATCTCCTCCTATGCTTGTGAAATCTGATGAATATGTATGTTTGTGTGCAATAAATATCCAGCTTGTTGTGCTCTTTGTGTGTGAGTTAGGAGGAGCGATCCTCCTCTCACCCGACACTGCAATAAGCATACCTGCTTTATAACTCTTTGTAGTTGTGAAGTTCTATTCTGTAAATCATTCTCTCCTCTCCTTTCCTCCCCTCCCCTCGTTCCTCCTCCCCTCCCTTTCCTTTCCCTCCCCTCCTCTTTCTCACAAGAGCAAATTTGCAAAGACAACTCACCACTGAATGCAACAGTACTCAGCGGATTCACACTCACCAGAGTCTGTAGTCCGAGAGAAAATCCTAAGGTCTGAATTGGAAGAAAACATGTGGGTGTCTGATGATAAGATCAGTCTGGCCTCAGACCTAGATAGCAAAACAGGAATTTGTTGAAACTAGCTGGAAAATGAGCATCTGATCTGAAACCAATATAGCCAATTAAAGACTTGCAGGACAGCAGGAACCTCTTATCCTGGGGATGGGGGAGTGTTAAGTTGATTAAAACTGAAAACTTTGATAATGGTCAGGGGCTGCGTTCAGCAACATACCAGGCATACTCTTACCTGTTCCCCTGCTGACTTGGGTAAAATACGGGAATACTCCTGGGGGCTACTGGGAGACTGAAACTGAGTATCTGTGGAGAGTCTCCCTCACTGGGGGTGATCGTATTCTGCTAAGTGAAGATGAGGCAGGGGACACTGGGGACCCGGAGTCTTCCTAACCACAGATGATAACAAGGAACCATGGTCATTGACACAGAGAGTAACATACTGGGCAGGAGGATTAGACCCAGTGAAAGAGGGAACCCTTTTTCTATTAAAACCACTTCAGCTTTCCTGCAAAGAACCTGCCAATATCCTCTTCGACTCATGCTGTGCAGTCTTTCAGCTCTCCCTGCCACTCCTTCATCTGGCAGCTCGATGCCTTGACCAGAGCATACCTCCCATAGAAGGGACCCCAGGCAATCTTCACAGCACCAACTCCAGGCACCAGCCAGAGCTTTCACTGTGTAAAGACCATTAGCGTCAGCCAGCACTGGAACAATGTGCCTTGTGGCATGTTGAGACCACCACTTCACCATCTCCACGTGATTCTTCTCAGTCCTGAGCAGCAATGGCAGGCCCCTGTGTGCCTCTTCACTCTTCACTAACTGCTATGACAGTGGCTATGTCTATCCACTGTCCATCAGTTAAGCATCCCAGTCTGGCAGTCAGTGGCTCACAGAGGCACCCTGCATATTTAAGCAAAGTACCAGCATAACTGGCAGCAGACCCTGGAGCTTCTATACAAACTGAGGGCAGCAACCACAAACAGCAACACCAGCAGCCTCCAAGGCACCCTGCCTAGTCCTGCCAACCACAAGTGCCTTGTCACCATGCTCCCAAAGCTACACTGCAAACATCATCACCTGTGCTGGCTTGTTCCTGCCACACTGCAAACCCCTCAGAGCTTCACCACTGCCTTTGGGTGCACTTGTGGGTGCTGCTGTCAGTGCCACCCTAAAAAGACTAACCTGATTGTTACAGTCTGAAAGGTTTCTTACTTGCAGGGTGTAGTCTAAGACACTCAGCTGTAATATGACAAGTAGTAAAACAATGTCTTATTGTGTGGTGACAGGGAGAGATGTCAGGTTGATGGGGAATGTATGAGGTACTAGGTAGGCTGTTCAAGCTTACTGAATATGAAATTTCACTTCACTATTTAAATAGCCGTGAAAGCACTTTATCTTATTCTTTTCCAGTAAACCTTTTCCTTCTATAATATTATTATAAATTAAGATAAAATGTTTTGCTTGCAGCCAGGTTTAGACTTAAATGTTTTTTTTATCGAAGATTTCATGCAAACATTACTGAAAGCATAAATTTTAAGTGCTGTGGGATTTTGAGGATGTCTTCTGAGAGTGTGTGTGTATCTGCTCTTAGCTTTTGTTTCTCAAAATACAAGGACAATGCAATCTATCTGAACACTTTTAAGTATGCTATCTCTCTACATTTTGAACTCACTGGAGAAATTCAACATTTTTCAAGAGTGCCAACATCTTGGAAATAACTCTTTTTAACATTTTGTTAAATTGGACAGCTGAGTAAAGGGATGTTGCAACTTGAGGTCACAGTGTTAATAGATGAGAGAATCCACAAAACTGAACTGCATGCCCTTCTACACAGACATAACCTGGGGAAAAGCTTCATTCATAGGTGAGGCCTTTCTGAGACACCAAAGTCAGTAACTATGTGACACAAATCTGTAGGAAGTTAGAGATCGTTAGATCCATGGTTGCAACTAGTCTGTCTCCCAGCTGTGACTGACTGGCCCTGAACATCACATATTTTATCCAGCTTATATATTCCTATGTGACCATAGGTAGAAAGTTCTAACTCCTTTGGTTATAACTCCAAACGGTTGCTTACCTTTTGGAACAGTGAGAACTGAAGTCATCTGCAGCACCTGCTGATGCATAAGCTACTTAAACGTATAATGCTTTAAGTAAATACAGCTTTGATGCTATAAATAAATGCAGCTTTTCAGTATTTATCAACAGCAGCAGAAATAATGTGGATGTTATTTAACTGGTACTATTGGGCCAGCATTTACTTACACATTTTTTGAGAAACACCATATACATGGAGCATAAGGATTTTGTCATAAAGTATACTGCTGCTTACTGCGTAAAATTTGTTGTATTTTCCAGATCAAGACTTTAATCTATCCATATTAAATGTTATCCAGTTGAAGTTTTTTAATGAGAAAAGACCAAAAATAAATGTGAAAAGACAAGTTTTACTAGAGGGGGATCAACCAGGCTATCATTTAAGAAGCTAGAGCTCACCCGCAGATATTTTAAAGTGCCTCACATTGGAAATAATATAAAGGAACAGAGCTTTTTTAAAAAATTATTATTATAATTTTATTATTCCATTGTAATATTTCCTAATTCCAGAAGCAGCTTCCCCTAATTCCCCTACCTCTTTTAGTCCTTCTAATCAACAAACAAAAAGTGATTTTACATCTGGCTTTTTGTTTAATTTCTCCCTTGCCTAGACTTTACAGCTAAACTGTAGAAAAATGTTAGCTGGTTAGCCATTTTACATCCTCCTGGCAGGTTGCAGCTGTTGCTCCCATGAATCTCAGCCTTGGGCTCAGCTTCATTTTCAGGCTGTGCCTCACAGTGCATTAACTAAAGCCTTCAGTAATTCTCCTGACAAATCATAGAATCACAGAATGGTTTGGGTTGGAAGGGACCTTAAGATCATCTAGTTCCAACCCCCCTGCCATGGGCAGCGACACTTTTCACTTGAGCAGGTTGCTCAAAGCCCCATCCAACCTGGCCTTAAACACTGACAGGGACAGCGCATCCACAACTTCTTCACTGGCAACCCATGCCAGTGTTTCACCATCCTCATAGTGAAGAATTTTTTCCTAAGAAAATTTTCAATCTAATCTACCCTCTTTTAGTTTGTACCCCTTGTCTTATGCCCTTGTACAAAGTTCCTCTCCAGATTTTCTGTAAGCCCCCTTTAGGTAGTGGAAGATTATTACAAGATCTCCCTAGAGCCTTCTGTGTGTGTGTCTGTGTTTGCCCAAACACATCATATATACACTCCATGTATATTACATCTGTATACTATGCAGCCCATATCATTCCATTCCATACCATTCCATTCTGTTGCAATTCATATGCATAGCATCTATTGTAATGCACATCTTAAACCTCTTCATTACTTTATCTAGAGTAGCAAAGACAAAAGAGTGGTTTTACCCAGAACAGACAGCACTTTGGTTAAGCATGCTGATTGTCTATCTAAAGTTATCTTAGCTTGGTGCTGGAGCTCCTGTGACACTGGCATACCCAGCTGCAGGAAGGCTCTCTGCCTGCTTCACAGATGGCTCCGAATGCAAACTGCCAAGACACACAGAACACTATGCATTTGTGCAAGCCAAAATTCCCACATGGTGTATTTGGAGTTGAGTTTAGCCAGCTTGGATTTAGTTCTGTTTTGTGTTATCAAAACTATAGCATCTGCAGCAGTCTGTACCATGGCTCTGGTTTTAGCTACATTATTATGAGCCTTTGAAGCCTCAATGGAATTTGTGTTTATTCCTTTATGTGCAAGATATTTTCCAAAATGTGGGCCAATCACCTTACGTCAGCAAAGTTCCTTTTACAATAGACCAGCCTTCTTTCCCTTTTCTACATCCAGCTGTTTTGCTATTAAACCCTTGTGCAATGATAATCTTTCCTGACATATTCAATGACAGCTATTGAAGCCTTCCTCAAATTTGACAGTGTAATTATCCAGACATGTATAATGAGTAAGAGGAGCAGATCAAAATCCTGAAGTATAAAATTTCCATCCAAATTTTCCAATAATGTTCATATAAAATTTTGGAAACTCAGCTTTCATATATGACCTGAAAAAAAAATTTTACTTGGGTAATTTCATGCTGACTCTGGTTCTTTGTGGGTGGTAGATATCCAATGTCAAATATCAAGAGTGAAAAAAAATCACTGCACTCTTCTGCTGTTGTCTGTAATATTTTTTATTTTATTCAGGAAGGAAAGTACCCCAGCATGGGAAAATATTTTTACAGAATACTTTTTTGTATCCTGTAATTCTTATGTTTTGATGGGAAAAGTTGGTCCATTCAAAGAGTATGGACCCAAACCCCTGTGTAACAACTCAAGCATGTAGTTTATGTACTGAATGTGAATAATTTAATTTTAGCCAGATCTGTAAAGATTTGACACAGAAGATGGTGTTTAGTTTCTATTAATTGACTGAAAGCAGGGAATTCAGTGATGAGATAATTTGGTGTCTATGATAGAAAGACGATTAGAGATGATAAGATATTTGTGATGAACTGTTTTAATTAAAGTATCAAAATCTTTTTCAGGTCATTTTTTTTTTTCTTAATAATACTGTAAATGTGGAATTGACAAAGGTGTTTTTGTCAGTGGACTAAAATACTTCAAGAGTGTTATGCGACATATATATGTAGAATAATTACATAAATTTCACGGTTTGTTTTAAAAAGGTTTTTCAAAAATGGCTTTATTGTTAAGCCCATTTGCCAAATCATTCCTCTGAAAGTCTTGGTTTTAGAAAGGTTTGCCTTTGTAACAGTCCTTCCTTAACTACAGAAATGAAAAATGTTAATTTTTGTCTTTTGATTTCTACTGAAATAAATCATTTTCTAGTTATTAATTTGGCATGACTGATTTGAACTAATCCTAGGGGGGGAAATACAATTATTATTGGTCTCTGTTAATCTCAATGTAGCCTGATGGCCAACACAAAACTAACAGTTCTTCCAGGGATTTTCACTTGCATCAAAGCTCCAAAGGAAACAGTGTCATTTTCTGGTGGTGGTGTTGTAATATTTCAGTAGAAACTGCTCATGAAGTTTGAGGCATATTAGGATTTTTATTAGCCTCAGTTAATAAAGCCTCATAAACCTGATAAATCTCAGTGTATTGGCATTATTCTTTTTTTTTTTTTTCCAAAGTCCACAGAACCAAAGGTCTTTCCCATGTAACGGTTCCCTCACTGTTCTCTATCTGCCTGCCTCTAGTCGAGTTTTTAGGTTTTTGCTTTGCTTCTGAATCAAATATTAAATTAAAGGTGCCATAAGCACTTAGGAGGAAGTTGGAATGGATTGCAAATTTTTGAGAGAGGAAAATACAGGAAAGGCTTGCCCTCTCACAACACAGGAATGGAGATATTCTTATGTATGTGCAGAGTTGTTAGGGCTTCAAAAAACATCATTCATGACCGGAACACCATTGTGCTGTGTCTTTAGCACTAAACAAGCAGCTCCTGAGAACTTGTAGCTGTGATGTATCACAACATAAAACAGAAAATATATTTGAATGAGAGAGGTTAAAGGGCTCTCTGATAGTATTAGTCATAATCAAAGACATTAGGCTAAGCATTTCAGCAGCTTAATTGTTGCCAAAATTTCTATTGGCGTCAGAAAAAAGATGATAGAGTGGATAATGAGCTAGTTGAGTCAATGCATAAGAAGGAAATCGTCCAGATTGAAAGGGCATCACAGGAGAAATCATGAAAAAGCTGCTTTGAAATTATACCTTGCATACAACGTGGGCTGGTATCACAGGGCAGCTGAGGATAGTGTTGGTATTTACAGGGCAATTGAGAAATGCTTTGAAAGAATGAAGTAATGATGGAAATTATGTTCTGTTTGAGAAAAGCATAGCAGTTTCTGCTTCTGATGTTTTAAATCTTATGCTAAAAATCTCTTTAGTTCTTTTTTTACTAGAAACCATCATTTTTTGGTTTAAATAATTTTCTGAGAGGTTGCTTTAGTTATGAATAACAGAAGCCTTAAGTAAAAGTTTTTTGAAAGTTTTAAATGAAGATGAAATGTAGTAATTACAAGTTATAACTAGAATTATTGGTCTCCAGAATCCATAACTCTTAAGGTGTATACTATTGGTATTAATTAAAATTAATTGTCCAAAAAACAATATCAGGTGAATAGTGTAGTATCCAAATTTGGAAAAAGGCACCCAAAAATGATTGAGGTGTATTGATTTTTTTTCTAGTAATGCAATATGTTTTTTTTTATTTGTAAATTATATAATGGTAGTGAAAGTGATGTTGTGTAGCAGTTACTTCTGTAAAAGTCCTGTTTATCTGGTTGCTTCTTCATATTTGTCCACTAATGACATATATATAAATACATGTATACAAATATACAGAATACCAAATTTGTGCATATACAGATAGAATATCAAATCATAGCTGATGCTGGCTATCTGTCTCCCTATACATAACAATAGTTAAGCAATCCTACTGAGCATATTAAAAATATGGCTGCACAAAATGTGTAGTTATTTTGGATGTCTTTCTATCACTTTCTGTGCTTGTCCCATCTTCCTCGAGTAATTGCAGGGAAGAATCATAATTGCAGAGACAGTCATAAATCTTTCTTGATCAGTTATTCAAGCCAACATATTGTGTTTGTTTCCGCATTTCTTAAAACCAAAAGCCTATAATACTACATTAACCTTGTTTAATTCAACAAGGAGCAACATTTTTGTTACAAAATTTAATCTATTTTGACACAATAGGTCTTTGTGATGCATAGCATGTTAAACTTCCTTTCTTTCAAAGCTTAACATTTATTTAAGCACTGAAATATTTATGATAAAATAGTTGCGGTTTGTTTGGTTTTTGCACTGACTCAGTGTTTTACCAGGTGAAACCCGTGAACACTAACTAGAAGGTGTTCATTTCCTCACCTGAAGGAGATTGTTTTTTTACTCTGTGATCTGACACTATGAGTCTTATGCTGAGCTACATTGCTTCATGCAAGAGATCCCAAGGTGGTCAATTCAGGGAATTCTTAACACTGCATATGTACCATAAAAAAATACTCTTCCTAGTTCGTTAATAATCTTTATAATAAAATGAGTCAACAATCATCTTGTAGCACATCTTTTCTAAATAATAACTGCTATTAGTATGTGATTAATATTGTAACTGCACCCCTTGTGATCAACTCCTCCATGTCATCAGTCACTATCCAAAAGACAAAGATCCATCAGATGATAATAAAATGTAAGTGCCCATTTATAAATCTGCAACTCTTAGAACTCCAGAATTCTTGCAAAATTATGTTTATTTCTATATTCTAAATAGATCTACAACATCTGTTTTGGCTTCACATACCCTCATCAAGTAATTATGAATTTGTGTATTATGGATTACATCATGAATTCCTGTAATAAAGTGAGGAATGACCAGATGCTGAAACTGTATGACACCACATGGTGGACTAAGACCTAAAATTTGGCATTTGGACCTCAAATTTGGACTTATTTGGACCTCAAATTTGGACTCGGACCTAAAATTATGAAGATATTATAACTGACGATACAAACAGTTAAAATGTCTTCATAATTTGTAATTCAATATTTAGTCCCTTACTACCTATTTTGAATTTCTATACATTCATTCTACTCATTCTTCCTCCACATTGTGTGCTCCTCCTGCCTGCCCCAAACTTCCAAACTTAAGAAAAGGAAATGTTTTAGGTCTGTGGCCTTTTGTTGGTTGTGGGGGGATATATTGGGTGCAAGGGGTGGGTACCATATCTTAAATCTTCCCTTACCCTTCTGTCTTCCTTTTCTCCTAGTGTACTAATTCTCCCTCTGCACATTTTGTTTCCCTGGCCACACTCAAAATCTAACAGACTCCAGAATAGAGAGCATTTATGTTTCAAAGCAAGCAGAGACCTCTAAAATGACCTTTCCAGTCAGTGCTCTAGATAGGAATCCTTACAAGTACATGGCTTCTCTGAAGTTACAAGGAGTGTTTTAAGCATGAAACTATCCAGATTCTAATCTCATTTTTGCATGTCTAATAAAGAGCTTTATTATATTTTGCAATTGCAAACAGCTAGATGAGGCAGCTGGTGCATAATGGTATACATGCCCTTTCTGTATTGAACTGGCACTTTGCATTGGAATACAAATGTCTTGGCATTACAGAAATAGCTTTTCATATAGGGCCAATTATATTTTAAAGTTATAAGATGCAAAGACCAAGTGCCATATAAGGCATTTCATATGTAATGGCATCCTGTGCAGAATGTGAACATTTCATAGCTCCCAAGAGGCAGCTGGTTAATAATGCACAGATTTAAATGTATTTGGCAATGGTTGCCTCAAGAAGATATAAGGATATTAGGCTCAAAGATATTTTATTCATCATTTCTTTAACCTTCATTTGATACAGTCTGATATCTTATATTGTTAGGTATAACTTGCTGCCTCATTAGTATTTCACTATTTTCAGCATACTGAAAGGGAATGGGTGACATTCACCAAGTCCCCACATAATTCACATAAATCCAAGGTCCAATGTTATTTTTGGAGGGGAGCATCCAAGAATAAAAGCAAAATTACAAGCAGAAAAAAAACAGGTAGGTTATTTTTATACAGAAGATTATCTCTGATGATTGTAAGGTAAATTTAGCTAGATTTATTGCACAGTGAAAAGCAGTCATTTTCTTCATATTCCATTTAAAAATTAAATAACAGCTTCAATAACACCTTCAAATACAGTAAATAACAGCTACCATCAAATACAGTAAGTGCAGTGCTGGGTCTATATGCCCTGGACTTCAAGAGAGGAGACTTTGGCCTCTTCAGGAACCTGCTTAGCAAGGTTCCAGGGGATATAGCCCTAGGTGGCAGGGGAGCCCAAACTCTTGGTTGATATTCAAGGATCACTTGCTACAAGATCAGGAGTGTTGCATCCCAACTAGAAGGAAGTGCAGCAGGAGGGCCAGGAGACCTCCTTGGATGAATAAGGAGCTGCTGAGAAAGCTTCAGAGGAAAAAAGAGCCTTAAAAAAGGTGGAAGCCAGGACAGGCAGCCTGGGAAGAGTACAGGGATATTGCCCAGGAAGCTAGGGACCAGGTTAGGAAAGCTAAGGCCCAGTTAGAATTAAACTTGGCTAGGGATGTTAAGGATAACAGGAAGGGATTCTATAGGTATGTGGCAAATAAAAAACAGACTAGGGAAAGCATAGGCCCCCTCCAGAAGCTATCAGGAGAACCGGCTACACAGGATTTGGAGAAAGCTGAGGTTCTGAATGACTTCTTTGCCTTGGTCTTCACTGGCAAATGCTCTGACAGTACCACCCAAGTCTTGGAAGGCAGACACAGGGACTGTGAGAATGAAGACCTCACCTGTAGGTGAGGATCTGGTTCGAGACCATCTTAAAAACCTGAACGTACACAAGTCCATGGGACCGGATGAAATCCATCTGCAGGTCCTGAAGGAGCTGGCAAATGAAGTTGCGAAGCTACTGGTCATCATATTTGAAAGATCATGGCAGTCAGGGGAAGTTCCCAACGACTGGAAAAAGGGAAATATAACCCCCATTTTCAAGAAGGGGAAAATGGATGACCCGGGGAATTACAGACCAGTCAGTCTCACCTCCGTGCCTGGCAAAATCTTGGAGCAGATTCTCCTGGAAGGCATGCTAAGGCACATGAAAATCAACAAGGTGCTTGGTGACAGCCAGCATGGCTTCGCTAAGGGGAAATCCTGTCTGACCAATTTGATGGCCTTCTATGATGGGGCTACAGAACTGATGGACAGGGGTAGAGCAGTTGATGTCATCTACCTGGACTTGTGCAAACCATTCGACACTGTCCCACACAACATCCTTGTCTCTAAATTGGAGAGACATCAGTTTGATAGGTGGACCACTTGGTGGATAAAGAACTGTCTGGACGGCTGCACAACAAAGAGTTGTGGTCAATGGCTCAGTGTCTGGCTGGAGACCATTAATGAGTGGTGTCCTTCAGGGATCGGTGTTGGGACCGGTCTTAACATCTTTGTCGCTGACACAGACAGTGGGATTGAGTGCACCATCAGCAAGTTTGCTGATGACACCAAGCTGTGTGGTTCTGCTGACATGCTGGAGGGAAGGAATGCCATCCAGACGGACCTTGACACGCTTGTGAGGTGGGCTGATGCCAACCTCATGAAGTTTAACCATGCCAAGTGCAAGGTCCTACACCTGGGTCAGAGCAATCCCAGGCACAGCTACAGTTTGGGCGGAGAAGAGATTCAGAGCAGCCCTGCGAAGAAGGACTTGGGGGTGTTGGTCAATGAGAAACTGAACATGAGCTGGCAGTGTGTGCTCTTGCAGCCCAGAAAGCCAACCGTATCCTGGTCTGTATTAAAAGGAGCGTGACCAGCAGGTCAAAGGAGGTGATCCTGCCCCTCTACTCTGCTCTTGTGAGACCTCACTTGGAGTATTGTGTGTAGTTCTGGTGTCCTCAACATAAAAAGGACATGGACCTGTGGAAACAAGTCGAGAGGAGGGCCACGAGGATGATCAGGGGACTGGAGCACCTCCCGTATGAAGACAGGCTGAGAAAGTTGGGGCTGTTCAGCCTGGAGAAGGCTGCGTGGAGACCTCATAGCAGCCTTCCGGTATCCGAAGGCAGCCTATAAGGATGGTGGGGAGGGACTCTTCATGAGGGACTGTAGTGATAAGGACAAGGGGTAATGGGTTCAAACTTAAACAGAGGAATTTTAGATTGGATATAAGGAAGAAATCCTTTACTGTAAGGGTGGTGAGGCACTGGGATGGGTTGCCCAGGGAAGTTGTGAATGCTCCATCCCTGGCAGTGTTCAAGGCCAGGTTGGACAGAGCCTTGGGTGACATGGTTTAGTGTGAGGTGTCCCTGCCCATGGCAGGGGGTTGGAACTAGATGATCTTAAGGTCCTTTCCAAACCTAACTATTCTAGGATTCTATGATCTCTAAAGGAGTGTCAAAGTTTCCAATTTCAGACTGTATTTTCTTTCTAGAATAGACAGCAATAGGGGGAAAGAGTTGCAATCAGTTATAATCATGATAGTGATAAATAAACATAAATAATAAGTTTCCTGGTTAGTGAATTGTTTTTATCAGGGATTGTATTGGTATTGAGCTGTTTATGCCTTAGAGGGGATGCCCTCTAAACGGTGACACGTGAATATATATAAAGACACTTACTGGGTAATACATTTCAGTGCTCCTCTGCTCTTAATTGTTTTTTAAATGCTTTGTTCTTTCAAGAACACATGAACAAGCATCATGGGATAAAAAACTACCTGAAAGCATCACTCAGGTAAGCAAGAGCTTGGCTACATCTGCTCAGTTCTAACTTATGAGATGACTGGTATATGCTATGAAAATGAACCAAGTACAAGTAATTTGAGGAGGTGGGGGGAAGGATGGAACTTACCCAAGGTATCTTAGACTCTATCTGCCCTCCTGTAATGTTTTAGGTATGCACAGAAAAGCGACAAAAAAAGGACAAATGAACTCCCAGCTTTACAGCTGTGTAATCCATTTGGATTGGGAGGATAGAGTGTGCACAATGGGATCGTAACCCAGATAATAAGTTACCTAGGTAAAGTCAGAGATTGGCTTGGGAGTGACAAGAATGATGAGGCTGTTGGTGACCAGCTGGGTTAGAAAGATAAACCACTTGAAACAGTAGTCCTTTAAGGGGGAACACATATCCAACACTGTACAGAAGGATGAGATAAAGGCCCACTAAATATGAAGGCCAGGTTGCCAGCCAAGACTTAGACACCTTGACCAGATGAAGTGACTGTCCTGTTTCCCTGAGTCCATGGTACTAATTATACATGGACTGGAGGCCCTGGCTGTTGAATGTGGTCTGTACAGAAGGTATTTGTCATAGAAAAAAATATCACATCCACCCAGTATAACCATCCTACATAGTAAATAAAATCTACGTCACTGAGTAGTGCAGTTCTGGTTTTGCCACTATCCCACTCTAAGTTCCTCTGTGACAACAGGCAATGAGATGGAATGGCTGATTATGCAGGACAATATTGTGGGTTGACTTTTTTCTGTGGCAAAATTGAGGAATTGAGGTGGAGGAGGAATTGAGTCTCACAGATCTCCTGGCAATCTTTGTAATTTTTAAAGCAGCTGTTATTTACTCCAAAGACAATGGCTAGGGAATCATAGAATCAGAGAATAGTTAGGGTTGGAAAGGACCTTAAGATCATCTAGATCCAACCCCCCTGCCATGGGCAGGGACACCTCACACTAAACCATCTCACCCAAAAATCAGTGGATTTATTTTTTATTATTGTTATTTATTCGGACTGACAGAGAGGAGACATAAATGACTCCCAGTGAAAATTCATTTGGAGATCTTGAACAAGATAAAGATAAATGACTCACCCAAGTGTTTGGGTCTACTTGGCCAAAAAGTCAGAATATATGTTAAAGAATTGTTGATTAAGATCTTTGAGTGTCTGAGGAATATTGGTCACAAGAAACACACAAGCTGTAAGCATGATCTATTATGGACATTCCAGTGAGCTCCTCTCCCCCCTAGTTGGGAGATCTCTGCCATAGCTTTGCTGTTAATATATTTATTACAATCAGGAAAATGACCCCAGATTGCTGGTCATATGTACAAGTACAGCACTCTGTATTGTGGCCACAGGAGAACCCCCAGTTCACTTGCTTGTTTATAGTTGAGAATGAAACAAATGTGACTTCTTTTAAAAGAGGTTGCTTTGAAAATATTTGGTGGCTTAATACAGGATTTCAGCCACAAAGAAACAGCTACATGCAATAGTTGCAATGTAACTGGTTATATATGTATTGGAATATTGCTGGGGAAAGGAGCTGAAAAGATATTTAGGTCAGACCCCTGTATTTTTTCTCTATAGACTGCAAGAATACAGCAATAAGGAAGGTATGCAAGCCAACCTATACCCATACATTATCAAGACCAGGAACTATATGAACTTCGCCTTGAGAGTACTAATGATCACCTACAAAATATATTATCTAGTTTTTGAGGCATTCAGGGAAAACAAGACACATATCTCCTTTGAGGGAATATGCATGTTGTTTTTGGACAGTGTTAAGAACAGAGTGGCTGTTGCTCTGGGAATGCTGTTGATAGGATGATGCACCAACCAAACAAAAAATCAAAATTAAGCATTCCTTTTTTAATGGATACACTTATTTGACAGTCAGAAACTGGAAGTAGATGAGAAAAGGCATTCCCTAAATAAATTAGAGAATATGATTGGACTCCTATAGTGGGATTTGTCAGATGAAAAGTTGTCTACATCTGATTGGTTCACTACAGGCTCCCTTTGGAGTCTGTGGGACAAATAGTGCTGTGATATGATTCTTCTGATTTTAGCAACAGCAATTTCTCTCCGTAAGTGTGAAGGGATGAATTCACATGTAACTGTCTACACTGCAGACATAGAAAAAGTGAATCCTGACTCTAACACCCAGTACAAAGATAATAAAATTATTCTCCAGATAGCTGTCATACAGAGCAAGGCAAGGAGGGGAAAGGGCAGGCATATGATGTTAGTGATCCCACAAGTATTTAAAATTAAGAAAAAAGGCTTGCCTTCACAGGGTAATTTATTGCTCAAGTATTTCAAGATCAGTTAAGTCACAGAGCAATCCTGCTAAGTCTCATCCATTATGTGTAGTTTTCTCAGATGATTTATCATTTCCCTCACTAAATGTAGAAGAGCAGAACCAGCAACCAGACTAGTTTTTCTGCTGGTCCCCAGAAGTTCGTGAGGGTACATAGAATCATAGAATCACAGAATGGTTAGGGTTGGAAAGGACATTAAGATCATCTAGTTCCAACCCATATCAGATAAAAATTCAAGGCAATGCTAATGCCAAGATATGAATCCAGTGCAAGTGGAGGACTGTCACGTATCCTCCTCAGCTAGCATGTGCCACTAATTTACCTCAGTCACAAGATCACTGACCTACTCAGGTGGTACTGGATACAGTTCTTTGCCTCCAAGGGGATTACTGGAAATAATCATTGCTCCTTTCCCTTCTCAATTTGGTCTTCCCTCCCCATGAAGCATGATTGAATAGAAAAAATGATGTTTAAATAGCTCAGAAAATTAGTACAGAAGTTTGTACTAAACATGAAGAAAAACAGTATTTCCAGATACGGTTGTTTATTGTTTTAAAATGCAGCAAATTCTGAAAACTAATGAGAAACACTTATTATTAATTTCTATATTGAATTTACTTAATACTGTATTGTGCCCCACACATTTTTCACTTTTAAATATGCATACTAGGTTTACAATCGTAAATGAGTAGGGAATAGGTCTTGAAGTAGTATAAATGAGGAAATATGTGTCTCATAAATTACAAGAGGAGGGTAGCAATACATTTCAGTACTTTGCCTCCCAAATGATCTTAATGCTGTTACAGGCAAATACCATTTAATCTACCTCTGAAGGACAGCTGTCTTTGACAACAGAGAAGCGCAATTACTGACTGCAACCTTACACAGGCTTTTAAGAAAAGCAATTAGTGTTACATGTAATTGAAAAGCAGAGGAAAATCTATACAAATGTAAATTAATGGAATAGAGGGAGTTTGTGCGGGGAACCAGAGCTTTATAACTTCTGAAAGTGATATGGGGGGGGGGAGGGGGGAGGGGCTTAGCAACAAAAGGATCTGTAAGTCTTGCATTTAAATCTCATTTGAGATGCACCATCACTAGTGGCATAATCCCTTTTGATTGTCTAACAGGATTTTATCTTACTATAGAACCATATAGAACCCATATAGTAGAGCTCTGTTAAACCACTTGACTCTGTTGAGTTTCTGTTAGAACATCTACTTTCATGACCAGATGTCAGGGAGCATAATTTGTTAGATCTGATAATATTTTAGCCTAAGGTAATGTGAATGATTGTCAGTGATATGTGTACGTATATAATTATATGCATGAAAATGTCCTGATTGCAGTTACAGATAAAGTGTTTGCATGTGGCTATGGCTGGCCAAGTGCCTTGCTTCCCATGTTTGGTTGCTAATTTGTAGTATATGAAGACAGGCACCACTATATTAAAATGTTAAAGTAACATCTGAATAGCTGCTGTATAGATGCTTAGCATTCAGAGGAGAGAATATTAAACATTTGCTTTTTATTTTCCCTCTCTTCCCATACTAATAAAAACTTTGACATTACCTAATGCTATTAAAAGCATAATTATTTTTGAAGAAAATTTGGAGCTAGCTCTGCACAGTGTATTTGAAGCTAACTGTCAGGTCTAGATCTAGTACATATGCAGTGATGGCAGGTCAGCTGTTTTCTCCTCAGTGACTGATTTCTGGATCAGGTAGGAAGGGAGACGGCATTTTTGCCAATAAAGATTTTTGGCATTTTTGTTGTAAGTTGAAGTGAGGCATGAAGTACTCATTGCCAAGTGCTAGCTGCAGCTGAAGAGGGGCGTATGCTGACTGACTGAATGAGAGCTGGAGCCCATAGTATAATAATAACCAATAATATAGCCTATAAGTGCTGCAAGTTCTGTAAGCACCTATTTGTCAATTTATCTCTTAAACTAGTTAAATGGTTAAAAGTATTTGCCCCCAGGAGGGAACAATAATCTCATGAAGCAACTTTAGAGCACTCGCAAAGCTTTCAGGGTAACCCCATGTTTTTTCGTTATACTCAGGACCTTATCTGTGTTGGAGTCACATGATTCTTCACCCAAAAAGAGGAGATCTGCTACCTTGGATGGGCTCTCTTTATAGAAGTCTGACTTTTGACAAGAAGAATGTCTTCTCCAAATAATATGGGGGGTTGTGTTGCCTTTGTCATAGATCATAACCTTGAGTCTCATCCTTGAGATGAGCTGGTTCCCTGCAAAGGTATTATCAGTATCCTTCTTGACCTCTGGTAGAATAAAGTCTGAAGCTAAGAAGAAGTAGCTTTTGGTATCACCTAGCTTGACATGTTGCAGAATTGCTGGCATGAACTAGAGAGTATTGGATGCATATATCATTTTTGACAAGGAGGGTATGGTTTCTTGAGGACATGAAGCTTAGTCTGTGGCAGAGAGGATTTGGCTAATGCAGTAAAACCTGTGTCCTGTGCTGGAAGAAAATCCTTTTAGCCCCTTTAAATGTATTAAGGGATAGTGTCCTGGCTGCACTGCATATAAAATACTTGTTTTGCTTTGCTGGTCAAACTTTCTATTGAGGTGTAAAAACTACTTCTATGCCAGAAACTAGTTTGCTGTAGCTACTTGAAAGACTTATGCTTGATTTAAGAGTGTTCCAGTCACAGTAATTCACTATAATAATCAACTTGCCTTTTTTATAAGAAAACCTGGCCGTCATAATCTTTTAGGTTCCTTGCTTGCCTTCACCATTCTCTGTTAGGTTATCTACTGCACTTTAGGACATTGGAAATGAAATATTTTAATTAACAGAACTCCAGAGACTTTAAAACCCCTGGCCTTTAAGTCTTGCAAATAGGGCTGACAGTAGAGACCGAGTTAAATAAGCCCAGTGAAGTTTGAGAGGAACCATTACACTGTTTTCACCCAGTAAAAATAGAAAGGTGAGGATACTAGATCCTGGATACTGGCATCTAATAGCAGTGTTTAACTATTTAGGCACATCATTGAAAGCCTTACAAATGACTGCTGTATCTGTAGGCCTAACTCCACTTTTAGGTTACATGTTACATTAGTCCATTAGTGGGGACATAGGCTTCCTGTAAAAGCATTCAGCCTGCAGAGCTGGCATCACCATAAGCACATGCAGAAAATGCAGAAGACCAGTATTTTTAATACACTTTGGCCTTCTCCAAAACTGATGGGTTTTTTACTCTAGTCATGCATAACTTTTCTTCAGTTTTAAAGGTTCATGGAGGTGTCTGCAATTCTGTCAAAACCAAAGATGTTTCAAGCCTGGACAAATCTGTTTCTAGACATGTTCCAAAGCAGAACTTTATGTCTGGAGTTTTACCAGCAGGGAATCTGAGGGAATCAGCCATCTTAGAGATGATCTATCACATCAAGACGAATAACAGGGATACACCCACAGATCCAGCTGAAGTTGAATGTACACGACCCATGTGGCAAAAACTTACACAGAATGCGCTGTCATCGTATGCCCATTCATTGGCAACAGTAACCTGGAATGACATAGTACCACTAACAGTGGATGAAATGGTTCATAAACTCCAAGGGTTCGAAGACAATCTCACCCCTTCCATCATCTCAGCTGTGGAAAAACTGTCCCAGGACCTCAAACAATTGAGGGACGATCTATCCAATTTACCCAGCTCCTCACGTGTACCAACACACGTCTCAGCTATTAACAAAAGGCGTCCTATTGCTCAAGAGAGGAGATACAGGAGGTATACACCACGGGGTACCCTATGGTTTTACCTGCGGGATCACGGAGAAGACATGACAAAGTGGGATGGAAAACCAACTTCAGCTTTGGAGGAACGGGTGAGTGAACTGAAGAGGGGAGCAAGGGCCAAGACTGATCGTCCCATGAGAGCTACGGCTTCAGTCTCTGGTGAGCAGTTTCCCAGATGGAATGGAAGAGCTGATTTTACTCCAGCTCCTGTGATAACGAAGAATAATCCCTTTCACCACGACTTAAGTGTCCAATGCTGTGATGACCATTAGAGGGGCCCTGCCTCCAGCCAGGTGGAGGTAGGGGACAATCGGATTTACTGGACTGTGTGGATCAGATGGCCTGGCACATCAGTCCCACAGAAGTATAAGGCTCTCGTAGATACCGGTGCACAGTGTACCCTGATGCCATCAAGCTGTCAAGGGGTGGAACCCATCTATATTTCTGGAGTGACAGGAGGATCCCAAGAGTTGACTGTGCTGGAGGCTGAAATCAGCCTGACTGGGAGGGAGTGGCAAAAGCACCCTATTGTGACTGGTCCAGAGGCTCCATGCATCCTCGGCATAGACTACCTCAAGAGAGGGTACTTCAAAGACCCAAAAGGGTACCGGTGGGCTTTTGGTATTGCTGCTTTGGAGACTCAGGAAATTGAGCAGCTGTCCACCTTGCCTGGTCTCTCAGAAGATTCCTCTGCTGTGGGGTTGCTGAAAGTTGAAGAACAACAAGTGCCAATTGCGACCACAACAGTGCACCGGCGGCAAGATTGCACCGAGACTCCCTGATTCCCATCCATCAGCTGATCCGTAGACTGGAGAGTCAGGGAGTGATCAGCAGCACCCGCTCGCCCTTTAATACCCCATATGGCCAGTGCGAAAGTCTAATGGAGAATGGAGACTAACAGTAGACTATCGTGGCCTGAATGAAGTCACACCACCATTGAGTGCTGCCATACCGGACATGCTAGAACTTCAGTATGAACTAGAGTCAAAGGCAGCCAAGTGGTATGCCACGATTGATATTGCCAATGCATTTTTCTCAATTCCTTTGGCAGCAGAGTGCAGGCCACAGTTTGCTTTTACTTGGAGGGGTGTCCAGTTCACTTGGAACCGACTGCCCCAGGGGTGGAAACACAGCCCTACCATTTACCATGGATTGATCCAGACTGCACTGGAACAGGGGCAAGCTCCAGAACACCTGCAATACATTGATGACATTATTGTGTGGGGCGATACAGCAGAAGAAGTCTTTGAGAAAGGGAGGAAAATAAACCAAATCCTTCTGAAAGCCGCTTTTGCCATAAAGTGGAGTAAGGTCAAGGGACCTGCACAGGAGATTCAATTTTTGGGAATAAAATGGCAAGATGGATGTAGACAGATCCCCACAGATGTGATCAACAAGATAACAGCAATGTCTCCACCAACTAATAAGAAAGAAACGCAAGCTTTCTTGGGTGCTGTGGGGTTCTGGAGAATGCACATCCCAATTTATAGTTCGATTGTAAGTCCTCTTTAACATGTGACCCGGAAGAAGAATGATTTTAAATGGGGCCCTGAGCAGCAATAAGCCTTTGAGCAAATTAAACACGAGATAGTTCATGCAGTAGCCCCTGGACCAGTCCGGACCGGGCCAGATGTAAAAAATGTGCTGTACACTGCAGCTGGGGAGAACGGTCCTACCTGGAGCCTCTGGCAGAAAGCTCCAGGGGAGACTCGAGGTCGACCCATCGGCTTTTGGAGTCGGGGATATAAGGGATCTGAGGCCAGCTACACCCCAACTGAGAAAGAGATACTGGCAGCCTATGAAGGGGTTCGAGCTGCTTCGGAAGTGATTGGCACTGAAGCACAGCTCCTCCTGGCACCCCGGTTGCCCGTGCTGGGCTGGATGGTCAAAGGCAGGGTCTCTTCTACACATCATGCAACTGATGCTACATGGAGTAAATGGGCTGCACTAATTACACAACGAACTCGAATAGGAAATCTCAGTCGTCCAGGCATTCTAGAAGTCATCATGGACTGGCCAGAGGGCAAAGATTTCGGAATGTCACCAGAGGAGGAGGTGGTACGTGCTGAAGAGGCCCCACCATATAATAAACTGTCAGAAAGTGAAAAGCAGTATGCCTTGTTTACTGATGGGTCCTGCCGTATTGTGGGAAAGCATAAGAGATGGAAGGCAGCTGTATGGAGTCCTGGACAACAAGTTGCAGAAACTGCTGAAGGAGAGGGTGAATCGAGTCAGTTTGCCGAGGTGAAAGCCATCCAGCTGGCCCTGGACATTGCTGAACGAGAAAAGTGGCCAGTACTTTATCTCTGTACTGACTCATGGATGGTGGCAAATGCCCTGTGGGGGTGGTTGAAGCAATGGAAGCAGAGCAACTGGCAACGCAGAGGTAAACCCATCTGGGCTGCTGCACTGTGGAAAGATATTGCTGCCAGGGTGCAGAACCTTGTGGTGAAGGTACGTCATGTAGATGCCCATGTACCCAAGAGTCGGGCCACTGAGGAACACCAGAACAACCAACAAGCGGATAAAGCGGCTAAGATTGAAGTGGCTCAGATGGACTTAGATTGGCAACATAAAGGTGAATTATTTTTGGCCCTGTGGGCTCATGAAACTTCAGGCCATCAGGGCAGAGATGCAACATATAGATGGGCCCGTGATCGAGGGGTGGACTTAACAATGGACACTACTGCCCAGGTTATTCATGAGTGTGAAACATGTGCTGCAATTAAACAAGCCAAGCGGTTAAAGCCTCTCTGGTATGGAGGACGATGGTTGAAGTATAAATATGGGGAGGCCTGGCAGACTGACTATATCACATTGCCTACAACCCGCCAAGGCAAGCGCCATGTGCTTACCATGGTGGAAGCAACCACCGGGTGGCTGGAAACCTACTCTGTGCCCCATGCCACTGCCCGGAACACTATCCTGGGCCTTGAGAAACAGATTTTGTGGTGACACGGCACCCCAGAGAGAATTGAGTCAGACAATGGGACTCATTTCCGGAATAACCTTATAGATATTTGGGCCAAAGAGCATGGCATTGAGTGGGTATATCACATCCCCTACCACACACCAGCCTCTGGGAAAATGGGCTGTTAGAAACTACACTGAGAGCAATGGGTGGGGGAACTTTCAAGCATTGGGATACACACTTACCAAAGGCCACCTGGTTGGTCAACACCAGAGGATCTGCCAACAGGGCTGGCCCAGCCCAGTCAGAACTTTTACATATTGTAGAGGGGGACAAAGTTCCCGTGGTGCATATGAAGAATTTGCTGGGGAAGACAGTCTGGGTTATTCCTGCTTCAGGTAAAGGCAAACCCACTCATGGGATTGCTTTTGCTCCGGGACCTGGATATACTTGGTGGGTAATGCGGGAAGATGGGGAAGTCCGATGTATACCTCAAGGGGATTTGATTTTAGGGGAAAACAGGGAGTGAACTCAATTGTATGCTGTTGCCTGCTGTGGAATACTTTTATAGCTCATCAACTAGATGTCTCCAGGTTACCAGCGACTAGCCCTGACTTCCCTCCAACCATCATCCCAACAGAGAATGAACTTTGATAGAACCGGATGAGTTCCGCAGTAAAGGAACAACGTGCATCAGCAGGCAACGATCCAATACTTCACACAGCCTTTCCTGCCCTGAAAGATTGTTACAAGAGATGGAACCTGACATCATGGACCGAATGGACTCGGCAGCATTACAGGGACTGGTCCACGCACTAAGAAAATGATCTTTTTCTCTTGGTCTGTGTGTATATGGATGTATATATGTGGGAGAGCAATGGCCTATTGAAAATGTGGGATTTGAGCATGATGTGAATGGTATGGAATAAAGGGTGGATAATGTCCTGGGTTCAGCAGTAGCAGTCATTTTTCTCCTTCATGGTAGCTGGTGCAGTGCTGTGTTTTGACTTCCAGCCTGGGAACAATGCTGGTGATACCGATGTTTTCGGTTGTTGCTAAGTGATGTTTACCTTGACCAAGGACTTTGTGAGGCTCATGCTCTGCCAGGGAGGAGGGGAAGCCGTGAGGAAGCAGAGATGGGGCACCTGACCCAGGCTAGGCAAAGAGGTATTCCATACCACAGCACGTCATGGCCGGGGTGGGGGGTAACTGGGGTTACCCCGAAGGACACGGGCTTCTGGGTCGGACTCGTCTCTTGGCCGGTGGTATTGTATTATCCTCCCTTGTTATTTTCTCTTATCATTGTTGTCATTGGTGGTAGCGGTGGTGATTTGTGCTGTACATTGGTTGCTGGACTGTTCTTGTCTCAACCCGTAGGAGTTGCACTCTTTCGATCGCTGGACTGTTCTTGTCTCAACCCGTAGGAGTTGCACTCTTTCGATCCTCCTCCTCCCCGTTCCTCCGGGAGCGGGGAAGGGGAGAGCCCCGGCAGGGAAGGGGGGGCCCTCGATTGCTCTCAGCCCAACACCGCTCACTGGGAGTGAGTGAACAAGCTGTCTGGCTACGGTTTAAACCACGACACCCTCATATCTTATTACTAAGGAACATACCTTTGGATATTCCTTATGTTGCTCAAAGTTGACAGAAAATCAGAAACACTCTTCCAGATACGGTCAGCTTTTCTTTACATTTTTGAGTCATTGTTGCACAATTTCTTTTTTGTTGTTATTTTTTCCTATTCTATATATATGAGAAATATTTTCTAGTGTGAAGTGAAACAAAAATGATTAAAAACATTGTGATCTCTTTGAGAAGGATATACTGGAGTTTTATTCTGTTACTGAAAAGTTCCTTGGCATAAATGGAGTGATTGTAGTTCCTGCGGAAACTCACTGCAGGACAGTCCTTTTTCTAGAACTGTATTAACTCCCTGAGTAATTTCTAAATCAATGTCAGAAGCAACTTCATTATTGAGTGAAAATACTATTCCTACATTTAGTATTATATTTTTTGTAGTCCACTTAAGAAATTTTCTAGTTAGTACAAACTGCATGAACTTCTTCCTGTCTATTTTACATTGTACAGTTTCAGTACCTGATTCTCTCAGCAGAGGATTTGGAAGGCAGAAGAATCTTGATTTCTCCCTTAAATCATGGGCTGTTCTCATTTTACATTAAAGAAGTATCAGATAATGCTATCAGATAAAATACAGAATTGGAAAATGAATTATGGTGCCACACACTCAGACATTATCACATCTTTTGGTTTTGATTTTGTGCATCTTGCACTCCATTTCACAGCTTCAAAGATGGACATTATTTGGATAGATGACCACATCACATCAGAAACATGACTTTGATTGTCAGGCTTCCAAAAGTGTGGAAACCTGATCTATCTGTTCATAGCCATGGAGCTTCCCTGTTCTGAAAGGAAGGGACTAATCAGTTAGATGATGTACGCCCATAAACAATTTAGAAGTCAAACAAAGGAAGATATTCAGGATCTGATTCTGAGACTCAAGAAATCAATTCAGTTTGCACCTATGTCTGGAGTAATGGTGGCACTTCAGAAATAATCTCCTTTCATTGTTTCTTACTGGCCAATTTAATCAGTTTATTTTTGCAATGCTATTCTCACTCTCTCCGAATATTTTGACTGATAAATCCCTGTTATTGTGCCACCTAAGTACATGGTCAGAAGATTTAGCTGAAGTGGGTATTTGAACCATGTTATTTTTTTGAGAAAGTATTTCAGGCTGCTCCTGTAACTCTTCTAAGACAGACACACAATAACAACAACAACAACAACAACAACAACAACAAAAACGATAATAAAACCCCACAAAAACGAAACAAGAACCTACTAAGCAATAAAACCTCACCATAACAAATGTATATATAATTTAACTTCTGAACTATAAAAATGAAAACAAAAGACAATTGAAAACAGTAGTTTTCAGTTCTTTGTCTGTCTCTCCAACTAATGTTATACAACAGTTTTGAAAAGATGACACTTGATCTCTTTTGAAAGCTCCAAACATCAGATGTATCTATATATATAGAATATATAGAATATTAAAATAACTTTTGCTCAATTTTTTACTGTCCCTGTCTTTTCATAAATTTATAGCAACCAGAACATTTATTATTCAAAGCCTTTACACTGTTTTACCTACTGAAAATCAAGTACGCATTACAATTTTCTAGCAGTTTATCATCTTGAAATGAAGCTGTGTGAATAATACTTGTTTCCCTTGAAACATAATACAAGTGTTACTGAACTGGAATAATTTTCTCCTGATGGTTGGTTTAATGAAATTGTTCTATTCTGCTTTATTCTTATTAATCTAGATATGTCTGTTTTGACTTCACTGGCCTCTAACTGGTATTTTTACTTTGCTTCATGGTTATCCTTGAAGATTAAATTTCTGCTCAACAAAAGAATCCATCATTCGATCTTGCAGGTCAAATTGTATATGTCATGGATTAGAGAAACAAAAACCACTTTTTATACCACAGTCACAGTACACAAGCTTTCCCTTTTCCTCATCCTCACTTGCTTTCCACACTTTGGAAAAGAAAAATAAAAATGTAAAAAACTTTGATGAGCCTGTGCTGAGAACTGTGTCATTAAGGTTATCCAAATTCAGCAGCACAGACTCATAGCTTTTCTTCTACCATGCTTTCCACATCATAAGGTGTTTTCTGCCTTCTTAGATATATATTTTGCTACATACCCTAGTCTCCTAGGTTCTCTTTTCTGAAATTGAATCTGCAATTTGGGGGTTGTGGGAAGCAATTCAGGAAAAAAAAATAATTTAATTGCAGTGAGTGAAAAAACTGCAAAATATGCTCTAAATCATTTGGGAGTTGGGGGAAGACTATTGGCAAGTTTTCAGAAGTGGACTGGCAAATTAAGGGGTAGAACCAACATGTCAATGAGAAAAGCAAAACAACCCTTAAAGGGAAGATTTTGCTGCATTATCTAGTCAACTGTCTACATGAATTTAATCTCTCTTGCTAGCAATTGAATGTTCTCATTCATTTTTTCTCTCCTTTTTCAGTATACAGCTTTCATCTGAGAGGTCCATTATCAAAATTCACTTATCAAATATGGCATGAAAAGAGCAAGATGCAATTTAGATGGAACTCTAGATCAAAGTCAATAAAAGATTGCTAACAGAGAATGCTGTCATACTAGAGAGATGCCGACTGTCTTCAGCAAAGAAATTTCTGGAAACTAAAAGCACTTCTTAACTGCAGAGAGAGCCCCTGCAGGATTCAGTACTTGCTATAGCTCTATTCTGCAACAGCTGTTACATATGTTCAGCTCCCTTTCTTAAGGTTGCACAATAGCAGCCAATGATTCTACAGATTTTAATGTCAGTTTTAGTACTGAAGATGTTATTTTTTACTTCTAGAGTTTTACATTGCTTAATAACATATTCTTTCATAGCTTTTGAATGTCTGGTGCGTTTACAGCTGCTTGATTGTGACATCTCAACCAAAAACTTATGTTCCTAGCTTTTTAACTGATTATCTTCCTGTCTCCTTAACAGTTAATCTGAAAATTATTCCCTTTCAAATACTGTCCCACAGCTTCTTCTGTTACAACCCCAGGCTATATGAGCTCCTAGGAGCAAAATGACCTTTCTGTGCTATATCTAAAAGCTGCTGCCTGGGGGAAGGGGCAGGTCTGAGGTTCTCTACCAGTGAGGGAAGGTTAGTTGTGGTTAGGTACTGAAGATGGCTCTGTAATCAGACAAGCTCTCCTACCCCTATGGAAGTCATTGGAAAAAAAATAAAATAAAATTGTTCTGAGGGCCTTTGTGAAGTAACTGTAGTTCGAATTTCCTCAGACTTCCTGAGGAAGACAAATGGGACAGAATGCACCTTTGAAACTGAACTCCCTCTGGAGCACCTACAAGACCGCTGCAGTGAATAGCAGAATAGCTCAGGTAGGAAGGGACCTGTGGAGATCTGTAGTCCAACCTCCTCCTTAAAGAGGGATCAGCTAGATCCAGATAAGATGAGCTTTGCTAGCAGCTGTGTCAAACTACCTGAGCTGTAGAGGCAGGCTAAGTTGCTTTCTATGATGCTGGAGAGGGGTTATACAGAGATAAATTGTTGCGGATAGATGGCTTCACTATTATGTTTAAGGCTGCTTGCTTATGACATGTTTTGAATGCTTCAATACTTCCAAACCTACATTTCTTAGTTGTAGTGACTAATAATCCTCATTGTTACCTTTTAAAAGATCTTTGTAGGTGTTTTTCTATAGAAGTTTTGATGAGCTTGAATAAGGCTGCTTTATATGAAACTTGCACTGGTTTTAGTACTTTTACTAGTAATAGCCAATATAGCAATTCCTATAGGAAATATTTCACTTTAAATAAAGAGAATGTTTGAGGTAGAACTTGGTAATAGACCTTGTATAAAACTGAAGAGTGGAAAAAGAGAGTATAAAGAGGACCTCTCAAAAAATTATGTTTAGTAGCATGAGCGTATGAAATAACCAAAAAGACCCACATAACACTTGGCAAAATAATGTAATTATTTGATGAAAATCTGTGTAGGAATAATTTTCATACTGAAGCATTTGAGTCTCAACTCTTTTTAACCAGATTTTAGGCACACTTAAAACTCTTTTAGCGCAAAATAATTGCATTAATTGATTTCGTTTCAATTTTTGCAAATGCATAAAAACACTAAAAAGGTTAGCTATGTATTTAAATCACCTTCAGGATCTGGTGATGGTGATATTTTTTCCTTCTTACTATGGTGTAACTGGATTTTTTACTTATTTATTTTTATAAGTCAATGAAATTTTTCTAAGTTGCTTTTCTGTTTGAAAAGGCAACACAGGCTTGAAGCTTCATTTCCTCATCAGATTATTAAGTACCTTACTGCTTTTTTGGGGGGGAAGTGGAATAAAATTGCTGATGTTGATAAAATTAATTCAGTAGGGTGTCAACAGGTAAGTAGGTCCTTTATAAAATGTGACAGGCATCACAAATGATATCTTTTCATTTCTTTGCACTAGGTCTTTGATAACATCAGGCGGACTTAGTACTGGTTTGCTTCTAATACTTTCTCATCTGCTTAACATGAAAGCTTCTTTGAAATTTCCTTGTAATAGAACACCAAAAAACTTGTTTGCTGTCTAAGACTGAGAACAGGGAAAAATGCAAATGGAGTTCATGCAGCTGGTTACCATTTAATCATCTTGAACAATGGTGAAAGTGATTCCAAATCAGAAGTCCAATTATAGAACCATAGAATCATAGTTATCTTTTTCCCCTTAGGAGAGTCAAGATCTGGATGGGCACTCAGCCCAACACCTGTAAATGTATTACAGATGCCTATGTAGAGGATCTCAATTTCTACTTTTGCTCTGTCACTATCTGTGATCTTATCTCTTTTGGCAAAATTGCCCTGATCAAGTGGCAGTGCGTTGATTGAGGTTCTGACCTTGCCTTGTGCTAGGCACAAGCGTTTCCAGCAACAGGGAATTGACACTGCTGTGTAGAAGTTTTTAAAATGTATGAAATTAGCATAATCAAATACAAAAATGCTTCAGTGCTAAAGTATGTAAAACTAAAAGTTTAACTAACATCAGTGTATTCTTCCTTTCTTAAAAATAATTCCTGGAGTAATTGTTGTTGGGTTGTTTTTTTTCAGCTAAGTACCTCGATAGGCATACCATGTAATAAAACATCAGCAAAAAAAAATGCAATGGCACTACTGCTTGTACATACTTGCTTCAGAATATCGAATTAAATCACTCAAAATATATCTGAACCTTTTGAGGATTTTTTGCTTTCTCCTTGTCTGAAATATGGAAATGTATGTTTTCTTTCCAATTTTTTTGTAACCTCTAAGTTTGTCTTGGATTCATTAATTCAACTTTTATGCCTTTTTCATTGTGAAATTTGAGACTAGTTTTCTACTTTCTTGTAGGAGTTTTACACTGTGTGCCAGTACTGATGTAAATTCAGTGCATAAGACAAATACTAAAATATCTGTATCATTTAGGAGTGTTTGGTTGACTGATAACAGACCTTTACTTTGAGCTTGTAGCATAGTTGAAATATAAAGGCAAATCTGTTCTATAAATGATTCTTTAATTACAGGAGTAAATTAAATATTGTGTGGAGAGAAAAAGAACTCTGCATTATTTCGAGGTTGAAATCTTGGTGGAGCTGTTCTCACTGCTACAGCCTAGCTTCACTGATGTGAGCAAAATGTATGTTAGCATCCTGCATTTGACTACTCTGCACAAAGACTGACCTGTTTCTTGCATTTCCAGGTATACAGATGGAAGTCAGTGAATAAACAGTAAGCGGAGTGTGTTGCAAGGTTTCCCTGTGCTTGGGAGGTGAAGACGTTATTTTTCCTTTAGCACCATACAAGTTCGGAGGCTTAAAGAAGGAGGCAGTTGAGCAGAAAATTTAACAAATTTAGGTGGCCACAGATGTCTGAAGACAGCAAATCATTAGCTCTCAAGTGCACAATCAAAGAATATTTAAGAAATATTTACTGTGAATCATGTCTTTGGGTTCTTCTACTCAAAGTGAAAGATTAGAAATGCTAAGTATGGGATTTGTTCTATAATTACTGAAGGGAAATGAAATAATAAATACATTGTTTACCTTGCCACAGATTTTTTTTTTTATTATTTTTATTTTCCTGGATTAATTCTAAAAGTTCATGTAGATGAACGAGGTTTGTTTGGGTGTTATTTCTTTTTCTATTCTTACCTTTCTAGGGAGAAGAAGAAAAGATAAGAGAACCTGAAGACTAGAGTTGCAAGGTCTTCATTGAGACTGGTAAGATTAGGTAATATAAAATAGTACTGTTCTGTCTAGTCCTATTCAGAAACTTAATGTAGATCACACTTGGTGACACCTATTAATGCATGATTTTTAGTCACAATGTTCTTGTATTTTGTAATAACAGACATCCAGGTATAACACCTGAAACTTCTCTGAGACTTGACACTTTGATTCTATATGTATTTTGATCTCTAATACCATCTATCATCATTTTCTGTTGCAGCTTAAGATAAATACTGAAGGTGATTTGTATCAATTAATCTTAACATACTTTTCAGGGTAAAAATCGAATGCACATGAGTGATTAATTAAAATGGGAAAATAATGACTTGACTTGTTTAAGATAAGAAGGAAACATCAGCTTTCTTCCTCTAGAGAGGGATCCAAATATCAGTGCTGGAGTATGTCTCAGCAGCTTAAACACACATTTTTGAATTCCTACGTTTCTGTCAACCAATTACAAAATTAGAGATAGCCCATTACAAAATTAGAGCCTGTTTATAAACTTTAAATCTTTGGATTTGTTTTTGATTTGGGGTATTTCTAAATGCAACATGTTTTTATGAGCAATAAGCTATAGGTTCTGCGCTAAATTATCTCCCATGAGTCTTAGATACTAAAAGCTGGAAGTGCCTTACATGCTGCTGTCAGCATTTTTTTCCTCTTTTATAGATGTATTCTTGTCCTAAGTCTCTTCTTTTCAGTGTTATCAAATCAGGAGGAACAGACGTATTTTGTATAATTTGGAAATTCATTTTGATGAATTCCTGTCAGCAATTTTCAAAACCTCTTTTCATTTACTCTTCCAAGTGTTTACAAATCCTCTAAAATTATCATTTGGTTCCTAAGTCACCAACAACGATCTTTGTAATGTTCCCTTTTTCAAATTTTCACCTGCCAATATAGCTGATTTATGTTATTTTTTTAAATCTTCCCTCTGGGACCAATGATAGGGCAATTGTATTTTGCTAAGTAGCAACATGCTGAAAATTAATAGACTTTGTTTCCTACTGATATTGTAAGTTATCCAGTGCTCCAGACTGCAGCTGTTTTTTGTTACTGGGCTTTTTTTTTTTTGTTTATAAGGGGAAAAAAGTATCGGTTTCCTTCTGCATGTTTAGAGTCTCATATTCTTACACGAATGCTATTAATCTGAGTTATATAATTAATTGTTTTGGGTTTGGTATTTTTTTGTTATTGTGGCACATCAAATTCTTTAAATAGTAATACTCAAAGTTACTGGCAAGGCACTTAAAGGGCCAAGGGTTATATATGAATGAACAGATACATAAATTTCCCCCTCTTCTGCTAAAGGATGGAACTAACATAATTAAGAGCATAAAATTATTGTTTAGCCTGTAAGTAAAACTGTGATTACTGTATTACCCTCAGAGATTTAATTAAAAAAAATAAATAAATGGATCAACCCATTATAGAACTCTTAATATTGACAAGCTGTAATAAAAATTCAAGCCATGGAGTTAACTAAGTTATTCAAGTCACTAATGGAAATTTTTAAAATTCTTTTGGAACGGTGCATCTCACAAAGTTCAGTGTAAAGTTAGGGCAAAAACATCTTTTAAAAATCCCAAATTAATTAAAAGACTAGAGCATTTCCTGGCTTTTCATTTTTTTTTATTATTGAGGAAGTAGGTAAATTACTTCTACAGATTTGTTTCAGCTGCTGTGCTTATGTATAATATAGGGTAATATCTATCTCACACTCCTCCCATTATATCTTTAGATATTCATGTGCTGCATTGCTTTACTTCTAATTTTTATTTCCAGAAGGAAGGAAAACTACTTCTCTGATGATTCTCTAAACCTCACAGTTTCACAAATGATAAAGGGTGCCTGTTGTCTTTTCTTGGTCACTACGTTATCCTAATCATTCTTCAGGTTGTGTTCCTGGTGGGTTTTTTTTGTTTTGTTTTTCACCTGAATAAACAATATATTATAAATGAAGTAGTTTCTGTTATGGTACCTAAATTCTGTAGAAGTAATCTCCTGAGAATTGCTTGTTAGTGCCAAGAACACTTGAAAGTTTTCAGTCTTTTATTTCAGCTGTTAGTGATAGCGCCTTATTCACTACCTGAATGAACTATGTCATGCGTTAGCTTTGAATTATTGCAAACCCTAAAATTTTCTAAGATCAGAGGGAAAAAAGGTTGGAGTTTGAATTATTTAGTTTTAATTTGTGTTGCGATTATTTTGATAGCCTGAATTATGAGATTGGACTGCAACAGTTTGTTTAGCATGCAAAGACATTGCTACCCTGACGTGGTGGGTTGACGCTGGCCATCTGCCATACCCCCATCCAGCCACTCTCTCACATGTGTCCTGACACAACAGGGGGAGAAAATAGGATAAAAAAAGTCAGATGTCAAGATAAACAGGGAGATAACTTACCATCACTGACAAAACAGACTCAACTTGGGGAAAATAAATTTAATTAATTGCCCAATAAAATGATGTTGCAGAAACAAAAGACAAAAAATAAAATACCTTTCACCCCGTGTTTTCTTTTTCCCAGGCTCAGTTTCACTCCTTCATTTCTTACTCCTCTACCTCCTCCTCCTCCTGCAGTGGCACAGGGGGATGTGGAATGGGTGGTATGGTCAATCCGTAACAGCTCCTATCTGCTGCTGCTGGCTCCTCACACTTTTCTGCTGTTCCAGCCTGGAGCCTTCCCACGTGCTGCAGTCCTTCAGGATAAACCTGCTCCAGAGTGGGCTCTCCATGGGCTGCAGCTTCATTCACGGCACGTCCCCGCCCCACCGGGGTCTCTCCCTGTCCGCAGGGGTATCTCTGTCGGGCTTCCGGAGCCCCTCTTGACCTCCTCCCGCAAACCCTCAGCCCTGGCTGCCTGGGGCCGTTTGTCCTTCTTTACCCAGGCTTTCCCCGAGGCGCCCCCCCCGGGGCTGAGAGGTTCCGCTCTGCCCTATGATGAGGCCATTGAAGCTGGCTGGGTCCGGCTGGGTCCGGCTGTGTCCGGCGCCGGGCAGCACCGACCACTCGGCGCAGTGGAAGCCCATGAGTACAAACAGCCTCAAACACCTTGCTAGGGACATCCAATACAGAACTACAGTGAAAAAGCGTTAGTCAGTCTCTGTCATGCATCTTTTGTTACAGATTCACTGTTATGAGCCCTGTTTTGTAAAATGTGTACTGTATCCTTCTAGACTTTTTGCAAATTACATATTACATAGACCTTTGAAAACAATACGTCTTTGAAACTCCTAAAATTCTTTACTTATCACCTCTTTAGTACTGAAGTTTTATTTAGCTTACTTTGTTTGGGCTTTTTGTTTGGTTTTTGTTTTGTGGTTTTCTGTTTTTGTTTGTTTGTTTGTTTTTTTGTTATTGTTGGTTTTTGTATGGGTATCTATAAAATTGTAATTCAAGATTTGCTGCAGCTAGTTTCAAAATTGGTTTGCAATGATGACTGTTCATGTAGCTTGTAGCAAGCGCCAAATTCGTAGCTGAATTTTCACCAAGCTACCCTGAGGTAAAAAGCTGTTGCATTTACTGCCTGGTCAGAGAACATTGGTTTAAACTATCCACAATACATTTTTTACCTGACCTTGCCACAAAAATAAAAAAACAGCTTTGAGTCCCTAAATGTGTTGTCAAAAGCTATATCCAGTGGCACATTTTATTTTCAGTGCCCTGGGGCTTGCATGGCCTTGCCGTGGTAGGAGTGGTGCTGGCTGCCCTGGCTGCCTGGGGGAGTAACTCTTGCCTCTCTGGGGTGAGCTGTGGCTGTACAGTACCATTAGGGCTAAAGGTGTGACAGCCATGGTGATTGCTGCATGATAGACTCCAGGCTGGTGTGCCTCAGAAGCTGGGAATGGCCAACAAGCACCAGCCCTGCCGTTCTGGGTGCCTGAAGAATGTTGCATAGTTTCTGAGGAAAGGTATGAAAATAAACCTAAGCAGGCTGTGCAGGAGCAAATCCCTTCGGTAGATAGCAAACATCATGTTTCTCCTGGGAGAGCTCTCAAGAAGGTGATACCTTCCCCACTTTTCTTGCTGGGAACTGAAACTCTCTGATTTAGGAGCCAGAAGAGACCTTTCTGAAGAAAAAACTTAATTGTATCATTGAGGTTTTCCTGTAAAAATTTGAACTATGTGTGTTACACACACACTAATAATTTGTGTTATTGGTCTTTTAAAACTTGTATTAGACTATCAATTCTTGGCCTGCATTACACTCATCATCCTGAAACACAGAATCAGACTCTACAACTCAAGGAGAGTTATAAAGCATGTATGTCTATTATGGCACCTGGTGCAAGGGGGATCACTCCTAACTTGCACACCGAGGGGTTAAGCAAGCGGATATTTATTACACACAAACATGCATATTCATTAGGTTCCCAAGAGAGCAGCAGGGCTATAACAATTAGTTTAGGAAAGCATTATCATAAGTGTCCTCCTTTTTGGCTCTTGTGCACTGCCCTCCGATGGTCGTGGGCAGGGGTCTTCAAGATGAAGTAAATAGTCTTCCTCATGTGAGCAGGGGTTTTCAAGATGAAGTAAGCAGTCTTCCTCATGGTGTGCTTTTCACCTTTGGCACAGTTGGATGCCTCAGTAATCACAAATCAGCTGAAACCAGACATATCTGTAATTTTCTGATAGCTGGCAAAGATTTAGAACAGTGTGACCTTTGTACAAATATTATTGCAAGCAAAACAGGATGAGCAGACAAGGTGTATCCTAAGCTGGCAGATGTTCAGGAGTCACTGTCTTCCATCTAACTAATAATTAGAAGGATGGTAAGAAATAATTCACTCATTAGAAGGATGGTAAGAAATAATACACTCAGTATGACTACTAAATTCTGTTATCACGCCACAGACGTACAACACAAACATGGTTCCCTATCTTAGACCAAAGTTAAGTTAAAAGTACTTTAACCCTATGTTTTCAATGCACTTGCTTTCCTTATATCAATCCTGCCATGAGACTCCTCCTTGCAGATTGTTTAGCTTTCTTTGAGATCTGCCTTTTGTGGGTAGCAGGAAGTTTAGAGCAGGAGACTGCAAGGAAGAAGTTCTTCACTGTGAGGGTGGTGAGGCTCTGGAGCAGGTTGCCCAAAGAAGTTGTGAACACTCCATCCCTGGCAGTGTTCAAGGCCAGGTTAGACAGAGCCTTGGGTGACATGGTTTAGTGTGTGGTGTTCCTGCCCATGGCAGGGGGTTGAAACTAAATGCTAAATGATCTTAAGGTCCTTTCCAACACTGACCTTCTATGATTTTATGGTTCTATGACTGAAGGGAGGTTTACAGCTCCACCCCTCAAAGAAAAGGCCTAGTACATTTTAAACCATACTGACATTGACATGACTATGCTCGGTAATAGGGTCTGGTATCAGGCTAAGGCTCTGCTTGCTCTTCTGCCTAGTGGAAGGTAGCCACCAGCAGGGTTAAGAATCTTTTTAGCAGTAGCAATCCAGTTGATAGACTAGGAATGTTTGATTCTAAAAAGAAAAAAAAAAAAAAAACGAACTTCTATTTAAAAGAAAAAGTTAAACTGGGAATTGGAAAATGAGATTCCTTCAAAGGTTCTTTTGCATTTGTTAATAACATGAATGAATTTGAAAGGCGGAGAAATTATTTCTGTGCGTAGCATTGAAATGTATGACTGTTCAGACAATTGGATGTAATCTAATGTAATCAAAAGTACCAGTCTACTTTGATAAAACTGGTAATAGAGGGTTGCATGCTCATAAAGGATGTTTAGAATTAGTGAATCAGCTCCTATGTTACCAAATATTTAAATTATTTCTGTACTTGGCATTGGTATAACTAACAGTTGAAAGTATCTGCCAATTATCTCAGCTGATGATTTTTTGGCAAGTTCAGCTCAGGAATGAATTTTGCCTTGCATGCGAATATTAATTGCCTTTTCCCAGAAGGGTTCGTCCCTTGCTTAACTGAAGAGAATAATAATTTGGAAGGAAGCCTTTAAAATTTTTAGAAGGTGTGTTTTTAAAAATATTAATTTTAACAGTCTTGTACTTGCCTTCAGCATGGCTAGCAATCTCTCTTTGTTCTGTAATTATAACACTGAAGAGGGTAAATCTTTACATTCTCAGCTTGATATAAAACTAGGCTTTCAAGTCAAAGTAATTTACAGTGCAAGATTTTTCTTTGTAAATGAACAGTTTTCCTTTACTCAGTATTTGCTTTTTGCTAGTATGTGTGTGATTTCCCCATCACTCTTTTTAAACTGGTCTTTTATTTTTGGAATCATCTTCAAAATAAACTTATATTTGCAGAAGAGCAGAGTGAATAATTACGGAGAGAGGCTATTGCAAATGAAATAGCAATATAAATAAGTTTCTCTGAAGTTTTTACTCATTTTTCTATCCTTAATATGTTCTTCCTCCATTGCAGAAAGAGGTAAACTATGTACTTGCTTACATCTGATATAAATATATCTTGCTTTAGGACATATGAAGCTCTCATGGGATATTTTTTCACTTGGATTACATGTCTTTTGCTCCCCCAAAGTGTTATTTCTCAAGGTCAGTTGTAGTTTGTTCATATGCTAGTAGACATTGTTTCAAAAAAAAAAATTTCAAAACATTTAAAAAAAAACATTTGATATATCCTGTAGGTACATGCTCTATATCCTTGTCCTGGGTTCAGCAGTAGCAGTCATTTTTCCCCTTCTTGGTAGCTGGTGCAGTGCAATGTTTTGACTTTCAGCTCGGGAACAGAGCTGATAACAAGCGATGTTTTGGTTTGGCCAAGGACTTTGTGAGCCTCATGCTCTGCCAGGGAGGAGGGGAAGCCAGGAGGAAGCAGAGACAGGACACCTGACCCAAACTGACCAAAGAGGTATTCCATACCACAGCACGTCATGCCCAGGATGTAACTGGGAGTTAGCTGGAAGGGCTGGGAGACTGCAGGGTTGGAGGAGGTATCGGTCAGAGCTTGGTCGGGCTGGGGGGGCGAGTTATCGGTCGGCTGGTGGTGAGATAATGTATTCTCTTCCCTTGTTATTTCCTTTATCATTATTATCATTGGTGGTAGCAGTAGTGATCTGTGTTATACCTTAGTTACTAAACTGTTCTTATCTCAACCCGTGGGAGTTGCATTCTTTTCGATTCTCCTCTCCGTCCCTCCGAGAGCAGGGGGAGGGCAAGAAAAGGGGGGGGAAGTGAGCGAACGAGTTACCTGACTGGGTTTAAACCACGACAATCCTCTTAAGATTTCTTCCCTCCCTTCTTTTCATTGAACCCTAGCTGTTCCTTGAGCTTGTAACTTCTGCCACTGGACAGAGGACAAGAGCGGCTCCTGCTCTTGTGGATCAGTGTACCGTCATGGCCGATGTCTGTTGCCAGACTATGCGTGATAGCTGCATTCTGCTTGCATTTCCCACTGCAGGGACTTGCTCTGTCTCTACAAATCCCTGTAGAAATTTGATTCTCATTTAGAGTCTTTATTGATATGTCAAGTCTGGTTGAAATAGTCCAATTGATCAAAAGTTTACTAACATTATGCTGAGTTGGTGTGTAACAAACTGAAGCAGGGATAGGTGAACAATCTTAGGAAAATTCTGCGATTTGTTTTGTTTATCTGCACTCATCCAATAATGTTGAATAAGCAACGGAATTTCTGACATATCTCTTAACAGTTTAATAGAAGACACTATTTTTCTGAACGTCAACACATTTACTATTAGTCGTGTATTAGGTTACAGTTGAACAGTTCTTATAATTTAGTTTTGACAAATTGTTGTCTCATGGTTGAAGTATTTTTTCTTATCACATTGTGGTTAGTGAAGGCCCTCTTTTGTTACCATTTCATCCCATTTTCTTCCTAAGCTATCACTTCATCTTCTGTACAATGATTGGCTCTGTTTTAGTACCTTTTAAAATGACTACTAAACACAAGCCATAGATCTGACTGGTTTATATAAGAATGAGTATATTGTTCAGTATTGCAGAACATGATTGAACATGTCTGTGATAAATTCTGATGTATACAAAGACACTTCAGGGGCTGTCACTTTTGTGATCACTTAAGTGAAAAGGTCCATATCTACCCAGATGGCTTTTCCTATGTACCTTTTAGTGATCTGACTAATTTACTTTTTTTTTACTTTGCATATATTGTAGATAAAGTAAGTTGACTCTCATGGGTAATGATTATATTTTAAAGGAATATTAATAGAATCTTAGTATCAATCTTAATGTTTTCTATATCAATCAGTAGTTTTAAAGGTTCAATGTACTTTTAACCATTTGATCAAATTACGAGTTCAGATCTGAGTTTAGAATTATATTCCCTTGATATACTTTGGATAACAAAGTCTTGGTGAGCAAAGAAGTAATAGCCTCTCTCCAAGATTCCACATAATTGCAGAGCTATCTGTATGATAAATGATTTTTTGTGCTGTTTATAGTAAGGTAAAAAAAAAAAAAAAGCTAATAAAGAAGGCAGGACCTTTAGTTTGCTTGTTTAAATCAAACGTACTGTGTGCTGCAAGACTGTCAAATTTTTAGAAAATTTCCTTTTAAATTCCTGCAGATCCCTTTTTCATACTTGGACTGAATGTTCTCAGCAGTTGTAGTTTCAGCAAGGCTGGGCTTTAACACAGGCTGTGCAAATCGGTATGATGGAGGTGTTTGTGAAGCCTTTGTTGGAAATTGAATCTTTCAGCCAGATTTTTCTGTAGTGTTTTGAGTGGAGGGGTTGTTTATGTTTCATCTTTAAAAGTTCAGTGTTGTGATAAAACTTTCTCAAATAGCCTTCAATTGCATGCTAATTTTTTTGCAATTTATGTTTAGTCCTTTTTATTTATATAAGTACATAATTAGTAAATATGTATTTTGCCAGTTCACTTGTCTTCTGACGGTGCTTATGTCACAAGTACTATAAATCTAAAATCTGGATTTTGGCCTTCAAATTATCTCTTCCTTGATCTTTTATGGGAAAAATTATTTAAATACCCATATTAGTTTAGGTCTTGGGTGGAAATACAAGATGGTGCTCTAAATGCTTTCACTTAATATGGTTTTAAGTGCCTTTTAAGAGAAGAGAGAGTTTGTGTACGTTTTATTCAGTGTGGATCCAGCTTTGATTGCATTGACGTGCAATAGGTACTGCAATCTTTTTCTCAGAGAAGCATATTTCTGTCATCTTACAAGCAATCAATTTTGTCCAAATTGGAAGGGGAGTCTGTGTGTGACAGACTGCCCATAGCTTCAACTTCCACACCTTGCTTCTCTTGCATACCAGCCCAGAGATCCTGTCGGTAATTGTAATTTCTTCAGCATGTAAGGAGACCCTAGAATTCAGAAACCTTTCAGTAAGATGCTGCCTCTGGAGGAAAACCCTCATAGTGAAAAAGTTCATATTTCAGATCTCATAATGATCATAGGAGATGAAGAGTTACAGTTCTGTAAGCGTACTACTGGCTGCTTTTTTTCTTTCATCTTACCTAGTCCTGGGAGTACGTTTCTGTTATAAAAAAATAAGTGAAATTCTACTCTCAGCTTTGTGTTCACTGCAGGTTAACTCAGCACTGGCAGAGGATGAAAAGTCAATGCCATAATAATTACTGTCTCTTAAAACCAGCGTATCTGTTGTGCTTATTTATTTGGACTGTTTGACTATTGTAAAGACATGGATAACTAATTGCCCTCCCAAACTAATTGCCCTCCCAAACCTCTTGATAATTTCCTTCTTTTCAAAGTGCTATGGTGGGCTGCAAAGGCAGGGTGTTCTTTTCAGTTCCACATGTTTACATAATCCTTCCCTATTCTTTTTAAAGACATACATCAAGTATAATGTTTTCTGTCTTGAGAAGTTTAATATTCATATTACACCCAACTCAGTCCATTTGCATATATGCGTGACTGAGTGGGAAATCCTTGGACAATGGAGGATAAAACTGCAGGTCCCTCTGGAAGTCAGAAGTTTGCCTTTAGTTTACTGGGAAAATCCAGCTAGCTTAGATGTGAGAAAGGTATTCTTCCATTACCATCCAGAATCTCAGTTAACTTGAGTTGGCTTGCAGGTTCACCCAGATTAAGATTTTTACTATTTTCACAATATTGACTGACTGCCCCAAAACCTGGACTAAATTGCTAACAGTTATCTAATCAGAAACTTGCTGCTTCTCTGCCAATTTCTATTGCTTATATTTGCAATGTGTAAGTACAGTGTGAGGCACTGCCATATGGTTAATAGCTCCTGGGAAGTAATAATTTGATCTGTATAGTTCTGATGGTAATCTTTTGAGAAAAATAAGCACGCCATTCATTAGTTTTTCTCAGGTAGGTAATTTATCGTTAAAATATTTATGATTGAACAGTTTGGTTCTCAGGCCCTCTGAGGCAGCTTGCACTGGCAGGTGTATCCTCCTTCCAGAGGTACTGCAGCCACCTGTCAAAGACCAAGAGTGCTGGACGTTTGCATTGTGAATCATGCATGAAACAGGTAAAGAGCTTGCACTTCTGTGCTGGACAGGGAAGAAGTAGCATGCTATTAAAAAAGGAAAATAAAGTCTTTCCCTTATATTCTGCAGAAAGCAGGCACGCCTGGATGCATTTTCTTCTCTGGCATTTCTAAGTTATGCTTTTCACTCCCCAAACATAATTCTAGGGATTAGTATCACCAAGATATTCTTAACACTGTCTCTAAGCATCATTTTGAACTTGTAGGCCAAGGTAGCTGTTGGGTTTGTACTTACTATATAAGTATACTTTAGAGATTCCTGACTTAAATTACTAATAAATGAAACAGCTAATCTCCTACTCCAGATACCTTGCTACTGAACTAGCTAGCTTTAAAGCAATAATATCTTTTACACAGACACTTTCAGTCAAACTCATGAACAAGAGTATGAAGTGCAGTGTAATATTAGTGGAAATATGATGGTTTACAAAATATTGCATTTCCTGTCATAGAAATAATTAAGTTTTAAAGCTCTTACTAGAAAAAAATATTGCAACATTATCTTTATGTATGTCTTTGGCTATGCTACTTCTGAAACAATTCATAGTATGTCTAGTTATAAATCTGAAAGGCCAATTCACTGATTCCAAACAAGTCTCAAATATGAATTAAGACTACATTTTAATGCATCAAATGAATGTATAATCAGTATGGCCCCTTCCTTGAAAGACCTTGTTTAGTTTGTCATGTTAGTTTAGCTTATAGATTCTAAAAAAGTTCAAAATAATTATTTGCAGGTATAAAACTTTCTGCTTCATGTTTCTTTAAGAGAAATTTCTCCCATTATATACAGAGGAAAAGAATTATTATCTAAATAATATTTATAAACAATAAATATAATAAAAAATATAATAATATAAAATATAAATCTAAAAATATATAATGTAGAAATGAAATATAGATATAAATATATATAAATGTATATTTATAAATATATATAAATGTATGTTTATATAAATATAAAATATAATAAACAATATAATAAATAATAAGTAATATTTATAAATAATATTTATAGTATTTTATATTACATAACTTGAAGTTATTTTCATACAAACTTTTTTTTTTACCATTCTTTCTTCTTATGTCAAGACACCACAAGCAAATTTGCAGGAAAACACTCAGTTACGTCAGCTTTGCCTTTAGCCAGCAAAAGCTTCTGAAACAAAATATTGTAATCATCACTGATTATTCAGCGTAATGTTCCACTATTAATGATCTAATAGCTTACTATACTTGCATTCTTGATTTTGATTTGCTTAGTAGTCCCTTGTCTAAATCAAACTGTTGATATCTAAATATCTATAAATATCTGACATCTATGATAGAAAGCTCATTTTTCCTTTTTATTTACCCATTTGATACTGTTCCATGTAGCTTCAGTTTATGGTGATTTTTGTATCAAAAAGCAGAAATTCTAAAGGTAAAATTAGCTTCTTTTTTTTTATTCAGAGCTTATTTATCTTCCTTGAGCATAGCCTATTGCATGGATGATCTAGGACAGACAAGGAAGCACCCAGAAATAAAAGGGATGTCATAAATTCATAATAAAAGTTTATAACTAAGGGACTAAGGAGTCAGTCTAGGTTTAGACTTTATTTATATTTGCAACCAGTTTGTAACATCCTTCAATTTCTGTACTTGGAAACAGATTGTCAAGGAGAACAAATCAATATATTTCCCCTGAGATATGTTAAAATATACATATTTGCATTCATCATGATTTTGATTTTACTTGATCAATAGTTTTCATGTAACTTAGTTCTGGTTTTGGCTGGAATAGAGTTAATTTTCTTCCCTTTTCTTCCCATTTTCTTTCCTGCCTGGAAGACTGTAATGACAGCTAGAGCCCAAGGTCATTCACTAAAAGAACTCAACAGACTTTTATAGGGATATCCCATAGACTAAGGGAATGATATCTGTGTGTATGTATAGCGAAAGACCAGAAAGGTGATGGTGGTTAACTGGGTTGTATCATAAAGTGTGGCACCCAGGCATGATATAAATGGTACAGCAGCCATCAGCCCCTTCCAGGTTAAGTCCCCCTAGTTTATGTACTGAGCATGATGTACTGTGGAATGGAATATCCCTTTGGTTATTTCAGGTAAGGTGTTCTGGCTGCTCTTGTGCCACTCCTCATTGGCAGAGCATGGGAAACTGAAAGGTCCTTGACTTAGGGTAAGTGCTACCTAGCAATAGCTAAAACATCATTGTGTTATCCACATTACTTTCAGACTAAATCCACAACACTGTACCAGTAAGAAGAAAATTTACTCTATTCCAGCTGAAACCAGGATTTATTATTAATATTTAATGGCATAGAAATATATTGACACTCAAAAATTTCAGAGTTGTCAGTGGTTTTCCCCACATTTTAATGTGCTGCAAATCCTTTCCACAATTGACAGTACAGCCACTGACTTTTTATAAAGAATCTTTAATGGAAGTGTACTAGACATTGGTCTTTAAACATGTAATGGTAACTGAAGATGTCATGAGCAAACAAAGCAGAGTTCTTAAAAGGTAGCTAAAAATCCTATGCCTTTCAAATTGCTTGCATTTCATCTACTTGAATACTTTGAAGTCAATTTCACAGTTGTCACAGTCACTTCTAAGCTGGCCAATCCTGAATTTATCATCCAAAATGCAAGCAGGAAAAAAATACAGTATTTTGTAGGTTTCAGAAAAAAAATCCATGCTCAATTTATGCATAATGAGGTCATGTAAGCCACAGGTGACACGAGTATCAATCTAGGCCAGCCTTCTCCGTCTAATGATGATTGATGACAGTTCTGTCACAGAAAAAAGCAAGTGTTCATAATTAACAAAAGTGACCTTAAAGGAAGTTTCTTCCAGACCCTTTCAGATGATGATTGACTTGTGTGTGGTTTCTTTTAAAAGGAATTTGAAATAAAACCTAGCAATGTCTTTTTTTTTAATTTGAATCATTGAATTTGTTTTCTGTCACACTATGATGGCAACCTCCTTATATATACATATCCAACATTATGTGGCAGAAGATACAGCTCATTCTGGTAGCGCTTTGTCATATTGTTCCTTACAAACATAAAAATAAGCAAGTTAAATTAGGCAGTTTGTTTCCTATTTTTCTTGTTTCTTCTCCAGTGACATATTTAAGTAATGAGTAAGAGGCATTGAGACAATCTCAGCCTTTTGATTATTAGTCTTTCTTGCCATTCATCTTTAATCTTATTTTTTTCTCTGGCTTTTAGAAAAAGAAGGAGGGGGGCACAAGCTGTTCTTGTTCTTTTAAAACACCAAATACAATTAATGAGGTGTGGTCACTATGCAATCCTTTTTTGTTGTTTTTTTTTTTTTTGTGCTTGAAGTTTCTAAGATTTTTAAGATAGGAAAAGCAAAAGAAACCTGATTGTACAATATTTATCCTGCTGGCACTGAACTAGAAGAGGTCCAGCAGCATCTGGCTCTGTTTTGTTTCTTTTCCTTGATGTGGAGTTCACTTGTCCATGTAACTGTTTCATCAAGAGACCTATTAAAGTAAAGCAGTTGCATAATTTTATAAGATAATTTTCAGGCAGCCTTACAAAGAAAAATCTGAGTCCAAAACCTGATAGTTTGAGAAGAGCAGCGACTGAAGAGTATTATCTACACTGTAAGAACTGTAATATGTTGACATAGAAGTTCTATCAGTCCTTATGGCAGTGTAGATGGCTTCTTTTCACAGATTTTTTTTTTTGCTGATGTAAATGCATTGCTTTTTCCCTGTGATGTGCACTAAGATGTCAAAAGTTCTCTTCTTGGGATGCTGTGTAGACCTGTTTGAGACCTTTTTACTAATAGTGAGGAGCAACATGGAAAGAAAAGAGGGAGGGTTTTCTTTTTAGTACCTTCTGGTATTGTGCCTGCAATACTTCACATGTAGTTCATATGCACCGGGTTCATTAGCACAATGGACAAGCATTCTCAGTTATATTGTTAATATTCACAACAATAAAAGTACAGTATGTTTACAGACACAGTGCATACTAAAAGATTCACTATGTGATCGATTACAATCTATTTTACATGGAATGGTTCTCAGAATAGGCTGGAGTAAATTTCTTGATTTTTATGAAGTTGCTTTGGATTTGTACCAGAAGCATGTTACATGCTTCTTTTTTTCACACTGAATATGTCAACTTACCATTCTCCAAAGCTGCATTCCTATTCTAATTTACTGTGTGCCATATTGCTGATGAAAGGTTTATTGCTTGATGAAAATAACTGCTAGGGATTCTGCAATGCTATACACCTCTTTGAGAAATCTGTCAGTTTTACATTACTATAAAATTAGTCTTTTACTATATAATTAAAATTATAGTGGGTTTGTCCCCATTACTTTATGGTTTGACTGACATGCACACATGTATGCATAAAATAGCTAGTACATATAAAAATGACAGGTACTCTGCCGATTGATCTTACTTTCTCAGCTTGCCAGGGCTCTGATCAACTGTCTTACTATGGAAGAGTTAGCAAAGAGCAAATGAATTTGGACATGGAACTGTTGGAACAAGTCCAGAGGAGGGCCACAAGGATGATCAGAGGACTGGAGCACCTCCTGTATGAAAATAGGCTGAGAAAGTTGGGGCTGTTCAGCCTGGAGAAGAGAAGGCTGCGCGGAGACCTCATAGCAGCCTTCCAGTATCTGAAGGGGGCCTATAGGGATGCTGGGGAGGGACTCTTTATTAGGGACTGTAGTGACAGGACAAGGGGTAACCAGTTCAAACTTAAACAGGGGATGTTTAAATTGGATATAAGGGAGAAATTCTTTACTGTTAGGGTGGTGAGGCACTGGAATGGGTTGCCCACGAAAATTGTGAATGTTCCATCCCTGGCGGTGTCCAAGGCCAGGTTGGACAGAGCCTTGGGTGAGATGGTTTAGTGTGAGGTGTCCCTGCCCATGGCAGGGGAGTTGGAACTTGATGATCTTAAGGTCCTTTCCAACCCTAACGATTCTATGATTCTATGATTCTAATTTCAAGCCAGACAGGGTGGCCTTCTTTCCTGGGTGTTACAGCTTCCTCCAAAGCAGGATCTACATTAATAGCAGCTTTGCTTTTCCATTTGGCAAGATCAAGACTCTTCTTCTGGCATAGGGGTACAGACACCAGCAGGTAGGAGATGCTGATGGTAATTCTTTATTTCTGTCAGATTATTATTAAAGGGATAAATATTCTGTAGGCTTTGGAAAAGAGCAGTTGCTGCAGTAACCACTGCTTTCCATCACAGATTCCTCTTGCCTTTTCCCAAATCCTGCCATCATCTTCTGGATACTTAAATAGTTCATTGTACTGTTCTAAGAGTACTGTTCATTGTACTGTTCTAAGAGGCTTTGGGGGGTGTTTGTTTATTTTTCTTGGGTTTATTTTTGTTTTTCTTCCCCTCTGTCGCAGCTTCCAGTTTCCTCTTGGGGAAGTTAATCTCTTGTGCTATAATTATCGTTCTCTCTTCCAGAATCAATGTGTATTCTGGAAAGCTGTTTAGATATTGTTTGTCAAAACTACAAGGGTGCTGAAGTAAATGTAATATAGTGAGGAATTCCGAATTCCTTTATCTTGGAGCTATTTTAGCTCACGTTAGTGTATTTATTTTTTACTTTTTTTTAAGAACTTTTGGTGCTTGTAATTTTGAGGTGCATAAAAATGCATCTTTAAGTTAAATAGGGAAAATACCCAAAACACCACAAAGTGGTTTTAATGGCTTAAAAGGCATCCTTTACTAAGCTGCTGAACTGGATTGCCTTCATAACTGAGGTTGTTTCAGACTGGGTTTTCTTTCTCAAGACATTTTAGTCCAAGCTTTCAAAATCTGATATTTGGCATTAATTTGAAATGATTTTGCATTGAAGTGTATTCTGAATGTACATATCAAAGCATCCAATAGTATATCAGTGCAAATAATTTGATTTTTAAAGGGTTGTGTGTGTTTGACAGAAAGCAAAAAATGCATTGTACCAGCTGAACTTTTTGATTCCAAATCTAAACTTAAAATGCTTTTTAAAAAGTTTGGAGAACAGAAGAAAGGTCTTTGAATCTTTCTTTATGTTCTGCTGTGTCATCAGTCTTCTTTTCCGCCTTGTTGTTAAATTACCTGGTTTTAAACTTCACCAATAATTATTAGGAAATAAGAAAGCAAAGTGATAGCTCAGTATATTTAAAGCAATTTTTGTTTTGTTTCATCTGTTCTAGTTATGAGCTTTTTTTCCTGATACCTGAACTAGAATTATGATGATGGTTTTATGCTTGCATGTGCTGCTGTTCTGAAGAATTTTTTTTTAAATTAAATAGTTGCTGCAACAATTCAGAAACAGGAAACAGGGGGATTTGTTCTGAAATGTATTGTGTCTGTCTGGTAAGATACTATACCTGACTGGTCAAAAATCCAGAAGGAAAAAAAATCTAGGACTCATCACTCATTGCTTGAAAATTCCTATGCTGTTTTATTTACACAGCTTATAATTCCTATTTGTCTTTATTTAGACATGGAAAAAAATCACAATTTTTTTTTTGAGGACTGAGCTATTTGATAGTGAATGTGTGTGTTAATGCTTTCACAATTAAAAGGAAGCATAATGTAGCATTTTTTAGCAAAATTAACAGCATTTAGACAATTTAGATTCCAGGGTTCTGACTCAGCTTTTCTTCAGAACACCTGTGGTATGAATAGTTGTTTGACTACCAGAGTGATAACGCCAATTTAGAAATATTGCAAAATTCTTCCAGGTTTCTCATTTAACAATTGCAAGGTTAAAAGTGGCTCTAGAAATACTGGAAAGTTTTCCAATCTGGAGCCTGATCTGTTATAGGAAGAAATAATTTTGTTCAGAATCTGAATGCTTTAAAATGAAGTCATCGAAATGTGGACGGATATTCAAGCAAGGACATGTAACACAGTGGTTTTAGTGGCCTCCTTGTGTTGGTTGATAAACATTTGAGGTATCAGTTAACATCAGCTAGATCTGAAGTGGTTTCTTATTGCTTAAAATGGTACAACTGTGTGAGAGAGGCTGTCATCAGCGTATGTGTTCATCTTGATATTTAGGTCAGTGAACTTCAAAGAGAAAAAGGGTCATCAATTTTCTAGTTCTCAGCAGTTGCAAGCTTGAGCTTCCCCTTTCCTGTCAGAATGAAGGAGAGCTCACCTTTTTTTTTGCTTTTTTTTTTTTTTTCTGGGAAAAACTCTTTTTCTCTTCCTTCCAGCTTCTCTGATTAGCACAAAGCTAAAAACAAGCTTCAGCTCTATCTCTCAACTCAGAATAGACAAAGGTACTGCAGCAAGACACAAATTTGTCATAAAGTAGCAAGGTGCTCAAGAAAGAAAGCATGGAAAGTGAAAGTGTCCATTTGCATATGCTATGTAGGTCATGGCTAACCTGCCACAGCTCTTCTTACTGTCATTCACACAGATGCTAAAGTAGGGAAAGGAAGAATTATCCTAGCCTTTTCACAGCTGAACATAAGTACTCAGTCTGGTTCACTTGTCATCCAAGCAAGGACGTCACCGAAGCTTATTTTGACACCTGCTAACAGCTTAGATGATACTTCAAAAATTATATTTGCAACATGTTTAGTTACATGTGCCTGGAAGTGTTTATGTGTGGGAGATCATTTCTATTCTTCCACTACATCAAATTGATTGGATTTTGGAATGGATTGGATTTTGTGTGAAGCCAATTAGTATACATTTGCTTATGCTTATATCAATACAAATGCACATAACAAAGCATTTCAAATCTACATATTTGCACCTCATTTTAAATATAAGGCGAAGTCTGTTAGATTGTTAGACTCTGTTGACATCTAGTGGCTACTGGGGCTATGGCGAAGTGTTTAATCTTTCCACATTATATATAGGAAGTTTGTGGGAGAACAAACCAAATTATGATCCTCTGTAATTTTTTATTATTATTAAGAAATCAGTATCAGTAAGAAAAAAGTTATGCTATTTTAACACTCCTGTTGATTCTCTGAGATTTTCCACTGCAGAGTTTGAATAGTGCTGTTCTTGGACTTGTTATACTTTGAGAACTGAAGGAAGACAAATTCTTTATTAACAAAGGCCTCTCTCATTCTGAATGCCCTGTATTATTTTGTTCTTTCCTCTGTTTAGTGCTACTCTAATTCTTCAAAAACACAAAAGGAAAAAAAAAAAAGGAAAAAAAGTGGTTTTGAGAGCATCAAAGCTCAGTCTCAATTTTATCCCATTTCACTTTAATCACACAAGGCAAATAATTATTCAGTATTTTGATTAGATTACCTGTGAGGCTCTTGGGAGATGGCTGAAAGTATGTTCAGAGAAAATGTGGTTTATTAGCAGAGGAGCTGGTGTGGTTTCTGTCTGCACTTCTGAAAATGCACCTTTTTAATATTGTGTGTTATAATTTTCCTCAAAAATAACTGCAGTTGAAAATCTTTACTGCTTGTTTGTTGGTTGTTTGTTGTTTTTTTTTTTCATTTGTAGCTACAGAAGAACAGCTGCCTATCTTCTATATACAACTTATATTGTAAAACTAGAAACTTTCTTGTCAGGAAACGTTTTTAACTATTTCTAACCTTTAATAGGTTTATGCAGCTGTGATCTTCAAAGCTACTTTATCATCTCAATATTTGTGTTTACTGTAGGGTAAAGATATTCATGTCGAGAACCCCTTTTAAAAACTTAGTTTTCTGTATCATGTGGACTTTCTGTTCACTTTTGCAAGCTTTCATTTTAAATTAATTTCATAAGAATAAAGGTTATGCTTCTATACTCTTCCATGTGATTAAAACAGCCATGGTACAAAAGAAGAAAATCGTAAGCTGGTTCTAGTTATCTGTCTGTCTATAAAAGTCTAGGCCAAAACAAAAAGCAGTACGGTTTAAGTCTTCCTGTCCTCTGCCTCCCTCAAAATGAGAATTCATTTTATAATCAATTTCTTCTTTTAGTTAATGGAACTTTCCATGCCATAAAACACACAATAATTTTATTTATTGGATGTTAAATGCAACAGTGAAACTATAGAAGAAATGTATTTTTTTCTTGCATATATTATTCCTGGAATGACTCTACAGCAGTGTTAAGGAAAAAGGTGGTGAGTAAGCTGAGACAAAGGCAAAATGGGGTAAACCTATCCCCCAAAAAATTCTTTTGAATGTTATTTGTGCAGTGACTTTACATTTAGAATACCTGAGGTTGAGGTGAGGAGTGTGTGTATTCTGAAATTTTAATTTTAGAATATTTCTAGTGGAGAAGTTTATGAACATTTCAGGGATTTGGATTGAAATCTTTTTAGCGTTAGGTTGTAAGGTGTAGTTCCCTCTAATTTTGAGTAGCAATGAAAAAATCATACAGAATTAGGGTACTATTTTACTTCTTCAGCTTAATTTTACAACTGGAAAGACAGTTTTTTATATGCTTCATAGTCTACCCAGTAGACAGTGATAATTGATTGTAATGTTTCAAAGCTAAGGGCAAACTTCTGCATTTATCAGACTTCAGGCAGTTTTATGTTAGGTACCCTACCTAGGTTTTTTAGGACTCTTTCTTTTACGTTTTTTTTCAGTGTTTGCTCAGTTTTATTTAGTGTTTCACTCTTCCTTTCTGCCACCATCAGTCGCCTTTGTGCTCATCATCTATAACTAGTTTGTACTTGTCTTACAAAGATTGCCAACTGAGACATCAGATTGAGCTCTGTACCTGCAAAAGAAAAAAATAGGCATTCACAGATCAGTGAAATCACTTGGAAAAGTGGTCAGCTAGTCAACATCAGACACACCTTGTATTACACTGTGGTAGTGTTGTTAAGATTGCCAGGGTTGGAGTTTCGTGGGTGTGTGTGATGGGTGGGGTGTTGATGTTTGGTTTTGGTTCAGTTTGGTTTGGTTTGAAGGGGGGGGTTGTAACTTGAGAAGGTAACTGGACTTCCTAAGGACATCTCTGACTGTTTCATATAAGTACAAGGTACATCAGTAAGTCTTTGCTAAAAACCTCTACATGTAGATCATTCAGCTACTGCAGCAGGATCTGTGGTACTGTTCTGTTAATGTCAGGTCCTTAAGTGGCTTTAGGCTGTGAGTGATTGTAGAGAAAGAGGAACTGCAACTGAAAAACTATGCTTTAAGTATTCAGTAATTTGAATGGCATATCCTGTTCCCTACAGGACAGATGTCCTATTGGTCTCTCAACTAGATGAATTTCAATAGACTATGTTGTTTGTCTTGTACAAAATGTTCTAAAGCTGTGATGAGATTTGCTTGTCAGAAGAACGAGAGCATACACTATCTATATAATGTTAAGAGAATGAATATACTGTACTATTTTGTCCATGTTTGCTGTATTACAGGATAGCATTAGACATCTACTTTGCTTTTCAGACCCTTTGTAATTGTATCTGACACACTAAAAAAAAAATCACTTCATAATATGCATATCAGGCTTTCTTTATAATCAAGGAGATACATCCAAAAGCACAAGCAGTTAATTAGTCTGAGAGCTACAAGACAGAAGCATGGATTTTTTACCACTTAGTAGAAGCAGTTCAGTCCAAAGCCAAAACCAAGGGATGAGTGATTTGTTGTTTCTATTGAAACCTCTTTTTTTTTTTTTTTTATTTTCCAGGAAAAGGTACACCTTGCTATTCTCCTGTAGGATATAATCTCTGACAAACTATTGACTCTATTTGCATCAGAACGTTTGATTCTTTGGGGTGTGTAATGCAGCACTAAACGTGATTTTTTTGTTTAATCCTTAAAAATAGGTAAACTGTGGTTTGTGTAGTTTTTGCAACTGAAAAAAATGCCTATCTATACACATATTGGTGAACACTATCTTCTCAGTGTTTAAAAGACTGACAAGTCAGGTGAGTTTCAAATTAAAGAATAGCACTGGATTGACATAAATTAACAGTGCACACTGATAATAATTAGTTCTTACGCATTATCCATTATTGTCACTTCATATAGAATAAAGTTAGTCATTTAAGAGTTTATCTGCAAGTATCTGTGAGCATGCTACACCAGGAAGTTGATGCCATAAAGTTAGTGTGGATGGCTGTGGTCCTTGATGGTCTTGGCTGTGGTCCTTGATGGTCTTAGCTGTGGAGAAAAAAAGTAATAAAGCTTGAAAGCTCTCAATGAGGGAACTGCTGTGGGCTACTTCTATATTCCCTGCCTTTCCAGTTTCATTGTTTTATGTTCCTCATTCTCTTCCACAGAGAAAAATAAGGAAAGCCTATCTGCTGCTGATTTAGCCGATCTTAATCTTTTTGGACCAGGACTGTCATGGTTTAAGCCCAACTGCCACGCAGCCCTCACTCACTCTCCCTACTTCATCCCACGCCCCACCCCCCAGAGAGATGGGGAGGAGAATCAAAAGAATGTAACTCCCATGGGTTGAGATAAGAACAGTCCAGTAACTAATGTATAACACAAATCACTACTGCTACCACCAATAACAATAACGATAAGGGAAATAACAAGGAAAGAGAATTCAACCGCTCATCACCCACCGACCGATACTCAGCCTGACCTGAGCAGTGATCTAGCCCTTCTGGGTAACTGCCCCCAGTTCTACATCCTGGGCATGACGTGCTGTGGTATGGAATACCTCTTTGGTTAGTTTGGGTCAGGTGTCCTGTCTGTGCTTCCTCCTGGCTTCCCCTCTTCCCTGGCAGAGCATGAGGCTCACAAAGTCCTTGGTCAGAGTAAACATTACTGAGCAATAACTAAAAACATCAGTGTTACCAGCGTTCTCAGGCTGAGAGTCAAAAACACAGCACTGCACCAGCTACTAAGAAGGAGAAAAATGACTGCTACTGCTGAATCCAGGACAGCATGCTTTCCTGTACTTTGTTTAGATAACTATACCTCAAGTCCTTATTTGCCTTTTTTCCAGTTGCCTATTATTTATGCTTAGTAGAATTACAGTGATAACAAAATCTTATATACAGTCACGTGTTATGCATGTTTCTATGCCTTAGTTCAAGAGAAGCTGGGGGGGAGGGTGGTGGGTTAACCTTGGCTAGCTGCCAGGTGCCCACCAAGCTGCTCTCTTAATCCCCCTTTCTCAACAGGAGCATGGAGAAAATACAATGAAAAAGCTTGTGGCTCAACGTAAGGACAGGGAGACCACTTACAAATTGCTGTCATGGATGAAACAGACTTGACTTGGAGAAATTAATTTAATTTATTGCCATTTAATAGCAGAATAGGATAGTGAGAAAACAAAACAAACCAAAACCCAGCTCCTCCCCGTCTGCCTTCTTCCTAAACTTAACTTCACACATCCTACCTCCTCCCTCTCCCCAGCTGACACAGTGGGAGGAATAGAGGGTTATGGTAGCTCATAACACTTTGTCTCTAGCAGTTTTTCCTCCTTACGATGTACCCTGACTCCAGTGTGGGGTCCCTCCCACAGGATACAGTGCAGATATCTGCTTTGACATGGGCCTTCATGGGCTGCAGAGGGACAACCTGCTTCACAATGGTCTTCCCCGTGGGCTGCAGAGGAATCTCCAGTGCCTGGACCACTTTCTCTCCCTCCTTCTGCACTCACTTCCATGTCTGCAGCATTGCTTCTCACACATTTCCTCAGTCCTCTCTCACGGCTGCTGTACATAATTTTTTACTTTTTCTTAAATATGTTATCAGAGTTAGCACCACATTCACTAGCTCAGCTTTAGTGATGGGTCTGTTTTGAAGCCATTCATTTCATATTAGGGCAAACACTTGTGTTGCTAAAATTCTGCATTTATATTTTATTATTTGCTCTCCAGCTCTTAAGTATCATGAATAAATGTCAGTCAGATGTGATTACAAGCCTAGTTTATAATATCTGAATTAAAAGTGATTTGGTCACTCTCGTAATTATGTATGTGATGCTACTTATTCAAAAGTCTTTCATGTGGATGTTCCTGCTTTCAATTGTAATATACTCAAGTGACTACATTTCTAGAATTTTGATAATTAAGACTGAATGATCAGGTGTCATACAGCACTCTGTCCTCTTTGATGGCTAAGTGCCTGTACAATCTGTGAAGAATCTATACCTGCTGGGAATTGTTGTTTTTTGATGTAGCTGCTTTATATTCAACCTTGAGTTTCCGCAAGATATGCACCTAGTAACTATATTTTCATAGATCATAGAATGGATCATAGAATAGTTAGGGTTGGAAAGGACCTTAAGATCATCTAGTTCCAGCCCCCTGCCATGGGGAGGGACACCTCACACTAAATCATCTCACCCAAGGCTCTGTCCAACCTGGCTTTGGTTGGTCCAACCTTCCAGGGATAGAGCATTCACAACTCCCATAACCTGTTACCCCTTGTCCTATCACTACAGTCCCTAGCAAAGAGTCCCTCCCCAGTATCCTTACAGGCTCCCTTCAGGTACTGGAAGGCTGCTAGGAGGTCTCCAAGCAGCCTTCTCTTCTCCAGGCTGAACAGCCCCAACTTCCTCAGCCTGTCTTCATACGGGAGGTGCTCCAGTCCCCTGATCATCCTCGTGGCCCTCCTCTGGACTTGTTCCAACAGTTCCATGTCCTTTTTATGTTGAGGACACCAGAACTGCACACAATACTCCAGGTGAGGTGTCACAAGAGGAGAGTAGAGGGGCAGGATCACCTCCTTTGATGTGCTGGTCACGCTCCTTTTGATGCAGCCCAGGATACGGTTGGCTTTCTGGGCTGCAAGCGCACACTGCTGGCTCATGTTCAGTTTCTCATCAACCAACACCGCCAAGTCCTTCTCTGCAGGGCTGCTCTGAATCTCTTCTTTGCCCAACCTGTAGCTGTGCCTGGGATTGCTCCGACCCAGGTGTAGGACCTTGCACTTGGCATGGTTAAAGTTCATGAGGTTGGCATTAGCCTACCTCACAAGCTTGTCAAGGTCCATCTGGATGGCATTCCTTCCCTCTAGCATGGCAGCAGAACCACACAGCTTGGTGTCATCGGCAAACTTGCTGAGGGCGCACTCAATCCCACTGTCCATGTCAGCGACAAAGATGTTGAACAAGACTGGTCCCAACACCGATCCCTGAGGGACACCACTCGTTACTGATCTGCAGCCTGACATTGAGCCATTGACCACAACTCTTTGCATGCAGCCATCCAGCCAATTCTTTATCCACCGAGTAGTCCATCCATCAAATTTATATCTCGCCAATTTAGAGACAAGGATGGTGTGTGGGACAGTGTCGAACGCTTTGCACAAGTCCAGGTAGATGACACCAACTGCTGTAACACCATCCATGAATTCCATAGTCCCATCATAGAAGGCCAACAAATTGGTCAGGCAGGATTTCCCCTTAGTGAAGCCATGCTGGCTGTCACCAAGCACCTTGTTGATTTTCATGTGCCTTAGCATGCCTTCTAGGAGAATCTACTCCAAGATTTTGCCAGGCAAAGAGGTGACTGACTGGTCTGTAGTTCCCAGGGTCATCCATTTTCCCCTTCTTGAAAATGCGGGTTATATTTCCCTTTTTCCAGTCATCAGGAACTTCACCTGAATGTCATGATTTTACAAATATGATGGACAATAAATATGACTTCTCAAATATGATTTTTCAAATATGATGGATATTTTCATGTCACAGATATAAACAAACAAAAAAAAAACTTATAGTTTTAGGTTTTAATGCATTATTAATTCAACACTTCTTCCCTTCAGGTATTTTCAGACCTTCTTTAGCAACAGTTTAATCATACTGTTGTTCATATTCCAACAGTATCTGCTTATCCTTGCTAATGTTTTTAAAATTTTAATGGAACTGATAGGGATGAAAACCTGTTCTATTTATTTTCTTTAAGAAAACAAGTAAGGGTGTCTGATGCGTTTATAATTAATTTAGAAAATAAATGAAATATGTCTAGTGTGTATGATATATTCTTAAATTTGCCTATTTCTAAATAGGCATAGTAGCAAAAGCAAACAAACCAAAAAAACCCAAGGGAAACTTTATAACATGAAAATAGATATATTTTAAGAATCAGTTTATTCACTAAGTTCCTTTTTTATCCTAATCATTTTACATTAGGCACATTTGGTGAGACGGGGGATTATTAGGTCTTCACTGAAAATTTAGGCTTAAGTAAGAATCACTGTAGTTAACCTAATTTTCTGAAGAAACTGTGAATTTGAGCTTCATCTCCAAAAGAAATATTTGCATCTTCAAATGGATATAATCCATTTACTGGTGAGTATAGCAAGCTGTTCTCTGAAATCTCAGTGTCCCATATGCAAATATCAAATTTACTTGCTATTCCTTTGATGTGGATTTTGGACTTAACAAGGTGTGCTAAACTTGAATCAAAATGCCATGACTGTCAATAACAAGAAAGTAGCCAAAGATGTTCTGAAATAGAAATAATCAAAGGTAGTTCTCCATATATGAAACATTAAGATAAATGTTTTAAAATTCCTTCTATCTCTAGGGGAAGGGGGCTGTCTTTTATTACTGGAATAAAAGCTAATTCATATGGTTTTGACCACTTCACATGAGAACCCGAGTTGTTATTGCTACTTTACTGGAGTATAATGTTCATCCTTACAAACACCTCAGAAAAGGCTTCTAAAAAATCCTCAGAAATTTGCTATTCACTCATTAATGGAAAGAATTGCAGGAGGATGTGATTAGCTACACACAAAATAACTAACTGGGTCCTCCCACAGGTTTCAGCTTCCTTCAGGAAATATCCGCCTGCTCCACCACAGGGTCCTCCACAGGAGACAGTGTAGATATCCACGCCTCATCAGAGTCCCTCCTGGTGCCTCAGGGGCATCTCCGTCTACATTTGACAAATAGACTTGTGAATAAAAAAATCTGTTTCTGAAATGAACTACTTGATCTTCAGAGCAAAAACATAGATGGCTTTGGTAGCAGATCAAAACAGGTGAACGGTTCTTCTGTGCTCGCATTACTGTAATTCCTTTCTGTCCCTCTCCATATTATCTGCGAAACAGAGAGAGAAAACTGGTTGCCGCATCAGTAACCATCAGTTGATTTGATACAGTAGAATAAAAGACTTTCTGAGAGCAAAGGACGAGGCAGATATGAACTGAGGAGGAGAGCAATACCAGCATCTAGAAGAGCAAGCATAAGGTTGACACAAAGATTTGGAAGTAAGAAAATCTGAAGAACACTACTGCTTGCATGCTGAAAAATGGAGAGGACAGCTGCATGCTTCTGGTTCTTGAATCACTGCAGACTATTTCCTTGCATTTTGTCTTCCTTCTGCTTGCTAGTACCAGTGTTTTGGCTGTGAAAAAAAAAAAAAAATGGGGAAAATAACAACTTTCTTAAGCAAAAACCAAAACAAAACAAAAACAAAAATACAATGTGTGTGCATGAAAAAATGTATGCCAATATTTCAGATTTTCTTTAAGTTTTGTCAGGTTAGAAATATGTTCCAGGGGATTACATAGCCTCTAAGAAACTGTATTACTCATTTTTTTTATATTTCTATGCTATATATATGATTCTGTAATTTATTCCCACTTAGTACAAAGCCTGGCTGCATCTCCTAGATATTGAAAGCTGCTTCATACTTCACCCTAAGCCAAGCTGAACAAGTCCCAGAACCTCAGCATCTCCTCACATAACAAGTCCTCCAGATCTGATCTGCTTCGGGGGCCTCTATTAAACTCACTTCGGTGTGTTAGTCTTTCCTGTGCTGGGCAGAGTATGCAGATGTGCTGAACTGAGGAGGATAATCCTTCCTCTTAATGCCCCGGCAGTGCCCATATGGATACCTTCCAGGGTGGTGCTGGCCATGGCTGCAGCCAGGATGCAATGCTGGTTTATGCTCAGCTTGCGTCTACCAAGGCCCCCAGGTCCCTTCCCTCAGACCACGTGTGCCCTTGCACGAGTGCTACCTGACCCAGGGCAGTACGCAGCATTTGTTCTTCAACTTCATAAAATTCCTGTTTGTCCATTTCTCTACCTGTCTAGGTCCCTCTGCATGGCTCTGAGTGTATTGACTATATTTGTTCTAATTCAGTGTCATTGCAAACATGATGGTACATTCAGCCTTTCTTCTGTAGGTTATTAGTAAATAAATAGGTTGTTCTAATGCTGTATTTCACTGAAGTAGGTCATACATGCTTCTTCATTGTCAATGGTAGTTATCACTATTATGTAGGAATCCCAGTCATGGAGTGAAAATATTGTCTTCAGACATTTTGCAAATAAGCAACCTAAAATTTAGTCTTCTAAACTTCCTTTTTTGATCTTTTTAATTCTCCACTCTGGGGTTAAGAATTCACAATTTCTCTTTATTATTTTTGTTACAATTTTTGATGCTCTAAAAGATCTATCTATTCAATTCTATATCCTTTCTTTGAAGAATTGAATGATTATATATTTTCACACATGCAACCCAACCTGAGTGTATGATTTGACTCTTATAATAACACTTAGAATTTTCCACTTCCAGGATGACTATGACAGCAAGCATTCTTTTCAGTTAAGGAAGTTTTAAAATAAGATCTAATTGTGACTACCTTTTTTGTTTTATTAGGTATTCTAATAATAGTGATAGTTTCTTGATATTTGACTAAAGAATGTCTCAAAGCCAAGAGCTGCTTTATGAGATTATTTATTTATTTAAACACCTTGAGTATGTTCATTTAAACATGCACATATTTAATATTTTGTGTGTGAAAAGGAAAATGATTTGAGAATTGACAACTTCTCTCTTTCTTTGCTTTTCACTTTCCTGATGCTATCTAATTTCTCACAGCATTTTCAAATAGCACCTTAACTGAGAGATTAATTTCCACTACAGAATCAGCTGCCAGTTTAAATGTATTTGAAATATAAGTATTATTTACCTTTCATGGTAGCGGGTAGTGGCTGTGAGGGTGGTAGTATTTTGGAAAAGGTTCTTAGCATCTAAAAAGGAAAACAGTTTCTGCTGCCTGTTTTCCAAGATTTGTTTCTGTTTCTAAAAACCTGTAGAAATCTGGAGTTAAAATTCATGACAGGAAGAAAGTAATTATTTATCTGTAAGAAGGATGTTTCAGATGCTTTGCTAATTTGCCTTGAAAACCTGTGCTTAATTAATTAAACTTTGTAATTACCACTTACACCTTGATTGCAATTAGCAGAGCTCTTTTGCCACTGTTATGGCTGACTGATACCCATCTTCATTCTTTCACCAGATGCAGCATCTTTACTGGAGTACCTTTTACCAAGAATTACTTTTCTGGTTATATAATTATGAATACCAAGGTGGTATGATAGGTATTATAGGTGGTTCATTTTTTCCTATTTAATGTTCTACTTTGTAGAGTATGCATAAAGATACGACAAAGATTGTGAAAACTGCAGATTACTGAGCATTCCTCATGTAGTAAAGTCTCACATTTGTTTTCTTCTTTTGAATTCCTGCAACAGTCATTTTGCTCTTCTTTAGATTTGCTGACCCTTCTATTAGTAGTGCATTCATCCAGATTAAAGGTTGGACTGTCGGGGGGGGGGGGGATAGAGAAGGGGATGCACTATTTTCCTCTTTGCATCTCTTCTGTTTCGTGAGTGTATTGCATAACCAAACATACCCAAAACATGATTACTGAATCTTCTTTTATAACTATTCTATATGTGATGTTAGCCGTTAGTTCAGCTTTTTTATATCAACACTGTCACGATGGATGCTACTTGACTTTCAGCATCTGTGGAGAGCTTGAAAATCTCTTCTGTAGTGAGAAATGGTCCACCAATACCTGACCAATTTTCTTATTTCAAGAAGCATTGATATTGATTCTAAACAGAGAGAGGAGATTTTCTAAAATACGTTAGAGACTTAACATAGAATGTAAGAGATGTTACAGAGGAATTTGGAGACCGAATGGTTGAATTTATTGACATTTTATCACTGGTAAAATATCTGGAATTTTAAGTACAAAATACTTCCCTGACAAAGCTAACACTTCTAAAATTAACTTGTCTGTTAATTTTGCTGTTAAATTAAGAAAGTTGTATTGAAAACTAATATCAATATAAGTTTCAAATCTGCACCTTCCATAACTTTAGACAGTTCAGGGTTGGTCATATGGCTGATTTGAAGACAGCAAGGTGACAGTGTGATTGATATAGTTGATGCTTCTAGCCAGTCCAAGTTTCAGCATGCACTTGTTTGATTAAAAACTGCCTTACTCCTGCATGTGACAAAGACAAAAAATGTTTATTTTGGAATGTGTAAATGCTAGCATTTTGAAGGGAATTTATTTTGCATTAGAAGCCTATTTTGCAGGGTAGTCATGGGTCATTGATAGCACTGCACAAGGCATAATTGCAAGAGGACTTAAGTTTTCATGTAAGAGGCGTTTTCAAGAAGTACTTTAAAGAACAAATATGTATTCACAATCACTCTTCCATTTTCTTTGTAAGCAGAGTAAATCAGGGTAAGAGCTAGATTTTTAATGCACAAAGCCCTCAGATTTAACTGTGGAGACAAAGAAATGCCTGTATGGTGTTAAAAGGAGGGAGTGGCCTGGATTTTTTTCTATGAAGGCCTGATGAAATTCACTTTTATCATGTTGTCTGCAGTAAAATTTTTAAAAAAAAAGCAACACAACAAAGCACAAAAGAAAACAAGCCAACCAAAACCAACCAACATTGCAGTAGTATGTATTTGCCTACACATACATTTTTAGTCTACTGAAAAAATGTTTCTAAAATTCATTCTTAAACACCTACTCTGTTTTGTGAGCAATGCTTGAAGCACCTACATTCTGGTTTATATCTATTTGCAATTATGTGTCGGGAAGTGAGCACACTGGCAGGAAGAAGGGAAGCTATGGTTTCTGCTGGTCTCAGGACAGTTGCAGCCTGTCTAACCCTCAAATAAGGAACAAAAATAGGCAAAATAGCAAAGTGTCTTTTATCTCTTTGTACCAGGTAAAGGAATCATTTCCCTTTGGGTATGAAGTAGTCACATTCTACTGATTAATTACTTTCAAACTGCCACTGATAGTTTATTGTCCTAAAAAGCTTGCAGCAGTATTTGTGGTCTGTTCATTCCCAGTGTCCCTGAACAGTCCAATTTGTAGTGAAAAGAAGAATGAGGAAGGTATGTCAAACTGTAAATTTGCTTTTTATTTTTTTTCTTATATGTGTACACTTGTATGGTGTAATTGTTCTTCACAGAAATACCTAATAAAAAATATGAAAGGCAAAAGAAGAAACAATGGCAGCACATAAATGAAATACTAAATGCACTGTTGTATAACATAGATGTGATTTTTTAAATCCATGCTGGTAAAGGAAGCTTCTCAGAATTATTGAACAAAAAAATGTTTTAAATTGAAGGTAAAGCTTAAAGAGGCAAAGGAATCTGCCTTACTGAGACCACTTTAAAGAAATTTAAAATTAATCTAAACCTCATAAGTAACTTTTTATGCTCCAAGCTTTATTAATACTGTCATCAGTGCACGCGTGCTTGGCAGCACTAATAGTGACAGACATTCACATCTTTCCAAAGAGGTCTTACTCTATCTGTCCACCATAGATAGTAATAAACAGCATAAAGAAAAAAGCAGAATTCAGGATCTTCAGAGATCCTACATGCCTACATGATTGTAGAAAACTAAAAGTTGGTAGTGTGTTTTTGTTTTAATAGCAGACTGCTTGCTTTCAATGGTATTCAGACTTCAGATGTACTTTATAGGCCAAATTGAGGTGGTATTGCTGAAGTGGTGTTGTTCTCTTGCAGGTAGAAAAGTCTGTTTTGGGAACATTTGGGAAGCAGTTTGTGCCTACAGTTTTCTTTAGGAGTCTTCCAGGAACCCTTCTACGAAGATACAGGGCATCTTGGCGTGATTGCTCCTAGAGCTTCAGGAAGTAGGCACAGAAAAGGGTCTGATGCTTTCTAGAAAAGCTTTAGTACCACAAAATGGATAATGCTGCAATGTCCCATCTCCATAACTGGAGAAAATGTTGTTTGTTCTGGGATGAGAGCTGAGGTGCTTAGAGAACCAGAGCTTTTAGCCTGCTAGGCAAAAATACTTTGCTTTCAAAATTAATGTTTTTTTTTCCTGGTAGATACCTGTAGGAATAGTTGAATGTCATGAGTCCAAATGATTAAAGATGAAGTACTATTCAGGAGGAATAATATTTTGTGCAATCATAATTTTCATAGTATATGGAACTGCTGTGTGACAGACCAGTTGAATTAATCAAAAGCTGATTAATTAGAGGAAGCACTAACAAAAGTCCTCCTTTTGGATAGCAGCTCCAATGCCAGCACGATCTGCAGTAGAGCACTGTAGTGTAATGTACATGGTAGTTTCCTGAACCAAGGAAGCCTGAGGGGAGAAGAAAGACCCACCAGAGGCCTGTAGTTCATGCATGCGAGTTACAGGCCTGTCAGTCTGAACTTGGTGCTGGGGAAGATTACAGAGCTGATCATCATGGCATGTGGAGGACACTCAGGTAATCAGGCCCAGCCAGCCTAGTTTTATGAAGAGCAAGACCTGTTTCACTAACCTGATCTCCTATGACAAGGTGACCCACATAGGGCTTGAGGGAAAGGCCATGGGTGTTGTTTACCTGGACTTTAGTGAAGTCTTTGATACCGTTTCCTACAGCATTCTGATGGAGAAACAGGCTGCTCATGGCTTGGACAGGCATACTGTTTGCTGGGTAAAAAAATGCTGGATGGCAGAGCCTGAAGAGTGGAGATGAATGGAGTTGAATCCAATTGATGGCTGGTCATAAGTGGTGTTCCCCAGGGCTCAGGACTGGGAACAGTTCTGCTTAATATCTTTATCAGTGATCTGGACCATAGGATTGAGTGCACCCTCAGTACATTTGCAGAAAATACCAAATTGGGTGAGAGTGTTGATCTGCTTGAGCGTAGGAAGGCTATAGAGGGATCTGGATAGCCTGGATCAATGGGCCAAGGCCAGCTGTATGAGATTCAATAAAGCAAAGTGCCAGATCCTGCACTTGGGTTACAACAACCCCATGCAATGCTACAGCTTTGGGGAAGAGTGGCTGGAAAGCTGCTCAGTGGAAAAGGACCTGGGTGTGCTGATTGACGGGTGGCTGAACATAAGCCACCTTGTGCCCAGGCAGCCAAAAAGGCCAACGGCATCTTCACCTGTATAAGAAATAGTGTGGCCAGCAGGACCAGGGAAGTGAAGTGATCCTTCCCCTGTATTTGGCACTGGTGAGGCTGCACCTCAAATACCATGTTCAGTTCTGGGCCCCTCACTACAAGAAAGGCATTGAGGTGCTGGATCATGTCCAAAGAAGGGCAACAAAGCTGGTAAAGGGTTCAAAGCAGAAATCTCATGAGGAGCAATTGAGGGAAGTGGGGTTGTTTAGCCTGGGGGAGGCTGAGGGGAGACCTTATATTTCACTAAAACTACTTGAAAGGAGGTGGCAGTTAGGCAGGTGTTGGTCTCTTCTCCTAAGTAGTAAGTGAGAGGACAAGAGGAAACAGCCTCAAGTTGCACCAGGGGATGTTTAGACTGGATATTAGGAAAAACATTTTCACTGAAAGTGTTGTCAAGCTTTGGAACAGTCCGCCCAGGGAAGTGATTGAGTCACCAGCCTTGGGGGTATTTAAAAGACACCGTAGATGTGGCAGTTGGGGACATGGTTTACTGGTGGAATTGGCAGTGTTAGGTTAACGGTTGGAACCTTACTGTTCTTAAGGGTCTTTTCTAACCTGAATGATTCTATGACTCTACTAGACTAACAGTTCTGTATACCACAGCTACACACTTACTCATGGAACAATCATGCCATATATGTGATTGGAGGTTCTTCTACTTTCCTCAACTGTAATGTGCTGTTACCTAGAAAGATTCTCAGGATGAAAGTCTCTGCCCTATAACAGCTGAGATGCGAATGAGACACTGTTGCTGACTTAAAATTCTGTTCCCCTCCCCAGTGCATCTCTTTTCTTTGTTAAGCTCAATATATTCTGCAGTAAACATATCAGCCTCTGCAAGATTCAGTAATTTCATTTTATTTAAAAAGATTAAAATCTAGGAAGATGGTTGATTGGAAGTTTTACTGGATTTTCTATTGATACATAATTTATGCTAACACTATAACATAATTTATGCTAACACTATATACAAGGGACATGACCTTACGCACTAATCAAAGAGAAAGATAAGTTTATGCTGAATATTAGCACTTTAACAAAGCTGGTATAATTTAACCATGTTTGTTCTTTCTTGCAACCACTTTTCCCAAAAGGATGAGGTAATGGGGAATGATAATGTAGAATTGTTCTGTGAAACATGATGGTATGTTGTAAATATTTGACCTTTCCATCATTTAAGCAATAAGACACTCCAGGATGCGCTGTTGAAGCATAATATTAACACAGTTCACTTTACACTGAACTTAGTATGCATGCTGATATCATACAGCAATGGGCACCCTGGAGTGTTTTATGAAGGTATAAAATGCCAGATAAATTACTATAGGGGATTTCCTAAGTCTATCATGTTTTTAAATAATCAATGAAAGGTTATATTTAAAAATAAAACAAACAAGGCAAAAACCCCACATAACTATGAAGAGCCCTTAAACAAATCCAAAGGTTTTCTATTATTAATTTTATGCATTTGTTGGTATTCAAAGGCCAACTTAGCCTAGAGCATGTTGCATAAACTCTAGTATAAATACATAGTAGTAAAAAGCCCATGTTGGGAGACTGAATTGAAGTAGATAAAGCTAGCTAGTTTTGTATTTAAGTGTAATTACTAAATAGGATCAAACATATTTTCAATCACTTCCATGTTTGTGTGTTCTCAGTAACATTTGTGTGTGCTCAGTAACATTGACTTATGACTTTCCAGGGCTTTGACACAAATGTATGCTTTCATGTCTTCCTAAAGTTTTACTGCATTTCTTGCCATCAGTAACTCATAACCTGATTTTTCATTTTTCCTCTTTCACATGTTTTTCCATGTATGAAATTCCCTTGCCTCTTTGTATTCAATAAATGCCCTTATAGAATTTAGAAACAAACAACAACAAAAAAATATCAAAAAGCTCATCTAATAATTTCACTGGAAATCCTGTTACATTGTCCTGGGTTCAGCAGCAGCAGTCATTTTTCTCCTTCTTGGTAGCTGGTGCAGTGCAGTGTTTTGACTTTGGCCTGGGAACAGAGCTGATAACTATGATGTTTTGGTCTGGCCAAGGACTTTGTGAGCCTCATGCTCTGCCGGGGAGGAGGGGAAGCTGGGAGGAGGCAGAGACAGGACACCTGACCCAAACTGACCAAAGAGGTATTCCATACCACAGCACATCATGCCCAGGATGTAACTGGGAGTTACCCAGAAGGGCTGGGAGACTGCAGGGTTGGAGAAGGTATCAGTCAGTGCTTGGTCGCGCTGGGTGGGGGGAGTTATCGGTCGGCTGGTGGTGAGGTGTTGTATTCTCTTCTCTTGTTATTTCCTTTATCATTATTATCATTGGTGGTAGCAGTAGTGATTTGTGTTATACCTTTGTTACTAAACTGTTCTTATCTCAGCCCGTGGGAGTTGCATTCTTTCGATTCTCCTCTCTGTCCCTCTGGGAGTATGGGGAGGGAAAGAAGGGGGGGGGGGGGTGGTGAGTGAATGAATTGCCTGACTGGGTTTAAACCACGACATATATAGAACCTGAATTGGCCTTAAATTTTCATCCTGAAGACATTATCTTATTTGAAGACTTAGCTTCTTGGGGAGTACAATGTTCCAAATTACAAAGAGAGATCTGATTTTGTAAATGCAGGTAGAAATATTTCCAAAAGAATAGAAAGACAGTCAGAAACATGTTCAAGCTATCGTATGAGTCTATGTGTGCCCCTGTGTGGTTTCATCCACATATCTGATAGCCTGTACATAAAAACCCAGTTATTATGTGGATCATCGGCATCTTTGGATGCTCACTTTTATGGTTAATTCTCTAAACTATACTACTTGAATTGTAACTGTAAATTGCATACCTGTTTTAACCATTTATTGCAATGTTAATATTAATCGTGCTACAGGAAAATTCTTCAGGAATGCACAGAGAGAGTTGTCAGCTGGGCAAAGCATACCACAACATACTACTAAGTAGCTTTGGGAAAGGATAAAGTTATGGCAAGTGTCATATATAAAGCTGGGTAAGCAAACTTCCTCAGAAATTAGATGAGCTGGGGTGAAGGGGAAGAGAGAACAGAGAAGAATGATACCATATTCAGTGATATCAAAAATTGTAATTGTTAGGAGTCCCATGAGAAAGAATGTGTACAGGTGATCTAACTTAACACAGACTAGAAGTTTTTAGTCCTTTGGAGCTTGTGTAGGATGAGATATTAATAAACGTTTGGATTTACTGTTTTTTTTTGTTGATGGATATTTTTTTCCTTTCCTACAAACACTCAGAAACTGAAGATTTGATTTATATAATAAACTAACCCTGCAGTTATTGACATAATTGGCAAGCAAAAAAAAAAAATCCATATTAAAGAATGCACTTCCATGTATTACTGACAATACCAAAGCAATCTACATACAGATTTTGGAGCATCTAACCACCTCCCTATAATTCCAAGTGTAGTTCAGAGATCTAAAGAAAAAGGCATGTGCAGTGGAGGTGAGGTATGCTTCTGTGTTATAAAAAACAGGTTCAAGATGTATGCCTTGCAACTCTAGGAGAAAGGACCTCAGCCTGTTATTACTGATTCTTAGAGAGGCAGTCTGCGGTTTTAGGTTGGCATTACAACTGAAATGGAAGGAAAATGCCCCGTAAAAACTTTAAAGAAGAAAACTTTCTTCCCAGTAAGGGAATTGTTATTAACAATAACAAATTATCCAGCCCAGGATTGCCCAACCAATGGGTTCTTATTTAATCAGTCCTCAAAAGTGGAAGCCCGAGCAGGAGAAAAATTTTGATTGGGACTGTGAAACTAGAGATCACTGGTTGTTTGTATGGTTACCTAAAATGGCTACAAAGGTTATAAAGCTAGTGATAAATATACAGTAAATGTGCTGTGGAATTTAATTTTAAAAAATATGGGGACATATTAATGACTGAAACTATTAATGACATATTCATGACTGAGTTATTAATTTTCTTGAAATATATATTTGTTATAGAAGAACAGACTCATATCTAAGTCACATGTAAACAAGACAAAAGTTAATTGTCTAGGAAAAGTAGGAAGGTCAGACTCAAAGCCAACAATTACAAGGAAAAGACCTCTTTAAATGGGAATGAAGGTAAACATTATATTTCATTACTAAAAGTGATAAATGACTTATGATTGAATTCGTTTTCCCTGCAATAATACATTTCAAAATGTCATATTTACACTAAAATAACCTTTCCAGGAAAACAAGAATCTGGTGTGGGATTTATAAATATTTTGCTAAAAGGTCTCATGCTTCACTAAGTTCCTTCAATTTGCAATTCATTATTTTGTTAATTTAAATGACAAGTGGTGTGCTAGTTTTTTTTTAAAGAAAGGAAAAAAAATCCCCTTCCTTTTAAAATACAAAAATAACTTCCTGCTTTAATATAGCACAAAATATAATTAAACCTGAACAAAGCATTCTGAAATAATTTTCAAATGAACTTTTTTTATTTCTTATTTAGATCTTCTAGCAACAGCTGTTTGACTTGGGTTTGTTTGGGTTCCCTCTTTCTCTCCTCCTTCTGCCCCAGAAGATAATGAAGAAATCTTTAAAGGAAATGGTAGGATTTAAATGTAAAACTATGTTATATAAATACATTTGAGTAACTTTAAAAAAAGCCTTTCAGCTTCCTTGCAAATTTTTCACTATCTCATGTTGTCATGTCACGGAAAGGTCATGTAGTCATTTAGTTCTACTTTCTCTGACAATTTTGTCCTATCAACCTACAATATTCAGCACCACAGGGCATTAAAATAATACTACAGAAAAAATGTACTGAGCAGGGAGGGAGGAAGCAAGGGAAAAACTTTTGCGAGCTTCTACACAATATTTTTGGATTTTTTTTTCTGTGATACTCATTTGCTTGCTAGCAGCAAATCCGTCACTATGCTTGCAAAGAATTTTTATTGTGAAGTTATTTTACAGTGGCAGCAAACTTTGAATTTTCAACTATTACAGGAATAAAGCTATTGATTTTGAGAGAGAGGGAAAGACAAGTTAGGCAAAACATTATGTCTGCCCTTCAGGCAATTAGCAAAGAAGTGCTGAAGCATTGTATCCTTTAAGGCCTATAAAATTTATATGTAGAGGCTATGAAGGATGTGTTATGTTTAGATGTCCTTCTCTGTGAAACACTTAAAATATTTCAACATCATGTTGCCAGAGGAAAATACACGTACCTGAACTAATCTCACGGATTTGTTCTACAGTCACAGAAGAGCAAGATATTTCCTTGGTGCAATTGATTGGAGCATCATGGAGTAAAGAAGTGAAGGAAATCTGATGAAACATGTCCTAGGGGTGTGGGGTTGCACTACTAACCGTAAAGGGAGACTGGGTGACTAGCTCAGATGACAGACCAAAAATAAGGCTAGGTGAACTATAGTCCTTTACCTTATGGCCTTATAAATGGCTATTTAATAAAATTAAAAAAAAAAAAAATAAATCAACAAAACAACAAGAACAACAACAAAAAAACCTCTAACCCAAAATATGAAACACCATTTAGCAGTTTTTATCCTTAGAAAAAAGGTAAAACAAAAAATACTTAGATGAAGGAGTTTCTGTTGCAGGAATTTCTACTTGATCTCCAACTAAGGTAATGATATTATTTGATTTTAGGTAATGCATGAGAAGCAGAATGTCCAAAATGCAGTAGGTTCTACTAGCAGGTATAGAAACACAGCAATGTAGATACTTCTAAATTACTGTGAAAAAGGCTTTTCTAATTAACGGATAGCCAATTCAATTCGACCAAATTCAATTAGAACAAAAATATTGGCAAAGAAATCAGCTACTCTTGCCTTTTAAGGCCAGAAAGCAGAGAGTGTACTGTACCCCTAAAGGTACAATATTTCTTGTTTTAACCAAAAAGTGAAGAAATATTGCTGACCTAAAATTATTTCCTTCTACAAAGAGCATCTCTATGAGCTATGAATTTGGAACTATATTGTCCTGCTTCCTCGGTATGTTATTAATTTATTTCAGAAATTATTACTATTGACACTAGGATGAAAAGAGGAATAATTGGTTATTAGAACATTTGGTAGCTGCACTGGTTGGGAGAGGACATTAGTAGAATCTTGAAAAAAGATAAGAATCCATTTACTGTAGAGCTAGGAACCTGAAACAGAAAAAAGAGGGCTATCTCGTTCTCTCTGAGGGTTACCATTTGTCGAGGGAAAATAGATGCCTATCACATCTTGAAGAATTTCAGTCTTTTTCTTTTTTCTCTTCTTCTTTCAGATCAAATTATGAACTCCTGTAAAAAGATTGCAAAATATATAAAAAACATGTATAAACCAGTTTGTAATCAATGCATTAAAAATCAGTATTTGGACATAACGTAACACATGGTTATTTCTTAAACTGCAATACACTGAAAATTAGCATTCTCAAATCCTTCTGTTACATATTTAGTACAGAAGTTACACATTGATATATAAACCATGGCTTTAGTCTCCTGCATGCTAGTACTAGTACTTTTATAAGCAGTGTTATACATGGACTAGACGTTTTTTAAAGCACAAACACTCATGAATTCCAACATGCGAGTTAAAAATTCAGCCTTTATGCTGTTTTCAGTATGTACTGAGACACTAGGGTATTTAAAACAAAAAAGTAGTGCAGGAATATTCTCAGCCTTGAGAACTCTTGCCTCTAGTGTTTCTAAACCATCTTTTATGCTGATTGCACACTTGGTAGATAGATGGAAGTTAATAGTAACCTTACCTGACAGAGTGCATAGGTTAAGCAAATAGAGATGTTCTTTGATTTTTTGGCTTGCTCTGGCTAGAGAACTGTGACTGTATTCAGTTCTGAGGAGGGGCCCGTGATTTACCCAAATAAAAGCACACATTCTGAAGTTCAAATGGACTTAGCTGTGAAAATGAAATTAAAATATTCTGGCTGCAACAACTGCGCATTAACTTGTCACACAGGTCATTTAGATAAGTAATGCAGAGCAAGTAACCAAAGTGAATAATGTGATGAGTAATTTCCAGATCCCATACAAGCTGCTATATTTGGAGCTATTTTTTAGTAACATGTAGGCTCATGTCTTGAATAGTTAGTACATATGGCCATGGAGATTTTCAGTCCTTAATACAAAAGCATGCTGAAATGCATTATAGATGCCCAGCTCTGTGTTTTCTATCTGTCCCATTACCTTTAGCTCTGTGCTATTCCAGTCCCTTCAAATGTGTTTAGCTTTCTCAAACTCTTTCACAATGACTCAAATCCTTCTCCTGCAGTCAACATGAATTTCTGCTAGTCAAGTGTTCTCTGTGAAGGTTGGGGAAGTCGAAAGGTCTTTTCTCTTCAGTTATGAATTAGTTTTAGGTTTGCACTGAACACTTACAAATGTAACTCTCAAACAGCCATATAATCTGCGCATTATGTATGTATAATAGGAACGAATAAGGTCGGAATTTAGAAAAGTTTGTTTGTAAATATCCAAGGAAAAGAATAAGTTGGATGGGGAGGGAAGCGGTTAAGACATATGTTTAAAGTAATCTGCAGGTATGGCATAGAATGTTACCTTCTGTTCTGGGAACAGGAATGAGAAATGTGAGACAGCTGTGAGTGCATGATGATACATACTCATTTCAGTAGAGTTGTATGTACCGCATAGCGTTATATTAAGAAGAAATGAGTTTTCCAGAGCTTACAAATCAATCTTTCTAAACCTTTCTGTAGTAGTGAGTTTCTCAATGGAATCCCAAAAGATTTTGAGGCACAAAAATTGGATTTTTTCAGACTATAAACTCCCATATTTGCAATTTCTACTAGGATGATTATGTCACATACTAGAACAAAAAGGTCTGTATAAACAACTCCCTGCCTATTCATAAATCCCTGCAAGACGGACTGTGCTTCTAGGCTTATTTTCAGTCCTTTCAGTGTCTGTCTGGGTTACTGCAAATCCTGCAAAAAGCCCTTTAGATATTTTTTTTTGCTGTCTCCACAGCTGCCTGGCTGTGTGCTGCCTTCTTTCTTCAGCAGTCCATGTCTTTGCATGAGCTGCAGTCTGTCCACTTGTGCAATGACTGCTTGTGCAATTAGCAGTATGGAAACATTACCTCTGGTGCATATTCACTGTCTCCATGGATATCACTTTTGTCTTTCCATTTCTACCTTGTCTGGTCACTCTTCTTGAAGGAACAAAGCACACAAGAGAGAAGTCAACACATAAAAGAGCTGCTGTTTAGCAGGCTGCCACTACACATACCAAGTCTCTTATAGTCAAGGGTTTGAATTGCAATGAACCAGCTACACACTTGATGGGGGGGGAGGGTTGCATAGGAAACAAGCAAACATAAAGCAATCAGATGTTAATGTCAGAGAAAATTTTGCAGTATCGTTGGTGAAGGGCTGGCTGGAATGAGGCTGGACAGCTAGGATATAGTTATCCTGGTACTATCATGGTTTGTTTTCTGTGTTGCAGCTTATGTGGTGTGGCTACTATAGGTCTGAAAAAGTTTTTGATTTAAAAAACAGTTTTCAGGGTAGTAAGCCAGTTGTTGCAATATTAACACAGAAAATCTATCTCAGAGTCCTCGGAAGTTTTACCGGTATAAGGTCATGGAATTAGATTCATAATGCTTGTGTTGTATTTTAGCACCTAATGCAGCCACAGAATAGTAGAAAAGGTCAAATATTTTTATTTTAGGCTCCAGCAAGCCTGGTATTACTAGAAAAATAATTCTGTCGAGTAGACGGGCTTGTCTGCAACTTATGCTACTGCCAGTGGAAATGAAATATGATGATGGTGCTCTTTGTAGTATAAAATAATTAGTGAGAAACATTCAGTAAATTACTGAAGAAATCTTCTGTTATAATAGTGCATCTGCTACCTAATGAAACAAGTGGCATTTGGACCATTTTCTGTTAGTGAACTGAGATGAATGCAAGGAGAACGACTGATAAAACATGAGTTAACATGTACAATGACAATAATTTAGTATGTTGTGCATTTGCTATGATTATTTGAAAATAGTCCTGTGTTGTATCAGGTCAGTGCTACATTTTTATATTGGTTTGAGAATTTTTTAATTTGACTTTTAAGTTGAGGCTAAACTAGAACTTACATATGTGTGTAGTAATGTTGCTTTTCATAACTTGTTTGGATTCCAAAACAATTTATAAGCATTGGTGTCTATATTTTGCAGTTTACTTTTTTGGATACCAGTTGGGGTTTTATTCACTATATGGAAAGGTCATGGACAAGAAATAAAAAGGAGATGATGGCAGAACTTAAAAAACAACTTAACAACTTACTGTTGTGTCAAAAATAATAATTGGCCGTGAATTCAGTATAATCAGTGATGTTACTGCATGCAGGCAAACTGTCTCTCTTTTCTTTCAGTGCTGATAAGGGAGCACAGTCCTCTTACTATTTTTTATAGGCTTTTCAAAAATACCAGGTTAGCTCATAAATGCATCAAATTACTTTAGATGACTACATTTGCTCTTGCTATGTTTTTTGTAATTTTGGGGTTTGGGGATTTTTTCCCCCTAGGTGCTGAGTTATAGTGGAAGTGATCTGGCAGGAGTTGATTGTTTTCTTATTTCTTCCTATTAGAAACTATTTTAGCAGCATTCAAGTAAAGTGTATCTGAGTCAGAATAAGACTATTGGTATGGGAGGATGATAGAATGCAATCTGCCACCGAACAATGCTATATGAATGTTTCACGTGTTTCACAAAAAGAATGAAATGGATATAAAAAGCAATTCTCTTTGGTCTGAAATTTCACAAACACAGAAATTACAGCCTCATATTTGCCTCACAGGCTGTATGGTGTTTTTCACCATGGGTTTTAGACTGCATTAGTCAAGCTACATTTTAGCTTTCATTTTTTCCTATGTTCTTCTGTTAGTTGCAATTATTTTTCTCATAAGATAAATTTATGTTGTAAATTTACTGGAAATAAATCTGCTGACATTAGAAGATGGCAACAAAGCATTAGCTTTCCTTTTTGCCACAAAAAGAAAAGTTACTTGATCAATTGACCTGTCAGAATGTGTCTGTGAGTCTGTGTATAAAAATTATATTTTTCCTGAGAGAAAGAGAGAATTTGACAACCTAATGTGTTTATACAAGTACCTCTGTCTGTGTTTTTTTTCTGGAAAGGGTTTTATAGTTCAGTTGAATTTCCTTTGCACAGGCTTCTTTTTTGCTGTAAAATTAAAGCTCCTCAGGATTACTTTCTCTGAAATCTTCAGGTGCAGGTGAAATGCTAGGCTGTCATGGTAACTTGCAGAAGTAGACGAAAGTAAAACACAATATAAGTAATATAAGCCACTATAGATAGATATATATTTATACATATAATAGGAAGATACAGTGGCTGAGAGCAGGGGTCTTGTATTAAAACACAACTGAGACTGTGATTGTGGCTCTAGTTACCTTCAAGAGCAGAATGGACATGTGGGATCTGCATGCATAGCCTGTAAATATGATTTTGCCAATGTTAGCAGATGCCCAATGGTGCCCTGAGGCCTTCTCTGTCAGGTCCTGGCCCTGGTCTGAGTGGTGATGACCACACCAGTTGCTGAGGAGTGAGTGACTCTCACTTCTAGGGGTGAGCTGGGGTTGCCACTACACATACCAAGTCTCTTATAGTCAAGGGTATAGTCAATCCATTGGTGGTGGGAGCCCTGCTGAGGGCAAATGCAGAAATAAACCCAAACAAACCCAAGGCTGAGGAAGAAAGCATTGACATGCTGCTCTATGAACTTCTTCGGGCAAAGTCCTTGCGTGTGAACCCCTCTTCAATCCCCAGTGCTTTTGTTCGAGGAAGATTTAAGCTGCCCATAGGAGGATCCAGAAGGGCATTGCAAGGGTGAGCTTAACACCAGTGAAAACGGGTCAGTATTAGTAGTTTTGTGTTTATGGTGGTTTTGAAGGTGATATTATTAGTGAATCTTTACTGTGGCAGTTATACTGTGAATATTAGCATTACTGGACCTGTCATAACTGTTGTGATTTTGTTAAATTTTAATAAGGTTAACAATGGTTTGGAGGTTTTTCTGTATATATAGTGTTTTCCCATTTTGTCAATAACAAGATTTTGAGTGTAACATTATTCTCGTTACTTTGGGTTTAACTAAACTGTTAAGCATTCTGTTTTATATCGTAATGAAATCTGACGTTGGAGTTTATAAGAAAAAAAGTCGCATGGATTTTTTCAGGGTTTTGACACAATCATTCAAAGAACCAATGAGACTTGTCCTTTGTTCTACGTGGGTGTTGGTCCTCTTGAAGTATGGCATCCTTTAGAGGAAGAAAAACGTAAGGCAAATGACTTTCAAACTTCATTTCTAGAAATGAATGAAACCTTTTAGGAATTGCCTGGATATTACTCCTTTTCCTTGTAATCGTAGCCTCAACCTCTTGAAGCTGTCTGAAAATCCTCAAAGGATTTTTTTTTCTCAGATTAGGAAATCCTAGATTATTTTTCCTAGAGCATATCTATTTAATATTCTTTAAAGATAAGCTTTGGTAGAGAACCTGATACTGTGAAAATTTCATTTAGAGGATTTGCCTATACTTAAGCCTACTTTTGATGAAGAAAAATCCATTTAAAAGGTACATGGCAACTGAAAAAAAAAAATAAAAAATTGCCTTGGGGAAATTTAAATCTGCCTGAATTTTGGACCAGGGAGGATTTGTGCCCATGTATATCATCATATTTCAGTTTATGATTTCTTTTTCAGTATTGTGACTTTTTTTCTCAAATAGCATATTGCTCAGATACTGTTGCTGGGTTTTAAGAAATGTTTCCCTGTGTGCATTCTAGGACTCATTAGTCTGAACCTTTTCAGTCTCAGTTTTTGGTGAGTGTGACCGTTGGCAGAATAGTTTACTGTGTGATACGAAACACAGTATTTAAAATAACTTGAGATATGAGAGTATCTTTCATTCCTCCATAAATTCCTGTCAGAATAGTTCTAGAAGCATTCTTCCTCATCCTGATTGAAACCATGACTAAGCTTAAGTTCAGGAGTTAAAACATAATTTAATTCCTGTAAAGGTAGCTAAAGAAAAAAATATCACATAATCTTAAATATTTGCTAATAATCCAAATAGCAGGAAAAAGCTGCAGAGTTTTGAGTTTTCCATTGCAGTTTGTTTGCATAAGAAAGATTGTGTAGACATGTCTACTCTGCATGAATCTGTGCCATGGGTTGAGCTATAGCAGTCATTTTTCTCCTTAGTAGCTGGTGCAGTGCTCTGTTTTTGACTTTCAGCCTGAGAACAATGCTGATAACCCTGATGTTTTTAGTTGTTGCTCAGTAATGTTTACTCTGATGAAGGACTTTCTGAGTCTCATGGTCTCCCAGGGAGGAGGGGAAGCCAGGAGGAAGCACAGAAAGGACACCTGACCCAAACTAACCAAAAAGGTATTCCATACCACAGCACATTATGCCCAGTATATAAACTGGGGGCAGTTACCTGGAAGGGTTAGATCACTGATCAGGTTGGGCTGGGTATCAGTCAACAGGTGGTGAATTCTCTTCCCTTGTTATTTCCCTTATCATTATTATTATTGGTGGTAGAAGTAGTGGTTTTGTGTTATACCTTGGTTACCAGACTGTTCTTATCTCAACCCATGGGAGTTACATTCTTTTGATTCTCCTACCCATTACTCTGGGATTGAGGGGAGGAAAGGGTGTAGTGAGTGAGTAGCTGCCTGGTTCTGAGTTACCTGCTGGGCTTAAACCATGACAGTTCTTTGTGGCACCCCATGTGGGGCAAAGGGTGGAGATAACGACAGATCTGACCAGAGTGTGTCTAATCGTGTTTGTGATAAGCATTCATTGTTTCAGATTAATAGTTGCTCATCACAATGCTGATTTATTGGCTCTCAAAGTTGTTCCTCTTGATCTCACAGTTTCAGCATGTCCTACGTTACTTTCAGCCAGTATTTGCTGTTTTAGTGTTTATCAGCTGGGGGGCTTGGGCTAAGGTTCTTGTTTCACTGTACTTTATGGTAATGACTTGTAATTCAATAGACTCGTTTATGAAACTGATCTGGCTTGCGTTCCCAGTGTGGTCACCATCTCTATACTTTTTTGAGGTATATAATGGAAGTGTTTAGCAGTTTTTCCCTCCTTGGGTGGTCAGCCTATGAAGGAGACATTCCCTTACACCCTCAGCTCCCCCACCTGACTATTTACAGCATCATTTGAGAGTTCTGAAGGGTTTGAATGGCCTTTGGGTACCCTTGAGACCTGTTTGCTGATTGTGATGGGGATCCGCATGTTAGCACACATACAGAGTGTGTTTTAGCCTCATTCATTTCGTTTGATCTCGAAAGTTAAGCAGAGTTGGGTTTGGGTCTTGTCTAGGGTTAGACCAAGAGATTTTCCCTGAGGCTGGACAGTCATGAGTGGCAGGGTGTGTGGGATAGTATGGGCAAGTATCTAGGCCAGTGGGCTCCTCCAGTGCTTTGGAACTTCACCACTGAACAAATGCAAAATCCAGGAAAATTAGTAAGACATTTAAATTAGGTGTGTTGTCATCATGGTCATACCAGAGAGGGACAAATCATGGCAACATGTTGGGGTTTCACATATGCTTACAGACCTCTGTTCAACACTATCCAGCACCTTCAAAGGGAAAAAGATACCTCTGGATCTGATGGCAAAGCAACAGACAACACAGCTACTCCAACTCCAAATACAGCAGCTACTTGAACGCTGACTACAACAGACGATACAGCTACTCCAATTCCAAGTACAGCAACTACACCAACCCCAGTGACAAGTACAGCAGCTACTCAACCCCCAACAGCAACAGACTGTGAAGCTGCTGGTGCTACTCAACCCCCAAGCACAGCAGCTGCACCAACCCCAACAGCAGATACTGCAGCCACTCCAACCACAGTGAATCACTGCAGCTAAACCAAAGGACCAGTTTGTGCCAATATCAGTTGCTCGTATACGCAAGGGGAAAAACAAACAAGAGGCACAAAAAAGCAACCCGTACAGTGAAGAAAGATGAAGAACCAGTGCTCTTACTACAAGGGACAGCATCTCAACAAGAGTTATTATTATGTGGATCAGAGGAAGAGGAACAAGAAGAGGTGACTTCTCAACTCCGACCTGAACCACGCTATGGAATATGCAAAAAGATTTCACCCATTATCAGGGGGAGCACATCATCCCCCACATCATGGGCAGCTCCCATGCTAGGACAATGGGGCTGGCGGTCACGAACTAGAAGGTAGGGAAGCCAAGAAGCTGGGATCACTTGCTACAGAAGGGGGAATTGACAAATCAATTGAAAAAGAGAAATGGTCCCTCACCCTTTGGAGGATGTTCTTGGCAGCTGTGAAGGTAAGGTTTCCGTACAAGGACAACGTTAGTCGTTTGGCCAACTGGACCACAATAGAGAAAGGCATCCAGTCTCTGAGGGAATCAGCCATTGTAGAGATGATCTATCACAGGCCGGACGCTGGGAATGCATCCGTAGATCCAGACGAAGTCAAATGTACACAATCCATTTGGTGGAAATTTACACAGAGTGCACCATCATCATATGCCTGCTCATTGGCATCAATAACCTGGCATGGCTAGCACCACCAACAGTGGATGAAATGATTCATCAGCTCCGAGAGTTTGAAAACAATCTCACCCCTTCCATCATTTCAGCTGTTGAAGAACTGTCCCAGGAATTCAAACAATTGAGAGATGATCTATCTGATCTATCCAGTTCCAAGTGGTATGCCATGACTGATACTGCCAACGCATTTTTCGCAATTCCTTTGGCAGCAGAGTGCGGGCCACAGTTTGCTTTTACTTGGAGGGGTGTCCAGTACACTTGGAATAGACTGCCCCAGGGGTGGAAACACAGCCCTACCATCTGCCATGGACTCATCCAGACGGCACTGGAACAATCTGTCTGTTCATGTTGCTATTAGTTTCCATGGCATAATTGTTCACATTCCCTGATTTTTGTAAGTGATCTAAATTTGTCTACAATTCTACAGTGAAGTTATTCCATGTGAAACAGGCAAGACTTATTGTAAACTTTTACTTATCTTTTTCTGACCTGTAATGTTAAATTCATTTTTTCTTGTTACTGGCTTACTGACCTAGAATTTCAAGACGGGAACCATTGAGGTTCTGTAGAGAGAAATGGTCTTCTGCTGACCTCTAATGGAGAAGATAAATGTGAAATTACCTCGTAGCCAATTGCATGTTCATAGCCCAACAGAACAAGAAGACATAGCCATAGCACACTGTGATAACACTATCATCCTGTTAAAAGCATCTTTGATGTATGAGAGGATGTAAAGAAAATTATACTGAAAAATAACAGTTCAAGAACTGACCGGTTTTGCAAACTCGAACCTGCTTTGTATTGAAAAAAACTCCATGCCTGCTTTTAAAACTTAGAAAATTTAGAAAGAAATTGAGAGTGCTTGTGAACCTGGGTGTTGTGCTAGAAAGCCCTGCCCTGCACTCTCTGAGCTATTGCCAGTGTGAACTTAAAGACAAAAGAATATAGGAGTTACACTGTCAGATTAAGCAAGAGGTTCTATGTAATGATTTTCAATATTTGGTGTAGAGGAGTAATCATATAACCATAGAATCATAGAATCATTAGGGTTGGAAAGGACCTTAAGATCATCTAGTTCCACCCCCCCTGCTTTGCCTGTAATTCATAAGTCTAGAAAACTGTGACAGAGGTAATAACATGAATGGAGTTCCAATTTTCACTTTTTTTTTTTTTTAAGATCAAAAGTCAGTGTAGCGTTGTAGAGAGAAATCTTATTGTAAGTCATCATAGAATCATAGAATAATAGAATGGTTAGGAGTAGGATGGACCTTAAGATCATCCACTTCCAACCCCCCTGCAATGGGCAGGGACGCCTCACACTAAACCAGACCCTGTCCAGCCTGACTTGAACACTGCCAGGGATGGAGCATTTACAGCTCCCCTGGGCAACCTGTTCCAGTGCCTCACCACCCTCACAGTAAGGAATTTCCTTATATCTAACCTAAATCTCCCCTGTTTAAGTTTAAACCCATTACCCCTTGTCCTATCACTACAGTTTGTGATGAAAAGTCCCTCCCTCTTCAACATCCTTATAAGCCTCCTTCAAATATTGGAAGGCTTCTTCAGATACTGGAAGTCAGCTCCATGTGTATGACGTTTTTAGAAACACAGAATAGCTGAGGCAACCAGAAGGTAATTCTGGAGATTGTCTAATTGTGGTGACTGATCCTGGCTGGCAGCTAAGGCCTCACTCAGTTACTCATTTATTCATTCATCTGCAGAAGGATGGAGAAGGGAATCCTAAGTGCAAAGGGGAGAAAACTTGTAGGCTGAGATAAAAACAGTTTAACAAGTCAAGAAAAAAAAAAAAAGGAAAACAATAGTGATGCAAACGTAATCACTCACAAACTCGCACCAGCAGGCATATGCGCAGCTAGTCTCTCAGTAGTAATTGCCCTGAAAAAACACCCCTCAACCTCACAGTTGCTGAGTGTGATGTTACATGGTATGGAATACAATTTGGTCAGTTCAAATCTTCTGTCCTGTGTCCCCTCCCAGTTTTTACTCAGCCCCAGCCTACTCAGGGGAGGAGGGGAGAGAGCAAAGTGAGAAACAGCTAAAACACTGGTTTGATATCTGCATTGCTTTGATCACAGATATAAACCCAGTGCTGTATGGGCTGCTATTAAGAAAAGTAACTTCATCCTAACCAGTACACTAGCTAAAACACCCTGCTCAGAGCAAGGGAGCCCAGATCTAAACACTGCACTGAAAATGTGCCTCACCAGGGCTGAGCAGAGGGGAAGAATTGCCTCCCTTGACCTTTTGGCAGTAATGCTCCTGCTGCAGTTGGGATGCTGTTGGCTACCTTTGCTGCATGGATGCATTGCTGGCTCACAGTCAGCTTGTTTTACAGGACCGCAGCTCCTTTTCTGCAAAGCTGCCAATCAGTATATCAGCTTTCTTGTTTTAATTGGCTACAGTCTACCTGCTTTATGCCAATTGTTTTGGACTGATAACCTAATGTAACTCCATAACCCTGAATTTCTTGTTAAACTCCCATTAGCTTTTTAATCTGTTGGATAGTTCCAACAAACTTTTCAGTTTTTCAGCCATTCCAAGAAACAGCTAACAGTTTGCCAAATAGCCCATGTACTGGTTGACTATACACATAGCTCTGAACTAGCTAGAGTGTGAGTAGCTATTGTCCTGTGAAAAGAAACTCTTGTTTGAAGGAGCTTCTATGAAGAGAGCTGTTTATGATGCTGCAGAGGAAGGCAGGCACTGGTGGTGCAGAGTGAGTTGGCAAGGTTGTGAAGGTTATGTGCTGGGAGACTCAGTGCATGTGTCTGAAACCACACTTCATTAGTTACTCTGCTCACAGAACAATTTGCTAAACTTGATCCATATACAAATATTTAACTAAAACTCAATGCTGTTTTCACTGCAAAATGTGTAAATGCCGCATTTACTCCAATAGATGGTGCTCTCTGCATTTATTTTAGAGTTTATTGTGACAAAAAATTTATATCGAATTCGGCCCCTGTTGTGTTGTAAATTACTGAGGATACCTTTGTAATAGGAGTCGTTAATGCAGCCCTGCTCCTGAGCCTTTCACATTCACAATTAATTTGCATAACATTTCCACATGACAGGTAAGAGAAATCACAACTTCTCAAGTAATGTTTCATAATATAACCTGATATGTTAAAGCAATCCCAGTTATTTTACTATTGCTAGAACATACATATTAGATTAAAAAAAAATAAATAAATTTATTCAATGCTGTAACAACAAAGTTGACTTTTTAACAAGAATATTTGCAAATTCCACTGTTATAATGATTCTTTATGAAAGATATGGAGCCTTTGCTATAAATATTTATGTACGGTTATAGAAAGTTGCACAGAATATGTGTATAACTATTGCTTCTGATGTAATATATGAACTGTAATGTTAAAATCAGTGAGAAATTATGCTTTGCAATTCTGAAGTACATCCTCAGATTTGTTGCAAACTTCACATTGCAGTGTTATACTTCTGCATTTGTAATTGATTTGCTACTTCTGTACAATTAAAAGCATGAAAATTTTTGAGCTTTTTTTGTCTTTCTCTTCATCCTGTTTCCAGGGAAGGTGCTAATGAAGACAGAAAAACTTTCAGAGATAAACATACACTTTACATGCTTACGAGCTCATTTCTACTTTTAATATATGTATGAAATATTGCTCTACCCCATGTGAGTAAATTTGTTCCTGTGTTGCCCATAGCACTGTTTTCTTGAGCTCTTGAGTATAAAATAAAAATCCCAACTAACATTGCTGTTAGAAACCTCTCTAGGACTTAGTTGCATGAAATTAAAATATGCTTTATCACTACCAAAAGACATTTTTAGTTAGTTTTAAAACTAAAAAAGGCAGCATGTATGTTTAAAAAAAAAAGTCTCCTTAATTAATATATGCAAGAGAAATCTATATTTTTTTCTGTATATATCTGTTTATATGCATATATATATATATATATATATATATATAATCATCTGTACTGACTTGTTTAGTAAGAATATTTCTAAGTTATCCTGGGTAGCAAAGCCTACCAGCTATAATCTGAAACACTACTGTTCTTGTTTCAGTGGGTATAAATGAATAGTCCAACATTCAGGTTTGGTTCTTACAGGTGGGATGTTTATCGCTGATAAATAATGGTATCAGCGCCTTTCATAAAGGCTTAGTATACATAATTAATACTCCTCCAAACTTTTAAAGATTGTTTTATGTTGTGACCAGAGATTAGAAATTCAGAATTTAGAAATTCTAAAACTTTTTGCACCAGAATGTGTGCTATGCAATTTCCAGTGATTCAGGGTACTATCCAGGTTGAGAAACAACGCTGAACTTAAAAGATTTATTCTCCAATTCATCCATTAGTGGTTATGTTGGGGCTTCATAAACTATCTCCAAAATAGTTCCCTTTAAAACCAAGGTAAAGCATGATGTAAAATCAGTCTAAGACTCTGATTTGCGTGTATATTTTCTTTTAAAATCTTGCCAAGGTTTCAGCAGATTGAAAAGGCCTCTTTCCAGCCTTTCTTTTTTTTTTTTAACTCTTCCAACCTAAACCCCACCCCATTTTTTGTGCTTCCCAAAGTTTAGATGTATGACATCAGACTCATGGTCAAGGTTGACCTAACCTCTCATCATGTAAAATTTGGATTGATTGACATATCATAGTTTATATAATAAAAGGCCAGACAAGACAATCTTCAGAAAAGAATTTTGCCATTGATAAAGGCAGTTTGAAGATGTAGAAATGGAGTGAGAAGGATGTGAGAGTTATGCTGGCATTTGAGAGGTTGGACAGAAACAATGCTGAGAACTTTAGTTCCTTGTAGAAAGCTAGAACATTTATTATGGCTTGAATTAATTGAGAAGGACATTTGCATCCACTCTAAACCAGCTTTTATCATTAGACATCTTTCACAGCTGCTAATTCTCATTCTGTTGTCGCAGTGCTCTCATTATTACTTTACAAAGTCACCTATTTTGTGGAGTGATTTGCAAAAGAAGTCCACAGTGTGCCATTCTATGTTCCAGCATAAAAAAGCCGCATTGCATTAGACAGAAGAAAGATAATTCATGAATTTCACTCGGCCTTCCACAGTAAACACCTCAGATCTTTCCAGGTATGTACACTTAAACTGAAAAAAACAGGGACAAATGCTCATAAAATATTATCATCTTGTTGTGGTTTAAACCCAGTCAGGCAACTCTTTCACTCATTCCCCCCCCTTCTTTCCCTCCCCCTACTCCCAGAGGGATGGAGAGGAGAACCGAAAAGAATGCAACTCCCACGGGTTAATTAAGTAAGTTAGTAACTAAGGTATAACACAAATCACTACTGCTACCACCAATAATAACAATGATAAAGGAAATAACAAGGGAAGAGAATACAACACCTCACCACCAGCCGACCGATAACGCGCCCCCCAAGCCCGACCAAGCTCCGACTCATACCTTCTCCAACCCTGCAGTCCCAGACCTTCTGGGTAACTCCCAGTTACATCCTTGGCATGACGTACTGTGGTATGGAATACCTCTTTGGCTAGCTTGGGTAAGGTGTCCTGTCTCTGCTTCCTCCCAGCTTCCTCTCCTCCCTGGCAGAGCATGAGGCTCACAAAGTCCTTGGCCAAACCAAAACATCATTGTTATCAGCTCTGTTCCCAGGCCGAAAGTCAAAACACTGCACTGCACCATCTACCAAGAAGGAGAAAAATGACTGCTACTGCTGAACCCAGGACACATCTGAAAAGTGTAGATTTGGGAACTACTGATTTCTGTCTTTGGAAACCAGTACTGTGAAAGAATGTTCAGAAAATCTTTCTGTGGATTGCTTAGAGAAGTAAATAGCTCTGAAACCACATCTGCTGTTAGCAACTTTACCAAGGAAAATCTATTTTCTTACATAAAATAACAGTTAAAATAACAATGAGATTAAGTGTTGTTTAATGACCTTTTAAATGCCTTTTTATCATTCAAATTATTCATATCTGTAGATACACTAGCAGGGCAAATCAATCAGAGGAAATATTGTACACATCTTCCTTGATTTTCTTTAACTCTTTGGTGAAGCATAGAGAAACATTTTGGAAAAGCATAAGAAACAGATTCAATATGCTGTATTTAAATCTGATTAAAGGCTTTTAAATAGCTACCAGCTACTGTGAAAGAGTACCACAGAAATTTCTCATAATGATTTGATGAACAAATATTGACATTTAATTTTCTTTCTCATGTTCCTGTACTCTCCAAGTCTTGCACATGCAGTATTATTAAGTTTGATCATTCTTACTGCAGAGATTAATCAGTTGGTCTGAACATTATGCAAGTAGAGCCAGGTGATATCACCCGAAATTGCATGTTTACAAGGAGCTGTCAGGCTACTACCATGCCATTAAGATTATATAACTGTTTCCCCTAGCAAAAACATCTTGCATTTGGTAATTTGGATTTCTGATGAATTTTAATTTTTAGGGAAATGAGTCCTTCTGCAAAATGTAAAATGGGAAATTGACTCTCTATGGAAGATGTCACTGTGGTGTTTTTTTTCTGGTGCTATACAAATATTCTCATTTTATCTTAGTATAAATCTGCAGATACAAAAAAGAAGGAAAAACTTTATCCAATCTCATATCCTACTACATAGTTAATTATCGAAAATTAGTTTTTACATGAATCAGTTTTGTGGTTTAAACCCAGTCAGGTAACTTGTTCACTCACTCCCAGTGAGTGGTGCCGAGCTGACAACAATTGAGAGCCGTACCCCCCCCCCCCCGGGGCTCTCCCCTTCCCCTGCTCCCGGAGGAACAGGGAGGAGGATCGAAAGGGTGCAACTCCTACGGGTTGAGACAAGAACAGTCCAGCAACCAATGTACAATACAAATCACCACCGCTACTATCAACTACAACAATGATAAGGGAAAATAACAAAGGAAGAGAATACGATACCACCGGCCAAGAAATGAGTCCTACCCGGAAGCCCGTGTCCTTCCGGATAACTCCCAGTTACCCCCCACCCCGGCCATGATGTGCTGTGGTATGGAATACCTCCCTGGCTAGCCTGGGTCAGGTGCCCCATCTCTGCTTCCTCACGGCTTCCCCTCCTCCCTAGCAGAGCATGAGCCTCACAAAGTCCTTGATCAGGGTAAACATCACTTAGCAACAACCGAAAACATCGGTATCACCAACACTGTTCCCAGGCTGGAAGTCAAAACACAGCACTGCACCCGCTACCACAAAGGAAAAACATGACTGCTACTGCTGAACCCAGACATTATCCACCCCTTATACCATACCATTCACGTCGTGCTCAGATCCCACATTTTCAATACACCATCGCTCTCCCACATATATACATCCATATGCATACAGACCAAGAGGAAAAGATCATTTTCTTAGTGCATAGACCAATCCCTATAATGCTGCCGAGTCAATTCGGTCCATGATGTTCAAAGTTCATTCTCTGTTGGGATGATGGCTGGAGGGAAGTCAGGGCTAGTCGCTGGTGACCTGGAGACATCTAGTTGATGGGCTATAAAAGTATTACACAGCAGGCAACAGCATGCAATTGAGTTCACTGGCTGTTTTCCCCTAAAATCAAATCCCCTTGAGGTATACATCGGACTTCCCCATCTTCCCGCATTACCCACCAAGTATATCCAGGTCCCGGAGCAAAAGCAATCCCACAAGTGGGTTTGCCTTTACCTGAAGCAGGAATAACCCAGACTGTCTTCCCCAGCAAATTCTTCATATGGACCACGGGAACTTTGTCCCCCTCTACAATATGTAAAAGTTCTGACTGGGCTGGGCCAGCCCTGTTGGCAGATCCTCTGGTGTTGACCAACCAGGTGGCCTTTGGTAAGTGTGTATCCCAATGCTTGAAAGTTCCCCCACCCATTGCTCTCAGTGTAGTTTTTAACAGCCCATTGTACCGTTCGATTTTCCCAGAGGCTGGTGCATGGTAGGGGATGTGATATACCCACTCAATGCCATGCTCTTTGGCCCAAATATCTATAAGGTTATTCCGGAAATGAGTCCCATTGTCTGACTCAATTCTCTCTGGGGTGCCGTGTCGCCACAAAATCTGTTTCTCAAGGCCCAGGATGGTGTTCCGGGCAGTGGCATGGGGCACAGCATGTGTTTCCAGCCACCCGGTGGTTGCTTCCACCATGGTAAGCACATGGCGCTTGCCTTGGCGGGTTGGTGGCAGTGTGATATAGTCAATCTGCCAGGCCTCCCCATATTTATACTTCAACCATCGTCCTCCATACCAAAGAGGCTTTAACCGCTTGGCTTGTTTAATTGCAGCACGTTTCACACTCATGAATAACCTGGGCAATAGTGTCCATTGTTAAGTCCACCCCTCGATCACGGGCCCATCTATATGTTGCATCTCTGCCCTGATGGCCTGAAGTGTCATGGGCCCACCGGGCCACAAATAATTCACCTTTACGTTGCCAATCTAAGTCCATCTGAGCCACTTCAATCTTAGCCACTTTATCCGCTTGTTGGTTGTTCTGGTGTTCCTCAGTGGCCTGACTCTTGGGTACATGGGCATCTACATGACGTACCTTCACCACAAGGTTCTGCACCTTTCCACAGTGCAGCAGCCCAGATGGGTTTACCTCTGCGTTGCCAGTTGCTCTGCTTCCATTGCTTCAACCACCCCCACAGGGCATTTGCCACCATCCATGAGTCAGTATAGAGATAAAGTACTGGCCACTTTTCTCATTCAGCAATGTCCAGGGCCAGCTGGATGGCTTTCACCTCGGCAAACTGACTCGATTCACCCTCTCCTTCAGCAGTTTCTGCAACTTGTCGTCCAGGACTCCATACAGCTGCCTTCCATCTCTTATGCTTTCCCACAATACGGCAGGACCCATCAGTAAACAAGGCATACTGCTTTTCACTTTCTGACAGTTTATTATATGGTGGGGCCTCTTCAGCACGCACCGCCTCCTCCTTTGGTGACATTCCTAAATCTTTGCCCTCTGGCCAGTCCATGATGACTTCTAGAATGCCTGGACGACTGAGATTTCCTATTCGATTTCGTTGTGTAATTAGTGCAGCCCATTTACTCCATGTAGCATCAGTTGCATGATGTGTAGAGGAGACCCTGCCTTTGAACATCCAGCCCAGCACGGGCAACCGGGGTGCCAGGAGGAGCTGTGCTTCAGTGCCAATCACTTCCGAAGCAGCTCGAGCCCCTTCATAGGCTGCCAGTATCTCTTTCTCAGTTGGGGTATAGCTGGCCTCAGATCCCTTATATCCCCGACTCCAAAAGCCGATGGGTCGACCTCGAGTCTCCCCTGGAGCTTTCTGCCAGAGGCTCTAGGTACTGCCGTTCTCCCCAGCTGCAGTGTACAGTACATTTTTTACATCTGGCCCGGTCCGGACTGGTCCAAGGGCTACTGCATGAACTATCTCGTGTTTAATTTGCTCAAAGGCTTGTTGCTGCTCAGGGCCCCATTTAAAATCATTCTTCTTCCGGGTCACATGATAAAGAGGACTTACAATCGAACTGTAAATTGGGATGTGCATTCTCCAGAACCCCACAGCACCCAAGAAAGCTTGCGTTTCTTTCTTATTAGTTGGTGGAGACATTGCTGTTATCTTGTTGATCACATCTGTGGGGATCTGTCTACGTCCATCTTGCCATTGTATTCCTAAAATTGAATCTCCTGTGCAGGTCCCTTGACCTTACTCCACTTTATGGCAAAACCGGCTTTCAGAAGGATTTGGTTTATTTTCCTCCCTTTCCCAAAGACTTCTTCCGCTGTATCGCCCCACACAATAATGTCATCAATGTATTGCAGGTGTTCTGGAGCTTGCCCCTGTTCCAGTGCAGTCTGGATCAGTCCGTGGCAAATGGTAGGGCTGTGTTTCCACCCCTGGGGCAGTCGGTTCCAATTGAACTGGACACCCCTCCAAGTAAAAGCAAACTGTGGCCTGCACTCTGCTGCCAAAGGAATGGAGAAAAATGCATTGGCAATATCAATCGTGGCATACCACTTGGCTGCCTTTGACTCTAGTTCATACTGAAGTTCTAGCATGTCCGGTACGGCAGCACTCAGTGGTGGTGTGACTTCATTCAGGCCACGATAGTCTACTGTTAGTCTCCATTCTCCATTAGACTTTCGCACTGGCCATATGGGGTATTAAAGGGTGAGCGGGTCCTGCTGATCACTCCCTGACTCTCCAGTCTACGGATCAGCTGATGGATGGGAATCAGGGAGTCTCGGTTGGTGCGATATTGCCGCCGGTGCACTGCTGTGGTCGCAATTGGCACTTGTTGTTCTTCAACTTTCAGCAACCCCACAGCAGAGGAATCTTCTGAGAGACCAGGCAAGGTGGACAGCTGCTCAATATCCTCAGTCTCCAAAGCAGCAATACCAAAAGCCCACCGGTACCCTTTTGGGTCTTTGAAGTACCCTCTCTTGAGGTAGTCTATGTCGAGGATGCATGGAGCCTCTGGACCAGTCACAATAGGGTGCTTTTGCCACTCCCTCCCAGTCAGGCTGATTTCAGCCTCCAGCACAGTCAACTCTTGGGATCCTCCTGTCACTCCAGAAATATAGATGGGTTCCACCCCTTGACAGCTTGATGGCATCAGGGTACACTGTGCACCGGTATCTACGAGAGCCTTATACTTCTGTGGGACTGATGTGCCAGGCCATCTGATCCACACAGTCCAGTAAATCCGATTGCCCCCTACCTCCACCTGACTGGAGGCAGGGCCCCTCTAATGGTCATCACAGCGTTGGACACTTAAATCGGGGTGAAAGGGATTATTCTTCGTTATCACAGGAGCTGGAGTAAAATCAGCTCTTCCACTCCATCTGGGAAACTGCTCACCAGAGACTGAAGTCGTAGATCTCATGGGACGATCAGTCTTGGCCCTTGCTCCCCTCTTCAGTTCACTCACCCGTTCCTCCAAACTGAAATAGGTTTTCCATCCCACTTTGTCATGTCTTCTCCGTGATCCCGCAGGTAAAACCATAGGGTACCCCGTGGCGTATACCTTCTGTATCTCCTCTCTTGAACAATAGGACGCCTTTTGTTAATAGCTGAGACGTGTGTTGGTACACATGAGGAGCTGGATAAATCAGATAGATCGTCCCTCAATTGTTTGAGGTCCTGGGACAGTTTTTCCATAGCTGAGATGATGGAAGGGGTGAGATTGTCTTCGAACTCTCAGAGTTTATGAACCATTTCATCCACTGTTAGTGGTACTATGTCATTCCAGGTTACTGTTGCCAATGAATGGGCATATGATGACGGTGCATTCCGTGTAAATTTTCGCCACATGGGTCGTGTACATTCAACTTCATCTGGATCTATAGGTGTATCCCCGTTATTCGGCTTGATGTGATAGATCATTTCTAAGATGGCAGATTCCCTCGGAGGCTGCATGCCTTTGTCTATAGTAGTCCACTTGGCCGAACGACTCGTAACATCGTCCTTGTACGGAAACCTTTCTTTCACAGCTGCCAAGAGCCGCCTCCAAAGACTGAGGGACTTTTTCTCTCTTGCAATTGCTTTGTCAATTCCCCCTTCTCTAGCAAGTGATCCCAGCTGTTTGGCTTCTGTACCTTCTAGTTCGTGACCATCAGCCCCATTGTCCCAGCATCGGAGTAACCAGGTGATGATGTGCTCCCCTGGTTGACGGGTAAAATCTTTTCGCATATTCCGCAGCTCGGTTGAGGTCCGAGGTCGAGAAGTTACCTCTTCTTCTACTTCTTCGTCATATGATGATGATTCCTGATCAGATTCTGGACCAGGTGGTGAATTCATTGGTTCTTCATCTCACTTCACCCTTCTTGCCTCCTTTTTGCTTGTTCTCTTGCGTACAGGGGCAACCGATATTGGTACGAATTGGTCCTCTGGTTCGGCTGCAGTGATTATCACTGTGGTTTGAGTAGCAACTGTACTTGTTGCTGGGGGTGGTGCAGCTGCTGTGCTTGGAGCTGGGGTAACCGCGCTGTCTGTAGCAGTTGAAGTTTGAGCAGCTGCTGTACTTGCCGCTGGGGTAGCTGTGCTGTTCATTGCAGCCAAAGTTTGAGTAGCGACTGTTGCTTTGCCCTCAGATCCGCCGACATTCTTTTCCTTTTGAAGGTGCTGAATAGCGTTGAACAAGGCCCTGTAAGCATAGGCCAAGCCCCAGCATGTTGCCATGATTTGTCCATCACTGGTATGGCCAGTGACCACACACCTCATTTAAGTGTTTTACTAATTCTTCTGGATTTTGCAATTGTTCGGTGGTGAAATTCCAAAGTACTGGAGGGGCCCACTGACCTAGATACTTGCCCATACTGTCCCACACACCCTGCCACTCATGGTTGTCCAGCCTCAGGGAAAATCTCTTGGTCCTCCTACATCGTCGTTTGATCCCAGACAAGACCCAAACCTGACTCTGCTTAACTCTTGAAATCAGTCATGGGCAAAACACACTCTGTATGCGTGCTAGCATGGTGATTCCCATCACCATCAGCAAACAAGTCTCAACAGCATTAAAAGGCCATTCAAAAACTTCAAAACTCTCAAATGCAAATGGTCTGGGGGGACGACTAGGAGGGTAAAAGGATGTCTCCTTCACAGGTTGAGCACCTGAGAAGGAGAAAAAAGATGTGTAATTGCTAAGCACCTCCATCATATACCTCCCAAAGTATAAAGGTGGTGACCACACTGGGAACATAAGCCAGATCAGTTTCATGATCAATGATTCTATTGTATTACAAGTCATTACCATAAAGTACAATGGGACAAAAACCTTAGCCCAAGCCCCACACTTGAAAAACACTAATACAGAAAATACCGGATGGAAGTAAGATACGACATACTGAAACTGTGAGATCAAAAGGAACAACCTTGAGAGCCAATAAATCAGCATTGTAACGAGTGACTATTAATCCAGTCAGATCTGTTCTTATCTCAACCCCTCGTGCCCCACATTGGGCGCCAAAAAGAACTGTCGTGGTTTAAACCCAGTCAGGTAACTTGTTCACTCACTCCCAGTGAGTGGTGCCGAGCTGACAACAATCGAGAGCTGTCCCCCCCCCCCACCAGGGCTCTCCCCTTCCCCGCTCCCGGAGGAACGGGGAGGAGGATCGAAAGAGTGCAACTCCTACGGGTTGAGACAAGAACAGTCCAGCAACCAATGTACAACACAAATCTTCACAGCTTCCCCTCCTCCCTAGCAGAGCATGAGCCTCACAAAGTCCTTGATCAGGGTAAACATCACTTAGCAACAACCGAAAACATCGGCTTCACCAACACTGTTCCCAGTCTGGAAGTCAAAACATAGCACTGCACCACCTACCACAAAGGAAAAACATGACTGCTACTGCTGAACCCAGGACAATCAGTCTGAATATTTTGCTGAAACTAAGCTGTATCACTAACTTAGGGATGACATTATAGATTTCTGCAGATGATTTATGTGAACAAGTCTTCTCTGAGGATGATCCTTTAAAGCTTCTTTCTGGGACTGGGATTCTCGTCTGATATTCCTATGACCTCTGCCATCCTTATTGGGGAATCCTGTTTCTTAAGCTTCCATCATTAAAATTGAGATAATATCAAATGATAAGCTTTGGAATAGACCTTAACATATGCAATTGTCTGTCCTCTGGACTTCCAGTATCTTTCTTGAATGTTCATACAGCTTGTTCTATCATCATAGAATCATAAAATCAACTAGGTTGGAAAAGACCTTTAAGATCATCAAGTCCAACTACTACCCAGGACTGCCATGGCCACCACTAAGCATATCCCTGAGGGCCACGGTACTATATCTTATGTATGGTAACATGATTTAATTTAGTATCTTGATTTCTGTTCATTTTGAGTAATTAATCTTTTTTTTTTTTTCCAGAAAATGTATTTACTTCACACTATTCTTTGCTCTTCTCTACATATCATTGCATCTTATTTTAAACAATTACTGATCTTTGAAATAGTGCTGCATTTTGATTCTTTCTTTCAAATAGATAAAGTTCTTCCATCTGAAAATGCATACATTTTCTGCTCCTTTCTCCTTTCCATTAATATGTTGAATAGAAGTGGTTACAAAGACCTATGCTTGCATATGCTTGCATAAGCTTGCCAAATGAAACCATGAAAGTTAACAAAGAATCTTGATCAGAGTTTTGAGTGTTTTCATAATTAACTCTGTGCCTACCTTTTAAGTATTTTCATCTAAAATGTATTACCCTAAAATCTTTGAGAGATTCTCATAAGATAGGATCAAAATCTTTCTCATATTTGAAATATATTTCACCAATTTCTTCCCAAAATTCAAAGTTTTATTATTCCAGTAGTTTCCTAGGAATTCCATTTGTTAAGCTGCCTGGTTTACAGTTTCCCGTGTCCTTGTCTCCTTTTCCTGTTTCAAAGGTACTGTAAATATTTGTCTTCTTCCAGGCTTTGGCTTTGTTGGCTCTACAGCTTAGCTGTTAACAGCTCTGAGACAGTCTCATAGGTTTGCAGAGCAATTTTTTACAATTTTCATGGCTTACAGCTGGTTTGAGAAAATTTACTTTATCTAAGCAGTCTGAACACTAGTCTTTCAATATTCTAGTTTATATTCTTACTCCTTTATTCCTGTCTGTTGTGACAATCATCTGCTCTGTATGTCTGTGATTTAGATCCAGTCACAGATTGGTACTGATGTAATAGGGTGCAGTTTTAAATGTATTTCCTGTAACCAATGAACGATGCATATTCCAGAGTCAAGCCATGGTCACAGTTTCTCAAAATAGAAGATTTAATTTTACAAGATTTGTAAGTGAAACTCTTTCTATTGCAAGGCTTTTGGTCCTGCCTTTTGCTCCAGCCTTTGCATAGATCTTTCCAGCTTTTTACCATGAAATTCTGAGCCGCACAGCAAATTTTCAGTCTGAGCCCTTTTCCTTCTTTCTCTGAGACAATTGTCTATGCTGTACCATGCAATTATCTCTCCTTCATTTACGTATTTCTTAAGTGGAGGTAAATTTGAATCCATCTTTTCCCTTGGTATCTAGATTCTCCATGCCCTGAACAAGGTCTTGAATAAAACCAAACACAAACTGTCAACCAACCAGGTAATGGACTATAAGAAAGTCTGCATGCAGCAAGAACAAATTAAGTTACAATGGTAGGAGAATTTCTGAACTTGTGAGAGCTTGGCTTTGAAGCTTTCCATACAAAAAAGCTTTCATACATTCTATACAAGAATTATTGATATGATGTTTTACAAGTTAGTGTACTAACATGTTATGGGCATTTCGTTCATACTTGAAACTATTTTGATACTGTAAATGCCAATCTGTCTCCTGATTCCAGAATAATTTTTGCCATTACTTGTGGATTGGCTAAGGAACCGTGGACATTTTGTGACCAACCCAGATGTCTTAGCCTTAGGAGATGGTGGCTATGAAGAATACAGTTGAACAATGGACATGTGAGCCATCCCAGCTGTTTGGTCTTAGCCAAACTCTGAGTTAAGTTGTAAGGCTTGAACTCAAGTTACCCAGGCTGCAGGGCCTAACCTTAGGTTACTAAAGGCCAGCTGTGTGCAGTAGAACAAGGAACTTGGCGTTTGCTCAAGGTTAACAAGATGTAGAAGCGGGATGGGAAAACTGTAAGATGTGTGCAAAAAGTAACAAATGGACAAGCTTTCAGCTAAGCTGTTATCTACTTCGAAAATGTGTGGACAGCACTTTTGAGACAATCAGAATCTACACTGGTTACATCAACTAGTCCTATAAACTATAAAAGCTGTGATGTGTGGGAATAAATTTGGCAATCGCTTGATCGCATTGATCGTTTCTGCATTGTCCATGACTCCTGCATCAACAGTTACTGTAGCTTTTGATTTCAATATAGATGAGTTACAAGCCAATTACCTTCAAAAAGAAGTAAAATAAAGTACTACCCCTTCATGTAAATAGAAAATAGGAGATTGCTGGGATTTTAAAATGATAACTTGCACTGGAAAGGTTTTGCTTTTCAGAAGATAAAATTATATAATTTGCTCTAAAAACTTTATTTTCTGCAAAAATTTTCTGTATAGCTGTTGTATGCAAATTCTGATATCTGCTGGAGAAAGCAAGGTTGCCTTTTTTTATTAACTCTGTATTTTTTATCTTACGCAGTAATATATGTTCTGTCTTATTATACTTCATAGATGACAATTCATTTTCCAGTGCTTATCGTATGAAGTGATTCTCAAATATAATTAGGATTATTGCAAGCTTGTTCTGCCTAATAATTTTTAGTTTTGGAATAGATATAAAAAAATAAAAATAAGAAAACCTTTCTGTGGTATTTTACGAAATGGACTCAAGTTGATGAGGAGACTCAAATCCAACTTTATTATAACCAAGCCCTTTTTATCCCCCTGTTCAGTGCTTTCCCAACCTGCACATACATACAATCTCATGTACATGTACAATCTCATCTGCCCCTGTGAAACTCTCCAGGTAAATAGTCCAATCACAATGCTGCAGACCCTCTCACAACCTGCACATCCTCTGGCCTCCAACTGAGATTCCTGCCACCACTACATCCTGGCCCATCCTCCCAAGGCTTGCTTGTTACCTTTCCTATTCTTCAACATCCCAACTCATCGCCCCAGGGCTTGTCAAGCTCCAAGGCCTCAGAGCTCATTCCCAAACATTTTTCATGCAAATCTTATCGACTTCACTTCCCACACCTTTCAAAGGTTATTGTTTGATTTTAAGGTTAAAAGAAGTTAAGAAATTGGCGTGGGATAGTCTAATATTTTTCTTGTAGTATGTTAGTACATCTAATGGGGTCATCAAGGGACCACTTCTTACATGTCCTTAAACATGCACATTTGCCCCAGAGAAATTTTGAAAGAAATAATGCTGCATAGCTTATATTTTTCTTTTCCTTTTTATATTTCTTGGCATACTAGAAGTTTTTAAGTGTCAAATTGATTTTGTTGCCTTTTAAATATAACATCTTTTTCATCATCTTTCAGTGGCATCTTTCTGACATGAAAACTGTTATTAGGGGTGTTTTCCAAGTGGAAACGGAGAAAAGCAAAATAACAAGCTGAAAAAAAAAAAAAAAGAGATTGTAAATGTCAAAAGTAAAAGGCAGCTTTCTCGGTCCTCATTTTCACATCTTGTCCAACATATCAGTGATTTCCCTTTAAGGCAGCTAACTTACCTGTGCACTCATATGCCTCTGAATTGGCCACTGAATCAATAACAAGGCACACAGGGTTCTGGCCTATATGCTATATGGTTATGTGGAGACCTAGCAGGTTTAGGACTGGGATACAGGTTTTTTAATGTTTATTGTTTATATCATCATTGTGGTTTTATAATTTATTAATATTTCATAAAAAAAAAAAAAACAACTAACCACCAAAAAACAGACAGCACATACTGTTCATGTTCACAGATATGCCTATAAAAGTATTGGATTCAACAACAAGCTTGTATGTAAGGATGGTGTCCAAACATCTACAAAAGGAAATCAAGATAACGCATTAACAAATAAGTGTCGAGACTATAGCAGCACTTCCCTGAAGCACCCTATATTCTTTTCTACTGGTTGAACGTTCATGGGAGAGAGAATACATTCTGTATCTTCTTTTGGGGTGTTTTGTTTGTTTAGTTTTGGAGGTGAAGAGTGAGTAGTCTGTCTTCTGTTGATAAAATTACTATACTTACTTGGTGGAAGAAAAGTATGACATTTTAATCTGTGGCACCACTGTATGTGCTTGTTACTCTTATCCCTTTATGCTCTCTATTCTTTAATTTGCATTGCATATACTATGTACTTTTAACTTAAAGAAATATGCTTTCTGTGCATTTAGGCTAGCAGCACAGGGAAAATACTATAAAAACAGTCACAGCAGTGAGGCTGAAAACAACAAGGAAGCATTCAGTAAAAAAAATTTTGGTAAAAATGTTATAAACCAGATGTTGCATCATCATCAATGTAACTTTTCAGTCTTCTGAGTGACAGTCCGGGGCAAACTGGCAGCATTAATCAACAAGTAAAGTAGGTAAGATCCACCAGTGAAGAATTACTGCCTTGTTTGTTTATTCAAAATAAAAAAAAAATATTTCAATTTAGAAAGGGATGTTGTGTTTCTTGCCTGAGATACTGTGCTCTTAGTGTTGAATATTTTAAATAATATTGGTCAGTTCCAAATAACATGAAATTTTAGTATTTTTTTAAATTTTCTTCAGTAACAGAAAACAATTGCAAAAGTAAGGAAACTAGGCAAGGAGGCTTCTATTAGTATCTTTCAAGGTGGCTCCAAATCACTATCTCATTGTGTATTTTCTGTCATGATTTTAAAACCAGTGAAAACATAATGATGATCATTTTCAGTAATTCACACAAGAAAACTACAGTCTCTCTGCCATTTAATAGCTAATGTTGTTAAAGATAAGGTGAATGTTCAGTGATACCTGAATCTAAAAAAACTGGGATGGGATTCAGTTCTAAATTCAAAGACACAAAGTTGGAGTTGAGTGTAACCTGCAGCAGTATTCTGTAGCTGTCACCTACTGCCTCACATTCTGGAGTGGTTGTAATCTTAAATCTATATAAGTGGCTGTCTTCACTGTTGCAGTGAAGGAAATTTTGATTTTTAAATTTGTTTCCCAGAATTCCTGAGATAACTCAGGTTTATTTGGTACTTGTGTTATTTGGGGTTTAAGGGTTATTTTTAATCAAGTCTGTAATGCTTATATCACATCTATAGCACAAAGCCTGTTTCAGTCTACATCTTTCGTAGAATATTGTCCTTTTCTTAAGGTAAAGGGTGTGAATGTGCTCGACAGTAAATTCCCCTGTACACAGGGGAATAAAAAGGTTATAAATCTATAGCTCTCTGGCTGTGAAACCACTAAATTTTACAAAGATGTAAGCAGGCTTTCCTGGAGGGAGGTGGATTCTACAATTGTTTCTTTAAAAATAAGGAGACTTCATGGAAATATTAGGCTAAAATACTTCTCTGGCTTAGGCAAAAGATTCTGTTTGCTGGAACTTGTACTACAAGAAAAGATTTGGAGCAACCATTAGGTTCAGTTTTATTCCTCATCCTTGCTGAAGCCCTTTCCCATCCTAAGTACTTCCTTGGACCTTTTTAACATATCATAATGTTGTAATCAGTTCTTAATGGGTTATCTTTGCTGTATATATTTTGCTTAATAGGTTATATTTTGCCCAAATCAGAGAACAGGCAACAGGTAGCTTCTGTAGTTACAAGAATTGGGAAGGAGAACAAAAGTGTATGGGTTATTTGTTAACCATGTTGTCATTCTTTCAGTATCTTCACGTTTTGAACATTTGTGAAATTCCATCGTAAGTATCTGGGAAAATTGTTAAGAAAAGCTTTCTTTAGTATGACACCTTTTAATAGTGCCTTCACTTGATATCATATATCATCCATCTTGAAACAGGTAAACAACCTAGTGAATTTTAATTAGGAGGCAGAATGTATAGACCTTCCCAAATTGTAGTTATCTCACAGCAGTAATTTATACATTCATTTAATTTTTTTATAGTATTGGCAGTGAGACTCAAGCCTTCTTGGTAATCTCATTATGTTGTGTAACTGGCAGCTTTTCCCTAAAACCTGAGTTAAATATATTGAGGGGGAGAGAATATAAGGGGGTTGTTGTTGATTTTGAATGTTTGAAGTATACTTTATATTTCCTGAAATATTTGAAGTATTATTTTGAATTATTGTGTGACATCTGTGATAAGAATGTAAATGCGTGTGCAGTCAGACAAGATATGTCATAACTGAGGATATAAGAAGAGATCATTGGAAAAAGGTCTGCTTTTCAACAGTTTATAAGCGTACTGGTTTTGGCTGGATAGAGTTAATTTTCTTCCTAGTAGCTGATACAGTGCTGTGTTTTTTGAATTTAGTGTGAGAATAATGCTGATAACACACCAATGTTTTATTGTTGCTGAGTAGTGCTTACTCTAAACCAAGGACTTTTCAGTCTCACATGATTCATCAGTAAGGAAGGTCACAAGAAGCCAGGAGGAAGCACAGCCAGGACACCAGATCCAAACTAGCCTAAGGGATATTCCATATCACAGCACCTTATGCTCAGTATATAAACTGGGGGGAGTTACCCAGAAGGGACCGATTGCTGCTTGGGTTTGGCTGGGTATCAGTCAGTGTGTGGTGAGCAATTGTATTTTGCATCACTTGTATTACTTGGGTTGTATCTCTCATTTTCCTTATTATTACTGTTAATGTTGTTGTTACGTTTGACTTTATTTCAATTATTAAACTGTTCTTATCTTAGCCCACAACTTTTGCCTTTTTCTGATTCGCCTCCTGGTTGGACTGGGAGAAGTGAACAAGAGGCTGAGTGGTACTTAGTTGCTGGCTGGGGTTAAACCATGACTATAAAAAATAAATCCAAACTGAAGTTTGGCACCTAATCTGGAAATAAATGTAGATACTATAAACCAGCAACACAATAATTTTCTATTTACAACTCCATTGCTTTAACAGTGGAAAAAATGTTTATATTCAGCTTTCTTTTTTACAAAAGTTTTGTTTAATATCATGTATTTAAATACATAGTATTAACATTTGAGTAAAGATGAAGTCAGTGAATATTTAATATCTGATTAAGAAACCAGAACAGACAAAAGAAAAAGTCTTTTGACTTTACAGACTAGTACGTAAGCATGCGTAGGTAAGCATGTGACTAGCAAGTAACCAGCACATACAAAATTCTGATGCATCATATTAAAAAATGTGTGCAATTGATAACAGAAAGCTTAGGCAACAGAGTTTACCAGAGGAATGGACTGGTTTTCATTTAAAAGATTAAGGATTCTTTAGTATGAAAAAAAAGATGATTTTAGGGACAGTACACTGGAGATCAATAAACTCGGAAAGGATGTATACAGTGAACAGTAATATACAGTTAAAATAATCAAGCCTGATTCTTACAGTCAGTTGAAATCACTTAGGATGATTTTAACTGAAAATTTCTTGCTATTGTATGTATTTAGTAAAAGTGATCTCTTTTTTGCATTTGGGTACCAGTTGCTATTATGAAGCTGATGTAATAATACAACCTTATAGAAACTGATGTAACACTATTGCAATCAGGGGTTTAATGTGGTTCCTTTATTTTTATTTATGTTGTACCTTCATATGGATGTATTTTCTTAGACTTTTATTTAACAGTATGAGATGAATTTTTCCCTATTTTCCCAATGAGTCTTTTCTTTCTCCTCAACATGTTCAATGTCTGCTTCTGCTTCATTCTTTGATTTATGATATTATGCCCAAATCTCATGAAAATTAATATTTTAATCACGCTACCTCTGCCTCACTTATATTCTTGTACTATAAGAATGATGTCATCTGTGTTCTTCCACATGTTCTGGTCATGCTTTCTATCATTCTTTGTTCATCATATCACTGTCAGTCTTTCTTCATTATTTTCTCTTTATCTTTCTAATCTCTCTTCCTTTTTCCTCCCACAGCTTCTTTTCCTATTTTTTCCAGCATTTTCTCTCACTCAGTTCTTTAAGATATTAAATATTTAGTAAGCTAGAACTGCTTCTCATCAATATATGTAAGGGTTTTATGATATCATTTTAAATGATATAGCCTATCAGTGATGGTCTGGTTCTCAGTCTAAGGTTTGAAATCTTCCTATTTCTATGCAAATAAGGACAATATTACTCAATTAAACTGTTTCATTGTGGAAAGGAAACATCATGTCTTTTGTGCTAAAATCCTTTTGCCTGATTTGGCCTAATTACTGTAGTAAAGTACTTTTAAAATTTAAAATAGAAAATTTAGTATATATCTTGTTAATCAAACAAATAAAAGTTTTGTTCTATGAAGTACAATTAACATAATTGCTACAAGTCACTTAACATTTTTTGGAGGTATTTATCACAGAACCACAGAATGGCTGAGATTAGAAGGGTCCACCATGGGTTATCTAGTCCAGTCTCGCTGCTCAAGCAGGGTCATCTACAGCACATTACTCAGGATTGTGTCTAGATGACTCTTGAATATCTCCAAGGAAAACGACTCCACAGCCTCTCTGGGCAATCTATTCCAATGCTCAGTTACCCCCACAATAAAGTTTTTCCTCATGTTCAAGTGGAACTTCCTGTGTTTTAGTTTATGCCCATAGCCACTTGTCCTACCACATGGCACCACTGAGAGTTTGTCTCCATTTTATTTTAAAATAAAACATTTCAAAATAAAAATGGAATGCTAATAGTGCCTTGAAATTAACTTTCATCAATCTATTCACTCAAGAGAATTTAAAAGATATTTCTCTTGTATTGGTTTTAATACATTTGTTTGTTGGCTGAGATTGAAAGATTGTGTCCAATATACAGTGATAAAAACATGTACAGAAAAATGAAAAATAACATTTTTCATGAGACAATTAGCAAGTGGTTGGGAGTTTTATTTGCTCCAATGGTACCAGAATAAATCTTTCTAAATGCAACAAAACCAACCTTTTCTGAAATGGTAACATAGGAATTTAAAATATTATTTTCTGGACATGCACTTACCAAGTTGAGGTAGCATACCATACTTTCCTGTTTCTTTGGTAAGGAGTGTTTTGGAATCCTGAAATAAGGAGCTGTGGTTTATTTGCTAAGAAGTATATCTGAAAGTTAGGAAGAGGCTCATTGATTTGATCTTTTCCCTGTCATGTTTGCAAGTACACAGAACAATGTTGTAATAATTACACTGTGGATTGAATAAATTATGTTTTGTCATTTATAGCAAGCATTAATATTACATATAACATTTTTTAAAACTTATTCTTATCCCACTCCTTTCACATCATATAAATAGAGTGCTATTTTGATGAGATTTAATGCAGAGGTCATTCCTTTGTATTAGGTATGTGCAGTATTGCATTTCTTATGAAAGCATGATGATGCATTATAAAGTTTTCTGTGTTTATCCTTTTTCATTTGCATGCAAATTCTGTTTTGGTTTTCACAGTACACAGGTGCAGGCTGGTAAGTTTTGGGACTAAGGATCAGCAGAAACAACTGTTGGGAGAATAAATGAAGGGCAGTTAAAAGAAGAACTTGCATGTGAGGATTGTTGGGCTTGGCCACCAAAAATTTAGGTACTCTCTAAGGTTAGGAATGAAAAGGAGCTAACAGCTACTGGAAAAGGGACAAATGAGGTAGAGTAAAAATATCAGACTCCCAAGATTTCAGTGTTTCATCTTATGATTCTTTTCAGCTGTAGCTGCTTCTTCTCATATGAATGACAGCAGCTGCCTTGAGACAAAGGGGAAAATGGAATTTTTTGTCAGTCAGGTACAGGGATTGTTTTTGTAGTGAATTTTTGACTTGCTCAGAGATTAAATAACTACAGGAAAACTGTGCATAACGCAGTGGTCCATGTGCTATTGATGGCCTGGCTTCGCGAGCTAAGATTCTGGAAGGGCTTTACCCGCACTTACTACAAGCATGATGACCAAGGGCATGTGGGATATGCAAATCTGGTTGGAAAAAAGGGTGCTTATGCAATCAGGAAGTGTCCAACCAGGACTATCATCTTCTGCACAATCTCGAGCTACCCATGTGCTGGTCCGCCTGCATGCAAGGTTGGATCTGCAGCTTCCCATGCACCTTGTCACCTATCATTTTGACCCTCACCTGTCCATACAGATGAGAGTGAGAGTGAGCCCTTCCAGCCTGCGCAGTGCATTTTTTTAGGTGAGGCGCAGCTTGTGCAGAACTGGCCCCCCACTACACCTGTGCTATACACAGGTTCCACTACCCAGATGTTATTAGTCAGATAATGCTGCTTCAAATACCATTACAATGCAGCTTTCACACAACTAACAGTTCTGAAATAGCATTGCGCACAGACATTTTGCAGATATGTAGGCTGACGTTGTGTATAGCAGCATCACTATAAAGCTATATTCAAAAAAAGTTTCCTTATATGAATAACATTTTATTATACATGTCAAATCTTTCAAAGTTTACCTTAGAATTAAGAAAACAATGCAGAAATGTGGTTCAATTTCCAGGTATAACATAGATGACATACAAGTAAGAACTACGATTCTTGAAAAAATAAATTATTTCTAGCCTATGTAAGTAAAAGTAAAGTAAATCTGCACATATATGAGTGTAAAATACCAGTTATAAAAGAGTAATTTCACTAAAATTATAGGAAACCTTTTTAAAATTTTCTTTGGTTTTATTTTTAATGATAAGACTATAGCAATTAAAATTAGCATATTCCTAAGGGTTCTAATTATATGCAGGATATTTTGGTTTTAAGGTTCAAATCTTGAAGAATCTAATAGAATAAATTGATGACCATATCTCATGACTCCCTTGGAATGGAGAAGTAAAAAAAAGCATGTATAATGATTAAATGATGGAATGTTACTGCTGCTAAAATGGAGAAACGCAAGTTGAATGGCAGCTATTGGACAGGTACAATACCAGGTTTCAGGTTTGGCCTAGGTTCTCATTTTTGTAGGACCTTGTCTCTTTTGGGATTATTCTTGTGATATGTCCTCTGATCTGATGTAGTGATAGTTGAAACCAGAGGATTATGTGCTTTAGCTCTATTTTTTATATTGAAAGAATTAATCAGAAATCACAGATAGCATTTGTACAGAAATAATTTGATAAAAAAAAGGGCTGGTTTGAAAACCTTCTTGTGGTAGAGGAAGTCTATAAGCAGTTCTGGCTGTAGGGTGTTATATACAAAGGGTGGGAAGTGGGAGCTCTGATTCACCCGTGCCTCAGAACTCCTTGATCCCTCCCCATTTACTTGTGCGTTTACAAACCTACTATGGGTTTGCAATCAAAATTCATGGAAGATTTAGGAAGATATTTAGAATCATAGAATCTTAGAATAGTTAGGGTTGGAAAGGACCTTAAGATCATCTAGTTCCAACCCCCCTGACATGGGCAGGGACACCTCACACTAAACCATGCCACCCAAGGCCTTGTCCAACCTGGTCTTGAACACTGCCAGGGATGGAGCATTCACGTCCCTGGGCAACCCATTCCAGTGCTCACCACCCTAAGAGGAAAGAATTTACTCCTTATATCCAATCTAAACTTCCCCTGTTTAAGTTTGAACCCCTTGTCTATCCCTACAGTCCCTAATGAAGATTCCCTCCCCCAGCATCCCTATAGGCCCCCTTCAGACACTGGAAGGCTGCTATGAGATCTCCATGAAGCCTTCTCTTCTCCAGGCTGAACAGACCCAACTTCCTCAGCCTGTCTTCATACGGGAGGTGCTCCAGTCCCCTGATCATCCTCATGCCCCACCTCTGGACTTCTTCCAACAGTGCCATGTCCTTTTTATGTTGAGGACACCAGAACTGCACACAATACTCCAAGTGAGGTCTCACAAGAGCAGAGTAAAGGGGCATGATCACCTCCTTCGACCTGCTGGTCACGCTCCTTTTGATGCAGCCCAGGATACGGTCGGCTTTCTGGCTGCAAGCACACACTGCTGGCTCATGTTCATTTTCTCATCAACCAACACCACCAAGTCCTTCTCCGCAGGGCTGCTCTGAGTCTCTTCTCTGCCCAGCCTGTAGCTGTGCCTGGGGTTGCTCCGACCCAGGCGTAGAACCTTGCACTTGTTACAGTTAAACTTCATGAGGTTGGTATCAGCCCACCTCACAAGTGTGTCAAGGTCCCTCTGGATGGCATTCCTTCCCTCCAGCATGTCAGCAGAACCACACAGCTTGGTGTCATTGACACACCTGATGAGGGTGCACTCAATCCCACTGTCCATGTCAGTGATGAAGATGTTAAACAAGACCGGTCCCAACACCAATCCCTGAGGGACACCACTTCTTACTGGTCTCCTGCTGGACATTGAGCCACTGACCACAATTCTTTGAGTGTGGCCATCCAGCCAGTTCTTTATCCACCGAGTGGTCCATCTATCAAATTGGTGTCTCTCCAATTTAGAGACAAGGATGTCATGCAGGACAGTGTTGAATGTTTGCACAAGTCCAGGTAGATGACATCAAGTGCTCTGCCTCTGTCCATCAGTTCCACAGGCCCATCATAGAAGGCCACCAAATTGGTCAGGCAGGATTTCCCCTTAATGAAGCCATGCTGGCTGTCACCAAGCACCTTGTTGATTTTCATGTGCCTTAGCATGCCTTCCAGGAGAATCTACTCCAAGATTTTGCCAGGCACAGAGGTGAGACTGACTGGTCTTTAATTCCATTTTCCCCTTCTTTAAAATGGGGGTTATATTTCCCTTTTTCCAGTTGTCAGGAACTTCACCTGACTGCCATGATTTCTCAAATATGGTGGCCAGTGGCTTAGCAACTTCATTTACCAGCTCCTTCAGGACCTGCGGATGGATCTCATCAGGACCCATGGGCTTGTGCACATTCAGATTTTTAAGATGGTCTCGAACCAATTCCTCTCCTGCAGTGGGCCCAGAGTCTTCATTCTCACAGTCCCTGTGTCTGCTTTCCAAGACTTGGGTGGTTTGGTCAGAGCCTTTGCCAGTAAAGACCGAGGCAAAGAAGTCATTCAGAACCTCAGCCTTCTCCAAATCCTGTGTTCTCCTGAGAGCTTCCTGAGGGGGCCTACATTCTCCCTAGTCTGTTTTGTATTTGCTATGTACCTGTAGAACCCCTTCCTTTTATCCGTCATATCCCTAGCCAAGTTTTATTCTAACTGGGCCTTAGTTTTCCTAACCTGATCCCTAACTTCTCAGACAACATCCCTGTACTCTTCCCAGGCAACCTGTCCTTGCTTCCACCTTCTACAAGCCAATTTTTTCATTTGAATTTTCCTCAGCAACTCCTTATCCATCCAAGGAGGACTCCTGGCCCTCCTGCTGCACTTCCTTCTAGTTGGGATGCAATGCTCCTGAGCTTGTAGCAGGTGATACTTGAATATCAACCAAGAGTCTTGGGTCCCCCTGCCCTCTAGGGCTATATCCCATGGAACCTTACTAAGCAGGTTCCTGAAGAGGCCAAACTCTCCTCTTTTGAAGTCCAGGGCAGTGAGCTTGCTGCACAGTCTTCTCACTGTCCTGAGGATCTCAAATTCGACCATCTCGTAATCGCTGCATCCAAGGCTGCCCTGGAGCGTCGCATTTCGAACGAGCCCTTCCCTGTTGGTGAGCACGAGGTCAAGCATGGCACCTCTCCTTGTCAGCTCCTCTATTACTTGCAGAAGGAAGTTGTCTTCCACACAACCGAGGAACCTCCTGGATTGCTTGTGCCGGGTCGTACCGTCCTTCCAACAGATGTCAGGGTGGTTGAAGTCACCCATGAGAACAAGGGCCTGCGAGTATGAGGCTGTTCCTATCTGTCTATAGAGTGCTTCATCCACAGAGTCCTCTTGATCAGGCAGTCTGTAACAGATCCCCACAATAATGTCCCCCATTTCTGTTCTCCCTTTAACCCTGACCCACAAACTCTCTGTGGACTGCTCACCTGTCCCCAGACAGAGTTCCATACTCTCCAGCCTATCCCTAACATAAAGCGCAACTCCCCCTCCCTGCCTGCCAGGCCTGTCTTTTCTAAAAAGCCTGTAACCTTCCATTCCAACACTCCAGTCATAGGAGCCATCCCACCATGTTTCTGTGATGCCTATTATATCATACCCCCGTAGACGTGCACACATTTCTAATTCCTCTTGTTTGCTCCCCATGCTATGGGCATTTGTATAGAGGCATCTGAGCCGAGCTCCAAATGAAGCTGGCTCATTGGCTGGAGCAGCTGGAATATCTCTGCATTGGGACTTACTAGAGCAGGCAGCCTCTCTGCCACATCCCTGATCCATGCACCTGGTAGGCAACACACCTCCCTTGAGACTGGGTCAGGCCGACAGACGAGTGCTTCTGTTCCTTTCAAAGTAGAGTCTCCTACTACTACGACCCACTGCTTTTTCCTGGCACAAGTAGAGATCTTCTTTACCAGTGCATCAGCCGGCTGTTTCCGATTTTAAGATACTTGAGGATGCTTTGTTTTCTTTTCTGCTTTCCTGGTAATGCAGCATGAATAAATTGGGAACAGATTAATTTCAGTTTTAACTTTAATTCTAATCTGACATTAAAGCTGAACTGCAAATTGCAGATTTTTTTGGCATGAACTAAAAGTTAAAACAGACATTAAAAAAAAACCAAAACCTGGGATTTCGATTCAGATACAAGTTTTCTTCTCAGTGAATATACTGAATTTGAGGTTTAGTTTCAATCTATAGTATAATAGATGCAGTGGCATAAATTAAATTTATTCTAGTTTAAAGAAAATTTTAGGTACTACATACTGGCCTTATCCATCTTTGGGGGAGCAAAATCATGTTCCAAGGAAATGTGTGCATAACCTAGAACAGAAAAAAAAATTATAAAGATTTCCTATTTTTGTATATGCAAATGAACTTAGCCGGCATTAAGTAATGCTTTCGAAACATTAAAGACATGAAGTCTGATTTTTAGCAATATAGGACAAAAGTGGAGCACTGAAAACCGTTGACTCCTTAAGTGACAAAACTGAATACATTCACAAAAGCTATGCAAGCAAGGAAGTAAGGGCTATTTTACAGTTATAATAGGCCAATGTCAAGTTTTCATGTAAAAACTGTCAGCTAGTTGACTCCTTCATAATGCTTTGCTAAAAACATAAATCTACAAAATAATGCCAATTGTGCCATTTCTGTCTCAGATTATTGCATAAAAGTATAAACCTTTCATGATTCGGCATATCAATGTGTCTTGAAAATGCTATGAGCAATGCCATTTGATCATTCATAATGCTTCTATTTTAAGAATCATATTAATAGGTTCCACTGATTAGTAAAAGATGCCTTTCAGAACAGGTTCTTTTTCCTTTTTTTTCTTTTTTTTTTTTTTTCCTCTAGACATATGTTTATTTCATAAAATAGAGAAAAGCAGATGTAAAGATTACAGACACAAATTTATATGAGTGCATGAAGGAGTACCTTTAACCTAAAGCCAGTCAGGGAAAATTAGCTGCTTGACATCTATCTGGTTGATCAAATAGCGCAGGCAAGGTAATATTTATTCAAATGCAAATTACACTTGCCCCTTTAAAATTTGATTAATCAATGTGATCGTAAGACTGTATTCTTGATCTCCAAATTCCTTGCTGAATAACTATTCATACATAATAGTGCTAATATTCAGTGGCAGTATGGAGTTGTACAGAGAGCTAGAGGCTTTCTAGGAGAGAATGAAGATGAGAGGAAAAAGTTGTTGTTCTAGTGAAGAGACACTGATGGGAAAACTAAAGATTTCTTTAAACAATCCTATACGGTGTAAAATGAATTAAGAAAATAGCAGAATATTCAATGATGGAGCTGAAAGGATTGAAACATATATTACAGAGAAAAAAAAAAAAACTAAATCTTCAGTTACTTCCCTAGATCTCTGAATTTGTGCATATTCTGTGAAGATCTCTATTCCTGGAAGATAACATTACAGTAAACTATATTTGTGTAAAGTAAAATATAGCAGTCAATTTTTCTTTGCTGGTATATTTAATGGGAAGTTCGTGTCCAGTATCTTGGCTCCTGTTATTCCATTTTCTTTCACTATTAGTGAAAGGAGGGGGGGGGAAATAAAAAGGAAAAGGAAAAAAAAAAAACACCAAAAACCACCACCCTGACTCTTCCTGAATACTTCCTTCAAATAAGGTAACATACGTATTTCACTGATAAATGTAATTATTTCTCTATTTCTACATTTATTATAGTTTCTTAAGCATATCTTCTTTGACACTGCACATACCTTGTCCATAAATTCCAAATTGTTCCTGTATTCGTTATGCATACGCCCTATTACTTTCACATGAGAATACAAAGTGGAGCAGACACTACCCTTTCCTGCTATAGCTGTTCCAGAAAAATTGATTTGGCAACGTTTTCAGCATTGTTTTCCCCAATGTCAATTTGCATTGCAAACTTACCTCAGTTCGATTTACTAGTGTAATGCATTTATTGGTTTTGTGTCCATGACATTTATAACTCATTCAGCAAGTTGGCAGATCCCATGACAATATCACATCAAAGTCAGTTTTAATTAGTTCATTAATTAAAGAATCCATCCTAATCTGATTTCTTTTCAACAGTTGTCAGTGATAGTGTCTGCTTCCAGATAATCTTGATTGTTTAAAACAACATCAAAAAAGATAATGGCTAGCTGAGTATAATCGTATTGCTTAAGGCTTGCAGCTGATTTTACAGCTAATAATATGAACGTGTTGCAAATAGTTCTGATATGATGTTCAGATTGCATTTCCATAATAAGGAAAAAAAATGACATTGGATATTTGACAATATAGGCTGTTATTCCTTATCCACGTGATGGCAATAGTTTTCTTAAATTAAGTATTCATATGCATTGGGATTTGTATAACGTGATCTTTGATTATATATGGACAAATCAAGCATGCTGAAGGCTCAAGACTGTCATGCCAGGAAGAGATCCCAAGATAGCTAGAAAAAATATGGCTTTGATTTAGCAAAATAATGTATTTAAATCCCCAAACCTATATGTCTTTTAATATTGTTAGTGCTTAAGATTCTGATTAGCATTGCATTTTCCTTTGAAAATTAGTTGTTTTCTTTGTTTCAGAAAAGCGTATTCGCTTTCTTTGCTTTCCTTTCTGGTATTTTTACCAATTAAAGAGTTTGGATATTTAATTATTCAAGAACAAAAATATATTCTTCAGACATATATGGAATTGCAAGCTTTCTGGAATAATATATATGCAGGGCTGATTTCTGCTCATGATAAATTAGTGTAATTTTGAAACAGCTTAATAAGAATAAATATTAAAAAAACTGAGAAATTTTAGTAGTGTTACCCCCTTCCCTACTACCTAGCAACCCCAAAACAAAGCAAAAGTAATGAATAATTTTTTGGGGAGAGTTTTCTGTTTATCCAACATCAGTTTTTGCACAGCACAAGCATTGCCTTTTAGCTGTTTGAATAAATACATGGTGTCTGCTAGCACTGTCTCAGATGCAGACAACATTATCCACAGCTTGCTCTTTCTAAAGAAAAGTCTTGGAAACCAAACTGTCTCCTCTGAATTTGCTAGGATTATACAAACTGCCATCACTTAAAAAAAAAAAAAAAAAGGCAATAAATCCAGAGAGTTATATATTAAAGAATACTTTAAATTCAGCTCTAAGGTGAAGAAAATTCAAGTCAAAATTTATCCCCATCTTTATGCTAGTTTTTGCTTTATAAAAGATGGTATACCATTCTTTTTTTTTTCTTTTCTTTTCTTCACACAAAACTCCACATTACCAACACAAACATTTTTATAATGTTCTTTCAATGTCTTCCTCTGGCCAAACAAGATCATGAATTTCCCTTGGCATGGCATGCACCTGGCACGGAGGTTTCAGTTATCAAACAAACCAGCTCCTGCACACTCTATTGAAACATTTGTAAGTTTAACAACAACTGAAGATCCATTTTGCTTAATCAGACTCACACCGCAAATGGTATGATTTTTCTACTAATCTACATTTCATGCTCTTCTTAGCTGTATTTGTCCATGCTGAATTCTAAAATTAACTTCAGTTCTAGGAATACATTAATAATTCTATAGTTTGGCCTATACGCAAATTATGAGTTAAATGCAGTGCTTTGGCTAATATTACCATATTTTGTGCCTAAATTGTCTCACCTGCATTTAAAAATGACTCCAAGTTGACCACTTGATTTTATGTTCAGGATCAAAGATTTTTTTTTTTCTTTTGAAATAATGACAATAAAATGAAAATAATACAACTAAAAAAAATACCTTTACTGTAGTGTAACTTGCCGTAGCAAGCCATCCTGATTTTACTGAGTTTGGAACATAACATTACCAAGAGACAACCTTATCTTACAATATCTTGCATATCTTATAGTGACTGGCAGTTTTGAGTAAAGTTTTCTGCATTTAGAGTTGCTGTTATGTAAAATTAGAATGACCTGACATTTAATTAAACCTTGTAAGCGATATCCATCTGCCTATTGCAGGATGAGTACTTTTAACTCACCATTCTGAGAGAAATTCCTTAGATCTTTTACCTTTTCACATTACTGAGAATTTGGGATTCATAATGATGCTTTTTTAATCTTTTTCCTCCGGATTGTTATATATGGCTTTTATTTTGTTTACTTTTTTCCTCAGTAAGAGAATGTTTAGGCTTTGCAAAAATAAAAAAATTAAGTACACTTGCTTTGAAATTATTTGAAATTATCTGTTTTTTTTGGAGACTAGGACAGAAATCTCTGTGCCTCTTGTAGTAGTGTCTGAGGGTGACAAAAATTAGAGCTGATGCTACAAACAGCCTTAAAAATCATAAAACATTTTCAGGTTCTTTGTGACACTAACCAGAGGGAAGACTGCTATAGGGACTTACTCATAAGTCCTTGTAGCAGCCAAGTGGCACATAAAGAACATAAGGTTGAAACTGTGTTAAATACTACTAGAAATACAGTGAAGACTGCTTTTTCTGACTGCATACACCATCTCTGGTGGGTATCATTCTTCTGGACGGCGTAGCTTGACTCAGCAACACATGATTTTTTCCCTTCCCTCTTTGAAAACAAGGGATTCATTTTTGAATTTAAAATTTGGGCTTACTATATTTGCTACATTTTGGGATGCTAATGTGAGTTTCATGTTAGATCAGGGAGCTCCGTACCCATCTTGACCATGCAAATATGTCTGTATTTCAGGTCCTTGGAGACTCCCAGCTACCCACTCTTTTTTAATACTAGTCATTGCTTATCTGTTAAGACTGGTAATGCTCCTTAGTTCATGCTGGTAATGTACTGTTAGGGAGGACCATCTTTCTCACATAATTGTGTTTGTTCTTTTAGAACTAAATTTCCTCTCCCATAACCAATGCGATTGTATGCTACCAGGTTGAAGTTGTAGTATATGCAGTACATGATTATATTCTGCATACTCCTGATACTGTGCTTACCTTTTTAACTTGTTTGCTTGTTTTTCTTTCTTACATGTAATTTTCTAAACCTGTAGCTTGGATTTTTGTTTATGACATAAAGAAACTTCTACTCTAGTGTTTGATTTTTAGATTTCTTTCCATAACTAGTTTTATCACAACACATTTCCTAAAGTCTCTCAAAGATAAGAATGAAGGAAAATTTTGTGAAATTTTGCTTTAGTTATCTGAGATGGGAAAATCTTCTTACCGTATTTAAATGTTATTTACTGCACCATTGCTTCTTTTCGATTTTAAACTCATTGTTTCTTAGTTGTTTTTGTCTCGAGCATTTTGTGCATCCCTTCACGTGCACACAACTCTGTAAAGACACTAATTAGCTGAAGCATATGTCTACCCATAAATCTCTTGCCATGTTTGGGGTGGGCGGTAAGCCAATGAAAAACCTACTGTCTCAACTGACTACTAGTTAGAGTATTTAATCTGTTGACTCACATAATTGTACAGCTGTGAAGAGGCTCAATTGTCTCAAGTTTCCATAGAGTTGATGACCTGATTGTCATCTTGAGCAGTTCTAGGAGGTTTCAATATTATTCCTGAGAGATACCCAGCTGTAGCAACTCCTACCTCACAGTATCAAAATTTTAGTAGTACGCTGTTTAAATGAGGAAAGAGGTAATACAGTTTTCATGACGGAGAAGATTAAAAAGTCCTACTAGGCAACCAGGATTGTATATGTGCAACATGGTATAAATCCAGAATATGGAAGAGAAATGAGTGCTAATATAATTGTTTGAAGTTTTGAGGTCTCCTCAAGCATGCTGACACACGTAGTTCAATCAAGTATTATCTGCAGAGCAATTAAAGTGTCAGAGTCATTAAAAGAAACCTTCAAATTAAGGTTTCTGCTTCTTTCAACAAAAGAATGAAATCTGTCAACATTTGCAAAAGTGATAGTTGCCTTCGTATGCATTTAAAAGGGATCTTATATTTGGAGAAAGGAAAAGGTTATAAAACGTATGGATTTAAAAGAAATTAAGACATGCTACAATTGTTGAAACAGAAAAAAAATAAATTAAAGGAACAGTCGAAGACAAGTACTATTGAACATTAGGCACTAAGGATGCAAGATATTTTTGAAAGGAATGATTGCTGAGGTCCAAAAAAAATTGAGTGTAGAAAAGATTAGGAAAGATTTTTAAAAAAGAAAGTATGAATGGCATCTTCACACTGATTTAAATGGTATGGATGATGAATGTAGGTGAATCTGATCTCTCCTTTTTTTCCTCTACCACTTCATCTCTTGAGGAAGACTAACATCTTCCCACCAGTAACAGCAGTTGCTTTTTACAAACTGCATTTTGATTGTCTGTCCTTTCCCCCTCCTCTTTCTTTTTTCTTTTAGTTTTATGTCCTTAGGCGTGACAATGTTGCTGAACAAGAAAAAAAAAAGATTTTCATATCTGACAGTTTTATTTTAGGCAAATACAGCAGAATTTGAATACAAGCAAACCAATGGTATTATCTATAACAAAAGGCTTTTTTGAAATATCTAATCCCCTTATGAAAGTTACTGTGTTCTTGAATCTTCAATTTTAGTATGCTTGTTAAGTCTGTGATTATGGGAATAAAACCATGAAAATGTCACTTAAAAATTGTCAAGGGCTGAAATATATCTACTGCGTTAAATAGCCTGTATCATCTTAAAATAATTATAGGACGACCTAATGCCCTTATTTTAGCTGAACTAGTTTCAAATCTGATTATAATTTTAACAGAAATGTAACCAGTTTGTAGAGGTTATAGAATATACTACCTGAAATGAAATCTTATAAATAATCTTACACAGCTTATTCCTTCTGTCAACTCTCCTGGTATCTCCATCCTACATAGTGCTCCAATCACCAGTCAGAAAAAAAACAGACATTTTGTTCCATGAGTTTGATCAAGAGGTTTGTATGGAATTCAGACCCATAGTGCTTAAGAATATCTGATACAATATGTCTTTCTAGATGAGAAATCTACTTGCATTGTGGGTATGTGTAATTCTGTCACTGATTTGTGGATCTGTCCTGGGTTCAGCAGTAGCAGTCATTTTTCTCCTTCGTGGTAGCTGGTGCAGTGCTGTGTTTTGACTTCCAGCCTGGGAACAGTGTTGGTGATACCGATGTTTTCGGTTGTTGCTAAGTGATGTTTACCTTGACCAAAGACTTTGTGAGGCTCATGCTCTGCCAGGGAGGAGGGGAAGCCGTGAGGAAGCAGAGACGGGGCGCCTGACCCAGGCTAGCCAAGGAGGTATTCCACACCACAGCACGTCATGCCCAGGGTGGGGGGTAACTGGGAGTTACCTGGAAGGACATGGGCTTCCGGGTGGGACTTGTTTCTTGGCCGGTGGTACTGTATTCTCTTCCCTTGTTATTTTCTCTTATCATTGTTGTCGTTGGTGGTAGCAGTGGTGATTTGTGTTGTACATTGGTTGCTGGACAGTTCTTGTCTCAACCTGTAGGAGTTGCACTCTTTCAATCCTCCTCCCCGTGCCTCCAGGAGCGGGGAAGGGGAGACCCCCGGGGGGACGACCCTCGATTGCTCTCAGCCCAGCACCACTCACTGGGAGTGAGTGAACAAGCTGTCTGGCTAGGGTTTAAACCACAGCAGGCTCATTCTCTATCTGTCCTTCAAAAAACATATACAGTGATAGCGAAGGTGTGGAATGAATAGTTAGATCTGAATAGAAGGATTCAGGCTTCACATTTGGTTTTGAAGGCAGTTACAAATGCTCATTGATCTAGGTTCTGAATATTAAGCCTAATTCTCATGAAAGCTCTGATTCCCCTAGATGAAAGGAAATGTTTGTCCTCACATTGTGTTTTTCAATGGAAGAAGGAAATTGCAAGTGGGGGAGAAAAGATCTTTCAAACAGCTAAGATCCAAAGCATATAGTGCTTTGAAAATTATACAGCACCTTGAACCTGGAATCTTTGTATGAGGAGCTAGGCCAAACAGTTCTGTAGGGAACAAAAAATACTAGAAATGATTACAGAACCAGATATAACATGTATTCCTTTATATAACATGATATCTGGATAACCTTCATAGAAATGGATTCAAGCAAATGCAGAAGCATGAGAGAAGCTCAGAAAAAGAAAATATTCCGTGAGGCAAAAGAGCAAACTGACTAGTGGGGAAGAGGGAGTGCTGGGGTAGGGTTCTTTTGTTTGCCTACACATGTAACACTGCTATTTGATCAAAGAATTAAAACAGTAAAAGGTAACATAAACCAACATTAAAACCAGCATATTGAAACTGCAAGATAACATCCTTTTTTACACTTTGCCAAGCTTACTTTGTGTGCAAAAGGAACTAGAGCATTTTGATCATAGTTGCTGTATTCAATAAGAGGGTGTGTCACCATCCAAATCACAAATCAATTCAATGTTATTTTCTACTGCATTATTTGGATTGGTTTGTACTGAGATGTGGTCACTTAGGTGAACAGCTTCGACAGGCTTGCGTGTGTGATAAAGTTTTTGCATTTATGCTAATCAAGTAAATACAAAAAAAATTACCATTGCATCTGGCACTAGAAGTCACCCCTGGTGCCTCATAAGACTGCAATGTATGTCTGTGAGAAGTTTATAAACTTTCCTCTTTTTGCCAATAGGTAGTCCTACCACTTGTATGGTAGAATAATAGAGGAAGCAAATTGTAATTTCATCTTTATTTTACAGCGCTTATTACTACCAGTTCTATTATTCTTTTACTTCTGTAACGCACTAAGTTTTTGGAAAAAAATTATGAAGTTGTTTAGCATATCAGTGTTTTCCTATGATTCTTATATCTCAAAGGTGCTAATCTTTGGGAGTAGACTCTTATGTACTTTCTTAATTGGACTTTAACAGTTTTCATTAGAAATTAATTTTCGTCTTTAGCGTTAGTAGTGTATCTATGGTAAACACAATAGAGAAAAAGCATCTTAAGTAAGCCTGTCTATATTACACAAAAATGACATTGGAGACCATAGCAGGACTAGGGAAAGTAATAATTCCCCCTCTACTCAGTACTGGTGAGGCCACACTTTGAATATTGTGTTGAGTGTTGGGCTCCTCATTACAAGAGAGATATTGAGTTGCTGGGGTGGGTCCAGAGGAGGACAACAAAGATGTTAAAGTGTCCGGAGCACAAGTCTTATGAGCAATGGCGAAGGGAACTGGGGTTGTTCAGCCTGGAGAAGATGAGGCTCAGGGGAGTTTAACAGCAGCCAGCAACTAAGCACCATGGAGATGCTTGCTCACTCCCCTCCCTGGTGGGATGGAAAGGAGAATCAGAAATTGCTCACCACCCACTGACTGATACTCAGCCTGCCCTGGATCAGTAACGGGTGCCTCCCAGACAACTCCTTCAGTGTATATACTGAGCATCATGTTCGACTGCATGGAATATTTGGCTAGTTTTGGTCAGGTGTTCTGTGTTTACTCCCTCTGACCTTCTAGTCTCCCTCCTCACTGGCAGAGCATGAGAGAATGTGAAGTCCTTGATCAGGGTAAGTGCTACTTAACAAGTTAAACACTGGTGTGTTATCAACATTACTCTTACACTAAATTCAAAAAACCACATCAATGTACCAGACACCAGAAAGAAAATTGACTTTATCTCAGCCAAAACCAGGACAATACGTACCCCTTGTTCTATACCATTTATGTCATGTCCAGGTCCCACACTTTACAATGCATCCAGTCAACCATACCAATCTTTTGATATATAGACACACAGATATCATTCCCTTAGTCTGTGGGACATCCCTATAAAAGTCTGTTGAGTCCATTTAATGAATTACTTTGGGCTCTGTCTTTCGTAACAGTCTTTCAGGGCAGGAAAGCTGTGCATGTGCATGGACTGTTGCAAGCTGATGTCAGTTGTGATTCCATTACTGCTGCATTTGTCCAGATTCATCAAAATTCATTCTTCATTAATTTGGGTGATTTTTTTTAACTGTAATACCCTTGATGTGGCATTCAATCACCACAGAAGTCACAGTGTTATATAGCAATTAACATCAACATTGTAATTCACTGTTTTTTTTTTCACATAAATTCAAATCTCCTTGAGGTACACACCAATCTCCCAAATCCTCCCACATTACCCACTACATGCATCCAGGTACTTGAACTAAAGCAATTCCATGGATGGGTTTGCCTTTACCTAAGGCAGGAATAACCCAGACTGCTTTCCCAAGTACATTCTTTATGTGCACTACAGGAACGTCATCCCCCTTTATAGTATCTGTAAATTCTGATTGAGCTGTGCCAGCCTGATTGGCAGATCCTCTAGTGTTGACTAACCATGTGGTTTTTGCTAAATATGTATCCCAACGCTTGAATGTCCCACACCCATTGCTCTCAGTGTCTTTAACAGTCTTTAACAGTCCATTGTACCATTTGATTTTCCTGGAGCACAGTTCATGTTAGTGGATGTGATATACTTGGCTTATTCTTACAGCATCTGTCAAAACATACACATTTGAAAGCATTCATTTAGAGAGAAGTATGTATCTATGTAATTGCCTGCCAGGCTGAGTAATTTGTTTAATGGCCAGGGCTAGAAGACTCTCAATTAATTGTTTTGAAGATTAGCAGAATCTGTTATGTGTAACAGAATGCATGTTTGGACCCAGACATCATCTCAAAACCAATTTTAATTTGTAACATCTATAAAAAGTAGCAACAATCGTTCACACCTTAATTCAAGTTCTGAAATTATATCTGACTTGATCAACTATCTCCAGATGAAAAAAATAAGTTTGTCAGATAAAAAAACAAAACAAACAAACAAACAAAAACAAAAAAAAAGCCTCAAAAAAAAAACACAACAAAAAGAGAAAAAAAGACTCTGTTCTTTTCATGTCTTTCATTATCCACACTGCTGATTTCTTTGACTTTTGTAGCAGGAAGAGTGTGCACTCTTAGAGGGCCAATTCTGATTCTGATGCAGGATCAAGCCTGGCCTCAGAGCAGATGGCAAAGGAGGCCTTTGCCAGCTCAGTTGCAGATATATTAGACAAAGCTGGCTGGTGCCAGAGAGGGAAAACAGGAACTCTCTTCTTGGATGCTCTGGCAGGGTTGGTAGAATAGGCTGTCTCTGCTGGCATACACTCTCACTGCAGAAACCACAGCTTTTATTCATTATCAAGAAGGAGGAAAAAGATCAAGGGAGATGGATTTTTTTTTCATTTCTGACCCTCTGATAAAATGAAGACTCAGTGATGAGAAAATATTTTTTTTGCTTTTAATAGATAATTTGTGATGTGTATTACAAAAACTTAACATGCTACTAAAGCAAGGACTATAAACATGCACTTTGAAAAAAATACATTTGTCTAGGGAAGTGCTGTTAATTTCAAAATGTTGTTTGCACTGTTTCTTGGATGCATTCTGGGGGAAAGAGAACATTATATTTGTTTGTGCTTATAAGCTTGTTCTGCTGTGTAGAAGGCTGTTGTCCCAGGAATAGGGTGATGCAATTATCAATGTGTGGCAAACTGACAACTCTCAGGGATTTTACATTGGCATGTAATCTTGGCAGTGTAAGTTTGTTTTCATAATGGGCATCAAAGGGTCTCTATTTGAGTATGGATTGAGGAGAAAAAGTTCTGAATTTAGCAGGAACTTCAGAATAGGCATGAAATGTTTTTTAAACAGAAATAATTTTACATACAAGTTAGAATTAGGTAAAAGAGATAGGAGACTGGAATGAATGAGAAGTATTGAAGACAATTGTAAAAGGATGGGTTGCTTGAAAAAAATGAGGTCTGGGAACACCCAGCTGGAGTAAAGGAGTGTTGGAGAACATAGGAACAATGACAGGAGAACGCTGGAGAGGGAAAGAGATGGAGGATCAGCAATAAGGATCTGTCAGTCAAGTTCTTCTGCTTATGCTCTCTGTGGGACATTAGTAATGGGGGCTTTTGTCCTTCTGGGGAAAGGGAAGACTGATGCTTGTTCTTTCAGGCAGTATTCTGTCATTATGGGGTGCAAAGATTGGAGGTCATCATCTTTCTTATCTCAGGATGTTTTGGCTCTATAAGCTTGTTTTTCTGGCCCTCATGTGATCCTCCATTTAGGAACACTTTTCTGTTTTAAGTTAACAATAATCATGCTGGGGAGGTGTTTCTGAATACTGACAAAATGCTAGCCTCGTACTATGTGGATTAAGTAGACAAATGCAAATCCATTTTCCTTGCAACAAGCATTGTGTAACACGGACAGATACAAGCCAAAGAGGCAAAAATCTATTGATCATGTAATCATTACTGACCATAATAACTTCCTTGTATAAGGCAGTTAATGTATTCAATAGTGACATGGTAAAATTTTACTAAAATTAAGACCTAGAGAAATTGTAATTTCTGGTATCTTTACTGAGAACAGAAAAAAAAAACACAAAACATTATATCGACAGAAAAACAGCAGGGTTCCTATAAGGAATGGAAGGAAATAAAGACAGAAAAATTTAGATGGCAAATAGTAGTTGAAAAGATCAGGTTGGATGCATATGAAACAGCACAGGGTCAGACTGCAAGAGAACGTGAGAGGACAGAGAGGAAGAAGCTGAAATCTATAACAAGCAAATAATAATAAGCAATAATTTATTTAAGGGAAAAGGAAGGGAACACCAAAGAGGTTTTGTGGTGACAGTATAAAGAATGAGGAATGCAAAAGTATTGTTATTGGAAAATTACTGGAGTAATGAAAAGCAGAAAAACAAAATATGTGATGGACAATAGAGCAATATTCTTTTCAGTTAGTAGGCTGGAAAACTGGTTCAGCTGTTAACTGTTGAATTTGCCCTAATATTTCCTTAAAATGCAAAGAAGTGAGTCACATGAAGCTGACTTGTGGATTACCTTCCTTATTAGCATGTGTAAAAACAAGATCAGTGGTGCTCCCTTCATTAGGAGAACAGTATTGAATTAGAGTATCTGAGCAGGCAGAATATGCTAGCAGAAGACCAGAGCCAGTGAAGGAAGAGGAGGCAGTGGGACCCACTATTGCACTAGCTGTTGCAACTGGAGTCTTTCTGCAGAGAGCAAGAGTGGAAGCAATAAGGTTACAGAGTGCTGTGGTCTCTTCCACACCCCACACCATTCCCCAGCTGGTTTTGTTGATCACTTTCTAATCTGTGGTTCAAACACCTTTAAATTAGCACATTTCAAACCAAACCATACCAAAGCTAAATGTCTTATCTTGGTCTTGCAGTTGTTGTACATTCTGATAACATCTGGAGTCAAAACTTTGGCTATCTGGTATTCAGACTTAAAATTTTGACCCACAACTACATCACTGATACAGTAAATAATAATTTTAAAAGTTGAAACATAAGTGGCATGTTATTTAAAGCAATCTCTTTTAGATTATGTATCAGTAAACAAAAGCAGTATCAATGTATCCTTACTTTGAATACAGAACTTTAATGCAAAGGCAGTATGGTTTATTGGGATATTCTGAGGATAAACGTATGGAACAAAACAGGTGTGTATTTCCAGATCTCTTTAGTCTCCCAATGCTTTACAGTGTAGCATTCTAGCTTACTGTTAATTATTAATAAATGCAGCTTAGGTTTAGCAAGAGGAAGTTTCTTCAGGAGCCTTCTGAGCTTAAAAGCACTGAACTAAGAAGTACCTTGCTATTTCTGTATTTTTCACGGTGTTTTATTTCTGTATCCAGAAGACTTTCATCTTTGATAGTTATTGAAAGGTGGTGTTACATATGCTAAAGACCATGTATCCATATTCTCAGTAGTTAATGAGAGGCATTATGTAACAATATGCCATACTGTAACAATTTAAAATTTTTGAGTATTTTTGTGCTGCATCAACTGCTAATTCCTACGCAAACAGCTGCATTCTGAATTATTTTAGAACATTTGTTCTTTTGGTAATTGACAGTTAATTCATGCTTTGAGAGACAGTCAGCTAAACAACATGTGAATGGATTCAGGCCTTGCTTTTCATGAAGAGACAATTAATGAGCTACTTCCACCCGGGCAGCTACTGTCCTCTCATGCCAGAGACAGGCTGGAGAGGTTGCTTCTTTAATGTAAAAAACATTAACAATAGGCCTCAAGACTGTTGAAGAAACCTTTCAGATGTATTAGACTCTGGGACGCAAGAGTGGTTTTTACCCTATAGCATCCTAAGAACAGAAAAACAGGTTTTGAAGTGAGATGTTAGGAAAAAATAACCCAGGATATAGAAGATCTGGTTGATTTTTATTCTGAATATTCTTCAGGATCACCAAATATCATGGAATGCTTGTTGTGAAACTTACCCAAAAGCAAATTATAAAGATGCACAGTAGAATGTCACTTCAATTTGGTTTTGAAACAAAGTCCACCTATTTTGAGTCTGCAAATACATTTTCATGCAAGAGTCTTCAAATTACTATTTAAAGGAATTACTGAAGTATTCAGAGGGCAGCACAGCTATTTATGAAGTGCCTTGATTTGCCCAACCTTGTTTTATTTATCTCTCTTCAAATCTCAGATGTATTGAAGATGTATTGATTATCCAGAGACTTTGGAACAAATGATGCAGCATACGAGAACAGCAACTTGCAGATTCACAACTTTATTTTGGGCTGGTTAATAAAGTAACGGATTTTGTACTTTTAATGTATTACTTTTTTGTCTATTTTTGAATAAGTTTGTTTGTTTGTTTGTTTAATTTGAAATACCTTGTCCATCCTGAAACAGTATCTTCCCTCTTACAGAATTATAATGGCTGTCTTCTGCACTTCAATATGGATTCTAACTACAGAGGCCACTTGGCATTAAGACTTTATTCTCTTGAGTCGTTACAGTGCTTGTTTCCTCAGTCACTCATTAAGATGTTGCACAAAATAGCAAGGTTTATTTGAACTGAAACAGAAAAGGTAGAATCAGACTTATGTGGTACTTGCATATCAAAGACAATACAGCACTTAACATGTAGGTGCGCTTTTGACTTCATGGAGTGCAGAGAAGCTACAGTAGCTGTGCAGCATTTTTGCAGCCTTAAAGTTTGCTGTGTATGGGAGTGTCATTGTTTTCCTCTAGATGGCAGCTTTTGGCAAGCTTTGTTGTAGATGTTTAAGTAAATACTGCTGGGCCAACTCATACGGAAAAAGAGAATCTGTGGATCATGGAAGGAGGGGCTGGCCACTTGGGAGGAATATAGGACAGCTGTTAGATGATGTAGGGAAGCAATTAGGACAGCTAAGGCCTCCTTGGAACTTAATCTGGCAAGTCGGGTAAAGGACAATAGAAAGGGCTTCTTCAAATACATCGCAAATAAAACTAACACAAGAAGCAGTATAGGCCCACTGCTGAATGAGGTGGGTGCCCTGGAGACAGAGGATATAAAGAAGGCAGAGGTGTTGAACGCCTTCTTTGCCTCTGTCTTTACTCCTGCAGACTCTCCCCAGGGGACCCAGATTCCTATAGCCCCAGAAGAAGTCAGGATAAAGGAGGAGTTTGCTTTGGTAGATGAGGATTGGGTTAGGGATCAGTTAAGTAATCTGGACATCTATGAATCAAAGGGTCTGGATGGAATACACCCGCAGGTGCTGGGGGAGCTTGCGGAGGTCATTGCCGGGCCACTCTCCATTATCTTTGGTAAGTCGTGGGAAACAGGTGAGGTGCCTGAGGATTGGAGGATGGCAAATGTCACGCTGGTCTATAAGAAGGGCAAGAAGGAGGACCCAGGTAATTATAGACCAGTCAGCCTTACCTCCATCCCTGGAAAGGTGATGGAACAACTTATTCTTGACACCATCTCTAGACATATCAAGGATGAGGGGGTCATTAAGAGCAGCCAACATGGCTTTACCAAGGGGAAGTCATGTTTGAACAACCTTATAGCCTTCTATGAGCAAGTAACTAGGTGGATGGATGATGGTAGAGCAGTAGATGTGGTTTTTCTTGATTTCAGTAAGGCATTTGATACTGTCTCCCACACCATCCTCATAGATAAGCTAAGGAAGTGTGGGCTTGATGATCAGGTAGTGAGGTGGATCAAGAACTGGTTGGAAGGAAGAAGGCAGAGAGTTGTGGTCAATGGGGCAGAATCTAGCTGGAGGTCTGTGACTAGTGGAGTCCCTCAGGGGTCGGTGCTGGGACCAGTGCTGTTTAATATTTTCATCAACGACCTGGATGAGGGAACTGAGTGTACCCTTAGCAAGTTTGCTGGTGACACTAAACCGGGAGGAGTGGCTGACACACCAGAGGGCTGTGTTGCCATTCAGCGAGACCTGGACAGGCTGGAGAGTTGGGCGGGGAGAAACTTGATGAAATTCAACAAGGGCAAGTGTAGAGTCTTGCATCTGGGGAAGAACAACCCCATGTATCAGTACAGGCTGGGGGTTGACCTGCTGGGGAGTAGTGAAGGGGAAAGGGACCTGGGGGTCCTGGTGGATAGGAGGATGACCATGAGCCAGCAATGTGCCCTTGTGGCCAAGAAGGCCAATGGCATCCTAGGGTGCATTAGAAAGGGTGTGGTTAGAAGGTCAAGAGAGGTTCTCCTCCCCCTCTACTCTGCCTTGGTGAGGCCACATCTGGAATATTGTGTCCAGTTCTGGGCCCCTCAGTTCAAGGACAGGGAATTGCTTGAAAGAGTCCAGCGCAGAGCTACAAAGATGATTAAGGGAATGGAACATCTCTCTTATGAGGAGAGGCTGAGGGAGCTGGGACTCTTTAGCTTGGAGAAGAGGAGACTGAGGGGTGACCTCATCAATGTTTACAAATATGTAAAGGGTGAGCATCAGGATGATGGAGCTAGGTTTTTTTCAGTGATGTCCAGTGATAGGACAAGGGGCAGTGGGTGTAAACTGGAGCATAGGAGGTTCCATGTGAACATCAGGAAAAATTTCTTTACTGTGAGAGTGACAGAGCACTGGAACAGGTTGCCTGGGGGGTTGTGGAGTCTCCTACATTAGAGATATTCAAGGCCCGTCTGGACAAGTTCCTGTGTGATGTACTCTAGGTTACCCTGCTCTTGCAGGGGGGTTGGACTAGATGATCTTTTGAGGTCCCTTCCACCCCTTGGGATTCTGTGATTCTGTGATTCTCTAAATAGATAAGTCGTTTAGGATAAATTGTCCAGTTTAACCACTGGCTTCATCCTACTACCTTCTTTCACTAACCAGTATGTGTGTGTGTGTGTGTGTATATAAAAAGCCTTTGCAGTAAGAAACTGGTATTCAGATCCTACCAGTTACCCTTACTTTTTTGGACCCCAATCTCCATATTTAGTCAATAGATGAGGTAGGAATTCAATCTCTTGTAGGCAAAGATCTTAAAAGATCTTGTAGGCAAGATCTTATAAAATGTTATTGTACAAAACAGATCAGGAATGTCTAGTTTTATTTTAAAATGAGTATATAACTTATAGTAACAGGAAAAGTCAGAGGAAATCCTAGATTTCTATTACTTTCTCAAACTGTTTAGCTGTTTATTAACTTTTGAAAGATATTTAAGCCACATATCACAATCTTCAAATGAAGGAATTTGTTGCAGTTGCATCCCAAAGGACGATGGGATGAAACAACTGTTTTGGAGACTTTAGTTCTTGCTTATAAATTACCGTATCTTTCACACACAAAATTCTAACTTTTACGGTTTTTCTGGTCTAAATACATATTTGCATATAAGTGGGGGACTGGGGTGGGGAGCAGAGAGAGGTACTTAATTTCTTAAGCAATGTTTGTATTGTTTTTAAGAAAATAAAATTATTATGTATTTAGTCCTTCACTTGCCCCATTTCTTGTGAATAACTAAGTTTGAATAAGTATGTGCTTGCTTCTGTGTGAAGAATAAGCAATATGTAAGGAAAAGCTCAGGATAGAGATTTTTTTTTTCCAAAGGAGAATAAAATAAAGTCTGAAATTCAGATTTATCTTTTGGTGAAACTTCTGTGACATTGCTTGTTAACCCACTCTTTATACATTATTTCTGAATGTGAAATGACACTGATAATTTAATTAATATATTGCCAGCATTTCAAAATCAATATTTGGCAATATTCATGCCACACACAGTAATGAAAAATCAATCATAGAATTTTCAATGCTTTCAATTAGATATAATATTCATATCAGCTTTTCAAACAAGACAAACAGGGAACATATTTTCTAGAATCTCTTCAGCTGCAGAAATGCATTGTGACTGAAATGTTGTTAGAATGGATATTGATTGCTGTACTTGCCACCATTTCATGCAGTAATATCCTATGCTAACTCTTTTGTACCTTTATGTCCAGTATAACTTTCCATTCAATAACGAGACCCACAGTTCCTGCAATTGCTAAACTCTGGATTTTGTGATGGCAGAGAAAGGTAATGATGTTGTGAACAGTATCCTGAAGAATAACTGCTAGGATTCTGAAGATTATACTTTGAAGTATAAATAGGCTTTTGTGCAGTAAGATTGTATTCAAGAATTGCAAACCGCCCTTTAGATGGCAGGGAAATGAAGAAACAGTAAAATGTTCAGACAAAATACTTAATGGTTTTCAGTGAACAGAATACTTCCACAATATTACTATATTCCTTCAGTAGTCAGTTTGTGTGTTGCCTCCGCATGTGAAACTGCCTTTTCTCTATGTTAGTTTTTAGTAAAATGTTCTCTCTTTTTTAGTTTTTGCTCTGAACCAGGTTTCCATAAATTACCAAAGGGAGGGTGCCAATAATGGTGTGGAAAGTGGCAGATTTGTGGCTAAGAGTACCTTGTTTGCCCTCTCTAAAGATGTCACAAAAATTAACAAGTTGTAAAGCCAATACTAAATGCTCATGGTTTCTCAGTTTCTGCAGCAAAATTTATTCTCGGATAGGATTTCTAGGTGTGATGGTAATGCCCAAATGGGGGAAAAAAATAACACAATGGTAAACTAAAAACATCAGTGTTATCAGTGCTGTTCCCAGGCCAAAAGTCAAAAACACAGCACTGCACCAGCTACTAAGAAGGAGAAAAAATGACTGCTACTGCTGAACCCAGGACAAATACAATATCTGTAATTTTGTTTACTGAGAGTTATCTCTTCATGACTGTTTTTACATGCTGTCCTGTAGCACAAGATAAATTTAAGTAGCTTGGCTTATACAAACAAGCATTAACCTAAGAAAATGGAGAAAGAGAGGAGTTATGTTTCTTGTTTACTGGTGTGAAACATGCAGCCTCCTTCTTAAAGCAAGCACATCTTTGATCTCTCTTTCCTGTCAGAACTATTTCCTGACCCTGAGAGTAAAGCAAGAGGGTTTTTAGTGTTTGCCAAGAAACGCTCAAATATGCAACAAGAGAGCCCTGTTGCGTTTGTGCACTGGGATTGTGTACAGGGTTTCTTTTTAGTTTAAGGTATTATTTAGCTACTTTTGGGGTACACTGGTTTACTAAACTCTGATTTGTAAAAGGATATATTTTAAAAAAATCTAAAAAATATTTAAAAATTAACATTTCATCACTATCCTGTACATAGGGGAGTATTCGTGAATATCTGAGGGCATGAAGTAATCTGCAGGTTTTAACAGCTTCCTCTTTGTAATTCTTTACTTCTGTGCCACCAAGAAGCAATGCTTTTGCCTGCATTCATGATGACAGTACTTTAGTGCCCCACAAAAGTTATTACCTGTTGTTATCATTGTGTTACCTTTTGTGCCTATCGTAAATGTATAAACCCTAGTCCAGGAGATCCCTTGTATTAACTTCTTAGCTCCACCTGTTCATCATAACCTCCCCCCCGCCCCCAAAAAAGGCTGCTAGAGACATCACCTACATATGCTGCCTGTTGCAGCTTTTCTAATGATATTTGAGAAACTACTACCCACTTTGAGGCAGAGTGATTGTTCCCCAGCGTGGCAGCTAAACTGCCCTGACAAAAGCTCACAGGCGCTTCCAGACACAGACAAAAGCCCACAAAGAGCTCCTGTTCCACTCACATGGTGGTGGCTGGGGGGTGCAGCTACATGACCATGTCTTATCACAGCTCAGATTCGACCAGAGTATAAAAGGAGACTCAGAGCCATTTGGAGTTCGTTCTCCTCAGAGCAGTGGGTCTGCAGTCAGGGACTCTCCCCTTGTGTCAGGACACCGTCCAAGGGAACTCCTTGAGGTTGAGAGCCCTCCCTTTTAATGAGTAACTGCATATCTTGGATCATTGCCCATAAAGTTTAAGCACCAGCAGTGCAGTGATGAATCCATGTGACACCTCAAATCTGTAATTAATGGTGGAGCTTTAATTGAGTTAGAACAATAAACTTTGTTTACCCTCAACTTACTGGTTCTGTGACACTCAGCAAGCAGAATTTTACTCAGTTATTTTAAGAGTTATGTCTCATGGTAACAAAATCAGTAAAAAAAAGAAGAAGTGAAAAAAAGCTACTTATTCTATTGTAAAGACTGAGTCAGTATATGAAACATATTCATTAAAATCATATGCTTTTGTTTTTCAAGAAATGATCTAAATGGTTTTGTACTGTCTACACATAGAAAAATTAGTTTCAGAAAACTGCATGTGCAAAAATTACATGAGCAGGTTCATTGGAGTTATTGCACTTCACTAAAACAAGTCAGTTGCTTAATAATAAGAAAGTCAATATGGAAATTAATGTTGAACAGTTAATGTGTGATATTATTATGATTTGCGGTTTCTGGCTCCATTTCAGTTCCATTGCCTGTTTCTCAGTGTTTTCAGGGACTTGGCCACTGGAGAAGGAGAAACAAGAATAGGGCACAGGAAGGGGGTGAGGAAAAAAACATTCTGGGAGATAGTGAGCATGAAATTGAGAAGGGCCTGTTGTGTTGCAGCTCTGAAAGAGATTATAAATTTGCCCGATATCACACAGATGGGTACTCAAAGTTTTGTAGAAAAAAACAGTGTTATTGCAAAAATATTCTAGCTCCCCAAAACCTTCACAAATAGAAGATAAATGAATGGGGTTTTCTGTTGTTTTGTTAGCAATAGTAGTATGCTGGTGATATGACTTATTATTTTTTGTAATTTATTTTTTAACAAATCAAAATTATGCCTTTGAGGACAACTACTGATCCTGTTACCTAGGTCTCTTAAGAGCCTTTTTGCAACAGGAAAAGGAGTCTGATCAGCCAGTTCCTCCATAGGCATAAATAAATTAAAGACAAGATTTAGGCAGACATAGAAAAAGAGTCTGCCATTACATTATTTCTATTCAAATTGCTGTGTTTTGGAGCCCATATTGTTTTACCTGTTATTGGATTAACATGATCTCTGCCAAGCAGTCAAGGTATGCAATGATTATCCATCTTTTTTTGTGTATATGGAAAGGTTAGCTACTTGAATTGGGCATTAGGTTTGAAATAAAGGCAATGTAGCTGTAGAGGATTGTCTAAGAGCAAAATGTTGGCTAGAATTTGATGAATATATTTCTCATCAGCAGCCTTATGTAGAGTTGTATGTGAGGGGCAGTTTAGCTGGTGGCATCACAGGTTGAGCAGAAATGCACAGTAGTTACAAATAGTCTGTGAAGTCCAGTTTAACTGTTTGTAGTTCTAGAGAGTTTAGACAAATAGGATGTAATGAGGGGTATTGGGATTTTGCCATCCCATTCTAACATCTCTGATTTTTTTTTTAGTAGGTTGCAAAGGAATCTTTAATGAGCATGAGTGATTTCAGCCTAAATTTTATTGTCTCATCCCAAAGTTAGTACTTTGACATTGTTAGAAAGTATCAGCATATTATTATCTGCTACCAAAAATATTAATATGGTGCTTCCTGGGAGAAGAACTGCTGTTAACAGTGCTGAGATGTCCTTCTGGTTAGTGCCTTTAAAGGCTGAAAAAGGGCATAGTTAATGGACTGTAATTTTTTCCTTGTTTTATAAATCTACATGTACTCATCATATTTGGCAGAATAATCAAACTAATAAAGTTTTCAGCTCTGAAGATGATTCTAGTTCATTGCACTGGAATGACTGAATCCATAAGCTACCCACTAAAACTAAATCATTAAGTAGCAACTAAAATGAAATATGTTTATAAAACTATTTTCAGGTATTATCTAATGGATGCATATCATTGTACCACATCACTTTATTTTCTCTGCAAATTGTTTTTAGGGGATATGTGCAGCAGAGTACTTATAAAATTTAATGCAATTCAATGTAATGAAGGAATTTGCATTTGAAGCACAGTCACAAATGTTATGGGACAAGCAGCATTTTATCAGAAGACATTTCAAATGTTTCTGAACAGCAGCTGAGGAGGATATTTCTTGATGTGGCTCTATTACTGCAGCACATTTTCTCTTCATCTGTAGCTACTTTTTAAAAATAGAAAAAGCAAAACGGAAACTTCACTTACTGGAGAATACAAAGGACCTCAATTCATCTTTTGAGAGAAGTAATGAGCAGAAGGCTGCAGTTAGTCATCCACTGAAGTTTTCCAGTGGAGAGACTCTGATAATTTGATTGCTCACTTTGAATTAGAAGTTCTCCCTGTCCCCAGAAGGTTTTTCTCTTTATTGGCAGCTCTGACCGGTAGCTTGTTTCATGAAAAAAGGTAATGAATAATGGCTCATAACATTTTCTCTGTCAGGCTCTCTCTTTTTTCATACTCCTCCTGTTGTTTATTTCTGAACTTTATTGGAAAAGGGAAAAGGACCCAATACTCTTCCTGGATGATAGCCTGTAGAACCAGGCGCTATGTATGATTGCTTCATAGAAATCTGTCTGAAGTCAAACCTAGGCTACCAAAATGCCAGTGGAACTGTTATTTTTATAGTCTCCCACTTTAATAGTCTTTCTCTTCTTGCTGTCCATGCAAATGAATATCTTTACCTTTATTCTTGATTTTGTTTTCTCTGATCTATCCCAAGTTGGTTTGTGCCCCAGAGCCTTCTTCCAATGGTGTATTTTGTCATTCTGCTAAACTGCATCTGTAGAAAACTACTGTTGTGCTGCTACTACTACAAAACTACTTTCACTAATGTTTTGAAATACGGTAGAAAAGTACCTGTTCTGAATTTCATCATCTCAGGAGAATTATAAATCAAAAGCATGTAGTTATAAATGTACCATTTGGAAGCATATGGACTCTGCAACAGTATGCTTCATCAGCTTATTTGGCACTGTGGCTTAGTTGGAGTGACATTACATAATTTGTGATGACTTTGTTCTGACATCTTCACATCACAAAGGATTGATGGACCAAAGTCTCAGAAATGTCATCGGTGATAAAATCAACCTAGACTTTAATCTTCCTCGCTTGATGTAACATCAAAGAGGAACAATGCAGACTGCAAGATACTGTAGACATTAAAGAAAAAAGATTCACAACTGACAGATTGAGTGAAAATTGCATTGATAATTTAAGGTGTACTTTTTTTCTGAATTTGTAAGGCCTTCGCATATAAAGCCTCAAGTTAACCAGAATTTGAGAAAAGATGCAAACTTAATTGTGCATTGAGTGTATTTCCTCTCTGTCTAGCAGATTTAATGTTAACTGTTAAAAGGACTTTGAAAAAGTGATCTATTCAGCACCTAACTTGAATAAAAAAATACAGTTATTTTTGAGCACAATGCTTCTGACTGCTTGTTCTTGAAATTGGGAATCTAAAATTATACATAGGGCCTCTGTCTTCAGGCATTTGCTTTAAGTGCCTAAAACAGAAAGGAGGCTGTTCTTGGGTCTTACTGTAATCAGTGGATGAAGACAGGCAATTCCAAAGCTAGGTTCCAGTGAATTTTTAACATAATGTAATACATTGATTTTAATTCTCCCCTTCCATATTAAAAATCATCTTACTTTTCAGTAACAGGAATCACAATCTGTCTGTATTGACCAAATTGTTTTGATCAGCAGTGTTGACTTTCAACCATCATGAAAACCAAGCTGAACAGAGTTTGGGGGCTTTTTTAAACCCCCTGCAGTCATCTGAATTATTTCAATTGTAATTATCTTGATTATATCATTTCAACAACAGCTATAATCTCAAATCCAATGATGACTAATGTATTGAATTTAATGTCAATACAGAAGCTGGTGAACAGGCAGTGAAAAATTGGGACTAAATATTGATGCAACAGTGTCTCTAAAAATATAACCTCTTTATAACTTCTTTTTCAAAAGCTGATCTCTGAAAAACAAAAACAAATTTACAGTATATCCACACCATGGAGTGCTCAAGATTCATAGTTTAAGCCCAGACAGTAACTCAGAATCACGCAACTCCTCGCTTACACTCTGCCCTCCCAGCACTCCTAGCAGGATGGGGAGGAGAATCGAAAGAATGTAAATCCATAGGGTTGAGATAAGAACAGTCAAATAAGTATAATACAAAACTGCTTCTACTGCCACTACTAATAATAATGATGATAGAAATAACAGGGAGAGAGAATATAAAACTAAAAAGGGAAGGGAAAAAAAAAACAACCCACCAATAAACACAAGTGATGCACAATAAAATTGCTCACCACCCACCACCTGATAACCAGCCCCACCTGGGCAGCGATCTGGGCTTTCTGGGTAACTCACCCCAGTTTATACCCTGGGCATGATGTGCTGTGGTATGGAATACCCCTTTGGCTAGTTTGGGTCAGGTGTCCTGTCTCTGCTTCCTCATGGCTTCTTGTGCCCCTCCTCCCTGGTAGAGTATGAGAGACTGAAAAAGTCCTTGATCAGGGTAAGTATTACCTAGCAACAACTAAAACTTTGGTGTGTTATCAGCATTTTTCTCAGTCTAAAGCTGAAACACAGCACTGCACCAGCTATCGGGAAAGAGAAAAATAACAATTACAGCTCAACCCAGGACATCAGGAAGAATGTATTTTCTTTACATTGGCTAAGTCTTTGATCTTTCTTTGTTAAGAAAAATCAGAAGTCTGCAATATTTCAGTTTTGAGTTTTGTGGGGGTATTTTGTGTTTTAATTATGGCTACTCATTGAGCAGAAAGTAATATGATATTGTTATACTATTTCACACACAAGTCACAGAAAGCCTTTACTTACCATAAACTTTTAGCTAGTTCTAAATTCAGCTCAATTTGAACCCAGGAACTCAAAGTGAAAGGCTCCAGATCCCATTACTAAACTTGTGATTCATCTGATTCTCTTCAGTTTATGTTTTTAATCCTGCTGTAGAAGTTCTTTTGCTAAACTGAACTATATTTCAATACAAAGAAATGGTTAGACCCAAGTTTTAATATTCATAGCTCATTTTTATTTCACTAGCACAGTTGCACAGTTTTGTGGTTTGTTTTTTTTTTTTGTCATGCTAGAAATGTCACTGGTTTCAGACTTAGAGCTGCTATTTTAAGAGACATCTTGGAATATAAAAGCAAAAAGCTCACAGAAACCTTCAATATTTCTCTGATTTCTTCAATTTAATCACAAGTTTGATGGGATTAGAATGCAAAACAACAACTACCTCATAGTTCTTTTTTGCCTGTATTTATTAAAATATGCAATAATAGAGGATAGTTTGATAGATATATCAATCGGCATTTCCTTTAAAAGTGATGCCATATTTGTTCTCTGTTTCCGTAAAAATAATACAAGGCCTGAAAGGTTACTGACATATCAACAGAAGAAATAGATTTTGAGTTGCTGGCTATGTCCTTTGGAATTTTTTTTTTTTATATTTCATCAAAGTGTAATTAACCCTAGAGCAATGGATAAAACCCACCATCCTCAACTGAAAGAATAGCCTTGTCTTTTAACGGCTACTGGTCATATAATGTTCTTTCGATAACACTTCCCTTCATGTAAAAGCTGTATCAGATTCATTACCACTCTTCACCACCACCACAGATAGAATTCTACACCTTCCCCTCTCTATACAAATACCCTCTTCTGTTGTTTAAGAATTGTGGCCTGTTAAAGCAATAACATAGTAAAAATGAAGACAACAACAAGTAGTTCTATCATGTGAGGAAAATAGCACCAGTATCAAATAACTGTGAGCTTTATTTAATAAAGGAATAGTGGGAAGTTTTTATTTCTCTAATCTACTTTAAAGTTTGGGAGAGGAGAGGAGAAGAAAAGGAAAGTTCTGGTTTAAATATTTGGTGGTGTAGTGTATCATCCTTATGAATTAAAAAATATGTTATGCAGCATGATTTATGTCTGCAAACAGTTGCTGATGTTAAAGGGAAAAATGTATATATATGTATATCAGTGAGGGGAGCCTTTTTAAAAAAATAAATATATTCAAGAAGAAATCATAATGCACTTTATACAGTTGCTATAGATCAGTCTACAGTGCTAAATATTTACATAATCATAGAATAGTTTGGGTTGGAAGGGACCTTAAAGATCATCTAGTTCCAACCCCTCTGCCATAGGCATGGACACATTCGACTAGACCAGGTTGCTTAATCTGGCCTTGAACACTTTCAGGGATGGAGCAGCCACAACTTCCTGGGCAACCTGTCTCACCACCCTCATAGTGAAAAATGTTTTCCTAATGTCTAATCTAAATCTTCCCTGTCAGCTTAAAGCTGTTATTCTATCACTACATGCCCTTGTCAACACTCCTTCTCCAGCTTTCTTGTAGGTAAATAAGTTTTACAGATTTTTCTAAAGAAGTTGCTTAACATGACTAGCTTTATTGCGTAATGACCTTTTGAATTTGGAGTACTCCCTTTGCAAGTGCAATGTTATGTAATTCTTTCCTCTAAAATTTTGTGGTGACTTGTGTTGATGACTTCCTTTACCGTTAACAGATATCACTGGCTCGAAGTCTGGTTTAGTTTCTTGTTTTGTTATAAAGCCCAATTTCACTGAGCCAATAGGTTTCAGTGTAGAAAAATTATTCTGCTTATTTCTGTCTCCTAATAAAAACTTAGACTGAGAACAGCAAAGGCAATTATTCCAGGAGATTTTCAAATTATAATACAGAATTGTTTTTGAAAATGCTGAGATTTAGGAGTTAATTTCTCCAGATCTATGAAATAATAATGACAAAAAAGGATGTTATTTTTTCCATAATAGAAAAAAATAAAATAAAATATGTCAGTGACTGCTTTTTCGCTCCTTTGAAATATTCATAGGTAGCTTTTACTGGTTTTAAATGTTTTTTCTTCAACAATCCTGTGTACAACTGCCAACAAGATGGTCTTAATAAAAGTAGTAAATGCCAATGTCATAATCTTGTTCTTCCTTACAGTTGATGTCTTCTAAGGACTTCATGCTCCATATTGCAGTACAATGGTGCGTATTACCATTAGTTCACTACACAGTCCTTCTGAATTGGTCATATTTATCCTATTTTAATTCTGCTTACCCTCTTACCCTCACAGTTATCATCTCCCCTAACCTGAGCTGTTCACAGTCTGTGCATTCTAACTTATAATTAATATCTTCTTTAAGTAAATAGCTTTTCTGTTCAGCCTCTGTTTTCCACAGTTTCAGTAATTTCTTTTCATGACCTTGCATATTTTATGACTTCTTGGCAATGATTATTTGAACATGGATGTCTCCTAAGCATTTCTCCCCTCCCTGATCCTTCTTGGATTCTCTGTCCCTGGACAAAATCTCCGAGCGGTCACAGCAGTTGTCTCATTACCTCATCTCCTTCTGACAAATGTTGTTTTCTTTGGTTTTTCAGTTTCCATAGAAACCTATTTAGATACACAGCCAATTCAACTTGATATTATAGCTGGCTGTTGTTTGGAGACAGGAGTGGTACCCCAGGTGGAAAGAATGCCTGGTCCTGGTTCTCCTAGCCTGAGCATGAGGAGGTAGTGCGCCCACCCCATGAACTCACAGGGGAGGGTGAGTCCAGAGTAACTGAGAAATCATTAGGTTCTGTGATGCTCATTATAGACCTTCATTTCATAGGTTGAAGCCAAATCACACTTCATATAAACACTAAAAATACGTCGTGTTTACAGTGCTTTTAAGTTTTGACAGCAGCTGCAACAATAGCAGCTCCTCATTTCATGCCTTTATAGGGTCTTTCTCACAACCGCTATGAATAGAAACTCAGCTTTTCTTACAAAAGGGAGAGGATTTTCTTAGAAACCAATGATTTCAGGTCTTTTTTACCTGTGAGAACTTTCTATTTGTGTCAGGTGAGAAGGACTCTGAAAATATTTTTTAATGTAGCAAGTAGAGAGACAAGAGCTACAGTGAAACATTAGTTTGCTAGGCAGAAATATAAGGCATTATCTGCGTCTCTGCCAAACTTTTAGCCTGTCAAAATCACACCCAACTTTATAAAATTAAGGTAAAATGTTTAACAACCTGGAAGTGTAAATTAAAGCATGAAACTTTTAATGGTTAGCAATCTCTCAGCCTCAGCTGATGCACCTGCACACTGAACCTCAGCAACTATATGTCTTAACTTGGCACTAAATCCCACATACCTTTCTCACATGACTAACCTGCTGAATGTCAGCAAACCTGCACCTATGAATAACATTATAACATCTGATAAGCTGATTTTGAGATTCTTGACATTTTCATGCTGCATAAATCCTATGCAGATGTATGGTACTATAAAGCAGTAATAACTGTTGTTGTTCAGGAACTTGTTTTCAACTACTATTAAAATGTTATGGAAATAATATGAGGAGAGCTATATCTAGAATAAACTGAAAAGCATTGCTCACCTTCTTATTGCTCCATCTCTGGATAGATTTTTTTTATTCTCCAGCACACTCTGAAATGTGCTTCTGAACACTGATAAGCAGTAATGCATTGGTAGTAAATTTAAGACACACTAAAATAAATTTTCAAGAATGAGCGCTGCTTGATAAGGCAGAGTACTTCCTCCTATTCAGCCACCTGAAAGACCACTTTTTGGTCTAGGTCTTTCAAAGGACATTTAGATATAGAATATACAATCTGGGTGCACACATGAACGTCCAAATGAATATAATCATCCTGATTTTTCTCTTGTTGTTTGCGGTTTAGATACTTGTATATGAAAACCAAAAATATTATATTAATATTTTGTTTCATTTGACCTTAATGTAGCTGTCAGGTAAAAAGTTCTCTCACTTGTGATTGAGTATTTGTAATTAGTTTGCTGTTTTTATAATTCCATGGTCTCCTGAAAAGAGAAAACAGGTGATGCAAATTCAATGATGGAAAATAGAAAACACAAAATAGTACAAAGGATTAGATGCCTAAATCTCTGAATGAACATCTGTGGATCCTGAAAACTTGCTTATAACAGCTGATTCATTTTCATAGCATCTGAATGAGAAAATTATAATTTCTTTGTTTTGTCTCCTTTATGGCACAAGAAAAGTTCTGAGGTTTTATTTGTCTGTTGGATTCTTAATAGTAGAATTATTGAAGTAATATTTGCTACTTAGCATTTGTCAGTCTGTTTTCTTAGTGTAATTTTTGATATATTTTTTTTCCTCTTAAAAAGTAAATAGGGGAAATTATTGATTTGATGAGAAAAAAACCTACATTAGACAAGGGATACCATTATAGGGAAAAAAAAGTTGGAGATTTTTCCTCTTCTGAGGGGGTAAATTTTGCTAGCCACTAAGGGAACTGGAAAAAGGAACAGAAAGATGCTAAGTTCTTCAGTACCTAAGTACTTTAAGTGTTTGGTTTTTCGTTTGACTGGGGGGTTTTGCCACTCATTTGTAAAGAGGTGCATTTTCTCTTTTGACAGGACCCAGTGACCAGACAGCTCACTACTTTTCCAGCTTAGGCTTTTCATTAGAATTATTTAAGGTCTGTGGAACAAGAGAAAAAAGTCCTCTTTAAGGGGAAAAAAGAAAGAAAAAAAGGCACAAGGGGTGCATAGGTAAAGAAGCAGAGGCTTGAGTCATTGTAGAAAACCACAGTGAAGAAATGAAACAAGACATTTGAGGAAAAACAAAGTAATTGTGGGAGCTTGTGAGTGGAAGTAAAGAGCAAATATAAGGCTAGGTGGGGAAGGAAAATACCAGGTTTTAGTAAGAGGAAGAAGAGAGTAAAAACAATTTAGAGAGGAAATTGGAATTTAAGAGAAGTGAATGAGAAGTGTGTCAGAAAAGAAAGAAGCAATAGAAATACACGCATGGAAGTGGAGCAGCCTAGGATAAACGTCTGGAGGGAAGAAGGTATTAGTGGTGCTGGGACACAGCATGAGTCTGTCAGATTGCACAGTAGGAGAGAAACAAATGTAAGTGTATTTGTACTTGAGGAGCTGGAAAATGGAATTTGTGAGCTTACAGAGTTAATAAGAAATCTCTTACACAATGTAATAAGCAAAATTGTTCTATCCTGCACATTTTATTATGGATCATATGCTCTTCTAAAATCACCAGTATTGTGATCCTCCCACACTCACAAAAGAAGAAAAGGGCTAACTGCATTTCTTGAATCAACAATGTGTTTTAGGGTTGTGAAGAATTTAAAGGCAAGCAGTAAAAAAAAAAAAAAAGGCTTTTTTTTTGTGAATGTTAAAATAATTCTGAATTACAGTTTACTCTATTTAAATTCATTGAATCATCTGACCATCACTTGTTCACAATTTTAAAATTAAATGTCACAGTAGCATTCGGCCCTTCTCAAGTTAGACGGCAAAGATGTCAGAATGTAACAGGATAAAAGAGCATTTCAATCAAATATGCAAAGAAATCATATAGACAAAGTACTTACCTATTAGATCCAGTACCACAGTCCTTATGTACTTTCCATGAGGAATATTCCCTTAAGTAGAATAACAGCTTGGGCAGTATCTTTTTTTAAATTTTTACATTTTAAATTTTTATCATCGTTATAGATTATTCTTTGCTAGTAATTTTTATTGTCATTGTATTTAGTTGCTTTACTTAAATTCATAACTGTTGTCTAAGTTATAAAATGTCAAAGAATTGTCAGTGATGTTTAATTTTTTATCTTCTTACTAGTAATAATCATAATGGAATATGATATACTTTCCAGCTCTTGTTTAATAGACTGTCAATTACATTGGAATTGTTCTTCAATGATAAAAAGAAAATAAAATTTCATTTTAATGGGCTAAGATATTCAAATGTATTTTGATGAATGAGGAGTATGCTGATGGAAATTACACAGTCTAATTAGTTCATGCAGATGCCATAACCAGACTGCATGATACGTACTGGTGTCATTTTTACATTGCTAGTACTGCTTTAATTTATGGATAAGAAAGAAATATCATATGTCAATTCAGCATACAATAATACACCATGTACAGTATGCTTCCTTTATCTGTTCAAAGACAAGAATTATTTTAAGATACATATAATCTAGTGTCATGGTTTAAACCCAGTCAGGCAACTCGTTCACTCACTCCCCCCCCCTTTTCTTTCCCTCCCCCTACTCCCGGAGGGACAGAGCGGAGAATCAAAAGAATGCAACTCCCATAGGTTGAGATAAGAACAGTTTAGTAACTAAGGTATAACACAAATCACTACTGCTACCACCAATGATAATAATGATAAAGGAAATAACCAGGGAAGAGAATACAAAACCTCACCACCAGCCGACCGATAACTCGCCCCCCCCCAGCCTGACCAAGCACCGACTGATACCTCCTCCAACCCTGCAGTCTACCAGCCCTTCTGGGTAACTCTCAGTTACATCCTGGGCATGATGTGCTGTGGTATGGAATACCTCTTTGGTCAGTTTGGGTCAGGTGTCCTGTCTCTGCTTCCTCCCAGCTTCCCCTCCTCCCTGGCAGAGCATGAGGCTCACAAAGTCCTTGGCCAGACCAAAACATCATTGTTATCAGCTCTGTTCCCATGCCAGAAGTCAAAACACTGCACTGCACCAGCTACCAAGGAGAAAAATGACTGCTACTGCTGAACCCAGGACATTATCCACCCCTTATTCCATACCATTCACGTCATGCTCAGATCCCACATTTTCAATATACCATCACTCTTATCTAAATGCATGGACCAGTCCCTATAAAGCTGCTGAGTCCATCTAGTCCATGATGTCAGGCTCCATCTCTTGTAACAATCTTTCAGAGCAGGAGAGACTGTGTGCAGTGTTCACACTCGTGAATCACCTGGGCAATAGTGTCCATTGCTAAGTCCACCCCTTGATCATGAGTCCATCTCTGTGTTGCATCTCTGCTCTGATGGCCTGAAGTGTCATGGGCCCACCAGGCTCAAAATAATTCACTGCCCCCTTCGGCAGTTTCTGCAGCTTGTTGCTGGGGACTCCATACAGCTGCCTTCCATCTCCGATGCTTCCAAAGCACTGGAGGGGCCCAGTGGACTAGATACTTGCCCATACTGTCCCACACACCCTGCCACTCATCACTGTCCAGCCTTGGAGAAAATCTCCTGGTCCTCCTATATCGTTGTCTAACCCTGGACAAGACCCAAACCTGACTCCGCTTAACTTCTGAGATCAGACAAAATGGTTGTGGGTAGAACACAGTCAGTGTGTGTGCCAACATGCTGATCCCCATCACAATCAGCAGGAAGGTCCCAAGGATACCCAAAGGCCATTCAAAACCTTCAGAACTCTCAGTTGATGCTGCTGTACTTGTCACTGGGGCTGGTGTAGCTGCTGTGCTTGCCGGCTCTCCCACCGCCAGCTTCTCTTTTCCTGAGTCCAGCTCTTCCTCCTCTGCCTTGCTGGGAAATGCTGCGTGGTCTCCTGCATCCTCCTGGGGCTCGGCGGGGGGCTTCCGGGGAATGCTCTCGGCAATTCCGGGGCTGGGCTCGGCCGCGGGGCTCGGCTCCTCAGCCGCCTTCTCCCGCTGCTTGGCAGCCGCCTCCTTCTGCTCCTCGACCGCCCCGACCTCCTCCACCGGCAGCCGTCCCCCCACGGCCTCCGGCCCCGCTCCCGCTTCCGCTTTGTCCCCGGGGCCGCTGTCCCGGGCTGCTTCGGCTGCCGCTGGCTCCCGGGGCCGCTCCCCCTCGGCTTCCTGCAGCCTCACCGAGACGGAGGCGAGGACGAGGGCGAGGGCGAGGACGGTGAAGAGCAGCCGGACGGCCAGGTACAAGTCCACGGCCACGTCTGTCCCGCCCTGTTGCTGGAGCCTGCTCGTATTACAAGTCATGGCCATAAAGCACAGTGAGACAAGAACCTTAGCCCAGGCCCCACACTTGATAAACACACAGCAAATACCGGCTCTACGTAAGTTACAACATTCTGAAGCTGTGAGATCAAGAGGAACAACTCTGAGAGCCAATAAATCAGCATTGTGATTAGTGACTGTTAATCCAGTCAGATCTGTTGTTATCTCAACCCCTCATGCCCCACGTTGGGTGCCAAAAAGAACTGTCCTGGTTTAAACCCAGTCAGGCAACTTGTTCACTCACTCCCCCGGCCTTCTTTCCCTCCCCCTACTCCCAGCGGGATGGAGAGGAGAATCGAAAGAATGCAACTCCCACGGGTTGAGATAAGAACAGTTTAGTAACTAAGGTATAACACAAATCACTACTGCTACCACCAATGATAATAATGATAAAGGAAATAACAAGGGAAGAGAATACAACACCTCACCACCAGCCGACCGATAATTCACACACCCCCCCCCCCAGCCCGACCAAGCACCGACCGATGCCTCCTCCAACCCTGCAGTCTCCCAGCCCTTCTGGGTAACTCCCAGTTACATCCTGGGCATGATGTGCTGTGGTATGGAATACCTCTTTGGTCAGTTTGGGTCAGGTGTCCTGTCTCTGCTTCCTCCCGGCTTCCCCTTCTCCCTGGCAAAGCATGAGGCTCACAAAGTCCTTGGCCAGACCAAAACATCATTGTTATCAGCTCTGTTCCCAGGCCAGAAGTCAAAACACTGCACTGCACCAGCTACCAAGAAGGAGAAAAATGACTGCTACTGCTGAGCCCAGGACATCTAGAAATCAATTCAATAGCAAAAGTTTCCAGGATAAGTATTGATTTTTTAACACTTCTGGACAAAGTGAAAATAAAAACTTTTTTGAAAGATACAGAAACTCATGTGGATTTAAAAAAATGTGTGAGTCTAAACCTTAAAATGACTATTTTGAATAAAATGTTTAACCTGTATGTTTTGCCAACTCAAACTGTAAAGATGTTTTCTTAATTATATATATATACATATACGCAATTCCCTGCAACACTTACATTCACTTACTAAAGACACACACAGATATTTACATGCCCAGTTTGCTGGTTTAGTGTGGTGTTTGTTTGTCTTTTTAAATCAAAAGAACACGTGACTTCTTTTTAAAGATTTTCAGAGATCTGGACCATAGCAGCTTAAATGTAAAATCTCATATATCCCACAAGAACTCTTGAACAGGCTCTCCTACAATGTCACTTCTGGTGTAGTTTAAAAAAAGGCCTCAGAACTTGAATATTCCTCTTTCAGCTGTAACTTGTATATATTATAGAAGTCTCAGATTTTTCTTTAATATTTTTTGATTTGCATTATTATTTTGAAAAAAAAAAAAAGAGGTAACTAGGGAAACTATAAAATATCCTACTGTGCTATAAGGCACAAATAGACAAGCTCAAGACTACAGTGAAGCACTTACAAATAGTTTTACGAAGATAAATGATTACTTCATACAACATTTAAGCTTGTAGTTATGTTCCCTTGTTGCATGCAGGAGGAAAGGAATAAGTAAAGATTCTGTTCTTATCTTCCAATTACATGATACAGATGCTGAAGACAGCCCTTTGAGGCATATTAATTGTCTGTTGAATTGCTACTTAGCTAAAGGCTTAAATGATATATTCCAAACTAACACTGCTTCTTAGACTTTTTTGTAACTAGTGTAATGATTTAAAGGTCAGTTCATATGAGATGTGTCATTTTCATTTGATTTAATGACTCTTGGTCCTCAAAAGCTTTACCTCTAGTATATTTAAAAGAAATAATGCTTTCAATTTCTACTAGTAGAGTTAATCTATTTACTTGAACTGTGACAACTCATTTTTCTCTGCATCCTCTCAGCAAGAATGTGGTCATTACAATGTTTACTGCAAATGGATAATCTACTACACAGTTTGTGCTCTTCCAGCTGAGGTATGAGGAAAATGCACAACTCACAAACCTATGCTCTCTCAGTTGGAAGTTTGTTAGCTGTCAGGAGAAACAATGATACCTGCCTCAGTCTCATGGCTCCTAATGAAATGGCCCGATTTCTGCATTGGAGAAGCATAGCTCAGGCCAAGCTAACTTCTATATGCAGTGTAATTTTTAGAAAAAATATACAACAAAAAGCAGTCAGATGAGCTGTAGTAGAAAAAGAAATCAAGAAGGAGAGCAAATATATACCTTATTATTAACCAGTATTTTGACAGAGCCTAGTGCTTTCCAGTGAGAATACAACGACTGAAGTTCTGTAGACTTTACTAACATGGGTGTCCTGGTTTCGGTTGGGATAGAGTTAATTGTCTTCCCAGTAGCTGATACAGTGCTGTGTTTCAGCTTTAGACTGAGAAAAATGCTGATAACACACTGATGTATTAGTTGTTGCTAAGCAATGCTTCAAGCCGGAAGTAGCATGGGCCCAGGGGTGGGCTTGAGTGCCGTGTGAGGGGGCATGTAGGCGCTGCTGGAGGTGGTGTCGCAGTTGGAGAGCCTGGCGTTTGGGCCCGGCACTGCCGAGCCTCTGCCAGCCAGCGCAGGGGACGTGCTGAGTCCCCCAAGCCCCCGGGACGGCAGCGGGGAAGACCAGGCTCTGCCACCTCCAGCGAAAGGAGCGTGCTGGTCACCGCCGCCTGCAATCCCCAGCAGGCCTCCTGCAGCTGTCCCCTCATCAGACTCGGACTACCTGATACAGATTCAGGTAGTTCATCAACTACATCTTCTTCGTTTTCACCTTCATCAGTGTCTGATGAAGATGATAATTCAAATTAGAAGGATAACAGATCTTACTGCATTAAAATAAAAGATGAGTTGCCTATTGATGACCTGCCTCCTGTTGAAGACTTAACAATCATTCTTCCTGATGATATTGAACTGAAGCTCTTTGGGACAGTTTCCAGCATCCCTGAGCAGCTAGTAATAATTGAATCACTTCTTTTTTTGTTTGTCTGATAGGCTGAGAAATTTGGGGCTGTTCAACCTGGAGAAGAGAAGGCTGTGTGGAGACCTCATAGCAGCCTTCCAGTATCTGAAGGGGGGCTATAGGGATGCTGGGAATGGGCTCTTCATTAGGGACTGTAGTATTAGGACAAGGGGTAATGGGTTCAAACTTAAACAGGGGAAGTTTAGATTGGATATAAGGAGGAAGTCCTTTACTGTAAGGGTGGTGAGGCACTGGAATGGATTGCCCAGGGAAGTTGTGAATGCTCCTTCCTGGTGGTGTTCAAGGCCAGGTTGGACAAAGCCTTGGGTGACAGGGTTTAGTGTGAGATGTCCCTGCCCATGGCAGGGGTGTTGGAACTGATGATCTTAAGGTCCTTTCCAACCCTAACTATTCTATGATCAAGGACATTTCAGTCATGCTCTGCCAGTGAGGAGTTGCACAAGAAGCCATGAGAAAGCAGGGACAGGACACCTGACCCAAACAAGCCAAAATATGTATTTGAAACATATTTTTCTAGATTTCCACATCCTATCATATTGGGTTTGCACAGCTTTCTCTGGTCTACTGCTTGTGTGCACCCTTGGTCCTTTTGAGAGTTCAACATTTCAAATCCATTTTGAAGTTGGCTGATCATGGGATGTAATTCCACATTCACTCAGGCTTTTATAGATATGTGCATTTAAGCCAGCTGTATAGCAATAAACTATTGGTTCGAATCATTCCAGTTAGTAATCTAAAGCAAGCTTTAAAAATAGCTCTTGCACAGCTACGTAAAGCCATAGATTTCTATTCTTGGTTACTTTGAGAACAGAACATCTCATCTTGCACAAAAATTTCATGCTTTCATAAAATATTGTTTCCCTGTGTAACAGTTCATTGTTTATCAGATATTTTTCAGCAACACTGAATTAAAATTAGTTGTTATGGCAATGATTAGAGTATTCTATCCTCTGTTTTGCTTTAATTGTTTTTTGTGCTCTCAGGTGAAGCCTACCACCTGAAGGGAGACAGAATATCCTTTCTTTAACCTTGAAGTTATAGTACAAGAAAAGAGACTTCTGACTAAAGAACACTTCAGGCTAAATCCTAGTTTTAAATGATTCTCCTTTTGCAACTGAACTTACATGTGACAAAATACAGTCTTGTTAGCTGATGCTGCTACACAAGCTAAATTTTCTACTGGTAACAAAATGCTGTATATTATGTTTAACAAGTATTGTTGAAATGAGAAAACTGATGTTAACATTAAGATTTTGTAGAGAATCCAGGTTTTAATTTCACCCTATGACATCCTTGTCTCTAAATTGGAGAGACACCAATTTGATAGATGGACCACTCGGTGGATAGAGAACTGGCTGTATGGCCACACTCAAAGAATTGTGGTCAGTGGCTCAATGTCCATCTGGAGACCAGTAATAAGTGGTGTCCCTCAGGGATCGGTATTGGGACCTGTCTTCTTCAACAACCTTCTTGGTGACATGGACAGTGGGATTGAGTGCACCCTCAGCAAGTTTGCCGATGACACCAAGCTGTGTGGTTCAGTTGATACTCTGGAGGGAAGGAATGCCATCCAGAGGGACCTTGACACACTTGTAACGTGGCCTGATGCCAAACCTATGAAGTTCAACCAAGCCAAGTGCAAGGTTGATCCAAGCTGGATCAGGGCAACCCCAGGCACAGCTACAGGTTGGGCAGAGAAGAGATTCAGAGCAGCCCTGCAGAGAAGGACTTGGCAGTGTTGGTTGGTGAGAAAAAGAACATGAGCCGGCAGTGTGCGCTTGCGGCCCAGAAAGCCAACTGCATCCTGGGCTGCATCAAAAGGAGCTTGACCAGCAGGTCAAAGGAGGTGGTCCTGCCCCTCTACTCTGCTCTCGTGAGACCTCACTTTGAGTATTGTGTGCAGCTCTGGTGTTCTCAACATAAAAAGGACATGGAACTGTTGGAACAAGTCCAGAGGAGGGCCCCCAAGTCCTTCTCCACAGAGCTGCTCTGAATCTCGTCTCTGCCCAAAGCAAAAAGGGTACAATAGTGATTTTTTATATCATTATTTTCAGATGAAAACAAATGCCATTAACTGCTGAAATTCAACATGGAACCTCAATTCCAACATCAGAAAAGAATTTGCAGGGTTAATTGAAGAACACTGTGACTAGAATATTAATAATTTTCATCGTATGTCACAAATAAGGGGAGTTGTAGGACAAGATAATGGAATGGCAAAACCCTACAATCAATAAATTAGGAAAGTGAAATTCACACAGCGGCATTGTAGCTGTCTCATATCAGTTCGAAATAACATTAAGGCTAGGAAAGAAACTAGTTCAGTTTTGAAGTCGAAATATGATAAACACTGTAGGAAGAAAAGTTGTGGAGACACGAACTTATGGCAGAAACTTTTTGCTAGGGATAGTGTATATAAAGATTTTAAAGCACGATTTCACAATGTTTGATCTGATAAGAGAGAAGCTTCTGAAGTCTTGAGAAAAATTACTGAATTACTGATTAATACTCTTTTTAAATAGTAATTTTAAGTGTATTTCAGCATATAGTCTGAACACTACTATAGTCTGTTCCTATTGTAAGTGCTTAATGCAAGTCCCAAGACTATTTCAGAGAGAACTTTGCAAAAGCAAATAAAGAAATCTTAAATTACTTTGAGAGAGTATATAGGTGGAATTTGAAGAAAAACCTTTAACATTAGAAATAAATTATCTACTTCAAGATAGTGATAGATAAACATTGGGTTTTTTTGGTTGCATTGACATTTGACAGTGGGATTTTGTAGAAGGGTCAGCATATTTGTGGTGTTTAGCCATAGTTTATGTATTTTATTTAATCTGTATGCCAAGTTTATCTAATTGCTATGCACTGTCACTGTTAATAATATCTTTCCTGAAAGATTATTTACTCCTGCTACCCTACTCCTGCTTTGGATTGAAATGTAAATGAACCATATCTGTAGTTTTAAGTTCACCAGTCAAACCTGAGACAGACTGATTGCAAATAAAAGTAAATAAATCTCCTGCCACTTTTCAGTGTAGTGATCAAAAGTCAAATAATATATATATGTGTGTGTATGTTTGTGTGTATGTTTGTGTGTATGCTTGTATGTATGTATGTATGCACATGTGCAGCTTGCCATGCCCACCTTAGTCATCTCATTCTTTGGTCTATTGGATAGGTCACTGATAATTGTTCCATGACAGATTTCAAAACTGCATGTAAAATGCGATCTAGGAAATCATGCTTTTTAACCTAATAATGTTACATGCTAGTATATCATTTTAAACGCTTTTGTTGTCTAGCAAATGGAGGCAAATGAGCAATTTAACAAAACATTAAAATATTTTGTGCATTATGGTTCACTTCATCTGTAAATTGAAATGTCAGAACTTTTTCTATTCCACATGTTCAAAAATCACTATGTATTTATTTTATCTCTTTACAAGCTAAAAAGCAGCATATTTTTGAGTGTGGAAGAGATAATGGGATGTAATGAAATAATTGTTCAAGCTATCTCTGCAGTTTCATGTATTTGGCAGATCTTTGTAGTTTTTCTATGTCTTTCCTTCTGATTTTATATCTTTACTGATATTAGTTGAATATATTGTAAAAACCCTGCAGAATTCTGTTTATGAATTCTGATTAAGATTATTAATGTTTTGCATGGATCTACACCAGGTTGCTGTCAGCAGTTTTACTTTGTTGCTTTTTTCAACCCAATATTAAAAAGCATCTCATAAAGGGGACAGTTCAGAGCTAGCAGGTCTATCGCTTTAAGGGCTCCATTGCTGACCTGTAATTTTTCTAACCAACAAGCTGTCTCCGTTTAAGAAAAAACTGGTTTGTCAAAGGGAGATTGGTGACAAATTGATTAGTTCCAGTAGTGATTCCAGTCAGGTTTCCTGTTAAGGAGAGCGAGAGGAAAGTCAGAAAAGAATGAAAGTGGAGCTCTGTGATTTTCAGTCGTGTTCAGCAAATAAGGCTGAGGAAGACCATCTGCATCCAGAAACAGAAATGGGGGAGGGATCCCTAGAATAGCCACAACACAACTGCATACACTATTGAGCATGAAGGCTTTTGTCATTAAAAGGTCTTGTATCAGGCAAAAGAGAATAAATATGTTGCATTCCTTACGAGCAACCCATCACTTGGCTACTGTTACTCAGCCATATTTACCCCATTGATCGTGTACCTTTATTCACTCGGTTTCCAGATAAGACTAGGTGATGTTTGGTTTAAATGAGTGACAGTGGTGCTACATATGCTGAAAGTCCATTATAATTAGGTTATAATTTGAGTTAACCTGCTGCCTTCTTTGTTTTGGTTCTTAGAGATAAATTATTTTTTTCCCACACACATTTCCTAACCCATCTTCCAGCTCCTTCCACTTTCAGTTCTCCTTATCTATCTCCTTGCTAGACCTCCTGTTGGTCTAGGATCTGTAAACCAATATGCACCAAACATCATCAAACGAGTGAGTACAACAGTCATCTCAGTCCTGGAATAATATTCTGACAGATCATAAATAGTGGTATAGGCAGAAAAACTGTAATTTGCATTGATTTGTCATGTAGTGAGTAGCCAAATTAAGTGTATAATAAGTGAGCAAGAGATGTAGCAGGAAATGCAGCTGACAGGAGGAGGTGAAATAATTTCCTGAAAGAAAGATGCCATATTTGATCAATACTGAATGGAAATGTTTTGTGGAGCTTTGGAAATGTGAAATCTTCACAACTTTTTCTCTACTTTTACACAAGCCCTTTTTTTCATTTTTAGTGCTTTCATTGTTGCTTTTATGCACATTATTTTTTAAATTTAGAGAGTCATTTCATACAGTCTCTGGGATAAATTGATATAAGTAGACACTTGCCATTTATGATTGTAGATTTAACAGACAAACCCACAATCTCTGCAATTGAAGACACAGTAAATAAAGAAACACAGGAATAAAATGCAAATTCTAATTCTTCCTGATTCTGAGTTTGTAGTGAGTAGACCCTGATCAGTGGTCAAACACCTGTGGTGACTCTTGCTCACTCTCACTCCCTTGGGATGGGGAGAAAATCAAAGGAAGGTGATAGAACTTATGGACTGAGATAAAGAGTTTAGTCAAGAAAGCAAAGGCTGTGTTTGCAAGAAAAGCAAAATAAGGAAGTTATTCAGTACTTCCCATCAGCAGGCATTTTTTAGGAAGCAGGGCCTCAGCACCTAAATATTGCTTGGGAAAAAAGCATAGCTGTGAATGTCCATTTTTTCACCTTTCCCTGAGCTTTTGCTACTCTGCACAGTGTCATATGGTTTGGGACATCCCTTTAGGCAATTTGGGTCAGCTGTTCCAGCTGTGTTCCCCCTCCTAGTCTCTTATGCCCCAGTTTGCTTGGTGGGAGGGGGTGGGAGAAGAAATAGGAAGACAGAAAGCTTTGATGCTGTGGAAACACTGTTGAGCTAAAACACTGGTGTGTTACTAACACTGTTTTAGCCACAAATGAAAAGTGCAGCACCATATGAAAAAACTTAATTCCATCCCAGCCAGACCAGGTACAGAATAGCCTGTGTGTTGAAATGCTGTACCTGTATACTTATACTGAAGTCAGCATTCGTGAACACAGAAACAGGAAGACTGTGTTAAAAGACGTGGGGAAAACTGTAAATTTTTACTCCTTCCAAGTAAACTATTCAAAAATTTTATGCATTTTTTAAAAAAAGGTATTAATCATACCCTTGTTGTGTGTTTTGCAATGCAGGATTTAATTTTGTAAATAGCAGCATCATTTACTGCATACATTTATGTAGCATTTTCCAATTCAAGTTATGTTCTGCCTTGACCTTGCTAGGTATGTTGTAATTTGCCAGCCAGCTAGCATACAAATGGCTCAGGAACCTATTAGTATTCTGAGATTAATGCATTTGTCTACTGTTCTTGGTTTCCAATTATTACTTATTACTTGTTCTCTATTTCTAATGTGTGAGAAGCAACATTTTGACTTCTTTTCCTGAAGACCATCACAAGTTAGCTAATAATGAATGAGGGGAAGGAAAAAGAGTAACCCCCTTCAGTAAATTGACAGCTCTATTTTGTATTAACATTCCCTCATCAGAAATTGTCTATTTTAAAAATTTATTTTAGTTCTTAGTCTGGTAGACATCAGTATTATTTCACAGAATTGTTTCTTTTACTTCTCTGATGTCTTCACAAACTTGTGAATGCAAACTTAAGATAAATTGACGTACTGAATATTGTGCTCATGTTCTGTAGAAGGAGGGTAGTTTCTTAAATTTGTAATTCCACTACAAACAGAAATCATACCAAGTAAATAAATCTTCTGTGAAGCAGAATGGCATACTAGAGAGATACTTTCCCATTTCAGCATCCTCTGTAGAATCTTTGAATTACCTTGACTAATATAAATTCTGTTTTTTTATTAGTGACAATTAGCCATAACTAGCTTTTGTGACACCTGTTCATTGGAGTTTTTTGTTTGTTTGGTTGTGGGTTTTTTTTTCCTTCCTTTAAATGTCCTCCCACTGAAAATATTTAGGTTTTGGACTGCAGTGTCTTTCAATAGCATACAGTTCTCCCTCCTTCCCCGTTATGCTTAATAACTTAGCAGCATTTTATGGACAAGGGGCTTCATAAACTGTTTATAACTGGAATTGATTGGGTGGAAACAAATAGCCAGTGAAGGGAGTTTTCAATATCACCTCTGTTGCCAAAGAAAACATAATCTAACTAGATCCATAGAGTTATTATCTTCAGATATTATTTTCATAAATGCTTGATAGCATTTTTATCACATCACATTGTAGTTTGTTATGTATATAAAATATAACTGAATGTATATCAGAGATATGTATCTGTTATATGGCAGTATGAAATATTAATCAATTTAGAGAAACTTTTAGCAGCAATTACAACTGCAATAAAGACATAGTAGGCCATATTGCAAAAGATGGTGGTGGCTGGTGATATTTTTCATCATTGTGTATTTTTCACTATTCTCCCTATGTCTGCAGGTATGAGCTATGATAACAACATAATTTTGTGAGCTGGATTCTTTTTATTTCTGTGTATATGTGCATACATATACATGTATATGCATATATATGTGTATAGATACACACACATATAATTAAATACATACATCTATATAAAAGACACAGTGAGTCTGAATTTTTTCACCAATAGTTATAAATTTATATTATATAGAACAGTTAATTTTGTGAAAAGCATAAATTTGATCTTCTGAAAAGAGAAAACAAAACACAAAGATGTTTTTTTCCTATTAAATTTTAGAAAAAAAAACAAAACCCCATATTTTAAAGTGTCGTTAGGGATGCTAGTTATCTACTTACTATTAGTTTAAGCAGGATTTGGTTCAAAGGTTAAAAGCACATTTACACATTAAGATGTGTTTTAGACTCCTAAAAGTACCATAGTCACTACTTTGTTTCAACCATCTTTGGATAGTCTTCTACAGTGTTCTGTTATTAGTAGTAGCAGTAAGTACTGCTTAGTACTTAGTAGTACTAAGACTGAACATTGCTTAGTAATAATTCAGCAAATAATTGCATGTAGGATAGTATACTTTGGGAGAGAATTTATGTTGTAGGAAGGAGGATCAAAGTTGAAAACTGCTGTTTCCCGGGGATGTATATGCAGATAGGGCAGATGGGAACATTTCTAGAAACATCTGTTGTCCATCATTCTTCTGCACAGCAACCCAGATGCTGTTGACAACTTGTATGTAAATCATGCTGACAATTTGCTCAATGTCTTTCCTGCTGTGATTGAGGTTGTTCTGATCATACCATCTATCAGATACAGAACACATTGTGGCCCTGCAAGAGTGGCTCCAACTATTTTATTGGCCAATGAGCAACAGCAGTCATTAAATCAATGAAAAAGTTTCTTTACCTATCATTTATCTCTTTCTTACAGAAGGAACTGTTATATCTTTCCCTGATTCTGTGTGAAAATGAACATTAGGCTACACAGACTAAAAAAATGCTAAATTGCTTTCTGTAATTTTTTCTTAGACTTTTTCCTTTATTTTTCAGTGACATTGACAGATATTTCTTTGACCTTGTGTTTTTTTCATCTCAGAAATGTGACACCCAAGAGGAAAATTATTCATCAATTATTGTGTAAATGTCAGGCTTTTTAGTTTGCAAATGCTGCCATAAAATCTTTACATTCATAGGAAGTTGATTTATACCCCATATTAGGTTTGAATTTACATCTTCCTAATATTGTACCCCAAACGAATCAAGAAGATTTTGATATTGTGCTAAGGGCAGGGAAGGAAAGACTGTCTAATGTTCCTTTAATTCATAAGGATCTTCAAATAATGAACTAACCTGCTGGATTTCAATAGATTAATATAGGCCCGTTAAGCACTATTTAAAAGTGTCCTCTATTCTGAAAAAAAAAAAGAAAAAATAATGTCAAGAATATGATTATAATGGATTTTAAATATCACTATAGTTATTCATTTCACAAATCAGCAATCAATAATGATTTGGATTCCAGCTTGAAAGCAAAGGTGAAAAATTGAAAACTTCCTACTTTGTTTTTTTCAAAGGTTTTTTCATAAATTAATCCCTTTAATAGAATATTTCATCACCTTGAATTATAATATGCATTTGTAGCAAGATACAGAACATACGTACAGCTCTGGAGATGGAAGATTGATGCAGCATTCTGATTACACATCTGACCAATTTATGATATGTGCATTATCAGGAAACAGGAATAAAGTCTGTACTCTGTAAACTTTTCTAAAGGTAAAAAACCATGACTTCCTATGCTTCCAGCTGCAGTCAGGTATAACATTTAAATTTCAATAGCTGTAGTAATCATAGTATTTAAATCACAGACAAGATCGAAGATAAACTGTATGAAGCTCTAATAAACTATAAAACCATGGTTTGTTAGAGCTATGTAAATCATATCTTGCATTTCCTCACATGTAGTAAAAGCATCTGTCCATTGAAGAAAGTACAAACTGGAGTATTTAATACTGCAGACATTTTCATGTTTTTGTGAACTAATGACTTATTTGGAACTCTCCTGTGCCAGAAAAGCCCTAAAATTAATCTCACGTTTACAGAAGCTTGTTAACATTCTACCTTACATCAGCATTAGTAGATAGATGAGTGACATACATTGTTTCCTGAAATTATAGAATGCATTCCAGTTCTGTGGAATTCTAGCTCTTTTGGGATTAAGAATCAAAGGCTATAAAGGAGCTAGAAGTTTAGCCTTTGTTACACCACTGATACTGTTGGCATGGTGATTTGTATGGAAGTTCATTTTATGCCTATTCTACTTTATCAGAACCCTCTATGACATTCAGAAATCATTGCTCATTTTATCTATGTGATGAGTTTGTTTTACAGTGGCAGCCTTATGACATAGTAAAACATTCTGTATTTGAATAAAATAATGCTTTCTTGTCTTATAACTACATTATTTGCTAATATTTTATCTCTATATACAAATGTATTTTAAATCCTGATGTAAATTTTTTTGGAGTCCATGTGTTTGATATAAAGCATTAGTGCTCTAGAACAGAGGCTTGTTCTTGGCCCTGTAAAAATGCAGAGTTAATAATACATATTAAAAAAAAAAGTAAAAATAAAATTTTGTATCTGTGGAGGTATTTGTATATAAACGCTTGTAAGTTAAGAATAAAAATTTATTAAACATTGATTTTGTTCTTACATTGTCTAACAGGTTTGCCAACCTCATTAATTTTTTTACCACACGCATTTTTCTCCTGTCCTTCTTTACATAAATGCCAGTTAAAATAATAAAGAGTAAAATTTTGTTTTGTAAAATGAATCTGCTCTTTTAACAGACTGCTTATGTCTATGGAGAGGCTTTTCATCTCTTTTTGAGCATTTAGGCTCATGGGCCATTGCTAAACTCTTAACGTTTCTTTTTTTTTTTTAATTATTTTAAATAGCATTCAGAGAGAGATCAGGGTAGTTTTATAAACTCAAGTGGTAATTTGGTATACTTGGAGGATACTAATGTTAATTTCTCCTATTCATGATTCATTTCCTCAATGTAGCTACTGTCAAGGTTCTTTGTAAGAGTGTGGAACAGTGCTTACTTTTTGCATTCTTATTTCTCTTGCCCCATCCATTTATAGCTCTCACTTTAACCTCTGGATGCCTTTTGGTTATTTAATTCTATGTCTGCCATGATAAAATCAGGCTGTAAAGAAAAATGCCACAGAAACAATGTGTACTTCTGGAAGACCAATGAAATATTGTTACATTTCTTTTTTAAATTTGTATTTCATAATCAAGTTACACTAAAATTTTAGAGTATATCCCAGACTTGACTGTTATCTAATTAATTTTACTTACTTTCTCCTCTATATTCCTGTACATTTAAAAATATCATTACTGTAATACCATTTAGTATGAATTGGTCTTGCAGATAAATTTGAAACCATAGTGCTTCTGATTTTGCAAAGAATTTATTCCTGGACTTCAATATTACAGGTTTGAATCTGTTTTCTACTTTAGTCCAGCTCCATTACGTTCAGATTACTTCATATATCTGCTGTGACAATAAATTCTTCTCTGTAATGGTGCTCATTACTTGAAAAAATTTATATGAGCATCTTTTTCAGTAACACTGTTTTTAATTTCAGTAATGCATTTGTCCCTAGACATGAATGCCAAACTCTTTATTTCAGTTTGGTTTATTGTCCCTGTGCAGGAAATCAAAGCATTTGGGAAATCATTACAAGTAGCCAGATATTTGTCATGACTTAGTGAACAACAGTAGGATTTCCATCACTTGCTCTCTTCCCAGAAGATTTAGAAGAGTTTTCGGGGAATGGGGATATGTTTAGCCAAATATAATTGATATGGGGCTAGTTCTGAGGAAAAGGAGTTAGGAAATATAAAATTGAGGTTATATATTCATACCAATGACAATAATAACCAGATTCACAGAAGTTACTTCTTTCGTGCTGGGGCTATATGAATGGAAATAAAAATAATAAATTTTTTTTTCTAAATACTTTTTCTATGCTTAGTAGCTGCTGGAGCATGTCTTCCTATTTCTATTTGGTCGAGGCTTTTATATGTATTTCTCTGAAGAGTTTGAAAAAAGGGATGCTCCGAATGAGGCCTAATCGGATTGTCACAACTGTTCTTGTTCCTATTGGGAAATATATGCTGGAAACAATGTTATGCAGACGTAGCTCCAACTAAATTTTTTTCAGGAGCAGCTCTGAAGGTGAGATGCAGAAGTCAAAATGGGTGAAAATCCAGGGACTGATTAAATTCTGTGTTATTGCTAGGCACACTGGAGAGTGAAGAACACCATCAAAGTTGTCCAGAAACTTGGGTTTTTCCTGTTGCCCTCTTGATTCGGAAGTGCATTCCTGTCACAGGGATCATGAAAATAGAGTGAACCCTCCCACCCACCAAGCCACAAAGTTAACAGCTCTCTAGCTAAAGATATCTTTCCTGTTGTATTTTACTTAGGAAAGATTAATTGTTATTTTCTAAAAGATCGTATAAGTAGAACATGCTGTTTGTGAAATGTACTCATTTTAGTTAAGTTAGAAATCATTATAAGATATGAGTTAGCTGGATGGGTCCCAAATCTCTGAAAGACAAGAAGGACAGCTTGGAGCCAGAAATTGCATAATTTAAACACAGATATTGTTGCAGAATGGCTCCAAGAGCAAGGCCATGGATCCTTAGAAGCCTTGCGCAAGCAAAGCAAGGGGTAGGTCTCACAGGTAACCAGAAACCAGATGTGGGAGGAGAATGTGAAGGAAACTGTGTAGAACTAACCAATACTGTTCTGACTAGTAGGCGTGGCTAAACACCACGCGGATATAAGTGAAGTGCGCCACAAATAAAGTAGAAGTTTGCTTATCACCCATATTGGGTTGGCGTGTCATACTTCTCCTGGCTGCTAACAAAGGCGCCCGAACACGGACCAGGACTACAGGGCCCCGGTCAATGGGGACCCGGAATACAGGGCCCCGGTTAGGGGGGACCCGGAATACAGGGCCCCGGTTAACGGGGGACCCGGAATACAGGGCCCTGAGTATCAGGGACCCGGAACGGCGAGTGAGGGGCGCCGGCAGCAGTGGCCGGGGAGCGCGGGCAATGCTGCTGCGGTGGCGTGACGGACCCGGGTGCTTGGACTGACCGAAAGGAGTCTGCCGCCGGGGCAAACCATACACTGCTGCATCGAGAGGCTGATCTGGAGACCGAGGTTACAGGACGATCCAGAAGAGGACGATCCGGAAAAGGCCGGCCATGAAAATGGACTGAGAGGTAGCCCTGGACTTATTACAGTGCTTTTTATAAAAGCGGGGAATTGAGCCTGAGACTCTAAAGCAGCTAGCAGGTCTAGTGGCTGTAGGGAAGGCTAAGGGATTTTTTGTAGATCCTAATACAGTTTTTAAGGCGAGTGAGTGGCGAAAGTTTGGTGATGAACTATTTGACTCAATGCTTAATGATAATAAAACGGCAAAGAAACTCGGCAAACCACGGAGAGAAGTAATAAACTGTACAAAAAGATACAAGGCAGAAAAGAAAACTGCCGCTGTAGCAACGGAGAAAATAGGAACAGATGTCCCCGGTCGGTTGAAACCGGGGGAAGATTACAACTCGTTTCCCCCAACTCGTGGGAGCACAGGGTTCCCCCCCCCCCCCCCTTTTCTCCCCCCCCTCCATCAGAAGGTGCAGCGGAGGAGGTGTAACCCCCTGCTCCCCCACCACCCCAGTTCCGAAAGTAGGGACTTTGGAAAGGACGAAGAAAGTATATTAGAAGGGATACGCATGATGAATGTCGAGGAAGCTGAAAGGAAGAGGGCGGTGCCTCTGCACTGGATCGATTAGGGTGCCATTTTGAAGCACGCAGTAGAAAATAGAGATTATGCGCTAGCGGGAGATTTAAAGGAACTGCAAGCCTTTCCAACCCACTATGCCCTAGAGTGGAAATTTCTACCTCAGTTACGGAGGAGCCAGGTCTGCAGATGGCCACATACCGAACGAGAGACATCTGACAAGAAAGAGATAGCCGTGAGCAACGGAGACCCTGAGTTCAGCCCAGGATCAGCCCCCGAATCCCCGAATCCGAGCCAGATTTATATCCTCTGCTTCCAGACTCTGACTCTTCGTCTCCCGGGTCGGTCTGCTCAGATTCACTGGCCCTGGAGCTCAGCTCAGCTGCAACAATGGTTAACCAAATATGTGATCATTACTGGGGAATTTTCTGCAATGGGCATCTCTGCATATCCTGTGTTTACTACACAGCAGGGGGCTAAAGAGTGGGAAGCTCTTGATCTCAAAATAGTTAAGGAGGCCTGACAAGCAGTGACCACGTATGTGTTAAAATCCTCTTATACTCAAGCTGTGTATGTTATGATTTTTTCTTGCAATTGACAGGGGGAGCCCATACAGTTTCTCTGTGATACTCATGTACTAGAAGTTGGTAAATATAAGTATGTCCAGGTTTCTATCAACCCTTGGAGACCTTTATAGATACTGCTGGCCACTTCTTCCAGCACAGGCTGGCCACCTGTGTCTGAATGAGTGTGCGTTTTGGTCAGTATAAAAGCCCAAGCCTCATATGATGTGGGGGAGGCAGAGCCTCTGCGGGGATGCCCGCTAAGGTTGAGCCTGCCACCTCGCACTGCAATGATGCTTCTCGGAGCTGGTTGGCTATTAGTCACCACAGGGTCCTTGTGCCACGTTCTGTACGTGGAACTGTAATGGGAGTAATGACTGTCTGGATTTTGTACTTCAAATGTTGTAGTTGTGTGGCATGTGCTTGTGGGATCCCATACGCACGTGTGTGTGTGCGTGTGTGTGCTGAGGGCAGACGGTGTTCTGTGTATTTTTTTGTTGTTGGGTTCATGTAAAAGCTTTTAACGGGTAGCTGTTTAACATTTCGGACATGAAAGAGTTAATGTAAAAGTGCGGCTGCTGGCCGGTATTTATTTTTGCTGCTGAAGCAGGCAGGCTGCTATAGCTGCTGACCAGCAGGCCGGCTTTTGCAGGAAAAAAATAAATAAATAAATAAATGGAAAGGGGGGGAGAGAGAGTAATGATGCTGCATTTAACCTGTTTAACCTGTCTACTTCTCAAGAACTGATAACCTGGGGGAGGGAGTATATTTGTGTCCTCCTGCCTACAGGTCCATGGCAACTGCCTGCAAAGTTTGTGAAGCCTTGCTATCAGCTGGACAGACAAATGGAAAAACCTGATGCCTCAGCTACAGGAGCTGACCGTGAATACCCCAAGCAGAATGAGATAGAGGAAGAGAAAGAACGAATAACTGCAAAACATCACTTGGGCGCATCTGAAAAGTAACATCCTGAATATGTGTGCTTTTAAAGTAGCTATTATTAGAGGCTGTGATTTTGTGTATAAAACCACCTGTATTTACTTGGTAGTTGCTAATAAGAAACTACACCTTGTATTGTACAGATTTGTCACTTGTAAAAGAGATGTTAGAGTACGGAAATTTGCAGTAGTTGCTAGAAAAGTGCTAAGGTAAAAGCTAGAAAGATTTTAATACAATGGTAGTGTTATAAAGCAGGTAATGGAACAAATTAAGAGGGTGAGAGAATTCCACTGGTAAGAAATTTCTTTGGCTAGTCCCTCGCTGCCATCAGCATCTTCAACATGCTGCTGCACCCCGTAATAGTTACTCTGCTAATGTAAATTTGTGTGTGCCTTGCTGTAGTAGCGACTTGTTACTGGATAAAACAAAAGGGGGGAGATGTGGAGACAGTGTTCTCACGGGAGAATGCATAATTGGTACATAAACTTTGAATAGTCCTGAAAGATACAGCAAGGCCATGAGAGGCTTGAAGAAGCTTAAGCAAGCAAGATAAGAGGCTGGAATTCACCAAGTCAATGAGAACTGTGGACTGTTGGCAAGCTTTCAAGGTTGAGTTCTCACACCTGTGTTTAACCAATTATATGCTAGTCACTAAGGGTCTTCAAGGCACGTATCCAATCATAATATGCCAAATCACTGTAAGTGCTTCAGCCGGGGCCTTGGCTCAGTTAAACAAGCTAGGCTGCTGTCTTGCTAAGCAGACAAATGCTACATCGAAGGCAATTTCTGATTTGTTGTTTGATGTTGACTCTGTAAGACATGCAACGCTGCAGAACCTTTTATTGTTGGAACAGGGACATGGATGTGAAGAGTTTGATGGAATGTGTTGTATGAATCTTTCTGGTCATTCTAACTCGATACATGCACAGCTGAAAACCCTGGCTCAGCTTACCCAGCAATTGCAAGAGAGCAATGACCTAGGGATAACTAAATGGTTGTCCTCATGGGGCATTACAGGTTGTCTTAAAACACTGCTATTTGAAGGACTGTGCTTATGTATCATTGTTATTTTAATCACTGTAGTTGTTAGACTTGCTTATAGTTCTGTGATGAAAACAAGTGAACAGAATGACCCACAATGTTTTGCTTGCACAAAGGAAAAGGGAGGAATTGTTGCAGAATGGCTCCAAGAGCAAGGCCATGGATCCTTAGAGGCCTTGTGCAAGCAAGGCAAGGTGTAGGCCTCACAGGTAACCGGATACCAGATGTGGGAGGAGAATGTGAAGGAAGCTGTGTAGAACTAACCAATACTGTTCTGACTAGTAGGCGTGGCTAAACACCACGCGGATATAAGCGAAGTGCGCCACAAATAAAGTAGAAGTTTGCTTATCACCCATATTGGGTTGGCGTGTCTTACTTCTCCTCGCCACTTACAAGATATAATTAAAGTTTTACTATTTATTCCAAGTTCTATTTAGAATGGTTTAAAATTAACCTTTGGTGGGGGAGCAATATCACCAGAAATATTTGATGGTTTTCTAAAGCAACAAGAATTGAGGGATCAGTGTCTGCCTTCTACCTTTCAGCTCCCATAGTACCTTTTGAACCCATGAAGAATTGCAATCAAATTTCTTAAAGATATAAAAGTCTTAGGGTTAACTTCATATATGTTGGAAAGTTGGAAGACAAATAGATGCATATGTAACCCTTATGAAGACTTACAGCTCTTGAAGATTACATCCCTCATTTTGGGCTTTCCCCTTGGAATATATAAGTGGTGTGCTATTCGCTTGCACTGGGCACTATCTGATCTTTTGGTGTGTCATTTTTATGACACTGAAATAAACTGAGATGTGAGCTCTCAAATTTAAAAAAAAATCAAAAGGCATGTGTGATCTTTCAGCTAATATGTGAATATGGAGAAGCCTATATAAAACTTGTAAATTGTCTTCCAGAGGCGTATCATCCTCTCCACAAACAACTGCCTAAAGCACCTGATTTTGCCTTTACTTCTGAAAAACAAGGCACTGAAACCAAATTTCTGTGAAGCACTTCTTGCCCTGTCACATTCTTACCTTTGTATGTTTGTAGACTCTTATTTAAGCCTTTTGTAGACTCTTATTGAAGCCTTTTGAACAGAAAAATCTAACATAAAGAATCTGCAAAATTCAACTGTGTGTGTCTTGAAAAGTACTATATTTTTAAAGACTTCTGTCTGACATGTTTACCAGCTATTATTTCCTGTCTATGCTCACTTTTCCACAGCTACTTCACTGATGAGTGTAGAGACTGTAGATCTGACAGAAGCCATTAAAAGCTTTCAGAGTACACACAAAAAAATGAGTAAAGAATTGCTTAGACTTCATTCTTGAAAAGCTGGACTATGAATATTTCTGAATCTTAATAAAATAACGGACATGTTTTTCAACATTTTAGATTTAGATTGGCCTCACTAAATAACTGGAATTTGTGGGATTATGATTTTGGTTGCTTGTATTCTCATTCTTTTTTCTCCATTAGTCTTGTTTTCAAATGCCTACTCCTTTTTTTTTATTATTTTTTCCTTCCCTCAAAACATATTCTATCATATTATTTCTTCATAGAAAGTAAATTAGTGCTGCATTTGAGACTGGACAAAATGTTACAGTATTTTATTATTATTATGAATAAACATGGATTCTTTTAAATTAAATTATTTTTGAATTAATAACCTAAGCTATCTTGTAGTACAAATATTCAACATCTATTAGGGTGTTATATAGTCTCTTCTTTATTACACATATCACTGACATCTGCCTGCTGTGCTTTATAAGAGCTTATTCTATAGTCAGCAAAGTATTTTGATACTCTTCAACCTTATAAACATCTCATACGTATTATTAAAATGCAGTAACCATTACAGAACAATCATATATATCTTATTAATATTGCAATAACCGTTAGAAAGATGGCCTATTTTATTAATAGAGCAATAAATCACAAAACTATTTTAATATTAATGAAAGTGTATTAAAAAGTCACTTTAATATACAGCCCTACTATCTTCCATATGCAGTACAATTATTGTAATGTTAAAATAAAGAGAAAATATTGGTCAATAAATACATCAGATATACAATATTACATGACGTGAACAATAGTTTGAAAGAATTTCTATCTAATAAAAACCAAAAGCTGTATAGAGATACATGTTATGCTTAGGTAAATATAGTTCACATCTAGATTGATTAATCAGTGAGAGCCTTTCATAGAATCACGCAATCATATATGCTATGTTTAGGTTGAGAAAGACCTTTAAGATCACCAGTCCAACCATAAAAGTTACACTATCAACTCTGCTGCTAAACCATGTCTCTAAGTGATACATCTATGCATCTTTTAAATAACTCCAGGGATGTTGACTCAACCACTTCCCTGGAAAGCCTGTTTCAATGATTGACAACCCTTTCTATGGAAGAATTTTTCTTAATATCCTAAAATCTCCCCTGGTGCAAGTTAAGGCCATTTCCACTTGTTACTTGGGAGAAGATACCAACATCCACCTTACTACATCCACTACTATTAAATTTTCCTGCATTTTTCACATATAGATCTTGTCTTCGTTTTCATAGTGTCCTTAGTTTTATGCTATCCGTCTAAGAATAAAAAAAATCACTTTGAATTTACTTTTTGTAGATTATAGCAAAGTTTAGATTGGATATAAGGATATAAGGAGGAAATTCTTTCCTGTTAGGGTGGTGAGGCACTGGAATGGGTTGCCCAGGGAGGTTGTGAATGCTCCATCCCTGGCAGTGTTCAAGGCCAGGTTGGATGAAGCCTTGGGTGACATGGTTTAGTGTGAGGTGTCCCTGTCTATGGCAGGGGGGTTGGAACTAGATGATCTTAAGGTCCTTTCCAACCCTAACTATTCTATGATTCTATGATTCTATGACAGTGCAGAACCACCTTTACTATAAATTGTTCTGCTTGAGTAATGTGTCATATTTCTTTCTAGAGAATGAAGGCTATATTTTAGTATGGAGAACTGTTGAATGCTGGTGTTTGACAAAGATACTGCAATTTGTTTTATTGCTGTTCTTATCTTCAAAAATATAGTTTTAATATATAGATAAATCACAAAGGAAATTTTGCATTTGCATAAAAACTCAGAGAATTTGCAATGAAAAGTGACAGTCAGCAAATATATTGAAGATTCCAAAAGCTTTATATGTGATTTAATATATATCCATATTTTAAACAATAATAATGGGAAAAGAGGTGGCATTTTCAGTAGATTGAAGCTATCATAAGAAATAATTACGCACAATTGTAGATAGTTCACAATTACATAAACTCCTAGAAACTTTGATTAGATATTCTCACTTATATGGTGCTTCAGAATTTCATTTTTACATTCATTTTTGAAAGCACATTGCTATAAACTGTTGCAGAATGACTCTAAGAGCAGAACCATAGAGTTCTGGAGGACTGTGCAAGCAAGGCAGGGGGTGGCCCCCACAGGTGGCCGGAGACCGGACCTGGGAGGAGAGTGTGGAGGAAGCTGTGGGGGCTAACCAATACTGTGATGCCAAGAAGGAGTGGCTGAATACCATTCCTATATATGTGTGAACTGCGTCACAAATAAAGTAGAAGTTGCTTATCACCCATATTGGGTTGGTATGTCTGCTTCTCCTCGCCGCTTACAAATGGCGCCCGAACAGGGACGCGGATTACAGGGCCCTGGTCGCTGGGGACCCGGATTATAGGGCTCCGACTAGCGGGGACCCAGGATATAGGGCCCCGACTAGCGGGGACCCGGGATACAGGGCCCCGGTCGACGGGGACCCGGATAAAGGGCCCCGGCCGACGGGGACCCGGGATATAGGGCCCCGACTAGCGGGGACCCAGGATATAGGGCCCCGACTAGCGGGGACCCGGGATACAGGGCCCTGGTCGCTGGGGACCCGGATTATAGGGCTCCGACTAGCGGGGACCCAGGATATAGGGCCCCGACTAGCGGGGACCCGGGATACAGGGCCCCGGTCGACGGGGACCCGGATAAAGGGACCCGGCCGACGGGGACCCGGGATACAGGGACCCGGTTATCGGGGACCCAGGATACAGGGACCCGGTTTAACGGGGACCCAGGATACAGGGACCCGGTTTAACGGGGACCCAGGATACAGGGACCCGGTTTAACGGGGACCCAGGATACAGGGACCCGGTTTAACGGGGACCCAGGATACAGGGACCCGGTCGACGGGGACCCGGGATACAGGGCCCCGACTAGCGGGGACCCGGGATACAGGGCCCCGGTCGACGGGGACCCGGAACGGCGAGAGAGCGGCGCCGGCGGCAGCGGCCGGGCAGCGCGGGCAATGCTGCTGCGGTGGCGTGACGGACCCGGGTGCTGCGACTTCCCTAAAAAGTCCGCCGCTGGGGTATACCAGACACTGCTGCGTCGGGAGGCCGATCCGGAGACCGAGATTACAGGACGACCCAGAAGAAGATGATCCGGAAAAGGCTGGCCATGAAAATGGACCGAGAGGTAGCCCTGGACTTATTACAGTGCTTTTTATAAAAGCGGGGAACTGAGCCTTGAACTTTTACAGTGCTTTTTATAAAAGCGGGGAACTGAGCCCTGAACTTTTTACAGTGCTTTTTATAAAAGCGGGGAATTGAGCCTGAGACTCTAAAGCAGCTAGCAGGTCTACTGCCTGTAAGGAAGGCTAAGAGATGTTTTCTGCAGATCCTAATACAATATTTGAGAAGAGTGAGTGGCAAAAGTTTGGTGATGAACTATTTGACTCAGTGCTTAATGATTATAAAAAGGCAAAGAAACTCGGTAAACCAAGGAGGGAAGTAATGAACTGTATAAAAAGATACAAGGCAGAAAAGAAAACTGCCGCGGTAGCAACGGAGAAACTAGGAACAGACGTCCCCGGTCGGTTGAAACCGGGGGAAGATTACAACTCGTGCCCCCCCCCCCCCCCCCCCACTCGCGGGAGCACAGGGTTTCCCACCCCGCACCCCCCCCTTCCTTTTCTCCCCCTCCATCAGAAGGTGCCGCGGAGGAGGTGTAACCCCCTGCTCCCCCACCACCCCAGTTCCCAAAGTAGGGACTTTGAAAAGGACAGAGAAAGTATATTAGAAGGGATACGCATGATAAATGTCGAGGAATCCGAAAGAAAGAGGGCGGTGCCTCGGCGCCGGATCGATTACGGCGCCACTGTGAAGCACGCAGTAAAAAAAAAAAAAAAAAAAAAAAAAAAGGATCATGCGCTAGCGGCAGATTTAAAGGAACCGCGAGCCTCTCCAGCCCACTACGCCCTAGAGTGAAAAAACTTTTAACTCAGTCACGGAGGAGCCAGGTCTGCAGATGGCCACATACCGAACGAGATACATCTGATAAGAAAGACACAGCTGCGAGCAACGGAGGCCCTGAGTTCGGCGCAGGATCAGCCCCCGAATCCCCTGAATCCGAGCCAGATTTATATCCTCTGCTTCCAGACCCTGACTCTTCGTCTCCCGGGTCGGTTTGCTCAGACTTACTGGCCCTGGAGACGCTCAGTTGTAACAATGGGTAACCAAATATGTGATCATTACTGGGGAATTTTATGCAGTGGGCATTTCTGCATATCCTGTGTTTACTACACAGCAGGGGGCTAAAGAGTGGGAAGCTCTTGATCTCAAAATAGTTAAGGAGGCCTGGCAAACAGTGACCACGTATGTGTTAAAATTCTCTTATACTCAAGCTGTATATGTTATGATTTTTTCTTGCAATTGACAGGGAGAGCCCATACAGTTTCTCTGTGATACTCATGTACTAGAAGTTGGTAAATATAAGTATGTCCAGGTTTCTATCAACCCTTGGAGACCTCTGTAGATACTGCTGGCCACTTCTTCCAGCACAGGCTGGCCACCTGTGTTGGAATGAGTGTGCATTTTGGTCAGTTTAAAAGCCCAAGCCTCATACAATGTGGGGGAGGCAGAGCCTCTGCGGGGACGCCCGCTAAGGTTGAGCCTGCCACCTCGCACTGCAATGATGCTTCTCGGAGCTGGTTTGCTGTTAGTCTCCACAGGGTCCTTGTGCTTTGTTCTGTACGTGGGACTGTAGTGGGAGTAATGATGGCTTTTGCAGGGACTCAAAAAAAAAAAAAAAAAAAAAAAAAAAAAAAAAAAAAAAAAAGAGGGGGGAGAGAGAGAGTAATGATGTTACATTTAACTTTAACCTGTCTAACCTGTCTATTTCTGAAGAACTGATAACCTGGGGGAGGGGGTATATTTGTGCCCTCCTGCCTACAGGTCCGTGGCGACTGTCTGCAAAGTTTGTGAAGCCCTGCCATGAGCTGGACAGACGAATGGATAAACCTGATGCCTCAGCTACAGGAGCTGACCGTGATTACCCCAAGCAGAATGAGATAGAGGAAGAGAAAGAACAAATAACTGCAAAACATCACTTGGGGACAACTGAAAAGTAACATCCTGAATATGTGTGCTTGTAAAGTAGCTATTATTAGAGGTTGTGATTTTGTGTATAAAACCACCTGTATTTACTAGCTAGTTGCTAATAAGAAACTGCACCTTGTATTGTATAGATTTGTCACTTGTAAAAGAGATGTTAAGAGTGTGGAAATTTGCAGTAGCTGCTAGAAAATGCTAAGGCAAAAGCTAGAAAAAAAAAAAAAAAAAAAAAAAAAAAAAAAAATTTAATACAATGGTAGTGTTATAAAGCAGGTGATGGAACAAATTTAAGAGGGGGGAGAATTCCACTGGTAAGAAATTTCTTTGGCTAGTCATTCATATCCAAAAGCATATCTTTTGAATTTCATATTGAAGCATATCTTCAATATGCTGCTGCACCCTGTAATAGTTACTCTGCTAATGTAAATGTGTGTGTGCCTTGCTGTAGTAGCGACTTGTTACTGGATAAAACAAAACCGGGGAGATGTGGAGACAGTGTTCTCACAGGAGAATGCATAATTGGTACATAAACTTTGAACAGTCCTGAAAGATACAGCAAGGCCATGAGAGGCCCGAAGAAGCTTAAGCAAGCAAGATAAGAGGCTGGAATTCACCAAGTTAATGAGAACTGTGGACTGTTGGCAAGCTTTCAAGGTTGAGTTCTCACACCTGTGTTTAACCAATTATATGTTAGTCACTAAGGGTCTTCAAAACATGTATCCAATCGTAATATGCCAAATCACTGTAAGTGCTTCAGCCGGGGCCTTGGCTCAACTAAGCAGACTGGGTTGCTGAGTTGCTAAGCAGACAATTTTACATCGAAGGCAATTTCTGATTTGTTTTAATGTTGACTCTGTGAGACATGCAACACTGCAGAACCTTTTGTTGTTGGAACAGGGACATGGATGTGAAGAGTTTGATGGAATGTTTTGTATGAGTCTCTCTGATTATGCTAATTCGATGCATGCACAGCTGAGAACCCTGGCTCAGCTTACCCAGTAATAGTAAATGAGCAGTATTCTAAGAATAATTACATGGTTGTTTTCACGGGGCATTACAGGTTGAGTCAAACACTGTTTAAAAGCATTGCACTTATGTATCATTGTTAGGTTAATCATCGTAGCTATTAGACTTGTTTATAGTTGTGTGATAAAACAGGTGAACAGAATAACCCATAATGCCTTGCTTGCACAAAGAAAAAGGGGGGAATTGTTGCAGAATGACTCTAAGAGCAGAACCATAGAGTTCTGGAGGACTGTGCAAGCAAGGCAGGGGGTGGCCCCCACAGGTGGCCGGAGACCGGACCTGGGAGGAGAGTGTGGAGGAAGCTGTGGGGGCTAACCAATACTGTGATGCCAAGAAGGAGTGGCTGAATACCATTCCTATATATGTGTGAACTGCGTCACAAATAAAGTAGAAGTTGCTTATCACCCATATTGGGTTGGTATGTCTGCTTCTCCTCGCTGCTTACAATAAACCTATTAGAATGAAATAATATTCATTGGTGATGTCAAAAATACTGAAGTCTAAGCACAGAAGTATTCTAAGTAATTTCTCAGTATAAGAAAACTGTATAGCATGTATTCTTTAAAATGTTTTAAAATATTTAATAAAATAATAATGCATTTTAATATTTTAAATTTCTAACTTACTTACATGCAATGAGTTCATAGAATCATAGAATAGTTTGGGTTGGAAGGGAGCATTAAAGGTCATCTACTCCAACCCACCTGCAATGATCAGGGACATCTTCAATTAAATCAAGTTAATCAGAGGCCTGTACAACCTGATCGTGAATGTTTACAGGGATGGGACACCTACAGCCTCTTTGGGCAACCTGTTCCACTGTTTCATCACCCTTATAATCAAAAAATCTCTTCCTTATATCTAATCTGAATCTATCCACTTTTAGCTCAAAACCATTTTTCCTTCTATTGCAACAGGACCAGCTAAAAAGTTTGTCAGCATCTTTGTTATAAGCTCTCTTTAAATACTGAAAGACCACAGTAAGGTCTCCCCAGAGCCTTCCCTTCTCCAGGAACAACCCCATTTCTCTCAGCCTTTCTTCATAAGAGAGGTGTTCCATCCTCTGATCATTTCTCTGGCCCTCTTCTGGACCCACTCCAACAGGTCCCGTCTTTCATTGGCTGAAGATTCTAGAGCTGGATGTAACAGTCCAGATGGGGTCTCACCAGAGAGAAGAAGAAGGGCAGAATCATCACACTCGACCCCCCTGGACATACTTCTTTTGATGCAGACCGGTATATAGTTGGCATAACTTTAGTAGCTGCTGTACATCTAACACCTGCTGTACCAGCAATGCCAGGTGGTTTTGCACAATGACAGTAAATTCAAAGAATCGCTTCCATGTAAAGTTTTGGAACAGATGTAGCGAAGATGAGAAATGGAGACGTGTATCCCACACAGAGGAAGAATAAATAAAATTTTGTTCTGATTTTACATTTCATACTTCTACAGGTTGATAAAGATGCATTGGAAAGTGCTTACGAGTAATTGAAAGCAACCTCATAATACTGGAGAGATTGAGTCAGTGAATGTTTGGTTTTTAATCTAAAATACTAATTTTGTAATAATACTAAGGAAACTCATATATACTAATATTCTGAAATTTGCAAATTATATGAAATATATTATTGGCAGACAAGGGATAGTAGGGATTCTATGAATGGATAGTTGCAGAAAATGCCCTAGAAGATAATAAATGAATCTAATATTAAAGAGATGCTGAGATGATCCTACAAGTACAAGCTTAGCCAACTTCTCCTCTCACATTTTATTTAGGCTACTTTGTGCTAGCTAACCAACTGATATTAATCATTCAGGTACCATGAAATACGTCCAAGCCCTAGGGGCAGTACTGTTACGTTTATCTTATTGTGACAGAACTGGTGCAGAACTGCCTTAAGATAACTGTATTCCTACATTGTATATAATATCATCTGGAACTACCCAATGTAGCAGACTAATCGATTCTGTGAGCTTGGTCCTTCTCTACTAGCTGATGTAGGGAGTGTAGAATGGAAATGGGAAGAGAGAGGAAAATGTGATATTAACTCTAAAGCAAATGTCTCTGGAAGGCTGGAAAAACACTGAGAAATCTTTCATTTGTGTTTCCATTTACTACTTTAACACTCTTTTTTTTTTTTCTAACAGTTTTGTTTTCCCTATATATTAAAAGGGCCACAGTGTATGGAATCCACTCCTGAACTACAAATGGAGAACCTAGGTCAAAATAATGCACTGGGAAGTTCAATTTTAGCAGTATTTTGGTGTCTGGATTGCTTGTCTGTTTGCTTCATTTAATCATTTTTCATACTAACCACGTGCAAGTATGTGGTATTTCCTAGGATTTTGCCAGACTAAAAGCTGCTGCCTTGTTCCTATCAATTCTAGGTCAATTTTATTTTGTTTAGATCCTGACAAAATTTTATGTGATTTGATCTTCATGGGGTAAAATAGCGTTCTGATTCCTTGTGAGGGTTGTATGCATATATTCTATTTTAATATAATTTATTGTTCCTAAATGTGTTTGTTCATAGACAGACATGTATTTGAATAAATTTGCCACCTTTTTCAATTCTCAAAACCATTGGAAAACTAAAGATGGATTAATCTGGAGTTTGATTTTTAACATGTCTTGTCCTTCTAAATGGGGCTGGAAATCAGATGTCAAGTACTTACTTTAAGTACTTTACTTTGCTCTCTAACACTCATTTAATTATCTGTTTTGTTGATCAGAATAATGTGTACATATTGCAGTGAACATGATCTGCAGACTGCCACTGACTGCTAAATCAAACCTATGCATCTTCTATTTATCTGAAGTTTTATAAATTCCTGTCTACAGTGATAGAAAAATCTTGATGACAAAGCAAATTCAGGACCTAGGTCACAAGAAGGAAACTCAAGTAGAAAAATTCAAAGTTGACTTCTTGTGCAACAGGTTTATATTATTTTTTATTAGCTTCAGCAGAATTAATGCAAGGGTAAGCAAAATCACATCCTAAGTCTTTAGATGTCATTTCAAAGAATGATGATAAAGATATACTCTGGCACACTTAGCTTCTAGCAATTAAAGATTTGGAAACCAAGGTCTCAAATTGCTAAAAATATTGCATGCATTTAAAAAGGAAATAAAAATTAATTCTCACTCAACTAACGTATATCAATCAAATGAAAACCCAAAACTCTTTTTGCTTCTCTAGAGATATTGTTCATACTCCTAGGTATATTGTTCATAATCCTTCAAGGAAATATTTAGATGCTGATAATTTTAAACTACTGTATTTAAGGGGAAAAAAATGAAGGTCCTTTGTCATGTAATAATCTCATGGCTGTTCTTGGATCTACACTGCATCGAATCATAGAATCATAGAATAGTTAGGGTTGGAAAGGACCTTAAGATCATCTAGTTCCAACCCTCCTGACATGGGCAGGGACACCTTACACTAAATCATATCACCAAAGGCTTGTCCAACCTGGTCTTGAACACCGCCAGGGATGGAGCATTTGCAACCTCCCTGGGCAACCTATTCCAGTGCCTCACCAACCTAACAGGAAAGAATTTCCTCCTAATATCCAATCTAAACTTCCCCTGTTTAAGTTTTAACCCGTTACCCCTTGTCCTATCACTACAGTCCCTAATGAAGAGTCCCTCCCCAGGATCCCTATAGGGCCCCTTCAGATACTGGAAGGCTGCTAGGAGGCCTCCACGCAGCCTTCTCTTCTCCAGGCTGAACAGACCCAACTTCCTCAGCCTGTCTTCATACGGGAGGTGCTCCAGTCCCCTGATCATCCTCGTGGCCCTTCTCTGGACTTGTTCCAACAGTTCCATGTCCTTTTTATGTTGAGGACACCAGAACTGCACACAATATTCCAGGTGAGGTCTCAGGAGAGCAGAGTAGAGGGGCAGGATCATCTCCTTTGACCTGCTGGTCAAGCTTCTTTTGATGCAGCCCAGGATACGGTTGGCTTTCTGGGCTGCAAGCGCACACTGCCTGCTCATGTTCATTTTCTCACCAACCAACACTGCCAAGTCCTTCTCCGCAGGGCTACTCTGAATCTCTTCTCTGCCCAACCTGTAGCTGTGCCTGGGATTGCTTCAACCCAGGTGTACGACCTTGCACTTGGCATGGTTAAACTTCATGAGGTTGGCAATCAGCACACCTCACAAATGTGTCAAGGTCCTTCTGGATGGCATTCCTTCCCTCCAGCATATCAACCAAACCACACAGCTTGGTGTCATCGGCAAACTTGCTGAGGGCGCACTGAATCCCACTGTCCATGTCAGCGACAAAGATGTTGAATAAGACCTGTCCCAACACCGATCCCTGAGGGACACTACTCCTTACTGGTCTCCAGCCAGACATTGAGCCATTGACCACAACTCTTTGTGTGTGGCCATCCAGCCAGTTCTTTATCCACCGAGTGGTCCATCCATTAAATTGGTGTCTCTCCAATTTAGAGACAAGGATGTCGTGTGGGACAGTGGTGTCGAACACTTTACACAAGTCCAGGTAGATGACATCAACTGCTCTACACCTGTCCATCAGTTCTGTAGCCCCATCATAGAAGGCCACCAAATTGGTCAGGCAGGATTTCCCTAGTGAAGCCATGCTGGCTGTCACCAAGCACCTTTTGATTTTCATGTGCTTTAGCATGCCTTCCAGGAGAATCTGCTCCAAGATTTTGCCAGGCAAAGAGGTGAGACTGACTGGTCTGTAATTCCCTTGGTCATCCATTTTCCCCTTCTTGAAAATGGGGGTTATATTTCCCTTTTTCTAGTCATCGGGAGCTTCACCTGACTGCCATGATTTCTCAAATATGATGGCCAGCGGCTTCGCAACTTCATTCACCAGCTCCTTCAGGACCCATGGACTTGTGCACATTCAGATTTTTAAGATGGTCTCGAACCAGTTCCTCTCCTACAGTGGGCTTAAGGTCTTCATTCTCACAGTCCCTGCATCTGCCTTCCAAGACTTGGGTGGTTTGGTCAGAGCCTTTGCCAGTCAGAACCTCAGCCTCAGGAGTGTTGTGGTCTAGTGAAGACCTGCATTCAGTGGAGTGGAAAGGACAAGGGTATTAGACCAGAAAATTAGCCTCTAAAGGAATTGTGCTGTCAGCACAGAAGGCATAAGTATTATATGTGAAAGAATATTTGAATTTCTGTCACACATATATGCTCTTATTGCATGTGGGATCTGGAGCTATGTGCTCTAACCCACCGACTTATGGATCGAAGACACTCTTGGTCCAGTTATTTATTTGTAGCTCCAGCTCTCTCTGTTCAAACAGATATGACAAAGAATCTATCAAAACAACTGTGTTCATCACTGATCATGTACAACTGTCTGATGCAGTTGGCATTTGGTCAGTTTTGAAGATGCTGCTTTCATGCCTGGTCAAATTAAGAGGTAGGTGTTTTCCAAAGAGGAGGAAGAAAGCTGAGAAAGTTAACAACAGAAGCAATGTATAATGAGCTGAGAAAATTCACAGAGCATGACTGGTCAGGATGGTCTCCAGGAGCCTTGACTAAGACTTTGCTGTCAGCAAAGATGACAAAAGAGCAAAAATGAGCCAAGACAATTCTGAGACCGGATCCCTGAAGAGATATTAAAGAAAGTTCCAAGTTGTCACCATACTTTTTTACAGTCTGTGCAAAACACATGCATGAGCTGGCATATGCACACAAACTTGCTACCTCTAAAAGGAACATTATCACTGCCATCACTGTATGTTAATCATCCATTACTTCTAACCTTAAAAAGGCAAGTACAGTTCTATCCCTCTCTGCTGAAAGATTGATTATATTTGGAAAAGCAGGATAATGTGAAAACAAGTGTCGGAGAGATAGGAGTCACACCTATAACCAGAACACTTTGAAGACAGTCTAGTTGGACTTGGTCAGTTTAATTATTCAGTTACCTATGTTTCATATATATAACGTGTGCTTGTGTGATGGTCAAGAGACCCTTTTTGTGTGTGTCTCAAAACAACACAACAGACAGAAGGAGCTGAGGGAGGCTAAGTGCCTGTTCATGGTGAGTATGTTGTCTTGGTCAGAGTAAGGATCATGCTCCATGAAAGCAGGGGATGGTTTCCCATGTTGTCTGCCTTAAGGCTGCAAACTTCAACTGCCCAGCAACAACCTATCAGAAGACAGTGAGACAGACACTGTGATGCCTGTTGGGGCACAAAGTTGTGGGTCTGGGGGTCTACCTAATACCCCTCCAAATGAGTCTCCACCTGTGGGAGGATTCCAAGAGACCCTGACCCTATAAAAAGGTAACCAGGGTTCAGCTTTGTGGCTCATTGCTCTGCACCACAGCAGGCTCACTGACTGAAAGGACTCCAAGGACCTTAACTGAAAGGACTCCAAGGAGTGTTCAAGACCAGGTTGGACGAGGCCTTGGGTGATATGATTTAGCGTAAGGTGTCCCTGCCCATGGCAGGGGGGTTGGAACTAGATGATCTTAAGGTCCTTTCCAACCCTAACGATTCTATGATTCTATGATTCCATGACTACAACTGAAAGGATTTCAACTCACTGAGAAGACATCACTTGATCCACAGGGTGGTGAGCTTATTTCTCTTTTTTTCCTTCTTTCTTTCATTTTTTTCTCCCTCTACTTTGGGTCTTCTATAAAAATAAGAGCTTGCCAAGACTGTTGCTCCTCCTGGCACAGTTTACAGATGTTTACAATAAAATTAATTGTTGTTTTATTTTCCAACCCTTGGAGGGCCTGTGGTTTCATCCGAGAACCTCATAGAGTGTGGTAAAAGATCAACTTCCCACACAGCCTCTGGGAGAGATGGGATATTAAAATTGGTGTAGTCGTCAAGATGTCTATGAGGATCAGGTCATAGGCTATTTTTTACTGGAATAAGGACCAGAGTGCTGAATAAAGAACTGATTTTCAGTTGAAGCCAAAATCTCCAGCAGAGGGTGATGGCAACCAGGGAAATGCCTGACTTTGCTCCCCACTGTTGTTGAACAGTTCAAAGGCTTGTCCAACCCCAAGCAGGGTAAGCTGGGCTGAGGAACATTGCCAGTTCCTGTCAACTGTGGCAGGAAGGATAAAGGACTTGGCAAAGGAAAATAAAACAGGGAAAAGGAAAAGCTGTGGTTTGTGGTGTATTAGGGTAGCCTTGATAACTGCTTAGAAAGACAAGCATAATGTTAAGGAAACTGAAAAAGAAACTAATAAGTCTCTATCAAAAGTGATTAAGAGCTTAAGAAGCAAATTGGAAATGAATGCCAGGTACTGTGGCAGGCTTAACAAGCATTGGCTGATGAAAAAAGAATTATGGGAAACCTGAAAAACAGCTTGCAGGACACTTTCCAGAGGGAGAGAATTAAGTTAGAAATAGCACACCGGTGAGGAGACCAGGATAGTAAAACCGGGTTTCGTAGTCTCATTATGGAGGCCCATCTCCTCTACTGGGAAGTTATCTCTCATTATCCCTGGAGAGAGTTAAAAAAAACTAGGACTGAATTGCTTTCCAGCACTAAACTCAGACCACTCATTAAAACTGAAGTAGTTTACAATGACTAGTAAGAGGAGCAGAGCCCACTGTCACCATAGAGGTAATACCTCATAGTGCCCCAAATTGGCTAAGTTACAGGGAAAATATAGCAGGCAGGAGAAAGAGCCTGAAACAGAGTATGTATGGAGGGTTTTTCTGACTGGAGGGGACAGGATAAAGCTCTCAGAAGATGCCATGAGGTATCAGGGCCTGGAGGTATTTCTAACAGTAGATGACGGTAAAGAACCACAGGTCCTGACCCAGCAAGTGGCATACTGGGCAGCAGGACTGGATTCCATAGAATGGGCAGACCCAATATCCATGCCTACCCAATGTCTGGGTCAGTTAACTGAAAGTATACGGAAAGCAGCTTGCCTTCAGTTAATGCATACAGGCAGCTCAGCAGCCTTCCCCCATGTTACTTAAGGCTAATACTGATGGGATGACTCTTCTGATTAGAGAACTACCCAGTTCTTTAAAACTTTATGTTGTGTGAATTCAGGAGGAGCCAGTTATAGAAAGCTATCCAGGTCAGAGAAAGTCATCCCCAAGAGTTAATGAATGGGCAATGACTATCAAATTTTCAGGCATTAGTAAAATGGTGGAGACCAATAGATGTGACCCACCAAAGAAGGAAGACTTCCCTGTAGCACCTACAGAACCCATAACCCCCACAGCTTCTCTGAATGAATGCAAACCTAATGACCGCCCAGTAGCAGGCAGCTCCCTGTGCAGTCTTCAGTAAGTGAGCCAATAAAAAGACAATGGGTGTGTATAAGGTGGCTCACGGAGAACAAAAATGGGTATTTATTAATTAGATTTCCCCCTGGCCCTTTTAAAACACCAGTTACCTTTCTAGCAGAGGCAGGAGCCTAAATATGAACTCTAAATGCTGAGATGGCAAAGTTGAGTGACAAAACCCAGAGCTCAGCTAAAATGTTACTTATACAGTGGCTCCACCCCCACAAAAACTTCCATGATACTGAGCACATTTCCCACCAGTATCTTGAGGCTAGATATATAAAAAGGAAAAGCTTGGATGAATACAAATAGGAATGAGTGCAGATTTGGGTCTCCCATTACCTCCATACGTCTTACAATTCAATCCCTGATTCCCCCCATGTAAATGTAAAACTGTAGTGTTTACCACTGGGTGCAAGAGGAGGGGATCGCCCCTGTCATTCATGAGTTAAAAGAGAAGGAAATTGTCTTTCAAATCCACTCAATTTACAATTCTTAGATACGGCCAGTTGCAAACTGAACAGGAAATGGCAACTGACCTGCCTGAATGCAAACACTGGCCCCCTCACTGCTGCTGTACCCAATGTAGCAAAATTGGTATTTTTATGGTACTTATCCAGGAAAATGATCAGAAAAAAATTGCCTTTACTTGAGAAGGTATTCAGTACAACTTCACTTGGCTACCTCAAGGCTATCAGCACACCTGCACACCATGCCCTGGCAAGAACTGTCAAAGATCTCCCCTGAGGAAGGGGTAAAGTTATATCCATACATAGTGTCGCGGTTTAAACCAGTCAGGTAATTCGTTCGCTCACTTCCCCCCCCTTTTCTTGCCCTCCCCCTGCTCTTGGAGGGACGGAGAGGAGAATCGAAAAGAATGCAACTCCCACGGGTTGAGATAAGAACAGTTTAGTAACTAAGGTATAACACAAATCACTACTGCTACCACCAGTGATAATAATGATAAAGGAAATAACAAGGGAAGAGAATACATCATCTCACCACCAGCCGACCGATAACTCGCCCCCCCCAGCCCGACCAAGCTCTGACCGATACCTCCTCCAACCCTGCAGTCTCCCAGCCCTTCCGGCTAACTCCCAGTTGCATCCTGGGCATGACGTGCTGTGGTATGGAATACCTCTTTGGTCAGTTTGGGTCAGGTGTCCTGCCTCTGCTTCCTCCTGGCTTCCCCTCCTCCCTGGCAGAGCATGAGGCTCACAAAGTCCTTGGCCAAACCAAAACATCCTTGTTATCAGCTCTGTTCCCGAGCTGAAAGTCAAAACACTGCATTGCACCAGCTACCAAGAAGGAGAAAAATGACTGCTACTGCTGAACCCAGGACATTATCCACCCCTTATTCCATACCATTCACGTCATGCTCAGATCCCACGTTTTCAATATACTATCATTCTTATCTTAGTGCATGGACCAGTCCCTATAAAGCTGCTGCATCCATCTGGTCCATGATGCCAGGCTCCATCTCTTGTAACAGTCTTCCAGAGCAGGAGAGACTGTGTGCAGTGTTCACACTCGTGAATAACTTGGGCAATAGTGTCCATTGCTAAGTCCACCCCTTGATCATGAGTCCATCTCTATGTTGCATCTCTGCTCGGATGGCCTGAAGTGCCATGGGCCCACCAGGCTCAAAATAATTCACTGTCCCCTTCAGCAGTTTCTGCAGCTTGTTGCTGGGGACTCCACACAGCTGCCTTCCATCTCCGATGCTTCCAAAGCACTGGAGGGGCCCAGTGGACTAGATACTTGCCCATACTGTCCCACACACCCTGCCACTCATGACTGTCCAGCCTTGGGGAAAACCTCTTGGTCCCCCTATATTGTTGTCTAACCCCAGACAAGACCCAAACCTGACTCTGCTTAACTTTTGAGATCAGACAAAATGGTGGTGGGTAGAACACAGCCTGTGTGTGTGCCAACATGCTGATCCCCATCACAATCAGCAGGAAGGTCCCAAGGATGCCCAAAGGCCATTCAAAACCTTCAGAACTCTCAGCTGATGCTGCTGTACTTGTCACTGGGGCTGGTGTAGCTGCTGTGCTTGCCGGCTCTCCCACCGCCAGCTTCTCTTTTCCTGAGTCCAGCTCTTCCTCCTCTGCCTTGCTGGGAAATGCTGCGTGGTCTCCTGCATCCTCCTGGGGCTCGGCGGGCGGCTTCCGGGAAACGCTCTCGGCCGTCGCGGGGCTGGGCTCGGCCGCGGGGCTCGGCTCCTCCGCGGCGCTCGGCTCCTCCGCGGGGCTCGGCTCTTCCGCGGGGCTCGGCTCTTCCGCGGGGCTCGGCTCTTCCGCGGGGCTCGGCTCCTCCGCCGCCTTCTCCCGCTGCTCGGCAGCCCCTTCCTTCTGCTCCTCGACCGCCCCGACCTCCTCCACCGGCAGCCGTCCCCGCGCGGCCTCCGGCCCCGCTCCCGCCGCCGCTTGGTCCCCGGGGCCGCTCTCCCGGGCCGCTTCGGCTGCCGCCGGCTCCCGGGGCCGCTCCCCCTCGGCTCCCCGCAGCCTCACGAAGATGGAGAGTAGGGTGAGGGCCAGGACGGTGAAGAGCAGCCGGACGGCCAGGTACAAGTCCACGGCCACGTCCGTCCCGCCCTGCTGCTGGAGCCCGTCCGTATTACAAGCCATTGCCATAAAGCACAGTGAGACAAGAACCTTAGCCCAGGCCCCACACTTGATAAACACTAACACAGCAAATACCGGCTCTACGTAAGTTACAACGGTCTGAAGCTGTGAGATCAACAAGAACAACTCTGAGAGCCAATAAATCAGCATTGTGACGAGTGACTATTAATCCGGTCAGATCTGTTGTTATCTCAACCCTTCGTGCCCCACGTTGGGCGCCAAAAAGAACTGTCGTGGTTTAAACCCAGTCAGGTAATTCGTTCGCTCACTTCCCCCCCCCTTTTCTTGCCCTCCCCCTGCTCTCGGAGGGACGGAGAGGAGAATCGAAAAGAATGCAACTCCCACGGGTTGAGATAAGAACAGTTTAGTAACTAAGGTATAACACAAATCACTACTGCTACCACCAGTGATAATAATGATAAAGGAAATAACAAGGGAAGAGAATACATCATCTCACCACCAGCCGACCGATAACTCGCCCCCCCCAGCCCGACCAAGCTCTGACCGATACCTCCTCCAACCCTGCAGTCTCCCAGCCCTTCCGGCTAACTCCCAGTTACATCCTGGGCATGACGTGCTGTGGTATGGAATACCTCTTTGGTCAGTTTGGGTCAGGTGTCCTGCCTCTGCTTCCTCCTGGCTTCCCCTCCTCCCTGGCAGAGCATGAGGCTCACAAAGTCCTTGGCCAAACCAAAACATCCTTGTTATCAGCTCTGTTCCCGAGCTGAAAGTCAAAACACTGCATTGCACCAGCTACCAAGAAGGAGAAAAATGACTGCTACTGCTGAACCCAGGACACATAGTTGATATATTAGAGGGTGGGAGATATTGAACTGGTAGGACAGATTCAGACAAAAAATACTACAAGCTTAGAGAACACAGAACTCCAGATTCCTCCTGAAAGGTAGCATTTCCCCTACCCCCACCAAGTGGAAAGGGACAGTTAGCATCAAAATGATTCAGTAAAAACCCAAGAACACTTAAGAATGAGCATTTACAGTTGTAAACAAAGCTTCAGTTGTTTAACTGGAGTACAAAAGCTTTCAAATATCTATTAAAAAGAATGGAAAATGGCAATGTTGCAACATATATTTGGTTTACATTAAAAAACAAATTGCCTACACTGTAGTGTCTTAGAAAATACATTTTATGCATAAATAATAATGACCCAATTTTCACATTCCTGGCTCGAATGATGTTCCACTTTAGTGGAACCTTAGGGGGTGCCACATCCACCTGAAAAATGGCAACAAAAACCCTTGAACTCCCCCCCAGTGGCAGCTGTGCCTCTGGTCTTGGATGTTCCATGTCTATCTGTTTCCATAGCATTGTGTTTAATCATGAGTTAAAGCCTTCCACAGAGTATTGTGAGTTGTCAAAAATAAGTTTCAAACATTTTAGATTAACATTTTGTATTTTCCTCTATGCCAGCATTGTATGTTAATACATTCCTTCTGCATTTGATTATATCTGTTCAGTTCTTATCCAAAAACTGTTAAATGACCAAGAGAAAAGGAAAACGGTTTATAGACAGTCAAGCCTTGCACAACAGCATGCATAACAGCGGGTGTTTAAGAAAGTCAGAATTCAGGTTTTGACTTTAATAGAGAAGAACTCCTGCCTCACAATATTATGCCATTCACTTTATAGTGCAAACCCTCACACATTGCCAGGAAAAAAAGAACTGTGAAAAATGTGTGAGATAAACTAATTAGCATGGAAGTAAGGAGCTGGTCATAGGATATAACATCCACAGAAATTAGCTATGAAACACCTTTTCAAAAGGGTTAAAGGAAATAAGAATTGGTGCTTTTCAAAGAAAACTTCTGGCTGCTTTTCCTCTACTACTTAGAATTTTGCCAACAAAGGATATTAAAAAAAAATAAAATCTCAAGTGTTTATATGACAAAAAGCATGCCAAGATTTCCTTCTTTCCTGTTAAAATCAAAAATACCTTCATTGAGATGCACTTGCTCTCCTTTTTGCATGGAGGAAAATTAAATCAGTTTCACTAGTGTAGATGCTATGAAGGTAGAAGCAGAATTGGCTAAATCAGGTGTTCTATTGGTATGTGTTAGAAAACATTTTATGAAAGATGCAATGTTCTACGAAATTACATTTTGTTTTGGCCTGAAAAATGTGTTTCATAGCCTTCTGCAACAGCTGATCAAACTTTCTGGAGAAGTTATATGGCCTTCCTTTAAGATTCTGAATGCTATAGTAAAAGTACGTCTCACGTTTAATATGAAAAGGGATAAGGCTTCAGGAAAGCTTTGTACATCATTGCATTTTCATATCTTGGTATTTGAAAAAAACAGTATAAGTTCTTTTTCCAGTAAGTGAACCTTCCCAATGTTTTCCGATGGAAAGAATGAACAGTCATAGCCTCAGTCATCACACATAGGATTTGACTAACCAAGAATGTCTCTGAGTCTTGAACAGGATGCTGTTACAAGCTGAAAGAGATAAACAATTCTGAGACTTCAACCCAGAAGAGGTGCTAAAGAATCACAGAATCATAGAATGGTTTGGGTTGGAAAGAAGCTTAAAATCATCTCGTTCCAACCCCCCTGCCATGGGGGGGACACCTTCCACTAGACCAGGTTGCTCAAAGCCCCATCAAACCTGGCCTTGAACACTTCCAGGAGTGGGGCATGCACGGCTTCCCAGAGCAACCTCTTCCAGTGTCTCACCAACCTAGAGTTAAGAATTATTTCCTGGTATCTAATCTAAGTCTCCCTCTCCACTCTGTCAGCTTAAAGCCATTCCCCTTGCCCTGTCACTACATGTGCTTGTAAGAAGTTCCTCTTTTAAAAGGGCATAAGACCAAGATAATGTTTAAATAAGAACTTCAAAATTCTTTTAAAGAGAGCATTCTTAGATATTCCATTAATATGCAAAATCACTTAACATCTGAAGTTTGTCCTTTTTCTAATTCTTCCTAGTATTATATGAATAGCATTAATAATATCTAATATAGGACCTCTAGTACTTGTCATCTAGTACTTTAAATAAAATACTTAATATAGTTGAAACAAAAATTATTACAGCAATCTAATCTTTCATGTTGAATCAACTGATGCTGTCATTGTGAGATGGAGCCCAAAACATAACAGTGAAAGCATTTTGGCAGCATTTTTGCATAATATGCCTCTCCTTAAAACATCAGCCCCGTTGAAAAGAAAAATGTTTGGAGGGTAAGGTGGATGAAAGATCTACAAATCAAAATAGGAGGATTTGAAGCCCATTTAAAAAGTCTCTTGATTTCCAGATGCAGCATTAGATTATGCTGTGATTTTACTTCTTTTCTTTGCTTGATCAATTGGCACATCAATTATACTGAAAAAGTGTAATGTTTCACCATATCCAGATTTGTTATCCTGAAGCAAAAACTCACAAAGTTAATAATAGGTATAATAAGGGTGCTTGGTTAAGCTAATACAAAAATATTTTTTTTCTTGATGTAACTGATTCTTTTCCAACTTGTAACAGTACTGAAATAAAATGTTACAATGGGGAAGTTGCTTACTTTAGAATGAGAATTTTCAGTGGTTAATTTTGTATTTGTAAGATGATTTGTCCGAAGAAGACATTTGCAGTGTTCTAATTCAAAGTTCCTGAGACATTTCCTGTCTTAGTCATATAGTTGTGTGCATATTTTATGTAATCACAAAACTATGTTGTTTCTTGAGCTACTCTGTCTTTGTGAAATTGATACCTCTAATGATATGCTGAAATGTGACATAGACATGCTTTAATAGAGAGAGCCGATATACCTATATTGTGGAAATGTTGTGAAATATCCTATAGCACTTCTGAAACAATTTCTTAGATTCCTGTATGCTTTAAAAATGTGCTTTGGTAGAATATCATATGCAGCTAACATGGGAGTCAGGAGTTCAGTTTGATACAAGTTCTTGGAGAGAGGGCAAGAGGGGATGTGTTTAAACTTAAACAGGGGAAGTTTAGGTTAGATTGTAAGGAAGAAGTTCTTGACTGTGAGGGTGGTGAGGCACTGGAACAAGTTTCCCAAGGATGCTGTGAATGCTCCATCCCTGGCCAGGTTGGCTAGAGTCTTGGGTGACATGGTTTAGTGTGTGGTGTTTCTGCCCATGGCAGGGAGGTTGGAACTAGATGATCTTAAGGTCCTTTCCTACCCTAACTATTCAATGATTCTACAATTTAAGCTTTTTTTTTTTTTTTCATGTAAAAATATTGTGGCTTGCTGAATACTTGGCTTTCTATTTAAGTATACTCAAGAAAATCTAACTGAAATGTGCAGATCTTTCTGCATTAAGCAAAACAGATGATATCTTGCACAGACATTAGAAATGTAGAGCTTCTCACTGAAAGGCAGAAATATTTGGGCATATACAACGTACTGTAGGCAGTCATATCTTGAATCTCTTCCTAGATTCTCGATAAATATAATACCTAGATATTTTTGATATATATAAATTTTGAAAGAGTACTAACAAAGAAGATCACAGACTGTGTTTGTGTGGCTTTTGCCATCCTTCATAAGTTTTGTGGTAAAGATAACAGCAACCTGTAACCAAATATATAAAAGTAAGTAAATGCAGTGTGGCATTATCTTACACATCTGAATCTCAAAGAAAGAATGAAATACTAACAGTAACATTTTCCCCAAGATACAGTAATACCAGGCAGAAATATATGCCACCTTCAGTCACAGTAATGCCAGGCAGAGATACGGGTCAGCTTCAGTCTTAGTTTTCTGAAAGTAATAAATTGTCATGGATTAAGCCTAGCCAGTAACTCAGAACCATGCAGCCACTCGCTCACTCCCCACTTATTACTCCTCCCGCTCCCGGAGGGGTGGAGAGGAGAATCAAAAGAATGCAACTCCCATGGGCTGAGATAAGAACAGTCCAGTAATTAAGGTATAACACAAACCCACTACTGCTACCACCAATAATAATAATGATAAGGGAAATAATAAGGGAAGAGAATACAACCCCTCACCACCCACCAGCCAATACCCAGCCTGACCCGAGCAGCAATCTAGCCCTTCCAGGTTAACTGCTCCCAGTTTATATACTGGGCATGACAAGCTGTGGTATGGAATACCCCTGGTTAGTTTGAGTCCGGTGTCCTGTCCCTGCTTCCTCCCTACTTCCCCTCCTCCCTGGCAGAGCATGAGACTGAAAAGCCTTTGATCAGAGTAAACATTACTTAGCAACAGCTAAAACATCTGTGTGTTATCAGCGTTGTTCCCAGGCTGAAAGTCAAAAACAAAGCACTGCACCAGCTACTACGAAGGAGAAAAATGACTACTACTGCTGAATCCAGGACATAAGTAAAAATGCACTATATTGCTTCTGATTGCTTTTATTAATCAGATCAGGGTCACAGACTTTGGAGTTCTACTGTCTTTTCCCCAGTATTGGGTTTTTTCCTCATCTATTTCGAATAGATACCATTAAAGTAAATTGTGTCTGGAATACACAAGGAAAAAGTAGTAGAATCTGCTACAAGTTCTTCCAAACTCAATCTCCCTCATGCCCAGAATAATTTATGGCCATCTCTGTTGAAAAAGAGAGTTAAATAATCCATAGAGTACTGTTTTTCTTTTTATAGCTCTGTGACTGTTCAACTTTATTAAAGAATAAATGAAGGAATGGCAGACTTTCAGAATGAACAAGTTGGTATTTACCTTGTACATACCCATTTCTCAGAAACAAGATGTTTCAATAGAAGGTTTTAAGTTTTTTATCTTTGAATGTTCTCTCTCCTTCCTTGATTGTGCATGACAATACTCACCGTAGTTATGAAAGAGATTAAAAACTCAGAAATCATTAAGTAGATGATCTTGACTAATTCAAATTGTATGCTGCTGAAATTACATGAAAGTTGTCTCATGATATATCAAACTCCTTTACCAGACTTAGGGCTCTATTCTTTTTTAACATCAGCAATGGAATATCAAGGTGCCAAGAAGGACAACAGCCTAAAAACATTCAATTACACTGACTGACTCTTGTGCTTACCAGAACTGAACTGATCCCCTCAACTGTCAAGGTATATCCACTCTTAACATACAAAAAATAAAGCCAAACCAATGACAGAAGGAAATATCACAGTATGTTAAAGATTGGAAAGGACCTCGAAAGATCATCTAGTCCAATCCCCCTGCCGGAGCAGGAACACCTAGATAATGTTACACAGGAATGTGTCCAGGCGGGTTTTGAATGTCTCCAGGGAAGGAGACTCCACAACCTCCCTGGGCAGCCTGTTCCAGTGTTCCGTCACCCTCACTGAGAAGAAGTTTCTTCTCAAGTTTAAGTGGAACCTCTTGTGTTCCAGTTTGTACCCATTACCCCTTGTCCTATCATTGTTTGCCACTGAGTAGAGCCTGGCTCCATCCTCGTGACACTCCCCCTTTATATATTTATAGACACTTATAAGGTCACCCCTCAGTATCCTCTTCTCTAAACTATAGAGACCCAGCTCCCTCAGTCTTTCCTCATAAGGGAGATGCTCCACTCCCTTAATCATCTTTGTTGCCCTGCGCTGGACTCTCTCCAGCAGCTCCCTGTCCTTCTTGAACTGAAGGGCCCAGAACTGGACACAGTATTCCAGATGAGGTCTCACCAGGGCAGAGTAGAGGGGAAGGAGGACCTCCCTCGACCTACTAACCACCCCCCTTCTAATACACCCCAGGATGCCATTGGCCTTCTTAGCCACAAGGGCACAGTGTTGGCTCATGGTCATCCTGTCGTCCACTAGGACCCCCAGGTCCCTCTCCCCTACACTGCTCTCTAACAGGTCGTTTCCTAACCTATACTGGAACCTGGGGTTGTTCCTGCCCAGATGTAGGGCTCTACACTTTCCCTTGTTATATTTCATCAAGTTATTCCCTGCCCAACTCTCCAGCCTGTCCAGGTCTCACTGGATGTCAGCACAGCCTTCTGGCGTGTCAGTCACTCCTCCCAGCTTAGTGTCGTCAGCAAACTTGTTGATAGTACACACAATTCCCTCATCTAAATCGTTGATGAATATATTAAATAATACCGGTCCCAGTACTGACCCTTGAGGCACTCCACTAGTTACAGGCCTCCAACTAGACTCCGCCCCATAGACTACAACTCTCTGGCTTCTCTCCTTCAGCCAGTTCGCAGTCCACCTCACTACCTGATCATCCAGTCCACACTTCCTCAATTTAGCTGTGAGGATGCTGTGGGAGACTGTGTCACATGCTTTGCTGAAGTCAAGGTAGACCACATCCACCGCTCTGCCATCATCCATCCACCGTGTTATTTCCTCATAAAAGGCTAAGAGATTGGTCAAACATGATTTCCCCCTGGTGAAGCTATGTTGACTGCCCCTCATAACCCTCTTATCCTTGATATGCCTTAAGATGGCACCAAGGATAAGGTGTTCCATCACTTTCCCAGGGATGGAGGTGAGGCTGACCGGTCTATAGTTACCCGGGTCCTCCTTCTTGCCCTTTTTGAAGACTGGAGTGACATTTGCTTTCCTCCAGTCTTCAGGCACCTCTCCCGTTTCCCAAGACTTGGTAAAGATGATGGAGAGTGGTCTAGCAATGACTTCTGCCAGTTCCCTCAGCACCCGCGGGTGCATCCCATCTGGACCCATGGATTTATGGATGTCCAGATTGCTCAACTGATCACTAACCCATTCCTCATCGACTAAGGCAAACCTCTCCGTCGACCTGACTTCATCTAAGGTCTCAGGGGTACAGGGCTCTTCAGGACAGCCTGCAGCAGAGTAGACAGAGACAAAGAAGGCATTCAGTAACTCTGCCATCTTTGTATCTTCTGTCACCAGGGCACCCATCCCATTCATCAGTGGGCCTACATTGCCTCTGGTGTGAGTTTTGTCTGCCATGTATTTGAAAAAGCTCTTTTTGCTGTCCTTGACCCTTCTCGCCAGGTTTAATTCTAAGGAGGCCTTAGTCATCCTAGCTGCCTTCCTACATCCTCTAGCAGCAGCAGCCTTATATTCCTCCCAAGCGGCCAGCCCCTCCTTCCATGACCTGTAAACTCTCCTCTTCCACTTGAGCATACCCAGCAATTCCCTATTTAGCCACGCAGGTCTCTTGGCCCTCTTCCTTGACTTCCTACGTGTCGGGATGCTCCGATCTTGAGCACGGAAAAAGCAGTCTTTGAATGTCAACCAACTATCTTGGGCCCCTTTACCTTCAAGCAGCCTTGCCCATGGGATTTCCCCTAGCAATTGCTTGAAAAGGCCAAAGTTTGCCCTGCTAAAGTCCAGGGTTGCAATTCTACTTGCTATTCTACTAGTCCTACCACACAAGATCCTGAATTCCACCATCTCGTGGTCGCTGCAACCAAGGCAGCCCTCAACCCTTACTGCTTCCACCAGATCCTCCTTGTTAGTGAGGATGAGATCCAGCAGCGCAACTCTTCTGGTCGGCCCATCCACCATTTGCAGGAGGAAGTTATCATCCATACACTGGAGGAACCTCCTGGACTGCGGCTGGGTTGCCGAGTGGTCCTTCCAGCAAACATCAGGGAAGTTAAAATCCCCCACGACGACCATGGCCTGTGACTGTGAGGCCGCTCTCAGCTGCCTGTAGAAGGCCTCGTCAACTTCCTCACCCTGATCCGGTGGTCTGTAACAGACACCTACAACAGTATCCCCCCTGCCAGCCTGCCCCTTAATTCTCACCCACAGACTCTCAACTCGCTCGTCATCTGTCCCTGGACAGAACTCAGTGCATTGTAGTTCCTCCCGCACATAAAGAGCAACCCCACCACCCTTCCTGGCTGGCCTGTCTTTCCTGAAAAGGACATAGCCCTCGACGACTATATTCCAGTCATGTGAGCTGTCCCACCACGTCTCTGTAATTGCCACCAGATCATAGTCTCCTGACTTAACACAGGTTTCCAACTCCTCCTGCTTATTTCCCATGCTGCGCGCATTGGTGTACAGACATTTCAGGGAGCAAGCTGAGCACACCGATTTCACCCTAGGATTATAGGAGGCCTCCCAGTCTTCATTAATTCTGGAGCACTACCCCACTGGGGCAAGCCCAGCAACAACCCCGTCCCCCTTCGAATCTAGTTTAAAGCTCTCCAAATGAGCCCTGCTAATTTGTGCCCCAGCATCCTTTTGCCTCTGTGAGACAAACCTTTCCCACATGTCATTGTCCAGACTGGTGCCCTATAAAACCAGCTGTTATCAAAGAATCCAAAGCCCTGCCTGTAGCACCAGCCTCGAAGCCAATTGTTTATGAACTGAATCTTCCCATTCCTTCCCACATCATCAGTGGAAGATGGAAGGAGTGAGGAGAAGATCACTTGAGCCCCAGACTCTTTCACTATCCGCCCCAAGGCCCTGTAGTCTTTCTTCATCCCCCTCAGACTGCGGGAAGCAGCTTCCTCCCCACCTGTCTGGAAGACCAGCAGCGGGTAGTAGTCTGTCGGGTGCACCAGGTTGGGGAGCGCCCTGGTGATATCCCTGATCCGGGCTCCAGGCAGACTACACACTTCCCTATGATGAAGGTCAACTGCATATTGGGCCCTCTGTTCCTCTCAGAAGGGAATCCCCTACTACAATGACCCTTCTTTCTTTCTTAACAGAGGCAGTCTTGAGGTGCAAAGTCGACCCCCTTTTCCTGTGTGGCCTTGTGGGTTGGCCTTGCCCCACATTCTCACCTACCTCTCCTTCAAGATCCAGGGCCTCAAACCTATTACGGAGGGACACCTGGGGAAGCAGGGCAGGAAGGGGGGATGGTTTCCCACGACATCGAACTGGAACTCGCTTCCAACCCTCATCTTTTTGGTCCCCTACCTCTGCGCAACAGCTACAGGGCAGGGGCTGTCTCGGGCCATCCCCCTCTGTCTGAGAGGGCAGGGGATCCTTCCCCTTTTGGGGGGTATCTCCCTGTAACCGTTCCAGCTGGCACGCCAGGGAGTTACTCCACCAGTCGATCTCCCTTTCACACTCCCTGATAGTCCTCAGCGTCTCAACCTCCTCCTTAAGTCTTGCCACCAGGCTAAGCAGATCTTCTACCTGCTCACACCTCACACAGGTGGAATGCTGTCCTCCCTCCCCCGGCAGCAGCAGGCTCTGGCACTCCCTACACCCAGAGACCTGAACAGCCACTGTTTGGGACGGGGTCTCTGTCTGAGTTGCTGTAGTCAGCTTACTGCAAGCTCTCTTTCTGGAGGCAACCATATTGGTCCGCAGTCTGGGACGGCAGCAACACTACCTGCTTGCTCCTCCCTGCGCCCGGTGGGCAGCGGCTGCCCTCTCAAAGGGTTTTTCAAGGCAAGCAGCAGGAGAGTGGTCACCGTCACCGTGGGAACGCCCCCCGCCACGTCAGCCTCTCTCTCGCAAGGGCTGCTGGGGCTTCGGGGATCGGGAGATGTCGGGAATCGCGATGTCTCTGCGCTCTCCCCTCTGATTTTCCTAATCTCCGTTGACCCTCGCGGTCTCTGAAGCGTGCCGGCTGTGGCTCTAGCTAGGCTAGCTCCGATCAGCTGACTGATGTTTTCCATCTCTGCAAGTAATACACCAATATTTTATTTTTAGATTATTTTAATACTTTTTCTTGCAATAACACTGCACAACAATCAATACTGATTGTTCAGCTTGCACTATTTTATAAATAAGAATGAATTTAAACTCCAGTTGCTGCCTGAAATTATATTCATTCATTTCACGGCATTTGCGTGCTGGGCAAAAAATAAAGCATTCCCCTCTTCCATCTGACATTTTCCTTTTAAACATGAATTGCTTTTCCCTTAATACCTTATGTGAGATAATTGTGCATTAATGGCTTAGAAATTTATAAATAGCTGGCAGTGACCAGGAGGAGTTATTTTCAGTGGACTCATACAGACTATATCTGCACATACAAATGTTGATTACTGCTGCTTTTACTTAATTAAATTAATGGATGTAATCGTAGTAATGTTTTACTTTCATTGAAATGGATAAAGATGACAAATAGCTATGAAGTTGAATCTTAACTGCTTGGACTATGTCCTTGTTAGCTCTGTGGGTTGTTTTTTCTTACAAAAAAACTTTGAAGAAGGTTTCTCCTGCTCTTCCTGTTACAGGTCTTCAAAGTTACTCTTAAATCTGGTTATGGGCATTTTCAATAAAACTTGCTGCCGTTTATGTTAATAATGTTAAGGTGTACTTGAGAAATAGATGGGCCTTGTTTGTTCTGTAAGACATGCTGTACTTGATACTGAAAGAACTAGCATCCTTCTGTAACCATAAATAATCAATCAGGCTTATATCTCTGGAACTACACAGATTTGAACTTTGAAAGCAAATACTTTGAGGACTGTTTGCTTGCTGTCTTAGCTAAAATATACCCTTTCAGTGTGCAAACATGTTTTATAGCTGCAAGGATGTTACGTCATGAACCAAATGTAGAAGGTTATAGCACCGTATGTGAATAATTTCACATTACATATTTGATGTTCTCACAGTTCTTAAAGAGTAAAAGGCCTATGGTATTAGACAAGACATTCTTGTAAATAAAATGACAACAAGAAATCATAGTCTTCTTGGGCATTTCTTAATGTGCTACAGGAAGGGGGAAAAAAATGACAAAATTGTTAAATCTACTTTTAACAATACTTACAATTTATTATTCAATCAACTAGGTTGAATACTAGATGATCTTTAAGGTTCCTCCCAAACCAAAGCATTCAATGATTCTTTGTTTTTACAGTGTGTTCTGGAATTTTAGGGAAATACATAGAACTAGCTTTTACCTGTCTTCTGATACCAAGGCTTTCCTTTTTTTATGTTTTACTATTTGAAGGGTTGGGATATTTTATTTTTTTTTTTTTTTTAATCTTGACAGAAAACAATTCTGAAGTTTTATTGGGCAATTTAATAGAAGGTTCTGTGGTTTAGGAAACAGTTATCGGTAGACCCTCATTTACAGAAAACAAACAAATGAGGTGTTTTGTTTAGATTTAAAATAAACTCAAATTTTAAAGAATGCTACAACTACAAAGGAATATTAAACCAGTTACATCTGAAAATTGTACCTATAAAATATGAAATTTTTTATTATACATTACAAGACAGGAAAATTTGAACTTCTAGGGAAAAATTTGATGAGCTTTATCACATAGTAATTGACATATACTAAAACCGTATTAGTTGGCATTATTAAAGGTCCAAAGGCAACTCAGGAAATGCCATTATTGAGGTTGGTTGTGCTTATTTCTCTTTTATATGTGTCATCAGTTATTTTTCATCATGTGGCATTCTTATCAGGTTTCTCCTTTACTGAATGAAAACTGGCCTACGCTTCATAAGTAACTACTGTCCTTGTCCCATGGGCGGCCATACATCTCATTTGTTCTATTCTGCTCAAAGGGGACTATCAAGTGTTATGTTTTCTTTTTGCCATTCCTATGGTGCTCACCACTATACAGGATGAGTGTTTCACAATAACCTTTGTGAGAAAAATCCTCATTGCCTAAAAGTTTTATTTATATTTTACAAATAAGATGCTGAAGTATAGCTACTAAAGTAATATTTTCTATCTGAGATATGTTGCTGTAAATTCTTGGTCTTAAGACCTGGTCTTGCACACCAGGAACATTTTTCCACAAGTTTCAAGATCAAAAATTCAAAACTATATAGATTATGATTACTACTACTTTAAGCATCTCTAATAGAAGTAGAAATAGAAAACTGCTTCCCTGAGAGGCATACTTTCTGTTGGAATTCCATCTCTGTATCAAATAAGGCAAAAAATAGGTCACTATATAGTAGGCTTGAACCAATCCCAAAACAAGTCTATCCAGTGTGTAACTGGGGAAAATAGAGCAGTATGAACTAAGATAGTTGAGCACATAGGAATTACTAAAATACTTGGAAATTTCAATAAGGAAGAAAATTTATTCCTCTCTTTCAGCAGTGCACAGGTATAGAAGAAGGCCAGGTTGAGTTCTTAGCTAGAAAGGAGTGCTTTTTTCTTTCTTCCATCCTCATGTATACCAAGGATGGTCACGTCACTGTTTTCAGAAGATGATAAAGGATGGTTTATGTACCTTTGGCATCATTGTGCATAGTAGTTGTCTAAGGATTTTCTGCTGGGTGTGTCATCTGACATTTACAAAATTCTTTCATTAATATGAATGAAATATGTTTGCTTCCCATGGCAAGCATATATATTGTGTGCATGCACATGTCTATTCATCTAGGACACACATATATACAATTACATATGTATGGAATATTGATGTTAGAAATAATTTCTTTATGTTCAGTTCTGCCTTGAATGCATCAAAAGGAGTGTGGTCAGCAGGTTGAGGGAAGTGATTCTCCCCCTCTGCTCTTGTGAGACCCCGCCTGCAGTACTGCATTCAGCTTTGGGGACCCAACAAATGAAGGACATGGACCTGCTCAAGCAAGTCCAGATGAGAGCCATCAATTGCTGAGGTGAGTAGCTCGAGAGAGACGCCTTCAACACTGGAGCGGGGGGAAGCTCAGCTTCCAGGAGCCTCAACTCAGAGCGGAAAGAGCCACCAAGAGAGCCTCAAGTCCTCGACAGGACCTGCCCAGAAGCCGGCAGCTCAGCTGAAGTGAGCACCTGAGTCACAGAGGGCGGAACCAGGAGCAGAGGCGGCAGATTTAAACTGGGCATTATAGACCATTGCCAGTCAATTGCTGAGGTGAGTAGGTCGAGAGAGGACGCCTTCAACACCGGAGCGGGGGGAAGCCTAGCGTCCATAAGCCTTAACTCTGAGCGGAAAGAGCCACCGAGGGGGCCTCAAGTCCTCGGCGGGACTTACCCAGGAGCCGGCAGCTCAGCTGACACAAGAAGGGACTTGCAGGGGGCAGCACCAAGAGGGGTGGCACCAGCCCTGACTGGGTAAAAACCTGTCCCAGGGAGCACGTCAAACAGGGCTAGTTAAGGCAAAGTTTGTGAAGCCTTGCTATCAGCTGGACAGACAAATGGAAAAACCTGATGCCTCAGCTACAGGAGCTGACCGTGAATACCCCAAGCAGAATGAGATAGAGGAAGAGAAAGAACGAATAACTGCAAAACATCACTTGGGCGCATCTGAAAAGTAACATCCTGAATATGTGTGCTTTTAAAGTAGCTATTATTAGAGGCTGTGATTTTGTGTATAAAACCACCTGTATTTACTTGGTAGTTGCTAATAAGAAACTACACCTTGTATTGTATAGATTTGTCACTTGTAAAAGAGATGTTAGAGTACGGAAATTTGCAGTAGTTGCTAGAAAAGTGCTAAGGTAAAAGCTAGAAAGATTTTAATACAATGGTAGTGTTATAAAGCAGGTAATGGAACAAATTAAGAGGGTGAGAGAATTCCACTGGTAAGAAATTTCTTTGGCTAGTCCCTCGCTGCCATCAGCATCTTCAACATGCTGCTGCACCCCGTAATAGTTACTCTGCTAATGTAAATTTGTGTGTGCCTTGCTGTAGTAGCGACTTGTTACTGGATAAAACAAAAGGGGGGAGATGTGGAGACAGTGTTCTCACGGGAGAATGCATAATCGGTACATAAACTTTGAATAGTCCTGAAAGATACAGCAAGGCCATGAGAGGCTTGAAGAAGCTTAAGCAAGCAAGATAAGAGGCTGGAATTCACCAAGTCAATGAGAACTGTGGACTGTTGGCAAGCTTTCAAGGTTGAGTTCTCACACCTGTGTTTAACCAATTATATGCTAGTCACTAAGGGTCTTCAAGGCACGTATCCAATCATAATATGCCAAATCACTGTAAGTGCTTCAGCCGGGGCCTTGGCTCAGTTAAACAAGCTAGGCTGCTGTCTTGCTAAGCAGACAAATGCTACATTGAAGGCAATTTCTGATTTGTTGTTTGATGTTGACTCTGTAAGACATGCAACGCTGCAGAACCTTTTGTTGTTGGAACAGGGACATGGGTGTGAAGAGTTTGATGGAATGTGTTGTATGAATCTTTCTGATCATTCTAATTCAATAAATGCACAGCTGAAAACCCTGGCTCAGCTTACCCAGCAATTGCAAGTGAGCAATGACCTAGGGATAACTAAATGGTTGTCCTCATGGGGCATTACAGGTTGTCTTAAAACACTGCTATTTGAATGACTGCGCTTATGTATCATTGTTATTTCAATCCTTGTAGTTGTTAGACTTGCTTATAGTTGCGTGGTGAAAACAAGTAAACAGAATGACCCACAATGTTTTGCTCGCACAAAAGAAAAGGGGGGAATTGTTGCAGAATGGCTCCAAGAGCAAGGCCATGGATCCTTAGAGGCCTTGTGCGAGCAAGGCAAGGTGTAGGCCTCACAGGTAACAGGATACCGGATGTGGGAGGAGGATGTGAAGGAAGCTGTGTAGAACTAACCAATACTGTTCTGACTAGTAGGCGTGGCTAAACACCACGCGGATATAAGCGAAGTGCACCACAAATAAAGTAGAAGTTTGCTTATCACCCATATTGGGTTGGCGTGTCTTGCTTCTCCTCACCACTAACACGAAGGGTGGTGCCATAGTCAGGGGTTTGGGTATCTTGAACAAGGTACCCACGTTTGTAGGCCAGGTCTACTGGGGCTGGTGGAGCTGGTTTAATGGAAAGAGTAGTTTTGGTAGGAGTCTTGCCTGGACAAGGATGCTTTAAACTAAATGTGTTGGGAGAGGGGGGCATCATTCCATCCCAACACACCCAGTCAGTTGCCAACACCTATAATATAATGCTTGGAGCAACGCAGAGATATTCCAGCTGCTCCAGCCAATGAGCAGGCTTCATTTGGAGCTCGGCTCAGATGCCTCTATACAAACGCCTGTAGCATGGGGAGCAAGCAAGAGGAATTAGAAATGTGCGCACGTCTATGGGGGTATGATATAATAGGCATCACAGAAACGTGGTGGGATGGCTCCTATGACTGGAGTGTTGGAATGGAAGGTTACAGGCTTTTTAGAAAAGACAGGCCTGGCAGGCAGGGAGGGGGAGTTGCCCTTTATGTTAGGGATAGGCTGGAGAGTATGGAACTCTGTCTGGGGACAGGTGAGCAGTTAACAGAGAGTTTGTGGTTCAGGGTTAAAGGGAATATAGCTATGGGGGACATTACTGTTGGGATCTGCTACAGACCGCCTGATCAAGAGGAATCTGTGGATGAAGCACTTTACAGACAGATAGGAACAGCCTCATGCTCGCAGGCCCTTGTTCTCATGGGTGACTTCAACCACCCTGACATCTGTTGGAGCAGCCCGGCACAAGCAATCCAGGAGGTTCCTCGATTGTGTGGAAGACAACTTCCTTTTGCAAGTAATAGAGGAGCCGACAAGGGGAGGTGCCATGCTTGACCTCGTGCTCACCAACAGGGAAGGGCTCATTGGAAATGTGACGCTCCAGGGCAGCCATGGTTGCAGCGATCATTTGAGATCCTCAGGACAGTGAGAAGAGCGTGCAGCAAGGTCACTGCCCTGGACTTCAAGAGAGGAGACTTTGGCCTCTTCAGGAACCTGCTTAGTCAGGTTCCATGGGATATAGCCCTAGAGGGCAGAGCGGCTCAAGACTGTTATAACAATATAATAATATAATATAACCCCCATTTTTAAGAAGGGGAAAAGGGATGACCCAGGGAATTACAGACTAGTCAGTCCCACCTCTGTGCCTGGCAAAATCTTGGAGCAGATTTTTCTGAAAGGAATGCTAAGCACATGAAAACCAGCAAGGTTCTTGGTGACATCCAGCATGGCTTCACTAAGGGGAAATCCTGCCTGACCAATTTGGTGGCCTTCTATGACGGGGCTACAGAACTGATGGACAGGGGTAGAGCAGTTGATGTCATCTACCTGGACTTGACACTGTCTCACACAACATCAATCTGATGGATGGACCACTTGGTGGATAAAGAACTGGCTGGATGGCCACACACAAACAGTTGTGGTCAATGGCTCAATGTCAGGCTCCAGACCAGTAACGAGTGGCGTCCCTCAGGGATCGGTGTTGGGCCCGGTCTTGTTCAACGTCTTCGTCAGTGACATGGACAGTGGGATTGAGTGCGCCCTCATCACGTTTGCTGATGACACCAAGCTGTGTGGTTCGGTTGATACGCTGGAGGGAAGGAATGCCATCCAGAGGGACCATGACACAATTGTAACATGGCCTGATGCCAGCCTTCTGAAGTTTAACCATGAGAAGTGCAAGGTCGTACACCTGGGTCAGAGCAATCCCAGGCACAGCTACAGGCTGGGCAGAGAAGTGATTCAGAGCAGCCCTGCGGAGAAGGACTTGGGGGTGTTGGTTGATGAGAAAATGAACATGAGCAGGCAGTGTGCGCTTGCAGCCCAGAAAGCCAACTGTATCCTGGGCTGCATCAAAAGCAGTGTAACCAGCAGGTCAAAGGAGGTGATCCTGCCCCTCTACTCTGCTCTCCTGAGACCTCACCTGGAGTATTGTGTGCAGTTCTGGTGTCCTCAACATAAAAAGAACATGGATCTGTTGGAACAAGTCCAGAGGAGGGCCACGAGGATGATCAGGGGCTGGAGCACCTCCTGTATGAAGACAGGCTGAGAAAGTTGGGGCTGTTCAGCCTGGAGAAGAGAAGGCTGCGTGGAGACCTCATAGCAGACTTCCAGTGTCTGAAGGGGGTCTCCAAGGATGCTGAAGAGGGACACTTTGCTAGGGACTGTAGTGATAGGACAAGGGGTAATGGATTAAAACTTAGGGAACGTTTAGTTTGGATATAAGGCAGAAATTCTTGACTGTAAGGGTGGTGAGGCACTGGAATGGGTTGCCCAGGGAAGTTGTGAATGCTCCAGCCCTGGCAGTTTTCAAGACCAGGTTGAACAGAGCCTTGGGTGGCATCGTTTAGTGGGAGGTGTCCATGCCCATGGCAGGGGGGTTGGAACTATATGATTTTGAGGTCCTTTCCAACCCTACCTATTCTATGATTCTATATAGCCACTACATTTTCTTCAAATGAATTTGTACTTTGGGCCCACTTATTTTAAAGTGCAAATACACTGAAGGCAAGATGTATTTAGCTGAGTACACTTAAAGTTTTTTTCTGTCAATACCACCTACTATTTTCCTGGTCTACTTTCTTCTTGATACTGTTAAAGCATGTTCTTGAAAATTATCCTGCGATGATTCAGCAGCAGTTTCAATATAAAGAATGTCAGGGATTGCTGATCATTTGCATTTGGAATTATAGGGTGGGCATGAAGAATGTCATAAAATTTAGAACATATGAGTCATTGTACCAGAAATCCAGTGGTTAATAAAGCTTGTTTTTAATGGTGATCAGTTGTGGATGTTTGAGAAAAATGAATGTATAAAGTGAGCATGTAGTAATACCTTTACACAAGTTACTCCTATGGTCACTTGCAATGTAAAATCACAGGGCTTCTTGTGTGGTTGCAACTTGCATTGAAGAGCTTTTCAAACATTTCCTTTAATAGTTTTGTAATGCAGTTAAGCAATAAGTACCTAAAAAATCTTGAAGTAAAAGTCCAAAGTTTTAGGTGTGTTTTGTGGCTGAGAAATGAACTTCTTTTTGAACCTGGTGTTTGTTGGATGTTTATTAGATGTTTAGTTTGTTATTAGTTGTTTGTTTATTAGATGATTCCTGTTACATTATTGAAAAACACAGCAGTAGATATTTTATATCATTCATATTTTCACAGATATTTGTCACATTTCTGTCATCTGAAGAATATTGACCTGGCTCATTGTAACTCACAAACAAACCATTTTCTATTTTTGAGCATCCCTTAACCTCATTTTTCTAGGTTTACAAAATCATGTCTGCGGTAGAATGTGATAAGGACTGCAATAAAACCTTCAGTATAAGGACATGACAGACAGTAGCATAACAGTTTTTTGTTCTTTTCCTAATAATGCTTAATATTTTATTTACTTTATACTGTGCCACAGTTTTCCCACAATTAACTATTATAACTACAATGTCTCATTTATGAATAACTACGTCCCATCACTGCATCACTTCACATAAATTCATAATGATTTTATCTGTTAACTTACTGTCTAGTCATATATAGCTGCTATGTGTCACTTCAAATCTTAGGTCTGGCCCCTTTATTTATGGGTCCTAAATGTAATAATGATAACAAATAAACTTTCTTACCCCATTATTCACCTCCTTTTCCAGATCAGAAGATCAGATCATGAAGGATTCTGCTTTTAGCCTTCCTTTACTATGATTGTTGAATATGATCATTGCTTTTCTGTCTTTTGCCCAGATGAGGGCTTTCACTTTTATTCCATGGCAGCTTAATTTCTTTAGGAGTTTTGGTGAGATACCTTGTCAAACACCATTTGGATATTTAAGCAGACTATGAAATTTGGAATTTCCTCCTCTACATGTGACTGCCATGCTTCATAGCAAGTCAATGATATTCCTGAAGGTGATGAAATCTTGTGACTTTCCTTGTGAACAATCAGATTACTATACTCTCTGGAAACCAGCCAAAATTACAAATGTTCATGACGTCTGTAATTTTTTTTACAATGATGACATTCATGAGGGGAGATGCATACTAGAGTTGTGGATTTTAATTGAGTCATTCTTTATGCACCATTGTTAAATATACCGAAGATCCTCCATAAATTAAAGTTTGTCAACACTGTCATGACTTCCAAAAGTTTTCAGGAGTAACTGATTACTTAATTTCTTGGATCTTCTATATTTTTTGTGACTGTACAGCTGAAAGTCACACTTCTTTGTCATCCTATAATGTTTGTAACATAAAATATGCTTTCTAGATATAACTATTGGCTTTCCTTTAACCTTTTAATGAATATTACACACTTAGAATGTGTTCTGTTTCTCCAAAAGGGATAAACAGAAGACAAGCTTGCTGAAAGTTTCCACACACAGTACCTAAACATGGGGGTGTGTATACTTAGAAAATATTTTTCTTCTAATGCTTAATCAATAATGAAATTGCAGTGTTGCAAGCACTGATAGAAATGCTTACTAGTTTTTTTGCCAAATTCAAAATATATCTGATGCCTGGTTCGTAGGCAAAAATCAAAGAAAGAGTATTTGACATGTATCTTTTCAGAGAATTGTTTATTGAGGTTGACATCAACTTAAAGACAATGAAGTTTTCTCAAAAGTTAAATGTTTGGTTTGAAATATTTTTAAAAAGTTCACATTCAGAAAAATACAGTTTAAAAATTATATTTTTATTTAATAGTTATTACATCCCCTTAAAATGAAACAAAATAAAAATTAAAAAAATCTTATCTCCGACTTCTTGTATTTGTTGATTCCCTTGTTGTTATTACTGTATTTCACATCTTTATTTATGTGAAATGTGTCTTTTCAGCCAGTTCAAGCATATTCAAATAGAGTTTGAATAAGCTTCTAAAAAAACTGGAGTGGCAATAGAGAAGCCCATTGTTGGAAAAAAAATGTATTCACATGTCTCCTTATATTTGCTATTATCTCATTTTGTTTACTATTTACATAATGGTTTTTGACATAATAGATAAGGCTGTTATGAACAAGAGAAATTGTTTTAGCTTGAAGATCTGCTCATCTTGCTGTAAACAGATTACTGTTGGTGATTTCTGTGCTGTTTACATGAGTTTTATAGTGATAACACCATGTTTAAAGGCTTCTGAGAACTTCGATAGTCAGATCTCTAGTTCACTCATTTGACAAAAAGTAAGGAAGCCTAAACTCTTTATTTGATATGCTTGTACCAGATAATACTATCAACTAGCTTCCTAAGAAGTTCATTCATTTGTATTTTGAATAGTTAGTGATGGGCCAAAATAGTTGTTTTTTCCCAAATGTTGGATAAACCTAGAACACCGTAAAAAAATTCATTTCTGTTAGAATAAAGGCAAATCAGTTTGAAACAAACTGGGGCAGTGACTGGATTCACCTCCATTGTTCATGATTAGCATAGTGAGCAGCTCCGTAGCCCTTAACAGGCATTTTTGTAGTTACTCCAGTAGGATCAAATTATAAGAGGTTTGAAGGAGAATAAGATAGTAAATTTGGTTCTTTTTTCTTCGAACTTTGTGTGTTAGGTGGCAGTAATGTAATTGCTGACCAGTTTGGCCTGGGAATACTATTGCATGTGGTCAGCGAAAAAAATGGTGGAAATTTGACACCTTGTAACTAAATGAGTGAAAAATATATACAGGACTATCAACTGGTGGATATTGCCCAATGATGTTCAAAATGTGGATTTTCTTGATTTAGGTGCTTATTTTATTTCTTTTTTTTTTTTTTTAAAGTCTGTTTTAACAGTTCGTATGATTAACCTTTTCCCTGAAGGCCCTATGAAGTATCATTATTTTCGTTGTTAACATAAGATTTTGTACGCACCTCCTTTGACAAAATTCTTTCTTGGGAAAAAAAAAAAGAAAAAAGAATTTGCAATAGATTCGAAGAACGCTAAAAACGTAGGGTGTCCAGCTGCAATAGTTTTGATATGTTTCTGAATTCATAAGGTCTGTCTCATAAATCATTTGTAACTTCCACCTAAAATGCAATATTAATGTATTTTCTCATTATTTGGTGTGGTCCTGTGATATTTTTGTCAGAAGAATGCATAGAAAAGTCATTCAGACTAAACAGCACTAGAGTCTGGCTTACTGCACATTGTTGCATTTTGTTCAGTTTCACAGAATTTCACATGGCAGGACTTAGTGGGTACTACTTGGGAAGCAGGTGTCCTATTTTACATTTTCTCCAATTTGAAATTCTGGGAGTTTTACTTTCCAATTCCTTACTATTGAAAGGGTTCTAAGAAAGACATTGAGATAGTGTCATTGACTCCTTTCTTCTACCTTTCCATGACATCTGATCCTCATGACTTTTATCTTTTAATATATGGCCTTACATTTGACTAAGCTGTCGTGACTCATCTCTATCATGTAAAAGCATGGAGAACATTGTGGACTATTCTGTGACTGTATATAATATTAAGAACTGGACTCAGTTGCTTAAAAGATCTAGTTCCTAAAATAAATTAGATATAAGAATGAATTATGACTTCCTGAATGTTTTTTTGTGATTTGTCTGCACAGGTGACTGCATATTCCTATGCCCACTTTTACTAGACTGAGGTATTTGCACAGTAAAAAGCTATATATTTGCACAATGAAATACTATTTGCACAGTAACATGTATGTATGGTGCTGAAATTTATGTTTTTTCCTTCTCCTAAAACATACTGGGAAATAAAACTCCAAGAATATGGCAAGGGGTAAAAACAAATTTTCATTTATACTATTTATATAATGATTTTAGTTGTATGTTTATATGTTGTTATATAGTTCCACAATATATACTACTATTTTATTGAATAATGCATTCAGGATTAAATTTTAAATACTAGGTTTAAATTGTGCTGAATGATTACTTCCTTAAAAGTAGTGATAGACAAATATTCCATGGTTATTATTCAAAAAGAAGTACTGTAATGCAAATCAAAATGATAAGTCTTATTTGACATTTGCTGATATGTTTAAGGAGTGACGGAGATGTGTGCATTTTTTTTTTTTTTCTTTCTGGAAACAAAACAGAGATTCTTACCAAGTTATATTTCAATGTGTTGGCTGGACTTGTTTAACCAAAATCTTGTTCTAAACAAAGAGGTAAATCCCAGGTTTTTAAAATAATTTCAAAATAGGCTGTATTACAGCGTGTTTTATCTTCAGTCCTAATACATACCCAGTTAAATATGTAGCATGTCAATTGTCTCAGTGTTACTGCAGGCAGCAAACACTACTGGAAGTGTGCCTTTTGGCTAGTTATGTATTTAATAGATGAATTTTCTTCATTTGTTTCTATTACATGCTGTTGAATGACAAATGGAGATTAGGAAGGAAGAAAGAATTAGGTCCCTTTCACTAGATAATCATAGAGAAGATCAGCTGCTTGTACGGCCTGTGAGAGTTTTACAAAGCTTTGTAATGCTGATTATCTAAGAAGTTTTTTAATATTCTCAGAATTATTTTCTTTTCAGGTATATAAAAATTCCTTGGTTAATGAAAGTATTATTGGGTGAAATCAAGAAAAATCCATAATCTTCATAGGTTTTTAATAGATCAGATAGTTTAACTTGATATCAAGTCAATAAAAGTTTGGTCTCCACTACATCAAAATAGCTTTCATAATGGCACTGCGTTCAGCTTTCAACTTCATTGGATTTAATCACTCCATTAAGGAGAAGAAATATCTCATCAAATAAGAATGCAGCATTGAATTTTTGGAGGGACTAATATGTTTTCAGTATATGTTGATTTTATGCTAGTAAGAAGTTAAGAGAGACAGAGAAGGGATGATCCTTTAGATACACTTCTACAATAAATAAGTAAATAAGACTGTATACCATCCTGCTTTTCCTCTGAAATTATTTCATCTGAGCAATGTTTCAGAAATGCTGTGCTTGTTTACCAAATAGATTTGCATAATATAAAGATTGAAAGAAAAAAGAGACATCTTCAAATGTCTTGGGATACCTACTTTGTTTTGTGATAGCTAAAGTATGATTTCTGCTACAGTTGGTTAGTTACTCCAGTTTCTTTTCAGTAGACTTTTCTAAGCTATGAGAAAACTCAGTAAACTGGGGGGGGGCAGGGGTGGGGGGTGTGAATGTGTGTGCCCGCTATTTTTTCTGACACTTTGTCAGCCTTCAGCCTGATGGCTTTAAAGAAAGTTAGTTTACCCTCAGATGGCTGCCAGACAACACATGGTATTTTGTCATCAAATGATTTATCTTTGGGAAAGGCTAGTGCTTAAAAATGTTTAAGTACCTTTTTAGACTTTATCCATTGAAGTTACAGATCACCTCTGGTGATATAATTATGATTCAAAATGGAGAACTATAGAACAAATAAACTCAGTATTTTAGATGAATTTTCTGTGTTTGGTGGACTACCTGTACCAGCATGTCTTTACAATAAGGTAATTCCAGTTGAGACAATTTTGTTCATCTTTCTAGAAAAGAACATCATTAGTTCAGCTCAAAAATAAAACAAAATTTCCTTTAAAATGGCAAATGTAGAAAGTAGAACTTTTGAGCAAGCAAATAGGTCTGTAACTTGGTCCTCTCCCAGTGAACACAAGCACTTCAGACTGTTTTAAATGTATGGAGAATACTGCAGCATAGAAGTACTGTTGGCTATGCTGTCATTGGAGAAATTTCATGTTCTCTTCAAGCCTGGAACTCATGGCCAGAACAGGCAGGCAAGCATCAACATAGTTGTAAAAACTGGTTTATTTCTTAAAAATAAATACAAAAATATAAATATAAAACATTGGCAGATAGAATTTGATGAAATGAAGTTGCACAAACTTTTTTTTTTAAACCAGCTGCATATTACACTTATTAACACCACATGTACATTTTGTTTTAATTTTAATGTACAGAACAGGACATACTGGGCTTTTTCTTCTTTGCCATCTTAAAAGCTGCACTTGCAAGGATAGGACATGTACCTAACAGAAGCGGCTTGTACATGAGGTTGCTGAAGGGATTATCACCCTGTTCAAATTTTTGAAGGTAAGATATTACTTATTTTACTTACTAAAATGAACAACACTGAATTCCATAGCTTTGGCTCTTGGAAGGTGGTTAAATAAAATGCTGTCTATATTCCAAGTGGCATCCTACTAGAAAGAATGAATGACATTAATGGACAAATTTTAAACAAATTTTAAAAGGAAACCATTGTGCTGAGTGGCAGGAAAATATTCCTGGATATTAAATACTGTTGAGTGCAGAAGGTGTCTGTAAAATTACTTCCACTCAAAGGAAACAAAAATGTAGCCTACTGTAGGTTAAGAAGTGTCTTTGTCACTTTCTCCTCCACCATACATTTCAGCTAGCTTATTAAACCGAGGGCCCCATTCTCGCAGGTAATCATAGTTTTGGTCTCCTTCAGTAGTAGCTGACTCTAAGGAGCTCAAGGATTCAGCTATTGAATCATTCCCTTCATAGGCATAGGTTGCAAGCGAGTCATACGGTGGAGCAGAAGGATCAGTATCATGCTCTTTTAGCCTTTGGTTAATGAAATCTCGGACATCTGTATTATCTGGTGCTGAAGGAGTCCTCCGTGGTATAAATAATGTTTCAGGGATAATGTCTCTTCGAAGCTTCTTATCCTCGATAGCTGCAGGATTCCTCAGTGTACCAATATCAAAGGCTTGGGTGTCTTCCTCTCCACCGCCTTCATCATTATAACTCACAATGTTGTCTCTGATGTCCTCTTTAGAGAGGATCAAAGGCTCCTTCTTTCGTTGCCTCTTCAGAGCAGCAAACAGCACCACAATAACTTAGAGAGAAACAAAGAATGGGTAAAGATCTCTCTAACAGTTTCTTAGTAGCAAATCCACTGAGTACAAGAGCTGTATTTCACCAGTTCATTTCTGTCTAATAAATGGATAGACACATCTATCTGTATTATGGTAGCACATTAAGGTCTATATCAAAAATTGCTATTTTGCACACACATTGTGTGCTCTGTTTCACAGAACCATAAGCTTGTCTACATGTTCCTTCTGTAACTTCAATGAGTTTTAAAATAGCCAGGACTATTCTGAAGATCTTTTCCCCTTTTGTTAATCTCAAAGTATACTGTTAAAAACTGATCTGAGGTGAATTATACATCATTATGTGATATTCTAAAACCCACAAAATGGATGTTTTACAAAACTTAATTTTTTTTTTTTTTACTACAGCTGGATAGGCAGTGCTTTAATCTAGTAAAAATATTATTTACAGGCATCTTCTGTTTGAAATACATACTGCATGCTGACTTCATATAGTTATTTAAATAAAAAAGAGACATTCCCTCAAAAAATATTAAAATGAAAGACATTAATTTTGATTATGTTATTCCTTTTCTCTGATCATTTTTGGACAACTAGATGAAAGAACAACAATGAGCTTCTGGGTTCACACGGACAATTTTAACAGTCTGGAACTGGAATTCTTATTTACAATGCCCAATTCACAGACAAACAGATTATTCTTTTTTTTTTCTTCAAGTTGCAATTAAATTCTTCTTACAAAATCCATGATTATTAATTTTCACAACCTGCAGCTCTGTAAAATGAATCAGGCCTGAAGCATCTGTTCATGGCAGGAAGGATGCCTTTCTTTTTCTTACCTAGCAGGATAATGATGCAGAGGAGAATGGCAACCAGTGCCCCTGTGCTGAGTCCAGCAGGGAGAAGCAAGGCCTCAGCATTGCAGGACTGCATGTTCCCCCGGCTGTCGCAGGCACACACTCGAATGGTCAGCGTGCCAGTGCTGCTCTGGATTGGGTAATCGTTGTCCGATATCACCACTGGTAGAAGGTAAGTACTTATTTCATGTCGACTAAAGCCATTCCTTCTTGTCAAAATTCTGGCAGTGTTATCTAGATTGATTGAAATATACTGTTGTAGAGTATATGAATATAAAATGCATATTTACAGTACACGCAAACCACCATATTTTACACAATTGGTACTATTTTGAAACTGTTCCTGATATCTCTTTTCCTAACAACATTTCCACTTGATCAGAAAGCTACTTATAACTTTATATGTACATCTGGCTTGCTCCTCTGTGCCTCTGCACCAGCTTTGAGTGTGATTTGAAGAGGATTTCTCAAAGCTTAAAATGTTTTATATATTAATGCATCTAGTGCAGGACACAGTTCCAGTTCAGGGCTGAATTCCTGAAATGAAGTGGCCAACTGAGAAAAAATAACCTTCCACTTCACACTGTTTAACATGAACTCTGTTCTGAAAGATTGTTTCTATGTGTCTTCTCTGACAACACCCATAGGAAAGCTAGCTGCAAACTCAGTATGAGATTTTCCACACCAAAACACTTTCAACATACTGTAGAACAACGAATTATGTACCTTAGCATGTGGAGTATATTTTTGGGGGTAAAAATTGTTTTAGGAATTCAGAAGATGTGAAAGATGGTAAGTATTCCTGCACCATTTCGAGAAGTGAATTTACTGATCTCTATTTGCAGCATACAAATCTTAATTGCATGCAGTATACTTCAGTATCAAAAGCTGTTCACTGAGGGGCCAGAAGGCAGGAAAGGAAGAGAAGGAATGAACAATAGGGAGAGACTAGTTCTTCTAGGGCCACGACACTAGAGTGTGAGCCAGCACCTGAATTGTTAACTTTTTAGTCCAAAAGAGAGAAAATACATATTATCTTAATTAGAAGGAAAAATTAATTTTCATCATACTTCTGGATCTCTTGAGGTAAGTCATTAGCCACCTTGCCAGCCAACTTCAGGCTGGATTAAAGCAATCCATGTGCGAAAAGAATTACAAATAGGAAAGAAATAGCTAGGTCTGTACCTCTATACACTCAGGACCTAGGCAGCTTTATTTAAAATGCAATTTTTTTTTTCCCCCTAGTTTCCACAATGTGAAGCACAAAGTTTTCCTTTACTGCATACTTCATTGGTTTGGGGTATTTATTTTCACTCAACATCAAAAACTGTGTCTGGCATCTTTAAATTACTGTTGCTGGGGATTTTAGAAAGTACCCAAACTATTTTGATCCTTCATTTTCCCTACTGTTAGAATTTTTTTCTGCTGTTGTTTGCAGCCTGTTATTTCCTGAAATCTTCATTAGGAATAGAGTACTGCTCCTACCACCTCTATGCCTTTAAGACATATGAAGGCCAATACCATGTCCTCCCTCATTTATTTCTTCTGTAATCTAGAGCCCTCTCAGTTAGTCATACTGATAATGAAGGACAAAATGGGTGCATAGTTCCACTCCCCCAACAGAACCTTCTGAAAATTTTCTCTGATAAAGAAAGATTGACAAAGAATCAAAAGAAAAGCCGAAGTGTCTATGTGCTCAGAACCATTCTTTTCATTAATGGTCACAAAGAAGAAAAACAAAGACTGTGGAAATCAGAACTATGCAACAGAAGGCTGAAGAGAAAAACCTGAACTTGCCAGCTGAAGCCATTTTTGAAATCTTTTTGACTCCTTTGGTCAAGCATTTCATCTGGCTCTTCACACCAAACCAACACTTTTACTGATTTTCTTTACAACTTCTTTTATCACATTTTTGCCATGCTAATTTGTGCCACGTTAATTTTTGCCTCCCTTACACAGATAAAAATGTGGAAATGTACACGTCCCAAACCACAGACATTCACACAGAATTATTATTATTGCTAGCAGCAGCCTTAACAGCTTTTCTATATATTGACAGAAATCAAAAGCAGATACGCACTCCAGGAATGTATGCCAGAGAGTAAAAATAAAACTCTTTCTGTGAAACAGGCATGAATTTTACCTTCATTATCCTGAACAGTGAAGTTAGGGTTAACAGCAGCTAAACTGAAGAAAAATTTTTGTCCACCAACAGGGTCATCTTTGTCTACTGCACTTATGGTTTGAATAAGCTGCAGGGGAAAAAAGCAAGCAAACAAACAACAAAAAGCCCAACTACAACTAGGTTTTTGACACAGCTGTATGATTAAGAAGACTTGAAGTGTCAGACAACTTCATATTCAGGCTATACACACTTAATCTGTAGGTCATATTAACTGAACAAATGTTAAACAAGTGTATATAAAACCAAGATTTTTCTATTTATTAGTATACCAAAATACCCCAGTAAGATTCCTGAGAAGAAAAATGCCAGTTGGATTACATACATTTTGACTCTTGTAAAACATTGTAGCAGACTCTACAGATGCACCACCTCAGAGTGGAATGAAATTCTGATGTCACAATTCTCAGAGTAAGATGGATCAGGTCAGATCAATAGTTGGACTGATTGCTTTCTGCAATGACTACAAAAAAGTTTGGGTATTTAGGGGGAAGTAATGGCAAGCCCTTTACCAGCATGTATGTGTCAGGGTGTGCATGTGTGTGTGTGTGTAGAACATATGTGTGTGTTTTCACTGAAGTTTCTGTCAGAATGTCCTTTCCCAAACAAAATGCATTGTTTTACATATTTATTGCTTTATTTCAGAGTGGTTTATTTTTATACCATAGCAATAAAAACTGTACCTATGGCTGAATTTTTGTAGAAGCAGGCATGAATATCCAGTTATGTTCCTACGTTGGGTAACTTGTAGAAAATAGGTTGACCTTTAGCATAGATAACTTTTATTATTCATTTCTAATCCATTATTTTAAATTGCGGTGTTTTGTCAATCGTGGAATTACATCCGATTTCTGACACTACTTATTCCCTGTGTCATAGTTGTTAAACCCTGTTTGTTTTTCCTCTTCCAGTTCTTCCAAATGCAGCCACTTCTCAGTATCACAGCTTTTGTCAGGGCTGATCATTTTTAACATCAATAATTGCAATGTACTCCTGTTTGCCTTAAAAATGCATTACTAACTCCCAACTTCTTTCTGTGCATCCAGAATACACATTTCTTCATGAAAACAAATTTCTTCATGAGGCAAGAGCTGGATTTCTCTTAATACAGCTGCTTGCTTGCTTTCTCAACTGGAGTTTTGTCTTTCTCTAGATTCGTTTTCTCATATAAACATCTAATAACTCAGTTAACAAAAAAAAATCCCAGATAATACAAGCAAAGAATACTACTTGGGTTTAAGTAAAGAACCTTTTAACTATTTAGTGAGCAAGTAGCAAATAAATATTTAGAGGGTTTTGCGAAATTAAGTCAAGAAAACAGTAGTCCATTTTACTTCGTAACTGAAGACCATGAATGCAGTCACTGAAAATCAACTCTTCCACTTCTGAGTGTCCATACAATTTAAAAGGAGCATGTAGAATTTTTTTTGTAGCCTAAAATCTTTTACAGTTTAGAGGGATTGTTCACCTAGTATGGCACTGCCAACCACTATCCCTTATCAGAACAACAGACATCAAGAAAAGAACTCATATTAATTCTTCCATCCCTCACTTGTTGTAGCAATTAAAGCGCTCTGGGAACGTGTCTGTTCAAATAATGATCATGTTTAACCTTATGAAATAATTTTGAGGCAAATTCAGCTAACTTGCTTGCACTGGGGATTAAATAAGCTTGTGTTTTTTGTTGCAAGCATCATTTAGATATGAAAATGTAAGGATAATTAAAAAATGCCAGCAAACATTTGGTTGACTAAATATTACACAGTGTCAGTTTATTTGCTGATACATTTCATTAAAAGACGAAGTTTTAAGGATGATCTTAGTGAAAATGTTTAGATACATTGTGACATTTACAGCACCTCTAAGTTGTAAAATACATCACAAACAAAAGCATTATTTGCTTTGCTATTCCCAATTAGAACCTAAACTTTAAAATGCAAATTTATTTTGCAAATGAGGATATTACTGGAATTTCGCACTGGAAGTGCATTGCTAGCTCCTTCTCAAATAAGGCCACGTACACATTCCAACAGAGCAAGTACTCATCTGTTTGAGTATGGGTAGTTCTTGCAGTGTCACTGGTGCACTCGAGTTCCTCCTGTATGTCATCACAAGGAACATGCTATTCACCAGATTGGGAGCTCAGTGCTAGTGAAGTTTATTTAAGAGTTGGCCTTTGGTCTTTGGAGTGAGCAGCACCTTTCTGTTAACTTTTTGAAGCACTGCATGGTCACTTGTGCACTTTCAAGGCCTGTACATGAAGCAAGCTTCAGACAACACATACAAACACAACATAAAAACGAGCAAGAGGGAAAACAGATTCCTCTTGCATTGCTGAGAAATAATAAAAGTAGAGATGTAGTCAATTATATAGGTTATTTTGGTGATTTTTTTTGCTAGCCTACTCCATCTTTCCTGAAGACAATTACAGCAGCATCACAGATTTGCGTATCCTAAGATATCTTACTGACAGTTGAGCAAAAAAGAGTTATCACAGCTTCTGTTTAAGAGAAGGTTGAGGTCTGGAATCTGGATTTTTCTTGAATTTTTTTAAAATTTTTTTTTAGGTTGTTTTGTTGTTTTTTTTTTTTTTTCTTCAAAATAGCTCTATTTGTTTTACTTATTTTCTCCACTCCCCTTTATTTCACTGCTTCTGATCAAAATGAAGGAGACAATGAGCATCCCATTGTGGTACAGGAAATGCAGACAGTAAACTCTGCCTTAAAGGTCGTCTACAACACAGTGTTAGAGTAGGACAAAGTGGTGAACAACCAAAGGGAAGTAAAGAAAACTAATCAGTTTCCCATTTAAACGTCACAACATCCTTGCATCAGGTGCAGGTGCCCATGTGCTGTCAGCACCAGCAGCACCGAGGCCCTGCCCGGGCGTCCCCTGTGCGTAGTGGCCGGCGCTGCCAGGCGCCAGACACAGCCGGTCCCAGCCGGCTCCAACGGCCCCACCGCAGGACAGAGCTGAGCCCCTCAGCCACGGCCGGGTGCCTCGGGGAAAGCCTGGGTAAGGAAGGGCAAACGGTGCCCGGCAGCCAGGGCTGAGGGGAACCGGGTGAGAAACAGCCCTGAGAGCCCCGAGGGCAGAGCGGGAGGAGGGCAGGAGGGGCTCCGGGCGCCAGGGAGAGATGCCCCTGCGGCACCGGGAAAGACCCCGGTGGGGCGGGGGTTTCCCTGCAGCTCTGGAGAGGACCACATGCTGCAGATTTATCCTGAAGGACTGCAGCCTATGGGGAATACCCACAGTGGAGTTGGGAAAAGTGTGAGGAGTAAGAAGTGTCCCAGGAGGCTGAGGATTCAGCAGCTGTTGTCTTTTTCTCTTGGTCGAGTGGCTGTGTGGGCACCTAGCTGCTGTCCAAGGTCAACTCATGCATTCTTTTTCTTTTGGCAGGTCATTTACAAAGGGAGAAGAAAGGGCCCGTCTTCTGACCATTACTATAGTGAAAATGAGTATGTAGAAAAAACATTCTCAGCTTCTATGTACAGTCTCTCTAAAGCAGGGCTGAATTCTGTTTTCTACACTGATTCCTTTTACCTTAAAGAATCTTTGAAGTTGGCTGCTGAGCTGCCAGACGTGTGGCAGCTGGGAGCTGACAAAACCAGTGGGAATCCATCTGCCCAGATGCCCAGGCCTTAACTCTTTTCACCTAGGGGTGGAGGACAGCTGAACTTATTTGTATACTGGGCCATAGCAGTCCGGGAATTTCTCTCCTTTCTTCCCCTCAGCTCCTATTGAGTCAGCCTTGTACAGTTCCCACGGATGTCTGTGTCCCTTTATGCCATCACACCAAGGGTGTTCTCTTTTTTGGGGGGTCAAAAGAACAACCACCATTAAAATGAGACACATCCCTATATATTATAGTGTGTGTCTATATATGTGTATATATATGTGTGTATCTTCTATATATACATCTATGCAAATTAACTAAATGGAAATTTCAAGGGAAAATGAAACTGGAAAACTATAATACTCAGTAAAATGTTTGTCAGTGGGAGACAAGAAATATTTAAATGAATAGCACAGAATTCATGAATGGTGAAATATTGTAATAGTTTCAGTGATCTAACAGAAGATTTCAATTTGTTCAAACATGATTATGAAAAGGTGAAAGGAAAAAAAGTTAGCATAAATATGGGAGGAATCAAACTCAGAGCACCATGTTCAGTATGGATTGGTTAGATTCAATCTCAGGACAGCCTGAATTCCAAAATAACAAGTCTAATTTATGATCTGCCAGTAAGCAAGAAGAATATAATTACATTCAAATGGACTATTCATGTTATCTTGCATTGCAATTCTTTCTTTTCCTGTGGGTTTTTTTTTTAAATCACTTGCAACTTAGATTTTCTTTAGTAAAAAAAAAAGAAGTTTATAGGCCTTTTAGTAGACTTGCCACTTTTTTCCTGATAAAGGAGACACTTCTGAGGTCTGTAACAATTTGAATAAACATTTATGGATACATAAAACTTACTCAGCTTTTCATTTTAGCTTAAATGATTGTTGAGCGTTATTTAAACTTTTTGACAGCTTTTTCTGAATGCAAAAAGAAAACCAGTGGAATGCAAAAATAACTTTTATATTCTAAATTATACTGATCTGAATATTCTGGATAGCTCAGAAAAAATAGAGTTCCTCAAAACATGTTTATATGATAATATAATTGTTCTAGTGAACATTTCCTGTTCCCTCTATAGTCAGTCACCTGGACAGAGTAAGATTTGTGGATTAATGCATTTATTTTTTTTACCCAGAATTCTTTCCATGAAACTGGAAGAGGAAAATTCAGTGCTTTTAATTTTCCAATTCTTAATCTGTATCTCATATGGAAAATTATTACATGTTATTTTAGAATTTATAGAAGACATTGCAACTGTCAAAAGTTCTGTATGTTTAGTCACTGATTTCTGTTCACCTAACAGCTTGAATTCTCTTGTAACTGTCATGCCAGACAAATGCCCTTGCTTAGTATCATTATATATCTTATGCTTTATAAATTTGGGCCTGTTCTAATTTCCCACTGATATTACTTTAGAAAGAAGAATGGCAACCTGAATGTAAAATTCGTAATACAACCTGAATGCCACACCTGTAGGACTTAGAGAATTAAGATAAGTTGGCACTTCTCCCACATTCTGTTCAAAGGTGCTGAAATGATTGCACTGAGGTGCTACTGCTGCCATTTTAAGGGATTTATTATTGGCTGACTGTACCCTTGGACATGCGGTGCTGTAATAGGAAAAAAGTTTTTTAACCGTTCTAATAAGCAGCTGCCTATTAGGAGCTAGATAATAAGCAGTTCAGCCATTACACTTAAGCTGAAGTACACATTCTGTATCCTCTAAGAGGCAAAAAAAAGTATTATGTTACCAGTTCAGAAAAATGTATGTTTTCTTTTCACAAGTTTTTGGTGCTATAATAAAAGATGTCTAACATAAAAAAAAAGGTGTGACAGATGTATGTAATCACCATCAAGATGGATTGAAATACATCTGAAATATGTTATTTGATAGTTTTTAAAAATATAGAGGAAACATTTTGTAGTTGCATGTAACATCTTACTTGGTGAAGATAATAGCAAAACTAATTATGACCATGTCTCTTGGATATACCTACTGAGGATTTAACAGTAGTATAGGGTTAGCTAAACTAAAGTGGTAATTCACACACAGATGCTTTTGTAATATATTGATATTTCACTCTAAGCTTCACCTACAAAGCTACTTTGCTTTCATTTTTAACATTTCAAAAGCTATTTCAGACATGATTCCTCGCAGGTGACAGGCATGATCTACAATTAAGTGCCATAGCAAAACTGGAAAATGGGAAGTGTTTATCAAAGGCATACCTGTCCAGCTCTCGCATTTTCACAGACAAAAGTATCATAGAATACTGCAAACTGTGGGGCATTGTCATTAACATCCAAAATTCTTACATAGACAGGAACACGGGTGGCATCTTTGGGGTTGTCTGACAGAAGAGAAAAAAATTAGTTTATTTTTGTACTAAATGTGTTCCAGTTTCTTACAAATTTCATGAGCAATAGTCATAGAATCATAGAATGGTTAGGGTTGGAAAGGATCTTAAGATCATCCAGTTCCAACACGCCCTGCTAGGGCAGGGAAGTCATGCAAGATTAGGAATGAAACAGGTCAAAATTTAGCATACAAACTGATACCAGATACGAATCAGACCTCCTGAAAAATAAGATGTTTTGCTTAGGGTAAAAAGTAGATTAAAAGTATTGGTATCCAGTGAGCAATTAAGATTTCTATGTGAAAACAGGGACTGCAACTGTTAATAATTTACGCAAACGTAGTATATGAAAAGTATGCCCACTACTGTAATGACAAATTTGGTTATTTGGTAGGCTCAAGAGTATTATTCTGCTGTAAGGTTTTTATTTTAAAATTATTTGCCATTTGTTTTACACAGAAAAGATGTTACTGACTTTGAGCATTGTGCTGGTTTTGGCTGAGGCAGAGTTCACTTAAACCACAACATGCATATATGTTTTGAAAAATTTTCAAGCCTGATTTTCCTTTCTTGTGCTTTAGTAAGGGGGAGAAATTCCATCAAAGCCAATGAAAGCATCCCCCAAATAATATGGCAACAAATTGATTAGAATCAGAGTTTTTATGTTTAAATAACCATAAAAATGTGAATGTAAATTTTCAAACCTTAGGTTAAGAAACAAGAATAGTAACCTCCCCCTCTTGCCAAATGCCAAACCCTTATTATTACTTAAATGAGTTCTCATTAGTATAGGTTAATTCTGGAATACAAGTGTCCCTATTCTCACTTGCTGATCTAGTTGCCATACCAAGAATCTGAAATAATACCTAGGAGTAAAAAAAGTGCAGGCATTCCTTGGAATTCTCTTGGATATGATTTTGAAGCTTTAATTGAATGGGATAAGTAACAGTAGAGATGAATCAAAATTACAGTTTTTTTTTTTTTCTCCTTTTAAGCTGCTTCAAATAAAGCAGCAAACTTTCAGGAGTAGCTGGCGTTAAGTTCACTTGTTATTAATAACACCTTTGCTAAAGAGTGTGATGTGGATCTTTCTGACATCCTTGGTTGTTTAAAATGTCAGGTTTCAGGCAGTTTTTCATAGCCTTTTGCATTCTTGTACTAACTTTCCAAATAAATTCTGTTTGTAACACTGCTTTCCCATTGCATCATGCTTTACAGATAATATATTTAAAGACCTAAATCTCCCCAGTCACATTTTTCTCCAAAACTAACATACCACTTTAGAGATTGCTAACACTCCAAGTAGGTCCAAAATGTAAATATGTATAAAGTAACCCTACACGGAAATACATTTAGCACTGTGATACAATCATACAAGGATACTAAGCTTTTCATGATATAAATACTTCTAAAAAGTACTTGTACAATGCTGGACAGCACTGTGAAGTACTGTAAGCTCGGGACAACGCATTGTGAAGGAAAAAAAAAACACAACAAAAAAAAAGGCTTAAAAAATAAAAAATACAGCTATCAGGTGTGCTCAGTACAAGCAGCCTATTAGTCTGGACTGTAGAAATGGGAACAGGCCCTGCAGTGTAGCTCTTGCCAACCTTGTTTCACTGCTGATGAGCACTTTTTTTTTTTTATTTTTTTTATTTTTTATTTTTACTGATACAGAATTAACCCTAAAAAAATGCCAGTGTCTTTCAACACAAGTGATCTTCACTGGCTGATTTAAAAAATCAGAGCCTTGTCCCTTAGAAAATTGTCTGTTGGGTGATTATTATTAGTTAATAACATAGCAGGCTTAGGAGGATTTCTGCTTTTGTATTTCTAGTTTTAACATGAAAATATTCCAAGAAATGCTACAGTATTGGGATCAAACTGAACCTAACTTGTAAGATGTATTGATTGCAAGAGTTGTAAGTGTAGATACGATAGGAAGAGATAATGAAATTATTTCTAAGGAAATAAGGAAAACATTAGAGAAAAAAAATAGATTATCATCCTGACCTCTGCTACCTTAAAAGCAAAATCATGTCACTGTGCTCAAAGAAAAGTAATGAAACAGAATTTCATTTCAGAATGAACTTGAACATTAAAGATCAGTGTTGGATGTAGGTGAGAAAAAGATACAAGGAGGCAGCTGCTGTTAACTACCCCCAATTTACTTTCCCAGAATATGTAATAGAAAGGGGCAGGATGGAAGGAAGAGAGTGTTTTTCTCATGAAGTCACAGCTGTAAACTTTGCAGGCTAAGGAAAACTGAAAGGAAGAAGAGACCAAATTGGCTTACTGATCTCAGCTGCTATAACACTAAGATTGTGCCATTGTGATATCTCGCGGTCAAGTGGCTTAGAAGTATAGATGGACCCATTTCCAGAATGAATATTAAATATCCTGTCAAGGTCAGTATGACGATCCAGAGAAAACCTAAATATGGATAAAGAAAGGAAAAGTATTGTCATGATAGAAAATAGAGGAAAGCATACGTCAATACAATTTTTAGGTTCTATGTATTACATTACAAAGGTCACTTTTGAGAACACATATATTTAGTTTTTATAAACATGAAAATTCTCAAGGTTAATTCCATAGAATGAGGAATAAAAATTGCAAGAATTTCATAAATATACAATATATCTGAGCTTTTATAGACATATGAGAATCATTAAAAAAGCCAGAATTTCAGTATAAAAATTACAGGATTTTTTAAACCTGAAAGGAAAATTGTCTTTGATGTACTGTTCTTTCAGACTGAGACTGACAGCTAATTTATAAGCTTTTCAAAATTACTGTTATAAGCTCTGCTTCTGTACTTTAGAATGTATTAATTTACTGGAGCTCAAGTTTAAAAAAAATCAAGTTAAATAAAGTTCACATGCAGAACTTTCAAGAATATAATGATGTCAAGGGACATTCTGTGTTGCTATAGTTGCTGTACTTCCACAGGCAAAAAATTCTAATACAATATGGCAAAATGTATTGTTCTATTTTTTTTTGTCAATGTTTTTCCTTTTTTCTTTTTTTTTTTCTAATACTTAACACTGCCTTCAAAGTTAGGGTTGAACCTTTGATGTGGAATTTAACGTAGGATTCTGGCAGAATTGGGCCAAATTAGAAAAAAATGTCTGCTAGTACATGTGTACAGTACAACAGAAACAATTGCTCATATTTCCATGAACTTTTATGAGGGATCTAAATAGTTCATTAAGTGCATCTGGATTTATTTACACTATTCAACTAAACTGAACCAAATGAAAAAAAAAATGCTATAATATGAAAATAATGTCTGTCACATTTTGGTGGGTTTTGTTTGCTCACTTCACCACATACAGTAATATAAATATGTAAACCAAAAAAAAATTTCAACAAATAAGTGCAACAGGAAGTTGTTTGAACTCAATTTATAGAAAGCTGAACTTATAATTTTAATAAACAGAAGCTAATATTTTAAAATTAACAGAAAACCAGAAATAAAACCACAAACATGAATCAATTTTACAACCCAAAGCTACAAGATTTTTTTTAATAGCAGTATTAATGTATTACACAAACTTCTCTAATTTCAAAGTATGACACTTTTCCAAATCCTTTTTTTTAAATGTTAGCTGTTAATTTCTGGGGTAAACAGATAGTACTTTGTATTTAGTATTGATATTGTAACAAGTAAAATCCTGTAAATACTTATTCTAAGTAATCATTGTTTGAATGAATATACAAGGTTGTTCTGCAACTTGAGGAACAGAGCAAATACTAAAGAGAATTTGATCTGTGCTATGCAATTGCTTTAAAGTTCTTGTCTTCAACTAGATAGCATTAAATGAAAGCTAATGAAATTACTGTACTATGAACAGCATTATCAAATATATCTTTGATTTTTTTCTTCAAGCAAATTAAATCTAGGTTCAGTCGTCCCTGTCACTTTTTAGAAATTTCTTTGCCCTTATTATTGGTTTGCCTCACCTGCCTCTTCTAAATTTTCTGTGAGAGAATGAAAAGAAACATAAACAAAACATAGAAAAATTACATAAAATAATCTTTAGGTTGCTACTCTGTGTAAATAATAGTGATGATACCTGCAATACAACCTGATTCATCAAGTTGTGTCAGAAACAAATTAAGCTAATGCTCCAAGTTTGTTCTTTTTCCAGTCACAGTTTAGAAAATACAACTACTAAAACTGTCAGTTGTCTCATGCAATTAGAGTGGGTAAAAATGTAATTCTAAGTTATTTTTATATTCTTCAATTTCAGATGCTTGCTGTTGTCGCCTATCTTTTCCACACACACGAATCACCATAGAAGAAAATTAGATTCAGTTTAATTTCCTAATCCAGTTTTACCAGCTGGGCCTCATTAAGAAGTATGTGCCAATTGACTTTAGAGTCAGTAAATAAGGTTGTTTTGCCAGAATATAATTTTTGTACTTTGTTCAGTATTTCAAGACAACACACATCCAACTTGGACAGTGTTGTTTACCTGTTTCTTAAGGCTTATACAAACACACCCACCAACCTCACCCCTGCAAAATATAGCTTACTACATTCAGCTAGATGCAATGTAGTATGTAGGATCTAATAGTAGCAGAAAAAAATTAAAATATATTAATTTTTCAATGTCTAACTTCTTACTGGAGTATTACCTTATTGGACTTGAGGCCGAATCAGGATCCCGTGCCATCACCGTTCCTATAATTGTCCCCAGCTCAATATCTTCATGAACCTCAAAAAGGTAAGAAGATCTGCTGAAAATGGGAGGTTCATCTACATCTTCTACAGAGATTTTCACAATAGTTGTATCTTTGAAAGGCCCAAGATAATAGAAACGTGGATCCACATGGGTATTCTCAGCTTCTACTTTCAAGGTATAAAGTCGTCTTGTCTCATAGTCTAGTGGCTAAAAATGAAGATGATAACATTCATTAAATTACATTATATATTGACAGATGTTGACTCACATACATAATGGAAACTGAAAAGGACTCAAGCTTTGTCAGATCCTGCCCTGGGCTGGGAGAATCCCAATACAGTTTAAATTTTCCACAGCAGAGTAAAAAATTTCCATTGTTTTTAGAGGAAGTTCCTTTTCCTAAGTATTATTTGAATTATCATAGCACTACCAACAAAAAGATTTTTCAGTAAAAATCTACTGATTATTTACATAATTTTTCAGTCATTTCATGAGAATATTTAAAACTATCATACAAACATTTAAAATACTTGAAATACAGACTTAGAAATAGTGACATTTCAAAACAAGGTATTAATACTAATATTTCCCATGAAATACTAAACTCTTGGATACACAAAATGGCCGGAGTATCCTTATTGTCAAACAAATGTAAGTAGCCTTAAATATCAGCAATGTTTTATGTTTCTTTTAAGGAAGGGAAGGTGTGTCAAAGTTCTCAATATGTAGAGAAACAGTAAGAGCTTAATATTTTTCCATTTCATTTATTTTAATGAATCCAACATCAGGGATTTTTTTTTTTTTTTCCCAAAATAGATTTGACATTTTTGTCAGCGGTTCCTTTTTAAAATGGAAGAAAGAAAGGTTCAGGATTACAATTAGGAACCATTTTGAGTAGAAAAGAACCTTTATTCCTTCAAACTTTTCTGTCATAGATGCAAAGTGTTAGCTAATTAATGATAGGAAATGAGCAAGCTGAGAATTTACCTTTCTGACACAAAAAGACTCCCTGACCTACCTCAAAATCTCAGGGAAATAACAAACTGGTGGTTTTCATTCATCAGTGAAAAGGGTGATAGAAGACTTGTTTTGTTTTTTTTTCTGCCTACCTGCTTTAAAATACAAATTAATATTCATGAAAGATACCAGAAATTTAAATATTCTATTTAAGAGCAGAAAGTCCAGTGAAAGAATGAGTTTCCCCTTTGCCCCCAATATTTTTTTTTAATAGTATTTAGAACAGAAGGGAGAATATCTATGACTATAACAGAAATGCAACACAGTGCTGCCATTTTACCTAGATCTGAGACTATCAGTGTGTTTTATAAAGTGCAGCCTGCTGCTGTTAAGAGATGATGGTGTCAAGCCTATAAGAAAGAAGCCATGTTAGTTCTCCTTTATTCTAACTAGCTGGCTTAATTTGAAGGTGTTTCATGAAGATGTAAACTTGCTATGAGTACATTCACGTCAAGTTTGGACATATCTTCAGGCTATACTGCAAAACCTGGATTATGCTGGTATTCCAACATATCACTAGTAATTAACAAAACTGTCCCAAATATATGAAATTGTGGCAAAGCAATTATTTTGGCTGTCAGAATTTGTTCAGAAAAACTTGTACAGAAAAAGCTTTACTACATCAGGTATTAAATTCAGACTTAGTAACCTATGGGCTCAGTAAAGGAATATTAGCTGTAGTTGTTCACCACTGAAAACATAATGATAATCAATGTGGAAAAACAGTTAAAAAATATTGGCATAAATGAACAAACTGAGGATATCTTCTTCCTTGCTAGTTAATGCTGTTTTCTGTGCTGTTTAAATAAACTACTTATTTATCAATATGAGAAAGCATCCTGAAAATTGCAAAGCATGTCAGATTGTTGACAAAATAAGATCTTGTTCATTAGTATTTTTGGTGACATTTTTGGAGCTGCTGTGTTATAACAATTTTTTTTTTTTGTGCTTGATCAAGTTATTAGACTTTTTTCAAGACTATTGTTCGAATATAACAGCAGTCTGGTTTTCTTCAGTGTGAAAAATCGGAAGCAAGGAAGCAAGCAAGGAGCATCTCAAGGGAAGCCTTTGCAAACTTCTAGGAAGTGAAAACTGATCAGGCCTCTAACTCTGTATTTTAATTCCTTCCCAGATAAGCTGCAATGCTGACTATAAACATAGAAGAAAAGAGATTTAAAAGGAACACACTGATCTTTGCAGAACTTACCTTTTCCTTGTTTGCCATATCAGATATGCAGATACATTTTACAGTAGTGTTTAATTTGCTGTTCTGTGCTTAAGATTTGTTTTAAAAGATAATACAAACAGTATTTTATGTTAGAAAAACTGCCTGTACTCTTCAGAAACACTTCTCAAAATCGGTAGGAGAAGGACTTAGGGACTTCTGGAAGGGAAATTCATTTGAGAAGTTGTTGAGGATCAGGTGAATTGCATTTCTAAGTGTGAAATCTTACACTTCTGGAAGTGCTTTGACATGCAAGACAGAGGGCAAAGCTAAAGCTAGCCTTGAAACAGGGACACTGTCATTATTCACTGTTCATATGTTAACCAGCTGATGTGTCGGAAATAGGAGCAAAACAATATAGCTTGCTACTCCACTTCTGTGAGTGTGTTTGTGTTCTGGCATACACTGGTAACCTCACTTGATAAGAATATCCTAGAGAAGGAAAACATGTCTCGCAGTAGTGAGTGAACTTCATATTGCTTGCTGAAGAAAATAGGTTACACGAATAGTAAAGAAGCGTATTTGAAATCAGAGATAATTAGTACCAACACAGTGGGGATGGGCCATTTTTTATGTACTTTTCTGGAAATAATGCTTTAAATCTATGCTGCATCTCAGATATTGTTACCACATGTTACTTACAGTTCATCTTAAAAGAAAATAGTACCTTACTGATAGGGGATGCTTGCAAACATTAAGCAGTTAGAACATTTAATCTTATGATCTAGACACTTTTTTTGCAGTGAACATTTGTGGCATAACATTGACACAAAAATCATTTAGTGAATGTTCTTAACACCTTTCGCACAGTTATGATGCCTTCCTGTGTGTCCTTTTGTGTCACAATATCAAACATATCTGTTCCATCGCCATCTATTATTCTGTACTGTACTTCTGCATTTTTTCCAGTGTCTGCATCTGTAGCTTTGACGCTGCCAATGGCCGTCCCAACTGGGGAGGACTCGGGGATGCGGAGGTGGATGGTACCTAGCAAAGAAACAAAGAACCACTCAGGAGCCCCATAGGTGTTAAGTAAGACTGTGTCACACAATTGCTGACAGCATATTGTTCTGTATCTTTTTATGCTAGAGAACTCGTCAATTAATACTGGGGGGTGGGCAAAATGTGAGGCAGAGAGCAATGCAGAAGAAAACTTTAGGTAAAAGATTGAAAACAAAATCATAGGAAACAAATTAATTGAAAAACATTATTGAAAAGGACCTCTATTCTATCTCAAAGAAGAATCAGCTAGGTCTTCTGGTCTATGTCATCCCTCAAATATAATCTGAAAAGACTGCTCTCTGTTCTTTTCAGGCTTCACTCTGCCTCTTTCCCCTTAATATCTAAGGTATTTGGTTAACTTTGGGACACATCTATATAGATGTATACATTTATATTTGGGATATAGTAGATTTTACATCTATTTTATCATGGAAGCAATACCAAGAACAGAATCCCGTTCTCTGGCCAAGTCTAAGCAGCAGACTGACATTTCAGCTTTCAAATTTAGATAGTCAGATACAATATTAAATACATTTGAATGACATCTTAATGCAGGATAAGTTTTTGAAAATCCACAAGCAGACAGTATGTCCATACTTGTTAAACCAGTTAATTCATACTTAAATAAGGCTTATGAATATTGCAATTTTGGTTTTGTGCTACTTTCCTAGCTCAGTTGTATTCCTTTATTGTGGTCTCATAGAGCTGATAAGAAACATAGGAATAAAACTGTCACCATTCAGACATGCTGCAATAAATTAAAATAAGTATCTTACCATACTTTTTAGTATTCTATGTCCTAGCCTTACTGTGAAAACTGTAAATAAAAGGGTTGAGACCTTTGGTCCCATCTGTCAGAACATATGGTAGGAAAACATGTGGGACACATTATGCACTATGAAGAACTGTCAGAAAAAAGTTTTTAAATTAATGCAGATACAGCTGTCATTACAGAGATGAAAGTTAAGTCATCAAAGCTCTATTGAAAAACATTTTCTTCTTTATCCTCAGTTAACTGTTCCAAGATTTGCTTTTTTACTTACAGACTTCCTAAGGTAAGTAAGGTGAGTTAGAAAGACACTTAACAGTAACACAGAAGTGGAAATGGTAAAGGCCAGCAATCGCAACAGAAAAAAGTTGAACAGGCTACCCAAAACGCAGCACATTTACAAGTCATTACAAATAAGAAGTACAGAAAAGTACATAAAGTGAGTCATTAGTTTTGTGCAATCGGGAAGAATCATAGGCAGAGACCAGTGGCAAGGCAGAATGGGAAGACCACTGGCAACATGATCTTGTAATATCTTCAGGAAAGCACAGGTAAATCATGTGGAGATTATGCATGTCTCTCAACAGACTATATTACAAACAGGATACAGAGTGATATAGGAACTGTTTTTGTTTTGGAGAATATTCACTGAAAAAAACATATTGTTTATTGGGACATTTAAGACTTAGTTTCTCATTCTACAGAACTCTTTTTTTCTGTTTCAGTATGCTGTAGTTTGCCAACACAAAAAAAAATCCCAAACCAAAAACAAAACCAAAAAAAACAATAAAAACCAAAAACTCCAGCAAAATAAAAAAAACCAAACAAACAAACACCACATTCACATTTGTAATTAAATGTTGAATGAAAAATATTGAAATTTCATTTCTTCATATAATTTTACTTAGGCAGCTTTTGACATGAAACTGATATATTTTATGGCCACATACACTCCACATACTATGATTTTTTTTTCTCAGTTACATTTTGGTGTTTCAGTTGAGTGATTCATCTTGCATTTGCTCTGACATTTTCATTACCTTTCTCTAATACATAAATCTGTGTACTTTGCTACATTAGTGCATAATCTGTTTGTAATCACCTGATGGTTAAAAAAAAACGAACCAAAAACAGAAGAAAAACTCCTCTGCTCCAATTAAGTATTTATTCAGTACTGTGAGACTACAATGAAAGACCACCTTTTTCTCAGTTAATATTTGTATGTCATAGTTAGTTTTATAGTGTGTCAGCATTCCCCATATTTTTTTCTAAAGTGCTTAAAACTACATCCCTAAGCTATGCTTTTGTGGACACTACTTTGACTCCAACTGCAATAACTAGCTCTACAAAGCGATAAGAGCTCATATCTTTAATTACTAAAAAGATAGTTGAAACACAGAGTGAAAATAACCAGAAACCTATAATCTGAAAGATAATTTTATAACAAAATATTGATTTAGAGAAATCTTCACCATAGTATGAGAGACTGTTTTATTGTATTTGCCACTGAAGATAGTTAATGCACTGACTAAGTATTGGATGCAGCGAGTTTTAAAAACTGTATTATAACACAAACTATACCAAACTATAGTTATTCATGCAAAATTCTGCTGTCCACCCTTTTTCTCTCACTTCTTCTTCAAAGAGAGTAATTGTCTGCATTTACTCCAGTGAGTTATGTTCTTTCATTTGTCTGTCAGGAATAAAAATGGGAGAATCAAGGAAAGGAAAAGCTTTTCCATGTACTGAGGAGAGTGAAAATCAACTGGAAGATTAAAGTCTATCCACTTATGTCTGGAAATAACTTCAGACTGAAAGAATGAAAAAGTAAACTTATTCATGTTTACCCTTCTACCCATTTACTCTCGAATAGGCATATAAAGTAAAGGTGGATATTTTTATAGAGTAAAACAGTCTACAGTCTCACAGAAGATCCAAGTTGCTATAACTCAGATGCACTGAGTTTCAGTCAGACTCTGGCTCCAAGGTTTGTAAACAACTTTTTCCATTTTCCATTTTTTCCATTTATCATTGTCCAACACCATCTCCTTACTTCTGACAACACTTGAAATATTACAGTTGAAACAAAGCTCCAATACCTGCTACATCAGGTCCTTATCTGACTCAAATATGATGTTGGACTGCCAGATAAGTCATGTAAAATTGGTCTAGAAAGTTGATTCTATCATTCTAAGTATTAATTTAATGCACTGTTCAAGAAACAAGAAAAAAGGCCAACCCCAGGTGGAAGTACCAGCATTCCTTGCCTCCATGGCACCCGAGTTACCATATGCAAGGGCAACAGGACAAATTGTACATCAAAAAGTTGTGGAAATACCAAGAACATAAAGTAACAAATTACCAATAAATTCTGTCCAGAATAGGGTCTGTGTGGAAATGCACAAACTGTAAGTATTCAATTGGTCATGATTTTGATACGAAATCACATGGTGATAAATATCTTAGCTAAATACATATATATTAACTACAGTGCCAAAATGAACAAAATTTCATACTGCATTTGTGCTATAAAGAGCATGTAAAAATCAGAATCATTTGAAGCCAATTTTGTTATTTTGAGCCTGAAAACTGATAATCAGTAACTAGTGGATACAGTAGAGTTATACAGAAGAAAAAATAGGTGATGAGGATACTTTGAATACTTTAACTATTAAATATGTCCAAACCACTAGCAAAAGGCTTCAAATGTATTTAAAATGCTTCACCTTTAACAAGCTTGATGTTACATAGTTTAATATTTCAATTTTCCATAGAGACCAAGCTTGTTTTTATATTTTAGTTTGAGGATAAACAGTCTTGATAGCTGTACTATCGGAAGCTAAAAAGCATTATAAAGAGCACTGGTAAACTTAAGCTGTAAAAAAAAAAAAAAAAAGTTAAATGCCTTTTACTTTGGGAAATGTTCTATTAGGTTTTGTAGCACTGTAACTGAAAAAGTTCAAATCTGCTTGATTCCCTTCAAGTAATTTCTTTTCCACATTCTTCATGATTAAATATTTAAGCAGATACTACAATTCAAACATTTCTGCATATTTAGAATTACTACATGTTTTATTTTCCAGTGGGGGAGTGTGTAGGATTTAAGCAATAGGTAAGGAAAAAGAACATTGCTCTAATGCTCTTACAAGTCCACCTACCACTCCCTCCCATAGTACTGGAAAGTATTCCAGATTTCCTGCAGTTATATTTGACCATGTAACTAACAAGCAAATGCTGTAACATTTAATATACTGCTTTAACAATAGTGAATAAATCAGTACATAAGCCTTTTGTTCATGTGTGCCCCATAATCTAGATTTACTGTAAATTAAACCAGATGGTGATTGCTTAACTCTTCACTTTGAAGCTCTTACAGTGCAAGACAACTATTAAATGCAGCTTACTCTGAGGGAATCGAGGTGGATTGTCGTTGACATCAGTCAAAGTGATGTTGACAGTGGTGGTCCCTGATAATCCACCCATCTGGCCTCCCATGTCCTTTGCCTGGATAACTACTTGGTATTGCTCCCTGTTCTCTCTGTTCATGTTTGGCAAAGCAGTCCTGATGATGCCTTAAACAAATAAATAAATATAAAAATGTTAACAATCTCTTTATTTTTTATTTGCAGTAATCTGATGCATCTTTTTTTTTTTGCATTAGTCTGTGAAATATGTTTCTAAAATATTCACATTTTAAAGTACAAATTTCTGTTCATAAGCTTTATGAATAGCCTTCAGTACAGTCTTTTTGTTAAACAAATTTGCTCTGCATCACAGCTCCCTTTCCATTTCATGCTAAAAATGATTCAAGATATTTATGCACAAGTTTTATGAGTAGAAAGGACACCTTTTATTAGTGCAAGTGGAATCATTAAGAAAAAAACATTTTCTAGGACACAGACCTTTATTCTTGCCTTTATCATAAATGTTGCTACTTAGATCCTAAGGTATCAATAGTATCACTGTAAAGTTATTTATAATTCATAGTGTCAGCTGTAATAACTCTGTTTTGTATTTATTATAAGAATTATATATTACGAGAAAAAAACAATAAAGATTGTTTCATTTCAGTTAGGTTTCTTTTTTAAATAATTTTTTTCTTAGGTGATACAAGATTTTTAAAATGAAAAAAAGCCAACAGTTTATGCTAATGGAAATAATGTCAATTTGCCTGACCTGTTTCTGGTTCCACAGAGAAATATGGCTGTCCCTGAAGTATGCTGTAAATTATTCTGGCACTGTTTCCATATGAAGGGTCATCAGCATCCGTAGCTGTAACTTGCACCACAGAAGTACCTGAAACATCCAAGACAGCTTAGTTTCACATGGTACTAGGTAGAGGTCCCAGAACATCATTTCCCATGCAAGCAGACCACAAATAAAATTTCTAATAATGTTAATTGGACTTCTCAAATATATTTATGATCTATAGGCAGCTTCAGTACATTCTTCCCTATTTCCTACATGAATTGAATCTAAACTTCCCACAGGTGTGCACAAATACAGGCTGAGCAGAGACTGGATTACGAGCAGTCTTGAGGATAAGACCTTCGGGGTGTTTATCAGTAACAAGATCAACAAGAGCCATCAGTGTGCGTCTGCAGCTGAGGAAGCAAACCTCATCCTGGGCTGCAGGTCGAAGGAGGTGATCACGCCCCTGTACTTCACTCCCATGAGACCCCACCTGGAGTAATGTGTTCAGCTTTGGGGCCCCCAAAAAAGACATGGAATTGCTCAATTTGTCCAGAGGAGGGCCATGAAAATGATCAGAGGGCTGGAGCAGGACTCCTATGACAAGCTGAGAGAGTTGGCTTGTTAAGCCTGGAGAAGAGAAAGCTCAGGGGAGGCCTTGTAAGAGTCTTCCAATACCTAAAATGGGCCTAAGGAATGCTGGAGAAGGACTTTTTACAAGGGCATGCAGTGATAGGACAAGGGGGAATGGCTTTAATCTAAAATATTTAGATTAGGTATAAGAAAGAAATTGTTTACTGTGAGGGTGGAGAGACACTGGAACAAATTGCCCAGAGAATTTGTGGCTGCCTGTCCTGGGTTCAGCAGTAGCAGTCATTTTTCTCCTTCTTAGTAGCCGGTGCAGTGCTGTGTTTTGACTTTTGGCCTGGGAACAGAGCTGATAACACCGATGTTTTAGTCTGACCAAGGACGTTCTGAGCCTCATGCTCTGCCAGGGAGGAGGGAAGCCGGGAGGAAGCAGCCAGGACATCTGACCCAAACTGACCAAAGAGGTATTCCATACCACAGCAGGTCATGCCCAGGATGTAACTGAGAGTTACCCAGAAGGGCTAGGGCACTGCGGGGTTGGATGAGGTATTAGTCAGTGCTTGGTCAGGCTGGGGGGTGAGTTATCGGTCGGCAGGTGGTGAGGTGTTGTATTCTCTTCCCTTGTTATTTCTCTTATTATTATTATGGGTGGTAGCAGTAGTGATTTGTGTTATACCTTAGTTACTAAACTGTTCTTATCTCGACCCGTGGGAGTTGCATTCTTTTCAATTCTCTCCGTCCCTCCGGGAGTACGGGGAAGGAAAGAAAGAGGGAGGAAAGGGGGGGAGTGAGTGAACGAACTGTCTGGCTGGGTTTAAACCACGACACTGCCCCATGCCTGAAGTGTTCAAGACCAGGTTGGATGAGGCTTTGAGTAACCTGGTCTAGTGGAAGGTGTCCTTGCCCATGGCAGGGGGGTGGGAACCAGATGATCTTTAAGGTCCTTTCCAACCCAAACTATTCTATGATTCTATGAAAATAAATCTCAAACAATTGTATTTGCTATGTAATAAGATGTGTATAATAGTTACTGATGCCTTAGTCATAATACACGTACTAATTGGTGCAGTACACATACACATGAAACAGAACAAATCATACCAGCTATCCTCTCTAGCTGCAGTGAGCATGGCTGCATATACTCCCAATAAAATCTATCACACACTTCTGAAAATTGTAGATTTGACCCTTTTCCCTTTAAAGTCTGTGGGAAGAGATATGGGCTCCTTAATTTCATCACTCACACAGCGTGGTTTACTCAGTGGGTTGTGCTCAGGGTAATGTGTATCCCATTACCCAAAAGCAGCAAGGATGAACTATACTTTTAATGTTGCCTCAGCAATATGGCTTTTGCTTCCACCAGTCAGGTACCTGGTAAGAAAAGTGCAAGGGCAATGCTAGACTTCTGTGCTCCATTCAGGAAGCAGAAGCTGCCACTTTCATATTGGCTGTTGCTTGTAAGAGAAAGAGAAATGTGGTCTCTAGACTTACGCTGAGAGATGAGTAATTATTACAAAAAAAAAAAACCACTGTCTGAAACTATGCAAAGAAGGTAACAGGAGGAGTATATCAGGATATCAGTTATGTTGTGCACATCAACTGTCAAACCATCAGCTTGCCTTGTTTTGCTTCAGTTCAGTGAAGTCACTAAAGATGCTAAATACTATAAATACACTGATCTAATCAGAAGGCCAGACCAGAAATCTGAAGACGCTGAATATGATCAGTCCTGTTGGGGGGTTTAACAGCTGCAGAGTTAGTGTGACTTAGCCAGCACCACCAGGTATGGGTGTTGCTATGTCTTTTACACAGGCACAGGTTGCTTCTGATGAAGTTTATGAGTCTAACCTAAGTTCTATAGGACTGCATAAAGGAGACAGTGATGTGGACAATCTGAAACATATAAGAGCATTACAGGAGCTATGTTATTAGTAAGACCTATGAATTCTGTAATTTTCTCCTTGTATACTTGCAAATTTATTATACAGTAAACTAGAACTATACGGTGATGAACTAGGCCCAGAAATAAACAGTCATTTGTCAGATTATTGTAGTTCTCAGAAGGCATATTTTAACATAATTTTATTTATAATGTTAGAATCTCCCTAGGGTCCAGTACTATAATAGTAATTAATGTATTTGGTCCTTTTTAATGTGTTCTTAGCAAGCATCTTTGAACACCATACAACTATTAATGACTTTGACCTTACAGTGTAGACAAATTAGATAAGAATCACTGAAGATAATTAACTAGAAAAAGAATCCACAGAATATCCATTGTAAAGCAGAATTTGAAACTTACATTTCCTTTTCCTTACTCCCACTTATGTGATATTTAACTAGAGCATGTACCCTCCATAGTAAATTATCCATACAAATAACAAGTTTAATTAATAGGAATGTTCTGCTCTTTCTAGTGAAAAGCGAGGGAATAATAACACATGTTCTCCCCTAAAATAAACTGTTTAATGCAGCAGAATAACAGAGAAGAAGTGGAAAAGGCTCAATTTTCTGAGAAATCAATGTCAGAAAGGTCTTTGGCTACATGGTACTCCTGTAACTTTGAAAACAATAAGCTGGAAGCAAGTACATCAGTGGGTATTTCTAATTATTTTATGACGTTCCTTTAAGAAAAAATGTTTAATCTTGGGGGTATTTTTGGGGGGTTTGGTTGGGACTTATTTCCTTTTTTTGTCTCCTCTCCTGATGGTAGGATTTGTGTGCAGAGCAAAATCAAAGTCTGTAAAAAATCTAAAAAATGTAATACAATATTTTGGGTTTTCAAATCTTGTTATTATGGGTATTCTGAAATTCTAAGTCAGAAAACACAAAAGGTTTGGTGAGATAACTGTAAAAAGAAACAAATCTTTGTTTATAGGAAAAAAAGAAGTAAGTATTATAAGATAAATGCTATGGCAGAGAGGACTAAGGACTGGGAATTGGCAGAATAGCACTAATGAGGGAGTGTACAAAAAAAAAACTATGGAGAAAGACAAGCAAGTAGCTCTAACTGCTGTCTAAAGAGAAAGGCAAAAAGAGAACCACAGATAGAGATGACATGCTAACTGTGGGATGATACCCAACCTGTAACTCACACGTAAACCGAGAGGGAGATTACACTTTATGAAGCATATACTGATATCACTAAGTCAGAAGCAGAAGAGACCAGTGTGGGAGCATGACAGATTGTAGAAACAGCACTGAGAATATGGGATGCAATAAAGATAAGAAATGATTAGAAATACATAGGCTACAAGGGATGAATAGAGAAACAGCAACAAATAAAAGAATGTGATGATTAAAATAAAAAAAAAAGAGAAAAAGAGAGGAAAAAAAAAAGAGGTCTAAACAGCAGGAAGTTCTGAAAACTTGTCTAAAAGATACCAATAGGCAACAACCATGGGAAAAGCTGTATGGAGGAAAATAGACTGATCTGCGGTACTGAAAATAAACCTTCAAATGAGCAGAAAGAGACAGATAAGAATACGATGGACAGAAGATTTCTGTTAAATCCATAAGAATATTCTCAGTTACAAACTTTGAAAGTAAGGAAAAGAAAAAAAAGTGAAAGAAAATAAAACATCTAGTAATCATACAAAGACTGCAGGAGAACAGGAAGGATGTCTTTGAGGATACTGACCCAGATCCTAAAGTTGGCCCATTATCTCTGCCTTTACTATGACTAACGAGCAGCAGGAAAAAGTTGAACAAGATGACGAAGAATTAATGGGCTTTCCTTCAAATACTGTATTTGATAGTAGAAACAGTCATTCTCAGGTATCCATCTGACTAATACCACAGCTTGACTAAGAAATCAAGAATTCTGCTTCAGGTCTGAAAGAGGCTGGTGTATGGCTACATCATGATTTGGTAACTCAAGGATGGGGGAAGATGGAGTAGATAAAGACTTAATAGTCTCTTACCTCCTGGCCCCCTTTGTAGTACCTTATAGTACAAAGCATTGTAGGATGAAGCAAACCCTGTACTCCAAGGGGTGCACAGATTTCCTAATGCTTCTTGCACATTTTTGCTACTTGCACACTTCTGATGCTTTTGGTGAAGGAAGCAGGGCATTAGGAAATAACAGCCTTCATTTATGAATTGGTAATGAAATCCCGGTGATTAAAAGTTTATCAGTTTAACAGGTTATTAATCCTAGAATCATAGAATAGTTAGGGTTGGAAAGGACCTTAAGATCATCTAGTTCCAACCCCCCTGCCATGGGCAGGGACACCTCCCACTAAACCATGTCACCCAAGGCTCTGTCCAACCTGGCCTTGAACACCTCCAGGGATGGAGCATTCACAACTTCCCTGGACAACCCATTCCAGTGCCTCACCATCCTTACAGTAAAGAACTTCCTCCTTATATCCAATTTAAACTTACCCTGTTTAAGTTTGAACCCATTACCCCTTGTCCTGTCACTACAGTCCCTAATGAATAGTCTCTCCCCAGCATCCCTGGAGGTCTCCATGCAGCCTTCTCTTCTCCAGGCTGAACAGCTTCAACTTTCTCAGCCTGTCTTCATACGAGAGGTGCTCCAGCCCCCTGATCATCCTCGTGGCCCTCCTCTGGATTTGTTCCAACAGTTCCATGTCCTTTTTATGTTGAAGACACCAGAACTGCACACAATACTCCAGGTGAGGTCTCACAAGAGCAGAGTAAAGAGGCACAGGATCACCAGTTTCAACCTCCAAAGTAATTAAGTACCGGAGATGTGATATACTGATGAATGATATGTGCAAACTTGCTGAAAATGTAAGAAAAGAAATCCAGTATCTCTGAACTCTAGCTCTTATCTGCACTATACAATGTGGCTCTAAAAGCAATGAGGCATATGTAGTAAGATATGCTACAATGTCTGTCTTCTTTCTGGTATTCAGGTAAGCGCATACAGAACATCTCATTACTGTGGTTGAAGTACGCATGTGTATAAATAGACAACACAGTTGCAAACCTGCAGATCAGCTATGTTTTTGACACTTCTTAAAATAGAGATAAGAAGGGGTCCATAAGGATCACCAAGTCCAACTTCCTGCTCCTTGCTGGACTACCTAAAACTATATCATATTACCAAGAGCATCATCCAGACCCTCCTTGAACTCTGACAGGTTTGGTACCATGACCACTTCCCTGGGGAGCCTGTTCCAGTGACTGTGTACCCTCACTTCCCCTGATGCAGCTTCATTCAATTTCCTCATGTCCTATCACAGTTCACCAGAGAGAGAAGATCAGCACCTATTCCTTTGCTGCCTCCCTTAAGGAAATTGTAGACTTCAGTGACCCCTCAGCCTCCCTTCTTCAAGCTGAACAAACCAAGTGACCTCAGCTGCTCCTTGTAAGTGTTGCCCTCAGGACCTTTAACAATCTTGGTTGCTCTCCTCTGGACACACTCATGGTGTGATGTCTTTCTTACACTGAGATACCAAAACTGCACATAGTACTCAAGATGGCACTACAGCCATGCAGTGTAGAGTGGGGCAATCACCTTACTCAACCAGCTAGCTATGCTGTGCTTGATGCACCCCAGGACATGGTTGGCCTTTTTGGCTGCCAGGGCACACAGTTGACTCAAATTCAACTTGTCATCGATCCAGACCTACGGATCTCTTTCCACAGGGCTGCTCTCCCAATTTGTATGCATAACCAGGATTATTCCACCCCAGGTGGAAAATCCTTCACTTGCTGTGATTAAATTTCATATAATTGGTGGCTGCCCAGCCCTCTAACTTGTAAGTTAAGACCTCTCTACCCTTGAGGAGTCCAGCTCCTCCTAGTTTAGTATCACTGGCAAACTTACTTAATGTACATTTGACTCCTGTACACAAAACATTTCTGAAAACATTAAAGAGCATTGGGTTTAAAATTGAACCCTGAGAAAACTCATTGGTGACTGGCCCCCAGCCTGACATAACCCTATTTACTGTAACACCTTCAGCCTGACTTGTCAGCCAATTGCTCATTCAGTGTATTATGGATTTGTCTAGCTGTGTGCTGGAGAGTTTTTCACATAATTTTATCAGACAATGAAGTGAGACAGGCCTGTAATTACCAGGGTCTTCCTTCTTTCCCTTCTTGAAAACTGGGACATTTGCATTCTTTCAGTCAACTGGGACCTCTTCAGACTTCCAAGACTGAAGACGACTCCCAGATTTCTAATGAATTCTATTTGTCTCAAAAGTTCTACGCAGCGAGTGCTTCTAGAACATTTCTCCCCTTGTCCATTTAGCCTTTAGTTTTGAGATTACAGAGTAGATTTTTTTAAGTTGGAAAATTCAACCAGAAACGAATCAACTTTGAGGAATACCTCTTAAAATCACGACATCCGCTCATGGACCACAGATGAACACATGCCTCTAGGGATCAGCCATAAAGCTAAAAGCCATAAAGTGAAAAGCAAATTCTACCAATGAGATAGTCAGTAGTCTAGCAGCTGAAATACCACATTTATGAAATCCAGGAACATGGTAGATTTTAACCTAGTTATAATTCTCTAAATCAAGGTAATTTTATTGACAGAACAGTCTTATTTGTTTCAGTGTAACTATCTGGGCAAGACACAGGGTTGCTACTTCAAATGCATCCAAGATTTTTTTTTTTTCTTTTCTTAACTGTCATCCTGGGTTCAGCAGTAGCAATCATTTTTCTCCTTCCGAGTAGCTGGTGCAGTGCTGTGTTTAGGCTTTAGTCTGAGAAAAATGCTGGTAACACACCAGTGTTTTAGTTGTTGCTAAGTAATGCTCCCTTTGGTCAAGGACTTTTCAGTCTCTCATGCTTTGCCAGTAAGGAGGGGCAAAGAAAACAGGAGGAAGCAGAGACAGGACACCTGACCCAGACTAACCAAAGGGGTATTCTATACCACAGCACGTCATGCCCAGTATATAAACTGGGGGGAGTCACCCAGAAGGCCCAGATCACTGCTCGGGTCGGATTGGGTATCAGTCGGAAGGTGGTAAGCAATTGCTCTGTGCGTCACACAGCACTGTTTTTTTATTGATTTTTTTTTGGTTTGGGTTTGTTTTTTACTCTTTCCTTTTTAATTTTATATTCTCTCTCCTTGTTATTTCCCTTATTAGTAGCAGTAGTAGTAGTTTCGTATTATACTTTAGTTACCACACTGTTCTTACCTCAACCTGTGGGGTTTATATTCCTATAATTCTCCTTCCTATCCTGCCTGGAGATGGGAGGGGAAGGAGAGAGTAAGTGAGCAGCAGCGTGGTTCTGAGTTACCAGCTGGCTTAAACGATGACAACTATCAGTGTAATTTTTGGGGTACTTTGCACTTTCAAATTTTTATGATATATGTGGATGTACAGATACTCTGGAACCTCACATCCTAAGTATTTTAGAATCACTGAAATAATGTCTTGGATATTTGAGAACACTTAAGAAGATGATCTTTCTGGAACTGAGACTGACAAAAGTAGGAATAAATAGATCATAACTGAATGTTATAAAATAGCATAGTATGTACACACTGAGTCATTTTCTTAAAATCTTTCCTTGAAAATTTTAAGCAATACCTTCTGGAGTTTATAGAAAGAACATAAGAATTAAAGGGAAAGCTTTAAGGCATCTTATTTCAACCCTACTGTAATCTTGCCATATGCTTCTCTAGAAAACGTAGCAATGCTTTTTCAGGATGCTCTGCCTGAAGCTATATACATTTACAGAAATGCATGATTCTAGAGAACTTATCAGTAAATTAATAAATCAGTATTAACTTTTGTCTATTTTGGAACAGTGAAGAAAGAAGACATTTCAGTTCTTTCTTTATGTGGACTAGTTCGATGGAATTCCAGTATGGCCCTATGCAATCATCTAATAGATTTCCTCCTCAATCTTTTTTTTTTTATTTATCCTTTATACTAAAGGAATGTTTGGACTTTTAGTAATTATTCAATCACAAAATAAAAGCAGATTGAAATATCATATTAAGAATAGAAACACACATTGCTGCACAGCTTGCTAGGGCCATTCTCTTTCAGTATTGTATATTTCAGTATGTGTTTTCTTGCACTTTTAATACTTTCCAAAAGCCATGAAACTAAGTACTAAAACTTCAATACTTGTATACATACATGTCTTTGATCTAATTCAAGCAGTGATAGTAATTAAAATTGTAATAAAGGCCAAAAGAGTTACTGAAGTTATTGTGTGTTTTCTGAATATTAGAACATAGTATTATATCTACAGTTATACAATAAATAAATGAATATTATTTTTTTAAAAAGAAAGTCTATATGTTTTTAAGCTTTTTTTTTCTAAAGAATTGTATGTACTAATTAATAATAGTTCATATTCCAAAATGCCCTTGTTTCTGAATCTGACCAGCTGGCATGATCTAGGCCACAACTTTGTAGTTAAGAACTCAAAATACATTACAAACATAAAAAAATTAACTCAAGCAGCTGTTTAAGATCTGTGAAGCTGCCATTCATGAGTGAGTTAAGAAAGGAACTGAAAGCGCAAGAGGATTTGTCCATACACTAAAAAAAAAACGAAAGCAAAGAGAATAAAGAAGGTGTCTATTTTCAAGCAGTGTATCAGCAGCACAGGACTAAACATGTAACTCTCCTCAGCAGTAGAAAGGGAAAGTGGGGACAGCTCTCCATTCAATACTTATCACCACCTGGGACCTCCAGTGAAAATGAAAGAAAAAAATTACTGAGCTTTCAACACACTAGTTTAGTAATCTTATTTCAACAGTTCTCCAGGAGGAGGGTAATTCACCACTGACTACTTCTATTTATATTTATGTCCCGAATCACTGTAAATTAGTAATTTAAATAGTCCAAGTAGAAATCACAAAAATGTCTTTCTGGATTCAATTTCAATATTTGAACAAATAAATCACATGAAAAATACTTAACCCATCAGGCAGAATTCTGAGCATGACTGCCTTTTCAGGGGATGGAGAAACTACTCATCCAGCAACATAGCACAGGTGCCTCAGTATAAAGCACTCACCCACTATTGACATTTCAGGAACACTAGCAGTGTAAATTTCTTCTGGAAATGTTGGTTCATTGTCATTGATATCATGGATTTTGATGACAAACTCAGATTCAGGTTCCACTGGTCTCAGAGTTCTTCTATTAATAGCCTGGGCACGCAGGGTGTAAAAGGCTTTCTCTTCCCTGTCAATTCTCCGAGTAGCATGAATGTCACCTGTTTTCTCATCAATTATAAAAAGAGTACCAGCACCGTCTCCTGATAAAATGTATTTCAGCGATCCATCTCCCTTGTCCTGGTCAGAATGAAGCTGAAAAGGAAGAAAAATTAGAGCATTTTATTTAGAAGTAGTTTATTTGTTTTTAAAATAATTATTCTGTATTAAATAATTCTGTGTACAAAAGAACATGTTTAATACCAACAAAACACAGTAAACTTCAGTCACCATTGACTGGCAGTCATGATGACATACTGAAGCATTTTTTTCCTAACAGCTCCAAGAATCTTTTGACTTGACTGCTGTGGCAGATTTAGCTTTGCAGCAACACCCGTTCTCTGCTAAGAAACCTCTGCAACACAGTTCTTAAAGAAGATTCTTATGTTAATACTGACCTTTTTCTTCCTCAAAGAGATCCTATTAAAAATTCCCAACCTGCTGTGCTAGTTATAAATTCACTACGTAGCTAAAGACATGACAGAATACACAACAATTAAGGAAAAGAAACCTGGTTTGATGTCATACTAATTTAAAAAAAATCAAAACAACACATATTATTTATCTTTCTCCTAAATTGGAGAACATTTCATTTCAAGTTATTATCATTTTCACTCCATCAACTAATGTAAGTAGCCTGAAGGAAAGAAACAAATTTATTAAGCATTCAGTATTGATTTAATACTCATTATGTAAGTAATATAAAGCTTAACTTCATCTCTTAATGACCTGTGGTACTGACTGATTTTAGTACACCCATAACAAAACAAAAAGAAATCAATATTACATTGCTTTGTTCAGAACAGCAACGCGGCTGGTTCATTCGATCTTTTGCATACACTAACCATGATTTCTGTTGGAAAGTTCCTTCCAGTTTCACTGATTGCATAATTAACTGAAAGAATTTGGCATTCAGATTTATTTTCATCAAGAAATGTATACTTTTTTCTTTTGGAGTTCAGCAGAAGTTTCAAATCAAGTAGAAGCTCTGATTACAAAAATGAACTGCAAATATACTTGCAGTGTTCCTTGCAGAATCCTGGATCGAAGCATTTTTGGTAGAAATTCAGAAATTTATCATGGTTCTGAACTTTGATTTTCTAAATAAGGAAACTTTCAGTTCAGAAATAAACCTTGGGAAACACTGTAATTATCAAAGAATGACAAACTTTACTTACATTACATATGTGTATGTTTACTTTACAAAATATTTCCTTAATCTTTATTTGATTCTAAAATGAAGAGTAGGAAAGTAGATGTTAAGAAGAATCTTTCCCAAATACATCTTATTTTTTAATTTGCCTTCTGTTTCTCTTGCTGAATTCAAACTGAACCTTTCAGGCCATTCTTACTCCTTTTTTGGGAGTGAACTGTGAACTTTAACCCCTCATGCTCTTCTCTTGATGGCCCATTAAAGATGTGACTTCTCACCTTTCTAAGTAACATTCTTTTTAGGGGACTGGACAGTATCTTGCAGGCTGCAGCCCATTATGTAATGGCATTTAGTGTAACTAGTTCTCAAAAGACTTGTTTTCTTCTCCAGAGAGGAGGCACCACCTTATCTTCAAACATATTGCGGTATCAGAGCTTACTAGTGGTCCATGACCAGCATGGTATAATACAGTATTTTCACAGCAGAATGATGAACAGCAATTACAGGAGGTTGCTCCTCCTTAGACATGTGTGCTAGAAATACAAAACAAAGGACTGTTTGAGCAAGAAAGATTGGGAGGAGGAAGAAAATCTTTAAATTAAATGCAGTTTTCTCATGTGCTTTCCAAAGACAGATCTGGTATTACAGATTCTTACAAAAGTTGATGATAGTACATTGAGGCTGCAATGCCTGTTCTTTTATTCAGAAATCAGTAGAGTCTGGAAAAATCCATTCTGATAAATTCTCAATCTCCAGAATAGCATAACCCCATGCAAACAGTTCCCAGGAATATTTAACTCATGAATCATGCATGTAAATTGTTTTGGAGCGTGATAGTTATCAAAAGCATGCCAGGAACTAGTAAAAAAAAATTTAGTAATTCCAGTAACCATATTCTGATGCCTGAGAATGCTGCTTGGCACTAGAAGCACAAACACAGTGTAGTGATCAGAACTAAATCAGAAAATGAAGAAAACCCCTACACCACATATATATATATGAACAATTTCAAACAACTATATTTTTATCCAAATCTGGATTTAGAGCTAAATTTTTCAGCATACTTATTTGTCTAATACGTAAGGTAGCATCAATGCTGATGGTTTCTTACTGCTCCTCTGTAGCTAGGTGCATGTCAAAAATTTTTCCTAAGCTGATTTGGAAGTTTACTTACTAAGTAAAAAATTCTTACTAAGCTGACGTTTTTGCACTACTCACCTCTTACCTTCACCAAATTCAAATTTTATAGCTTTTTTTCAATTATATTAGCCAAAACACTGGAAAAGGAGCTGAATATAAGATTCTGAGACATCCACATAAAGGCTTTTAGGGAGCTGGTAGGTGCATTTCTGAGTAACATATTTATAAGGAATATCAACCTGCATAGTTCAGAACAACAACTGAAGCTATAACACTTTGCATTTTCTAAAGAATGTTGATAATTTCACTTTGGATTGGTAATCCAATTTGAATTTTATGCCTACATATAACAGTCTATCGTTGTAGGAAAACTTCAAATTCAGAATGACATTTCAGAAGGTCTTGTGGGTGCCCAGGAAATAAAAAGCTACATATATGACAAACAAGGCTTCCAGAGATAACTAAAGGAGTGAAAATGTTTATTATGTGTAAGTTAGAAAAAGAATAACTCTTATTTAATTTTCTTAGCTCTTCATGCAAACCATACATTATCAGAGGGCTCAAGAAGGCTAAAGACCAAGTGCTTGACAGCCTTTAACACTGAATCTTTACCCAGTTCTGAAATGCACGAGCTGTGTGTCAGACAGCACTGCAAAGTTTTGTCATTTTACTCTAGTATTAAAAAAAAGTTCTGCAAAATATTTCTCTGCTACTTTTAGTATAAAGTGTTTCCTATAGATATTTTGGCTAATGGGCATCTGTGATTCATGTCAGCCAAGCTGAGAAAAAGAGAGACATCTGTTTCATTTAGAAATTTTATTGCACAAAATGATCAGCTGTGAAGATGTGGTTTTGTTTTTGTATCTGTCACTGATATTTTGCAAACTCCCGTTTCAGTGATTTTTTTTGCTGTTCTTCCACAGAAACACTTCCTTTTTCAGCTGTCAGTGAAACGTACTTTATATATAGTTTTTCTCACTGTATAAAAACCAGGGCATCTGTTGGTTTTATTATATATAGCCCCATTTCATCTTACAGGAACTGCAATTACTGTGAAACACAATTTTGCATATCTGTACATCTACCTAAATTGGTGTAACAAACTTTTAAATTGAGAAAGATTTCATATACATGAAAAAGGAAGGTACTGTAAACCACTGGATATTATTAATTCTGTTGCTAAAGAGAAGATAGTTAAAATTAGAGATGGTAACAAAATGGATTGTTATGTGAATGCTTAAAAAGTAACTGAGTTACCAATCCAAGAAAGAGAGAAAAACATGTTTTAAATGATGGATTTCTTTTTTCATTAATTGCAAGAAAAAAACAGTTCATGAATATATATTATCTTATTCTTAAAGGTAATGCAACCAAAAATAAAATGAGCTAATGAAAAGATGCCACAATCAAATTCAGCTCAGTATCTTTTAGATCTGTAAAAGATCATTGTGAAACTTCTTTCAGAAGTCTTTAGATGAAGAACATAAGAATTCTGCTTTAAAAATTAGTTGAAAATTATAATGTGTGGATTCTATGTTAACTGAGTTCCAGTGATTAAAATCAAACCTGCTAATTACAGCAGTGTGGGTTTTCTTACCCCCACACACTTTGAAGTCCATCACAGTCTGAAATCTACTGACTGAATATAAAGGCCACGGACTTTTTTTGAATAGCATACAAAGTGTTAATCCTATTTTCACAAAAAAGCCAGAAGATGCTACTGTGGAAAACAGAGAGAAGATTAGTTTAGTCAGATATTTTAACATGCAAACTACTTCTGGAATTGGAGATTATTTATGACAACGCCAGAGGAAGACTTTAAGATTTGTCACACCTATTTCCGTTTGAATTTGAGATTCAGAAGTCCCTCTATGAATTTTCAGTGATTGGTATTCAGATAACTAGAGACCAGAATATATGATTAACCAGCCTTTAGTATGAATTCTTACTGTAGGCATTAATACAGCTCAATATGATTTTTATCTTAATTTAATATGCTATATCATATAGGAGAACTTCCAATCATAGAATCATAGAGTGGTTACAGCTGGAAAGGACCTTAAGATCATTTAATTCCAACCCCCCGTTTATGGGCAAGGATGCCTCACACTAGACCACGTTGCCTGAGGCTCTGTCCAGCCTGACAGAGTTTACAGTTTTCTATACTCTTTTCCAAATAACAGACTATTCCATTATCTAACTAAACACATTTTTACTCTCCTACTCTATAATAGTAATTTTTATTTGTCAAATCTAGAAAATGGGATTCTACTTTCTTCTGCAATATGTCTGTCAACATTTCAATTTAATCCAAGTATCACAGAAACAATGAGACCTCAGTACACTCCTGAATTACTCTTTTTATATTTTATTCAAACAAGTCCTTAATTTCTCTTAATTTTGACGTCAAATTTCAGGGAAAATTTAGCCTATTAAAATGTAACCTATGAGCTGTTTTCTAAGTAATCACATTAGCCATGTGATGCCAAAATATACCTGCGGAAGCGTTCACAATTTCACTCTGAGTTTCAAGAGCACATATAATATTAGCAGATTCAACAGGATAGAATAATAATGATAGTCTCTCTAAACATAATCTCAACAGTGAGCAGATTTACATGAAATCAGCAGAAAATAGTTGACACAGAATTCCCACAATGAACATATTTATTTTAGCCATCATGAACTGAATTATTAAATGATGCAATTTAATATTAGCTACTCTTATTTTAAAAGACTTTCAAAATAGCTCATATCCTGTGCCATAGTCTCTTTGTTGCCAGATTTAACCATCATGGCTTTGAGACAGATTTTACCCACCAAAGAGATTCACTTACTTCAATTTATCCTTTAGGTAACATTTAAAGAAAATCTCTTCAGTGATGCAAGGTTTTGAACTAAGTTTTAATGAGACATGTCACACATTTCATTTTCTCACCCAGTTATGTTGTCACTTTGCCAGTCCTGTGCTATTGTGTGTTATTTAAAACGGGAGACAAGCGAAAAGGAAAAAGGCACATTTCAAAGGGAAAACTTTTGTGAGACTTTGAAAGATAAAACGAGAGCAAACTAAAATGGAAGCATAGCAAGCAATGCAATATGAGGAGACCTCTGAAATTCTTTTGTTTGCTGAGAAGTAGCAACAAACAGAAATTAAAAAGTCCAGTCTGCAGTGCATTTTCAGATTATATTAGTTTACTTTAAATTTATTCATTATACAAAGGAAAGATAAAAATCATTGTTACCATTTTTATTAAGAAACATTAGAGTAGTTCCTTGCTGTTCAAGATTTTTGTTTGCTCCTACCAATGTTTTAAAATAGTAAGAGATAAATTAAAATTAATAATAAGTTTAGGATTTCTTTCCACATCCCTGGTGAGTCAATATCTATGACAAGATTAGAAATATTATTTTCCCAGCTCCCTAAAATCTTCATGACAAAGTGATATCATCTTCAAGATTCTCAGTTTCCACAAAATAATCATACAGTAAAGGTACTTTCTCATCACTAGACTTGGATTTTTGCTCATTACTGTAGCTTTTTCTAAATGCTTCACAATCTGGAGAAGGTAGATGGTCCTGTCACTGACATAATGTTCTAGGAGTTCACCTGAGAAAGGTAGTTTCTTTTTTTTACAACACATCACACGAGCAACAAAGAATCTCATACAGATGCACTGAGTCAACATTCCAATAACCAAACTCCCTCCTCAAGCCAAGGTCTTTAGCTGATGTTCAGAGAGCTAGAACAAAAAAGTTTCAGCTTCATTAGATTGTTGCAGCTTCTATACCATAAGGCACACAAGCATTGAGCTAGCATGATCTAGAGACTAATTGAATTTCATACACCAAAGAGCTCTTGCATGAGCCAATATGCATGCTCTCTTCCAATTTTATTGCAGTAAACACAGTCCATACACCAGGTGGACACAGAAAGTAGAGAAGTGCAGTGAAACTGAAGGATTAAGTAGTTTCCAGAACAGTATCTCTATTCCACTAAGAATTGGCCTAGAAAGTCTAATAAGCTAAAGCAATACATATCTTTCATTTACTGAATTCAGAACAGCTTTTATATATTCAAAAGCTTTGGTTTCGTCTGTTTAGCTTTGGTTTTCTTAAAAGGAAAAGTCACTACTAATCCTCATGTTCTCTGCATTAATGACAACAAAGAGCTAATTAAGAAGCAATTTCAGGTAATTCCTTTTTTTTTGTTAAAAAGATGTATTTTCTTTTTTTTATTATAGCTTATATATGTTTTCCTAAAGTATTTGCATTATTAACAATATAACCATTAAAACAGCATTAGTTTTTTATATATCCTAATTTACAATTTTATTTATACTAATTTACAATTTTCACTATAGATAAAAAGCATTACACGCTTTTTAAACAAATGCGGAACACTATTAAGAATAGTAATGCTTAGTCATTCCTGACGCTGGAGGCCATTTAAAAACACATTAAATAAGACCGTCTTTGTTTCCACCTGAAATCACCATAACATGTAGCTTGGTAAGAGCTGTGAAGATTTTCTACCTTTATTATGTGTTCATTTCTCTTAATGAATATTCTAAACTATATATACATATGTATATCTTTGGAAGAGATCTATTTAAAGGAAACAACAAATATACCACAGAAAACTGAATGACAATGTCTTCCTACCAGGAAATGGAAAGTGCCAGCTAAGGTCAGGGTGTGTGTGTGTGTATATATATATATATATATATCATAGAATCATAGAATAGTTAGGGTTGGAAAGAACCTTAAGATCATCAAGTTCCAACCCCCCTGCTATGGGCAGGGACACCTCATATTAAACCATATATATATATTAGAATTAAGGAATAAAAACCATTAAGGGGATATTTAAATGATTTCTCAGTGATATCCATGATAATCATAGAATCATAGAATGGTTAGGGTTGGAAAGGACCTTTAGATCATCTAGTTCCAACCCCCCTCCCACTAAACCATCTCACCCAAGGCTCCGTCCAACCTGGTCTTGAACACAGACAGGGACAGAGCATTCATAACCTCCCTTGGCAACCTATTCCAGTGCCTCACCACCCTAACAGGAAAGAATTTCCTTATATCCAATCTAAACTTCCCCTGTTTAAGTTTTAACCCGTTACCCCTTGTCCTGTCGTAAAATTTAATCCCAAAAAAGGGAAGGAGAGTAGACATATTTTTCATATGTCTCAGGAAAGTAATGATGAATCTGAAACGATGCTACACCTAATATTGTAAGATTTCAAACAATGAGGGACAAAGATGCCTTCAATAAATCTTGGCTTCATTTATATCACAATGACATCAGTGAGGCTATTTATGTAATAGAGGCATATTCCAGAAGCAATGTATTGATATCTTAAAACCCTACAGATGTAGTCAGGATTTAAAGGTAGATCTGTGAGAGAAGAGAGGTGGAAAATGTGTAAACCCTTAAACGTAACTCACGCTTTTATTACCTATCAGTTTTCCCTCTCCTTTTCGTAAATTACGAAATCCATTATTCTAGAGAATAATATTTTCAAAAAAAAACCCAACTAGCTAAATACCAATTACTAAGAAAAGAAGTTACAGTTTCAATCATAAGATACAATTACATTACAGAAGGGTTGAGGATTGTAGGGATCTCTTCAGGTCATCTGTTCAACCCACCCCTCTTCAAGCAGGGCCACTTAGACCCTGTTACCCAGGACAGTGTCTAGACAGATTTTGAGTATCTCTAATGATGGAGGCTCCACACCCTCTTTGGGCAACCTGTGCCAGTGTTCAGCCACCCTCACAGGGCAGAAGTGTTCCCTGATTTTCAGAGGGAACCACCTGCATTTGATTTGTGCCCACTGCCTCTGGTCCTGTCACCTGGCATCACTGAAAAGAATCTGGGTCTGTTCCCTTTGCACCCTTCCTTCAGGTATTTGTAAATGTTGATAAGATCTCCCCTGAGCCTTCTCTCCATTAGGGAAGAGAGTTAAAGCACTCTCAGCCTTTCCTCATAAGTGAGGTGCTCCAGTCCCTATATCATACTTAAAGCCGTCCTTCGCGGGAGTTTCTCCAGTATGTCCCATGTCTCTCTTGTAATGGGGTGCCCAGCACTGGACACAGCAGTCCAGGAGTGGCCTCATAAGTGTTGAGCAGAGGAGAAGGATCCCCTCCCTTGACCTGCTGGCAGTACTTCACCCACTGCAGCCAGTAGCCTTCGTTGCAGCAAAGGCACCTAGCTGGCACCTGGTTCATCCTGGTGACTACTAGAACCACCAGGGTCTTTTCTGCCAAGCTGCTTTCCAGTTGGTCAGCCCCCAGCATATCCTGGTGTCTGGGACTGTGCCTGCCTAGATGCAGGACTCTGCACGTAGAATCATAGAATAGCTAGGGTTGGAAAGGACCTCAAGATCATCTAGTTCCAACCCCCCTGCCATGGGCAGGGGCACCTCACACTAAACCATGCCACCCAAGGCTCTATCCAACCTGGCCTTGAACACCACCAGGGACGGAGCACTCACAACCTCCCTGGGCAACACATTCCAGTGCCTCATCACACTAACAGGAAAGAATTTGTTCCTTGTATCCAATTTAAACTTACCCTGTTTAAGTTTTAACCCGTTACCCCTTGTCCTATCACTACAGTCCCTAATGAACAGTCCCTCTTCAGCATCCGTACAGCCCCACTTCAGATATTGGAAGGCTGCTATGAGGTCTCCAAGCAGCCTCCTCTTCTCCAGGCTGAACAGCCCCAACTTCCTCAGCCTGTCTTCATACGGGAGGTGCTCCAGTCCCCTGATCATCCTCATGGCCCTCATCTGGACTTGTTCCAACAGTTACAAGTTCTTTTTATGTGGAGGACACCAGAACTGCACACAGTACTCCAAGTGAGGTCTCATGAGAACAGAGTAGAAGGGCAGGATCACCCTGTTCAATCTGCTGGTCACGCTCCTTTTGATGCGGCCGAGGATGCGGTTGGCTTTCTGGGCTGCAAGCGCACACTGCCGGCTCATGTTCATTTTCTGATCGACCAACACCCCCAAGTCCTTCTCTGCAGGGCTGCTCTGAATCTCTTCTCTGCCCAACCTGTAGCTGTGCCTGGGATTGCTTCAACCCAGGTGTAGGACCTTGCACTTGGCATGGTTAAAGTTCATGAGGCTGGCATCAGCCCACCTCACGAGTGTGTCAAGGTCCCTCTGGATGGCATTCCTTTCCTCCAGAGTATCAACTAAACCGCATGGCTTGGTGTCATCAGAAACTTGCTGAGGGCGCACTGAATCCCACTGTCCATGTCACCAACAAAGATGTTGAACAAGACCGGTCCCAGCACCGATCCCTGAGGGACACCACTTGTTACTGGTCTCCAGGCGGACATTCAGCCATTGACCACAACTCTGTGTGCAGCCAGCCAGTTCTTTATCCACCGAGTGGTCCATCCATCAAATTGATGTCTCTCCAATTTAGAGACAAGGATGTCATGTGGGACAGTGGTGTCGAACGCTTTACACAAGTCCAGGTAGATGATGTCAACTGCTCTACCCCTGTCCATCAGTTCTGTAGCCCCATCATAGAAGGCCACCAAATTGGTCAGGCAGGATTTCCCCTTAGTGAAGCCATGCTGCCTGTCACCAAGCACTTTGTTGGTTTTCACGTGCCTTAGCATGCCTTTCAGGAGAATCTGCTCCAAGATTTTGCCAGGCACAGAGGTGAGACTGACTGGTCTGTAATTCCCCAGGTCATCCATTTTCCCCTTCTTGAAAATGGGGGTTATATTTCCCTTTTTCCAGTCGTCAGGAACTTCACCTGACAGCCATGATTTTTCAAATATTATGGACAGTGACTTAGCAACTTCATCTGCCGGCTCCTTCAGGACCCACGGATGGATTTCATCAGGTGCCATGGACTTGTGTACGTTCAGGTTCTTAAGACGGTCTTGAACCAGATCCTCTCCTACAGTGGGCCTAGGGTCCTCATTCTCACAGTCCCTGCGTCTGCATTCCAAGACTTGCTGTCTGTAGAGTTCCTGTCTGTAGAGTGCTTCATCCACAGATTCCTCTTGGTCAGGCAGTCTGTAACAGACCCCCACAGTAATGTCCCTCATAGCTGTTCTCCCTTTAACCCTGACCCACAAACTCTCTGTTGACTTCACCTGGGCCTTCATGATGTTCCTGTCAGCCCATTTCTCCAGCTTGATGAGGTCCCTGTAGATGGGAGCACTACACTCTGGAATTATCAGCCACTCCTAGTTTTGTGTCATCTGAAAACTTGCTCTACCCTAATGAACCTGGTCCAGTGGAGGCTGTCCTGGAAAGGGCTGGGAGCATTTATCTGCAATGGCACCTTGTAGACATCTTATGGACACCTCAATTATGTACAGAATTACAATTACATAGTGAAATTTAAGTGGATTTTATCAGTTTTGTATTAAGACTAGGTAGGTAGCTATGATTCACATTTAAATTAAAACTTCTCCTACCATAGCAGCATATTATATTCCACTATCAGACTAAAATACCAAAATAATCAGACTTGGATATAAATTTTGGCTCAGATCACACAGAGTATTACCTGTTACATATATACATAAAAGACAGCATCAGATCAGTGAACTCTATTCCTCAGCTACTTTTACAGGATATATGGCATAAAGCCCATCCTGATATTTGCTGGTACAAATTAAGAACCAAACTACATTGTAATTGTTTTCCTTTGCGATATTAATTGCTGTATTCAAAAATGTGGTCTATGTACTACATCACTGATGAAAAATTATTTCTAACTTATGTGAACTCTGGTAATCAGCCGATAGGCCAGGTCAATATTTCCATGAAAACTTGCATGACTTCTCCGGTATTTGTAAGACATCAGAAGCATGCTTTTCCTAATCTCCCTTTTCCTAATTTCCAATAAAATATATTATATTGGTTATGCTGTTGGTGTTTGGGTTTTCTTCACAGTTTGGGTTGTTTGGTTTTTGCTGTTTTGTTTTTTTTTTTTTAAATCTTCTTAGTTTGGAGATTTATCCTGCTTTATCATTTATACCAAAAATTCCTATTCTTTTATATTTGTCTATAGAACCATAGAGAATTTTTGCCTTTTTTTTTTTTTTTTTAAGAATTAAGCCAGTTCCTGAAGCTTTAGTTCTTGCCTTGTGCACTAGTAGTGCCTACTTTTTTCTTTTGGAAGTAAAAAGAACTGTATACCGTTTGTAGAATCATAGGGTTGGAAAGCACCTTAGGGTCATCTAGTTTCAACACCCCTGCCATGGCCAGAGACACCTCACACTAAACCATGCCACCCAAGGCTTTGTCCCACCTGGCCTTGAACACCGCCAGGAATGGAGCATTCACAACTTCCCTGGGCAATCCATTCCAGTGCCTCACCACCCTAACAGGAAAGAACTTCTTCCTTGTATCCAATCTAAACTTTCCCTGTTCAAGTTTTAACCTGTTACCCCTTGTCCTATCACTGCAGTCCCTAATGAAGAGTCCCTCCCCAGCATCCTTCTAGGCCCCCTAAAGAAACTAGAAAATTCCTAGAAAAACTTCCTAATTCTGTTTTATGGTACACAGTCTTCACAGCACTTGAAATATTAGTTCTTGATCCTTCAGTTACTTTGTCTTCTGTAGCACACCATTATCCCTTTCTGGCAAATACACCAGTATTACTGAAATTTCTACCATTATTCTTAAATATTAAGCCTTGATTAATCCCATGCAGCTCTTTTCAGTGTCACACTGCTCAGCAGTCCTCTAGCTACTGCATTTATTTTATTTAGCTTTTACTAGACAACATGACATTCCTGACACATAGCCAATGGTCTGTCACATAACCTGACATAACTAAAGAGATAATTATCATTTTCCTTATCTTCCAACTGTATTAGTTATCTAGCAAATTCATTACCCTTTTCGAATGACCAAAGACATCTTTCTGAGTGTTAAAGGTATTTTTAAGTCCTCTGAGGAATCCCCTCCGCTGGCACCCTCACTAGCATCACTATGTAAAAATGTGGTCATACTCTTGCACAGTACTTCTTACAGGTGACAGGTATTTTCAAAGTACAGGAGGACTGCTCCATGAAAATTTGCAAATAAAAACATTAGTATCAATTTACAAAAGTCCTGTATCTTTCCTGGGTCCGCTCCATCATAGGTACTATTTGGCTATACCCATTTAGCCTCTCCTGAAGCTCATATATTCTATTTGTCACAATTTAATGTTTCACAAGTACCTCCACTTCATTAAAAGTTTTCTTAAATTTAAGTAACATGGCTTGGAAAACTGCATAACCCTGTCTATCTTTTCTCTTTCCTTCCTCAAAATAGATTTTCTGCAAAATGACATTTCTTTAAATTCCTACTCTTTAAAAAATTCAAATAGAACCCTCATTTTTTTTCTCCCTGCTTACCTCACCTTTTACACAGTTGCATTAGTCATTTTTCTCACCATTAAAATTTAAAATATCATTTTTATCATTTCGTACTAAGTTAATTAATAGCCACGATTGCCTAAGTAGTAATACTTTCTGATTATTATATTCATGTCAAAATAATATTCCTTAAATAATTCTACTTCTTAGAGATCCCATTTGTAGTGAAATTAGCAATCATAAAGACGGAGACTCAGAAATTTTCATTTATGTGTATTTTATATCAAATGCCATATCTCAAAAAAGGGTACTCAGAAGTTCTTTTTAGAAGATGGAGTTCTTAATAGAAGAAATCTTTATTGCTACTTCATATCTGCATATCAGGTGTAATTTATTCTACTAATTTATTCTAAGATTTATTCTACTAATCACTGTATTGTAGCATTCTAAATCATATGTCATTACAAAAACTGATTAAAACTTTTTAGGAAAAAAGCAGAAAAGTATTTTTATGAAATAAAACAGTTTTTAAACTTAATGAGAGAAAAGATAGTTATATGTATATAGATATTTAGAAGGTCATCTGCATTTGATTTAAAAACAAAATAAAATCAAGAGACAGAGGGGAAAAATAAAGGCCTTAAAGGATCAGCCTTTGAACTGCTGCTGAAACTACTGGCTATTTATACATTTATCATGGTAAAAAAGGTGTAGGTCAAAAATTTCTAAAGCTCTCTTTTCTATCATGATTTTTAATTCCTTGAATGAATGCATGGATGTACTGTGGTGAAGCAAACTCTACTTTTCCTGATCTATGACTCTGAATATAGATAATTTCAGTTTTATCAGTTCTTTCTTTTTTGGAATATCTTTTTTGTGACAATCAGGCACAATTTTAAAATTAAAAGAAAAACTGAACTGAAAGGAACTGGGGAGCTTAGAGTAAACTACTCCCCTGTTTCTTTCTTGTACTATTTTGAAACATGATGCCATTTTAAGAACAATACCTAATCAGATACAACCTCCGAGTCTGGAAGCCACCCAAGAGAGATACAACTCTTCTCTCTGAAGGCAGCAAAATGCATCTTATTGGCGATTTTACACCTCTTGGAAGGTGTCATAGCTTAGACTATCTTCCCTCTAAATCTTCCCAACAACTGATCAACAGTATTGCAGGGTTTTTCTTGGAAAGAGCAGAATTGTCTCTTTTAGAAATTAGTTTCAAAGTGGCAAATCCCTGCTATTAGGGGATTATTAAGTGAAAAAATACCCAAACACATTTCAAAGTAGTTTTCTCAGAGACTGAGAATGGCAGTGGCAGAAAACCTATCCCAGTAACTAGTAGGACCATACTGAACATTCAGTATCATCACTTAGAGTTCTCATCAAATTGATAAATGTCTTGCACTCAAGCATCAATGTGAAAGAAAAAGTTAATTTAATTTTCAATTGATTAATAACTCTGTTTAGTAGAATTTATTGTTTCAAGACTTATTTCCCAAACTTTGTACTCCCTACAAGAAACAGTATACAGTTTTAGTTTGTTTTCCTTAAGGAGATAAAGCAAATAATGATTAAAACCACCTCATGTTTTCCAGGATCTACTGCATCTTCCACGCACTGAATTTCAATTAAAGACCATTAATAGTGTTAAACTTATGTTTAACAGTGTTAAACTCATTAAATATAATACCTAAGGTCACATAGAGGCCAAGGAGAAATAAGAACAGAGTATCAAATTAGCATTTGCTTGAAAGTTGAGCAAATATAACTTTTAGAGATGACATCTTGCTTCATTCACTATAACTCTTCCAGCTATTATTACTTTTAATAGTATGCAAAGTACACATAAAACTGTACCACAGAAGTGAAAAAAAGCCCTGGATTTAGTGTTTAACTTCAAGCTGTTGTCTACAAGCAGATTTACTTTTGTCTACCTAAGACAAAGATATGTCTACCTGAGCAGTGTCTCACAGTTATTTTTCATGCGGTTCTTCTCTATTTTGGAGTCTTGTAGTCTCAGAGCACGGTTTCTGTCTTCTTGAGACCATGGTTCAGTTTTGTCATCAGGGCATCACTTGACATGTGACTCAGAGTTGTCTGGCAATTAGGTAGGTATAGAGATACATGGTATGAACCTGGAACAAACACTGATTTCATTGCCAGTGAAGATTTGGTGCAGATACAAACCTGGAACCATGGCATTTCCCCTCTTTCACCATGCTAGTTGTTAAAGAAGACAAGAAGACGCATGCATTTTTTTACAGCTAGATTAGCTCTATTAGCCAGAGAGTTTTTCCCTAGCAGAACCCATGAAGGCATTGGCAACCTCTGAGCTCTCTTCCTTGTGTCCAACTTATACAGTAATAAAAATATGCAACACACTACCTTTCAGTTCTGTCAAAACAGATATTCTCTGCTAAGATAGTTTGGATGACACCACTGTTAGACTACTTTTCTTCTTTTTTTGGTTTACTGTTTTCATTTTTCTATCCTTGCCTATGTTCTTCCTTCCTTTCTGATATGCTGTAGCACAGAATCATGTAGTTCCAACCACCCTGCCATAGGCAGGGACACACTCCACTAGACCAGGCTGCTCATAGCCCCAGCCAACCTGGTCTTGAACACTGCAAGGGACGGGGGATCCAGAACTCCTAGGGGCAACCTGTTTCAGTGTCTCACCAACCTCACAGTAAAGCATTTCTTTCTTAAATCTAATCTACATCTACACTCTTGCAGCTTGTCTTATTACTACTGGCTCTTATAAAAAGTCTCTCTCCAGATTTCTTGTAGGCCCCCTTTAGGTACTGGAAGGTTGCTATAAGGTCTTCCCCAAGCCTTCTAGTCTCCAAGCTGAACAAGCCCTACTCTTTCATCTTGTCTTCATAGCAGAGGTGCTCCAACCCTGTGATCATCTCTGTGGCAACCACACACTGCCTGGTCAAGTTGAGCTTCTCATCAAGCAACACCCACAAGTCCCTCTTTTCATGACTACTGTCAATACAGTCTCTTCCAAGCCTGTATTTGTTCTTGGGATTGCCGCAGTGCAGGACCTTGAACTTGACCTTGTTGAACTTCACGAGGTTTACACTGGCCCACCTCTCAAGCCTTTACAAGGTCCCTCAAATGACAACTCTTCCCTCCAGCTTGGTGTTGTCAGCAAATTTGCTGAGGGCACACTCAATCCCATTGCCCATGTCATTGACAAAGACGTTGAACAGCGCCAGTCCCAATACCGACACCTGAGGAACACCACTCATCACTGGTCTCCACTTGGGCATTGAGCTGTTAACTACAGCTCTCTGAGCGCAACCATCCAGCAAATTCCTTATTCATCAAGTGGTCCTCCCATAAAATCCATGCTTCTCCAGTTCAGGGACAAGGATGTTGTCTGGGACAGTGTCAAACACTGTGCACATTCAGGTAGACGATGTGAGTCACTCTTCCCTTATCCACCAATGCTGTAACCATGCTGTAGAAGGCCACCAAATTTGTTAGGTGTGAACCGACCTTAGTGAAACAACATTGGCTGTCACCAATCACCTCCTTATTGTCCATGTGTCTTAGCACAGCTTCCAGGAGGATCTGCTCCAGGATGTTGCTGGGCACCAAGATGAAACTGACTAGTCTTCAGCTCCCCGAGTCTTCCTTTTTTACTTTTTTAAAAATTGGGGTTATATTTCCCCTTTTCCAGGCAGTGGAAACTTCACTGGACTGTCACAGCTTCTCAAATATGACTTATAATGGCTTAACAACTTCATCAGCCAGTTCCCTCAGGACCCTTGGATACATCTCCTCGGGTTCCATGGACTTGTGCACCTTTAAGTTCCTTAGATGGTCTCAAACCTGATATTCTACTGCGGGTGGTTCTTCATTCTCCCAGTCCCTGCCTTTGCCTTCTGTGATTTGGTATCTCCTTTAATACGTCACTTGTCAGCTTGAGCTACTGGCATCTGATGAAGCTTCACTGGTTTTATGAAACAAGTCTATTGCAATGCCGAGTGTTTCCGGTTGGATGAATGGTCCTATTAACTTTATCATTTTAGAGAAAAAGCACAATCCCAAAGCAGTCTGCCTGTTTCATTTGTAAGGACAGATTTTAAGCAGAGACGCATTCAATACATCCATCATTTCTCCTTAAAAGAACAAATACTGACACTGAACTCTCTGAGTGAGGCAAGTTACACTTGGAATGCCTTGGAACATCTACCCTCAGATCTGTTGGATGTGTCCTTAACCCAGTAATCCACTCCAGTACTATTTCACTGTGAAGCACTGAATTTTCACTGTAGTCTCTGTTCTTCTTCACCCCTTCCAGTGAAGATTTGCCAGTCTAAAGAGGCAACTGAGAATTCTCACTTGTGTTTCATTTACAGTCCCTGGCACATATGAGCAAAATTACCATCAGATAATTTGGACATTGGGGATTGGGGATTATCCCCTTAAGCAGCTGGGTTGCGTATGCCCTGAGTATGCCTTACCCAAATGACTTAGCTCCTCTTCCCTTGTTACCAGACAATACTTTTAAGAAATTCACATGCACATCTGTCCAAGTCTGGGAATCCACAGCCTTCAAACAAATATATCTGGCTTTGGCTTCCTGATGGCTTCTTCAGTCTTCACTAAAAGACTGGTGGATATTACAAAGCCTTTGCGTTCCTCAACAACTGCTAATTCTGTCCTCTGTCATCCAGAAAAAAACAGTGTCTTGTAGGTATACATCCAGTACTGTAGTTAACAAATAGTTCATTCTTTATGGGAATAAAAACTTACTATTCAGCCAGGTCAGCTCTTTGCCACCAAACAGTACCTTCTGCTGCTGTTTAATGAATCAAGATGTCAGAGACTTCAAAACACACTGACGTTTCCAAAGAAATAGCACATTTGCAAAAAGAAATTATAAACCCTCTACTCTAAAACTTCAATTTAAATGATAAATCTAACCAGTTTAGTCATAAACTCCCTACTAAGATGTATTCCAAAAGAGTCTGACAGAGTTTCATCTCAGAGCTCACTGAGAATCAATGAACCTCCTGGACAATCTTAAGGGAAGATTTTGATGCCTCTGTTATGGAAGAACAATGGTTCTTCTCGTGTTTGGAGAAGCCATTGTAGCGCCTGTATTCTGGACTAAAAGAAAAGGCAGAAAGAAACCAGTCCTTCCAAAAGAAAAGAAATTGAATCGTATTTGTTGATCTGTGCTGAAATATGTACAAGCAATGTACCCCCTCAAAGCAAGCTTCCATATCTTTGCCAAAAACTGGTGCCTTAAATAAATAACCCTCTTCACAGCCTATGTGTTAAGTCTTGCCGAAAAAGACAAAATTTCTAAATGTTGCTGTCCCTTAAGTGTCAATTTGACCCCACTGCAGTAACTTCAGTAAGTGAAGGTTTTTGAAGGTACACAGACGTGAACAGCTTGCTTTTTGCATTCCGTAGACTTACACCAAAAAAAAACCCACCAACAAAAAAAAATCCTAAGTGGACACTGTTGAAGGACAAGCTGTCCTCTTTCACCTTGGCAGCTGAGTCCTAGACACAGCAGATCACAATTCATTTATTCAGGTTGCAGAGTTTCTTCACTCCCATTCCCATTCTTTATTTATGCCTGTCACAGGAATCTGCTCTAGCTGAAAATTCAACCTCTACAGAACTTCAGAGCCACAGAGCTGATTTCATTCACCTGAAAGGGAAGACATTTTATGCTTCTTCACACTAAATACTAAGCCTGTGTATGAATAGTTTCAATTAAAAATCCTGCTTGTCAGTCTTTCATGGTACCAAAGGCTTTTATAAAATAAAGAGTTATGATAGAAACACTGTTCAAGGAATCAAAGTACAGAAGTTTTTAAAAGGGTTTGGTAAGTCTTCATCTTACCACTACAACAGAAACACTTCCCTGGGGTAGGTTTTACTTTTTTGCATCCCACTTGATGGTGAGCCCACTGAAATCAAGACAACATAGTCTTTTTTATTACCCTTTTCAAACCAGTATTTTTCGTAGCTGCTTCATCAGACAGGAAAGTCCAATCAAAATTCCTGCCCAGTATAGTTTCTGGCTTTCATTTCACTCGGGAAATTATTTTGTTTAATCTTTCTTTAAAATTGTTTCTCTAACAGTGACAACTCTATGCACGTCTGATCTTAGCTAATCTTTATCCCTGTAATTGAGACAAAATATGAACTTTCATTAAACTGCATCTTTTCACCTCCGATGTTGTCAAATTCTATGTAAAATATTTATCATTGGCATATGGACTATATGAAGCAATACTAAGCAACACATGCAAAAATTCCTATGAATTTACATGTAATTATATGATACATTTTATTTTGAGATACTAAAAACTACTGCATTGCAACTAAGAACTTCAGTCTCTCAAAGTACTGAAAAATTCATGTCAGATGACCCTTTATACAATAAAAGTACTAGGATAAAAATTTCTGGAAAATGTCACTATCTCAGAACTCAAACTGGAAAAAAGTATCTGCAAAAATGAAACAAATGGGTAGATCAGGTGAAATTATAAGGAAGAAAAATAAATTTTAATGTGGATTAAGAATTTATTTGTAAATTTAATTTTTAATGACTACAGATTAAGATGTTGTTATACAACAGGGCTTCCTTTAGGGGACAACTATTAGAGTATAAATTTTAGATTTAGAAGATTTTTATTTTCTGGATATACCTAAAATAAATTGAAGTTTTCCTGAACAAGTCTGAAAATGTGCAATTCTTCGTAATTAACCCACTTTATTTGAGAAATAATGGGCTTTGAAACTATATACCTCAAATATTAATCAAATGGCTTTTCTCATAGGAGGTTTAAGCTTCTTTTGAACATCCCTGAATTGTTTCTCTGAAACTGAGAAAAGTTCTTTTACTCATAATTACTGTCTTCTAGTATATTTTTGCCAAGATAACTCAAAGATAAACTGTGTAACACATATATAGGTCTGGTTTCCAATACCATTTTTATGGCTTTAACCTTTACTAGAAACTACAGTTGCAATTATTATTTGACGTTCTGCATATATAAAATTCACTTACATTGTTTTGATTTCTATCCTCAGGATCCTGTATATTACATAAAGGAAAGACTGACCATCCTCCTTTCTTATAATAATAATAAATACTCACCTGAAGAAACCAGTGAATGCCCCTAATCAGTCAGTCTGTACAGTGCCACCATTTCACAAGCATGGCTGACTTAAACAAGGAACTCTTCAGCTATTATGAGATTACCTATCCCATTCATTCACTGAACCTTATTTCCATCATGTTATTCGAGATAACAATCTCAAGCCAACTTAAAGAGGGAATAAATTAATGCATAAATTACACTGCAAATTGTAGACACTGGTTTCAAGAGAAATGTGATATTCAACAGTTTCTAAACTCCCTTGCCCAAATTGTAAATTTTTTGCTTTAAGCAGAAAAAAAAAGGTGAAAGCATAGTCTTGACTACTCCTTAAGTTTCTTCATTTGCCATTTTACCTATCTTTACTTAGCACTTTCCATTTGCAGACACTTATTTTCTCTCAAAGTAGTTCTGTGTTTACCAATACCCCTCTCTCTTTTTCTACTGCAGATGAGTTAGCCTATAAAAATGTTAACCATTTTCTCTCTAAGGAGTCTTTCTTCACTTATCATAAGTAGAAGAAAATTACTAAGTAACAACACTCACACTTTATGACTTGGGATCATAAATATTCGAAAATAATGCAAGGAAAAAAAAGCAATCAGCAGGTTTTTAAGTTACTTGAATTTCAGGGTGCCCTGCAGAATTATTTATTTCCTGAGACTTGTGGGAGCAATACACTTCCAAATGCAATAACTTAGTGTTTTGGTACAGTGACACATCTCATTTTATAGGCAAGGTCAATTTTTATAAGCTACCAATCTAGCCTAGATACAGTGGAACACCTGGGAGGCATGACTTTACAATTGCTAAGTGTATGAAATAAATATAAGGTTTATTTGCAACACTTTGGAAATGATTGTATCATTCAAACGATGGTGCTAAAATTACAGATAAAGCAACAAATAAAAAGTGGAAACAAAAAGGAAGTTTACACCTTCATAAGCCTGCACTCTTCAATTTTTACTCAATACTTAAATCTCATGAATTTTAACATGCATTTCCTTTCTCAATCCCCACAACATCCTTAGTCCTTTCAAGAAATACAGTTGCTGGGCTGCATCAAAAGGATCATGGCCCATTAAGTCGAGGGAGGTGATTCTCCCCCTCTGCTCTGCTCTGGTGAGACCCCACCTGGAGTACTGTGTTCAACTCTGGGGCAATCTACACAAGAGAGATGTGGACCTGCTCAACAAAGTCCACAGGAGGGCCACATAGATGATCAGAGGGCTGGAGAACCTTCCTGTGAAAACAGGTTGAGAGAGCTGGGCTTGTTCAGCCTGAAGACTAGATGGCTCAGGGAAGACCTTATAGCAGCCTTCTAGTACCTATAGGGGACCTACAAGAAATCTGGAGAGGGACTTCACAAGGGCATGTAGAGATAGGACAAGAGGAATGGTTTTAAACTGAAAGAAGATGGATTTAGATTAGATATTAGGAAGAAATTCTAGAAGAAATAACCATTTCTAGAAGAAATTACTGTGAGAGTGGTGAGGCACTGGAACAGGTTGCCCAGAGAAGTTCTGGATGCCCCATCCCTGGAAGTGTTGAAAGCCAGGTTGACTGGGGCTTGTGAGCAACACAGTCTAGTGGAAGATGTCTCTTGCCCATGGCAGGGGGGCTGGAACTAGATGATATTTAAGGTCCTTTCCAACCCTAACTGTTCTGTGATTTTATAATATAATAATATAAACTTAACATAACATATCCCATGCACCAGTATGTGCTGGGGCCCAAATGGATGGAAAGCAGTTTTACAGAAGAACCTTGGGGTCCTTGTAGACAGCAAGCATGAATCAGCAACTTGCACTTGCAGCAAATGTCAACAGCACCCGGGGCTCCATTAGGAAAAGCTTCACCGGGAGATCAAGAGAGATGCTCCTCCCTCTCTGCTCTGCCCTGGTTAGACACATCCGGAGTTCTGTGTCCAACTCTGAGTCCAGCAAAAGGCCACTGAGTTGATTAAGGGACTGGAGCATTTTTTGTAGTCTTCATTGATTTAATTCAAATATTTCAGAGTAAATTTAACTAACAATATTAATTTAGCGATTGTAGTACAACAAGCAAAATATATATATATATTGTCTGGAAATTTGCTTCTTACGCATTAGAATAAAACACAGAAATGATAGTTCTCTAGAAAGATTAGGTAAACCTGACAATTATACAGAAATCTGAATGAGAAACCTACCTTGCCTACATACTGATAATCAGATCCTGTGTATTCCTCTAAAAGAAAAAATTGGTTCCACATCCAGCCTCGCTTCTGGCGGTGAACTGTTTTTCCATCATTCCCTGATACATGTCCTCCAAAGCTTTTAGGTCTGAGATCAGGAGTCCTTCTGAACAGCATTTCTGTATGGCAGGGATGCGGCAGCCACATCCAGAGCAGCAGAAGTAGTAGGACTTGCTGTATTGTCATAGTTCTCCACTGCTGAATTTTTTCAAGCTGGTCAGCAATGAAGTCTACAGTTTTGTTTTCTGGACTTCCTTTTTGATGTCTCTAGTTGCTGATGCAGCCAAGCAGTTTCCAGCAACTCATTTCTGAACTGTATAAGGTAATCAACTCCTGAATGTAAACAGAGAAGAGACAATGTAAGCTGAAATACATTCACTCCCCAGTGTCCAACATCCCTGCTGCTGTATCCTGCAGATACAAAACATTATGACATAGAAAGCAACCTGGTTAGGAATATAAAGGTTATCCAGGTAGGGAGAACACTGTGAATATGTTAGGTAGTTGCTTCTAAAACATTTCCTAAGGAAAAGTAAGAGTGCCAAGAGATGACCAACTATAACAAACTTTCAATTTAGAAACTTCTAGGAGTGTTCTGTATATAGACTGTGGATTTAATATTGCTGAAACTTGCACATTAAATACCACTCCCTTTGCTTCAGATGTTTTCCACCTGACTTGATTTACATTAATTCCAGTGTTTTATTAATCTTACTACCAAGAGAACTGAAAAGCCAACACAAAGTGGTTTTAGAAATTGGGAAATGGTAAAACACCAGCTCTTCAGGGTATTTTAAATGGTGAAAGAGAACATCATATGCATCAGAAGAAACACAGCATGACCAGGAGCAAATTTTTAGAGTTCTTGAGATGATCTTGCAATATGGAGTGATGCAAACTTAGCCTTAAAATGTAGGAAGTGCTTAAAAAATGAAGGCCTTTTTTTGCAAGTATCCTGAATAATTAATTTTGGATAACACTGAAATTAATCTCATTCTGGGAAATGCTATTGCAGAGGAAAGGCAAGCCTCTCCTAACTCATCTTTATTTTGTCTCCACCTTTCTTTTTTTTCTTTTTTTGCTTTGTCTTCGTTTTTTTTTTTTCCTTCTGATAGAATCATGGGATGTTATTTCAGCAAGACAAATTTAGCCAAGCTCTCTTCACTTCTGTCCCAGATTGTTTGGTAATGTTTTGGTTCTGTATGGCAGGGATGTAAATAATAAAAACCTATGATTTGTCATGTTAATGGGGTGTAGTTTCTGCAAGTTTTAATCAGAGTTTGGATTTTTTTTTCTTTTTGCCATGTCCACAGAAAACAAAATAAATGGATGGTGGTTGCAGTTCCTGGTATATTCTTCCACATGTGGCACAAAACTCAAGTAGTAAAAAGCTTGGGTTGTTTTTTTCTCTTCTTTTCTGATTTTGATAGATAAGTAACATTGTACACAGCAATCCCATGTGTCCCCTGGTTTCAATAACATCATGTATAGCTCACTATCACCTTAAATATTTTTGATTTTTCAGAGTAGAGCGATGTAAAACTTAGGGGTTTTTGAAAAGGAGATATATTTTCTTTGTGGTCTTTTTTTTTTTCCCTACTTTCTTATTGCTATCATATATATATTCCATTATTCACATATTATTATTTGATGTAGAAGTGTTGTTAAATTCCTCTTGGGAAATAATGTTTCAATATTAGGAGTTGTTATTGAATTTCCTTCATGTTAAATTAGGTCAGTGGAAAGAAAACTTTGATGAAATTTGTTAAAGTTACAAAAGCAGCTAATGCACATGCACTTGGCAAGCATACCACTAAGGTCTTTTCCCTCCGTTGAGAATCCTGGTGAAATTCAGCTTCCTGCTTTAAATGCAATGATTTTGATAGTAATCTACGCTAAAGCAATAAAACATTTACCTTTAAAAATAAGATAGCAAGCAAGGAAAAAACAGACCCAAGTAATAACAATCAAATAAATAAAAGCACTGGAATAATGGAAATGTTTGAAGAGACTTAGATGAAGGAAACCTTTTAATATTTAACTACAGAAAACAGGCAGAAGTCCAAGTTCTGTAAGACGTTTAATATTTGGTTCTGTACTACCCTGCCAAAGCTGGAACAGTCAATGGAGGAAGATAAATTTATTCTTATTTTAATTTCCTGGAAAACTAATTAGAAAAAATGTCTAAATTTTGGTGAAAATCTTATCTTAGAAGAGGGTCTGAGAACTCAGCAGAATTCTAATACTTTTGCTGGCTTCAAGTAAGATTTTTTTTTAAGAACTGAAATAATTTTAAATAAGTAAAATAGTTTTAAATTAAACTGTTTCACCAGTTGTTCTCTTCAAGTTTCTCCTGCCACTTCTTCCAAAAGAGCACTTCTCAATTTTTTCCCACAATAGAAAAGAAAAAAAGAAAATCAGTATTTTTTTTAATTAAAGCTTTCTAAAAACTATTAAATATGTGCTATGTTCCATATTTCTGTCCTTCTAAATAATATTAAACTTCCTACAGAGGAATACTGTGCCCAACTTGGCTCTAGTTTATATAGAGTTTTGTTTTGGAATTTTTACTGAATTTTCTTGGCTCAATCTCTAGTATGGAGGAAATGGATCAATCATCACTGAAGCTATTTATCATTACAACATTATCTTTCAGCTAACAGTTTTAGAACAATTAGGCCATTCTCCCTTTCCACAGCTTAATCACTTGTGTATCTCTTAGAAGAAAACGTTTTATTGCATCTGCAACTGTATTCATGTGATTTCAAATGTCATTTTTGCAAAACTTGGAAAATACATTTTACTTACTCAGTCATGCAACCCCTATAGTAATTCGAAATCATATTCATACCATTTGAAACTCATGAGATTTAACTGACATCTAAGATGGGCCATGAGCGCCTCTAACTGATGTACTTCTCCTCAGACTTCCATTTACTGGTTGCTCCATGAGGAGGTCTTTCTTTCGTAAACTATTTCCTCTTTTTGTCTGTCTTTCTACATTAATGTATAGCTTCTTTTTGAGGTCAGCAAACTAAATCTAAAGTAAATAAATAAAGTAAGAAAAAAGTCAAATGCTTGTATACATATAATTTTTTACTTCAGAAATTTTATTAAGCTCCTCTCTTGCAAAGAACAGATTTGAACAGTAAAAAAATTTTACTTGGGATAGCTAACACTTATGAATTTTGTTCTGTATTTAACCTTGGTCAAACTTGAACTGAATTTTAATTGCATAACATTTGAAAAAGCTTGTTTAAAGAAAGATATTTATGCAATGCCATTTCTGTTTTCTCCATTTCTGTTTCAGTTGGGAGCTATTATCCATTTACATCTCTAATCGTGTCTTTCAGTCCTTTTTGCTATGTTTGCACAAAAGAAAGATATTTTTGGAACTGAAGATGCTTCATGACAAATTAGGTTAAACTAATTCAGAATTTTATGAGGAGAACAGTCTTAAATTTTATTATAATGGAAAACACAAGCATACTTTGTTCTTTTTGCCCTATTTCTCCAAAACTTTGGTGCCTTTCCAATCCCAGCATAAAGCTGCTACCACAGACTGCAGAGCCTCTTTCATAGTGTCTACAGCCATTAGCCATAAGACACAATTCCTACCATTTTGGTTGCCTCCTTGTAGGAGTTAACTTGGTAAGGTGCCTCTATATTTCATCAGAACTCTGACTCCTGGTTTATGATGTAGTAAATGAAATTAAGCAATCTGGATAGGTTTTGAAATAATAAGAACTATTTAACAATAAAAATAGAAGTAGGAAGGCAACTAAGTGCAGAAAAGCTGAGTTTTCAACAAGCCTGAGAAGAATCTCCAGCTCAGCTAATTTAGCTCTTTTGACCTATTTGTCATCTCTTTATCAAGACCAGGTATAAAGTTATAATGCTTTAGAGCACGGTATGATGAACAAGTTCTTTAAACAGACACCTCTGCAAAAGACCGTTAGTGAAAACACTAAAAAATATTTCCCTCTGTAAGTGTAACTTAAAGGTGTAAATTATCTGTTAAGAGAAAAAGACAATACTACTTTTTATAAAGATTTTTGTGTCTACCAGAAGCAAACTAATGAGATCTTCCAAATTATAAATTCTTAATGGATATTCTGATCTCATCATTCCTTGTATTATAGGTCTATGTCCCTTGCTTTAAACATTATATCTCAATGAAGTTGTCTAAAGCTGTTCACAATTTAATTACCTAGTTCTGAACTAAGGAGATAATTGGTAAATTGTAAGCCACTTATTTCATAGCCTCCAGTGGAACACTTGCACACTGCAGTGACCATGCTTTGAGTTATTAAATTATAACATGAATTTGCAAAGTAGTCATCTATACCTTTGAACTTTAGAACCTGGTCCTTTTTATGAAGTCCTGCAACCTTGGATCCACTTAGGAATCTGAATTACATATGTACAGTTTGATGCTAAACTGAAAAAAAAAACCCAAAAACCAGCAAGCAACTAAGTTCAAGAATTATGTATTTTAGTTAGTAATACTAAAACATATTTCTAGTAATACTAAAACATATTTCACAATCATCAAAGCTACTTCACTCAAATGAGAGTTTTTCATACTATTTTCGTAGTTCACAGGGAAAAAGACTGAAAAACAAGCAGAGTAAAAAAGGAACAAAGGAAAAGGAAATACTGCCAATTATAACTTTTCCTACAAAAGTAATATTTTCAGCAACAGTGAGATTACATAGAAGCATACTTTATGCCTTATTTTTAAGCATATTTATATAGTATACATCCTAATTGTTTTTATAAAAACAAATTAATATGCACTATAGTGATTCTGAAGTGGAAAAAGATTTAGTCTACCTTCCACTGGTAGTTCATAAATGTGATATCCAAAGAAATGCATAATATAACCCCAAGCAGACACTAAACTGAGGACAAAGAAAAGGTTAAGACCTCACTCCTCCCAGCTCCCCTGCAGTGGGGAACACTGTCCTCCTTCCCATAAAGGTTTCCAGATGCCTCATCACAACCCTTCCCTGTCCTTCTTAAGGAAGACTGATCTCCTCAGTCTTAAGACATAGCAGGGCATTGAAAGGGTGAGCAAAACAACAGAGAAAAGGCAACAACTACAAAACCACCAGAATTAAAATTCAAAGTATTCCCAAAAAATAAATGAAAGGTACAGGTTATTATTTTAAAAAAAAAGAGAAGTCAAAAGATCATAATAGGTTGCACAACATAGGAATAAACTACCTAGGCACAGCTCTGGAGAAAATTTAGGAATAAGAGTATAATAGTTCTGAACATTCTCAATATGTTGAACCTCTTTGTCACTCATCTTTAAAAAAAAAGGGGGGGGGGGGGGGGGGGGGGGAGAAGAGATATGCGAGCAGGAATATTATTCTTAAGAACTATGAAGTAATCCTCCCTCTCCACTCATTTCAAATCCCCTGTCCAGGTTTGAACATCACAGTACCAACATGTATATAATCAGAAACTAGACTAACATCAAAATGTTTAGGAAAAAACCTGCAATTTTTTAGGAAAGAACAACTACATCTACTTACTTACTCTACACGAAGAAAAAGGAAGAAGGTGGTAAGACTACTTTTCAGAAACCCTGATGAAAATAAGAAATTATTTTCAGTGCACACCATAGACAGTTAAAGCAACTGACTTTAATCGCAACAATGATGATTTAGGTCATGCATTAAGAAAAACTTCATATATATTTGCTGTGGTAGTCAGCAGCCAAAAGGAGATGTGACTAAAGGTTTGAAAGAGCTGTCTGAAGAAACTGCAGTCTGGCTGCTCTCATTAGGTTTTCCTACGTCTGGTATCACTGTTACCAGTGGCCATTTTATTCTCCTATATATGAATATCTATTATTCATTACAGATCAGCCCGACCCCATCCTTTTCCATTTATCTGATTTAATCTGATTACTATTGTGGGTTGAAAGCAACTTAAATCCTCTTGCTTGCCAGTCAGCATAGCATGCTTTTCCACAACAGATAATACAGTCCTAGCCACACAGTTCCCTCCCCCATTTTATAAGGTCTGTCCTACGCTGAGTCTCCCTCTATAAGCTTTTGGAGTTTCATTTCTTCCATCTATTGTCTGCTACATTCTCCCAGATAGTGAATTTAGCTCTTTCCTACTCTACCTTGAATTCACCCCATGTACCCCATCCTAAATGATTAACCCCTTTGTGCTTAGCCATGTCCACGCAGCCTTCTAAAACATCCATATTCCGTTATTAGTTTTTTTCATAAAGTAGCTCTCTACTTCATTTATTGAAAAAACAACAGAAATCCCACAATAGCTTTTAGTATTTGATTATACTTTTCTTTCTTCGTTTAACAAAAAAACCAAAACCAACCAACAACAAAAACTGCCTCCCAAAACACCTCTCACAATTAAACAATCAAACAAACAACTGTTTTGATATTCAGCATGCTAGGGGAAGGGGAGAAGAAAGTGATGGTAGAGAGGAGGACAGTTACCAGTTCTGATGGGCAGCAGCAAAAAAAAACAAGTTTCAGAATGTTGTTTTCTTCTCTGAAGAAGTATGAAATAGAAGGGGAAGAGTGATTTATCAGAGAAAGTAATCTGCATCACTGTAACATTTTAATTTAGACACAAAAGCATATGCTAAAGAGATTTTGTTAACACAACATTTTGTTTTTCTCATTCGTTACCTTCCATCTTTGACAGACCATGATATTCCTGGAAAAGATCAGCAAATTCTGTCTCAATATTGCCAAGAGCCCAGACAGAGAGATCATTGAATTTCTAGACCTGGGGACTTAATATTCTTCCTCCCTGTACTAAAGGGTTTTCCCAAACAGGGTGAATTGTAATGAATAATGCTGAACAGTTAAGAAAAAGACATTCTTTTCCTTCAGGACAGGTGGAATTTTAAATCTCCTAGTCTTTGCGATCCAATGATTTCACCTGCCAGCAAAATCTAAGCCTTATTAGAGAAACAGAATAAGCACAGAAGTGAGCCAAATATCTAAAAGCTCACCATAATCTCATCAGGAGTTTTTATCTTCAGCTGAGGCTGAAACCTCACAGCTTCAGAGAGCAGAGGCAGTTCACTAAGGCATAAAGAATTGGGGCATTGAGAGACCGTGCCTGCTTAGAAAACTGTGTAATTTAATAAAGTGTTCATTGACGTCCACACAGTGGCTCCTTAAACTTGTGTTAGTGCCTGTGCCTGCAGCATGGATAGTCACATTCCTGCTAAGTAGATGACAGTAGAAGGATTACATCCTTTCTTATCAGACAGGAAGAAATGGAAACAACCATTTCTCATGGAAACTCACAGTTGAAATGTAACAGAGACATATATTAAGAAAGTTTGTTAAAGCATGCGATTGTATCTCTTACATTTATTAGAATAAAAGCATAAGTATTGACAAAATGCTGTTTAACAGTCACCATAAATACTATATTTGACATTAAAAAACCCCCTCAGATTACAAGAAGGTATATTTGCAATGCATTTGAAATTTTTAACTATAAGTATTTCTTAAAATGCTTGGAGTTTCACCTTGTGTTCAATGCCTTTATAATTATTTTAGCATATTAAAAAGTGCTGCTATGGCTCTTTTTATTGTACTCATTTACAGCAAAGTAAAAGTCCCTTTATGAGGTGACTGCAGTTTGTTGGGCCAGGATGATATGAAATTATGAAAAAAAGACAAAATAAAAACAACAACAACAACAAAATCATAATTTCTTCACCATTAGTGAGTGAAATTATAGAGCCCCCTTTATAAATTTTCTTATGAGTTGTTTTAAATGTTAAACCAGGATCAGAAACCTCTTAAGAATATACTACATATACATACAGTGTATAGTAATCTGTAACTTGTTTTACCTAACATTATGCCATCTACAGTGCACTGTAAAAAAAGATGAAATATATCACATATTAAAATTAGGCATTGTAAGATTTGATATTGTCTGTGCAACATGAAACAAACAGTTGTAGGAGATATGCTGATATGCTCCTACATCATATGTAGGAGACATGATGATAGGAGCTAATTAGATCACAACCTACTTTTTCCCAAATGGTACTTGCTTTAAAACAGTATACAGCAGGCTAAAGCTGACATCTTTTCGAAATCAGTTTTACACCATGTTTTAAGTATAAATGCCTGCAATTCATATCATTAAAAAATCACTATAATTTTGCCTATCTTAGTAATGAAAAGGCTGGGTCTTGACTAGTTTGGAAAGAGAAACCTGCTTTTAAGTAGCACATCACCCTTACAAGGCATGGCATATGGGCATGATAAACTGGTGATGGACATGGGTCAGGTCAAAACTTTGGAAGTAAGGAAATGTTCTCTTAAGAATGCTTCTGTGTACTGTAAAACTCAACCAGCACTGTAATTATACTCACACTCAGAGAGCTCTTCACACACTTAGTAAGCATCCTTTATACATACAGTGGCACGGCTGTTTAACAACATAGAGGTAGACACATTGATCAGATAAATGAAATTATGCATGAAATTACTATGGACTCCACACCTGAATCAAGACTGTTCTGAATGCCTCCCACAATAGCTTTATAGTCCTATGCCTTATATAAACTCTATTACTGCCTCAGTCTTCAAGGTAAGAGAGGCCAATGCAATAGATTGAACTGGATTACCAGTCTTAGCTGGAAAAGTCAGATAAACTTGTGGATTTCAGAAATCTGATGATATTTATGAATATGTTTGTATACTGCAACTTTTCTGGACTTGTCTTTTAAGGTTGCTGTTCATACAGAGATGTATATGTTGGTTTCCTAGTTTTCTATATGCTGTATTTTACTGGTCAGGTTTTTTGATGTTGACCACAGCATCTGAGAAAGTACTAATAATACAGAACTATTACAGAGATAGTCTGTAGACAGTTACTGAATTTTTGATGAAGGCCAGTAAGGAAGTGCCTGCTTTTCCTGTCCAGATGTCATCTATGTAGAACACTGCTTGACAAAACAAATACTAAAAAATTATTATTTCAGTAAAAAAATAATTACTGAAGAACACTTGCACTCCCCATCTCAATAATGTTAAGAGGAACTCTTCCCAACAAGAACACTCCTCTGGAGAAATAGGTCACCAAATTTTACAGTGCTTTTTCTCATAACGTAATACATTCCACACACTGAGCTGTATGATTTTCTGATAAATACATGGGTGGAAATCAGCCTTGAACTGGAATGAACTTGCACAGATAATTGGTGAAAGGCTACATCCAGCTGCCAGAGGAGACATTTTTTCATTTTTTTTCTCAAAACAGGCATTCCATCTCTGATCTTTCACTCCTGATTTTCAAGGAGAACCAATAAAATATCTTTCAAAGATAAACCTGAATCAGAACTTCAAAACTCAGCTGGAAGCCAAAAACAATGGACTCAAATGAGTTTCTGGTTTTATTGCACTTTATAGTGTATCTCTCTCTCCTTCCAACCTCTGCATGTCTGCAGGTTATAAACTACCTAACCCTTCCTTTCCTTTGAGAAGTAAGTATCTTTCCTCTTTTATTTATTTATTTATTTATTTTCAGCACCCTTTTCATACCACTCTATTTCACTGATGAAAACTATTAATACGTATATATGTTTTTCTTTACAGAGCTCATGTAATTGACAGGTTCTAATTAAAATTAGATAAATCGTCCTCAAATTCTGTTTAGTCTGTAAGTCCATCTTTTCTATTTCAGATAAAAAAGGGACTCTATACCTGAAAGGATTTATTTTTTTTCCAAATACAAACAAACAGGCTAGTAAAATATTTTGATTTATTAAAAAAGATGTATTTCATCTGTTAAGTCCTTGGATCATTACTATTACAGCAATGCTGGCAGTCATTGTAGCATTCATTACTGCTTCACCCAAGATGCAGAGAAGTAATATACCCTTTCCTGTTACTCTAAGAATACAAAAATTAAATATTATTCTATTATTCTAGTCTGCTATTCTAGACTGTATGAATTCAAATCTCAAGCAAAGACAAAGTGGTCATCTGAGATTGCAGAGCAAGTATGTGGCAGGCAAGGAGGCAAACTGCATCTTTTGAAATGCCTGAGTGGTCTTTTATTCTTCCTCTTCTAAGAGGCTCCCATTCTGTTTCCTGTACTTATTTACCCTGTTTCAATCTTCTTTGATGAGGTCATCAAGTCTGTGAATAGTAATGGACTTACTATATTAGCCAAGTGAAATCATTCAGCTGCTCAGTGAGTGGGGGGATGTGGTAAACAAGAAAAATAGTAAGCTGCTCCTACCTCTAGGATAAAGTATGCTCTGAAGAGCTATAAATACAATGAAATTATTGTAGCTGTATAAGTCAAGTAATAGAACATTGACATAATTGCGTGTGAACTGATAAGCAACTAGAAAATGGAATAACAAGCAGAATTTCCTTAGTCCGTAGGAAGACTAACAATGTTTTATGGAAACTACTCTATGCTATTAGGTGAGAGAAGATGTACAGACCAAGAAGATGTTACTTTAAATATGAATAAAATTAATTTTAAAAAGGTTCTGGCTGTCATTAAGGTTTCTGAGGGTACATATGAGAAGTTTAAGTTGGTAACCTGTTAAAACATAAATGCAGAGGACTGAAAAATAATAGGAGAATGAATCATAAAATGTATAAAGAGCCCATAGAAACATACAGGAGAGACATTGTTCTCCAGCAAGAAGTTGCTGAAAACTGATATCACTGAAATAGTAAAAGTTTCCTATGTACAGGTGACCAAAAACTATCTGCTTTGCTTCTCCAAATGAAGAAACCTGTGTGTCAGATGAAATATTGAGTGAAGTTGCTTGGGTAAGCATGAGCAGGCTTTGTCTTCAAGAGATGTGATATAAGGCAAATTTAGGAAGACATTTGTGATTAGTGCATGAGCAGTTGTACTTTGAAGGTCTAAACATGGTTCCCAGTGTCTGGAGAATGAATAAACACATTGTGAATATGTGAATGAATGCACATATTGTCAATCAGGAAGAGTGAGAGTTAAAAAAGACCCTTGACTTCTTAATCTCGTCTCCCACCCTCAAATCTTGCTTAGCAGCAAGTAATGAAGTAGCAACATTCATGGTGTACAGCATGAAGATATTCCTGATTAATTACATTTGCAAACACAGGGATCAGGTAGCAAGTAAGAAGGTAGCTCTGACCCATGGTACAATTTAAAAGAAATTATTATCCCGATGGATGTGATGTTAAACTTTCTTTTCTCTCGGTTTGTCCTATATCATCACAATAATCTCATTAAAAAAAAAAATAATACAGGGAAGGAGGCTTTTTTTAAAGGGGGGGAGGGGGCTTTCCCCCCAACATATTTTCTCTCCAAATTGTGACTTTGTTAACTTAAAAATCATTCATAAATTCAGTACAGATGGCAGCTAATCAAGCAGAGATGTTAACGGAGGCCATTCTCCAGAAGACTGTTCTGATCACCAAGTCTCAGGACCTCTCACAGCTCCTCTCACTGAAATTATTCAACACTGTAGTCTTTTACATACATACATGCAATAAAAGGTAAGAGAGAATGACAGCTGCCCAGCAGTCATGCCATTCAAGAATGTCTCAGAGGAAGAAAAAACAAAAGCCAGGAAGAATATTGTATTATAGATGTTGCTAATCTGCATTTTGGCAGTCTCTCACCGCTTCTGCCTTCTGCTCCCAGCAGCAATTAGTACTTCGAGGAACCACACACACACACAAAAATCAATAAAATTATGCTTTCATCAGTAATTTCCAAGGTGCTAACACACACTGAAAGCATATTGTGAGACTTGCAAGACCTATTTTTTTTTTCATGTAACAATCATAAAGGTCCAGTTGCCCATAAATTTCAGACTAACATCATTGTACTATTTAGGGACTTGACAACTTAAGTGGTCTAAACTTGTGGACACCTGAGCAGGCTGTCCATGATCCATCTGACAGAAAAAAATGTCCTCCTTTTCCCTCTCCCCAAAGACCACTAGTATTGCTCTGAAACAATCATCCAACATACTGTATTAAACCGTTTCACTGTACCTAACAGAATATGACCTGCATTGCCTACCAATTTTAGGTTTTTAGGTTTCAGTTTGTTTGGGTTTTGTTTGCTTTTGCGTGTGTGTGTGTGTGTGTGTCAGAATGGCATAGAGTACCATCTCCACAGTAAATGAACTTTATTTTATAACATTCTGTAGTAAAAAGAATGAGGTTTCAGTATCATTTGCAGATAAATTCTATACGCAATTTCTTTGCAGGAGACAACTGAGAAAATGAAAGGACATTTCTACTTTTGTGAGCTTTTAGTGTTTGTAAAACAATGATGGGAAGGTGAGCATTACTTTGGTAACAGATGTTCTCTTTTTGTCCAAGCAGTCTTCTAAGTTAGAATACTGAAATATAGTGACTTGGCAATCAGCAGGTAATATACAGCAGCTGCAGTACCTATCACTGTATCATATAAAGCCAGCATTTGCTGGTGAGTTTTCATCCTTTTCGCTCAGAAGAAAGGAGAAATTCTACTTCCAGAACAAAAAAAAAAAAAAGGAGAAATATAGTCATATAAGCAAAGCAATAGTGTGTAATTATTTTTTAAAATCATCAGGAACTAGGATAAAGTAAATAGGTAAAGATAAAAAAAGGTGAAGTACATGTTATTTGACAGATTTTAGTGTTACACTGGTTTCTTTCTCAGATGACTTCTGTGAGATAACCTCAATTTCATGAAAAGTTTTGGAATCAGGATTACAAAAGTAGAGCTCTTCAGACAGTTACAGTTTTATCACAGGTGCTGAGTGGTGATGGACAGCTTATAAAGTTTTAAGTTACTCAGTTTGAGTGCAGTTTCTTGTTTGTTTTGTTTCTACTGCTGTATGCATGTGTGTATGCATAAACTTTGCAGACATAGAGATACATATTCAGTAAAGCATGTAATATTCCTGCTATATAAAGGTAGAAAAGTTTCTGTTCTGAAGGGAGACAAAAAGAAAACTGAAAATATTCAAGGCTTTGTTTTGCTTTTAAATTTATATTTTAGTCTTAATGTTATTCAACATTCTGTTTCAAGTAAACCTGCTGGGTTTTCTTCTTTTTGTGGTTTTTTTTTTTTTTTTTTGTTTTTTTTTTTTTCTGTAGCACTACAGTCACAGATTTGGTCTAAATGGCTGTTGAAACCTGTGTGTACAACTAATATTAATTGTTCAACCAATAATGACCAGCCCTCCACAGCCTTTGTCTTCCTTCCAGTGAGATTATTTTTGCCTAACAGCTCTCTTTAATCCAAACTGAAAATGCAAATCTGGAAGAGCAAATCTACTATATAGAGTCCTTGCTTGTCCACATCACACCCAAAGTGACAATGAATCTCCTTATTTCACTCAAATGATTCTCTACCTGCACCCACAAGAGCCAGAAAACAATTCACAAACACTGCGTATGTTGTAACAATTAGTTAGCAAGCAAACAACTAAACAGGGTGCAAGACGATTTAAGCCTACTTTATTACAATAGCAAGGTAACTGTCAGGGTTAAAGTGAAAATGGGTTCATATATTAGAGGTTTATCCAATTCCTTCTTTTGTAAAGCCAACAGATAATTAAAATTATGTATTTCCACAAATACAGTTAGCTACAAAATCAGTAATTTTTCTGACAGATTTTGGTGTAGGATTACACCTCAATTTCTTACAGCAATATACCTGATCTACTGTTAATTCTGTGGGTTTACCTAAGTAAAGAAATGATTTTATAATGCAAGCAGAATTTGAGATTTTCCAATCTTTATTTTGAATCTGAGATTAATAAATTACTACTATAATTTGAAACCAATTGTTTATAATTTAATTATAACTGCAATTCAATTAGAAGTCAAAGTATACTTCTACATGAAAAATACTCTGTTTTGTATTTAATTTGTCTGAATAATTATAGTCCAAGAGAAATACAAGACATTTAGATTATTGGATTTTTTTTGTATTTTATTATCTTTCCAGAAAGAAACAAAGCTGTTATATGTACAGCTAATAATTTAATTATTATTTTTTTTTAAACAGCAGTCTCTTTATTCAAACTTAAATTATTAGTGGTTAAAGATGTATTGATCGTCAAAGTTTACATCCTAAAAAGCAATTTTTTTTCCACAAAAAGTTTTAAATTGTTTTTACAGGGGCTTATTCCTACCTTGTGCTGTATCATATGCAACATTTTAATATCATTTCTGAATGAGTGATTCTGTCTTAGGCAATGTATGCACATTTTTCTCTATAGAATATTCTTCTGTAAATTTACCAAAGGTCTAAAAGACCTTAACTTAAGCAAGTTAAGAGAAATCTCTTTTGTAAAGATCACAAACAGGTAATCACGAGGAGACTGCAGAAAAATAATTCTCTAATTCCAAGAGTCAACAGTGTACTCAAACAAAGTGTCTACCCAGTGATAAACAGACTTCCATCTCATCCTATCCTCATAAGTGAAAAAATAATGATGTAAATACCACCTAGTTCCTTGAGGAAACTGCCTTGAACAAAGGTGTTATGATAGCTGGAATTTGATAGCTCTCCCATATTTAAAGGCAAACCCCTTCAACTATGCATATGTGGAATACATATAGGTATATCTGGCATACAGCTAAGATACTTTACATAGAATTTTTTGACACTATAAAATAATAGCTTCAGTTAATGGCAGACAAAAGATTTCTATAAAGCAATTAATACTTTAAAATACTCAGCTATGGCAAAAATAAATCCAACTTCATGCATAACAATAATAAACTAGATTGTTTCAATTCATCATTGCACTGATTTTGCCTAGGATAGAGTTAATTTTTTTTCACAGTAGCTCATATGGTTTTGTATTTATAACCAAAATGGTTTGATAACACAGGGATGCTTTAGCCCTTGTTGAGCAGTGCTTACACAGAGTTAAGGCCTTTCTGTTTTTCACACCACCCGTCCCCAGCAAGTATGCTGGGGGATGCACAAGAATTTGGGAGGGGGCACAGCTGGGACAGCTGACCCCAACTGACCAAAGGGGTATCATCAGATGATGTGCTCAGCAACAAAAGCTAAGGAAAGGAGGAGGAAGGGGGGCCATTCAGTTATGGTGTTTGTCTTCTCGAGTAACTGTAAACATATGATGGAGCCCTGCTTTCCTGGGGATGGCTGAACACCTGCCTGCTGATGGGAGTGAGTGAACTCTATTTTGCTTTGCTTGTAAGCACAACTTTCTCTATTAAACTGTCTTTAGGAGTTTTCTCACTTTTATCCTTCCCTTTCACTCCCCCCAGCTCACTGCAAGGGGATTGCAGAAGAGCTGTGTGGTGCTTAGCTGCCTACCAGGGTTAACCCACAATGTCCCTCCAGGGCTTGTTTCGGGGGGGGGGGGGGGGGGGGGGGGGGGGGGTTGGTTTGGTTTGTTTTTCAGAAATCTTTCAGGATAACAAGAACCAGACAACCTGTTCTTTTTTACCAACAGACTCCTGTAAATCACTTGCAAAGAGGGAAGCACTGTAGAAGACCACAGAACTGTTTGTAATAGACTTTCCTTAACATTCTTGGGTTGCAAGTCATCAGGAAAATCTCAGTCTTGTATCTTCTAATATACTACCATCTAAAAGCTGGCTAGGAAATAAATCCACAAAGATACAGATAGAAGAGTACACAGACACAGTATATTCAGATACTTTCTGAAAAAAAAATATTCTGGGAAGTGATAATATAGGAAATATTGACCATCTGCAATAAAATCACTCCTGGGGAAGCAAATCCATTTCCATCAAAAGCATACCATGACCTAACTAGTAGCTAAAGAACTACTGTTTTATCCAGTGCGCCTTGATATTTTTATTTAACAGCATCCAGCTTCTCACTTTTGGAAGGCTTATGTCAGGTTGAATCTCTGTCATACTGCTACAAATATTATTTGTTGCACCTGCCAAGAAACATGCATGGACCCAATACCACTGTCAGTGTTGTAAGCTGCAATGCTGAACATTTAAAGCTTCCTATTTTCATTTTTACAGGAAAGCAAGCTCTTATAAGAAGTTTAGGGCTTAGTTTGGAAGTTTAGACAAACACAGGAGAAAGGCTCCATGATGTCCTACATCCATTCATTATGGTCCAAAAGAACAGTGACTCCAAACTGCAAGTAAAAGTAATTCTTAACATGTTGTAAAGGTCACATAAATTAAACAGTAATACATCAAATCAACTCTTTTTTTCTTATGACTCCTTCTCTTCACTTTTGTATTTTTTTACCCAGTGTCATTCATAGTTACTTGCTCTAGCCTATATTGTGAACATTCATTGGTACATTCACAGCTACACCTTCTTTTCCTAACATTTTCATTTTATCCCTTGTGCTTCTTTTAGTCCTTTTCCAAACACTTGTTTGAGAAAGGCAGGCTAGCATAAGAATATAATGTCAATGAAAGTGTTATGTTACTACCAGAATGTCAAGGATCTTTTCTCAGTTTCAGCAGCAAAAAGCCAGCTACTTCAGTGACTGAAGTGTACTTGCTGAAGATATTCACTGGTGTCACTCAGAGTACAATGTGACATATGTATTTAAAGTGTATATTATCATATTTAGAGAATAGGGATTAAAACTATAGGGATTTTTTTCAAAGTGATGAGAAGCACAGAACTATGATGCTATAAAAAATATAGATGCACACATTAGCAAAACTTTGAGAAAGTGTCAAGCAATGATTTCCTCCCTCTCCTTTAAACACTATTATAAAGTAAAATAGAGATATCATCTGTAATAGCTGTTACATGAGTCAAGATCAAAGAACTCAAGTGTAAATTTTTATGTGACTATGAACAAACCTTCCAATTTGCAATGTCTTCATCACATTACTCAGTGCAATTCTTCAGAAAGACAGCTGTATGAAGGGGAGGTGAGGGGGGGAGAAGTCACCACAATCAATACACCAGCTCTAGAAGACAGATACTTGTTTAAAAATATGGCCATACACTGAATATGATACAACATAATTTTCACACTGTTGAAAGTTTTGAACCTTTCTGGCAACCTGGGAGGTAAGACTTTAAAACGCAACCAGACAATGAGGTCAGCAAGAAGTCATATCACAGATCGCTTAGATCACAGCAGCAGCACTGCTGCTGTAATTTCCATCTTCTGTCCTGACAGGTGCTGCACATGTGTCCCTTCTTCTGACCTGCAACTGGACAGCAGCCTCTTCAAAGCCTCCCTCCCTCAGTGTTTTGGCAAATCCTGTTCTGCAACTTTTCCCAATTAATTTGGAAATTTTCTTCCCCAAAAGCTCTATTTATGCAAACTGCTGAAGTCTGCTGCAAAGGCTCATCCATGACAAGATATGCAAATTTTGTTCCCAGTATCAACCTCTGTAACCACCTCTTACTCTTTTCATAAGCAAGTTTATTTTATTCATTATCTTTTAGAGAACCTTCTCATTAGGAAAGAAACACCAGTTCTATAGAATAATATTCTGGAAATAAATTTGTGACTTATGGTGTCACCTGGACTGCTTTATCTTCCTAATTTAGGGGATATTTTTCATTGAGCTATTACATAAAGATAAATTCTTTCTCATGGGACTTGAATGGAAATAAGGAAGATTTAACTACTAACTTGGCAAAAAGGATTATAAAGGAAGACAAAACATGGGTATACTAACACAAATATGTAATTTAGGCGAAGGAGGACAAAAAGAACACATGACAGCAAGTCAGAAAGGATGAAGAAGGTGCTGTATTAGTCATCTATCAAACATCTCTAACATCTGTACATTAATGGAAAAAATGCAGTAGCAAACTGAGAAGATCTTGAAGTCTTTTGTTTTAAAAGTTGAAAATCCAATCATAAACACAATCTAGAGCTGGTGAAGTATGCCACAGGACTGGAAGATTATGTGCAGGAAAGACAGAAGACCAAAGGATGGAGTAGTATTTTGAAAAAACACTATACAGCACAAACAAAAGCTGTTCTAGTGCAAAAGTGGGATAGGAAAGTAAAGAACAGACTTTGGCTAAGTCACTGTCACTACATTCAAAATATAGGGAAGCAAGCATGTAAAAAATATAAAATATATTGTATTGCTAAATATAAGTATATAAAGAAATATAAAGGAATAGCAGGCAAAGAAAGGGGTAAAATAGACAGTCGTGGCACAAAATGAGAAGTCAGACACATCGAGGGTGAAATAATTCTGTCAGACCAAGACTAAAACCTTTGGTTCAATAATCAGTGGAAAAATAGTGCTTTTATGGGTAAAATTATGAAAGAGAATTCAGTGTCTATTTTGAGCAGCATTGCTCCTAAAAGTAAATTTAGGGCAAGTAGCTAGTACAATTAATATTGGCAACAAGATGTTATGATCTCAACATCAAACAGGAAAAAGTCAGGATAAAGATTAATTGAAGAACATCAATGAGAATGGCCAGTCTTTGCAATCCTTTTAGCTGTGTAACAAGCAAGTTCTGCAACTAAGATCCATAAGACATCAGTGAAATCCATAAACAATTCATTGGTGGGAAGTGATGTGAACTCCTGAAGGGGATGGAAAGACACTGGATAAGGTGTGCAGCTGTAAGAAGGCAACTCAGTTAAGATATGGGGCCTTTGTTCAGTGGCAAGACATTTAGAAAACCCAGCAACCCAGTATTGGCGTGCTCATGTGTTGATAAAATAAAACCACCTCAGCATGGGAATCAGGCTTGCTTCAAGACCACATACTTTGCACTGCAAATTATAGGTTTTTAAAGCACTGGGGCCTAATAAATTTACTAATGTATTTACTAGTTTTTTACTACTAGTAAAAAACATGAACTGGCTGAAGCAATTTCAGAATAATTATTCATTCTCTTATTTAAAAATATATTTTCCACTCCAATTCCACTCTAAATCTTTCTAAATTTCTAAATTGAATAATTATCATGCCTTGTGGACAGAGAAAAATCAGTAAATGTCAACTATCTTAATGCTAGTGAGGCATACAGATCACAGAATATGAATTAACAGCATCATCTGGACCCAAAAAAATAAACTATAAGGAGGTTTTATATAAAGGTTTATTACCTGTAAGAAAAATAAAGTATATCTTCTCTACTCAGGCAACACCAGAAGGACTTAGCTAAAACAATAAATATGGTTTTGAACACCACAGCTTAAAAGAGGTGTGAAGAAGCCAGGGTAAAAGAGGAGTCGTGACTATCCTGCCACAAGTGAAAAACTAGTGCCATTAGGTCAAAACAGAAAAGCAGGTGAGAGGGCAGAACAAGTTACAATTTTCAAATATGAAAGTCTTCTGTAAAAGAGACAGGGGATAATCTATTATCCGTATTTACTGAACATGACAAGAAGTAATGGTTGAGAAGATTTATAGCTAGGGAAAAAAACAAACAAAAATCCCAACACAAACCCCATCCCAGTGAATGATTTTTTATTTTTTTTTTTTGTAACTGTTATGATAATTACATCTACAGACAGAACTAGCACACATTTACATAGTACAATTCATCTCTTAAGACCATCTTGGAGATTAACTTCCCTTTCCACATTTATCTATCCTTAATCTTGTAAATGCTATACCCAGAAGACCAATCCTGAACTTCATTTTATTTACACTTAAAAAAAAAAAGTAATAAAAGGCTACTATACAGTACGTACTTCCAGATTTTTCACTTTCACATATTAACTGAGCAAAGTAGGACCAAATTATTTGAGCCAATCTTAATCATATAGACCCTGTTTTGTGAAATAAAAGTAATAAAAATGTCTTGCTAACCTAGATTCAACATAAAATAAGTAATATTTGCAGGCTGGCTTCCACAGCCCTCTAGGGATCAGACATAATTTGAAAAACTAAATGCCTACTCATATTTTGTTTAGCAGCAGCTCACTGTACATTTGCTTTTTTAGAGTTGTCACTTTAGACTACTGGATTTTCAGAAGTACCTTTTAACATCACTGGAAACAAGAAACACAGCTCAAGGGCCTAAACACACAATAGTTAATGCTTATATACCCGCTGTGTCTTCAAGGGAAAGAAGATGGAATAATCCCAAGTATGCTGAAGAAATGCTGTCAGAGAGGAAAAATAGTATGAAAACTGTAATCACGTTGCTATTAAGGATGGCCTGTCTCCAGTATAATGCTTTGATTCTTTTCAATATTTCAGCCATTGCAGACAGCACTTAGCTCTAATGTGATATGTCATTTATCATGAAATTTAAAACGTTATGTTTCCAAAGTTATTTTGGTGGAAAGAGGCAGAGCAAACAAACCAATATTTTTAAACATAGATTAAAAAACATAAAAAAAAAAAATCAACATTTTGTTAAATTAGTAAACTGATTCTTCATCAGCCTTGAAAGGTCTCAAGGAAGTTATCTTCCTCTTCCTACTTACAGACTAAGTAGAATGAGCACAGGTAGTGGGTGGGGTAGGTGTTCATTATTTATAATTCCTGAAGCTCTTCAGTGATGCTGAAGCCCTTGCTGCTCTGCAATCAACCAGGCTGTGCTCAAACAGATAGGACAGTACCTAAGCACACTGTTGCAACCTAAAACCCCCCATTACTTCATATACCTATTAATAGCTAATAAGTGATATATGATAAAATCTGACTTTACCATTATTTACATTTTCATAATTAACATCCACTATATGCTGAAAACTATCCAGGAACTACAGCTGTACAGCATGAACACTGCTGATAGCACCAAATATTCATATGAGGTCCAAAGCATATCATAAAATCCATGGTTTAAAATGAGCAAGAAACTGAATAAATACGAGAAATAAAACCTATTTGTAAGAATATGCAAAGGATTACAAAGTATCATAAACTATCCAAGAAGTACCTGAATGCGTGTACTAACACCTAGACTTAGTCTGGCTTTATAGGTAACTGGTTATATTTGCTACTCAAATTAGGTCTATCAAAGCTTAACCAATTTTTGTGCATCTTGGTGATAACAGCTTAGGAAGAGCATACCTGAAAGAAGTACCACAGTACTTAGCCACCCACTAGAACAGAAATTTTACATGCTTAGCCAGAATTCACATACTTTCTTTTAAAAAGTTCTACATTTCAGCTACATAATAAAATTTCTCACAGAGGACTTCAAGCTCCTTTTAACCTGTCACAGTGAACCCCAGTCTTGCTCACAAACCCCAGGATTTTAAAGTATTCAACTTTTATTTTGCTATATTACGTTGTACAGATGAAAGTCAAAGATCCCCATTTTGAAGTAAAAAGCAAAGAATGCAAGGAGTATGTCCTAAGCAAAGTACTCGACATGTAAAAGGAACACCAAAATACCAGCACCGGCATAGCACACAAAGTAGGTGATCAAGTTCTGAGTAACGGTTGGGCAATGTGGGATGTAAGAAACATTACAAAAACATCCCTTTTAATCTGGAAAGCTTGTGAAGAGAAACATACAGGATAACACAATAAACATTAAAATTTCAGGAGTAAAATATGTGGATTAAAAAAAAACAGAAACGAAAGTTTGTAATTAGATCTCCCTTATAATTTTAATGTATAGTCTTACATTTTTATTTAATAATTCTAAAATATTTGGCATTGTTTGACTTACAACCCTGTAGCATTTTTAGTGAGATAGCATACTGGTATTTTATTAAAGATGTAATTCTACATATTGCTTTGGATATGAACATTTCTGCTTAATGCACCCTGAAGCAAAAAGTGCAGTTAAGTACTTCCTAGGTAATAAGAATGATCAGCTCAGCGTATGTTCTCATTTTGCACTTCTCTTCTAGGACATGCTCTGATCACATGTATTGTATATATAATTCATTCATTCCACCTGTCTTCTGCATTTCACTACTAAAGCGGAATGCTCATCTTGGTCTTTAAATCAATTAAATCAACTCCTGACAAATACTGACTGGAAAAATAATACTAAGAATTACGTGGGGAATGAAAATTACCCTTTTATTAAAATCTAGGTGGAAACCAACAAAATGTCTGAAAAAACTGGAAGTCCTGAACACAATACTGCTAAGCACAAACTAAGACAAAGACAGATGATGCTGATGGTTAACATCCAGTTCTTATCAGAAATACAGAGCCATTTTATTCTTATTTTCTGTTGAGAAATTGAAGTCTTGGAACAAACCTTGGTTAAGGACTAAGCTGGCCAAAGCATGTGAGGGTGATGAGTGTGTATGTATCTGCACACTTTGTTTAAAAACATTTTAAACATATTGTTTAAAACAATTTAAATGTGCTAAAATTTATACAGATGACCAAACCCTGTCAACACTAATGGAAATTAAACCCAAGTTTAAGTAATTGACAAAATGCTGGCATCTCCCACACATGAAAGCACATTAACAACTTACCAAGGCACTCAAACTTCTGTAGTTTAGCGCATCCTCCAAGACTGCAATACATAGTAGGAAGTGGCTTTTAACCTTCCCTGAAGGCAGACTCTTTCCCTCTAATTAGAAGGATGGCATCAGAAATCTACTGACAATGAGGAGCTTCTGCAGTGCTGTCCAGCCCTGCATCTTAAGGTTCTTCAAATGCATGCCTCTTACGCATGAACAAATATAAAATATTTCAAGCATGACCTAACTGACAAAGCACCTGACTGCTGCTGTTAACCTAAATGCCTTTCAGAGAAAGTACACACAGAAGGAGGCACTGTAAATTAACTCTTATTTACCCTCCCTCGGGATTTTTGGGGGGGGTTGTTTTTTTTTTAAATGAGGAGCACGAAAGACTCTCCTATGGTCTTTTCAAAGTGCAAAAACTGTCTCCTTCTTGTGGAAAGCAACCAGGACTAACAGAAAAACAATAAAAGCAGGAGAGCTGATCTTTGTTACCATTCCTTTCACATGTAAATCAGCTATCACAAACTCCAAAGAGCCAGGACAGAGCTGTAACCTGGTCTAAGAGTACCATAAAACCACTGCAGTTTCTGAAGATTTCTTTTTTTTTTTTCCTTTGGCTGAGGAGAACTTGATTGAGTGCCATTGGACAGAGACAGTTCTAGAGACACAAGGTTTTAGTTTCTCGGAAATTTTTTCTTTCCTGCACAAGATATTGTGAAACTATTGCTGAATTACTGTTAAACCAGGGGAAAAAAAAAATATATAACATCTGCTAAGGCAGGACTTTTTGCTCTCATTTTTAAGGAACTGTGATTTCTTTCATGTTTCGTTTCATGAATTCTCTTTACTATACTCAAAAGTGACAACTTTCTCCATGTCAGTGTTTCACAGTGTGCTCTGCATCAAAGGCCATGGATATAAATCCATTGCAGGAAAACACAGTGCTATTTCTGAACCACATAGACAATAAAATTGTCTTATTTTTATATTCATACCTCAGAGAGAGCTTAAATTATTTCTACACTGTAAAAGGTAGGGAAGGAAAAAAGTCCTTCATTTGCACTGAATACATAGGCTTCTCTTCCTTTTCATGAGGAAACAGCCAAGTTCACTTTGGCAAAGGAAAGATCTTCTAACCTAACGCCAAAATGTAGATAACCTGAAATATCAGTGTCACTACTCTTATAAGGTTTCAATTTAAAAAGCATGTCCTGATTTGCCCTAAATATTTTAATCTCTCAAGGACAAAGCCATAGCGACAAAATCAGCCTGTTTCTGCAGGTGTCTGAAAAGAAAGTAAACCTATGTCTTGTATGTAACAACAGCACCCATGGTTCTTGGGATCCTGTACTTTTGTGACCTTTATGTCTTGTTTAGACTTTCTCTAGGCATTCAGGCCCTGAAACATGTCAGTTATATATAACTGCAGTTGTAGAGTAGGATTAATTTTCTTCTTTCACTGCCACAGCCTAGGTGCATGTTGCTTAGACTGGCTTGTAGTCACACTAGACATAAATAATTTTGACAGTCAGAAGAACACACTAAATTTATGACTTCCACAGCTCAGCAATCAACCAGATATGACAGTCTAACCCCAGAAACAGCATTAAAAAACATTTTTTCTTTTTGATCATCTAGACAAGGTTTGTGACAGGCACTTTTCTGTCTCCCCTTTATATACAGGATTTAACAGTTTCCAGCGTAAATAACATATTTACTTACCTACCTAAAAATTCTAATTAAATTATACACACTGGGATTAAAAGAAAAAAATGTACTATTCAAAGGTGTAATTTGCATAGAAAGCATGTAACGGATATGGCAACTGAGATGAACATGGTGACATGGGTTAGTGTGAGGTGTCCCTGCCCATGGCAGGGGGGGTTGAAACTAGATGATCTTAAGGTCCTTTCCAACCCTAACTATTCTATGAAGAAATTCCAGCAATTCCACTTCTTTCAAACACATGTTGTGAAATGGTACTATACAGAGTTCCAGGTGTTCCTGATTATAATCACAAAATCATTAATTTCTGTTTTCACAACCAGAAGTTCCACTGATTATTAAATAGGAATAATCAGTTTAATGGGCCATGTTTCCATTTCCCTCTGTAACTTCAATGGAGCCATTGATACTTCAGAATATTACATGTAAAACACTTTCCTAACTATCTACATTCTCTTTTTATCCCTTAAATTTATTTTACATCCCTCTTATCCACAAAACACTCTCTATAAATTCTCAACCACATGTCAACATAATTTCCGATCATATCCTTGGCCCAACCAGTATTTCTTCTATCATTGAATATCACTCCTCTTTTGCATATGGCCTGTTCCTTCATTTTCTGAAGGCTGGTGCAGTACATTCTCATGTGAATGAAGAGATACAACCTTGACAACACTTTCTCTCCAAGTTTCAAAATTCTTCTGTTCAAATAAGCCTTCACTCATTTCCTGAAATGGTTCAGGTATGCGCATCAATCAGCCCAAGAAACTCTGTTCCTCCACAACAACTACTGATTTATCACAGTTACATTTCTGCTTTTTGCACTGCATAAACACAACCACTATTCATTGGAGACTTTCTCTTTGGTAACTTCTGATATGCTACATCATCTTTCTATATACGTATTTGATTTGTTGCCTCTTTCCACGTTTCAAGTGAAGCATGCTGCCTGCCTTACAGTTTTTATAAGTAAATACATTTAAAAAAAAAACACAAATTGAATTTTAAAAATCTTTACAATATTTAACAGAGTCTACTTTTCCCCTCTTGAATAGTCTTTAAAATATTCTGCACTCAGTTTGAGTTAAATGTAGCCACATGAAAATTACAGTGCCAGGCATACACAAATGTGCATTCATCCAGAATAAGATGTTAAGAAGACGCGAGTTTGGTAAATAACTCGCTAGAAAGCTTTTTAAAACATCATTTTTACAGACCATTCACTGGTTACTTGAAAATGACAGAAAATACTGTTTAATGACTAAATACTGACTATACTTTTCAATGTAAGAAAATTTACACTCTACCAGGCCTAGGAACTGTAGTTATAGAAAATATCTCTGTTAAGCCTAGAAAAATCATAGAACGATATAGGAACTGGTTTTATATGGATTGAAAAAGCTACAAATGATATTTTGGATTTATTATTATATTTGTCATTATTTATACAAATACTGTTTAGAGTCATGCCTTATGCTTCACACCTTTCTATCAAAAAGACTATGTCACATATTTACTCTGGTCTTCCTTGTAAGGGAATGCCATGTTAATTCACTGGAATGGGCAATTGCAATTCTTTCTTTAATTCCCCATCAACTTTAATCTTGTGGGCAAAGTGTACTATAGAAGACACCAAAAGATACAGAAAGAGAGAGAAGCAAGTATGTTAAGTGTCAAGAGAATTCGACTGGGATCAGAAGGAAAAATTCTATCACATCATCACATACATGCACAACACTGCTTAAATTCTGTATGTTATTACCTTCATGTTATGATTCATCTTTCCATTCCTCTTGATAGGCAATGGAGTTTTATCTCTACCTAACCCAGCTAACCGCAATCAGAGAACTCACACAATCTCTAACCATCCAAAAGGAATGCTTCAGCTGTTGACTGATTTACTGCAGTCAGGAGGTGGCACAGTATACAACTGTATGCCCAGATAGAGACTGCTTATTAAAAATCGCATTCAAGTGACAAACATTTTAATACATATATTAACACATATTTTGTTCTAACATCATTATATTTTTATTTTCTGTATAAATCTAGAAAGCATGTAAGACACAACAAGGCAGTATTGACCATGTGTACCGGAAGTGATGGAAGTATTTGACATTGCAAGAGTATTTAGTTGGAATACTGCTTCTATTTAAAAGATGAGATTTTTAATGGTTCTTCTTTGATACTCATTTTTATTTATAGTACTTCCTCCTGCAGCTGGGAGGATATACTATCAAAAATACTGTATTTGTGTGTGTGTGTGTGTGTGTGTTTTGTGGCTATAGTACAGGACTGAAATTCAAAATTTCAGTCTGTATTCTAGCCCTGAGGTAATAGCACTTTTAATTTTTATAAGCTTGCATACCCCTTGTCTGAAAAAGGTTGTTATTATAACTCACAAAGCTATAATTTGCAATTGATCTTTGCAATTGACTACAAAATATTTGGATGTTATTTGGACCAGACTACAGGAAATGTCAAAAAAAAATAAAAAAAAATCATCCTTTCTTTTGAAAGAATGAGAACAACTGGCTTCAGTAAAAGCAGGACTGACATCTTGATTTTCTTTCCAGCTATTGACAGGGAGTAGTATTTTTGCATCTAGAAACTTCAGCGTGACTGGATGTCAGAGATAAATAACTAAACAAATATGGAATATCACATAGAAAAATCTTTAGGAAATTGAGTGAGAATGTGATCTGTACTGATTGCAGAGATCTACAAGCATTATCTTCAAAAACCCAGGTATCAAACTAGTATTCATTTAGTGCAGAAACAAAATCACTCATCTTGCTGAGTCCCAATGAAAATATCAGTAAAATAAACAGCATTCCTGTGCTGTTATTGCTTTGTTGGATGCAGGCTGGTATGAATTTTCCCCAAGCCAAAACTAGAAAATAAAATGAAAAACAAGAATGCTAGCACAGACCTTGGCTTTCTGTTAAACATTACAGAATGTTGAAGTGAATATTGCCTTGAGCTAGCTAAGTATTAAAGTATTCTACAGAGATTTAACACACTAATATAATAAAAATCTATTGACAATTACCTCAAACTAGTTGAGTATTTAAATATTCTACACAGATCTAATGCATTACAGACTGAAAATCTATTTCTATGTAGCAATTATAGCAAATTTTTGTTAAGATTTCTCAAATCAATATTTATAGTAATGCACTTGAAAAGATTAAAAAAAAATAGAAGAAGATGAAGCAGCAACCAGAGAGAGAGTTGTCCTGTGCATGACTTGGTTCACTGCTTTACAGTCACTATAAAAATTCAGACATATATATCTATCACCAAAGCAAGGTATTTTGCTGGTAGGCATAGAAACTGGACTAGAAAAAAGGATACCTCCTGGTTTAATGTAATTATCCTTTTGCCACAAGATGGCACTAAAAGATTAAAAATATCTGCATTTCAAGGTTCCCATCTGAAACAATGAACAAAATTTTCAGGAAATGTTATACATTTGGCTTTCTATTTGGTTAGCAAATTATGAACATCATTCTGCTTACTTTGACATCTGCTTACTTTGACAAACTGCTGAAATGTGAAGGCTTACCAGAGTTAATTAATATGGAGAAAATAAATGTTTTACTAAAGCTTAAGTTTCCTACAAATTGCAATGAACAAGCAATGAGCATTTAGTACAATATATTTCCTTTCAGAATACGGGAGTAAGAACATGTGCAAATGTATGAATAAAAACTAAAGCAGACACAAGACAAAGTAACTCTAAACCCATCAACAATTTTCAGTCTTCCCTAAAGGAAAATTTATCAAAGTTCTACAACATATGTGTTAAGAATTATTCTTTTATGTCACTTAATTTTACCTCCCAACTGCAATGAAAAAAAAAGAGAAAAGTTGATCTCAAATTTAGTGAACTCTGAAAAGAGCTGTCGTACAGAAGGTGTGAAATACTGACAAAATTATATTTCTAGCTTATAGGATCGCTCATTGTCAAATGAAAGCTCTTCTAGTCCCACCACAAAACATCATCCTTCTCAAAGAATAGTACTGTATGATAGGAAAAGGTCAGAGTGTGCTAACTGCACAAAACCAAAACGAAACTTCAAAGACTTCTGGGGGATAAAAATTTTCAAATCATAATTACTTCACTGGCAATTATTTCATGTACTATGTTTCATTTATCTGTCAAAAAATACAACAAAAACATTTGAAAATTGTTCACAGCCTTCAGCCAGAAACCAAGCGGAATATAAACCTACTAATTCACCAGCAGATTTCTTTAAGTCACTATAACTGTTTCCTTTAAGGAGAAAAGGCCCTGAACAATGTCAAGATTAAAAAGAACTATATTTGCATCAGCATTATCCAGATCTTCATTGACAGTATTTCTGATTGCACAGAAACATGTTATCTTCAAGCATTTTGTTCTGCACTTCATTTTAGCTCATATATTTTAAAGCACTAATGGATTACCCTTGACAAGTCAGTGCTTGATTACACATTAGAATCGAGATTAATTCTGTTTACTGGCATAGAACTGAATTTAATTCTTTAAAATATTCTTTTCGGGTTTGCAGCCATCATGTCATTATGACACCACATAATGTCATGATTTTTTTCATGTTACTGTCCTAGTAACCAATTGTCCACTTTTAATCCACTATAATGATATTAAAATGTCTTCTAAACTAGCCCAGGAATCCTTTTTTTAAGTGCTGAGGTATCAAGATTTTACCTGCGTGCCCTTTTTTGAAAGATAGATTTTAATATTCTAGAGCTAGAAATGGACTTTAACTGGAATACCCAGAGTCACACCACTAAAATTACATGATAGTCATACAAGACAAGACTGTCTGGGTGCTTTTCCAGAGACTGAGCTGGAACTTTTTAACTGGCAGCTGTGGGACTGATCCACCTAAGGCTGCTTTAATTCCATTAGACCTGGCTTTAACAGATGGTCCAAATGGCAAACACCTCCAACCCTATGTACACATGCACTTACTAGTTGGATTTTGATGGCTGCAGCCATGGAGGAAGGAAAAGGTGGGTATTTCCTCTCCTGAATGTAGTTAAACCAAAATCTGGCAAGAAAGCATTGCTGTGTCAACACAGGTGTTTGGTCCTTTAGAAAGTTGAACTGCTCTGAGCTTTACCATTTCTGTTCAACTAAGTGGTATTGTTATAAATGGAAACCTGAAAGACACATTGGTAAATGGCTCTTTGTAAGTTCTGCTCTAGAATACTAGTATAACAAGAATAATTTAAACCCCTGGATGTATTTAATTGTAATTACAGTGTTACTTTAAAAAAAAAAAACTTTGCATTTCAGAACTTAAATAACTGATTTCTCCTTCAATGTCACAAACTTCTAGGTATCCAATTTAGAATAGATCAAGCCCAGTGACCCTTCTAATTCACATCACGGATTTCAAAGTTCTTTTTTGGAGATTTATGCTTATCAAAACTTTTATGGGATTGTTACTACAATACACTACGTCTTAGCTAGTCTTTCATTTCTAACTCTCATTACTCTGACCTCAAATAAAAATCTAGAGGAAAACAAGCCACAATTAGGATATATTTCCTAATAGCACACATGTTTCAGAGTGGGTTCAGATACCTTGCCAGTCAAGGATAAAAAGCAGAAATCATAGAATCGTAGAATGGCTTTGGTTTGAAAGGACCTTAAAGACCATCCAGTTCCAAGCCCCTATCATGGGAAGGGACACCTTCCACTAGATCAGGTTGATAGTTTTGTCTCAGTTTTCCATTCTGTACATATATTTCACACACATATTAAAATTTTAGAAATAAGATCAGTTTCTTCTGATCATCAGAATGATTAACGACTGCCTAAATAATATAAATGAATTTAAAAGTAGTACATTTCCACCTTAAATAACATTTTCTCAAATTAATCAGTCAAATCAGGGTACTACTTCATTTGAAACTATTTAAGAAGAGAAATTTGAAGGAATCATGTAAGCAATGCAGAAATATATATTTAAGAAGAACACTGTTAAGAGATGAAAATCCATCTGTCCGTATTTGCACATCTGCCATTCAGACGTAACTACCAGGAAAAAGTAGATCTAGTAACACATAATACATATGCTTTTAAGATCTTAAGCACAAACTGTCAATAAAATGCCCCACGTATTAAGTCAAGGAGAGAACCAAATGTATCTAATATGCCTAGGGCTGAGTTCACTCATTTCAATCAAGATTTCAGCTTCAGTGGTATCTTGACCATACTTTCACTCAAGGGAAAGAACACATCTCAGCACACTAATGACAGAAATAAACTCTGTCCAACAGAGAGAAAAGAATCATACTGCCCTAGGATGGTACTCATAATAGCATTCTGTGTCCTGCTCTTTTAAGGACACTACAGGTTCCTGCCAAAAGCCTGTGGAAACTATTCCAATGGGAAGCAGAATAGAAGACAAAAATACTATTTAAAACTCAGCCTTGGGAAGTGGGAAGCAGCAGGGAACTGGGATGTATGTATGCTTAAGCAAATCTCAAACTATCTTTCATGTCATAATGTTGTCTTCCCTCTCAAGTCTTAGAAAACTTTTTTTTTTTTTCATTTAGCTGAAAAAAGACTGGGCATATACAGTAATTCATTCATGAATTGATGTCATTATTACTTACCATGACATGGTGACATGTCATAATGACATTATTACTTACCATTTAATACAGGACTGTTTTGGTTAAAGACTGTTGATAAAATGGTTGACTGCTGTTGATCACTGCCGAAACTCCCCTTATTCTATGACAGAGATTTTACAGATTCTGATGTTTATAGATCTTATTCTTGCGGGGGGAAGCTTTTTGATGTTTTGGGGTTTTGAGTTTTTTTGTTGTTGCCTTAAATCACGTGTTTTTAACTGTAGTTCATTACTAGATAAGCCAAGGGTTGGTTACCATGATTAATTAGTCTTGGTTTCATTTTTAGCAGAAAGTGATGAGGGCAGGCTAGTATCTCTACATAGCTTTCTTTGCAGGATAAAGATTAAAATGAAAGAAAAAATAAAAAGAATATAAAATACAACAGTACTGACATGCAAAAATCATAGAATCATAGAATGTTTTTTGGTTGGAAGGGACCTTAAAGATCATCTAGTTCTAACCACCCTGCCACGTTAGATCAGGTTGCTCAAAGCCCCAGCCAACCTGGTCTTGAAAATTTCTAGGGATGAGACAGCCACAACTTCTCTGGGAAACCTGTTCCAGTGCTTCACATAAAGAACTGCTTTTTCATGTCTAATCTAAACCTATCTTCTTCCAGTTTAAAACCACTCCCCCTTGTATTATCATTACATGTTCTTGTAAAAAGTCCCCCTCCAGCATTCTTGCAGGCCGTTTTTAGGTATTGGAAGACTGTTACAAAGTCTCTCTTGAGACTTTTCCAGGTTGAACAAGCCCAACTATCCCAGCCTACCTTCATGGGAGACACTCTAGCCCTCCACTCCCTACTAAATGAAAAAAAAACGAATCAAAAGTCTTCTATACTGACAATGAAAATATGAATTATAGCATGATGTAAATTTTTCATGAAAGGTTATTTGCATAATTTGTTATTAAAAATTATTCTTACAGGTGGAAAGAAAATAAAAGCTGAAATATTGTCAGCCTTCTGCTTCAAAATGGTTTAGGATTTTTTTTATTTTAAACATATTCTGTTGGGGAACGAGGGGTTTGTGCTTTGTGGTTTGTTTTGGGGGTTTTATTTATTCTATTTTTGGTGTGTATTTTTTTTGCAATTATTTCTAACTTATAGTTGTAATGAAAATCCTGGTCATCTTCTGAGTATCCTGAACATTAAAAAAACAAACAAAACCATCCCAAAACCACATTATTTTAAGAATTAAATGTTGCTCAACTAATTAGCATATATACACTTCTAGTGAATGTATTAAAATCTTCAATGTAGAGAAATCAATGACATTTCAGTCTACTTTTAACTAATTTTTGGGTGACACACAGATAAAATATATCTACAGGTCTTCAAGAAATCTTATGTATCATGGAACAGAGATGAACCCATATAGAAACTTTTAGATTCATACCCTGTCCTATATGTTTAGGCTCAGATAGTTCTCTAATAAAGAATGAAACATGAAAACATGATTATAAGTGCATGTATTTTTAAAAAATACAGAAAACCATCTGAAGATTGGAAGAATCCCTTTTTATTTCAAATTAAATATAGTAATACTATCCACAGCTTTCAAGCAAGACTAGAAGAAGGTTAGGTACACATTTCTCCACTTTCTTATTCTACCAAAAATACAGAAAGATATATGGAGAAAATATGACAGTACAGTCCCAATTCATAATTGAAGCCCATATGCCTCTCAAGGCTGTATCTGACAGCATTTTAAGGTCTAGTGAAGGACAGTATCGTTAAAAGAACATTATAAGAATGATAACTATATCAAGAAGAAAAAATACTATACCTAATAAACCACATGACAGAGTCAAGGAAATTTCAATGTCATGAGATAGGAAGTGGTCTCTTTTTTTCCCACCTTTCATAACCTATTTTCAAAAGGGTGTCCAGATCCCTTTTTAGGAGACTTCATCTGCGGTAGCAGTACCAGTATGAAGACCTCTGCAGGGTTCCAGGAGCCTTTGCCCTAGACAGTCCACTGCCCCAGGACAAGGGACAGAGGTAGGGGTGCTAAGACTATGAACACAGCAACATTACTGATATTGACCAAGTCTTGTATCTTGAACATTATGTGCACTTATGGTTCCAATTCCATTCACCATACAAAAGGCATGGGGAAAATGGCAGATGACTACTTGTAAGAGAGAAATTTATGCATTTATGGGATACTTTCTCTTAGGAATCTTAGAAGCAGGATAAACTTGACATCCTTCCTCTGTTGTGAACATTATGTCAAATAATTAATTACAAATACTCTAGGTTCCTACCTCTTTTCTTACCTTCATTTACAAACTCAAAGATTTTGTGCATGTATTTTGTTTTATATGTAAAATATGAAACATTTTCAAGAAATCCTACATACAAAACTCTCATGATTCTAGTGGAAGTAAAAATGAGGTGTGGACCTGTGATACTCAGAGGAACCAATGACAGAAGGTATAGCATCTAAGTTTCCTAGACACAGGCATATCACTGCTTTTTTTGTGCTTACTATTAGGATAGCATAACAATTAATAAGATAATATTTTCATTCATTAAACAGGTGTAACTATCATGTGAACAACAAACTGTGGTAGACACAAGCACGCAGTAACAGTTCAGTCACATATATTTTTATGTTAATTTTGAGAAAAAAAATTAACTGTCCCATTGGACACTACATTTTGAGCTTTGATTACAGAACTGAAAATTACATTAGTATCTATTTTTTACGTCTTAAAAAAAATGGATATTATAGCATTCCAGAGTTCAAGAGGATTGTATTCATTTTTAAGGATCATGATATGACTTGGCTAAGGGATGGTACATCATGTTCTTTAGGCAAGCACTGAATACAATACATCCAATCTGTAATGTGGCAGATGATGGAGTATTAACAGAAAAATCATAAACCATACATATATGTCTCACATATTATGCACTTCTTCAGAAGAAAATATATTTTTTTTATTTTCTGTAAAACACAGAAGAACACAGTTCTAGGTTTTGAGGAACAGAATTCTGGAAATACCTATTTTCAGTTCATTTTTTGAATTGTCATCTTTACAGAAACACACACACACATGCTCTTTTCTTTACATGATGTCTTACTGTTTGAAATATGACTCAAAGTTCACTCTGAGTTACAATTCATAGATACCATAGTGAAGTTACAAATAAAAAAAATGTTATGTGAAGAATGATGTGCATGTGGGAACAATATTAAAAAGGACACCTGTCATGTTGCTTTTCATTATAGCCCGTTAGCTTTCTAAGTCTTTGTATTCCCCTGATGCAGACTGTTGGTACAGAGATAATACTTCACACTTCCAACTAGCAGACTTGAGTTTATATCCAAGATCAGATGCCCTGTGACAGTACAAGCTGGGGAGTACCTCTGAGATACTGCTAGAGCTTTATCCCTCCTGTTGGACAAGCTTCTTTATAAAAAAAAAAGTGATAGATATCATCTATTCTATGAAAGTAAAGGCAAGAAATGGTAGTGGGAGCTTAAAGAAAAAGTCCAGTAATAAAAAGTTGATATAAATTAAAGGAGAAATTGTACTTTGCTTGCTAGAATGCAATCCCTGTACATGACAAAGGTTTTCCCTGTTTTGCCCCTACTGCACACATACACTTGAAGTAACTGGCTCTGACATTTAGTAATCAAGAAGACTGCATGTATAAAGAAATACGTATAGAGCTCCAGCTGGCAGATTTTGGCAGATCCTCCACATACTAAAAATTAGACTAATAAACTAGTAAGCAACCTATAAGCTCAACAGCTCTTTACTTGGGTAGTGTTCTGGCTTCCCACCAGATGAAAACAGAACAAAGGTAACACTAGTGCTCAGCCTATTTGGTTTCTTTTTCTGTGTGTAGTAATACAGCCTGATAACTGTAACGCACTCAGCTCCTAGAGATGAGGATTATTTTCTATTGTTCTGTTGTACAGCTGCTAACCAACACAAACAGGCAAGTTAGGGAAGTCACCATGCCAAAGACTCACAGCCGAAGAGCTGTAAATTTAGGGAGGAAAAAGGATGCAACATTCAACATAGGAGTTCCTCTAGGCCTGAAAAGAGATTTAAGGAATATTAGGTCAAGCCAGAATTCAGAAAACCATTGTTTCTTCATTGTTTCTTGCTTTCAAGTTTTTCCTGAAGTTGAATGGTAGAGGAAGTATAACCTGGGGTTGTGTTTTTTGTTTATTTGTTTTTGTTGTTGTTGTGTTGGTTGTTTTGTTGTGTTTTTTTTTTTTTCCTGTGGTGGTGGTAGTTTCTTTGTTTATAGTTTTTGGTTTATCTTCAAAAAGCAGGTGTTTGAGGGTACAGCAGGATGGGCAGCATGTGCATTGTCAACCAAGGTTTTAGTGAACTGTACCTTTAGTCTGCATGCGCTTTCATTGATAGCTGCATACCATTCAGAGTAATTGAGAATGTGCTATGGTATGGCATTCTTATGTGCAGTGAAGTCGCCCTTCATAATGTTTCAGTTTGGCATATTTAAACTGCTTGTAAGTACTGAAATTTTATTCCTGAATTTCAGTTTTCCTCTTTTATAATAAATGATACATCAATGAGTATGTTATAAAAAAGCCTATAGCCATTACAATGATAATATAGAATATATATTTATGTGATTCACTTAAGGCACTCACAGAATGTTTTTTAAGCCCTTATATACTACCCAAATCATAAGTGTTTCCCTTCCATTTCTGCCTATCACATAATATGAAAGAATTAACTGTACAACAGTTTTTTCACATCTATGAACAATGACGTACTGTGAAGTCCAATTATGACTGGTTTCAAGTGATAACAATGACTTAATTAAGAATAATATTATGCTAAGTCAGAAACTCCACTTCACTGCTACCACTCAACAATATTTCAACCTGAATTTGACCCCCTGCACTAGTGCAACCTAGTGGTGTGATAAGGTATAAAATCACTTTGCCCTGCACCCTGGCTGTAAATACGGTTAACAGCCATAGAAACTAAGTCACCTGCACAGAATTATCCAGATGAGACAGGCTCTCTTTCACTCACTTTCTTCTTGAGAAATCACGTTGAGATCAGGAAATTACTTTCTCAGAATCAGAGGTAGATATTATTTTCAAATTAATCTTTTCTGCCTTTTACATTTAATTATTTAACAATGAAAACGTAACATATTACTTAGCTGAAATTTGTATGAAAGTGTGAAGGTACAGATGTGTATCTCATTAATATCTTTACATTTAATTAATGATGAGCTCATTTGCTTTGACATATAACACTATTTTTATGCATTTTTCAACTACAGCTAAGCACAGAAAGGAACAGTAACCACAGTGTCTCCTGTGAGCACATTTCAGTATTTCACCAGTTTCTTCACAGATCCTTTGTTTATTGAGAACATGCAAGTACAAAGTTTTAGTATATCTACATTCATTTACTCTAATACAAAGCAAAAAGAGAATTTATGAATGTATAAGGTCTTATGTACAACCCCTTTCAGATATATTTTTCTATTTACTTTTCCATAAACTGTCACAAAGCATTATAAATTCAAGTTAAAATACCTGTATTATAATCATTCTTCAAACATTACAAAGTTCCTATCTACGTGTACAGAATCATCTTGACACCACACGAAAACAGACATAAAGCTAAACTAAAATTAACAGAAACTGCTACAGCAATGACCTCTTCATTCATACTTTTATTTAACTAAGTATTTAGAAATATGAGAAGATTCCCTCAGATGCAAACTAGATTACCAGTTTATAATGTAAGAAGTACTCCTCTCTTGATGTAAACCCATATTGACTCCAAAAAAGCTGTTTCTCAACTTTTGAGAAAGGTATCTTTTCAACTTGCCTTTCCCAGTTCTCTAAGTTCATTCTTTCAACTTCTCCTCTAAAATTGCAGTCTACTATTAGGTTCAAAAAGTAACCAATTAAAATAAAAGTTTGAGTAACTGGAAAATCAATAAATGCTTACATCAGACTCATAATATTCCTAGTAAATGGCAGGTTTTGAAAGGATTTAGATTCAGAAGAATGTTCCTGTCTTCCACTCCATGCTTTCCCCCTCAAGTAATATCAACATGTAAATGTAAAGTCTATTAGCTTAAGAAAAAACCCAACCACAAAAAAAAAAACGTTTTTTCCAAGCCTGCTTCCTTACACTGTGCACACATTCACACACTCATATATGCACATGCACACGCAAGTTGTATAATTCAAAAAATACCTTAAAAGCAATGGCTGTGCAGTTGGGGTAATACAGAGGCTTTTACTGAAAGATGATTACAGGCAACAGTTCCATTTGTGCGGAAGCAACAGAGATGATAGGTCAGTTTTAAAATGCTGGTGGCTATTTGTCACTGATTGCACGTGCAGATACATTCTCTTAAACTGAAGGACTGTTAGATTTTTACGGCTGCAATTAGTATCATGTACAGTATTAGCCGATTGCAAATTTCTAATGCACCTGACATTGCCATCAATAGTAGTTGGGAACACGGATTTAGCCTTGCATTGTGCTGCATTAATTTAATAGCACATCAAATATGGATTTTATTGCAGCAGTGACAATAAATGCTCACACTGGTGCAGATTAATTTTTACCTCCTTTCACCTTTTCCCTTCTCTCCCCCACCCCCTTTTACTGAAATCTCAAACCTGCCAATATTTTTCCCATTTGTGTGTAAATAGCTACATACAGAAATTTTAAATATTGCCTGAATGCTGCCTGCTATGCCTCTCCACAGGGATTTCCTTCGTAAGAAGCATTTGCCCTGAGTGTGTATAATCATTCTGAAATTCATTTCAGAGCAGAACAAATAGCAGCGAAAGCTGCAACAGACTTGCACAGGTATACAGAAAGTGAGGGCACATATGTGCATGTTTTGTGCTATGCTCGCAACAAACTATGAAACATTGTGGTTTTTTTTCAATTCTAGTGGTATTGTTCCCCCCCCACTGAATTTGCAAGAACTGAATACAGATGGGAACTGCTGCTCAAAAGCTAGCTTGTATAGTAGGAGGGAAAAAAAAAAATATATATATATAATATATATAAATATAGAATATATAGAATATATATAATATATATAAATGCTTAGTGTTTCAATCTTGAATAAATATGATACTGGTTTACTTTGAGGAGACAATACATAGCACTTATTTCCTATCCCTTGCCTCATTATTCCCAAAGCATTTTCATAAAATGTAAAAAAGTTGTATATGGCAGCACAATTCTATGCTTTGAATTAAACACCATACTGTTCATGCAATGGTAATAACAGCAGCAACTACAAAAAGCTTAAGAAAATCAAATTAAGAAAGGCTCCTACCTTTTATTCTGCTTCTGAGAAAGTGAAGTAGTATCCACCCGAATCAAACTGAAAAACGTGCTGTTAGGCTCCTTATTTTTATTTTTTTTTTTTTGCTTGTTTTCTCCAGGTATTTTCTAAGACTGATCCTACTTGGATCTAACTCAGGCTTTTTCTCCCAGCATCACGTAACTCTGGACAGCCGGAAACCAAAGCTAAGAGGGAGCTCTCCCCCTGACAGGCTCTCATTCGGAGCTCCTGATTAGGAAGAAAAAAAGACACACCACCACCACCACCACCACCACCACCACCATACACACGCAGCATGCCCAGACACGCACACTCGCACGCATACACACACTCTCCCTCCGAGTACGAGAACGGGAAAGCGAACATACGCTGCTGACGAAGCCACCGCACTTACCCTGGGAAGGTTGGAGACTAGGGAAGCGCAGGCTTTTCCAAGCACACAGTGATTTGCAAGTGAATGCGGTGGGAGGGTACAGCAAACGGAGGGTTTTTTGTTAAAGCCTGCATTCCTCCCTTCGCTGGCAGAGTGGTTCTGGGGTTTTGAAGTCTAAGGCAATCAGCCTCATCTGCTTAGCTTGTCGTAATAATAAATACTGAAAACACCACCACTTTTTGTGGTGTGTTTTTCTTGATTAAATATAACCACTTTCCTATACTACCAGTGATCTTACAGCAGTGTTCATATAATTTATGAGTATATATATATATATATATATAAAAAATTAGCATGGTGCCAAGTTAAATTACAACCTCAGACTGCTCAGATGAAACCACTGAGTAGCTGTTTTCTTCACTGAACTGCCTATGCTATTACATTTTTCCTCATGCATCACCAGTTTTATGATTAATATAAAACAATACAGGTTCATATATTAGGTATTCACATTTCCAGAAGTTATCTGAAAAAATAGCATTAGTAATCCCTGATTAATATTTTTTCCCCAGTTGATACTTGTGACGCCCATTTTTATTTCAGTTGCTGTATTTGTACTTCACGTTTTGCAATGTGTTTCTTTTCATCAAGTTAATCTGTGTTGGTTTCATGTTTCTAATACAGAAAATTGGATTTAGCACAATCCTTCTTGGATCATACCAAGTCCAATCCTTTCATTGTGATACTGTAGAGGGTTATGTGTACAGTAGTTAGGAGAGATTTAACAAAGTCACATAAGATTAAACCAATGGATGTCAGTATTGCTCTATCTAAAAAGCATCACAAGGGACTTTCTTTGGTTGTAAAAAAGTCTTCCAAAAAAAAAAAAAAGCTAAATTTTCTTAAAACAGGGTCTGAAAAATGTATTTGAGAGTCAGAAGAAACTAACAATGAAAAAGATTTTGTTATTAGGAAATCTAACCCAGGAATAGATAGATAACTGGCTGTTGTTAGGCTTGTTTTCAGCTGTGAACTGTAAGTTAAAAATACAGTTAAAAAAGAAAGGCAAGAACCCTATCATGCTTGGTATTAGTTCCTAGTGTAACCAACTGCTGTCATGCTGCCATTTCCCCAGATCTGTGACCATCAGCAGGAATGGAAATGACCACCACCTAAGCTCAACCTTGTGGCGGATGAGCAAGTCAGCATTTAAGTAACACACTGTACTAGCACGTGAACACACCATCTGCAAATAGAAGCAAAGCAGCAAAATGCCAGAGGGTGTGGGGAATATCTTTTTACTACTGTATATGAAATTATTTGGAATTGAAAAATTTATCTACCGTGACAGATTTTTACTCTTTCAAGGAAAGACAAGTTCATTAGCTTTGGCTGTCCCTGGACACATACATAATGCACATCTGTGAAAAAAAATTCCACTGCTTTCCTTCTCCATTTACCATAGTCATATCAATGTAAAAAATTATAATTTTCATGTGTCCATTTGCTCCTGGTTTCCAGAGACTTTCATTCTCAGTCCTTTCCCAGGAAAGGAGAAGACTGCAAAATCTAACTCAAGCTTCCTTATCTCTGCTACCATTTGACGTAACACTATGTAAAGATACATTCACAGTTCCCAGTGATCCATGTTGAATTGACAATTTTGAGACATCTGTGCTGTCTTCCAAGTTTACCCATTTATTTGTGCAAAACTGAAAGCATAAAGTTTATTTCACATTGTTTTTATTTCACATTTGTTTCATTTCACATTGATCTAACAGTAAAGATCATGGAATGTTCTCTTCTGGCTGTACCAACTGTGCTTCTGCCTCTTAAAATATCAGATCTAGGCTTGGGCCCAATAGTAGAAACCTGAAGATTGTCTTAGAATAAAAGTTGCACCTTCAATATGGTAATACACAAATTAAATTATAATGAGAGGATACACAAATATGAGGAAATGTGTACACACGGCTGCCAAGTAGCTCTTTGAATCTGGACTGCTTTTTGGATGATGAACAAAATATTGAGTGTTGAAAATTAAGGTTAAAACTTAAGTTCCTTTTAACATTGTCTCCCGTTATTTAAGTTGCAACCATGAAGTGGGAAATAATTTGTGTACATATACACAGTCTATTCTGCATATGCACGCACACATACACACACTTAACCCAAATTCTCTAGTGGAAAAAAAACAGCTAGTGGAATTATTCAGGAACAAGAAGTTTAAAGTAACTAAATGTGTGCTTACCCCATTTTCTGCAGGGTATTTTGTTATATTTCAGCTAGGTTTTTATTCAGCTAGAATGAATCAATCTTATCCTAGAGATACATTAATTTATTCAGGCATAGTCACTGCAAGTCACACTTGCACCTTTAAATTGGACCAACTTTGGGAGTTAAGGTTTAACTCTAGAAAAGTCATACTTTGTCACTAACTCCTGCTCCTGTTGATATGGTCAACTATTTAAAAGCCAGTATTTATTTATAATGATAGCATATGAATATCTAAGGCAAAACAGGTATATAGCCATGTACTTATTCATATACATGACAGTAACTTTAAAACAAGGTGGTATCATAAACTATTTTTAATGCTAATACTTCTCATTAGAAGAGCCCTTTTATAGTTGCTTATAAATTTAACAACAAATTATTTAGGATTGAATTTTCTATGCTCATGGTCTGCCTCAGGCAGAAATAGTTTAAAAACATTTCAGCCAAAATGATACTGAGATTTCAGAGAATGAGGAAAAAGTATAGACCTGAAATATTCTCACAGGATTAAAACAGCCTTCATGCTTTGAAGGCAGAATGTGAAACTCCACAGAGTGCAGCTGGCCTTTGAGTCACAGAAGCTTACCAATGGGGACAGATTAGGTCAAGGAGCATTAGAATAAAGGAAGAGTGGTAGGAGCAAAAGGAGAGGAGGCTGGCCTGGTCAGCAAAGAAACCAGCCTATTTCTGATAAAGAAGCAAGAAGGAAGAAACAGTGGCAGAACAGGGGTAAAGACATAAACTCAAGGAGACTGAACAAGGAAACCTGGGACAGGGGAAAAAAAAATACATAAAAATAATTAAAAAAGGAAGCACCAAGATAAACAGTCAGAGTTACATATCTTACCTGGGAGTGTGGGGTTGCTTTCTGCCATCTCTGTCGTCAAGGTAGGCAGCTTTATCCTCTGAAATGGTCTAGTATGACACCTACTCATACTACAGTGGAGATGCTTTTCTTCTTTCATTTCTGGTTGCAAACTTGGCAGAGATCCTGGAAACCAACAGTTGCATTTGCAGGAAGATGAAGTGTAAGAAGGATGAGGAAGAAAAAATCCAGAATTTTTCCTAAATATCAGTATCGGCAAATGTCTGTCAAACCTATTAGAATTCTGCCCACTTAGTGTTGGCCCACATGGGGGAAGAGAGCATATTAGTTCTTTTATGCGTGCATAATATAGATATCAATGTGGTGTTTTTAGAGACTCCAAAACAAGCAATGATCTGTATGGAACCTGATGATCCCATTCCTCTCGGTTTTGTTCCATGTTCGATACATTTTTAACCTCTATGAAATTGTACATCAAAACATAATAAAACCCAAGTACTCCAAAATTAACAAAGGCCATCTATGCATAATAGAACCCACAGAAAATATTATAGTGCATATATGAAAAAAAGCCGATTTATCACACACATCTTGTAATTACTTTCCATCTCCCTTCATAGAATCACAAAAGTACCCTTCCTCATTGCACAAGATGGACTGGTCTATGTGTAAGTCACAGCATGACAAGTTGTCTAGAAAAGATTGTCTTTCATAGTGTAGAAGCCAGAAAATTTGTAGTGAATGAAGCTGAACAGAGGGGAAAACACAAGTTTTCATAATGAAAACATTCTCCCTTGAACTGGACCTTATCTAATTCTCTACTACCTATGCCTATATGATGCTGAGTATGTCACTTGAACTAGGTTTCTCTCATGGGTGTTTTCCTGTTATATCCTATTATTTTTAAGTTTCTAACTGAAGAGCCGGGTCTGATATAAAGAGATGCTGAACACTCACATTTTCAGCACATACTGTGCTATAATAACAGAAAAAAAAAACTGTAAAAATTAAGTCTGGTATTCTGTGTCTTGTCACTAAGTCAGCTTGTACTTTTTACCATGGCCTCTATGCCTCAAATTCTGTTTTGTGGAAAAAGGGAAACATTGTGGCCCCATGTAAGACACTTACTGAGAGGATAAGATAATGCTTGGAAAACATTCAGCTATTATAATATTAATCACTACAAAAGTTGTGAAGAAAGTTATACAAAAGCAGGGTTTGAAAAGCGTAGGAGGGTTAGCCAATAATGCCAGACAGTCATGATGCCATCCAGAAGGACCTCAGCAGTCTAGAGTGATGGGCTGCCAGGAACCTCATGAAGGACCAGCTGAAGTGCAAAGTCCTGAGCTTCACAGTCCTGAACTGTTCACTGAACAGTCCCAGACACCAGTATATGCTGGGGCTGACCAACTGGAAAGCAGCTTGGCAGAAAAGACCCTGGTGGTTCTACTAGTCACCAGGATGAACCAGGTGCCAGCTAGGTGCCTTTGCTGCAAAGAAGGCTACTGGCTGCAGTAGGTGAAGTACTGCCAGCAGGTCAAGGGAGGGGATCCTTCTCCTCTGCTCAACACTCATGAGGCCACTCATGGACTGCTGTGTCCAGTGCTGGACACCCCAGTACAAGGGAGACATGGGACATACTGGAGAAACTCCAGCGAAGGACGACTTTAAGCATGATATAGGGATTGGAGCACCTCACACATGAGGAAGGGCTGAGAGGGCTGTAACTCTCTACCCTAGAGGAGAGAAGGCTCAGGGGGGATCTTAGCAATATTTACAAACACCTGAAGGAAGGGTGCAAAGGGAACGGAGCCAGATTCTTTTCAGTGGTGCCCAGTGAGAGGACCAGAGGCACAAACTGAATGAAGGAAGTTCCCTCTGAAAATCAGGGAACATTTTTGTCCTGTGAGGGTGACTTAACACTGGCATAGTTTGCCCAGAGAATTTGTGGAGCATCCAGCATTAGAGATCTTCAGAAGCTGTCTAGACATGGTCCTGGGCAACTGGATCTAGGTGAGCCTGCTGGGGCAGGGGTGGATTGGGTGACCTACAGAGGTCTCTTACAACCACAACCATTCTATGGGACCCTAGAGGCAAAAATAAAACAGACCCCACAGAGATGGATTTTTTCCAAAAAAGACATGAAGGATGGACAACACAACATAAAAACGCCACTAAGTGAGAACAAACAAACAAATAAACTCAACAACAACAACAACAAAAAAACCAACCAAGCAAACAGGGGAAGCGTAATGATAAACAGTAAAGAGAGGTGGTGGTAATATGGGAGAAGAGGATCACATGCCAAACAGCTTAGGTGCTGTGGAGGAACACATAGATAGTACTAGGATCAAAAGGCTGTTTATGAAGGAAGAAAGGGCAAAATACTTCACAGTACATACATTAAGAAAAAAATATCAACAGGGCACTACCCAGTCTAAAAATGTTACTTTTCTAAGAGTAACATCATCACTTCTTTCCATTCATACTAGCTGCAGCTTCTTCTTTGACAATAACATCACTTCCTGTAACTCTCCATGCAATCGCAGCAATGTTTTGCAGTGCCCTGACTGCTGTTCTAGATCATAGAATCATAGAATAGTTAAGGTTGGAAATAACCTGAAGATCATCTACTTCCAAATCCCCTGCCTTTGATCTATTATAATGGAAAAAAAACAGCGTATTTGGTTGAGTTCTTTGAGTTTCTGGCAGTTCTTTTTAACCTAAACACATATATTTTTCCAGCTATTGAAAGCCTTAAGCATGTAGCTGCCTCCAAAGAATCAACTACCCATTCTTTCATTCATTGCAGTTACTCCAGAGTGCACTCATCCTGCTATCTGCTAAACCTCTTTTGTTTTTATAAATCAACTGCCCTCCTATTCCTTTGTATCAATGTTCAAAATTCCTGTATTGGTGTTCAAATGTTCTCATGCTACAAAAGAATTTCAGTAAACTAAAAAAAAAATTAGTCACCTAGAAAATATCCATAAACATAGTATAAATGGAATGTAATTCATACAAAAGGCTAAACACACAAAAGATGAAATTACTAAGAAAGATGCCAGTAAAACATCTATATGCTATACAAACTTGTCTACAGTTTAATGATTATTGAAAAAGAATTAAACAACCATAAAGACAAATCTTTATGGATTATTGGTAGCATTCTTCAAATCACCTGTCATGGTTTTAGCAGTATGAACAGAGAGAGTGCTTTTTTTTTGAAATAATGATGTATTAATACAACAAAACAGAAGCCTTTAGATAGCACAGGTATCCTGTCATTTGGATAAAAAATACTATTTCTGCATAATACTACAAAAATAAATACAACAAAGTATCTTTACTTGACTTCACTAAAAGTATTCTGTGTATTTCCCCTTTTCAAGTCAGTCAGTTATTTTTTTCCTTAGTAATGGCTTAAACAGTGATAAAGTTCACTTGCAGATATGTCATTACACTGTGTAAACAAAACACAGCTATGCAAGATGTCTTTAGTAGTATTTATCTGTTACCAGATCTCTCTTTCTCTTGGTCTTTTCATTTCTTAGTTTCCATTCAGTGACAACTTCACCAAAAAGGTTACAAATAATTCCAACAACTTCTATCTTGATTCCCACCTAATATTAATATGTTTCTCTGCATTCACAAGTAAATAGTATTTTTATGCATTGGGATTATTTAGATGTTTGCTTTACCTGCATGGTTCTAATTTTACTATTGTAAACTAATGCTGTCATACCTGTATCTTTTTCAGGTTTAGTGCCATCCCATCACACTTAAATAAGAATGTGCATGGGGGTTGGTCTCTTCTCCCAAGTTACAAGTGATAGGACAAGAGGTAATGGCCTTGAGATGTGCCAGGGAAGGTTTAGGTTGGATATTAGGAAACATTTCTTCACCAAAAGGGTGGTCAGGCATTGGAACAGGCTTCCCAGGGAAGTGGTGGAATCACTTTCCCCAGAAGTGTTCAAAAAAAGTATAGATGAGACACTCAGTGACATGGTTTAGTGGTGGTCTTGACAGTCTTGGGTTAATGGTTGGACTTGATCTGAAAGGTCTTTTCCAACCTAATTGATTCTATGATTTTATGTGCATGCAATTGCAACTAAATGAACAAATACACAAGAAATCCCTCTTCCTTTGATAATATATCTGGAAGAAGACAGATTAAATGTATCAGGTTTGCATTTGGCAAATGAGATGGTGATGTGTTAAGAACAGCTAAACTGCTAAACAGCTTTAGATCAACTGCTCACACTTGAGCTATATTTCTGCAGAGAACAAGATCAAATTAAGCATAATTTTTCAGTTTGAATAATACCAGTAATTACATTTGTAGACAAAAGCAGACAGTAAAGCATAACCCAGCTCAGAAAAAAATACAAGAGTACAAAAAAGTGCTACATTTCAACATGTGTATAATGTTGCAGCTGTATCACATTTGGATTCAGAGAGACTTAGGGCCATTTTAAGCTCCTTATTCATTGAAGTGTTCATATGCAATTAGCAGGATACACACTGGCTCTCCTTTTAGCTTTAACAGATTATGAAAAGTGCTACTTTTGTGCAATCTTCTTATTGATCAAGAGGTACACATTAAAGTTAGGGTAGTAGGAGAGAAGTGAAATATGACAGGACTTGGCCTTTCTTATTGCTGTCTCTAATACATGTCAAGCTTCCAATATGCAAAGCAGGACACGATATTTTTTTTCTTTTTTTCCAAAGAACCTCTCTCACATTAACAGGGCACAAGCCAGATGAAGAAAAAACAAAACAACAAAAACAACCCCCCCATCCTTAGTTCTTTTTTAGCAGATCTTAAATGATTTGCAGTTACCATGTCCAGCTGCAACCAGCAGGTCTGGAAGTCCTGTTAGTAGTCTTTTCTATTCTTTTTAAGTTTTCACATATAAATTGTCCTAACATAAATCAGCCTTGTGCTTGTATTCTGCCTTTAATTTGAAACACCTCCTTAGTAGATCTTACACTAAGGACTGGATGAGAGTTCATCTTGGGACTTAGAATACAAAACTATGAAACAGCAGAGGTTTCTTATTAGCACTGGTTCAGGTATCAGTTAATGGTTTGCAAACCTAAGCATTTTCACAGTCTCTTGTGAGAGGATAAACTTAAAATTTAGGGAGAGGGAAGTTGTCCAATAATGGAAAAATGGTATGGCTTTTAATATTTCATGTCTTATGAAAAATAACAGCAATGATAAGCCCTCTGATGAAGATTAACCTGGGCCTTGGTTCCAAAAAATTCAGGCAATTGAATTCAGGCTAAGAAAGCTGGGGCTGTTCAGCCTGGAGAAGAGAAGGCTGTGTGGAAACCTCACAGGCAGCCTTTCAGTATCTGAAGAGGGCCTACAAGGATGCAGGAGAGGGACTCGTCAGGGATTATAGCGACAGGACAAAGGGTAATGGGTTTAAACTTAAAACAGGGGAAATTCAAGTTAGATACAGGGAAGAAGTTCTTCACTGTGAGGGTGGTGAGGCACTGGAACAGGTTGCTCAAAGAAGAGGTGAATGCTTCATTCCTGGCAGTGTTCAAGGCCAGGTGAGACAGAGTCTTGGGCGACATGAGCTAGTGTGGTGCGTCCCTGTCCTTGGGAGGGAATTTTGAACTAGATGATCTTAAGGTCCTTTCCAACCCTGCCCCTTCTATGATTCTATGAATATTTTTATCTGTTCTAGATAATCTGGAAAATAACTCAAGTCTTCTCCTGACAATAGGTTGAGGAGGGATTTCCCTATGCATTTTTTTACTCATTACCATAACTGACAAGTAAAACCATAAGTTTCAGACCATACACTTAAAATACATGCATTTAAATACTATAGAAGCAATAAGACCAAACAGGATTTTTACCAAAAAACAAATCAGATTAACAACATAAAAATCAAAAACTTCAAGATTCTTGTTAGAGCTATTTCATGCAAGATTTTTTTAGAGGCATGACACAAATCCACAACATATTTATGCATAGAGAATATTTTGTGAACACAAACTGACCAATACATAGTCCAATGTCCAGATGTGAGGACTGAGAGATTGGCAGTAAATTCACCCACTTCACCTCCTGTAGAAGTCTAGATAGCCAAAAATAGAAAGAGATAAAAAATTGCCTAGATAATTGGTATGAACAGCAAATAAGATTTTCTCTTAATTTTTTAGAAGCAAAGTTTGAATCATTTCAGTTATTACCATCATTATTGATGGTTCAATTTTATGTTTAAAGACTTAAATATTCTATGTGATCCGTGGCATTAGCATGAATTCCAGAAATGCTGTATTGAAAGGCAAAAGATTTTGGCAAAAATCCAGGCAACAAGAATTTGCACATATATCAAGAATAAATCAAACTTGGATGTTGTAGAATTTCAGTGAAATTCTTTTTTTAACAGCATTTTATCAAGTACATGAAATGACATGCACATCTCTTAGAGCATAATGTGACAGTAGTAATTGTGTCATGTAGTCTTATTGTGTCAGAACTCTCCTAGACCTCATGGAATCTGATCCACTGCATAAACAAAAGGGTTAATGGAAGGACTGATGCGTATTGAAACTGCCTTTTTTTTTTTCTTCAGTGCAATGTCAGAGTCTGATAAATTTGATGTTCGGAATATGAAAAGTCAGGATGCTCTTTCAGTCGAATGCATAATTATTACTGGATTTTTTTAATCTCTGTGCTTAAAGCATTCATCTGGGAGGCAGGAAGTATCAGTGACAATTGGTGTCTTATGTTTTAATTGTAAACATGTCAAAACCAAACAAGTAATATAAGATATAGTGGGTGTGTCTTCTCTTTGGAAGGCAAATACAGGTTTTTTACCGTTTACTGCATTAAACTCCAAAATTCTGTCATATTGAAAACTGTTTTGGTCTGACCTTGTAGCCATCCCTTACTAGAATTCTTGGAGCAGATCTTCCATCTCCATCCCACCAAATGTTCCCAGTTTGGTCTGTTCTGTCTTAATACAATGCTTTTCCCAGCCGGGCCACTATTTTAATGTTTACTCACTTCATTGTCAAAAGCTTTCAAGTTGCTTATGTTGACAGGGACCTCAAGAAATGAGTACACCATTGCATGAGACCCCAAATGTAATGAGATAGTCTGCAAAGAAACAAGACAGATGGCGTAAAAAAAAAAAGAAATAATGTAAAGCTGGTCCATGATAGAACTGGAAATAAAATTTAAGTTTTCTGTTGCCTAGGCTGCTATATTTTGGCAATACAATGCCTTTTGCCTAATCTAAGAGGCTACAGTTTTCTTCTTCCTTTGTGCTTTGACTGTCAGGTGATCTGACTTTTTCACAGGTAATGATGAATTTCTCCTCAGAAGTATATCCCTACGGTCAGTATCAGCACCAATCAGCCCCATCAGATTGCTGGATTGTCCACTTCTCTGTATATGCTTCTCTTTAGATTCCTCTGTGATAGTAATGTTTCTAAATCAACATTGGAAGATAATGTCTCAGAAAAAACAGAAATAAGTAGAAGTATTAATAAGTATCATAAAGGCAGAAAACTTGGGTGGGTGCTGACTGCTTAAGAGTAACATACAATGTTACTGATGTATTTTAGACCAGAAGGGAAGGAAAAGTTATAGTCTCAGTCTAACACAAAAAATTGTATCTTGGATAGATGAATATTAAATTACATGTACCAAGAAGCAGAAGGAAGTTTTAGTATTTTTGTAGTAAAGGGAAAAAGGCACCAGAGTGAAAAAATAAGCACCTTTTGTTAACATTGAAGTTTACCTAAGGTTCCCAATCACAAAGCCAAATTTCTCATCTCTATGATTTACTGTGAATTAAGGAAAAAATGCCCAAGAACAGTAGCCTATCGAATAGAAGGATTACAATGTAAAAAAAAAAAAAAAAAAAAAAATCTGTCAGATAATACACTGAAGCGGCATCTGTGCTAAACCAATGTAGCTGCTGATGCACACAGCATCTTTTTTCTTGTTTGGTTGTTTTTTTTTGTGGTTTTGTGGGTTTTGTTTGTGTTTATTTTGTTTTTTTTCCCCGCAGAGCATCATGTCTTAAACTTCCTCAGGTGAACAAATATCTTTGCTACAGGAATAGCAATGTCTTTCTCTGCGAAGGGGAGAAAAAGACAAAGTCAAGCTACCCGTTACAGTTTGTAAAACCATCATCAGAACTGTTTGTTTTCCAATCTCTGTATTCACCTGTTTTACGTATTTTACTTCCTCCCCTCCCAAACCCCCCAAAAATTTAGTCAAATCAGCAGCTCCTTTATTCCAAAAACAAGACCAAAGGCACATCAGTCAGGAGACTTTTAGGGATTTCTGTGTGAAACAGCACCCTAGATTAGAGTTCATGCTTGTTTCAGTGGGGTGACACAGAACTGCAGGCTGGGGAAGAGAGACTGTCCTTACCCAGCAGGAAAGACTTCAGAGTGCAGGTACTCTAACCCCAGGGGTAATTTACCTGTTAACTTCATCCATATTTGGATGACAGTGTTGCCCCTTATCAAGCCTTGAAACCTGATCATTCTGCATTGAGAGAAGAATCCTTCTCAAGTGTCACTGAAAGAATGTCTCATTTTCAAGACAGTCTGTCCTTTACTGATTCCAGCTAAAAAAATCAGCAGCTACCTTGTATGCAGAAATGTAATCATTAAGCTTTCTGGAAAAGAAAAATGTTAATTCTCAGCAGACAACTTTTAGCCAAATTACAGCATATTAAATTGCAATTCAAAATCACATGAAAGAGACAAGTCTCATTTTAGAAATGGATGTCATCAGAATAAGCAAAATACATAACTGAGACCGTGACTTTGCAGGTACCTTATATTAAAATTTAGTCCATGGTTAATCTGAGAAACGTTCATCATTTAATGTCAAGTTAGTGGTTTACATAAAGTCACTTTATTACCTTGGACAACTGCCCAATGAGTAAGCACACACATCATAAATATGCACACATAAAAATATCAGTACTAATTAGAATGGCAACCTTATTGGCCGACTCAACAGAAAAGGAAAGATTTGCTTAGGAGACAATATAGTATCTGACGCCAAAATAAAAATGGGTGAATAAATGTCAGCACAGAAAACTGCCTATCAAATCAGATGAGTTTAAAATTCATAAACAAATAAATAAATAAATATGTTATAATTGGTTGCCCCCAAATGAAATGAAAGCTAATACACACAGCATGTTTCTTCCTTACTGGTTTGCACGGCTTAGTCATAATAAGACAAAGGAAAATTCTTGTGAATAAAATAATAAGACACAGTTAAACCTATACTTGAAGATCACTGTATATTACTTTTGTGCACAGCTTTATTCTTTTTTTTCAGTAAAATTGTACAGTTTCAGGCATAAACAAAACCAAAAGTGTTATTTTTGGTTTTTCGTAGATATTTTGATAACAACAGATGTGAATTGTTTTCTTTTCATTACTACTTGAAGCTTAGGAATTGACACTTTGATATTATTCCAAAAGTAGATGTAAAACTTTTCTGGGCTGTATATACATATCTTTTAGCACAATGGTATTTCCAACTATTTCTTATCCTTTGAAAAATGCACTGATACATAAAAGCAAATATTCTGAATAACATATATTATCTTTCTAGAAACATAGTCCTCTTCTATGTGATATTTTTTATGCAGGATTCAAGAAATTACCTAAAAGTTATAGGAAGTGAATTTACATTCAAGCTCTGACCCGTCATTATTCCATCACAATAGAATAATAGAATCATAGAATAGTTAGGTTTTGAAAGGACCATAAGATTATCTAGTTCCAACACCCCTGCCATGGGCAGAGACGCCTCACACTAGACTGTGTCACCCAAGACTCTCCAACCTGGACTTGAAAAAGCCGTTTGTGGTAACATAAACCTCTAAACTAGGATTCATACTTCAGTCATTTAATGCTTTCTCTTTTTGCTGAAAAATGTCACAATGTAGCATAAAATGAATTTTGCATACAGCTTTCTAAAATTTTAGACTTGGGACAGTAGCAATAAAAAAACAAAAACAACCCAACAAAAACAAAACCCCAAACCAAAAAAACCTACTTAAGGAACACAGAAAACAGCCAACAGCTTTTTATATCTTACCTTCAAACTGGACATCAGCCAAGAAGCTTGGGTACACTCTTTTTTTAGGTCATTCATTGTGCTACATTCTCATTCCTAAGAAAACAAGTACTTGAGAGTTCCAAGCTCTAGCATTTTTAAATTATGCTTCTGTGCAGTATCACATGAAGTTATAAGGTATAATGAAGGCCTACGGGAGACTATTAGCAAAGGTATTTTTAGGACCTAGCAAATAGGGGTTTATACTTATTTTGTCATAAATGCCATGTACAGAATTAGTAATTAAGAGATACAGATGGAATAACAGGATCCTGGAAAACAGAATATCGTTGTACAACATTTTTAACATACTATGGCCCTTGATTAATTTTTGCTTTCAAGTAAGAAAAAAAAAAAGAAATTTCTTCAAATGTAGGTCTCAGGACAGTTAAGTTGCACAGAAAATGTGGTGCACTCAAGGAGACTACCATGATACTTCCTAGGTTTCACTGTGAAGAAGTTAATACTCCTGAATTTTTAAAAATTAGCATAATTTAAATGAGTGAAAAAAAAAGAAAATTTAACACTAAACTGAAAGCTATGAGATTGTGCATGGCACATCACTTACAATCAATGGCTTTGCTACAGAAAAAAAAGTGTGAGCAGGAAGCAGCTGATAACAGCAGAAAATTCCTTCTGTGGGTATTATACAATAGCTTGTAAACTGTAGACTGTCCAGTCTAATGGCAACTACACATGGCAAGTTCCAGAGATAATCACCCCAAATAGTTTCTATCATCAATGTCTTTTGTGAATTTTGGCCAGTCACTTAGCTATGTTCATCACTATGATGGAGATATTAATTACAGAATGAATATATTTCACCTTCAATTTATAAATGTTCATACAAAGGTTACAGTTTCCTTGCATTTCTTCTGCATAATTAATCCCTCGATTTCTCAGCTGACAATTTTTTTTCCATTGGAACTCATGCAATGCTGGCTAATTTTGTCTGGAAACATATGATATTGTATTTTTTTTCCCCTAATTGGGTGAGTCTAGCTTTTAAACAATTAAAGTTTTGTTACTAGCTACACATATCCACAAATTCCTAATTGCATTCCACAAAATATTTCCAGAAACATAATGGGAAATAATGCCTCTATTGTCATAAAAAAACATGAAATAACTTCAGTAAATATTGCCAAATAATAATTTTATTTATTTTTTTATTCATTGACTTTCCCAAGAACTGTAAGGAGAGTCATGCTAATGTTTGCACCATGTTATTAAGAAGCAGTTGAATAGCAATAAACGATACTGATTTACAATGAGTATACGCTTTTGTCCTGGGTTCAGCAGCAGCAGTCATTTTTCTCCTTCTTAGTAGCTGGTGCAGTACTGTGTTTTTGATTTTCGGCCTGGGAATAGCACTGATAACACTGATGCTTTTAGTTGTTGCTAAGTAATGTTTACTCTGACCAAGGAGTTTCTGAGTCTCATGCTCTGCCATGGAGGAGGAGAAGCCAGGAGGAAGCAGAGACAGGACACCTGACCCAAACTAGCCAAAGAGGTATTCCATACCATAGCACATCATGCCCAGGATGTAGAACTGGGAGCAGTTACCCAGAAGGGCTAGATCACTGCTCGGTCAGGCTGGGTATCGGTTTTCAGGTGGTGAGCAGTTGTATTCTCTTCCCTTGTTATTTCCCTTATCATTATTATTATTGGTGGTAGCAGCAGTGGTTTGTGTTATACCTTAGTTACTGGACTGTTCTTATCTCAGCCCGTGGGAGTTATATTCCTTTGATTCTCCTCCCCATCCCTCCGGGAGCAGGGGAAGAAAAGGGGGTGGGGGTGAGAGAGCGAGCTGCATGTTTTTTTCTGGGTTGCCAACTGGGCTTAAACCATGACAGCTTTCTACAAAGGGTAAAAGGGTAAAAGACTTATTATTTTTATAAGAATATTTTCAGATTTTTGTTTTACTTGGAGCTGGAAGAACAATTCTAAGGTTTGCAGTAAATTTGACAAAATCACCAACCCCATTGAAATGTCAAAAGATTTTCCCCAGATTCCAAAAATGTTTCCAGAACAATCTTCTACTCCACAGAGGGAAACTATACAGAGAGAGATGGAAACGGTGCCTGCAGAGAGGAGCACTTAACTTTTCACTGTGTCAAGAAACACATAGGGAGAAAATATTGCACCCCCCAAAAAAAAAAAAAAATAAAAAAATGAAACAAAACATTCTAGCCTGCTGAGTTGAGGTCACTGCAAAGCTGGGATTGGACAGACCTGCTATGGATCACCAGAAAGTAAAAAAGAAATACAAATAAGACAACTGTTCTGTTCATTAGAGACATGCTGCTTTTCTCAAAATGGCATTCTTTCTGGGTCAGGCTAAGAGAAAGTAAGGTTTTCTGGAGAAAGCAGTATGCCTTGTTGGTCTAACTTTCGTATCATCCAGGCAAGGTAAAATTATGTTATTTCCTAACAGCATGCTATATTTCAAAGACATTTTGGATTTAAATCCCTATTTCTCACTAAGCATTTGCAGATATGAAAGACAGAAATTAATCTTTTTTATAATACCCAGAATATCAAAAGCAGCACTCTTAGATACAGTCATATTCTGAAGTTTCTGTCCTTTTAAAATCAGTATTTTTTATTTTCAAGGCATATATTAGAAATGTCCCTTCAGATTCTGGGAAAATAACAACTGAGAGATGAAAAACCATTGTGTTTTACTAAATGATGACAGGTATTGCTACAGATAGCCTTGTAGGCTAATCTTCATATGACAGAGGTACATTTGGGTCATGTACCTACTGACTTTCTTTCTGATATGCTGTGAACATGCATGTAAGTAAATAGCCATATCAAGATCTACTCTGTTTCATGTTTTGGTTTTCCGTGTGTCTCTAATATAGTACAGTAAAAAAAAAAAAGCAAATAACCTGTCATGGTTTGACTTAGATAATAACTTATAACTGATAACTTAGAGCTATGCAGCTGCTCTCTCACTCCTCCCTTTTTTCCCCCCTGGCTCCCAGCAGGATGGGGAGGAGAATTAAAAGAATGTAAATCCCACTGGTTGAAATAAAAACAGTCCAGTAACTAAGGTATAACACAAAACCACGACTGCTACCATCAATAATAGAAATGAGGTAATAAGGGGAGAGAATATAAAACTAAACAGGAAAGGGAAAAAGAAAATAAACACAAGTACTGCACAATACAATTGCTCACCACCTGCTGACCAATACCCAGCTCAAACTGAGCAGCGATCTGGGCCTTACAGTTGACACCCCCCCAGTTTATATAATGGGAATGATGTGCTGTGGTATAGAATACCCCTCTGGCTAGTTTGGGTCAGGTGTCCTGTCTCTGCCTCCTCCTTGCTTTTAGTGCCACTCCTCCCTGGCAGAGTGTGAAAGAATGAAAAGATTTTGATCGGGGTAAACATTACTTAGCAACAACTAAAACACTGGTGTGTTACCAGCATTGTTCTCAGACTAAAGCCGAAAACACAGCACTGCACCAGCTACAAAGGAGAAAAATAACTGTTAGAACTGAACCCAGGACAGTATCCACCCCTAATTCCATACCATTTACATTATGCTCAGGTCCCACATTTTTCAATATACTATGGCTTTTTGTCTCACTAAATATGTATATATATATATATGTGTGTGTGTTTATACACACAGAGACATTCCTTAGTCCATGGACCATCCCTGTAATGTTTGCTGAGTTCATTCAGTCCATGATGTTGGGCTTCATATGTCGCAACAGGCTTTCAGGGCAGGAGAAATGGTATGTTTTGTGATTGTTGCTTGCGGACAACACTGCTGAACTCATCTGGTCACTGATGAGCTTGTCTGGTTTCATTAGAGTACTTTGAAGATGTAAAAAAGGAACCTTGAACATATTCTGATGGAAAGAAAAATCAAACTATTTCATTTTAACAGTAACTTATGCAGAATATTTTAATGATTTCAAAATGTATTGGTCTCAGCCTTATTTATAAACTCTGGAAGGGGAGGAATGAGTGGGCAGCTGCATGGTTCTGAGCTATCAGCTGGGCTTAAACCATGACAGGTTGTTTGGGTTTTTCTTTTCTATACTGTATTAGACACGCACAGAAAACCAAAAATGAAACAAAGTAGATCTTGATATCGCTATTTACTTACATGCATGTTTGCAGCATATCAGAAGGAAAGTTAGTAGGTACATGACCCAAATGTACCTCTATCATATGAAGATTAGCCTACAAGGCTATCTGTAGCAATACCTGTCATCATTTAGTAAAACACAATGGTTTTTCATCTCTCAGTTGTTATTTTCTCAGAATCTGAAGGGACGTTTCTAATATATGCCTTGAAAATAAAAAATACTGACTTTAAAAGCTAAATGCATTTAGCTTTATTTTCAAGCTAGAAAACAGCCTTGAACAATCTTTGTCTTTGAATAGGGATTCACAAAACCAGCTGCAAGCTAACCTTTACAAAAGGCTATTTTATTATCTACTTAGCTTGAGTATGAGCAGCTCTATTCCATGGATTAGTTTGTTTCTGAAGAACCACCATCCAATCTCTACTTCAAAACTTCTGCTGGATTTGTATTTATGTGGTGAAAAGAAGAGCAAAGAGGGATAAAGAAGAAAACTACAGTACAACAGATGTATTTGTTAAAACAGTGGTAGACTTTGGCATGTTAATCTCTTACCAGTTAACTGAAAGAGTGGGGAATTAAAAAAATATTGGGTCAGAATGATTATGTATGCAGCAGTAAATAATTTCTGTACAGGATGCTGCAAAGAACTGAAGATAAGTACACACTACAGTGCATTTTGAGATATACACTCATCTTGAGATGAAAACACAGCTTTTCGACAGCCAAAAAGACATAGTTCTGACTGAAGTAAAACTTTTAGGTGGAAGGTGAAATAGTTTTCAAATAAGGTATACTTTTTTAAATCAAAGAAAATGCGGCTAACTGCATGTACAGTTTGTCTTAAACTGTTCAGAGATTTGTCAGTATTTTGAAGGTATTTCTCTACTCTTTTAAATCATTTAGATACATATGCAGATATCATTTTGTGTTGTGTATCATTGTGGCGGTTTACAGAAGAAATCATAATAATGCACAAGCTCTTCTAAAGGTTCTATTTCATGATACATTAAAGTGCATAAAGTAAGATGATTATTTATATACAATCTATGAAACTTCAGGTAGAAAAACATGACATTGGTACATATATATTAAAACACCCCTATTAATATCAGCAGATTTTGAGATGGTGTAGCGGGAAGCTGTATCATCTGCATGTAACATTAAATAAATAAAACCCCACAGAATTAATGATACACAAAAAGTTGATTAATACTGAATCATTTTTATTCCAGGAAAAAAATAACAGACTATGCATCAAAAATAAAGGGGACAGTGAGGCACTCAGGAAACAATGACAGTGGGAGTGTATATCTCTAGTGCCACAAGAGATGCTGCCAGAAATTTTTCTAAGTCTTGTGACATTTGTATCATCTCTCTGACCATTTTCTTGTGTCTAATGAAGGGTGAATGCACACTAAATCTTTTGTATAATTTAGCTTAAAAAGGCAACCCACAGGAAGAAACAGTTGCACTGGAAATAACCCTCCTACAAATTTGTAAGATTTCCACCAACTCAGAAAACTATTTTTTTTTATTTACATGATCCTTATAAATATGATTTTCAATAGTTTATGTCAGCGTGACATCTACAAGGCCTTCAGTTTTTTGCCCCACTGAAACCAGCTTCTCCCACTAATCATATATCATTTTAGTCTGTGAACATCATTTATTTCAGCTCTGAGGTTAAACTCCAAACAGAATGAATGACCAAAAGAAAGAACTATATTCTTTCCCTTGACAGATGCACAGTTTTACTTAGAGAAGCATTAAAATGTCAAGAGATCTTGAATATTTATCTCAGTCTACTTAAACAGACTGAGACATTAGTTACAAAATCTTTAATGCTATAAAAACAACTGAGATATAGTAGGAAAGTGGCACCTATATTGTTTGTTATTTTGGTTTCATAATTTCAAAGAACACTTATTCCAGAAATAAATATAACACTTTGTCTGGGGGGAAAAATATTAAAAAGAAAAATCTTCAAAACACAATTGACAGGAGGCATTATTAGGTTATCCATTCAGTACTGACTGGAAAAAGAAGAAAAAAAAAAAAAATCACTGATTCGGCTGCCCAGGAGACATCCTCAAACTGATAATACTAGCATGCAATTTATTTTTCAAGTTGATTTTTTTCCTGGTAAACATATAAAAGTAATATAATAGTTAAACCTGAAGGGGTTAGGACACTCGTATACACCAGCAGCCATTACTTCTTGCTGGATTTGTACAACATAGTGTAGGTTACCATTCATAGTACACAGGCTATTGATATTAGAGAGGCATTAATGATCATGTACAATGTAAGAAAGATGATATTTGAACCTGTGTTACATTATTAAAAAAGATAAAAAGGATATTTCAACTCTCGTACAGGAAAAAACTTAGTTTAATTTAATCAAAGACAATTTTTTTTTGAGTGGAATGTGATTTATAAAAAATCATCAAGTCCCTGTCTGTGGAAACAGTAACTTTTTTCATTAGGACAGTACAAATTTTTTTTCATTCTGTTCTGTTGTGGGTTTTTTTGGTTGTGTTTTTTTTTGTTTGATTGGTTTTGAATTATGAAATTACTCGACTTAAACTGCTGATATATGCAATTGCAGTATGATTTCTTCATTTAATTTTTTGATACTTAGAGGCCTGCTTCTGAAAAGTCCAATACTATACATCTTAAGAACCTGATTATTTTTGTTTTTCTGAGAATATTTACTAGTAACATGGATTAAGAATACAGCTATCTGTGATTTAATTGGTGACTATCTTCTATATCTATAGTACATAGTTGTTTATATCTGTTTGGACAAGTCATTGGCTCCTACATTTGAAACTTCTTGGGAAGACCCTTGTCAAGAGTTCAGCTTCTTTTCAAACCGCCAGTGCACTCCAGGGTATTTTAAGTCCCTTAAGAGGCATAGTCTAGAATTTAGAGAAAAAAATACAACACTAAAATACAACTGGTAACAGCAAGTTATTCATGTATCTAATAATGCAGAACTCTGTAACCAAAAGGGAAAATATTTATGCTGTTACTGGCACATTCCCGTCTCTCATTATTCCTTTTTCAAGGTAGAAATATCTGGGCACATCAGAGCTACTATACATTACTCAAAATAAGAAGAAAAGGAAAATGCAGCAGAATGGCAAGTTGAAACCAACCAAATCCAAGGTTATCAGATAGTTGTCATAGGGTAAGTAAGAGTATCGGAAAACTTCATTTTCATTTATTGTCCTGCTTTGACTCTTGGCCTACTAGGCTTTCCATTATTCTCAGTCAGGTATCTAGTTGGCTGTATGTCACCTCCATTTTTGTCCTAATCTGGCAACAGGATACCCCAAGAGAGTTACCAACCTAGAATCACTCCCTAGAAGTGATTTCTCCAAATTAACCATACCGCTCTGTACTGCAGAAGGTAATTTTCTGAATTATACCAACCATCCCAAAGAGATACTGTGGAGGGGCTGACTGGAGCTGGTATTAAGGATGAAGGAAATAAACCAGAACAGTTTAAAGTCTCCAATGTTCACTCCACTCTGAATTTGTTACTTTTACATTGTCACTTACTGTTAAGCACCCACAAACAGGAAACTGAAGTGAACTTCTCTTCTCCTGCCTCATTTCATCTTTCTTACCCCTACAGACACAAAAGTTTCTCATCAATTTCAATCTTTTAAAGTTTCCAGCGATCCTTTTGTTCTCATTTACTTCTGGTCTCAAACTTTCCTTCGTATTTTACCACTTCATACCTTCTACTGTGTGCTCATTCACAACACACGCATAAATTCATCTCAGTTAAGTCTCCTCAGTTGTCACATCTTTCAGTTTATACACTCCTACACTTTATTTAGTGAAGTAGTTCTTCCTAGTAAGTTACTCATTAACAAAAATTATAATAAATTTCAGTATTATTGTGAAAAAAAATTAAAAAAATCATCCTCTTGCTTCTGACTTACATTAGAGGGCCACGCAGTGTAGTTAGTTTCTTACCTAACTTATCTTGGAAAAGCCTAAAAATTTTTACTTCTCTTGTTAACCTTCTGCATTTGGAAAGGCGCATTAAATAATGCTGTTTAACAAGTACACAGCTATACAGCGCTTCACATAAAAATTGTATATAATACATCAGAGAAAATTATTACAAGAAACTTTACAATTGTATCAGTGTTTGCCTCTTCTTTTCCAAAGTAATCGTTTGCAAGAATATAACACCTTGCTTTTTGTATCTGCATGATCTACACCACTCACCTGAAATGCTTCAACACTGTAGACCAGCTAATTTAATCATTCGGCACATACATACATTTTCTAGAACTTCAATACATTACTTTTACACATAGGGTTATTGAATAGTTGCTTAAACTTTACACAGTAAGCTAATAAGGAAAATGCAAGGTCAAGGTAATAGTAAAACTATTGCAGAAGTGCTGAGTCATCTATATAGGCCAAGAAAGACAAAATCCCATGCCAACAAAATGACTTTTCCATTCTACCAAGTTGTTTCTCTATATTTCACTAAACTTCTGAAAATAAAGCCCAAGTTTAAGTGTTGTTGAATTTCATTTCGCTGAGTTAATTTTCAAAGCCTTTGCCTCTGTAACTCCAGTTACTAAGAAAACCTTGTTCTCTTGTGAAAGATTCATTCTAATCTTAGGACAAAATAAAGAAAAGAAAATCCAAAGAAACAAAAATACAGAGAAGCGTTCCACAGATTTTCTTTATATTAAAGTCAATGTCAAAAAAAAATCCAATACAAAATTAAAAATCAGAAAGAGGAAAGTTATCAAAATGGGTAGCAGCACATGAAAAAAAATAATGTTTTGTTTTTGTTTTTTTGAAAGGAAAACAAGTGGAAATCTACCTTGGGTGAAACTTGCAAAACTTTGGAAGACATGTATTATGAACACACTAAGAAAATCATCTAAATACACAGCACTGAGCAATTATTCAAGCTGTTTCAATCAGGAGCTCATTTTTCTAATGATGGATATAGTTTTACTGCAAATTCAAACAACAAACTTTCTTTTAGAACTCAGTCCCAAATGCTATGCTGATGCAGCCCAACAATGATCTGAGTCAAGCACAGGCACAGGTTCAGGGACTCTCAATGTCATGCATGGGATCTGAGGCAAACCTCACTGTATCCCTGCCTGAAATGAAACTACCCAGAGATAGCCAAGGACTTTCAATCCCTTGTATTGTTTTATTGAAATGTAACCTGGATTAGTGGAACTTGTTTAAGCAGAGAAGGTTCAACTCTGTTGAGAGAGGCAAATAAAAGTTTTGGAAACAGACCTCGAGACTTTAGCTCTGATTTCAGCACAGCGCAGTGCAGCAGCATGTCTAGCATGTCTACTGTAACTACTGAACACACAAATGCCATCCTTCACAGGAAAGCGCAAGTTAAATAACACTAGGCAGGAGGAAAAAAAAAATAAATCTAGGAGAAGTAAAACCTGCTGAAACTGAAAAGTAGTTACTGGAAGGCAAAGGAAGCAATGTTAATAAGTAAGAGAAATCCTGAGGTGTTTTTTATTGACTGTATATCGAATCTCCAAAATTAGATAACTAACATGGTTATCTCAAATAATTTTAAAAGGATAATTTAAAGATATGGTATCTAATTAAAACTGTGATATTTTATTAGCTAGCCAAATACATTAGTGTTCAGTATATCTAGCTCAGAATAAATCTCATGTAAAGTAGGTAAAATAAGTGTATTTCAGATAGCTCCAGGCATCTGAGGCAAGGATTTAGACAGAAAGTACTTAAATAAAAAACATTAGCTGATACATGGATTGACTCCACAACTTGTTAGAGTTGTGAAGTAGGTATGCTTTATTCAGCTGAGGCGCATGGGGGTTGCTCCTCCAAAAGCATGCACATTCTCCTTTGTCACTCAGTGCATTTATATTACATATAATGATTACCTAAACATGAGACAGCTTCACACCTAATACATATGCAAAACCTATACCCGCCTAGTATTATAATTAGTTTTCTGGCATTCCTCCCATTGGTGCGCCTGTGCAGTGCCTCCTGGTGGTGGTTGGTAGGGGGTCGTGAGGATGAAGGCATGTAGTTCCTCGTCATCACCGCATGTAACCTCTTGCTTTCACGCAGACTCAATAGGGTTTCGGCTCCTATCCAAACTTCAGGTTCGGTAGAAGCCCGTTTTATGTATCTTAAAGCAGAAACTTGTCAAGTTTGCAAATTTTGTTACTCTGGCTATCTTTTGTTCCTTTTTTTTTCTAAGGATAGTATTTGAACAAGAATGTCTTAAATATTAAGCTATGAATCTTGTCTACTACAATTCTGCCTAGCAGCTGTAACTCCTACAGTTCTGCTTCACCATTCTAGCAACTTTGACTCCTAGGGTTCTGCTTCACCAAGCACAGTGACTGCTTAAGCAAGCAGGCACAGTGTTAACCCTTTGTTTCCCGGTATCATAATGACACATTTTTTTTACTATTATAGTGCAATATATTGAAAACCAGTAACATACAGCAGATAACCTGGGCAGATATGACAGAAAGAGAACTAAAAGTTTAAAGATCCATGGAAACTGATCTACTGGTCCACAGTGGTATGTAAAGAACTACATGTAGTTAACAATAAAATCCCTTTGAAAAGGTGTATTATTTCCTCTAAAATCTTCTGACAGTTGTTCTGATTCTTTGTTGCTGCGAGATACACATTTGCACTTTGTTGTTCGTTTTGTTTTTTTTTTTCAACACATGCAGTACTCTTATTAAACGGAAATACTTTAAAATAATAAAAGCATAGTGATTTTTTTTTCTGTCTGCTCACCCTGTGCCACTTATCTTGAAATGACCAAGAATACTATTGTGTCAGGCAGACAGTGTCCTTTTAGATAAGGACTGCAAAAATCCGGTATGTTACACTGAAACTGTTATATAAGAATTTGCTGCAAATTTGCTTCTAGTGCATTTTTATGCATACTGTTCTAGGATTAATTTGTCTACAAGAAGAAAACAAAACCCATCAAGTGAAAATAATTCCGAAGTTTAAAAAAAAAATATAAATAATCAAGCATACCTGGAAAGATCCAGTGGCTGGAAAACAAAAACAAACTCTGAAAACCCCTGAAACAAAATATTAAGTGGTCAATTTAGTTAGGCAATGAAACATCTACTAAAGGTACTGGTAAGATCCCTACACCTCACAATTTTTGGATTCACTACTATGATGGTCAAGGGCCCCCTTTTGTGCGACTCAAAAAACAGATGGAAGCAGCAAAGGGAGGCTGAGGACCTGTTCATGGTGAGTAGCGTGTTGATGGTCGGGAACAGCGCAGGGACCGCACCCCACGAAGCCGGGGGATGGTTTCCCGTGCTGTCTGTCCTGAGACCGGGAACATCAACAGCCCCAGCAAGAACCTGACCAGAGACAGCGGCACAACGCCTACGGCTGCCTGGCACCACACTGCGGCTCTTCAGGACACAGGGGGAACTGGGGCTGGGGCTCACCAGAGACCCCTGGCACCAGCTGGAACCTTCCAGAGCAGCTCCCGGCGCGTGTGGGAAGTGAGTCTGGGCCTCTGGGAGGAGTGTCCAGGAGTCCCTGACTGTATAAAAAAAGCAGCCGGCAGTGAGGCCGAGTGCTCTATCATTCTGGACTGAAACGGGTAAAAGATCTGTAGCTTAAAGGAATTGCAACTAAAAGAATTTCAACTTGCTGACCGAGAAGACAGCTCTGGATGGTGAGCATATTTTTTTCTATTTTTCTTTCCTTTATCCTTTTCTCCATCTACTTTCGCTCTTCTGTAAGAGCTTTCCAAGCCTTTTGTTTCTTCTGACACAATTTTAGGAAAGTTTGCAATAAAATCAATTTTTGTTTTGTTTTACAGTCTGGAGGGCTTGTGGTTTCTCCTGTACACAACTGTGGTAAGAGATCAGTTCCCTCCCCCCAGTGCCTGGAGCCCCTCCTGCCCTCCTCCCGCTCTGCCCTCGGGGCTCGCAGGGCTGTTTCTCACCCGGTTCCCCTCAGCCCTGGCTGCCGGGCACCGTTTTGCCCTTCCTTACCCAGGTTTTTCCCGAGGCGCCTGCCCGTGGCTGAGGGAGTCAGCTCTGCCCTGCAGTGGGGCCGTTGGAGGGGCCTGGGACCGGCTGTGAGCGGCATCAGGCGGCACGGGCAGCTCCGTGCAGGGGATGCCTCCCGCCCAGTGCTGGTGCTGCACATGTGCACCTGCACAGGGCACAGCATGATAGGCAGCAGTACTGTAAGCAGCATGTAAAGTGAAGCCCTTTGACAGTAAACCCAGCTCTGAAATCTCTTAATGTCATGTGGCTGAGCCTCCCTGCAACCTGATCTGGTTGGACCTGCTGTGAGCACAGGTTGGACTGGTAGACCTCCAGAGGTCTTGAAGACAGAAGTTTCAGGTCAGGGTATTTATCTACACGTTATACTTACTAGTGTTGGAATGCCTGCTTGCAGTAGTTAATGACACTAGAAACAACTCTATGAAATGAATAATTTGATGGTCAGGTCACTTCTAGACTGGCAAACACAGGCTTTGGGAGCAATGTCAAGTACCACTGAGGTTTTTAAAGAGCCCAAAATTCTTCTCTTGTTTGTGGGTGTGAAACTCACACTTAAGTATCAGTAGGAAATACAGTTTAGACAAAAATAAGTTTATTCTTCTGTAAAATGGAGTAAAATAAATAGATTACTGTTCTCAAGATCAGTGACATTTCAAGATACTCCAAAGATTAGCAACGCTGGAGGAGAGAGATTTAGCTTCTTAGTCTGCTTCCAGATAAATCTGAGATTCCTGATGAACTTTTGACTCAAACTGCATCAGCATAACTTTAGATTTTTTGCAGAAGTTTTACTAACTTCACTGGCAGTGTTTTCGATTACAAGAGGCACTTAAATGCTTTTCTGGATCAGTTTCCAGTGGGAGAGAATTGTTTCGGGACATGTCATTCAGTGACATGAGTAAGAGTCTGACTAAAATGAAAAGTCTTTTAGCTGTGCAGCTAAAAAAATACACGAGATCACCTTCCTTGTCTATGTTAGACATGCGCTGCAGGACACTCTCACTGTTACCAGTGCTAATCTAGATATGCTTGCTTTGAACTGATTTAAGCATTCAGCAGTTTGGAAAAAGGTGAAAGGCTTTAATACTTTCAAATAGCAGCTTCAAGTGGCACTGTTTTTAACAAAGTTGCCTTTGAAAGTAGCAACATTTCTAACAATAATAGTGATTTCTTTCATAATGGTAGTCTAAATGAAGCTGATGAATTACAGCCTTGAACTTCTGCAGAGCACAAAGGTCAACTGAAAACTACCATCAGTCAAGAAAACACACAGTTGTACATCCTAGTTTGAAGGGATGGGAATAGTGATATCCATGGATGCAATATAAATTAACATTGAAGTACCCAGAGTCTCACAAAGCTTCGTGAATTTTGATCATATAAATATAAAGCTATAGGTAATAATAAAACTTTTTTTTTTTTTTTGGGAAGGGGGGGTAATGGCCATTAATTCATCCTGTGGCCTCAAACATAGCCTCCCCACTGACCCACATCTCTCCATGCAAATGTTTGAATTGGGCACTTCTTTTGAAAGTAAGAGCTATTGCATTGATTTCTGAAAGAACCATGCAGAGACTAAATACAGTACCTTCCTCTGTTCATAGCAAAAATTTAGAACCCTTTATAGCTAAGAATAGGGTATCCTTTTATGTTTCAATTGTAGTGTACAGAAAAAAACTCCACAAACATGCCACACCAAAATAAAATTGAAAACCCAAAAAGCATGTTTTAAGTGCTTAGATCAAGCAGCATGGCAACTGTGATTATGCTTTAGAAAAGAGCCTGAAAAATAAAGCTAAGTTTCTCGAAGTTATTCCATAGCAGAAAAATAACAAACTTAAACTGCAGTGTTACTATTTAACCTGTTTAGCCTTCAAGCCCTAATAGAAATTGGATTTTACATCACAATGTGTTCCACATGTGAAAGGAAAACACCCAGCCCAGAAACACACGTGAGGATAAGACAAAACTAAACAAGTCTCAATGGTTTTGATGATTTAGGCGATATTTAGCTTCTGAAACACAATTAAAATGCAAGTTGAATATGTAAAGGTAATCAAATTAGAAAGATGGGAATTAATTAAGTTCTGGCAATGAGAATCCAGAATTTTCTTATGATAAGCCAGGCAAGAAATTATTTAATCAAATGTTGCAGTGACATTGGTAATACTGATCTTATTGCCCAGTTACCTTACTGAATGTTAGTCTTAAAGGATAGTCAAAGTTGAAAATGTTGAGAGGGAATTACCTGAACATTGAGAAAAGTATGCATGTCAGCTTCTAATAATTAAGTATTCTAGTGACAGTTTTTGAGAGTTTTTGAGAGTAAATTCTAATTTCTGTCTTCCTAAGGTTACCAGTCCTCATCCATTCACAGAGATCTTAAATGTTTTTATTGGTAAGTTGTTTTTTCTGCTGCAAGCATGAAAAACAAATTTTCTTCCCCTTTTTAAATGCTTCCCACCATCTAGAATACTGATGCCTCCACTGTCTCTCAGTAGTTCCCCCATGATTTCCTTATTAGTCACTTTTCTCCCTTATTTTAAATGGCAATCCCTTCCTCATCCAGTGAAAGAGAAAAAAAAAAAAACAGAACAAACAAAACCCTCACACTTTTGTATCCTTTTGAAATCTTAAGTTTCCACAGTTCTGGGGAAAAAAACCTCAACCAAACTTCCTCTTGGCTCACCTTACAGATCCTTTCAGTTTTCTATTGTCACATTTCTGTCCCAACTGATAGGGCCACTCGTGGTTTCAGAGGAGTTTTTCAGGCCATGTTTCCCTCTTAACAGCCCATATAGTTCAAATCTTAGTAGTCTTGACTCCTTTCCCTACACTTCAGGAATGGAAGTTAAAAGCAGTTTCAAACTGAAAGGGTTTTTTTTTCCTCCTTTTTCGTGATTATTTTCATTCCAAAGCATTTCTGATTTTTTTTTTTTTCACCTCAAGGTCATTTAGTTAAGTTAATGACATTTTTCTGATGAAATCTCTGAAACTATTAGTACTTCTATACTAGGCAACAGTAAGCAATACGTATTTAGGCAATTCCTACTCTTCTGCCTATTTTGGGTAGAATGTCTCATATGTATCCGGTGCTGATTGTCAGTGTACAGTGCATACACCTGAAATACTTTTCCCAAAAATGATCTATGAGCACACTTGCATTTCTGCCAATATTAATGCTTTGATGCTACCTTTACTGAAATACTCATCATTAATGTTTTTCTGTTTAAAGACAGATCCACCTACAACATTTAATTAAAAAATAAGTTTTATTTGAGTTTTAGTCCCCTTACAGAGGTCCTGTCCAGGGGCAAAAAAATTTTAGGCTGAACTTTGAAATTAATCTGAGGGAAGGACAAAGAAAAAACTGTGTCAGGCAGTAAAACAGTGGGCTCTTTCACTAATGACACAATGCAGGAGGAGACTAGTACTTAGTGAACCTCTGTAAACTATTGTGGAGGAGGTGGTTGACAATTACATTAGATAACCAAGTGTTATTAAGTTTATATGACTTTATATATATTTTGAGAAAACAGTATAGCAGCAACCTACTGAATGTAAGTTGGTAATGGTGTCTAAAAATTTAAGCAACTTGTATTGGAGTATCTTTCTGTCCCTGTTTCAGCTGTAACAGTCATCTATTTTTTTTTTTTTCCTAGTAGCTTGGTGCAGTGCTGTGTTTTGGTCTAAACCATGACACTTTCAAAACTTGTAATGAATCTTAATGAATTAGGTGTGTTCATCTACTGTTACAGAATCATAGAATCATAGAATAGTTAGGGTTGGAAAGGACCTTAAGAACATTTAGTTCCACCCCCCCTGCCACGGGCTGGGGCCCCTCACACTAAACTATGTCACCCAAGGCTCTGTCCAACCTGGCCTTGAACACCACCAGGGATGGAGCATTCATAACTTCATTGGGCAACCCGTTCCACTGCCTCACCACCCTTACAGTAAAGAGTTTTCAATGATACTTAGGACACTTTAAAAGAAAGAAAAAAAGAATAAATTCCTTTTGTCTTTACGCAAACAAACTCAGGTTGTAGCAGACCAGAAAGTTACAAGAAACAAAGTTAGAGACCTAAAAGGAGCCAATTTATTTCATGCAAGCAAACGAGGGTTATTTGGTTTTCAACTGCCATTTGTGTTTTGATCAGAAATAGTTTGAGATGTATGTAACAGGCCTGATTCTTTCCTTTCCAATCATGCTTTCCCTCTTAAGTAAATAATTAATACACTTCAGCTAAAAAAAAAAAAACAAAAAAATGAAACCAGCAGCATTGAATTTAAAAATTGTTATATAAGAATTTCTTTCCATATACTTTATATATTTCTGTGGGGTTTTTTTGTTTGTTTGTTTTGTGGTTTGTTTTTTTTTTTTTCCAAAATATATCTTAGATACATGGTAATGGCACAGCCTGAGAATATGGTCTTGGCACAAGCTGAGACTATTTGAAATCTCTGAATAGTACTTCGAAAGCATGTTGTGACTATAGTTCCTGAAAGTGTATCCTTTCTGTGATGACCAAAACATTACTTCTGAACTGTAAGAAATTACTAAAGCATTGTCAATTGTATTTCTTAATTTATGGCCTTTAATTAGTACATAAATCTGCTAAAGTAAAGACACATCCACAGCTGCAGGTAACGAGTTAATGCAGATGTTGAAGAGTGGGTGCATGAAGGCATGAGATGGACCTTAGCATAAGCAATGTAGCCAGTCACTTGGGCAACAAAATAACCTTACACTGATACTTGTTTTGCCCGTGCTATATAGCCTTGCAAACCGAGAATGCTTGTAAATTTTGCCCCCATTAAAGGTTAAGCCTATCATGATGGCCACTCATGAGTCTATACAGTCATTTCTAACACTTGGCACTTGCTATGTCCATCCTATAAGCAGCAACTGGGATTCCAATCCCTCTACATTTTTCATCCATTATTCATGATGTCCTGTGAATAAGGCAGTAAGACTGGCATAGTACCCTGAAACAGTGGAGTTCAGTTTCGGCTACACAGCTTTTCTTCAAGCAGCCTTCACTCGCTCCGTCCCTGCAACACTCATCTCTGATTTTGTACAAAGACTGACTAAACCTAACAGATTTTGCCTCTTAATTCTGCTTTAATTTTATTAATTGCCTGTAATAGTTGCTGGTGTAACACCTACTATTTCTTGCAACAGTAGCAGAGAAAAGAAGCAAAAAGAGGAAAATTCTTTCTAAACAAGGCTTGGGAATTTCAACCAAATTGTACTAGCTTTATAACTTAGGAGAGGCATGCCTTTCCAGGGCAAGCTTACATTCTGATTACAAAGCTTTAAGGAGTTTGTAGTATCATGAAAATCCTCCTGAAAACTCACTGTGATAGAATCATTTACTATTTATCACTGAAAGGGAACTTACTAACAGCACTGTGGCAATGCATTAAATACTCTGTTCTGCATATGACTAAGCAAATTAAAGAATAACTTGTTATAAATTAGCCAGATCCCTGAACTGGCTTTGTTGTTAGCATCAGTATTTCTCTATTCCATATATATAAAAAAAATAAAATTTGGAAATACTTTCATTGACTTGTACTAGTTTCGAGGTGAGAGTGAAATGCTGTTTAGCAAGAAAGAATTCCCTTTAGATAGACATGTGAGTGTTTTTAAAGGAAAAGACCTTGAAAACAATAATCAACTTAAAGCAATTTAGAGGGGGGAAAATATATTTTAACACGTTAGTATTGCAGTGTAATGGTAAAAAATTAATCTTGTAAATGCTATATGAATTACTTGACAAATTACTTTTTTACCAATTTTACAATAAAAGTGCATACTTACAAAGTTAGAAATAAGCATAACTTTTAGGCTATACACAAAGAGCATAATTTAATATACCTGCCGCGGCGGATTGTAACAGAAAACAACCTACCAGAAAATTCTGATTATTTTTAGTTGGATGGAGAAGAGATTCAGAGTAGCCCTGTGGAGAAGGACTTGGGGGTGTTGATCAATGAGAAACTGAACACAAGCAGGCAGTGTGCGCTCGCAGCCCAGAAGGCCAACCGTATCCTGGGCTGCATCAAAAGGAGCGTGTCGTGGTTTAAACCACGTGGTTGAACTCAGGACAGAGCATGACCAGCAGGTCGAAGGAGATGATCCTGCCCCTCTACTCTGCTTTTGTGAGACCTCACTTGGAGAGTTGTGTACAGTTCTGGTGTCCTCAACATAAAAAGGACATGCATGAGGACGATCAGGGGACTGGAGCACCTCCCACATGAAGACAGGCTGAAAAAGTTGGGCCTGTTCAGCCTGGAGAAGACAAGGCTGTGTGGAGGCCTCATAGCAGCCTTTCAGTATCTAAAGGGGACTTATAAGGATGCTGGGGAGGGACTCTTCATTAGGGACTGTAGGCATAGGACAAGTGGTAACGGATTAAAACTTACACAGGAGGAGTTTAGATTGGATACAAGGAAGAAGTTCTTTACTGTGGGGGTCGTGAGGCACTGGAATTGATTGTCCACGGAGGTTGTGAATGCTCCATCCCTGGTGGTGTTCAAGGCCAGGCTGGACAGAGCCTTGGGTGGCATAGTTTGGTGTGAGGTGTCCCTCCCTATGGCAGGGGGGTTGGAACTAGATGATCTTAAGGTCCTGTCCAACCCTAACTATTCTATGATTGGTCTGAATTTTTTTGTATGGGATCCTGCTGATGTAAGGATGCATTTGACCATTTGGAAGATAATGAAAGTTTCTAATAAACACTTGTTGACCAGGTTTTAATGAAGAAATTCAACCAGTATTAATGTATACTGGTAGGAATTAGAGTAACAACTTTGTTTTTTATGGGTAAGCAGTGGGATGCTAGAGTCTTAGTTTTCAAATGAGTCATGTGAAGTGAGTTGATGTTTACCTTCTGGGCTCTGAAATATGCACTTCAGTAAGGACCAACATTAGTAAAACAGGAAATGGGGAATGTATTACAATGTAACAGGGTTTGGTGTTGTTTTTTTTTTATTTTTGAGAGAAGAAGTCCACTCAAGATAACATATTAACTTTTGTGAAGACTCAAATTCTGGATTAAGAAATTACAGAACTAATGTTTGGGGTTTGGCCTAGTTTATATTTAGTTTCTCATTTCATATTACTTAAATGATCCACAATAGCCAGATTTTCTTCTAAGTTTGTGAGCATAGAACACTTGCAACTGTGCCCTGAAAGTTGTTAAAAAGTCAGCTTTCTGTTGGCCAATGAAAGTGTAAGGTCTTGATAGTTTGGGCATAAATACAGAAGTATGAGAGAGATAATAGTTTTTCTTTTAACTGAATGGGTCTGTTTAGTCTGTGACTCTTCGATTCTATCTATCACTATTGACTTACATGTTGCAAATATTGTCATAAGCTAAGAGACATCTTTCCAATTAGATATTGAGTATTACTGGTCTTGCTAAGAAATGAAATGTGCAGCTAACAAGTAGGTCTTCTCTGTCTCTGAATATTCTTCTATACCCCTTCTCCATCCCTGGAAGTGTTCAAGGCCAGGCTGGATGGGGCTTTGAGCAACCTGGTCTAGTGGAAAGTGTCCCTGCCCACGGCAGGGGGGCTGGAACTAAGTGGTCTTTAAGGTCCCTTCCAACTCAGACCGTTCCATGATTCCATGATTCTATGATCTAAACTTACAAAATCATTAAATCTCAAGTAGGAACTGATATCGGTCCCTGATTACATACAGAAGTGAAACCTTGAAACCTGACTCACAAGATTCTTGATTTTTGTTTCCAGTATACACATATGTATATAGAAGTACTTGTCTAACTAGCACATTAGTAGCCATCTTTCATATGACAGCATAGATTCTGATGCTGTCTGATACACAGTTGGCAAAAACCCTATACTCATCATGTGAAATGAGAATATCATTATGGGGAATACCATGCATTTTTAAATTACAAAAATAGTATTTCTGAAATGGTATTATGACTTGCAGGTGAATTCTGAGTAATTTCAGAATGGGCTGAAAATATTAGCTTTCTCGGACATTTTAGGTTAATGATGCTGAATTATTTGCTTATTGAGACATACTAGGATTTCTCACTATAAAGAGTGTTGTGCTCTGCTTGTTTTATATAAATTGTATAACACTCTCAATTCTAATACATAGGAAGATTTATCAAAATTAATAAAATTGGGATGTATAGTCTGGAAAAATTGCTTTCATACTAGAGTAGCAGATTCAGTGTACCAGGGAAAAATATTTTCTCTCTCTTTTTTGCAATAAGTATCATATACAGCCTGCTTGCTTTGCAAAATTCCCTCCAACTTTTATTTGAGTATACTCTATGGACTTAAAATGTTTGCAAGAGAATATTCATTACTTTCATAAAATCTTTTTTTTTTTTTTTTTTAATGTCAGTTCAAAGTTGAAAGATCAGTTAATAATAAAATATAATTGTTCAATTCGGTTTCCATACCAAAGGACTTATTGTAACTTGTAAAACAAAGCCTTCAAAAGCTAGAGATACCCATGTCAATACTACTTAAATTCAGTTAAGATTTTCACATGCTGGTAAACCATAGGGCAGTTTTTAAGTGACTCAGTCATATTTTCAACAGAAACTCTGCTTCTCTCAATGGGTAGATAATTTACCGAACAGAAAGGATAAATCGAGTGTGAATGATGTCCTTTTTCAGCACTGGTCATTCAGTCCCTTTATATACAGTTGTTTTTTGTTGTGTTTTTTTTTTTTTTGTTTGTTTGTTTGTTTGTTTGTTTGTTTTTACTTAGTGTCTGCAGTGTTTCCTGCAGCAGGAATAAAAAAGCAGCCATTTCCTGAAGGTATTCATGTGTCATCTTCATGTCATAGTCCCTCTGCATCCTACAGTTTCTTTGACAAATAAAGGCACTTGTGCTTTTCTGAATTAAGGGTGCAATTGAGTGAATTCTGAGTTTCTTACTGTGCAGCTTTAACAGTCTCTTGTTCTAGCTTGCCAAATAATACATAAAAAAGGCTGTCTAGATGTTGAAGTGTTCTGCATAAGACAAATGCATTCTGATAATGAGGAAAATTCAAACTGAGTAATAAGACACAGATTAGTCCTGCACAGTTCAGATGACTATCTGGAGACCCATTACCATCTGGCCCGCTGCCTTTTCTGTGAAAGATATGAGGAAAACCTGTTTACTCAGTAGCTACTCATAGCTTGGCAATGACAGTATGTTGCTGCTGCTGAGAAGATGGATCAGTAGCTAGCACAGTTCTCCTAGGCACTGGCTTTATCCCTGAACTTCTGTGGTGCCCTGACACTTCCGCCCCTTGCACCTCTTTCACTGTCACACAAAGGAGAGGTGTGCAGGCTGCTGGCAATGCAAAGGAAAGGGAAGATGGCAAGTTCTCATGCGAGATAAGTGGATGAAAAAATGAAGAAAAAAGCAACAGGAGCACACATCCAGCCCTGCAATTGCCAGTTTTGCTTTATATTTCAGCAATAAAGTCTAAGCTGAACAAAAAAAAAAAAAAGTACAAACAAGTTGTTTAAAGCTTGCTTTTCAGCTTGGAGTATAATCTAGTACTAAACAACTACATTAAGTTTGGAGATTAAAGTACTTCTGGACTGGATACTGCAAAGCTCTGCAAATTCAAATTAAAATACACAGATCCATGTCATTTCACACACATGAGATCTCAAGTTTTGGTGGTGGTAGTTTGGATTTTTTAAGAGATTTCCTTTCTATCTCATTTCCCGGTGTAAATAGCTGCTCTAATCTTTCATAGTACAATTTCAGAGGATCCTCTGTTCCCTGCACAGAATCACAGAATAGTCTGGGTTGGAAGGGACCTTTGAAGGTCATTGAGGCCATCCCCCCCTGCAATGAGCAGGGACACCTTTAACTAGATCAGATTGCTCAGAAGCACATCCAGCCTGGCCTTGAATGTCTCCATGTCTAGCGTGAATCTCCCCTTGTCCTTTCCCAACAGGACCTGCTAAAAAGTCTCTCCCCATCTTTCTTATAGGTCCCTTTGAAGAACTGAAAGGCTGCAATAAGGTCTCCTTGGACTCTTTGCACTGAGCAACCCAAACTGTCTTGTCTTTCTCATAGGAGAGGTGTTCCATCCCTCCGATCGTTTTTGTGGCCTACATCTGGAACTCTCCCAGGAAATCCTTATCCTTCCTGTACTGAGGACTCCAGGGCTGGAGGTGGGGGTCTTATGAGAGCAGAGGGTCAGAATCACCTCCCTCAACCTGTTGGCAACACTTCTGTGGGTGCAGCCTGAGAGATTCTGGGTTGTGAATGCATATTGCTGGCTCGCATCTGGGTTTTCTTTCATCAGTACCCCCAAGTCCTTCTCTTCAGGCAGGGGTACTCACAATCCCTTCATCCTCCAGCCAGTTTTGATACCAGGGATTGACCCAACCCAGGTGCAGGACCTTGCACTTGGCCTTGTTGAATCTCGTGAGGTTCACATTAGCCCAGTTCTTGAGCTTGTCCAAGTTCCTCTGGATGGCATTCCATCCCTCAGGTGCATTAGCTGCAACATTCAGCTTGGTGTCATCTAAATCATGCATCACATCTCCACTGTATGTAATTTGAACACTATCTTTAAATTCCTCTGGATGTTTATGATGTAAGCATTTTAACTTTGAGGATTCACAGAAGAACCTTTTTTCCTTAAAGATTTTCTTTTTAAAACATCAAGAATGTCTATACATTAATACTGATTTATTTTTATTTAAATTTCTTCATGAAGACAGTGTGAAACGTATTTGTGAGGGTAAGCAAGTCATTTAGTCTGAACCACAGGAAATACTTCATCCAGTCCCCTACAAGAAGGAGGGGATGGTTTTTTTCATACATTTGTAATAAAAGGAAAGGCAGATGTGGTAGAATGGTTATAAGTTGTTATGTAATAGTCTCTTCAGTTTAGACAAGATTGGATCTCCTCAGTCAGAAGATGTAATGGACCTTTTGTATTCACAGAAAGGGAGTAACCACTGAGCTGGCAGATATAACCACCATATTGCCTTACCTTATATTTTCAGTGTGACTTCGGCTACTTCAGTCCTAAATTTATAAATTTTTGGAGATGGGGGGGAATGAGGGAAACTGCAACATACAATAAATACATGATAAAAATACTTTAAAAGTAAAATTGTGGTGTATATTGTTCACATCATAGCATTATTATTTGTTTGCTCACTGTGAAAATGACCTGAGAGTGCAATAGTTGAATACTTTTCCCTGTGCAATTTCAAAACTGTATACAGGTGTTGTGGCTTAAGCTCAATCAGTAACTCAGAACCACGCAGCTGCTTGCTCACTCCCCCCTGCTTCTTCGTCCCCCTGCTCCCGGAGGGACTGAGAGGAGCATTGAAAGAATGTAAGTCCCATGGGTTAAGATAAGAACAGGCCAGTAACTAAGGTATAACACAAAAAAAACTAATGCTACTATCAATTATTATAATGATAAGGGAAATAACAAGGGAAGAGAATACAACCGCTCACTACCTGCTGACCAGTACCCAGCCTGACTGGAGCAACTATCTGGGCCTTCTGGGAAACTCTGCCCAGTTTATATACTAGGCATGACATGCTGTGAAATAGAATACCCTTTGGCTAGTTTGGGTCAGTGTCCTGTCTTTGCTTCCTCCTGGCTTCCCCTCCTCACTGGCAGAGCATGAGACTTAGAAAGTCCTTGACCTGAGTAAACTTTACTTAGCAACAAGTAAAAACATCTGTGTGTTATCAGCACTGTTCCCAGAATCAAGTTGAAAACACAGCACTGCACCAGCTACTAAGAAAGAGAAAAAATGACTGCTGCTGTTGAACCCAGGACAACAGGTAGGAATCTTGTTAGATTAAAAATTTAACTAGGAATGATGTGACTGATTTTTTTCAGCTGAAAAGTCAATGAATAAATATTGCACTAAGCATGTGTGATATGTTAAGTTTTCCTAAGAGGAAGCTGAATGATTAAATAGTATCCTGCCTCAGATAGAAGACAGTTATATGACAGTATTTTATAGAGTATGTGTGGTGAATAATGCATCTACATATTGTACCTTTAACATAAAAAAGTCATGCTGTCATGCTCAGTAACCTGCCAAATACGTCTTAAAATAATTGCAAATCTACAGAGTATCATTAGTACTAAATAAATAGGCCTCAGAACATTAACATGATTATCCACAAGTGACCTCTCAAATCAAGAAGTGGAATTTGATTTGGTTTTCCCCTCTGTATTAATACATTCTGTAAAAGTACTAGGCAGTTCAAGTTATCTTTACCAACTACATAAGCTAGTGCATCAGCCGTTAGAGTAAGCATAGTTCAAAACAGATTTGAAGTAAAAAGCCACAGCAGAAACTAGACTTCAGAATTATTTTCCATCTTATACAATATTCTGTGTAGAAAGAATTTGTTTTAGGCTGATTGAACATCTCATTACCAATTCACACTGCAGATATATTTTGCAACTGTGTCTGCAGAAGTGGTGCATGCTGTGGAATGTAAAGTGGTTTTATAGGCTTCAAGAAATTTAAATTAGAATATAATATCACAGATATTTAAAAAGTTTAATTTCAGATTTAAAACCTAAAATCCTTTCCATATTTACCTAAGCAGAAACTAGGGTCTTAATTATCTTCCAGTGAAACAAATTATTCAGACAATGATAACAAAAACAAAACCCAGCATGCCACCTCTGGAGATTTTTCCAGTTTTGGGTATACTGGTCCTTGTCAGTCCAGGGGATCTCATATAAAAGTCTCGCTCATTGACCATGTGTGATAGCCTCAGACACCAAGCAGCCATAGCAGATTCATTGATTATTGCGACCTGGAAGCATACTAGGAGGATATAAAGAAAACATAAACTGCTGCTTTTCCTTCAACAAACAAAGCAAGATTCATTCCATGCTTACCTTTTATTTCTGAAGCTGACACTAGAAAACTATTTTCCCCAAATTGTTTTTATGTAGTATGATGGTTTCTGTTATGCTGATTTCCTGAGGAAAACACTTAGAGCAAAAACAAAGGTGCAATAAACTAGGCCTGTAGAAGCAATTGATTTGGAATAAGGAAACAGGTGTAAAGAACCAGAGTTCATCATGTTCATCTATATTAGACTGAAAATAATTATACAAAGAAATCTAGGATACCAAGTGTATCTTATTCCTCCGGGGGAGGGTCAATATCTATTATCTCCTTCCATTTCTTTTTCTAAATGTAATATCAGTTGCTTTCCTCACTTTCACTGAAAGATGTAATATATGTATATAAGCAGTGCAAGACAAGAGGAGAAAAAGAGATAAGAATTCTAAATAAAAAACTGTTTCACACAGGGATGTACTCTTCAGTGTTTCTAAATTTGTCTACATTTGACGTAGAATACATCGTATGGTATGTCATATACAGGCTGAGAAATTTGGGGCTGTTCAGCATGGAGAAGAGAAGGCTGTGTTAAGACCTCATAGTAGCCTTCCAGTATCTGAAGGAGGCCTACAAGGATGCCGGGAAGGGACCCTTCATTAGGGACTGTAGTGATAGGACAAAGGGTAAGGATTTCAAACTTAAAGCAGGGCAAGTTTAGGTTAGATAAAAGGAAGAAGTTCTTCACTGTGAAGGTGGTGAGGCAGTGGAATGGGTTGCCCAGAGAAGTGGTAAATGCTCCATCCCCGACAGTGTTCAAGGCGGGGTTGGACAGAGCCTTGGGTGACATGGTCTAGTGGAAGGTGTCCCTGCCCATGGTAGGGGGCTTGGAACTAGATGACCTTAAGGTCCTTTCCAACCCTAACCTATGTTTTGTGCAAGGTACTTGACACTGTCCTGCATGACACCCTTGTCTCTAAACTGGAATGGCATGGATTTGATGGATGGTCACACTCAGAGAGTTGCGGTCAGCGGCCCAATGTCCAAATGGAGATCAGTGATGAGTGGTGTTCCTCAGGGGTTGGTATTGGGACTGATCCTGTTCAACACCTTTCAGCAACATGGACAGTGGGATTGAGTGTGCCCTCAGCAAGTCTGCTGACAACACTAAGCTGTTTGGTGCAGTCTACACCCTGGAGGGAAAGGGTGCCATCCAGAGGGACCTTGGCAGGCTTGGGAAGTGGGCCATGGGAAACTTCATGAAGTTCAACAAGGCCAAGTACAAGGTCCTGTACCTGTGTATGGGCAATCCCAAACACAAATACAGGCTGGGCAGAGAATGAATTGAGAGCAGACATGAGGACTTGGGGGTACTGGTGGATGAGAAGCTCAACGTGACCCAGCAATATGCGCTTGCAGCCAGTTGTGTCCCAGGCTCCAGCAAGAGAAGTGTTGCCAGCAGGTTGAGGAAGGTGATTCTCTTTGTCTGTTCTGCTCTTGTGAGACACCACCTGGAGTAGTGTGCTCAGCTATGCGGCACCCAGCACAAGGATGTGGACCTGCTTGAGTGAGTCCAGAGGGTCATGGTGCTGTTCAGAGTGCTGAAGCACCTCTCATCTGAAGACAGGTTGAGAGAGTTGGGCTTGTTCAGCCAGGAGAAGGATCTAGGGAGAAGTTATAGCAGCCTTCCAGTACCTAAAGGGCCTATAAGAAAGCTGTAAAGGGACTTCTAACAAGGGCATTACTTCATGAAAGTGTATAGTGCAACATGAGAAAATGTTTGTTTCTGTCTCCCAAACCCACTCCTATGTAAACTGGTTAAGAAAGGTCAATGAAAATGTCAGTATGTTGATAAACTGAGTGTTGTGTGGTTTTGCTTGCTATTTCTATGGCCTTTTATCTTTATTTATTGGAAAGCAAGCACTTGTACAGACTAATTAATCAGAAGTGTTAATGGCTATATTAAGTATAGCAGTTTTGTCACTTCCCATTTTAAGATGTTCACCTATAGAAATCAGTGTATTTTAAGGATACTTTCACATCTGAGTTTTCCTTTGGGCTGAGTTAGAATTACCTGAACAGGACTAGCAAAGTAAAACTCAAGCTTTAGACATCGCTAGTGACCCCTACCAACAGCTTCAGTTTCCTGTATGATACATGTGCTAGGCTCCTGGGCTTTTATAAGCAATAAGAGAGAGTAGCATTTTGTTTTCTTAGAAAACAATACAGGTAAAATAAAAATTATCTTGTTTCCACAGTCTTTCCTTTAGTATCTCAGTATTTTTTCCAAATTTTTCTCATTCAATTTTATTTCCTCACCAAGAAAAAAAAAAGGTGATGAATATCATCTGAGTAATACATTGGAACTTGTAAGTACAGAGCAGTACATGAGAAAAACCTTGAGTTTTCCATGAAAGGTACAGCTATAGGAACTGCTATTTAGGAAAACCAAATTTTCAATTACATCAAAGGAGTTCACAATGTTGTCCTCTATTCAGAACAAAGAAATTGCTTACATAGGAGACAGCCATTCACTCAGCCCGATTTATCACTTAAGAAATCATTCCTAATCCAATCCACACTAAAATTACTGCTTGATGAATCACATCATGCCTTAGTCAACTTACATGCTGTCAGGAAGCATATTCCAGAAGTTAAGTATATTTCTGTCACCTCACATCCTGTTCTCACTTTATCATGCTTTATAATATGAAGAATGTCAGCCTGGGTAAGGCAGAGGACAAAGATACAGTTTTTCATAGAAAGATAATGTATGCAGTTGCCCGTTCACTGTTCCAAAGTGGGAACAGTATAGGTAATGTCTTTACAGGAGACATCAAAAAGCCATGGTCTTTCAAGGATGCACAGATAGTTACCAAATATTCCAAATTTCCTGCCATGTCGCCCATGGTGTGTGTACATGGTGGTGGTGGAAGTTCAATAGCAGATCATGAAAAAATCAAAGGCCCAAAAAATAACCTTCACAGTCCTACTTTCTCTTTCATTTGGTATTTCAGTAGTTTTTTCAAATGTTTCTCGTTCCATTTTATTTCATCACCAAGAAAAAAAGATGATGAATATGATCCGAGTAATACATTGGAACTTCTAAGTACAAAGCAGTACATGAGAAAAACCTCTTCCATCCTAAGAGAAACATATACCATTGCCTTCTCTCTGTGTAATAATTCTGCACTTGGGTCCCAACAGCCCCATGCAATGCTATAGGATTGGGGAAGAGTGACTAGAAAGCTGCCTGGTGGAAAAGGAGGTGTTGGTTGACAGCTGGCTGAACATGAGCCAGTCTTGTGCCCAGGCTGGCCAAGAAGGTTGGTAGCATCCTGGCTTGTATCAGAAATAGTGTGGCCAGCAGGACCATGGAAGTGATCATCCCCCTGTACTTGGCACTGATGAGGTCGCACCTCAAATACTGGTTTCAGCTTAGGGGCCATCTCTGCAAGAAAGACATTGAGGTGCTGGCGCATGTGCAAGGAAGAGCAGCAAAGCTGGTGGAGGGTCTGGAGTACAAGTCCTGTGAGGAGCAGCTAAGGGAACTGGGGTTGTTTAGTCTGGAGAAAAGGAGGCTCAGGGGGGACCTTATCTCTCTGTACACCTGAAAGGAGGTTGTAGCAAAGTGGGTGTCTGTCTCTTTTCCAAAGTAACAAGCCATGGAACAAGAGGAAACTATCTCAAGTTTCACCAGGGGAGGTTTAAATTGGATATGAGGAAAAATTTCTTAACCAAAAGGGTGTTCAATCATTGGAACAGGCTGCCCAGGGAAGTGGTGGAATCGCCTTCCATGGAAGTATTTAAAAGATATATAGATGTGGCACTTAGGGACATGGTTTAGTAGTGGACTTGGCAGTACTAATGGTTTGACTTCGTGATCTTAAAGGTCTTTCCCAACCCAAACAATTCTATGACTCTATGATTTAAGGACCTTTTTCATACAGATTTATCAGAAGTTCAAAGGATATTGATGTAACCCTTATTTTCCAGGTGAAAAATCAGGACAGAGGCATTAATTAAATGATATATTGTTTTCATTGTATTTTTATTGTATCTTTTCACATCATCTATTTGTCTTATATATTTTTGTAAACCAATGTCTTTTTTAAAGACAATTTTCCAAATGAAAAGGTTTAACTGTGGGCCAGAGTGTTGCACAAACACTGTTTCATTTACTCAGAGGTTCAGTATATTTTAGGCCTTTAGTGACATCTGTAGATGTCATCTTGATCTCATTTTGTTGTCTTCCTGCATTTTATACCACTAGGATGACATGGAATCTATCACCCTACTATCCTGATGACAAAGCAGTTCATCTTAAGTGTTCAGAATAATCTTTGTAAACTATTTAAACTAATCTGGCTAATTTTGCCTGAAATGAATTATGGATCACTCACTGTGCATCTGGAAAATACATTGTTATATGCCTACTTGATGCCACAGAGCTATTGGGGCATAGCTCTGTGGCATCAAGACATTGCTGATTAAAGATTTGTGATTAAGATTTCTGTTTTTGGTGGACAGTGTGTGTTTACTTTGCTCATACTTTCACATTTTGTCCTGTTAAAATGATTCAGTCAGCAGAAAGTGAGACAGCTGTCTTGTTTCTGTTAATCATTCTTGCAGGGTCAGGGTCAGCAAGACTTTTCCACAAGACGCCTAGGAGACATTTCTGTAGTGCAGAGTACCATTGTATCAATCATGGCTACAGCCTGAGTATAGCCAACCTAAATGGTCTGAAAGGTTTTCTGAGGGACTGATTGCAGAGAACAGTGCTCAAGAGCAGTGTTTGGGAAGCTGTATGCATCTCACAAGAAAAAGAATATAATAGGAGTAGCAGTAGTAAGTCATGACTTCTGGAGAAGCACAGAGTTCTCTGGAGATCCAAGCATTGATAAAGAAATTGAGGCAGTTGTTTTTAGCAAGCATATCATCCTTCTGAGGAAGGATGTTCTCTGAATTCTTTATAAATAGATAATGATTAACAAATAATTTGCGCTATGAAAAATACTTACTTTTCCATTTCTATTTTTTAACACAAATGTACATTTTAAAAATATCTTCCCACTAGTCTGGCAAGAAGACAGCAATGTTACACTGCCACCAGAGCACCTTCCTTCAAGTGTCTGTATTCTTAGGAGTAAAACTGCTTAGCTGATAAAACATTATAATACGATAAAAGTCATTTAACATGATAATACAGTAAGGGTTTTGTGCTTTAAAATGTTAGCATAGTGGCTTGTTTGAACAATTCTCATTTAAGGAAGAATTCAGGTTTTGCTTTCATGAAAGAGGATCACTTAGAAGCTATAGTACAAAGTACTGTCACTATCTCAAAACATTACATATGTGGTTGACATAAGCCCTCACTGAAATAAAGAGGTTATTTTACTAGTATTAAGTCCATTCTAGTGCCTATTAGCAAACTGGATTTTTTGTTTTTTTGTAACTCAATTACTTGATCAATGGCAAATCTTTATTGTACAGCTATTTTTTTGCTCTTCCCATTTAGTCTTTTCATATACTGGGACATGATACAACATTTCCAAGAATATAAAGCAAATTGTGGACATGGCACTACTTAATATTACTTGTCAAATATTTCTTCACAACTTTGAATCAAGACAGTAGAGAACCTGTCCAAAGGGACACTTACTGTCACTTAACCAAATATTTTCAGTATAAGTTTGCGAGAAAAAACTCTGTGCTTTCTCTCCAACTTGGACAACATATAAAAAGAAAAAAATATATATCTTTTCATTCTCCAAATAAATACTATAACTATTAATAATCATTTTGGAAAGACAGCAGTTTTGTGTGGCAATGAAAATGATACTGGATTAATATTTAGTTATTTCTATCAGAGAGTGATGTAGACCTGACTATGCCATGAACATTTTTCATTAGCAAATTCAATGGGAAAAATTCACAGCATTTTTTGCCTCTGCAAGTGTTCAGGCTTTCATGGACCTGTTATGGAAGTCTGTTAACAGATGATACACATGAACAATGACAACAAGGGAACAAAGAATCTCAAGTATGTTACACAGTTCAGGTAATACTTAAGTATGCAGAATTACTTAAGTGGAAGAAATTAATTTTGTATTTTAGGAATTAGATTCAATTGTCTGATACAATTTTCATGTTTTTTACTAAGAATTTCAATTCCTTTTTGACATGCTAAAACTGCCTGATATATATTCCTCCTGAATCAGGAAGAAATAACACCTTTTTCTTATAAAGTAGTGTATAAAATTTTTAACTTCAAAACTTAGCAGCCTAGAATAGTCTGTGATCCGAGCCAAAACAGATATTGATGGATGGATTTCCCCAGAGATTATGCAATTTTCCATTATGTCCTGCTTGGTTGCCTTACATCAAAGCAAAGATGAGCTACGTACACCTATCCATGAGTACAAAAAACTGTTATAAAGATCTACACATGCAGCTGTTTCTTAGCTACTGATTCCCTGTAGCATTGCTTAGCAGAGAAGGGTTTGGCTTATTCAGGCCAGTTGTTAAATTGACAAACAGAAAGAGTACTATCTGAAAACTAACATACAAGACGACTCAAAACTAAATGTGCAAACTTAACATTTACATTTATTTACATACTCAAACCTATTTTCTTTTGTTTTTCGGTAACACTTAAGTTATAGCCCTAGAGGGCAGGGTAGCCCAAGACTGTTGGTTGATATTCAAGGATCACATACTGCAAGCTCAGGAGTGTTGCATCCTGACTAGAAGGAAGTGCAGCAGGAGGGCCAGGAGACCTCCTTGAATAGATAAGTGTCTGCTGAGGAAAATTCAAAGGAAAAAAGAGGCTTATAAAAGGTGGAAGCAAGGACAGGCGGCCTGGGAAGAATACAGAGATGTTGTCTGGGAAGCTAGGGACCAGGGTAGGAAAGCTAAGGCCCAGTTAGAATTAAACTTGGCTAGGGATGTTAAGGATAACAGGAAAGGATTCTATAGGTACATAGCGAATAAAAGACAGACTACAGACAATGTAAGCCCCCCTCTGGCCTCTGAAAGCTATCAAGAGAACTGGCTATCCTGGTTTTGGAAAAGGTTGAGGTTCTTAATGACTTCTTTGCCTCAGTCTTCACTGGCAAATGATCTGACCACACCACCTAAGTCTTGGAAGCAGACACAGGGACTGTGAGAATGAAGACCCTAGCTCCACTGTAGGAGAGGATATGGTTTGAGAACATCTTAAGAACCTGAACAGACACAAGTCAATGAGACCTGATGAGATCTGTCTGCGGGTCCTGAAGGAGCTGGTGAATGAAGTTGCTAAGCCACTGTCCATCATATTTGAAAGATCATGGCAGTCAGGTGTAGTTCTGGATGACTGGAAAAAGGGAAATATAACCCCCATTTTCAAGAAGGGGAAAATGGATGACCCGGGGAATTACAGACCAGTCAGTCTCACCTCTGTGCCTGGCAAAATCTTGGAGCAGATTCTCCTGGAAGGCATGCCAAGTCACATGAAAACCAACAAGGTGCTTGGTGACAGCCAGCATGGCTTCACTAAGGGGAAATCCTGCCTGACCAATTTGGTGGCCTTCTATGATGGGCCTGTGGAACTGATGGACAGAGGCAGAGCAGTTGATGTCATCTACCTGGACTTGTGCAAACATTCAACACTGTCCTGCATGACATCCTTGTCTCTAAATTGGAGAGACATCAATTTGATAGGTGGACCACTCGGTGGATAAAGAATTGGCTGGATGGTCACACACAAAGAGTTGTGGTGAATGGCTCTATGTCCAGCTGGAGGCCAGTAACGAGTGGTGTCCCTCAGGGATCAGTGTTGGGACAGGTCTTGTTCAACATCTTTGTCAGTGACATGGACAGTGGGATTGAGTGCGCCCTCAGCAATTTTCGGTGATGACACTGAGCTATGTGGTTTGCTTGATACACTGAAGGGAAGGAATGCCATCCAGAGGGACCTTGACACGCTTGTGAGGTGGGCTGATGCCAACCTTATGAAGTTTAAGCATGTCAAGTGCAAGGTCCTACACCTGGGTTGGAGCAATCCCAGGCACAACTACAGGTTGGGCAGAGAAGACATTCAGAGTAGCCCTGTGGAGAAGGACTTGGCGGTGTTGGTCGATGAGAAAATGAACATGAGCCGGCAGTGTGTGCTCTTGCAGCCCAGAAAGCCAACCGTATCCTGGGCTGCATCAAAAGGAGTGTGACCAGCAGGTCAAAGGAGGTGATCCTGCCCCTCTACTCTGCTCTTGTGGGACCTCACTTGGAGTATTGTTCTCAGTTCTGGTGTCCTCAACATAAAAAGGACATGGAACAGTTGGAAGAAGTCCAGAGGAGGGCCATGAGGATGATCAGGGGACTGGAGCACCTTCAATATGAAGACAGGCTGAGAAAGTTGGGGCTGTTCAGCCTGGAGAAGAGAAGGCTGTGTGGAGACCTCATAGCAGCCTTCCAGTATCTGAGGGGGGCCTACAAGGATGCTGGGGAGGGACTCCTCATGAGGGACTGTAGTGGGAGGACAAGGGGTAACGGGTTAAAACTTCAGCAGGGGAAGTTTAGATTAGATATAAGGAAGAAATTCTTTCCTGTTAGGGTGGTGAGACCCTGGAATGGGTTGCCCAGGGAAGTTGTGAATGCTCCATCCCTGGTGGTGTTCAAGGCCAGGTTGGATAGAGCCTTGGGTGGCATGGTTTAGTGTGAGGTGTCCCTCCCCATGACAGGGGGGTTGGAACTAGATGACCTTAATGTCCTTTCCAACCCTAACTATTCTATGATTCTATTCTGTGAATAATCTGGTTGAATACAGTATATTTTCCTTGAAAATGAGCTCATGATCATAGTAAGCATCTATCATAAGTTACAGGATTCTGTTGGTTGTTGCTACATCAGGCAGAGGTGGCTGTTGTGTGAGGGAACATGGTATCCATGCTATTTTAAAATTTTATCAAGGACACCTCAGCACAGGTAAACTTTTTTTTTTTTTTAATGCGAGTCTAAATCCAGCAAATTTAACATTATTTAAAATGGAACAAAATCAGCTTCTTTCTTCTCTGTACCTCCAAGCTGTGTATTTGTTAATAATTTTGCTCTCATCTGTATTAAAGAGTAACCCTTACTGTGTTGGAAGGGCATTATGAAGCTTTAGCTACTGCTACCTTTTTTCTAATTCCAGTCAGTTAAAATGAAAAGTGTTTTGTGGGATTTGTTGTTGTTTTAATGCACAGCATGGAATTGAACCTATGTGAATACTTAGAATGAAAAACATTAGAAGAAGAGCATCAAAAAACTTAAAGCAGAGAAATCCCACTTCACTATACTTCTTACTTTTCATGACATCTGGATGATCTGTCTGGGGCAGGTCATACTGTACTAAGCATGTAAGTAACACATGTTATTTCATAATTTTATATTCTTATTATAGGAAAAGTATTGAGAGCAAATAATGATACTGTAAAAGGGATCTCTGCAGTCTTATTTCCCTCTAATTTTTCTTCTGTTATCACCTCTTGCATCACTGTTTCCTATTTATATTTTCTCTCTTTCCTGATTTGTTCTCATTTCCTGTTTATTGGCCCCTAATGTACTTTGATCAACTGTGCTGTTGTAAAACTTCAAAATATTTGCAAAGACCAGTTGAAAGGAAAACGGATATTCAAAACCTTGCTCATAAACAGACAAATTAAGACAGTGTTCAAGGCTGTTTCTCTGAAGTATTTTCCTTTGAGGCATTTTCTATGGTTTGCAAACACCAGATCAGTTACGAGGATGAAGTATCACAAACTTTGATGAAAGCATTCACTAAAGACACAGTATAGTCATCCAGACAAAATTCATCAAAATGTTTTCTTTGATGAAAACCCTGGAAAACATCTTGAAAATATCAAATGTGCAAGAAAATAACACTGAGCACCCAAACATGTAAAAAGATTGTGGTGGAAATGCTAGCTATGAGAAATTGTAGAATGCTTGTTTCAGTATCCTAGCCAAACTCCAATTTGAGTTTGATGCCAGCTAAATCCATTGGTCGCAGAAGCGAAAAACACGGCAATTAAAATCTGTTTAGAACAAAAAGTGTAAAGTTGATATTTCATGAAACTTCAAAGAAAGTGTAAACAGTTTTTTTTTTTTTTTCCCCCTCTACTTTCAAACTGAGCACTGACTTAGTTTTATATTATTGGTAATAAGCCTCAGTCTTTGACAGTGGAAAATGACAGATGCTGTAGAAGATGAAACATATCCCTTCAGCTAATGTAAACCAACACAAAACACAAAAGTGGAAGAAGTGACAACCCAAATTCTTTCATTATAGGGGGTTATCTTAAACCTGTGTAACTGTATGGTCCACCTTAGCTCTTCTTAAAGTAAATGTGACCTCTTTGTTTGGAAGAACACTTGTTACATAAATCGAAAATGACAGGTGAACTGAGAATTAGGGATTTAGTACCTAAAGATTATAACTTGGCTGAAACGAAGTTATATATCCCTGGATTGTTTTGTTTTTAAATTTCTATTTCTCTGCATCTTTTTTTTTTTTTTTCCCCGTTCCTTACAGAGCTAACAGAATTCGCAATTCAATCCCCCAAGAAGGAGCTAAGAAGAAACCACACACTGATTTTTAAAATCTCCTTGACACCATATCCACCTTCTTTCTCAGGCTGCTTTAAAACCTGATACTAACTCCACTTCATCCTGTTTTTCCTTTGTCCTCTGTTTGAAGGAGGGAAATAAACATGGCTCCAAATTCTTCAATATATTCCATTAAGCGATTTTACTTAAAAAGTAATGAGGCTGTTGGGAAACTCTGCAGGCAATTCCAACTAGCAGTCCTCGTACAGCACAAATGAGTGGAGACAACACAGCAAAGTAACTGCAGACTGAGGGAAAGCCTAATTAACAGAACCAGCCATGACTACTTAATTTTTGCAAGCTTTCCCTTTATCCCTCCCCAATAATACTGCTAGTTTACATTTCTGATAATTTTGTCCTACTAGCACCCCAATTCTGTGCAGCCACAGCTGCATGGTGAACTCTCATCAGCTCACAAATCTACTTTGCCCTGGGAACTTTCGAGATTTGTATTGACATGATGAATCTGGTGATGGGAACACATGCCTGTGGTACACAAGCAGACACTGCAATTGAAACAAATAGTTATGATGTCATGACCTGAAAGAATGACCAAATAATATCTAACCTACAGTAAGCAGTTAAGTGTTGATTGCCTTATGTCTTACAGCAGTCTTCCCCAAAATCACTGCAACAATTTCACTCTATGAAAGCCTTGTTAAATGCTGCACACACACAAAGGTATGTAAAGCTTACAGAAAAATAGTTCAATAGAAGACATTTAGTGAGGAAAGCCCAGAACCATGAATTACCAGAAATGAGAAGGAACTGGAGGAGGACGAGAAAAAAAAGGAAATTTCATGTTTACTACCTTTCTTTTTTCAGCTGTTAGACATACATTTTCACAGTAAAAAAGTTTCAGTGGACTTTTTCAGCAAAATTAGGTTCTTAGAGAAATTAGAAAAAAAAAGCAGGCACGTAGGTAGGAATCAATCTTTTAGGGATTCTGACAGAGGAGCTTGCCTGCCTACTTTCCCTCTGCTGTTTAATATCTTGAGTATGGCCCTAAGGGAACAACATAGGCTAGGATTTATTAATACTCCTTACATTGTTACTAAAGAATCATTTAGAATACAAAAATGATGGAAATGGACACAGTGTTTCTTTTTTCCGTTAAAATAACTTAATTCTTTTGTCTTTGAACTCCCATAGGAAATTTTTCTATTGACTTCAGTGGGATTAGAAGTAAGCCACAAACCTATGATGGTACTCTGATTTTAATCCTTGGCACACCTAACACTGACATGTGAAGGACAAACAAAAAAAAAAAAAAAGTGAGGAAGCATGCAGAAAATCATACATTCATTTTTTGTCTCTGTAGTAAACGAAATTAAATGATTTAGCACTGCTGTAATCAGCTTAAATTAAAAGAAAAATCTCAATATACCAGTAAAAGTAATGGCTTCAAGTAGCAACACCTTGCCTTTCTCAAATGATAAAAATTATTTAATCAGAATATGAACTATTACCTTGAACCAGGGAGTGAGCCCATGAGGTACTGCTCAACAGTTGTCTATACCTACACCTGCCCCAGCTACAGCTAATTCTGTATCACAGCCAAATGCAATAATTAAATAGTCGTAATAAAAAATTGCAGGTGCATCTGTAGCTGGAGAGTCATAGACTGGAAGATGAGCATTTTCTGCTGTAAATCCTGTTGACCAGTTTCCCTGTATGTGTAAATCTAACATGCTTAGTGTAGGTAGGCACAAAAAAAATTTAATGAGCTACTTTATTTTACTTGAGTGCATCTGCTGTCTAAGTAAATAAAGTTCCTTAAGTTTTGCACAGTCTCTGGAGAGAAACTGCTTTAAATTGGCAGCTCTAGATATCCTTAGGTTGAACAGTGAGCCATTTAAAGTAGGTAGAAGGAAAACTGTAATCATAAAGCTGTATCACCTTGTCTGAGTCTTAACCAACTCTACCAGGGATTTGGAAGCCTCTCCTGTAATAGCTCTTCCAAAAAATTGCAGAAGGCTGGTTTTTAGCAAAATGTAGTTGTGGGAAGAAGCTATTATTTTTGTGCTTAGTAGTTAGGATCCCCAAGTAGACATCTAATTTCCCTCTTAAAATTAAGAAGTTCAAATCTCTGAAGAAAAATCTGCAACTTGCTGCCAAGGTTTCTTAAGCCTTACACTTTTCTGTTAGACCAAGGTTCTCTAAATATTTACATGAAAAATTCCTAGTTCCTATATTCTGGGTTAGTCACAAATCAGTAAAAGAGCTGTCCAGTCCTGTCTGTATTAATCAGACAAACTTGTTTCCTGAGAGCTTGAAAGTCATGGTGTTACATAGTCAGACTGAAAGCAACTCTGAAAAGAATTGTGTAATTGTATTTTGGGACTCAAGTGCCTCAGCTCTGCCCAAGACTCTTTTTACTTTCATGCTGCTTAGTAAACATCAAGTGTTTGAGTCCAGTTTTTCTTCATCAATTTCTGAGACTTCATTACATTGTTATCCTGTCTTGTAGTCAGAGCACCTAAACTCACATGAATACTGCCAGGTAATTCTTCAAAGGAAATTTCAAGTAGAAAAAATACTTGCAGGATGGACAAGGATGTATTTTATTCTTATGTTCTTCTCTGTGCTGAAAACATTAAAAATACATTTGGGTTTATTTGTTTTTCTCAATAAATGTTCATGCAGTCTGCTTTCCTTGAACAGTAGTCCTGTTTCAAACCTAACATTAAAATGGGAAAACACATCTCCTTTCCTCTGTTGAGTACATTCATCACTCCATAATAATACCTTTTTTTTTTTTTTTTTTACTTTAAGATAAAACTAATATTTTACCACACAGTATGTTTTAAAATGTTATTAACATTGTAGGGGTGACTTGTGTTCCTCAGGCACCTAAGATTATAATTATGGGCAAAATTACTAGAATTTTATGAAGTTTTGCTTATTCTGAATGTTTGTTTTATTTACCTGTATTTAGCCTATACATGCCTGTCAAAACGCATTGAAATGAACTTAAAACCCAGGGGATGGTCTCTGCTGTTCAGAAGGATCATAGACCATGGTACTGCCAAAGCAATCTTCCATTATTTTTAAGAATGTTTTTTACTTTTTGGACAGTTTATAGCTTAAATGGCATGGAGCTGTCAAGATTTGTATTGCTGAAATGTACAAAAGCAGTCATGATAAGAGGACCAAAAGTCACTGTGAAATTTAGTAAACTAGTTGTGCTGAAGAAATAATTTTGATTTTATGTGGCTTACACAAAATAAACTGTGTATTTTGGTTTAAACTGCTGGCTATTTCTTGGGATGACCTTAATTCTATGCAGTAAAGGGGTCATACAACAATCTGAAGTTCATACACATTAAACCTCTTGACTACAGCTCATGATGATTTAGTCTTTAAGCTATTGTGACTGGCAGATAACTCCACAAACTACATTAGGGAAAGGATTATAATCTAATACAATACCAACTATGTTAATAAAAAATCCTAAGTCTTTTCCAAGGCACTGAACTTCAAGTGTTCATCGTAGATGAGTATTTTTCCCTTTTGATTCTTAGAATCATTCTTCTTTCTTTGATTTTTTTTTACAAGAACTGATAGTCATTAATCAGAAACTGTCCAGTAATGATGTACCAGTAGCAAGACTTCTTTCTTTGCCTTCAGCAATCCCTTAAGTATTATACATTTAAAGATTTGTGATTCATTATACTTACAGGTTTCCTATAATAAGATGTTTTACCAGCACAAACGAAGTAATTATATCCACATTTTTACATTTTAGGCATATTTGACAGAGCTCTCAGTTCTGCTACAAATGTCCTGTGCTTTTTTGCTTTGCATATAAACACAGTCACTTACCTGTGCTACAAAATAATGACTGTGAAGTTGTTTTTTTTTAATTCAAAACATTGATTTGGATTGATCTTTGGATATTAAACCAAGAAGCGACAGTGAATTGCTAGTGTGTGGTTTCCTGTACAGATAATAGCATCGCTTTTCTTGTTTTGGAATCAGAATCATACCTATCAGAAATGCTCATAAGTCAACATAAGCTGTTTTTTTAACAACAGCATTTCTTCTTCTGCAAACTGTAAGCAATTTTTAAGAAGTTACCCAAATCCAAACTTTGCCAGAAAAAATGTACAGCTGTTCAGCTGTAATTTATTGTAACACTCTAAAATCACAATGCTTTTAGATGAAAGACCATAGGACCATAGGAATGGCATTACAACATGTGTTCAGTGTCAAATTTAATTCAGTGTCTGTTAATGTAATTAAATTAATCTCAATTCATTATCATAATATAAAAAAGAGCAAAAAATATTGAACTATTAACATGACTCAGAAAAAAAAGCAGCATTGCATAACATTGAGTCATCTGAAAAATCTTCCACATTCAGTGAGATTCAACTTTTAAGAACTGAAAGGTTTACATAATATAATAGCATTTTCAATAAACAAAAAGTATTTTCTGAAATAAGGTTTTAATATTTGTTTAAATGTTTATCTCCTCTTTTTCTTTCATAGTATCTGACTTTAAAAGCAGAAAAAGTCCCAGCCTTGCTGGTAGGTAATGTACATGATCCAAAATAAAAAGCTGATGAAAGACATGACATTATGGGATTCTTTTTTTTATTGGTATTCATATAGATAAATTCAATATTCAATGCAGTTTAATGTGCCATCTTCAAATAAAGTTCTTAGGGCATACTTTCTTCATTCAGTCCACTTGATTAATTCTTCAGCATTTTGCTCTATGATGTTTATTTTAGAGGAAAAAAAACCCCTAGTAATTCTATCCCTTGTTAACAAAACAAGAATCTCAAATAAAATGCAGAGACATGTTTATAAAACCCCCTACTTCCTATGTCACAGAAAACAATATTATAGAAATATTTTGGCATTTTGTTTCAATTCAGGTGTTTTGGTTTGGGTTTGTTTTTTTTTTTTTTCACTAAATGACCTGGCTGAACTAGATTCCTTACTGCTTATGGCTTATACAGCACTAATAACATGTATAATATAAATGCCTATCTGTGTTCTTATGCTGTGATTATAACTGAAGAGGGGTCAGAGATTTTATTATGATATGAGATCTATAACAGCAAATGCTGTGAGAACTACATCCCTGTTTCTAAGAATCAGTTCTGCCTTTTACTGAATTTTGGATTAGCGACATAGGATGGGGATTGAGTAAAAGAGGGAGGGGGGGATAATAAATTAATGTCATGAATCAACTCATAATAGAAACACAAAAATATAGCAGCAATACTGACAATGACCCTTAGAGGTAAAGCACTGAGCAGAGTACACAGGTGGAAAGCACTATGTGCTACAGATTTTAAATTTATAATATATTTGGTATATCAGTAATGCACTTTATTGGTTTGGTCTGTAATATTCTCGTGGATACTGTTGTATAAAGGAAGCAGTGTGCATGAACATAGACATAGATTCTGGCAATTGCTAATATGATGTCATTGTTAACTAGTATTTTGCAATAATCTGACTCCCTCCTTTTTGTGTTTGAAGAATTCATTGAATACTTAATGATCCTGACAAACCTCAGCTCTTGGTTTTTTCTGAAGGGAAGGGCAAGAGTTAATCGTTGCATCTGATTTGCATACTAGTACGAGCAGATCTGTTCATGATAAAACAGCAAACATTTAAAATGGAAAGAGTTTGTAAAATTCCATTTCCTACTAGTTTTAAAGTTCTATTTCTATTTGGGTAGGTCTTTTATCGTTAAAGGCACATTTTTAAGTAAAACAAAATTAGAGAGTGAACTTCATCCAAATCCCAGTTTAACTAAAAGGAAGGAAAAATCCATTGCTTATAGTTCATAGTCCTTAAATAGTCTTAGAACACAAAATGTAATCTTAACATTAAATAGGCTTTCAGGATGTTCTGTTAGGTATTGGAAATCTATTATTTTTTATCAATCACAGCTTCTTTAACATTTTTATTTTTTACTGGGATTTTTGTTTTTTTTTTATTAGCAAAAGTACATTAAATTTCTGCAGAAGCAGGGAGAAGAGGATATCAATCTCTATAGTCATTGGTAGTGTTAGTGTAATACATAATACAAACAATTATATGAATTCGGAATGCATTTGCAATCATACGTTGTTAGGTAATATTAGTATGTAGCATTGCAGTAGGATCAATTCAATACAAGCACTTTTGAGATTCAAAGAAAAGGTAAAATTACTATGAAGCCCAAAGGTCCTAATTTAGCAGCTACATGAATCATAAAGTTATCTGCTGTTTATGTTAAGTGCTGCACATGAACTTAGTTGAAGTCCTTGAAAAGTAGACAGACTTTTTCAGATTGTTGCATTCTCAGTGTGAGTAGTGTGGGGTACAACGTGTAGATACCAAATTCATTTCTAGTAGGCATCCAAATATCTTCTTATACAACTAAATTATAAAAGTATGATTAAATCAGTAAATATGGTAGTCATCTGTGCAACCCAACCATACGATCACCTGTCTTCTATCACTACTATCATAATACCAGTCCTGATATACTCATTCCTTACTTTAAACCACAAATATATCATAACTATTTTCTTTTGCATCTCTTGTCTGTGTTCCTGTAACCCATTTTACAAACATCTACTATCCAACTAGCATAGCAAAATCACTAAATATATTATTTTTCTTATATTTCATCATCTTTTAAATATTACTCTGGAATTACAGATGCTTGAAATATTACTAATGTTTTCAACACAGGGGCACAAGGACACCAAAATATATTATTATATTGCTTTCTGGAAGAAAATACTTCTCAACTGGGGATGATTTAGGATTAGTACAAAGCATTATGTCAGATCTTTGAAAGATTTTCCTTTTCAGAAAGGGAAATGCAGATAGGCATTTTATCACTGATTAAAGTTTTGCATTTTGTTGGGTTGTTTGGGTTTTTTTTTCCATGAAGTCATGTTGGGTTTTTAGTAGTTCTTTCAGCACATTTTGCACCAGCCTGTCTTTTCTTGCAGAAATAGTTATGACTAAAAGGTGATAATACAAGAAAAAATAATTTTGTGATGACTATTGCTTGACAGACTCATTGAAACATATATGAAATTTCTATGTATTAGTATTTACTCTCCTATCTTATTGGTTTCTTAATTCACTGTTAATTAAAATGCAAGTATAAAAATTGGTTTAATTATTACAGTGAAGTTTATTGTGCACGAGGCAAGTATCAACATGCTTTGGTCCTGATTGTTTAGGCCTTACATCTGTCATTTCCACTTCTACAGAGCTTAAGCTATATGATGTCATTTTTTTAGAAAGTTTTTCCTGCATAAAGTATTTTATAGACAAACAAAAATTAGATGCCCACCTTGTCACTGGATAAAAACAAAACAAAACAAAAAAATGCCACCCCATAGCAGGCCATGAAATGCTTTGAAAAATATTAAGAATAAAGTACCATAGCACAGAGTAATCTCTGTAGTAGGGAGTTGATCTCATCACACCAGAAGTAACTTGCTACAATGAGCAGTAAGCCATATTAATCAATGCAACTCAGTTTACTGAAAACTATGCAAAATGTCACATGCGGCTTGATAATGGCCTGGAAAAAAGGAAATTTTCTTTTTCATTGCATTTTTTTTATTTAACTATATTTTATTAAGATTTTCTATAGCTAAAGGACAAAGGAAAACTAAATAAAATATTGTGGCTGTATACTTCCCCAAAAGTTTATTTTGGAGTTTATTAGCCAATTAAATATTTTAACAGTAATATTTTATTATAATTAAGAAAACATAACAAAATCTTCCCCCCAAAAATCACTGTAACTTTTAAACTATCTTATCATCCATATGCACTATTAATAAAAGTGGCAAGTTTTCTTTAAGTATCAATTAAAGGTAAGGAGCTATGATGATTCTGTAAGAGTTCAGTGTCTTTGTATCATTTACTGGCAACATAACAGATAATGAATGATTAAAGAAAACATGCTCTAATTGAACTACTGGGACTAACATTGAAGCTAATGAAGCAATAATCCACGTACTGTGGAATTTTTACATTAAAGCTATACAGTCTTGAATTAATATTTTAGACTAACTACAACAAATTATTGCATATTTCAGTATTAGCCTATTTATTATATATGTATGTATGCACAAAAAATATAAACCTGGTAGGTTATGCTTGTTATTTTTTTTCTTTTATAACAACTGAAACCTAATGATTTCGTGTTCTGCTTCTGATCACAGCATATGCTTGAACCCTAACCAATCTGGCAGACAATTGGAAGAATATAAGAATTTTTCATTTGTGCATGGCCTGCTTAAGAGCCATGCCTAGTTGTTTGCCTAGTGATAATAATTAAAGGGGGCCTACAAGAATCTGGGGAGGGACTTTTGGCATGTAGTGACAGGACAAGGGGGAATGGCTTTAAGCTGAAAGAGGGTAGATTTAGATTAGATATTAGGAAAAATTCTTTACTCTGAGGGTGGTGAGTCACTGGAACAAGTTGCACAGAGAAGCTGTGGCTGTCCCTGGCAGTGTTCAAGGACAATCTGGATAGGGCTCTGAGCAACGTGGTCTAGTGGAAGGTGTCCCTGCTTATAGCAGGGGTTTGGAACTAAATGTTATTTAAGGTCCCTTCCAACCCAAAGCATTCTGTGATTTAAAAAATTGCGGACTGGCTCGATAATTGTATCTAACAAAAAGGGTATACATGATGGTCTTACATAATTAGTGCTATTACTTTCAGTGTCCTGGGCTCAGTAGTAGCAGTCATTTTTCTCCTTCTTAGTAGCTGGTGCAGTGCTGTGTTTTTGACTTTCAGCCTGAGAACAATGCTGATAGCACCAGTGTTTTTAGTTGTTGCTAAGTAATGTTTACTCTGACCAAGGACTTTCTGAGTCTCATGCTCTGCCAGAGAGGAGGGGAAGCTGAGAAGAAGTAGAGACAGCACACCTGACATAAACTAACCAAACAGGTATTCCATACCACAGCACGTCATGCCCACTATATCAGCTGGGGGCAGTTACCCGGAAGGCCCAGATTGCTGCTCCGGTCAGGCTGGGTATCAGTCGGCAGATGGTGAGCGGTTGTATTCTCTTCCCTTGTTATTTTCTTTATCATTATTATTACTGGTAGCAGCAGTAGTAGTTCTGTGTTATACCTTACTTACTGGACTGTTCTTATCTCAGTCCATGAGAGTTACGTTCTTTTGATTCTCCTCCCCATCCCTCCGGGAGTGGGGGGAGAAAGTGGGGGGAATGAGTGAGCAGCTGCGTGGTTCTGGATTGCCGACTGGGCTTAAACCACAACAGACCAGTTAGAATGTTTGAAGTGCAAAAAACTGAGCATAGTCCATATACCAACATTTCTATTAACAGACCACAGCCTTTGTACCAAGTTTGCAAAACTGAGGCTTGTCAGACTTACCGTGTCTCAACTTGTGTTGAGGTATAGTGAAGATATAGTGTTACTTTGCTTAGTTCTATGATTTTGTGGTAGTGGTTTGTTGGTTTTTTTTTCCCTAATGGCAAGGTAACCCCTTCTGATTTTTTTTTTAATTTTTGCTTATTTTAATCAGATACAACCATATTTCTATGCAAATAGTAGTACTAAGTACTTACTCTGTACAGAATGAAATGCATGCAACTCTAATATGGTGGTATAGTGTAGAGAAATACAGCCCTGAAATAGTAGTGGGGGCCTGGGAAGTTGGAACACAGGATGCCATGTAAAAGTGCAGGCATAAGGTAAAAAGAGAGGGAACCAAGGCAGGCACTGGAGGCCTCAGGGCTATAAAACCCTAGAAAAATGTCAGTTAAAGAAAAGCAGACCTAGAGCTAAGAATAACCAGTCTTGGAGTAAGAAAACATAAGTATGTAAGATATGTAAAATTTACCATGTGCAGTAAATTCAGATGTAACATGGACCTGCAAAAGTACATTAGCAAATATATAAAAGTGATCCAAACTGAATCCTCAGGTGCAGAAGAAACAGACAGTGTCATACCCCTCCTGGCAGAGGACTTCACATGCTAATAACCTGCTGCATACCACAACCAAACTGAAGATACCAACCCAAGGTATCAAACCAAGGACCCGGGAGGGCTGTGGAAGGTTGAACATACGTTGTGGTTTAAACAAAGTCAGCCATAAATCACACAGTCACTCTCTCACTCCCCCCCCCCCCCCCTTTTTGCTTTTTGCCCTCCCCCTGCTCCTGGAGGGATGGGAAGGAGAATCAAAAGAATGCAACTCCCACGGGTTGAGATAAGAACAGTTAATAACTAAAGGTATAACACAAATCACTACTGCTACCACCAATAATAATAATGATAAAGGAAATAACAAGGGAAAAGAATACAACTGCTCACCACCCGCCGACCAATAACTCACCCCACCCCACCCAACCGAGCACCGACCGATACCTAGTCCAGCCCCGCAGTCCTAGCCCTTCTGGGTAACTGCCCCCAGTTTATATAGTGGCCATGACATGCTGTGATGCGTAATACTTCTCCGGCTAGTTTGGGTCAGGTGTCCTGTCTCTGCTTCCTCCCAGCTTCCCCTCCTCCCTGGCAGAGCATGAGGCTCAGAAAGTCCTTGGTCAGACCAAACATTTGAGCAGTAACTAAAAACATTGGTGTTATCAGCACTGTTATCAGCACCATTCGCAGGCTGAAAGTCAAAACCACAGTACTGCACCAGCTACTAAGAAGGAGAAAAAATGACTGCTGCTGCTGAACCCAGGACAACATAGTACCAGAAAAAGATATATACTAGGAAAAGAATGTATGTCTATTCTGTTTATTAGCACTGAGACCTTCTGTAACAGTAGGATTCTTTTTTATTTTTGGTAATAACTAGATCTTGGCTAAAAAGAATTCATTGACTAGATAGTTAAGATTGCTGTTTTACCAGCAATACATCATACAAACCTATAAGGTTTGTTTCCTTTTTGCCCCAAACAGAATTTTGTATGTAACAGTCCTGCACCTCCAAAATAGTTGCAGCATATTACTGAAACTCCAGACTAAGTGAACTTCAGAAAACTGAACTAATCTGTCCAGTATCTAGGATTTCTATTTAGCTAATAGCTCCATGTCTTAATGATAATTTAGAAAATTGGCTTTCTGGTGTTCTTGTCTTTATCTGAGTGGCTAAAAAAGATTAACAGAAAATGAAATGAGTTTATACAGTCAGCCACATCACTGTTCACAACAGGTTTTAGCAATGGATAACTCTGACCTTGGTAAAAAAATAACTACTGTGAATGAAGTAAAAGCATAGGAATAAGCACAATGCAGCAATCTGCATACCTCAGCTTCTTAAATTGCATTTAAAAAATGAAAAGAACTGTAATCCTGTAATCCAAGAATTCACAAAACAGATAAATACTGGTGAATCTGGCCAGATGCACTCTTATTTTGCAAAAAAAAAGCTTTCTCTTATTCATAGCGATAATGTAGCAGGGCTTGTATATACTGATGGTGTGTTGGAAGGAGGGGTTTGAGTGATTTGTTATACCTTATTATTAATCTCCTACTGGATTTGCATTTAATAATAGCCTTTTTCCTAATTAGTTCATTGTTTCTTTTGCTGATAGCTTAGGCTTTGACTCTTGTTTTTACCTTGATTTATCACATCCAGAAATTAAAGATGCTAGCCTTAGGGACCAGTACATATGGTACCCTCCCACTCTGACACTTCTAAAATTTAGCTAAGAGCTTTAGGTGCACTGCTGCTGCTTTTGCCTTTCCCTCTGGCTTTTTTAATTGCTCTTCCCTCTTGCACTACACAGTGAATAATAACACATGACCTTTTACTTGGTTCTGCTTTTACATTGTGTTTAGTAAAAGTTCTCCCAATTACGCAGACTTCTGCAGACAGATTGCAGTGCTGACATTTCTATGGAGTATCATAACTTTTGCAACATTTTTTTGTTTCCAAAGGGAAAAAAGTAGTAAAGTGAACTTCCTCTCCCCCCCCCCTTCTTGTTTCATAGAACTTTTTTTTTTTTTGTCATTTTTATCCAGCAAAACCAGAGAGTCATTTATCTGCTAACTTCACAGTGCAGTATCGAGCATTTAATCAGAAGGATTTGAAGCATATCCAAATTTAAGCTCAAGGACAAGGATACTAATTCAGAGAACTGTCATTTGCTGCCGCAGGCTATAGCTTTGTTTGCATGACACCTTCCCTGTGTGTTTATTACCATATAGTTAAACTGTGTTCCCAGCATGAGCAGACATCTTTCCAGTTCATTGATTTCATAACTGTATCTGAACATGTTCATTCCACAAAGATAATCCCTGGACTCTACAGTTTTCCCTTAGAATTTGATTCAGTCACAGCAGAACAGCAATTGACCTGAGGGATAGTACTGATGCTAAAATTAAGTACAGTAGTATATTTAAATGATTTTGTTGTTGTTATTGTTCTATAACATTGGGTGCTGAAACAACAAACAAGCATATAACTCAAGGTATTCCTGTATGAAAGTATAATGAGTTTCAAGCAGAAGAAAGAACTGAAATGAATGTCACAACAAAAATAATTTAAAGTAAAATGTCAAATAGGTTATTTGAAGTTACAGGTGCGGTGTGGCACAGTAAAAGAAAAAGAAAAACCCTCCATGAATCAGATACTGTCCAGAACAGTGAATTTTTGTCCATTCATAAAATATCCATGTCATATGACCCAAGCATGTCAAGGAATATAGTCATCATTCTCAGTCTTTTGATGAAGCCAGATTGAAATTCTTTGGCACAGTCACAGGTGATTCTTTCCATTTTCTCATAGCTGGGGAGACAAGTACTTAATGACAGTAGTAGTGTCTTCTCAATGTGAGTCTACATGATTCTGTAGCACATATGTTTGTTTAATATTTCACTGGGTTACTTTCTAGACTAAGGTTCTTCCCCATATTAGCATCTTAAGGACAATCAAGTCAAAATTGTTGGAAAGTATAACTCTTAAGGGTACGTGTTTCACTGACAGTAAGACAGTAATGGCAGAAATTCTATGCTCTTCTGCTGTAAGAGAAGATAAGGTTTGTGACCACATGAGGAACATGAACATACCTAAATCTACAGGACATGACAAGCTGCATCCCAGAGGCCTGAAGGAACTGGCTGGTGTAGTTGCCATGCTACCCTCCATGATATTTGAAACATCATAGCAGTCATGTGAAGTCCCTGGTGACTGGAAAAAGAGAAACCTTGCACCCGTCTTTAAAAAGGTTAGGTGGACACTGGGAACTACTGACCTGTCAGCTTCCCCTATGTGCTTGGGAAGATGATGGAACAGATCTTCCTAGAAGGTATGCTAGGACACATGGAGGACAGCAAGGTGATTTGAGACTTCTAGCATGGCTTCACGAAGGACAAGTCTTCCCTGACTAAACCTAGTGGCCTTCTATGATGGAGTGACTACATAAGTGGACAAAGGAAGAGCTACAGATGACATCTCTGGATTTCGGTAAGGCCTTTGACACAGTCCCCCACAACATTATTATCTCTAAATTGGAGATACGGATTTGGTGGGCTGTTTGGTGGATGAGGAATTTGCTGTATGGTCACATTGAGAGGGTGAAAACCAGTGTGGTTCGTTGTCCAGATCTTCATCTAACAGACAGTGAGATTGGGTACATCCTCTGCAAGTTTGCTTGCAAGCTGAGTAGTGTAGTTGACAGGTCTGAGGGACAGGATGCCGGAGGGACCTGGACAAGCTCTAGAAGTGGGGTCACGCGAACCTTATGAGGCCAAGTGCAAGGTCCTGCACCTGGGCTGGGAAAAATCCTTGTATCAGTACAGGCTGGGGAATGACAGGATTGAGGGCAGCCTTGTGGAGAATGATGTTGGGGTACTGGTGGATGAAAAACTGGAAATGAACTGGCAATGTGCACTTGCAGACCAGAAGGCCAGTTTTGTCTTGGGCTTCATCAAAATAAGTGTGTCAGCCGGTCAAGGGAGGTTGTTCTGACCATTCACTTCGCTCTCGTGAGATCCCACCTATACTACTGTGTCCAGCTCTGGAGTCCTCAGGAAAGACATGGACCTGTTGGGAGTGGGTCCAGGGGAGAGCCACAAAGATGATCAGAGGGATGGAACACCTCTTGTATGAGGACAGGTTGAGAGAGTTGGGCGTGTTCTGCCTGGAGGAGAGAAGTTTCCAGGGAGACCTTACTGTGGCCTTTCAATACTTGAAAGAGGGTTATAAAAAAGTGGGAGGAAGATTTTTCAATAAGGCCTCTTGTGACAGGGCAAAGGGTAATGGTTTTGAAGTAAAAATGTAGATTCAATGTAGATAAAAGGAAGTTTCACCATGATGATGGTTGTGAAACACTGGAACAGGGTTCACAAAGAGGCTGTAGATGCCCCATCCTTGGAAACATTCAAGGTCAGGTTGTACAGGGCTCTGAGCAAACGAATCTAGGTGAAGATGTCCCTGCTCATTGCAGGGGGTTGGACTAGATGACTTTTAATGGTACCTTGCAACTCAAACTGTTCTGTGATTTTATGATTCCTGTTTCTGCCACACATTTAAGTTAGGATATTGAACAAAGTAATACCACTTTTCTGTTCTGCAGTTTAATCAACTGCAAATGAGAATGCTGCTTAATTTTCATTTTTACAAACTGTCTTAGATAACACAATATGTTGCTTGAATGGAAGTACTAAATAAACATATACTCGTATAATCTATCTGATGGAAATGTCTTGGGGATAGAGGGAAAAAGCAGAAATGAGGAATGAAAAGATTGTTTACAGACATGTGAGTGTAACCAATACTTCTGTAGCATTAAATGTTTTTGGTAGACCTCCTCAGGTAATAGATGTGAAAGTACAGTAGTATTTATTCTAATGTGACTAAAGCATTAATTATTTTAAATTAATTACAGATGGACTTTATTATTTAAGGATGAAAGCATGTATATGTTGCAGAATGACTCTAAGAGCAGGACCATAGAGCCCTGGAGGACTGTGCGAGCAAGGCAGGGGGTGGCCCCCACAGGTAACCGGAGACCGGACATGGGAGGAGAATGTGGAGGAAGCTGTGTGGGGCTAACCAATACTGTTGTGCCAAGGAGGAGTGGCTGAATACCACTCCTATATATATGTGAACTGTGTCACAAATAAAGTAGAAGTTTGCTTATCACCCATATTGGGTTGGCCTATCTGCTTCTCGCCGCTTACATGTATAGTTTGGGTATTTTTTTTAAATCAAAACCATGAAATGTGAAGGAAGGAAAATATATCCCATTCTGATATTTCATGCAAAGTATTTACCAGAATTCCTCAATATTATTTCACTGTTCACATTCCTCAGTCATCTGATACTGATTCAGTGTCACTTCTGAACAGTGTACTATTCTGCACTGTTCTGAATGACAAAAAGCTAAGGGCACAGTGCATATCATTAATAGATCCTTGTAGCTGGGTAAGTCACACAATTTTTTTAGGAAAATAGGTCAAGATCCAGAAAAGGGCCTTAGGATCCTCCTAGTTGGACATTGTAGTACTTAATTTCAGACATCTTATTTCCATAAGTGAATTCCTATCGTTATGTTCTCAATAATCTTCTGAATCAGCACTATAGGCTCATATGAATGATTAAATAGGCCAAGGAGACACTGCTATTACCATTTACCAACTTTTATGCAGAGATCATCACCACTTGTACCTACTTTACAAAATCAATGAGTTTAACCTAACATCTTCCCTGTGAGATAAAAGTATTGCATAACTGTGATGAAGAAACATTGAATATACTTTTATCTCAGAATGTATATCTGCTTCATAGTTAGTGCTACAAAAAAAAAACAAAACAAAAACTATGACCTGTCACTAAGACTCAAATAAATTAAAATGCAGCACAAACATAAAATGCATATGATAAGTATATTTCTGTGGTTGAAACATACATACATCGTAAATCGGTGAACCAGAGTGTATTTCATCTTTTTTTTTTTTTTGGCTTGTCAACAGCACTGTTTAAGAAATTACTCTTGATGTTAGCAGAACATCAAAAATTTAATCCCCGTTGTCCATTGTAAAAAAAACCCAATGGCACCATAATAAACTCTGCAGAGGCTGGAGACTTTGTTTTATTAAAACAACCAGAGCATCCCAGGTTGAATCTTCAACTTCCAGTGCCTTGTAGTGTACTCAGTATGTAGCTTTGGCCAGTAACTGCCATTGTCATTTACTTTTTCTACAAAGAAGATATTTATAACTCCTTCTAAACGTAGACCACAGGATGTATATATATACAGTATATGTATATATATACACACGGTATGTACATACAGAGTATGTTTGTATTACATATTACATTATTCCAGGCATTGTGGAGGTGTAAATAAAGATCTTTTTCTTCCCCTTGCATACAAGAGTTCAAGACACAATCCTCATGTCTGTTAGAACACAGAAGCTGCCCTCTTCCACTGGTGTTGGTTACATGCGCTGTGCAAAGCCTTGGTACTCCTAAAAATGAAAAAGTACTAGAATAATAGTTTTAACAGATTTAAACATGACAACAGAATTGCCTATCTGCTTTAGAGGACTCTCATTCCAGTGCAGTTCTGTCTCAACATATGGTAGGTAAGTCTGTTCACAACAGGCAAAGGTTTGCCAGTGTAGCAATAGATACCAATCCTCATTAACAGTACCAGTGCAAAACACTTTCTGATTGCTGCTGTGCATGTGCCACACAGGTGGTCTGCACAGCTGCAGTGAGATCTGTGTGTCCTGGACATGACAGAGTCACTGCATGTTATTTCTGGGAAACTGTAGAGGCATCAGCCATGTGTTGTTTGGAACTTTCCACGTGAGGCTGAAGATGTAATTCCAAATCCCATAATGTGATTACTTAACAAATTATTTTCTCCCTCATTTCTCAATTTTGATTCAAAGTTGTGCCCTCCCATGTTGCAAATTCAGTGTCGCTGACAAAATCCTCTTATTTGCCTGTGATACATGTTGGGAATTCCTACACTGTCTGCATCTGAACTCATGAACTATCATATTCTAAAAGAAATGTTGTTAATGTTTTGTTTTGTGTAATGTCTTGCCTCAGCAATTCCATGAGGTTGTTTTTTTAAACTTGTTCAGGCAATCTAATGTGACACGTGTGACTTGTGTAACTGTGTCTTCTTCCTGAGCTAGTTTCATATCCTTTTGAGACAGTCTGGTAATAAGTATATTGTAAAATGTGAAGAAAAATGTATAGTAGCTAAAATACTTAATTGAGGGCAACACCCAGATGACTGCTAGTATTTTTTTTTGTGTCAGCAGAACACACTACCCATAAATCAGGTTGCTTCCTTGCTGTTACTCCCTTTGATCCCATAGTACATCAAAGCCCTTATTATACAAAACCAGTCACAATCCTCCCTTAGATCAGGGTTTAACAAACACTTTCAATCACAAGTAAGAAGACTTTCCTGGAGAACAGAGGTGTTAAACCAACTTTGATTCTAAGCTTAAGACTCTGCATACATCCTGTATAGATCTTCAAGTACATATGGCAGTTGTTAATTCAGCATTATTAATCAGATAACACAAAAGTGGTATTTTATAAATTTTATAATAGATATATTTACAGCAATAAAACTTCCTCAATAGCCAGGGGGAAATTTCCATTTCTGAAAAACATTAAAATACTTGTATAGAGTTTGTGTAGAAAGGTTATTTATCTGGGGAGAGCTACAGGGGTGACTTCTGTGAGAAGCTGCTGGAATCTTTCGGCATAGAGCCAATGCCAGCCAGCTGCAGGATGGACCCATTCCTGACCAAAGCTAAGCCCATCAGCAGTGATGGCAGCACCTCTGGGATAATGCATTTAAGAAGGTGGAGAGGGAACCAAACAACAGCTGCAGCTGGAGAGAGAAGTGAAAATATATGAGAGAAGTAGCTCTGCAGACACCAAGGTCAATGAAGAAGGAGCAGAGGAGGTGCTCCAGACACCTGAGCAGAGGTTCCCCTGAAGCCCGTGATGATCACAGTGGAGCAGATGTCCCCCTGCAGTTCATGGAAGACCCCATGGTGGAGCAGAGAGATGCCCAAAGGAGGCAGTGACCCTGTGGGAAGCCATGCTGGTGCAGGCTCTTGGCAGGACCTGTGGTCCCATGGAGATTGGAGCCCATGCTGGCAGCACTTGAGACCCCATGGGTGACTCACACTGGAGCAGTCTGTTCCTGAAGGACTGCCCCCCACGGAAGGGACCCATTCTGGAACAGTTTGGGAAGAACTATAGCCCATAGGTTTAAGAAGTTAGTGAAGGACTGTCTTCTGTGGGAGGGACCCCATGCTGGAGCAGGAGAAGAGTGTGAAGAGTCTGCCCCTGAGGAGGAAGGAGCAGCAGAGATGATGAACCAACCACATCCCCCATTCCTTGTCCCTCTGCACCACTCAGGTGGGAAGGAAGTAGAGAAAATTGGCAGTGAAATAGAGCCTGGAAGTAAGGGAGGGGTGGGGGAAAGGTGTTTGTAAGATTTGTTTTCATTTCTCATTATCCTACTCTGATTTGATTGGTAGTAAATTAAACTAATTTTCCCCAAGTTGAGGCTGTTTCACCTGTGATGATAATTGCTGAGTCCCTGTCCTTATCTCAACCCATGAGCCTTTTGTTATATTTTCTCTCCCTTGTCCAGCTGTGGAAGTGATAGAGTGGCTTTGGCTTACACCTGGATTCCAGCTGGAGTCAACCTACCACAATGCTGTGTGGTAATGATGGTATTACTACTGTTCTAGTTTTCAGCATGGTAGGGTTATCTGAAAGTTTCTGAGTGTTATAGGTTGTATTCAAAAAAATGATTATATATTTTGGAGAGGTGAGAGAAGAGTGAGAATGCATTATTCATGCTGAACTTCCAGTTATACAAGGGTAGTTGGGGTTCCTGCCAGTCTACATTGGAACCTTGGCTCCTAACCCTCACAGAGTTCTGGGCTTCCAACTTGTTTCTCATTTGCCTCCATGTTGCTGTGCCATGGGACTAGGAACCCTGGGGTGATGTCTGAGCTGTGAATTCAGAGTCTGTATATTCAGCTTTATTTTTATTTTTAAACTTTTTTTTTTTATTTTGCAGAAAAATTTTGAAATCTCATTTCCATTCAAAAACATCACTAAATTCTTTCAGAACTCTAGACTGTTACTTTCCTGGAACAGATACTTTGGTTTCAAGAAATTTGGCACCTGAAGTCATGAATTTTAAAATTCTTGATATCTGAGAGACCCATTCAATAGACAGCCAAGTAAAAATGTGGGAATCTTTATGTCCATTTTAAATGGTGGTGGTGATTGGCAGTGCTGGGTGAGTTGTCAACATCTGGCACCATTCTCTAGGAGGAATATGATCATGTTGATGGTTTCTCTTCATCATAGGATCTACTTGGGATCATTTTTATGTTTTCTAACATGCTTTTACACCTTTCTCTTTCCTCCTTGGTTTGCAGCTCCATGTGACATCCAAATGCCTTTATGTAAACTGTATATAATTTCTTGGTTCTCCTTGTTACACTTAAGACCAATTTTGCCTAGATCTAGGTCTGCATTTCTTTGACTGACTGCTGAACTGACAATAATAAACAATTCAAAGTTCTTTATTGCTGTGGAGGCTCCACTGCTGACCCTGTGCCCTACCTGTGTCCATGTCTGTACTGCTCTATACCACATTGTGAGTATGTTCTCAAAGCCTTTGATATTTTTCCAGGCCCGTATTTCCTTATGCTTTATTATTATTTTAGAGTAACAAAAATGCCACTCATCATAGACTGTTTGTTACATCTATCTATATAAAGCTATGATTGTAACACACAAGGATAAAAAAAGCAAAACAAATTACCTTAGATATGTGGTGAAATTGAAAAATTACTGTCATGGCTAAACCAAGTAAAACAAAGCTGCAGGAAAGTGAAGAAGGCACCTTGATCTTGAGGCCTTGCAAATTCCATGCAAAGCTTATAGCCAGCTACTAGGCAATCTCAGTACTGTTGTACAGGACTACATGGTTATAATGAACAGGAAAAAACTTTGCTTTCAGAATTAAACCTGATCAGAGTGATTACAACACAAAGAAAAAAAACGGTGCCTGTAACCACAGCTTTAAAAAAAAAAATAAATTAGTGCCATGAACTATGTATTCAGAAATTCAGCAGTTTTCATGAGTAAAACAGCATTTCAGAAGTTGTGAAAGGTGTCAACTACTGTAGGAAGTAGAATCCCTTCCCATAAACAGTTAAATTTGAGTCTTGTCTACTTTTCTGTCTCTGTGTCTATTGAACTAGAAAACTTTTTTTTGTTGACTGTCAACTGCTTTGCCTCTTTCTTAAATCAAAGAATATTTGCTCCTTGTGGTGAGCTTTACATTGTACTCAGTAATGTTAAATAAGGAAAGAGAAAGTGAGAATATGTCATGATAAACCCATAAGGTGGCAATGCTACACCCATAATTAGGAGAATATGAACCATTTGGTAGACCACAAGAAAAAAGCTGTGAGAAAGGACTTCTGCTTATAAAACACATACATTACAAGAAATTGCATGAAGACTATAGACCAGGTTGGACGAGGCCTGGGGTGATACGATTTAGCGTGAGGTGTCCCTGCCCATGGCAGGGGGGGTGAAATTAGGTGATCTTAAGGTCCTTTCCAACCCTAACTATTCTATGATTCTATGATTAATAGTTTTATTAACACAGTCCATATACAGGTACCCATAGGCTTACTGCTGTGTTAATACAACTGAGAGGTGCAACCCAAAATGCAAACCCAGACTCCATGAGATATAGCCACTCCATAAAGCAGCTAAGCAGTTTATCAGTTCTAGGCATCAAAGAGCTTGTATGTATCTGTATGCATTTCTTCTCCTTAAGAGTTTACCTAAAGCATCCCTCATAAGTTGGTGTGTTACTATAATTTTTAACCGTTAACCTTAAAATGTTCGAAGTTAGTGTTCTTAAGGGGCTTAATAAATGGAGACTCTGCAAAAGTGTTAGTTTGTGAACAAAATATGGAAAGAATTATGAGGGACCTAAATGTGATTGAATGCATGACTTGCAAAGCAATGAAAGTATCTCTTCTAGCATGGCATTTGCTGAGGTACATTTGATTACTGTACTAGGTTTAGGGTTGTAAATTATAGTTACCAACACGCATATTTTTCAAAACAAACCTGTTGGACTGTGCATCTTTGTTTATGTCTTGTGTACATATCTATGAACACATGCGAGCTCCTGTATATTCCTTAAAAAGTCATATTATGTTGCAGAATGACTTTAAGAGCAGAACCATAGAGTTCTGGAGGACTGTGCAAGCAAGGCAGGGGGTGGCCCCCACAGGTGGCCAGAGACCGGACCTGGGAGGAGAATGTGGAGGAAGCTGTGGGGGCTAACCAATACTGTTATGCCAAGAAGGAGTGGCTGAATACCACTCCTATATATGTGTGAACTGCGTCACAAATAAACTAGAAGTTGCTTATCACCCATATTGGGTTGGCCTGTCTGCTTCTCCTCGCCACTTACAATATTAAAATGAAATTAAGGCAGAGAGCATATATAAACTAAGAATAAAAATCATTTATAGAGAATATGTGATTAATGGCAAGAGCAGGCTTGACCAAATTGAGGTACATAAATGCACAGCTAATCAATCTCAAATTTTCATCCTGAGCTGTTATGACTCCATGGGACAGTCTGAGCATTGGAACAAGCATGTTTTATTGTTTTCAGTCCAGCCATAGGTTAGTTTGTCCATCTCCCTCCTTTTTCCTTACCATTATCTTAACCTCATGCCATTCTTCGTATATTTGAAAACCTAAGTGGGTATGCAGGTTAAAATGATGAGTAGAAGTATGAACTTCTATTTGTACATGCCATTTTCAATTGGGAAAACAGAAAGAGAATTTAATAGTTATCTGTCATACTCCACATTTACCAGATTCTCTCAGCAACAGTTTCCTGCAACCAGTAAATTAAAAACAATTACTGGAAGTATTACTCATTGAATGACTTAAATGCTGCATAAAATCTTATCAAATGGGTTTACAATAATTACTAATTCTAGTTAAAAATATCACTTATACCCAAACTATAAAAGTACCTGTTTAACTTCTACATAATCATATCTCTTTTGGTATCTTTCCAATGTATTTTATTAGACATCACACATTTTTGTTTTACATTACCACCAATTGAACTCACACAATTGTTAAGGGGAAGCTGGATAGTTTGGCCCTAATAATGAATAGAGGGAAAGATGGATGGAAAAATATTCGTTCTGACAACTGAGAGGACAGCTTCTGGCATCCAGGTTGGGTGCAGACTTAAGAGATTTCTGGAATTAGGAGCAGAAAAGTCATAAGGAATTTTGATACCCAGATAGGCCATGTTTTGTGTTTTTTTTTCCCCCTCTTCCTATTTTGAGGAGTTATCTTGCTATTGATCAGGAAAATTATTTGATTATGTGTTTTTCTCCATTTGAGACCCTGCTGTTCTATTACTACCAATAGTTAGTTTTGTGCTGACCAGTAGTTTAACTTGCTATTGACTGTGAACATACCCTTGGAATAGGACTGTAGTATCTCTTCTGGGACCAAGGCAGAGTAAACAGGGTGCAATCTCACGAGAATTTACAGCATGATTAATTCTTGGGATTACTGATTTCCCTGAACTTGTTCATAATTATTCCTTTATAGTGAGAAAACCAGAAAGTAACTATTTTCCCTGAAAACAAGAGAATTTGAATTCTGTAGCTTGTGCTGATTAACTGTTGGTGATGGCTTTCCCCACTTTCTTGTAGGATTTAGAAAACCTAAGATGGTAAGATTCAGCTTCTGGGAAAATATTCTTGAATTATGCTGTAATGGATAAAAAAATACAACTTCTGTTGCAGTATACCTAATACCATTTCAGTCAAAATCTTAATAAAATATGAAAACTTGCAAAAATAGTTGCATCAGAGTTATGCTACAAAATTAAGACGTGTTTTAGGTGGCAAGACCATTAACAGGGTGGCCGTCTGTCTGGAATCAAAGCTTGGAGTGCAACTTTCTCCTCTCCCTAGTTATTATATAATCATGTATCTTGGAATATTATTATCTTTAGATAAGGGATTTAGAAAATTAAAGGAGAGAAGGAAGGAAAGAGGGAAAGAGGTGAAAGTTACTGAATTTCAACTATGTTCGTTATAGTCCTTGCACCAGTTGAACCATTTCCAGTGGAGTATACTGCCCAGTATTTTAGTTCCCTGAATTACATTATTTCTTTTCAGAAAAATTGAAAAGATAGATTGAGTAAGCTTACAGAATGTCCCAGGAGTTTCTAGCCTTGACAAATATAGTGAATGGAAGACTTACTTTTTTTTTTCTGAAAATGTTGCAGTGTGCGATAGTATAAGTCAATAGACCTCCAAAAGATTAACCTATAATATTATACACCCTTGTTCAAACCAGGACTGAGAATAATGTTTTACAGTAGCTTTTGATAGCCTGTTTCCTTCCTGTTTACTTGCTCATTGCTTATTACAAAACTAATCAGTTACTGTGCAAGTTCAAAGTCATGGATATGTATCAGACATGGTTTTGGAACATTTACTTCAAAAGATATAAAATATTAAAAGATGCTTACTTTATATGGCAATAAGAGAGACCATCCTTAGATATGCTGTTAAAATCTCTGAGGTCAAAAGAAAGTTATATCACTCTTATTTTTCTCAGCTCCTTATTTATGATTTGTTTGTTTGTTTTCATAAGTTCTTTCAGCTTCATTTGCTCTATCATTCACCTTCCAACACTGCTGGTGGCAGGGAGGGTATAAAATGAGTGAGTTTTAAGGGAAACATGTCATAGAGATGTATAGCAATAGAGCTCAAAAGATACTAGTTTAAGATTCCCAGTTTAAAGCTTACTTTTTCTCTTCTAGGCAATTGCGTGAGATGAATTATGTACTTTATTGGTAGCAATAGATTTCCTTCTGATGGAAAAATAGGGATAAATAAACACCTATATAGGTTCACAACACAATGTAAAAAATAGTAAGCAACTAAATATCTAAGGAAAATTTACACAAATATTTTACTTCAGTGCTATAAAATGGCATAGGAAAACTGCAAGAAAAACAATGGGGTATAATACATTAAAATAAGTAAGGTGCCATAGAGGTACCTTTATTTTTTTTTTTATTTAAACACAATATGCAACTGTTATGGAAAGATTCTGATGTGATGAGAACCATATGGTCCTATTTTGTTATATAATGATTTGCATAAAATCTATTACGTTTGTTGTATTGCACGCTTCAGGAATTTAATCACCCAGAATGGTGTGCACATGGCAATGAACTGTAATAAACAAGAGTGGTACTTCTAACTGAATATAGAAAAGAATGTGTGATTTTTAGGAAAATAAAGCTATTGCAGCCTATTTTATATTGTATTTATTTATTAATTAACGTTTTGAATTCCTGTGAGATCACATGTTCCATAGTTCTGTATACTTGACACGAGGGAGCATAGAATGATGTTAGATTTACTTCATATTTTAATATTACTATATTTTTTACATATCTACATTTCTTAAATGTTTACTAAGCTAATTTGGATTAATTTCTCAATTATGCTTTGCAGATACACGAACTAATTCTAGTCTCATTTATACCCGTGTAAGCAATGCCCAGCTCCTGTGAAATTAACAGCTTTGTAACTGGTATAGAAAACATGAGAGTAAAAAGGGCATCATTATGCTATGATAAATTATTCAATTTTAATAGTATAACAATGTCTAATGCAAAGATTTCTGTCTTCTCTGCCATAGAATTGAAGGATACTGTAGAAAAAAAAATATTTCTGAATGAATTTTAGATATTCTCACTTGTAAGATTCCTATTGACGCTATCAAACAAAACCACCTGTATGCAAAAGTGGATAGCTAGTTCCTTCCCCAGTCATTGAAGCAGCTATGATCCCCATGTCAAACAACAGGGTCAACCAAGGCTACTTCTGAACTTCATTGGGTGCCTTAAACCACTTTGGGTAACAGAGACAAGTGGTTAAATTCCAACCCTCTAGATCAACACTTAAAAGCAAAGAATAAGAATGAAGATAAGAAAAGTCAGAAAAAAGAAAAAAAAAGAAACATGGTGGGATTTATTGTTTTGTTTGTTTGTTTGTTTGTTTTGTTGTTGTTGAGTTTGCTTGGTTTTTTTTTCAATTTCGAGATGTTCATGTCCATCAAAATAATAGCTGATATCATTTTGCTTTCCAAATGTAGATTTAAATTGTTTGCAGTTAACACCCCTGGATACCTTCCCTTATCTCCAGTCCTCTTTTTGCAGCCCATTAACTGTAGCACAGTTCGAACTCATGTATTAACTTGTATCAGCTGAATGGTGTCTACCCAGCTGACTGGTGATGTATTTGGTTGGTAAGTTTCCATACTGAAGGGAGGCTTGCAGGTTGTTTTACACCTTTTGTGCTACTATACAGCAACATAAGAGAAACTGTCTGGGGCAAAGAATGTCTCCCAGAATAATAATAGCAATATCTTAACTAATTTGGTATAATAAAGTTTCCTAAGTTAAACTTAACTCTTCTATCAGCAAATCTAGATATAATTGGTACCTCCTTTATGGAAGTAAGCAATGATACTCAGAAACTTAGTTTGCTCTGAAGCTGCTCGGTACCTGTGGAGCAGTACCTGTAGGCTGAATGTGGTCATATTAGTCTTCAACAAGACATGAAGCCAGCCTATCAACATATCCTAGTCTTAACCAATACCTCGAGAACTAATAGTACCTATATACCTAAACACACAAATATTACTGGCACATACTAGTATTTTATATTTTGATCGTTTTTTTCTCAAGAATCTGTTAAAGAATATAAAGGAAACTATTGGTATACTTTACTGATGATTATCAAGGATATATATAACTTACAATATTATCACTGAATTTGTAGGATTGAATATGATAGGGTACTGAGTTTTAAAGTTTGAAAAATTGTTAGTGCCATTTTAGGCTAAGATAAACAAGTGTGATGGTATATTGTGCAAAAAGTTCAAGTTTTATTAAAGAAGTCTCAGTCAGTGGAGAAAGGGGTTTCAGCATTGTCATTTCCTCATCTTCTGGGCATGTATACTGATTATTTTTGCTGGCTGATTTGCAACACCTTGTCCTGAGAAAATGTATGTTTTCCTCTCCATCCCTTCTTTGGCTGTCTGGTTTGTTGTTGATTTTGATTTGATTTTTTTTTTTTTAATTTTTATTTTCTGTTCCCTGTGTTGTAATGCCTAGTTTCTCTCACGTTTTTATTTTGGCTGAAAAACAAGGTTGACACTGGACAGAAATAAGAATTTTTTGTTGTTGTTTTTCACCATTAACAGAACTTTTGTCTTCTTCAGAGCTCTGAAGATTAGAAAACCTAAAGGAGAAAAAAAAAACAAAAAGACAAACAAAAAAAAACAACCAAAACCACGCTGTTCTTTTATTTTTGAATTACAGAGAGATTCTCCAACTTTTCTCTGCATCAGCTGTGTTACGCAGCTTGTCATAATCAAAAGAGCTGCTATTGTCTTCCTGTTTCCTTTTCCTTTTTTGGTTTCTGTCGTGTCTAAACAAGTTTATTAAAGCACAACTTACAATTCTCAAATGATTCTGTCCGCCTCTGTAGGAAAAAGAATTATAGATTTTAAATCAAAACTTTGTTTTGAGCAGTGTTAGAATGCCATGTTCCAGCTATGACCTTAGTAATGCAAAGTGTGACACAGTTTTACTCTGTATTTTTCTAAATTTTTCCTGCAGTATTGTTGTTTCAGAAGCCTCTCTTTAATATTGATTTCTCCTTTGAAGATAGTATTTTCCTTTTGTTTTCACTGAAATTTATTTTGATTCTGCACAGTTTTTCTGAAACCCTGTAGAAATGAATTTGATATTGTATCATTGTTGCCTAATGTGCTTTACTCCAGCCTCCTATCTTCAGAAATGTTCTGTTTCAGCTTTTTAATGTAATCTTGAAGTTTAGAGTTATGTTTATATTTTGCATATTTCCATCAACTATATTTCTGTATTTTATGTGAATGTCACAAACAACTTTCTCAAAGCCTTACACAGTTCAAGGTACCTCCTTGGATTCATATTATTCACAACATCTTCTGTCTAATTCAAGGTTTATTTCATTACAGTGGAGTGACGTCTTCCATTGCTGGTGACTTCAAATGGTTGGTTTTTTTTTTTACAAAAGATTCAGTGGCATGTAATATGCCTTTGGAGACACTGGCAGCAATCTTTTAATGAGAATATATCATGAAGTAGCTCTGCTATTTTTGCCTGAAATGTTTTTTTTTTTTCACACAAACATATGTTGTTTTTCTAAACTAAAAGATTGTGCCTTTCTGCAACAAAAAAAAAAAAAAAAAAATTGCAAACCAGAAAATGAATACCAATGAAATGAAAAAATCCAAAATCCAAATGTAAGAACTCTGCAAGCTTGTAATGAAGAGCAAACAGCAGGTGTTGACATGGTAGCCTTGGTCAGTTCAACTCTCTCGACTGTTCAGTTCTCAGGCATGTATTTCCTTCTGACCAAAAGCTACAAAATATGTTAATATGTTAAATACAGTAGTATTTTCTTTCTTGTGTTGTGTTTCATCAAAACTATAATTCATAGTGTGTAGAATACCAGATGGATAAAGCACTTTTCATTGATTTATTATGTATTCTAACTTCTGTGTAATGCTTACATTTTTTTCTTTGACTGAAATGTCATCAAGGTATGTTGACTCTGGCAAATGGAAATGTTTTACTGATCAATGTGGTAAGTATTACATGATTTTTTTTTTTTTTATTTTCCATACAATTTGAACTACAGAGCAATTGTAGATAAAAATGTGACATTCTCATTGAATGTCTAATGTCAGTAACTTAAGGTCTATACAGCCAGTTAGCAGACTCAGACACAAGTTAGCATAATAATACAAACAGCAGATAAACCATACACCAAACTCTTGGTGTTGATGTGATTTGGAACTAACTCCATGACAGTTTATTAAGTTACTCAGGTGTACTACAGTTTAGTTTAAGATTTTAATACCATTTTCTCCCTGTAACGATGACAGAATTTGCTATAATCGTTATGAAAGCCAAATGAAAACAACAACAAAAAGAAAACCAAAAATCTATGCTAAATGGATACTTTATCCAAAACAGCTGATCTCTTGAGCCTGTGATTGTAAACTTAATTTTGGTCATTGATTGACAGAGGGACTGGAAGAAGCAGTTTATAGACAAGCCATTTGCTTTTGTTGTGTCCATGACAGCAAATACATTCAAGGCTTGGAAATGTGTATGAAAAGGAAATGCTGAACCCATGTAATGTGTTTATAATCCAGCCAGGTTATACAACATCAGTTGTTTAGCCTCTTAGAGAGAAATATATTTAGCAGTAGTGTGTGATGGAAAGCTTGAAAATGTTAGCAGGCAAGCACAAAACTGAGACAGAGCAACTACCATCTAAAATGAGTATTTGTATGTCTGCATACAAATATAAAAACGTGTAGTAAAATACATTGAATTTAACTAAAGTTTAAATATCTGCTTACTTATGCACAGTTCGAAAGTTTTGCTATAGGAAAAATTCTTCAGAGCAAAAATAAGGAGTATCACATGATTTTAGGAAGTTACTATCACTTATAAACTGATGAATCATGAATTACCTTCTGTAGAGAACAAAGCATATAGTTTATGGTCTGAAAATTTCAGTGGATGTTGATGCTTACGTTTCATCTCGGATGCTGCAAGTTGGCTTAATTGGATTCCTGCTCATGTCCTATTCTCTATCTTTGCTGCCTGTTACACAGATTTTTATATGCCCTTCCAATCACAGTAGTATCCAGCTGCTGAAGGTTTTGTTACATAAAATATTTCTCTGGCAGTTTATTTGTGTTAGTCTGTGCTCCAGAGTATGAATAACTGATAAGGATGCATTCCAAAACAGCTAATTTAGTCCCACCCAAGTAGAAAATTAGTTATTTTAATATATAAAAAATATTACTTGTAACCTTATCTATTTACTTTCTCATATGTTCTTACTAATTGAATTATACACATTGTAGAACTGTTTACACACTCTTCTCACACAGCTTTTTCATGAAATAAAATTTTTCTTCATTTGTGTGAAAATAAAATATTCTCATTTCATATGAAGTTTGGTAATTTTGCAAATATATCTCTGTGTATGTGTGTATATATATATTGAAAATTGCTGATTTTTAGAAATGGGTACCAAATAACTTTCTTTTATAAAAAGCCTATGGGATGATGTACAATTTTATTTTCAAATAAATGATTATATCTAGTTTCAGCATGTGAAGATTCTTAATTTGAAGTGATATCCAAGAGCAGAGACTGGCTGTAATTGAGAGCACAAATAATATTTAATAAATCATAGTACTAAAAGTTCTGTAGTATAACTCTCCTTTATTCATAACAAATACATGTTCTCAATGCATTAACATGAATTCTCCATGCTGTTATGGAATCCTATCAGCCAGAGCTGTAAGGTGCGTTACTCTGGACCTTTTCATTTAAGTCAGCACCCAGAGCACATCAACCATCTGAACCTTAAAAAAATGCTAATTTGCTCAGAAACTAGAATCACACAATTTTTAATTTTTAGAGATCAGAGTACCTGAAGTAGAAAGGCTTGTGGAAAAATTTCCCTCCTCACTGTGCCTTTGAGGGGTGGATGCTTTCCTTCAGTTTCATTTTCTATGTCTAGCAATTTTCATCGGCTTTACTGTGAAGAAACTCCAGTGTCCTGTCTAGGTTTTGTGGGAAAATGATTCCCTTTAGTTGTCCTTTAAGAGTGGCCTACTGTTGGCTTGTACGACAGTCTTCTTGCTACTGAGGCATTCAGTTTTTTAGTCTGTCTCACTCTAAAAAGTTTCTCTAGCCTGACTTTCTTCTGTTAGAAGAATGTTTTTATAATTACAGTAAGAAATACCTGAATGGAAATGCAAAAACTAAAACTGGCCTATATTTTATATTTGTAATTAATTCAGAATCAGCTTTTTTTACCCTTTTCCCTTTTGAAATCCTTAGTGAGATAATGGCTGCCTGTTCTGTCCTCCCCATGTTGTTGCCAAGGTTATTAACTGAATGATAAATAACATAGAGGTAGAATTAAGCAGGCTATGTGGTGACAATGATGTTTGAGTCCACATTTCAGAAAGTTGAAAGCTATGATGCTGTGATTGAAATTCAACTGTCTACAAAGGTGCGCTGCTGCTCTTGATCATAATGAATTTTTAAGCAACATTTTCCCCTTCAGTTAATATTTATTAACATTCCTTGTCTATTATTATTTAATTCTGTTTGTAAACATGCTTACATCTATGAACTTCAAGCCAGAATTACTGTGGCAAATTATCAGAAAAACCTAGTGTATTAGCTGTACAAATTCTGATGTAAGGAAGTTTTTTTGAAATTAAACATTATTTGAAATAACATACACTTTAAATGGAAGAGCATTACCATGCTAGAATGTGAAATAAGTAATTTCTAATTTGTGGTGTTCAAGTTTTTTCATAAGATCACTACAACATATGTAGAATCATCTTCTTGCTAATTTAAAAACAAGCTCAGCAGATCACTAAAAAGATTTTTAAAAACACTGGAGTAAGTGCCAAGTACTTAGTAAAAAATCCAGTTGTACAAAAGCAGAAATTTGCATTTGTGTCAACCAGAATGATAAGTAGCTTGGAAGAACTCTAACCTACAATCATTCAACAAAGGGTCAGCCATCACACCAAAAACGGTTCTGATTGAGGTGACAATCGTTTGTTTGGTTGTCTGGTTGCCGTCTCTCGTGTTGTGCTGAAAAACCTTTGGCCTTAACAGACTGGCATAGGCCATCTCTGTTAGATTCTTCTTGGGGGTTTACAATTTCTCATCATTATCTAGAAATCCTAGGCGAGCTGGAGACCCACACTGCTGTGGTATTGCCAAAGCAGGGACTAAAGACCCCATGGGGCTGACCTGAGATCCTGGGCCTTGGGTAGGGTGGAAGCCACTTCAAGGCGTTATAAGGGGGTCTTGGGCTGTGGGCAGGGTGGGGAAGACCTAGGGACTCTGCATGCACATTAAGGTTGAAGAAGTGTGCCCTTAGGGCTTGGGTGTATAAATTGCTAAGTCCCAGTTTTGGAGCCCTTGTCACTGGTGATGCAGTAGACTGAAAACGGGATCAGAAAATGAAACAGAAACGTGAAAGCTCTTGAGATCTGGCAGTCCATTATTTCTCTGTTTCCTTCCTTCTTGATCACCCTGTCTGATATTCATGTCTTTCTAACAAGCTTTTCTGAAACAGGATTTTCGAGTCTCTGCCAATTCTCCATATGGGAGAATGACTCTGTTAAAAACCAATTAGCAATTGATTGCAATGGCATCAACAGAGTTGTTGGTGTTTAAAAATTGTTTGAAGAAGGAAGGTTTTCCCTTCTTTGGCATAATGAACTTTAATTTCCCATTTTGTGCTCCACATATGGAGCTCTACAAAGAACAAGAAGCTGGAAAGTGCTCATATTCCCCAATGGCTATCACAGATTACCCAGGCTCGCAGCCATGCAAATATATGTTCAAAATTAATAGTTTATTGATCCTAAATATGTGTTCTGAGATCTCCATTAATAGAGTCTGATTTTATAAAAACTAAACCCATGATAATAACATAATCCTACCATACAGTTATGTTTTGTAATGGAGATGTACCTTATACTTTGTTTCATATATAAAAGAAAAGCAAACTGGAATATAGTGTAAATACACTGTAGGTTTTGTTGGTGGTGTTTTTTTTTTTTTTTTTAATACAAAAGCGTCTGTTGTAAATAGTAGTGTTCTGCAGGTGTTTTTACTTCTCTCTAAAGAATCTGTGAAGCTCAGGCTAATTTCTCTATATACCTCTGACATTAGTTCTTCATGGACTAAAGAGACCATGAAGCTGCACACTAGTTGCATGCTAACATGCACTAAAGAATACTGAAAAAGCAAACAAAGAAAAATGTAGAAGTATATGGTAAGAGGCCCTTTTTCTGTCCATCACAAACTACTTAATTGAAAACCTCTGAGCTGAAAGCCTGTGATGACTATGAACTTGGGAAATCTTAACAGTTAGCTGGCTAAAAGGTGAAACATCTCAATCTGCTGGAAGGAACAAAAAGAGCTTTGTGCTAGACCATTAGTTCAGGAGACGCTTCTAAAAAGGTTAGTACTTTCTGATTTGAATACTACACATGCATTATTAATTATTTGGAAATTTACATAATTAAAGGACTGATTATCTTTTGTAATCTGTCCTGGGTTCAGCAGTAGCATTTTTCTCCTTCTTAGTGGCTGGTGCAGTGCTGTGGTTTTGACTTTCAGCCTGGGAGCAGCACTGATAACACCTATGTTTTTATTTGGTACTCAGTAAAGTTTACTCTGACCAAGGACTTTCTGAGCCTCATGCTCTGCCAGGGAGAAGGAGAAGCCATGAGGAAGCAGAAACAGGACACCTGACCCAAACTAGCCAAAGAGGTATTCCATACCATAGCATGTCATGCCCAGGATGTAGAACTGGGGGCAGTTACCCAGAAGGGCTAGATCACTGCTCAGTCAGGCTGGGTATCAGTCAGCAGGTGGTGAGCAGTTGTATTCTCTTCCCTTGTTATTTCCCTTATCATTATTGGTGGTAGCAGTAGTGGTTTTGTGTTATACCTTAGTTACTGGACTGTTCTTATCTCAGCCCGTGGGAGTTACATTCTTTCAATTCTCCTTCCCATCCCTCCTGGAGCAGGGGGGAGGAAGGGGGGGGAGTGAGTGAACAGCTGCAGGGTTTCTGAGTGACAGGCTGGGCTTAAACCACGACATCTCCACATTTAGTTTTTCAGTCCAAGTGAAAAAATAATTTATTATACATGAAAATACATAGCCTCGTACATTTCACAGTATCACAGTATGCTAGAGATTGGAAGGGATCTCAAAAGATCATCTAGTCCAATCCCCCTGCCGGAGCAGGAACACCTAGATAATGTTACACAGGAATGTGTCCAGGCGGGTTTTGAATGTCTCCAGGGAAGGAGACTCCACAACCTCCCTGGGCAGCCTGTTCCAATGTTCCGTCACCCTCACTGAGAAGAAGTTTCTTCTCAAGTTTAAGTGGAACCTCTTGTGTTCCAGTTTGCACCCATTACCCCTTGTCCTATCATTGTTTGCCACTGAGTAGAGCCTGGGTCCATCCTCATGACACTCCCCCTTTATATATTTATAGACACTAATAAGGTCACCCCTCAGTCTCCTCTCCTCCAAACTATAGAGACCCAGCTCCCTCAGTCTTTCCTCATAAGGGAGATGCTCCACTCCCTTAATCATCTTTGTTGCCCTGCGCTGGACTCTCTCCAGCAGCTCCCTGTCCTTCTTGAACTGAGGGGCCCAGAACTGGACACAATATTCCAGATGGGGTCTCACCAGGGCAGAGTAGAGGGAAAGGAGGACCTCTCTCGACCTACTAACCACCCCCCTTCTAATACACCCCAGGATGCCATTGGCCTTCTTGGCCACAAGGGCACAGTGTTGGCTCATGGTCATCCTGTCGTCCACTAGGACCCCCAGGTCCCTCTCCCCTACACTGCTCTCTCTCTCATTTGCCTATACTTGAACACTTGCGGGAACATAACTATATTCATCTGTGAGAAATATCCACCCTCAAAAAAATTCATGAACTCTGAACAGAAAAATGTATGCTAGGCAATGTACTTATTGTTTGATTCAAAACTGGGCATCAATTCCGTTCCCATTTTGGAACCAGAATTAATTTGAAAATTCCTATCCAGATAAATTAGTTCTGCATAGGATATGATATCACTTAGATTAATGTGTCTCCAACACATTACCCGTAATGATGGTCAAATTAATTCATTAAAACTTTGGCCATCATTAGAAATAATGTCCTCAAGAAACATTAATCAACTAGATTCTTCATATCACATTCTATGTAACATTGAATGTAAATTACATGAAATAACTCTATATGAATTTCAAAACAGTAATTGGTTCACATTATTGCTTAACTGAACTGTTATTATATAGTCAAAGTTATATTCTGTTACATAGAGGCGTCTGCATCTAATACACATCTAATGTGTAGGACATACCAAACACATAGTGTAGCGAAACAGATTGTAATGTCCTTTAACATTAATACTTTTTAGATTCTGGATTAAAACATTTGACCGTCCAGAGTTCTGTTTGGTCCAGTTGACCAAACAGAAATAGAGTTCAAAAATGAGCTGAAATATGGGTCAATAAACTGATTCAAAGTGGCATAAAAAATCAAGATATAATGTACTGCAGTTTGCAGTCTTACAAGAAATATAGGGTACATAAAATTTAACATTTCTGGATCTGGCAGATAGCCTGGTGTGGCAGTTACTATGTTCTTATTAACAACTTAAACCAATCAATAGGGTTTGTTTTTTTTCCTTAAGGAGTTTTATTAGATGCTTTTTTTGCACTTATTCATTACACCTGTAAAAATGTTGTTTGAGGAAAACCAAATAGATGTCTTTCCATGTTCAAAAACCTGTGTTAGATTTGCTTATGTAATAACATACTTTCTTTTCACATTTCTCATAATTATGTTTAGCTAAGAATGAAGACTTTGATAATTGCCTACCTCTAAGAAGTGGCAACAAAGCCATTGATTACATCTTTGATTTGGACAAAAGATTGATACTTGACAAGAAAAGACCTGTTCTTTCATGATGGCTAGAGTTTTGCAACATTTATTTACACTGTACTGTTACATAATGATGGGAAGTACTGATATGAAACTTCCAGTTTCAAGAACATCCGAACTACAGTAATCTTTCAAAACAGAGGTTTCTTTAACAGAACTGCCATGAGATTTAGGCAACCAATGCCAAACCCACAGGAATTATTACTCTGTCAGCCCTCTTCTCCTGGGCAGATCATGTCTTAACATTTGCGTGAAAAGATTGTAGCTTTCGCTTTTGCAGTCATTTCGTGGCAATGCTGTTAAGTTGAAGAAGTATGACTGGTACTTTTTGTGTAGCAGCCTGCTTGCCCTTTGTTATTCCAAATAAGCATGATAAGACATACAGGATATCAGTTCAACCATTAAGCTCAATTAGCATGAAAGAGTGAAGTAATTATTTTATTGCTTATATCACATTCAGCTCAGCAAACATAATGAAAGGATAGAGGTAGTTCCCTATTTTATATATTAGTAAAATTTTCATTGTCTGCAAAACTGATATTTAACTCATTTAAATCAAGAGGCCTACAATTTATTACTTCCTTTGGAAGGGAATCAAAGTTCTAGTAATAAAAATCTTGATACTTTCACATGATCATATAAACTCTAAAAGAATCAGGTTTTGGAGATACTCTGTTTTCAAAGATTTAAGAATAAAGCATCCTATCTTCTCAAATTCACTCTCAATTTGGCAAACATGTTGGGTTCTGAGAAGTATCTATACTGTGAGGTCAGAGGTATTATTTTAGGGAAATACAAACTAAACATACCAAGAAAAGGCTTATTTTTCTAGGAGTACTGGTCTGGCAACATATTATAAATGTTAGAAAAGTATTAACCCAGTACATGACACAACCTTTATGGAAATTATTTATACTTCTTTCTTAGTTTCAGATTAATCATAGGAAGCTTTCAACCTTACCTTTTAAAGCAAGGTGAGAATTTCAGTTATTTCAGCTCGAGTCTGTCTTATTTCTTACAAGATGCATGATCAATTTTTCTGATGCACTCAATAATTTTTTTGAACCACAGATCATATCTGTCCTGTCCTACTGACAATACGCTATTTCTGATGTAGCACCCTAATAATGGAAATGAGGCACAGCTTTCTCAGAAGTTAATTTTCATTCTGCAACAAAAGAAAAATGGATGGTGATTTATTGGAAAACTTCTTTCAGAGGCCTGAGTTAACCACTAACAACTGTAGAGTAAATACATATAACTCTAGATTAGGATTATTCTCAGAATCAGATACTTTCTTCTCTGAGCTTTGATTTGAAAAGGCCTTTATTGGGAATATATTTGCTAATGTGAGGTATTTGTTTTAAAAATCAAGCACACAATTTAACAGAACAAAGTAGACTTTTAAAGCCATTCCATGATATTACATAAAGTTATAGAATATTTAAATTCTCAGAACTATTTTTAAAATCCTGTAGATAATGTATCACTTTTCATTAGTTTCTACTGATTTATTTTAATTAGGGATTAATAAATTAGTAGTTGAAATTAATAAAAAGCATAAAATAATGTCAATCTTTCAGGAATGCAATGGAAAGTTTGAAAAATCTGAACAGCCATAATTTAGAAGTGAATCTAAAATATTGGAGGGTGTGGATTTACAGATGAAATAATCTTAATTCAAATGGATCATTTGATGATGAACTCAAGCCTGCATTAATATATATATTATTGCTGAAATGCTATAACCAGAGATGTTTTAACATGATAGAGGCTGGATAAGGTGGCCTCCAGACATCCCTTCAAACCTCAACTATTCTGTGATAATAACGACACTTAAAAACACTTAAAAGCAAAAAGCACTAGATTTTTTTTTTGTTTAGGTTGTTTATGAGCATCCATGACAGTGGGTCACTCACCCAGGAGAGTGGGCACTAATACTCAGTTATACTTACATCTTTGATAAACAATCAGTAAAGAATCAATGCTCCAAAAATAATAATCTTCATCCAAACCCTGTCTTTTTCGATTAAGAGTGCTACTGAAGAGAGTTACGGAGTGGCATAGGAAGAGAAGGGAGAGAAACAACATTATTGTATGTTAAGGTCTAAATTTGATTCAGTGTATCCTTTTCATGTTCTCTTTTCCTTCTGCATATTAGAATGAGTGCAGTTTTGAAAGTAATTTAGTAAATCTTTCTTTTTTTTTATGAGGTTTATCCCCAGCTGGCAACTAAGCAGGATACAGCCACTCACTCACTGCCTCCTAGTAGGATCAGGGAGAGAATCAGAAGAGTAGAAATGGGAAAACTTGTGGGTTCAGATAAAGACAATTTAACAGGGAAAGCAAAAGCCACATGCACAAGCAAAGCAAAACAGGGAATTCATTCACTCCTTCCCATTGGCAGATACGTGTTCAGCCATCTCGGGGAAAGCAGGGCTTCCATTACATGCAAAGGTTACTTGGGAAGGCAAACACCACAACTTTGAATGTCACCTCTTCCTTCTTCTCCCAGCTTTCTAGGCTGATGTCATATGATATGGAGTATCATCAGTTTGGTCAGTTTGCGGTCAGCTGTCCCAGATATGCCCCCTCCCAACTCCTTGTGCATCCCCAGCCTACTCACTGGTGGGATGGTGTAGGAAGCAGAAAAGGCCTTGATTCTGTGCAAGCACTGCTCAGCTGTAATGAAAACATCCCTGAATTATCAACACCGTTTTCATCAGAAATAAAAAAAAAAAACTCCATGACAGCTACCATGAAGAAATTTAACCCTATACCCTGTTCCAGACAAAACCAGCATAACAATAAATTAATAATAAACTCCCCTCCCCTTAGTTCTATTGTCATACATAAGCTTCTCATTCTTGAAGTTGTAACTATAAAAGACAAAACTGGCTAATATCCAGCCTAGAAACAAACCCATGCAGAGTAATCTCAATAACAGTGATCAAAGGCAAACTCATGCTATCATTGTAACATACGTTAAGCAACTGCACTGCTAGCTATAACATATGCTGAGCTTTCAGTGTCAGTAGGCACAAGTTCAACCACAGTTTCAAATGCAGAAAGTTTGGGTGTCATTCAGTATCTGACTACAAAACACAGTTGTGTCTGAAAAATATTTTAAATTGCTTATTAATTAAAAATATTTATTTAAGTTATTTAAAAGTATTAAATCCTCAGTGTTGAACAAACATAATAGGTAAGTTTTATTTCTCTGGCTTTGTAGAGCACTAGACATGGGCTACCCATATTATGTTCTCTCTGAGCAATCTGAAACAAATCACATTAAATATAGATATCTAAAGCATAAATGTAGAGGACAAAGCCAAAGATGCAGAACATATAAGAGGACAATGTCCCTGTTTTATTTAGCTCTTGAATGTAGTTTGTGAAAGCTGCCAATAACAGTTATAATCCAGTAGAGACACTTTACATTCTAAGGATATACTTTATAAAAGGTGATGAGATAACAAGCCCAGTTTCTGTGAAAGACTAGTCAAACTGCTTTAATTTCTTCCACTACACTTTAATAAGTGTTAACAGTTTTCAGTTCTCCCATTTAAACGTAAAGTCAATAGATAAATGACAACCTTTAATGCAGTAACTCTGAACAGTCCGTACTGTAACCACTGACTCCGGGAGAAATAACTGGCAGTCCTTGAAATTATGTATAGATATGACTTTGACTTTAATTATGGACCTCATATAAAGAACTTAATGGAGCTGGCAAAGTATTTCAGTTCTAATAAGTTTCAAAAGGCCTATAACTTTTCTTAAGGCTAGTTTTGGCTCCGAGATGACACTACAGGAATATAAAAGCATTACTGCACCATTTGTGACTTTTTGACATAAAGTACTGTAGTGAGGAAAACAGGTAAATCTCAAAAATCAAACTCCAGGCTAAAACCTAAGTCAAAGAACACATGGTATTCGTAATTGCCAATGAATTTCAAAAGGAAAACAGAGACTTGGACAGATGGTTCTTTTACTTCTCTTTTCAGGGAACTGCACTGATCTTTTAAGACAGCTTTGGTGTGTGTTACATTCACATTAAGATAAAGGAGACACAAGAAAACTGGAATTCTACTTGTTATTGAATAAAAAAGTTAGCTGACCTTGTATTCCATTAAAATGTGTAGCAGTCCAGCCTGGCTTTAGACTAAGCAGCTCATGCATATAACACAGTTGTAGGATACCTTTTGTATTTTGTGGTGTTTTGCTACATTAATTGCGTTTTTCAATTCACAGTTCTGTATACTTAGTCTGCAAGGAAGGCCAAACATAAGAATTGTTTTATGGTTGTTTTTTTCCCCCCATTTTATCTTCAACTTTTCTGAGCATATTGGACAACATCCATTATGTCTGTTTGCGGCTACTGCAGTAGCCTTAAAAAATATTAAGCAATCCTAATTCTTCAGATGATTAATCAGAATACTATATTTTTGAAAATTCATCATAACATACAAACTAAATTTAAAATTCATATTAAGTGAAAGCTGTAATGCCTGTAACTGAGTACCCCAGTTTCTATTGTATCTGCTGCATTATATCATACTTAATGTGATATTGCCTTTTTCTTTCTTCATCAAATCATCAAATCATTTTATTTTATTTTATTTTAATTGCTTCATGGCCTGCTTGCAGAATAAATGCTTATTATTTTTTGCACCTTACACATGAGAGACATTCATAGATTCATAGAATCATCGAATGGTTTGGGTTGGAAGTGACCTCAAACATCATCTGGTTCCAGTCCCCCTGCCGGTGGCAGAGACACATTCCACTAGAACAGGTTGCTCAAAGCCTCATCTAATCTGGTTTAGAACACTCCCAGGGATACATTCTCAGGGTGATAGTGATTATTAAGTGTAGTGTAACTAGCTGTTTTACAGATACAATAATATATGTATATGCATCTTATGCATAGAATACTTGAAATATTTTCCCTTTAGACTATATATTTCTCCCATCTTACCCCTGGTTCCAGCTGAAGTTCTTAAAAGGTATGATTTTTTAACAGTTTCTTGCTAATTTAAATCACTGGTAGCTGAAGACTCCAAAAAGGGCATGTGATGATTTGGCGGACAGACAGTAACAACACTACATGGAAAGCAGGTAGTAAAGGCTGATTTTTCTATTCACATAGGTGTGTGTGATTTATGAATGAGAAGTATTATTACGCTTAGCTTGACAGGAGCAAAAACAGAATAAAACTTCTGTATGGAGTCAAATATTTGTTAGCAAATAAATCTAATCAAAATATACTGAACAGTTATCAGCACTCTAATTGCAATAACACCAATAATCATAGCCCAAACTAATACAGAAAAGTGACAATAGTAGCCTTTAAATTATTAAACCAGGCACTTTACTAACATGTATCACTTTTTCTGGGTGTTATGCTCACCCCTTGGGTGTTCCTTTGGATCCTCAAGTGGGCAGTTTCAGGTGAAGAGGAGGATTACAAGATTTCAGCATCCTCAGTGGTTCACTGACAGGAATCTGATGCTGTTGGAGGAATTGCGTTCCTTAGTCTTGGGCTCACTTAGGTTTATTTCTATACACTTCCTCAGCACAGGCTACACCACTGATGGTATTGCACAGTCTCAGTGTACCCTGAGGAGGTGAGAGTTACCTACTCTCAGGCAGCCAGGGCAGTCAGCACCAGCCAGACAAGGCCCAGGTCCCAGGCCCTGCATTTCCAGAGCACTGCAGAGCCAGGGGACTTCTGCTAGTGATGGCAATATATTTCATAGAATCGTAGAATCGTTAGGGTTGGAAAGGACCTTAAGATCATCTAGTTCCAACCCCCCTGCCGTGGGCAGGGACACCTTATGCTAAATCATATCACTCAAGGCCTTGTCCAACCTGGCCTTGAACACTGCCAGGGTTGGAGCATTCACAACCTCCCTGGACAACCGGACTACAGCAATCCTACCCATCTCTGCCCTATCCCTGTGCCATCCCTGCCACATCTTTGGAAGTACTTGATATTCTTGAGGAGATGGCTGCTTAATAATTTCTCCCATATGTGGTTTCTTGACACTCACAGCATATTTTAGTCCTGTATGGCACTGGTATTGTTATAGAATCATCAGTTATGTTATGTAGCAGTGGTAAAACTCACATAAAATATACTTTTATCTATATTTAATTATAGCAGTGTAGGTATGAAGATTTGATTTGATTTTTTTTACATTTTAACAGGACAGGTAATGTCAGCAGAAACACTTGAGGTAAGGTAAAAGCATGAATCATTTTGACAGTGGTTCTAAAGGAATGTCAATGCATTTAACAAGAAGTTTGAATTCCTGTGAGGAAACACAGTCTCTTAGTACAAATAAATATTGCAAATGACCTTAAGAGCCTTTAGTGTGAAAATATTGTGGCTCTCCAGCATTGTTTCAAAATGACAATTAAGATAAATTAATTATAACTCTGTTTCAAGAGGACTAGATAAGATCAGATTTTATTTCTTTTTACTGTAATTCTAATGTCTTCAGTTAGTTTCATAGAGTTCAAGTGGAGAATCTTTACAACTTCAAGAGGTAAACTACCTAGTAAAGAAATTTCTATGTTCAACAATTAAAATTTTGCTAGATATATGATAAAGAGCTTAAAACCACCAGTATCATACTGGGGTCTTTGATGGATACTGGAGATGCATCATACACTGTTAAGATTTAAGCTGAGATTTCTGGCCATGGTATAATAATCAAAGACAACTAAGTAATGGAATTTTCATTGAATTTTCATATATATATATATATATATATAAAAATCAGTCAGATTCGCTTCTCAGGTACCAAGGAATTTGTGAGCACTCCACACAGGAAGCCCTTTCCTCATCTCTGGATGGTGTCATTTCTCAGAAGTACCAGATGAGTAGTTTGTTGCAAAATGTGAAAACTTGTGTGCAGCATGGTGAACTTATATGCAGACTATTTTGAAATATGATGATAGTGCTTTTTAGAATAGGGTAGATCAAACAACACTCAAAATAATTCACATTGACAAAAAGCATTTCTTGATAATACTCTGTGCCAATGACATCAACGATATTCATAGAATCATAAAATGGCTTGGGTTGAAAAGGACCTTAAAAATCATCTGATTTCAACCCTGCTGCTGTGGTCAGGGACACCTTCCACTAGACCAGTCAATCAAAGTTCCATCCAACCTATCCTTGAAGACTTACAGGGATGTGGCAACCACAGCTTTTCTGGGCAACCTATTCCAGTGGCTCACTACCCTCAACGAGCGAGTTGAGAGTCTGTGGGTGAGAATTAAGGGGCAGGCTGGCAGGGGCGATACTGTTGTAGGTGTCTGTTACAGACCACCGGATCAGGGTGAGGAAGTTGACGAGGCCTTCTACAGGCAGCTGAGAGCGGCCTCACAGTCACAGGCCGTGGTTGTCGTGGGGGATTTTAACTTCCCTGATGTTTGCTGGAAGGACCACTCGGCAACCCAGCCGCAGTCCAGGAGGTTCCTCCAGTGTGTGGATGATAACTTCCTCCTGCAAATGGTGGATGAGCCGACCAGGAGAGGAGCGCTGCTGGATCTCATCCTCACTAACAAGGAGGATCTGGTTGAAGCAGTAAGGGTTGAGGGCTGCCTTGGTTGCAGCGACCACGAGATGGTGAAGTTCAGGATCTTGTGTGGTAGGACTAGTAGAATAGCAAGTAGAATTGCAACCCTGGACTTTAGCAGGGCAAACTTTGGCCTTTTCAAGCAATTGCTAGGGGAAATCCCATGGGCAAGGCTGCTTGAAGGAAAAGGAGCCCAAGATAGTTGGTTGACATTCAAGGACTGCTTTTTCCGTGCTCAAGATCGGAGCATCCCGACACGTAGGAAGTCAAGGAAGAGGGCCAAGAGACCTGCGTGGCTAAATAGGGAATTGCTGGGTATGCTCAAGTGGAAGAGGAGAGTTTACAGGTCATGGAAGGAGGGGCTGGCCACTTGGGAGGAATATAAGGCTGCTGCTAGGGGATGTAGGAAGGCAGCTAGGAGGACTAAGGCATCCTTAGAATTAAACCTGGCAAGAAGGGTCAAGGACAGCAAAAAGAGCTTTTTCAAGTACATGGCAGACAAAACTAACACCAGAGGCAATGTAGGCCCACTGATGAACGGGATGGGTGCCCTGGTGACAGAAGATGCAGAGATGGCAGAGTTACTGAATGCCTTCTTTGTCTCTGTCTACTCTGCTGCAGGCAGTCCTGAAGAGCCCTGTACCCCGGAGACCTTAGATGAAGTCAGGTCGACGGAACGGTTTGCCTTACTCGATGAGGAATGGGTTAGAGATCAGTTGAGCAATCTGGACATCCATAAATCCATGGGTCCAGATGGGATGCACCCGCGGGTGCTGAGGGAACTGGCGGAAGTCATTGCTAGACCACTCTCCATCATCTTTACCAAGTCTTGGGAAACGGGAGAGGTGCCTGAGGACTGGAGGAAAGCAAATGTCACTCCAGTCTTCAAAAAGGGCAAGAAGGAGGACCCGGGTAACTATAGACCGGTCAGCCTCACCTCCACCCCTGGGAAAGCGATGGAACACCTTATCCTTGGTGCCATCTTAAGGCATATCAAGGATAAGAGGGTTATGAGGGGCAGTCAACATGGCTTCACCAAGGGGAAATCATGTTTGACCAATCTCTTAGCCTTTTATGAGGAAATAACACGGTGGATGGATGATGGCAGAGCGGTGGATGTGGTCTACCTTGACTTCAGCAAAGCATTTGACACAGTCTCCCACAGCATCCTCACAGCTAAATTGAGGAAGTGTGGACTGGATGACCAGGTAGTGAGGTGGACTGCGAACTGGCTGAAGGAGAGAAGCCAGAGAGTTGTAGTCTATGGGGCGGAGTCTAGTTGGAGGCCTGTAACTAGTGGAGTGCCTCAAGGGTCAGTACTGGGACCGGTCTTATTTAATATATTCATCAACGATTTAGATGAGGGAATTGAGTGTACTATCAGCAAGTTTGCTGATGACACTAAGCTGGGAGGAGTGGCTGACACGCCAGAAGACTGTGCTGCCATCCAGCGAGACCTGGACAGGCTGGAGAGTTGGGCAGGGAATAACTTGGTGAAATATAACAAGGGGAAGTGTAGAGTCCTGCATCTGGGCAGAAACAACCCCAGGTTCCAGTATAGGTTGGGAAACGACCTGTTAGAGAGCAGTGTAGGGGAGAGGGACCTGGGGGTCCTAGTGGACGACAGGATGACCATGAGCCAACACTGTGCCCTTGTGGCTAAGAAGGCCAATGGCATCCTGGGGTGTATTAGAAGGGCGGTGGTTAGTAGGTCGAGAGAGGTCCTCCTTCCCCTCTACTCTGCCCTGGTGAGACCCCATCTGGAATATTGTGTCCAGTTCTGGGCCCCTCAGTTCAAGAAGGACAGGGAGCTGCTGGAGAGAGTCCAGCGCAGGGCAACAAAGATGATTAAGGGAGTGGAGCATCTCCCTTATGAGGAAAGACTGAGGGAACTGGGTCTCTATAGTTTGGAGAAGAGGAGACTGAGGGGTGACCTTATTAGTGTCTATAAATATATAAAGGGGGAATGTCACGAGGATGGAGCCAGGCTCTACTCAGTGGCAAACAATGATAGGACAAGGGGTAATGGGTGCAAACTGGAACACAAGAGGTTCCACTTAAACTTGAGAAGGAACTTCTTCTCAGTGAGGGTGACGGAACACTGGAACAGGCTGCCCAGGGAGGTTGTGGAGTCTCCTTCCCTGGAGACATTCAAAGCCCGCCTGGACACATTCCTGTGTAACATTATCTAGGTGTTCCTGCTCCGGCAGGGGGATTGGACTAGATGATCTTTTGAGGTCCCTTCCAATCTCTAGCATACTGTGATACTGTGTGATACCCTCACAGTATAGAATTTTTTCCTTATATATAACCTAAATCTGCCCTCTCTCAGATTAAAGCCATTCCCCCTTGTCCTATCACTGCATGTCCTTGTAAAAAGATCCTCTCCAGCATTCTAGTAGGCCTCTGTAGATATTGGAAGGGTACTACAAAGTCTCCCAAGAACCTTCTCTTCTCCAGGCAGAACAAGCCAAGCTCTTTCAGCCTGTCTTCATAGGAGAGGTGCTCCAACCCTCTGATCATCTTTGTGGCCCTCCTCTGGACCCACTGCAACAGGTCTATGTCCCTCTCCTGTTGGTGGCCCCAGACCTGGACACAGTACTCCAGGTGGGGTCTCACAAGAGCAGAGTAGAGGGGGAGAATCACTTTCTTTGACCAGCTAGCCACACTTTTGATGCAGCCCAGAATATGGTTGGCTTTCTGGGCTGCATCACAGGCTGGCTCATGTGGAGCTTCTCATAGACCAGCCCCCCCAAGTCCTTCTCCTCAGGGCTGCTCTCAATCCAGTCTCTGCCAGACTGTATTTGTACTTGAGATTGTCCTGACCCAGGTGCAAGTCCTTGCCCTTGACTTTTTTGAACTTCATGAGATTGGCACTGGCCCACCTCTCAAGTGTGTCAAGGTCCCTCTGGATGGCATCCCTTCCATCCAGTGTGTCAACCGCACCACGCAGGTTGATAATGTTGGCAAACTTGCTGAGAGTGCTCTCAATCCCACTCTCCATATTGTCTTCGTTTAAACAGCATCAGTCCCAGTACTGACCCCTGAGAAATGTCACTTGTCACTGGTCTCCACTTGGTCGTTGAGCCAATGTTGAGTGGCTTTTGTGAATCACAGCTAAAGTACAATGAGAAGACACTTCAGAGTATGTTTAAGCATTAGAAGGCCAGAAAGCAGACTGCTGACCTGAACAAAGGCATTTTGTATGTTCATATTTTGTTTTGGGGAAAGCAAAGACAGCACTGACATAAGAATTTATTGAGAAAATTTGGTCAAGAAAAAGCATTAGCAGGACATGACAAGAAAGTCTCATATCAATTATAGTGGTGAGGTTCTGAAACACACCTCCACTGAAATTAATTGGAAAAACAAACATTTTTTTAATATTAGAATGGAAATATACCTGGGCTTGATGACCCATGTTCTAATCTTCTATACTTTGTTATAAAAAAGTTGTAAATCATCCTAATTTTTCATGCCTAATTTTAATGTCTCAAATGTTGGCATCTGTATGTAAGCTTTGCAGTCAATGGATAAAACCAGGCACTTTCAAAATGCATTTAATCTGATATATTTTAAATTCTTGCCGTAAGAAGAAATGAAACTCATTCTCAAAGGTAAAGCTTGTTCTGTTATTAATCTGTTAATGAGATACATAGTCATGAAATGTTCTTCCTTACATTATAGTAACAGGGTAATGCCATAGATACAACATAAGCTTTAACTGTATTTCAAGCTGACAGACCACTCTTAAAATGGATTTTTCAACCGCCATGACATAAAGTTTTGAGATTCACTTTGTCATTTCATATTTTATAACCTTCAACTGTTTTTTTTCCACTTCTCTGTACACATTTCTCTTTCAAACAAATTCATTAATATTTTCATTATAATGAAGATGTTTCTTGCAAGAAAGTACTTTTTAATTTGCAAATTATTTGCAAGGAACCTTTTCCAACAAAACCCTGAACAGCCTTTTTAGTAAGAGTTTGTTCAATTTTTCTTTATCTTTAAAATGAATAACTAGAAGATGAAAACCTATAAAGCCTTTAAATGCACTCAGACATTTTAAAAGTAATGTATTTTGATTGGTTAACCATCTTCTCTTTTATCCTCAGAGACTGTAAGAGCTATGGAAGCAGGGTACATCAGCACCCATTAAAACAAAGAACACTGAAAAGGTCAAAGTAGCACTATGCTGTTCGCTTTTTACACAGTGTTTGTTGAATTAAAAATCTCATTCTTGCAGTAATGGGTATTGCTGGAGGAAAAAGTGTACAAGTAACACAGTCTAAAAAAATTCCAGTCCTCATGAGGATTAGTTAGTATGGCTTCAAACAAAAGGAATAACACTGCTACTGACTTAAACTTTGTGTTGTTTCCTAATAAAATCTTATTTGCATTTCAATAAAATTGATTTACATTGTAATAACAAAACACAAACATGAAAGAAATAGCTGCAAAAAGGTTTCTTACAAATATAGAACATTACACTTTATAACTGAGTAATAATTCTATTTTTTGTGTGTTTTGTTAAACAGCATCATGTTTCTAAAACATCCTTGAATATTCGTTTGTTAATTTACATGTTTTTATGCTTCTGCCTACTGAAAGAATATAGCGTATTTCTTCCCTTTATATAACAAGGATATAAAAGGGGTCTTTGCCTGTATTTTTCTAGTATTTGGACAGTAGCTATGTGGAAATATGTGTAATAGAATCTTAGACCATGGAATATATGTCAAATTACAGCCTACTTCTTCATAGAATCATAGACTCCTAGAATGGTTAGAGTTGGAAAGGACCTTAAGATCATTAGTTCCAAAACCCCTGCCATGGGCAGGGACATGTCAAACTAGACCATGTCACCCAAGGCCCTCTCCAACTTGGCCTTCAGCACTGCCAGGGATGGAGCATTTACAACTTCTTTGGGGAACCTGTTCCAGTGACTCACTACCCTCACAGTGAATAGTCATAGTACAGGAGAATTCCTGATTCTAGGAACAGCAGATCTTTCTAGACTTAATACTGACTTCTTAAGTGGTAGGGAAAGAACAGTCTTTTTTTTTTTCTACTATTTCTATAAGTGCTTCAATACCAACAGAGGCAGACAGACTCTATCCCTAAATAATTTTGATGGGCTGTCAGTTGGCAGAGATGGAATTTAAATTCTAACTGTCAGTAGCTCATGTTTTATATGAAGAATATTCAGTTCATTCTATTTAGCAGTATTTCAGCTGCAATGTATTTTTTTCTGTCCTAAAGCCAAGGAACATTTAAACATATGGGTGAGATAATTAGAACATTTCAAAATCCGCCACTTCAGAATCATAATACTGGTGGATTAAACTGACCAGTTTTTTTCTGACTTATAGTAATAGTTTTCATTATGCTATTAGAACAAAACTATAACAACACTTTACTTTTTTTACCTGCTAAGGTTCTAATGAGACATTAATTTCAGGAAACATTTTAGTACATTTTCAAAATAGAAGATGAAACAGGAAAAAGACGTTAAACAGTAAGCTATCACAGAAAAGTGCAATATACCCGATTTCAAAGCATGAGAATAATTTTGTTATGAATAAATAAACAAGCTGTCCTCTTTGCCAGTAGTTCCACTCAGCATCATTAAACAATTTTGAAATAACTGCATAAGTAAAAGTGTCAGGCACTTAGAGTTTTTGTCTGTGAATATACAGAATCTCAAATCATGCAGAAAAATATTGAAAGCATGAACATTTGTGAATCTCAACAACCCTTCAACTACAACAACATCATCAAGTACAAAGCTGAAAACCCATTTCTAATGTTCAATTATGATCTTGGACAGTGTGGACAGTAATATCATTAATACTTCATTTCTGGTTTGCTCATGTTGGGTTGTTGTCATGGGTCACAGCCTTGGCTTCTGACATTCTAAGTCAGCTTTCTGAAATGACAGTGCAATCACATATGGAAATACATTACAAGTTTGTAGAAGATATTGGTAGAAATAAAAGCTTCAGGGTAATTCCACCTACAAGCAACAGCTGTTTGTCACCCACTGATTTTGGTTTTACACTAATTGCTATTCTAACAGATTGCTGATGCTTTCCAAAGTTCAGAGGCTATTCAGAAAAAGATGAGGATTAGTATCAAACTTCTAGCCAACAAGGGGAAGAAAAAGGGATTTCGAATAATATGGCATATAATGGAATTTTCACAAATATTCACCAGGTGTATTTTTTTGAGATTATTGATAATCCTTCCTGATCAATATTTAAAGGTGTTTTAGCAATCAGTGATGGTGTGCTTATTAAACTTCTGTGGAGAGCTGTTGACTACTGCAAATTTTTAATCTGCTTAACAAGTATTTACTAAAACTTACTATGTTATTTCAACTATTATAGGAAGTTTGCACCCTGAGAAGCCATTTAACAACTTGTAAAATGGAAGAAAAACATTGGCAAGGTTGAGAAATCCCCTTTATCACAGGCGAACCTGAAAGAAAGCAAGGTAAACTTTCAACAGTAGTGGCCTGTCCATAGAGCAAGGTACTCCAAAACAGCCTAGCCTTAGACTATGATTTTTATGCTGGTGTTAAGCCTTGCTTCAGAAAGACCTGTGTCAGATCTCTCTCCCACTCCTAACAGTAAGGATTTTGGAGGGCTGTTAAAGGGCACCCATGTCCAGTTTTAAGGATTAATAGTGATGGTGAGAATCAGATTGTTTCAAACTCACAATTCTCTCTGGAGCTGAAGTATAAAGGATGTGAAAATTAAACAAATAATCTAGCTATTAAATAAGCAGCTGTGGGAAGTAACCATACATCCAATTATAGATGATAATAGTAGAAATATTAAAAAAATCACAAGGGTTCACAAGGTAGTGTAGCTCAAACTGAAATTTGTATCACTGTGAGCCTGTATGTGCTTTCATACACACATGTGTTTGCTATGTTCTGACAAGTAGGTGTGGTTTTTGATTGGTGACACCTAAAGCTCATTTAATCACAACCACTTCCAGTTCTGGAAATCTTTCCCCCACCTTGATCCCACAAAGGTATCTTCTGTTTCTGTGCAGCTTTAGAGTAATATCTTACAAGTGACATTGTCTATGATCTGAGACAGGATGGTATGTTAAACCAGAATATTTTATTTAAACTTCTGGCCAAACATGAGAGGCATATATCAGCGCTGTTCCCAGGCCGAAAGTCAAAAGCACAACACTGCACCAGCTACTAAGAAGGAGAAAAAATGACTGCTACTGCTGAACCCAGGACAGAAGCAACCCAAAATTATTCTGATTTTTTTATTATCAAGATATTAGAATAATGTATCAACAAGCATTTTCCAAATATTATATAGCCTATTAGCATCACTCCCTATTTAATTTAATTTAATGAAAGAATCGTTCTATATTTGTGAATTAGAAAGAAGGAAATACGTCATATATAAAAGGAATAGGGTTCTTATCAGCAAATGAATGAGATTCAATTTTGCCTTCCCATTTGTAGGGCTGAATTGTGATTCTCAATGCAGGTTTAAGATGAAAATGTAAGTAATATAGACAAGGTTTTAGAATGCTAATCTAAAATCTGCTATATAAACTCCCTATATGAATACTTCTCCCAGAAATGTCTTGTTATTTACTCTCAATGTCTTGTTTGAATTTAACTTTAATTCTACTTCTTGTTTGAATTTAACTCTAAATCTTTTTCAGATTTTTGGTTTTACACTTTTCGGCTTTCTACTAGTTTAATTTCCGTAGGTTAGAGGATTTTACAAAACTAGTGGAGCTTACACTGAAATGCACAAGATAGTCGTAATTAATTATATTTTTTGTAACAGAATGTCTCTGCAAAGGCAAAGCTTAAGTTCAAGATCATTTATGCTGTCAGAATCACAAAGTGTCACCATAGTTGTGATAGGTTTAATCTAACAAAAGAAGTGTAAAATCAAGAGAAGCTGAGATATTTTTTGTTTTCTGCTGTGAAGCAGAAGGAGAAGAAAAATGGCATCTCTTACTCAAAGACCATTCAGTTTGAATGAAATACAATTTCTGTCTGAAATCAGATGACAGCATCTGCTACACTGGGATAAGCATTCTTGCTAATATAGATTAGTATGTTCAATCTAAAAATGCTAAAGAAAAGCATTGCAACATTTTCCCCTATGATATGCCATTTCAACTTTTGCATCCAATCAAGTTCAAAATATACCAGAAGCATCTGGGGGAAAAAAAGGGGCAGCAGAGGAATGGTATTAGAAAGAACATTAAAATGCATAAATCACCCAAAAGAACAAGACTCCGGAAACTTTGGCATGCAGTTCAGAGGCACAAACAGAATTCAAATGACCTAGAAATGGTTACAGATGAAAACACTCAGCTATCTCCAATGCTGAGTTCTATAGTTCAAGTTGCACCATTTCTAAAGCTCTTACTGAGATTTAAAATATGACTAAGGTAATTTACCTCCCAATATGGTATTAAATTTAGCAGTTCTTAATGATCACATATAATCCATTTAATTCTGGTGAACTGCAGCAGTGTAAGTGAAAATTGATGGAAGACTGATATAATTATACCCTACCAATAGCCAGATTATTTTAAGAGGCTGTCAAAAAAGATTTAAAACGTAAAGATTTTCTAAAGCCATCCTGGAATAGTATCTAATAGGGATCTTTCTCTGTTCAAAGAAAGTTGTTTTGCTTTTTTTTTTTTTGTTAGTTCAAAGATAAAGGAAAAGAACCATAAAGAGAGTGAAATTTTATTAAATAACAATATTATCTATAAAAACAACATATATCATAGAATCATAGCATGGTTTGGGTTATAAGGGACCACTGAAGGTCACCTAGTACAACTCCACCCTGCAACGAGCAAGAACATCTTCAACTAGATCAGGTTGATCCAATGACCTTGAGTGTTTCCAGGGATGGGACACCTACAACCTCTCTGGGCAACGTGTTCCAGTGTTTCATCATCCTCATAGTAAAAAAATTTCTTATATCATGTCTGAATCTATCCGCTTTTAGTTTAAAACCATTACTTCTTGTCCCACACGGCCCATTAAAAACTTTGTCAACATCTTTCTTATAAGCCCCATCATTGAAAGGCCACAGTAAAGTCTCCCTGGAACCTTCTCCAGGCTAACAACCCCAACTCACATGACCTGGCCTCATAGCAGAGGTGTTCCATCCCTCTGATCATTTTCATTGCCCTCTTCTGGACTCAGGTCCATGTCTTCCCTGTGCTGAGGGTTCTACAGCTGGGTGCAGTGCTCCAGGTGGGGTCTCACAAGAGCAGAGTGTCAGAATCACCTTACTTAAACTGCTGGCTACACTTCCTTTGATGAAGCTGGGGATATAGTTAGCTTTTTGGGCTGCGAGTGCACACTGCCAGACCATGTCCAGTTTTTCATTCATCTGTATCCTCAAGTCCTCCTCAGGTCTGCTCTCAATCCCTTCATCCCCCAGCCTGTACTGACACTGGCGGTCATGCCAACCCAGGTGCAGGACCTTGCACTCTCCCTTGTTGAACCTTGTGAGTTTCACTTGGGCCCACTTGTTGAGCTTGTCCCTCCAGGTGGCATGCCAACTCTATGGTCATATCAACCACACCACTCAGCTTGGTGGTGTTTGCAAATTTGCTGAGGTTGCTCCTAAACCCAGGATAACATTGATGAAGATATTTAACAGTACTGGTCCTAGTACAGACTTCTGAGGGACACCACTTGTTCCTGATCTCCATCTGGACACTGAGCCATTGACCACTACACTACAGATGCAATCATCCAGCCAATTGCTCATCCACCAAACAATCCATCCGCCAAATTCGTATCTCCAGTTTAGAGAGAAGGATGCTATGAGGGACTATGTCAAAGGCCTAAAAGAGGTCCAGAGAGATGACATCCAGTAGAGTCACAAGTTTGATTTCACATCAGATCTCTGCTTGAGGAAAATGCCAACCTATTTGAAGTATTATAGCTGACAGAGGTGAATATATAAATACAAGTATGAATTACTAGAATCTTGTATTTTATTCATGCTATACCTACTTGCTTAAAGAGCTAAAAAATAAGAATTAATAGTTGATAGTCATAAAAAACGCATGAAATGCATGTTTCTTTCTTTTCTAAAATCAGGTGCTAAATATTCAAATTTCTTACTACCACATGGATGCTAAGTACTGAATAGGTTATCAATCATTCCTGAAATAACCATTTCACCATAACTAAAATTGCCTGTGTAGTTGCAGAATTATGATACAGTTCTGTGAACAAAAACTGGACACAGAAACTAAAAGTGAAGCAAATTTATTAATACATTAGAAATATGCCTTATCCTTCAGTACTCAAGAATATTGACTTAAACAATTTCAATGAAATACAGAACACGATTACTTAGATCCGAGTTACCAGTTACTCTAGACCAAATATAACTGATGAGAAACAATGAAAGACCTAATTCTGTAAATCTTTATTTATAATTGCTTTTCAAGCTACTGTGATGTAACTCAGATGACAGGGAAGGAGAAGAGAAGAGCAAACAAAGATGTGGTGCTCTTTAAGAATTCAGATATCATCACAGCTTACACCTGGATTATTCTCATAGCTAAAGACTGCCTCTTTATGGCAAAGTGGTTATAATAATGAGCAGTGTGTAAAGCATAAATGCTCTGTTTTTTTACTATGCATTGTTTCAGGCATTGTGCACTATGAAGTGTAGATTGCCTCAAGTTGTAAACATATAGAAAGAACTGTTACAGTAAGCTGTATAGTGATTTGTGTAAGAATTGGGCCACATTTACCTATAACAAAAAAGGGACATAGTGTTTTCTTAAACTGCATCTGGGGTAACTTTTATGGATGGTAATGACTAGAAAATTGATTGGTCATCAGTAAATTAATTAAAAACTCTGTAACTGTCAAAACCCTACAACTGTCAGCTGAAGGAAACAATAATCAAAAGAGAGTACTTCACATAGGTTCCACAGGGCCTGAACTACTGCTACTTAATATTTTTAGTCTGTGATATGGACACAAATATGAAAGTCATCCCTGGGAAGATCTATATGTGCCATGAAAGCTAGTGGAATAAAACATAATGAAGAAACACAGTGAAACAACAGCATCCTGGCTTGTATCAGAAATAGCGTGGCCAGCAGGACTAGGGAAGTGATTGCCCCCTGTACTTGGCACTGGTAAGGCCACACCTTGAACTCTGTGTTCAGTTTTGGGCCCCTCAATACAAGAAAGATGTTGAGGAGCTGAAATGTGTCTGAAGAATCATAGAATAGTTAGGGTTGGAAAGGGCAATGGGCTGGTGAAAGGTCTGGGGCGCAGGTCTTGGGGAACTAGGGTTGTTTAGCCTGAAGAAAAGGAGGTTAAGGAGAGGCCTTACTGCTCTCTACAGCTGCCTGAAAGGAGGTTCTACTGAGAAGGGTGTTGATCTCTTCTCACAAGTAACAAGGGACAGGAAAAGGAAAGAAACAGTTTCAAGTTGTGCCAGGGAGGTTTAGATTGGATAAGGGGAAAAATTTCTTAACCAAAAGGCTGTTCAAGCACTGGAACAGGCTAACCCAGGTAAGTGATTGAGTCACCATCCCTGGAGGTATTTAAAAGACAGTGCAGATGTGGCACTTAGGGAGATGGTTTAGTAGTGGACTTGACAGTGCTACATTAAGAGTTGGACTCAAAGATATTAAGCATCTATTCCAGCCTAAATGATTCTATTCTAAATATGCCAGGTATACATATTGCAAAGTTAGAAGTAATATTAGGAATTATATTTTATCCAGAAAAGTGGATACTGTATTACAGAAAAGAAACAAGTAAGACAAATTTATATATTGCAAATATTTGCGACTACAATTTCTGTATTTGTTTTTGATCTCTGTAATTAGTCAAATGTTTTTTCATGTTTTTAAATGAGTACCACAGAGTACAAAAATGTTATGGCCATTAATAAGATATATTTATTATACATTTATATCTATTCTTGTGCATTAGTGAGCAGATTTGCTAAAAGTATTATGATTGAAGACCAACATTTCAAAATCTTATTTTCAAACCTGCATAACCGCACTAGTGCATTATTTTGCCCAAATGATAAGTCTTGTTTCTAGATCATGTCAGTCTACCCTCTTCTGTGTAACCATGACCTCAGAACTTTGTTTTAAAACACTGTAGAATTTGAATTCTGCAAATGATATAAATGCTGTAAAATGCTGTTTTTTAAAATGTGCCCCACCCATGTTTTTTTGAGAAGAGCTGGTTGTTCAGGGCAAGAACTGTGTTAGTGTATGCACTTTGATTTAGTTCTTTAAAAGCACTGCCTCTTCACCAAAATAAATATACTATTTCTAGACATATTGTATATTCAAAAAATTCTTTCTTGAGTAGGCATTACTCTCAGTAATATCAAAGTGTTAGAACGTTGTCATACCTACAAGTCATTGGTCATTCAACTGCGGTGAATTCACATGGACAAGCTTTTTTTTTTCCTTTTTTTTTTTTTAACATCCATCTGTTCACATAGATTACACAGATTATGCTTGTGGTTCTGGCTGTCAGAGAACAAGAAGGCTTGGCAAATATATCTAATATACTTTAAAAGTAGTTTGGAAATGATTTAAGAACATGGAGAAATGTGTAGGCTCCAGGCAATCTAGTACCTTAGAGAATGTACCCATCCCAGAGCTGTAAACTCCAATAAATCATATTGTGAACATACTGTAAACATTTTCATTGTTCCAGCTGGCAAAATGTTTTTTCATGCACGCAACATAGGCACTATTTCCAGCATATTATTTGCTTTTAATGAAAAGGACACAAATTTTTTTAAACAGCATTAACATTCTGTGTTGCATTTTTTTTGCATTTGCAGCAGCATAGAGAAGCTGAAGAACAGTATGTAACTGGAATCAATATGTACAAATGGGTTGTTAAAAAACAATACAAACAAAAAATAAAAAATTATCCCACATAAAGTTAATCAGATCCAGTTAGCAGTGGTATTAGCATAAATGGGAAAAAAAAAAAGTATTTATAAATATCTCTTTCCTCCAAAGTTGAATCGAGTCTTGCCTATGGAAACAATACTAAGAGAACTATCCTTATAGACTATGTTACAGAGTTGTTTTTTTTATTAATAGTGGATAAGCAAAATGGAACTGAATAACTACTATGATCTCTTGGACCAAAAATTATTTGGTGAGTGAGTCACCAATCAAAGAGAAAATAAAACACAGATAGAGAATAGAATTTAATCTTGGTGCATAAAGCAGACTGAGAGAAAGATGTCAGGGGCTTGAGGGCGTTGTCAGATCTCACACTCCCTGCCTGGCAAAGGACCCCATTTCATCACTCCTTGGGCTATCATTCCCTGATATCATTACAGAAGGCAATCAATCACATTGGTCAGTCATGGTTTACCTTTGGTAAATCTGTATTGACTGTTCCCAGTTACCTTATTATCCTCCTTGTGCTCAGAGATATGTTCCCAGAGAACTCATTCCATGATTTTCCCATGACCAAAGTGAGACTGAATGGCCTGCAGTTCTCTGGATTTTTGATGTTACAACATTTGCCTTTCCCCAAGCTTTAGGAATATTTTCCACATCTCCATGACCTTTCAAAGATGATAGAAAGCAGATGTGGTAAGACATTGATCTACTGTCAGTACCCTCAAATCAACTTCTCGTATCAATACCCCTGTCTTCCTACTGTTTCATTCCTCAGCTCCCTGTTTATGCTGTTTCCCTGTGGAGGCCAGTTTGGTAAAAACTTCCTGATAATCCACTTACTTACCTCCATATTCCATGACATCTCACCCTTTTCCTACAGGGAAAGCATTTTAAGTAACATCAGAGCAGAGGCTATGATAGGAAGGTGTGATTCCTGACAAATGCTGGGTAGCACTGACATCTAGGAACCATCTATCTAAATTCATTCCCATGGATTTCAAATTTCCAGATGCAGCTCATGGTCTGAAGGACATTGTGATGGAAGACACAGATGAAGAAGATAAGAGAAGCCCAGCAGAGGATAACTGGCATCAGAAATCTTACTTGCTCTCTGTGTCACAGAGCACCAGCCAGCTCAAGTAGATTATAGCAGCTTGTCTTGGGTCACCAGAAGCAAAAATCAGCAAGGTGGGATGCAAATGATAGTGTGGGAAGCAACGTAAATAGCTTCCCCCGGCCTCCATCTTGTCAGAAATAGTGCAATCCTAGACAGAACTTCCTCTCCAACTTAATTGCACAGCCCCCAAGAACTGCTGTGGCTTCATCCTGTCACACTCACTTCTGCCTTGCACTTCATACCATACCCTTAGCCTCTGTATTAGTTGTCATCATCCTGTACCACCTTCTCATGAGCTGTCATATCTAACTGAGCTTATGTCCTTATCTGAACTTTACCACTTAACTGGCCAGCGCAGCAAGAGTGCCACCTTGTATATCTGACCAGATTTCACAAAGCTGGTTACATCTGTTTTTTGTGGAAAAAAATAACCCTGATGAAAATAGGCATAAAAAAATACATGTCCAGGAAAAAATTATATGTATGAGTATCTGTAGAGGAGGTATAAGCAGAATACTCTAGAGATGGTGTATTGCTCATGCAATATTTTGCAGAAATGACTTGTGGTCCTTAGTAAATAGAATTTAATTGATCAATGTCAACCCTTGATTAAAATGACATGTGTCACCATCTTCAATCAGGGATTAAATACTAAATCAGAGGAATAGTTTTCAGAAAACAAATATATAAGCCCCATCTTTTTGTTTTGTTTTGGCTCGTGGTTTTTTTTTTCCCTTGTCCTTTCTCTTCTATCAGTTCCATCCTATGCTGTCCTTGTGAATCTAAGCCTCAAAAGATTTGCTTTCCTGTGCATCTATTGCAAAACACCAGTTTGTCAATGTTTGTAGTAAGCTTTAAAATATAACAGCCAATTAATATAGACATGAGACTGTTAGAAATAATCATATTTGAGAACCAGTTTAATGGAAATATTATCTCCTCATTTTCACTTTAATCTAAAGAATATTAAATGAACAAATCATATATTTTTGTTAGAAAATGTCAGCCAAAGATTTCAAAGTATGTACTTAAAGTTAGGCTCATACATATTTAATTGTTCTGCACTATATGTTGTACCTACTTACTGAAAATAGGTATTTTAAGTCTTAGTTTTCAAAATCCTCAGCTTTTTTCTTCAATTAAAATTTCACATTCAAGAGGATGTATTTAGTAGCTTGTAGATGTAAATATCAATACAGAAGCCCAGCTTTAGGCTGTCAGGTTTCAAACTTGGTATGGCATGATAAATTTATTTAGAAATAGCCACTGCCCATCTGTGAACCCACAAATGTGTTGTATCTTATATAGTAAGAAAACCTGTACTTTTTTTTCTATGTAGCTTAGAGTTGTAACTTGCATGTCACTTTAAATTTAAAGCATGGCTTGCAGAGAAAGTATTTTGAAACTCTGTGTTAACCTGCTGCCAAAATACTGTTTACATTGACAATTTAATAGAGTGGAAAATTACTTGTTTTCTACTTAGTAAAATTCAGGACCTGATCTAGATGTGAATTGCTTCCACGGTAGATCTCACAAAACCTGTCAGGCAATGGGTTTGGTAGCACTCCAGTGGAATGAAATTTGAAAGGTAATACACCTTTGCCAGCCGATAATTGGACACTCTGCATAGGTCACATCCCACGGAGGAAGTTTTCTTTGTATATAGGAAAAAAACTATTGAACCTTGCTGATTTCATTAGTATACTGGACATTCTTGGTGTTTATCGAGCAAGGGTACTTATTTTTAATAAGCATCATTACGTCTGAGGATTGAGTTGTTCTTTAACTGTTTAAAAAGCAGAAGAGAAAAACTTACATGGAACAGAGTTAAAAACAGTGAGTTCCCTTTCCAGACTCTTTTTCTGATGTCACACAGAGAAGCATATAATATGTATCATGCCTTCTCCAAAACTCCATTTTTTCAATACTGATGGAAAGCCAGCCAGGAAGGTGTGAGTTTCCCATTTTAAATTCATAAATGGAACTATCAGACAATCATAGGAATCATCTTCTGTTTGATTGCACTCTGTCCTGCCTGTTGGCATGTGGTTTGATGAGATTTTCCCACAGCACTCAGGGGCTTTAAATTTTAATTAAAAGTTTTCTGTTTCCTTCCTTCCTCATGATGTCACAGAAGTAAGCTCTTCTGAACACCTCACTTCACAAACAATAGCAGAGTATAAGGCATGGCAGCATGTGAGAGAATATCCTGGAAAAAATATTCTGGATCACTCATTATATTACATTTCTGAAACAGGAATAATCACTGACTACTGTGCATGACTCATCTGTCTAAAAAAAAAATCAAGTACAGAAGGCCTGCTGCTGATATCACCTGTATTGGAGCTGAAGTGAATATAAGAAACTGGCTAGGAATTAGCTGATGTGCCATGGCCATAGCAGTCCTCAAAATAAAAGTTTTGTACAAAACTACTTTTAATGTTTTAATGTGTTTTGAGCTTTTCTTACCAATCTCAAGAATTTAAATGTATGCTTTAAATTAAGATTCCATATTTATCTATAAATTAAATTGTACAATTAAATTAGAGAATATTTATATACTGGATCTAATATAATACCTACTGGAAATTATTAACAGTTTGCAGAAGAAATGTAAACTGAAAAGAGCACAATTAATTAATTTTAAGGAGGAACAAACTTCTAATACATTAAAACAGTATACCACATTGTAATAAAGGCAGATTCGCTCATGCAATATTGTTGAAGTCAGTAAACCTACACTAATACCTCTGCTCACAGGTGTATTGCAGCACATAGCTTGGAAGATTTTAACTATTAATGAAATGCAAATTCTTAATATTAAACAGTGTTGACCAGTGAAGCACTTTATGAAGGATTCTGATACACTGATTTTATCTGGAAATTTAGAAATCCAGATTTTTCTGCTGCATCTGAAATAAGAATTATTTCAGAGAATTTGTATTGCTTGTGTTATATTGTAAATCAGTCTAAGTATGGCAACTTTTTATGGTGTTCTAAGGAAGTCTCTTCCAGTGTTTTCCAGTGTTTATTAAATTATCAGGATAAAAGCTAAAACTGTTGTGTTAATCTTATATTTCTTCTCATGTTTACTATTCTCAGACATTTTTTTCATGTAGTAGTTATAGAACAGTATTAAGTAATATTATACTTTTCCCCAGGTAATTTGCATTCTAGATGAGGTCGCTAATCTTGCTCCACACAATATTTTCTTTTAGTTTCTATACTTTAATCCCACTATCATCTTGAAGCTAGACCCTATGTATATTACTGACTATATTAGAGTAAGAACTACTCCTTGAAAGGAAAGGATTTAATATGTTTCCTTACCTCTGGCATTTGAAAATATATGCTAGGTAGAATTGTAGTTTTAGAACTTTCCAAGTATAGTTTTTCTGATTTTTCAATATTCTGATAAAGTCATTTTGATGAAGTCTAGTAATGCAGTTAAACACATACCAGTAAGTAGACAAACTCTTGCTACCTACGTGATTTGTAATGTAAAAAATAATATTCATTCATATGCATGAGAGTGTCAGAACAGTGCAAACATGATGGGACTCCACAAATTCAGTGTCTTTCTTCAGATTTTAAGTGCTCCAAAGAAGATGACGGTATCATAGGGTGTAATCTAACACACATTTAACTCAGTGGAACTACCTTTTGAAGAATAAAATTAGGTGCATTTTTTGCAAATTATACACTTTGCCAGCTATTTGATTGTCATAAGCTCATAGCTAGAGACAGGCTCAGCACTTTACCAGTCAGTGTGTTTTGGTCTTATTTTTGTACCTAATGGGGATGCTAACTTTTTTTGTCACTTTGTCATATACTTGGTTGTCTCAGCTGACTGCCACAAGAGAGGCTACAAGCTGCCTAACTGCTGAAAACACTTAAACAGTGCATTTTAAAATTTTCAATAAACAGCCTCTGTCTTCAGGGCATATTTTATTATTTCCCATTAATTGATGAAGATACCTCAACTACATAGGAGACGTGATCACTTTGGGCAAAAAAATCAGCTTTTCAGTAACTTTCAGATTGTATTTGTTTTGTTGATTCTTCATAAGTAGCTTAGCATGGTAATATTGAAAATTCTAATTATGTCTAAAAAGTTAATTGAGGTATACTTGAAGCTTACACAGTGCCTCAGTGATTGACATGAAAGAGAAACTGGTGACATTTGATGTATTTATTTAATTGTCATATATTTGATACATAGCAAATCAGAAGAAAAAGACTGAAAAATAAATATTATAATTTCAAGTCTCCTTAAAAAAGTTTGTATGCCATTTTCAGATACTGACTTAAATTATGTGGAAAGGACATCCTCATTTTCTTAGAATATCATAAAATATGTAAAAGCCAGGAGAAGAAAAATTTTATTTTTGAACACAAGCGCTTCATGCATAAGTTGAGAGGAAAAATTAAGAAAAAATTCACCCACAGAATATCTTGTAGAGATGACTATGTAGGTTATTTACTTTTATCATAATGTGTATGTACTGACTAACTTTCAGGTGTCTTTGTCTTTTGGGGTTACAGTAGAGTCAATAAAAGTATTTATATTTTTCTTCTGACAAGCAGTACTGTTTACTGTTGGTTTCCTGAATGGGGCAAGCTGCATTTAATGAAATCCTTGTGTGGGTTTTTTTCATTCTAACTTGTTGAGGTCCCTGAGTCACAGAACAGAGTTGACCATAGTGGCATTCAGACAAGCTTGCTCTCCTTAAGGAGCAGCTGGCCCTTGCTCCACCCTGACACAAATAGTACTATGTTTCTTGCTGAGTGAATCGAAACTCTTCTATTTTGTTTTAAATTTTACTCTAAAAATTTCTTTCTATAAATTGGAATGTGTATATTTAGTTTCAGTCTTTGCTCATTTAATAGTAGGATTTCCTGGATAATCATGACAGCAATGTCTGGCTGTTAGTTATGCTGCTTTCAGCCAGGAATTCATGGAATGTAAGCAAAGTCTGGAAAACTGTCATGGACATTTAGGAAGCCTTCAACGCTAGGAGTCTGACACTTATATTGAGCCTGGAGTTGACTGTGGAGTTTCTGACTGGTAAGAAACTGTCCTGTCTTATTTAGGCTTTCTATATGCATTTTATGCCTCCAGTGACAGTAAGAGTAGATTTTACTTTTATTGGAAATAACAATGGAATTTCAAGTTATGCCAGTAGATCTATTCACTTTTTGATGAACTGTCTGCAGCTGCACAACTGCAGATATTAGTTGCATTATTTGCATTCTTACAAGTAATAGATCAGGAAGAACAGGAACTCATGCAACAAGAAAGCCAAAAGTTATCGCCTGCACTGAAAGGAAGAAATTCCTGCGGTGTTGATTCTTAGCAAAATGAATAATGGTCTTAATAGGCACTTGCAAATTATGTCTCTTCTCCCTTTTATGCCTTTCGGTAGTGAGTGTCAGCAGCACAGAGCACAGATTAGACTCAATGAACAATCATTAACAAAGATTCCAGTCTCCAGTGTTTCTAGTATATGTAAAATTCACTGGGGAATCACTTTGGGAATAATTGAAATATTAGAAAAAAAACTTAGAAGTTTCTGCTTTTATAAGTAGTCATGACAGTAGATTTAATAAAAGAAGCATTCTGATTCATTGACTACTGGGGGGGGGGAAGCAGCTTCAGTGTAGAAAGGGATTTGCAAATTCACAAAATTATGAAATAGGTTGAGAAAAGGTAGAGAAAGTTACAGAACCTGTAGCTTTAATCAGACAGTTGTTCAAGGAGTAGAAGACATGCTAAAACACTGACTTTGGAGACATAAATCCCCATGTTGTCCAAAAAGCTTCAGACAATACCTGTATTTACTGTGCTGTTTAGCATAATTTGCCTGTCTGTATATTTTATTTCTTACCAAAACAACTACTCCTTTTTGTTGCCAGAAGAAAACTACATCTGCTTCTGGATATCAGTTCAATCCTTGAGACTGACATACCAAAGAGGAAAAAAAGAAAAAAAAAGTCCCTGCAATATTCAGAAGCAGACTGTTCATTCAACTGAGAAGTCTGAGAGATGTAATTACAAAGCAGGTGATCGCCTGTTATGCATGCTGATCTTTAATCAACACATACTCAAAGCTAGAAACCCATAGTACAAGAAAATGATTAGTTAGTTTAATAGCTAGAGGAAAGTCAAATGGGAATATGTTAAGAGCAGCCTGACAGTTTACTACTGTGCTAGCATTTTTTTTTTCAGTAAAATACCCATTTATTTTGAAAATATATGATAATTTTAGCAAAATCAAAGCAAATTGTTAAAAAGATCAGAATGTCAGTCACCAACTGGAAACATTTTAAATAAATTGCAGTCTAAATTTTCAATTTTCACTTTATTATCTATTTTTTCCTCCCTTTCAGTGAAAATTAATAATATGAAATAATGACCTTTTAGCCTTAGAAAGCCATAGGATTAGGTGATCCTATGTCAATATACCTCCATTAAATATAATTTTTCTTAATTTACACCAGCTTGAGAAAGAATGACATCAAGTCTGTTTTGAATAAAAAGAAACAATGGAAAGTCATAGAAAAGTGTGACAAAATTCAGCATTTCCCTGAGTTTTTTCTTTTATCATAGACAACAAGGTAAAACACCCAGCTCTGCTTTGATCACATGTCTGATACTGATAACTGTCTGGTTTTCATATTAATCCATATGAACTATGGATACACAACTAGGTATTTTTTCCTTTTCCAGGCAAAGGTGAATTTCCCCTTGTAAACATAGCTGGCTCCACAAATAGCAATACTTGTTACAATATTCAGAAAGAGTACAAGTTGAATGCCGTTTACTGTGTGTGAAATCTAAGTTTTACATAATTTTTTTTTTAGAATTTCATTAATCATTGTTGAAACAGGATACAACAAAACCAAAAAATGTTCAAAAAAATGTTCAACAGGTTTAAACCACGACAAGCAGTCAGCAAAGGAAATGATCAAATGGAATGAAGGTTAAAAGGAATTTCTGCTTTTAATCAACTGCAGAATTTTACATGTTCACATTATGGTTTCAGAAGTAAATTGCATTTGTTTATCCAATTTGTTGTCTGTTTGGATCACTTCAGCTTTTCACTTTGCATTATTAGGTGACAGAGACACAATAAATAACAGCACTTGTGAAAGTGCTTTTACCTTTATGTGCTTGCAAATATTATAAATAGTCCTTTAAAAGGGAAGAATAACACCTGGGAAGCCATATATATATATGTATACTTCACCAGTTGAAATGCTTAATGTATTTTTCTTAAATGCATAACTTATGCTTATACATGGTTGTAATAGTTTGGACTGTCTTTAAGACAGTGCTGTGGTAGCCTTTAAAAAAAAAGGACCTGAAAATTATGAGTGTAGTGTATTTACACCTAGTAACATATTTTACTTTAGTCAGCACTTAAAGTAGTGAGTGTTTCATTGCTCTTCTGGAAAGCCTTTTTTTATCACTTGTCCCCTCAAGTCCCAAGAAGAATGTGTGTGGGCTGTGATTTCAGTGATTACTTCTATGACTGTAGCCTGATACCTCTGATTTCCTCCTGTCTTCTGTGGTAAGTCAAGCATTCCAAGGAGAATTAAAACCCACCTGGGGAGACTGATTTGGTACTTGCTGCATCCTGACACAAATGAGCGAAGAGCTCATGTAATGACCCTCATTGGCACAAAACAGTGCTCAAATATTGCATGCACTATAAATTATTTTATTTCTTGTGTCAGGTATGTCTTCCATTTCCCCACTCTCCCATATTTTTGTCTATTGATTTTTGATAAAGTGAAGAACAGAACCTTTCATTGGATCTTTATGAAAAAGAGTCTACTAAGTTTTAAACACTGACTTTTTTATGAAAAAGAAGCAGTTAGAGGGATGGAGGTAGCTGGTACAAGAAATATAATAGGAAGTAAACATGAAACAAGACAGGAGAAAATTATATGTAGAAAAAGCAATATATGTCAATAAAAGGGCTCTGTGCAGTACAAGCAGCTAAATTATAGATTACTCTGAGTAAATGTAAACATACATTTTTGCATTCAGTTATTGAACTGGCTTCAGTAAATAGATGCCTATTGTAACCTCCATGCAGAATAAATAGAAAGTGGTTTCGGCATGAACAATGAAACTACATTAGTGGGCAATATTTTAAGCATTAGCCTCAATAAAAATACACTCATTTTACTCAAGGAATACAGGTCTGACAGGGTGGCTTCCCAAAGTAAATTCAATTTTTTATTTTTTTTTTTCTATTTAACATCATTTTCTTTCAGTCCATCCCTTCTGAAGGCCAAGTTAACTTGCAGAAATATTTTGCTCTGTAATATAATAAGGAACAAACTGATCTTCTATTGATGCTTTTAATAATGGCTTTCACTGCTAACTGGGTTTATGACTTCTTTAAATGTACTTTAAGCTCCTGATTCAACAGGGTGCTTACGCTCAAATGTAGGCTTGCTTGTGAATGCAAAAATCAATGGGATAACTTATGCACTTACAGTGTCAGTTCAAGCATCTTACTGATTTGGAACGTGCAAGTGAATTAGAAGCAGATGGCAGCACATCTCTCATTTGGTAGTTAGTAGGGAGGGAAGCATTTAAGTTGCAAACAGGGTTTAAGATTCTGGAGAACCTGAATACTGTGGACAGGCTAGGAAATGAGCTGTCTTTTTGTTTTGCTTCTAATTTGAGTCAAAGTATATCCTGTTGCATTATCTCTAAGTGGGCTGCTGCGTTACAGACTTCTATCTATCTGAATCTGCCTGGTGTATGTCCTTATATAACTTAGTTTTGGAGGAGAATCACCAAGTACCTTTTCTGCTCCTTCGCCCATATCTTGCATTTCATGCTATATTTTTCTGGAAAGACATGAATTCATCTTAGCGATCCTTAAGAGCCTTATTGGATATAGGCTATGTGTTTATATATGAGAAAAAAATTACAAATTACAGTATCTCAATAAATGCAGGGACTTCTAATCAAAAGGAAGATAAAAAATAACTGAAAAGCTACTTAACTGTGCATTAGGAAAAAGGTTGGTAATGGTTTGTGTCGTCGTCCCCCCCCCCCCCTTCTGTCTTTGGAGTGCTACAAGATTATTACTCTCAATTTTGCTTTCCCTTATATTTGAACTGTGCTTCTTTTGGCATAGTTCATATAGCTTTTTTTTCCTATTTTCCTCCGTCTTCTTTGTGATGGTTTTCTTTCCCATCACTTACCTCAACATGCAGTAAAACTGAGAAAGCTTTATCTGAGCATGTTTATAAATGCTGGTTCCCTTCAACTATTAATAGGCTTTGTATACCTTCCTGAAGTGGAAAAAAAATATCTTCCCAGAAGTGCTCATAAATAAAGAAGCTTATAACCAGGAGGGAAGGGCAGTGGACTGTTTCATTCACAAGCCCATTTTGCTGTTTTGCCTTATTTCTTGTCACCATACAATTCAGCCAGAAGTTAGGTGAAATGTAAACATAATATTTCTTAGTGATATTATTTTGCATCACAGAATGACATTTCAAACTAACTTTAGTTCTGTCCTTTCTTGACATGCCATGCTTTTCACCACATAATTTTAGCAGAACTACCCCTGCTTACTCAGAAATAAGAATTATTGGACAGTGCCAGAGCACTGTGGAGGTCTTTTCTTTGTTTGGGTTTTTGAGGTCAATTGAAAGAAGAAAAAGAGAGGGCCTTATTCAAAATGAGTACTTGGTAGTTTGTCTTTTGGATTAATTTTTTTTTTGTTATTTTTTTTTGGGGGGGTGTTGTTTTGTTTGTTTTGTTTTGTTTTTAATAATATAAAAAGATGAATATCTACATTCAGGTTTTGTTTCTGGAGTACCTTTTGTAAATAAAAAAAAAAGAACAAAGCCAAAACTAAAACAAAAACAGAAAGGAAGAATCACAACAGGAAGAAATGGAGCGTGTTTCATATTTATAGGGATATAATTTAAGTTAGATTTTATTGATAAGTTTCTCAAGCAGGTAAGCTTCTCAGGCTCATGTCAATTTTACATATGTTATACTGATTACATTAGTCTTCAATAAACATTAATATTGTCTGCAAGATGACTTACAGCTCAAAGGATCTGTGACTTCTCAGGAGAGAGAATAAAAGGCCATGCCACATTTCAATTTTTTTCCCTTTTTAAAAAATCTAATTTCTTTAACAGTCAAACTTCATTACGGGTCTAACCAACAGTGTTTATATTTGAAACCCAAGCCTGGTTTATATATTTTCTCACAAACTTAAAAAGTGTTGATCAAAGAGCATGGTACAGAGACCTACCTGTGATTATCTCAAGAGGTAGTTGAAATACACCTTTCCTTTCAGGGAGAACAATTAAGCAATGGTAGCAAAAGGAATACTTTTCAGTCTGCTTGAGGAAGAGCTCTTAGAATTTATATTTTGCAGTGGGATGTTAGCAGGTGAAAGTACATGTTGTTGGATATTAAACTGCAGTATGACCTTTCTGTGCATTAGCTTCTTCATAAATCTTACATGCATCCAGGTATGCATGCTCCCACCTCACAGCATCTCAGAAAAAATATGATCTGGCTCACCTCTTCTCTGAGCTTTCTGTGACGGACAGGCTGCTACTGTTTGCTCTGCTGCTTTGAGACAGATGTTGCACTATATTTTTGTGATTAACAAAGGACATCTGATGTACTGTAAATTCAGCTTTACTGAGATACCTTAGTTATAGAATACAGGAATTTGTGATAATTGGATGAGAACTGACATTTAAATATTAAAACCACTAAGGCATGGCAAAAGAAATATGGTCTGGGAAGCTGATGATGTTAATTTGCCTTATAAATCCAGGACCAATTGACCTAGTTATATGCTGAGGCTGCAGTAACTGGTAGTTCAATCTTTTGAATAGGGAAGGGAAATGAAATTAAAACTGAAATTAAAGTCAAAGAAGAGAAGGTATGGTTGAAGGTGTCTTAGTGAAGTGAGATCTTACTTGTTCAAGTCAGGTTTAATTACAACCACAGTACCCCCTAAACAGAATTCTGAACAGCAATTTCTATTGACATTAGCATCCAAATTCATAAAGCGTAGGGAAATATTTATAAATATTTAAAAAATATTCTATTTATATTAAAATTTATATATATTATTGTTTGTCTTTGCCTTCAGTATAATGAACATGAATAGGACTCTAGGAGTGGGTGAACGTATGTACAGGCACTATGTTGTGCATATTATGCATACTTCTATGTGACTAAGCACAGTTGAAGGAATGTGTTTCAAGGACAGACAGATTAAGACCTAAAGACAATTTTCCTGTAAATAATATTTTAACCTGCAAGCAATGTCTCCCCCGGTAGGTAGGCAAAGTTTTAATGGGTTTATATTTTGTTCTCATTGGTGAGAAAAATCTCTGTGACAAAAAGGATGTTGAATGGTTATAAACTGTCTGGGAGTAACATGAAAATAGTCTCAGGACAGCATGGGACTCTGTCTGCAAAAAACAATATAACATTTCTGTCTCTATTACAATTAAATAGAAAAATGACACAGATCTGCTTCTTGACTTGCTTGGAAATTACTATGCTAAAGAGGCCTGTGTCAGCTCCTCTCCAATGTAACTACACTGCACAGTTGTGTTTGACCATGGTTGCAAATGAATATATAGATGTGCATACCTGTTAGGAAACTAGATACCCTGGTGATGGGAGTGTTTAAAGACTAACAAATCAGGCCAGTTTCAAACTTTAACTGTTTACTGGATTGAGTACAGACTGCCAGTGTTCAGCTTTTAATAGCTATCTACAGAATAACTGGCCTTTATAAACTTACCCTAAATCATCTATCAGCATGAAATACTATTGGAGCATAGGAAGTACAGTTAGAACTGATGGCTGTGGTCCTTCATTTCCAAGGTCAAGATGATAAGGCTTGAGAGTTTTTTTGGTAAGTGAAGCCAGAATTGAAATGGGACTCCTCCTATGTTTGACATTATGCTTCTTTCATCATTGTTGTGCAAGCTCCACATCCCCCCAGAAATCATAGAATGATAGAATCATTTAGGTTGGAAAAGACCTTTAAGATCAAGTCCAACAGTAAAGCCAACACTGCCAACTCTACCACTAAACCATGTCCCTAACTACCACATCCACAACATGTTTTAAGTACCTCTAGGGATGGTGACTCAACCACTTCCCTGGGCAGCCTGTTCCAGTGCTGATAACCCTTTTGGTGATTTTTTTTTTCTAATATTCAATCTAAACTTCTTCTGGCACAACTTGAGAATGTTTCCTCTTGTCCTATCACTTGTTACTGGGGAGAAGAGACCAGCACCCACCTTGCTACAACCTCCCTTCAGGTAGTTGTAGAGAGCTATAAGGTCTTCCTTCAGACTCCTTTTCTCCAGGCTAAACAATCCCAGTTCTCTCAGCCACTCCTCGTAAGACTTGTGCTCTAGACCCTTCACCAGCTTTTTTTCTCTTCATTCATTACGCTCCAGCAGCAAAGTGTCTTTCTTGTAGTGGGGGGAGTTCCTTAGAGGTTTGACACTAATCATTATCTTTATCAAGGATCTGATTGACAGGGTTGAAAGTAACCCACTTGTGTCAGCCATGTGGATGACAGCAAACCAGGAGATAACATAAATGCACTAGAAGGAAGGGGCATTATTCAAAGTGACTGAGACAGGCTGGAAGATTAAGTCAGCAAGAGCAGCATGAATTTTAACAAAGATGTAAGAACCCCAAGCAGCAGTACAGGCTGGGGTCTGACTGCCTGTGGTGCACCTGCAGAAAAATGTGGGAATCCTGGTGGGCAAGAAGTTGAATCCGTGCCATAGATCACTCTCGCAGTAATGAAGGCAAACATTATCGTGGGTTGCATCAACAAGAATATAGCCAGCAGATCAAGGTATGTGATTACTTACTATTTTTCTGTCATAGCTGGGACACTGCTTCTGGTTCAACAGTTCATGAGACATTAAAAAACTGGAGGGGGTTCAGGAGCACCAGGGGCACCATCACGATGGCAGAAGGGCTTGAGAATTTTTACTATGAGAGAAGGTTAAAAGAATTAGATCTGTTCAGCCTAAAGAATAGAAGCGCATATGCATGAGGATTTATCGCAGCCTTCCAGTACTTAATAGGTAGACATAGAGAGAGATGTGTTTCCTTCACAAGGATGAAGTGACAGGACAGCAGGATATGGTACAACCTGTGGCAGGGAAAATTCTCTCTGAATATAAGGGAAAAAAAAAATAAAGAGATCTTCACAGTGAGAAGATTTAAACAACAGTTGCCCAGAAAGCAGTGTTATCATTCTTCTTGGAAACATTTAACATGTAGCTTGACAGGTCCTTCAAAAAAAGCTAATCTAATTTCTTGTTTTCAGCAGGAGGTTGGAATGGATGGTCTCCAGAGATCCCTTCCAAGCTAGACTTCTTTGTGATTGTAGGATTCTGTAGTCTTTCCTGCTTCTTCTGCAGAGTTGTTCTAATTCTACTGTACACCCTTCCTGTTTGTTTTGCAGAACTCTGTTAGTTTTCCAAGCCATCTTTCCTGCCTGCAGATTTTATGTCTTGCATGTACTTTCTTTCTCCCCATTTGTGCAACTGTACTGCAAGTCTCTGTTGGCCTCTTTGCATTTATGAATCAGCTGTGTTACAAAATGATATTGCTGGTGTTCAAATGTTCTAAAATACTTACACAGTAATCAATTATTCAATTTTGTGCACTTCTGCCTCAGTTCAAGGCAGCAAATAGTAATTTTATCTTGCTCAGTATCTATCTTGGCATGTAGCAGGCCTACTTTGGCAACACCACATAACATGTCCATTATCGTTATAGGGCAAAAGGATTTAAGGACATAGAATTAATTTTCCCAGACTAGGGTGCCCTGAAATGATTCAGCAAACAGTAAGATGGGAAGCAATTAATTTTTTTTGTGGGTTGACAGCAGAAAAAGTGCTTTAATTTCAGATTAAAGGCAAAATCAGTTTGTGTTGAAATAACTCGACTCTTATCTGAATTTTCAAAGGACTTATCGGTGTGATTTTCTTTTTAGGAAGTTAATATATTTTTCTGTCCATGTTATATTAGGGAAAACGCTTACAGATTTTTGGAATGTTAGGTAAAAAAAGCACTAACCAGGAAGTGCCTTGTGATGACAGGCCTTCATACGAAAAGTTTACTTGACTGGTGGGTAGCTGGAAAAAGGCAATTCATGACATCTGTTGGCCAGATAGAAACAAAAATGAACCATCACCTGCACTGTATGAGTTACTGCCAAGTAGTTTTCAGATGAATTAATACACTGAAACCTAATTAAACCACAATCCTTCTATCTTGTCTTTCTCTCTGCATATCTAGGACAAGTAGAAGTCTTCATACATCTGAAATATTATAGATCAATTAATATGCATACAAGCTGCATATTGTGTAATGGGAATAGAGTTAATCTAACATAAATTATGTTTTGGAGACTCAGAGTAACACTAAAATATTTGTCCCGTCTGCTCCTACTTGCGCCAATTTCTCAGCAGTGTAATTAATATTATTGATTTCAGTGGTATAAATTCAGTAAAGTTTTCGGTTTTTATCCCCACTATTTAAAGTATATGGACTTTGTTCTTCTCAGTGAATGGAAATTTAGTGTGCAAAGATGGGGTAAGGAGGATGAGCGATTCATTGTACGCAGAATTATTCTGTTCTAGTAACCTCATTATAGACTACATAGTTCTACACCATATTTCTCCCAGTGGTTTTGTTTCATTAATTACTTTACCACTGTATTAGCCCGGACACTCACAGATCGGGAAATATACTTTATACTTTTACCTAATTCTGTAAATCTGGACATGCAAAGGCAAAGACTATACAGAATGTCTATAAGAACTGTATTTTGAATGCATTTCCAATTATTTTATAATGCTTGTTATGATACTAAGAGGTTTGTTACATAATGTGTTAAGTTCTTGATTGTAAGAGTAAACAAAGAGTGGTATGGGCCAGATCTATGTTCTGCCAAACCAGGTACCTTGTCTCTGACATGCCATCTGCAGCAGATGCTTAGTTAAGAGAACAGCAGCAGAGAGTACCAATACATAGACACTGACCTGGCTTCCATTACTTTATATCTCATTGAATTCCTGATTTCCAAATGGTGCTTTTTACCTAGGCTAAGCAGTTTGCTTTTGTTTCTCATGAATTTGGATCATGAAGCTAATCAGTTTTAGTACCCTTGCTATTTTTTAATATCCACAATGTCTCCCAGAGATTGCATCTTCTGAAGAGCAAGCTACTTTTTTCTTATTTTAAAAATTAAACCAACTTTTATCTCACATTCCCTCATTCTTGTGTTAGATGTGTTTGCCAGTAATTGTGATTTTTGCCATTGCTAACAGAAGCCCTCATGCCCCATGGTGTTCTGGGGTAACAGGGTCTGGGCCCTGTGAGGCTGTCCGTGTCCTGGCCCTGTCCAAGTGTCACTGGCTGACCTACCTGCCTGGGATTGAGGGGCTCTAACCTCCCCACGATGCACTAGGGCTGTGAGATACTGTTGGTGATGTGGTCCATGCTGAAGACAGGTAGAAAAATAAATGGGACCAAAATTGAGGAGGAAAGGATCTCCTCCATAAATATCAGAGTTCTCTCATTGAAGCCCTGAAGGTGCTGAAAGCTTGTAATTGTTCTTTTCTCCTGAGGGAGAGTGAAACTGTCTACATGAACACTCAAAGAGATCATAGAATAGTTAGGGTTGGAAAGGACCTTAAGGTCATCTAGTCCCAGACCTGCTGCCATGGGCAGGAACACCTCACACTAAACCATGCCACCCAAGGCTCTATCCAACCTGGCCTTGAACACCACCAGGGATGGAGCATTCACAATTTCCATAGGCAACCCATTCCAGTGCCTCACAACCCTAACAGTAAAGAACTTTTTCCTTATATCCAGTCTAAACTTCCCTGTTTAAGTTTGAACCCATTACCCCTTTTCCTATCACTACAGTTCCTAATGAAGAGTCCCTCCCCAGCATCCCTATAGGCCCCCTTCAGATACTGGAAGGCTGCTATGAGGTCTCCACACAGGCTTCTCTTCTCCAGGCTGAATAGCCCCAACTTTCTCAGCCTATCTTCATACAGAAGGTGCTCCAGTCCCCTGATCATCCTTGTGGCCCTCCTCTGGACTTGTTCCAACAGATCCATGTCCTTTTTATGTTGAGGACACCAGAACTGTACACAATACTCCAGGTGAGGTCTCATGAGAGCAGAGTAGAAGGGCAGGATCACCTCCTTTGACCTGCTGGTCACACTCCTTTTGACGCAGCTCAGGATACGGTTAGCCTTCTGGGCTGCCAGAGCACACTGATGGCTCATGTTTATTTTTTTCATCAACTGACACCCCCAAGTCCTTCTCCACAGGGCTGCTCTGAATCTCTTCTTTGCCCAACCTGTAGCTGTGCCTGGGATTGCTCTGACCCAGGTGTGTAGGACCTTGCACTTGTCATGGTTAAACTTCATAAGGTTGGCATCAGCCCATCTGACAAGCGTGTCAAGGTCCCTCTGGATGGCATTCCTTCCCTCCAGTGTATCAACTGAACCACACAGCTTGATGTCATCAGCAAACTCGCTGAGGGCACACTGAATCCCACTGTCCATGTCAGCGACAAAGATGTTCAACAAGACCTGTCCCAACACCGGTCCCTGAGGGACACCATTCGTTACTGGTCTCCAGCTAGACACTGAGCCATTAAATTGAGCCATTGAGATGCCTAAGAGGTCAACATCAGAGAAGAACATCAGGTGAACAGCAGAGAAGAGGAGCAGCAGTTGGACAGTGAAGAGTTTTTTTGCCATCACCACTTTAACTCTTTTATTAGCAAAGCTTGCCTGTATTAAGTAACTGCTTTAGTGTATTAGAGTTAAAATTTTATTTGCATTAACAATACATTCTTATGTTCAACTCCCTTTTCTGTTTTGCTCCCTTTTGTCTGTAGCAATATATAAGATACTGCACATGATTTTATGCTGATTTTTACTTTGTACAAGCCACTTTGGAGCAGTCTTCTGCTCTGTGAGTTTGGAAAACTTTAACAGCATGTTTCATAAGGAGCAGAGATTTGTGTGGACTTTAAAAAACAGGTTAATGAAAGCTTATGTTTCTAATTCACTTGCAATATTAAAAGTCCGATCTCTAAATAAATGATAAATCTCTATGATAAATCAAGGGGGTTTTCAAGCACTTCAGAATATTTATTTGATATTCAGGGCTGTTTAATGGATTTTAATGTATTTTAAAATTTCTCCCATTAAGTGAACTATGAAATAGTTTTTGCAAATATGCAGAATAATGTCAAAGACCTAAGTGAGAATTTCCAATAAATTCATAACAAATAACCCCCCTGAACACCCAAACAAAAACCCCAAACCACCATGGTTTATTACTTATAAACTCAGATGTTCTTCTGAAATATAATGTCCTGTATTTAATTTTTCTTTGAGTGTGTGCTTGATAGTTCATCACAAATGCAAAAATATGCTGTATCCTGCTCCTGCTACTTTAGATTATACACTTGTGCGTTGCATTATTGTACTGAATATATTTTATTTTGATCTGACAGGATTGTCAAAAATCTTCATACTTTCAAATTAAGATTCTGAAAGTCTTCTATTATTCATTTTAGAGTGTGAAAATAATATTTTCTTGACTTTCAATTTTGCCGTACTTTTCTAAGAATAATTATTTTCCTCAGAAATTTTTATTTATTTAAGGCACTATTCCTATGGAGGATCACCACTACATACAGTGGTACATACAGATGCAACCCACCTGGTTGAGGAGAGTATCCTGCATGCACAGGTTTTCAAAAATATAATGGAAAAGTTTGTAGGAGCAATTAGATGGAGGTAATTTCATGTCATCATGTGAGGAACTAAGGCTGTGCTGTGTACACTTCAGGAGCTGTAATAAGAAGTAGTTTGTCATCATCTAGCTTTTCCTCTCATATGAACATATGAATAAAAATGTTTGGTCTGTGAGTGCACTTACCCCTTTCAGTCACTACAGTAGTAAAATGGAAACATCACAGAAATGGCAAAACTGTACATGTCCATGAGTCTTTTTGTTTTCTCTTGTAGTACACTTACTATTGGGCATGTCACTGAAATACATTGAAATATAATTACTTAAAACATTCTCTCTAAAGTGGGTAATAGACTGGTTTTTTTCATTTTTAATGTTCAGCTTTGCTTTAACTTTCAGTGGAGAAAATGTGCCCTATTTTATTATGAGTACAGTATGGAATATTTTTTTATCAATTTTACATTGATAATTCCTACAGGAAAAAGAATAATGAGAATAATGATCTGTACAAGTCAGAGAACCATACCAGCATATTTTTAGCTCTGCTACAGATCAAGTTGATTTGGCTCAGCCAGCAGTAGTTCTTTAAAAGAGTTCAGAAAGACCACATTTTATAATGGGAAAGGTCATCTGGCAGTATGCGGCAGGTGGTGAAAGGAATTGATCTCCCATTTTTGTCACCATGTAAGAGCTTACACATCATTTGCATTTCTAACATGTCATTTCAATTTCTGTCTAAATTTCCTAGCACTGTCATATGCAGATAAGAAGGTGTAAGGTGGCGGAAGTGCTGGGCTTCCCTGGCAATAAGAATGCCCTTAGTGCAGCTGCAGTTATAGGACTAATGAGAAATATCCTCCATACCTGTTCTACTAATTCTGCACATAACAGAGAGAGGTAGAGCAGCACCTATATATATCTGCATGGGGATGTAAACCCATGGGAAGATCACGACTGCAGCAACAGATGCAAGATAATGTGGAGATACAGACCTGAAAGAGATGGACAGCCCCCTCCTTTTTGGATCTGCTGAGCTTTATAGCTATTGAGCAAGTGCTGGTATCAGGTGGATACAGAATTTGCTATTCCAAACAGGTCAATGTTCCAGTCAGCAAAGCAGCATACAGCAATCTTGATGAAGAAGCATGGGTGTGCACTGCGATTCGTGTTGCAAAGTAAAAACAGAAAAAGATGGGGAAGTGTCTGCTATTTGCGCTGCCCCAAAGTCCCTATCAGCTGAAAATGATCCATGTGCTGAATAGATCCCTAATAGAAAAAATCATATTTTAAACTGTTTTCTGAATGAGTAATGAGAAAACAATCTATTTTTGTGCTTGCTGCCAAGTTTCAATATATGCTTCAAAATTCTTGTTCCAGTTCAGCTCCAATTTGAGGAAAAATTGTTTCAGTTCATTTTAGAAGCAATAATTGTTCCAATTTTTTGTTTCATAAAGTCTGCTATTACAACAAAATTCAAAGGGAAGGATTCAGAAATTTTAATTTCTGTTTTAAATATATTGCATTGCAATTCAATCCCTGCAACACAGATATTCTGATTACCCATTTTCTCTGTGTGAATTACTTTTATCTGAATTTGTTGTCAAGCTTAGTCTTTATCCTATCTATCTTCAGAAAGCATTATCAAACCTGATAAAAGGACTATTTCAAGACAGAGGACATTTCACCCTTTTTTGCTGCTTGGTATTATATTGTCTTTTTACCTAATAAGTTCCTTTTGGAATTTAACAACATTGCTTGTACTGGGTTTTCCTTTATCTGAAAACTCACTGTGACAAGTTTACTGTGTTGTCTTGATTTCAGCTGGGATACAGTTGATTTTATTCCTAGTAGCTGTTGTAGTGCTGGGTTTTGGCTTTAGTCTGAGAATAATGATAATACACTGATGTTTTAGTTGTTGCTAAGTAGCACTTACCCTGATCAAGGGCTTTTCAATCTCTCATGCTCTGCTCTACCAGTGAGGAGGGACACAAGAAGCCAGAAAGGAGCAGAGACAGGACACTTGACCCAAACTAGGCAAAGGTATATTCCATACCACAGCACATGTAGAAACCTGGGAGAGTTGCCCAGGAGGGGCCTATCACTGCTTGGGGATGGGCTGTGTATGCAATTATACTGTTCATGACTGTTGTTTCTTGGGTTTTATTTGTCCCTCTCTCTTTCCTATTAATATTATCATTATTATTTTACTTTATTTCAATTATTAAACTGTTCTTATCTCAACCTCTTCAATTTTACCTTCTTTTCCCCATTCTCCTCCCCATCCCAGCAGAGGAAGGAGTGAGTGAGCAGCTGCATGGTACATAGTTTCCAGCTGGGTTTAAACCACAACATGGGTACAGACCATTCACAAGCAGTATTGGGATCATGGTGGCTCAACTAGCTTTCCAAAACAGAGAAAAGCAACTGAATATAATTTTATTTTAAAGAAATTCAGAGTCCTTCCACTGTTTTAGGAGCAGCTTTGCCACCCCTAAGAATAAGTATCCTGGGCTGTAAATTAAATTTATTTGCCCATCAGCCAGCCCTAGTTCCATTCCCAGAGAGTGATACTGGGAAAGCTGCTTTTCCCAGAGCTCGGCTGGGAGCTAAGCAAACCTCAGCAGCAGAGTCTCATAGCTGCTGCTTATCTCAGAGTTCAGACAGAGCTCAGGTGTGTAACTCAGCCTTTCATAGAAGCAAGTGTGGCCTGGAATAAAAAGAAGACTGCATAGTCAGGGTGATTCATTGCTGTTCCAAAGATCTGGAGTTCTGTCTGTGCCACTGTCAAAGAGTCTGTGTGACATTCAGTAACACGAAGGTAATTATTAGTTGTGTGTTTCTTATCTGCTGGCTGCCCAGTTTGGAGAAATTGATAACTGCAACAGAAATTAGTGCACTTTAAATACATGAAGCTAAAAAATGCAAATCAAACTGAAAAGCTAGATTCTGTATCTCTTATGTTGGCTATGTTTATATGATAAATTCTTTGATTTTTGTAGTCTCTATCCTTTGTATGTATAATCACCCTAATTGCTCACAAGTAACAATGGTGTTACTAATTTAAATTTATTAAATATACTTATATTGATGAACCTTATAGAAAAGTTGATGAAGAAGCTAGTAATTCTAAGATCAGAGCCAGGGCTGAATACTGTGCAGTAACTGATCCTGTATATAAAAAAAAGAGCTAAATGTGACTAGCTCTTCATTAACCAAGCATATCCCTTCTGCAGAAATGTCATATGATAATATGGAATAAAGAGCTGTGTAATTGTATATCTAAAGAATTATCATAATGATACACCCAGTGGGATCAAATTATTGCTTTGCAGACAATCCATATTCTTGTATTCTCTTACTTGTGAATGTTTTTGACTTCATGATTACTTGATGTTGTATAGCAAAATCTTGGTGGGATGGAGTACTAGATGATATGATAAACCACGTATATTAAATTAACTCCCTTATAACTTTTCTTCTTCTAAAGAAAGGTTGGTGAATATTTACATTATAAAGACTTTATTAGAAGTTCCAAATTGCTAGCATGAAATTTTTTCGTCAGAGAGAGAAAAGGAGAAGAGGAGGGAAAGTTAGGGAAACAGGAACAAGGTTAAAGTAACCATTTTGCACTTACCTCTGCTGATCAGATTTTTCTCCTTTTTATTTGGTTAATGATAAGCTTCTTCAGCTTTAATTTAGTCTTAAACTGTTTTTCAAAAGGAAACTTTTGTTGAAAGATTTATTAGGAAAAATATTTTGACTTGATACCATATGTCTTTTATAGAATCATAGAATGGTTGGGGTTGGAAAGGACTTTAAGATCATCTAGTTCCAACCCTTCTGCCATGGGCAGAAACACCTTCCATAGACCAGGTTGCTCAAGGCCCTGTCCAACCTGGCCTTGAACACTGCCAAGGGTGGAGCATTCACAACTTCTTTGGGCAGCCTGTTCCAGTGCCTCCCCGCCTGCAAGTAAAGGACTTCTTCCTTATAACTAACCTGAACTTCTCTGTTTAAGTGTAAACTTTATGAAGTTTTCCTCACCTATAAAGCTATGAATTATGAAAAAAAGATCGTCTTGAGAACTGTTCTTCAAAACAGGCCTTTTTTGAATTACTTAGGTTTACTTTATTCCTAAAATTAACTACCCTGTGTTTAATAGGAGAATGAGGAGAAAGTTTAAGTTAAAAGCTGAAGGGAAAACTCAGGTTTAGTATGGCAATATTTCCCATGCAAGTTTGTGATGCAGCATCCTGTCACTGAGCAATAAAGTTAATACCTGTGTTCTTCTAGATGCTGATGTCCTACCTTAAGGACTTAAAATACATTTGAATGTTTCTGCTATAATGGTAAGAAAGTAAATCTCTCTGCCAGGGGAATTATGAGAATTATCCTTCTCCAGGCTATTATTTGAAAGGAGAAATGGTTTCTAACTCTGCCAGGACTTCTAGGATGGTCTGGGGAAGAGCAGCTGTATCTGTGCTTTAGTTTCAGGAGAGAAAACAAATCTTGGTTGATATTCAAGGATCAACTGCTATAAGCTCAGGAGTGTTGCATCCCAACTAGAAGGAAGTGCAGTGGGAGGGCCAGGAGACCTCCCTGGATAGATAAGGAGCTGCTGAGGAAACTTTGAGGGAAAAAAGAGGCTTATAAAAGGTGGAAGCAGGACAGATGGCCTGGGAAGAATACAGGGATGTTGTCTGGGAAGCTAGGGACCAAGTTAGGAAAGCTAAGGCCCAGTTAGAATTAAACTGATGCTCTGAACACACCACCCAAGTCTTGTAATGCAGATGTAGAGACTGTGAGGATGAAGACCTTGTGCCCACTGTAGGAGAGGATCTGCTTCAAGACTATCTTATGAACCTGAATATACACAAGCCCATGGGACCTGATGAAATCCATCCGTGGGTCCTGAAGGAGCTGGCAAATGAAGTTGCTAAGACACTATCCATCATATTTGAAAGATCATGGCAGTCAGGTGACTTTCCCGATGACTGGAAAAAGGGAAATACAACCCCCATTTTCAAGAAAAGGAAAATGGATGACCCGGGGAATTACAGACCAGTCAGTCTCACCTCTGTGCCTGGCAAAATCTTGGAGCAGATTCTCCTGGAAGTCATGCTAAGGCACATGAAAACCAACAAGGTGCTTGGTGACAGCCAGCATGGCTTCACTAAGGGGAAATCCTGCCTGACCAATCTGGTGGCCTTCTATGATGGGGCTACAGAACTGATGGACAGGGGGAGAGCAGTTGACATCATCTACCTGGACTTGTGTAAAGCGTTTGACACTGTCCCACACGACATCCTTGTCTCTAAATTGGAGACACATCAATTTGATGGATGGACCACTTGGTGGATAAAGAACTGGCTGGGTGGCTGCACGCAAAGAGCAAAGAGTTGTGGTCAATGGCTCAATGTCCAGCTGGAGACCAGTAACGAGTGGTGTCCCTCAGGTATTGGTGTTGGGACAGGTCTTGTTCAACATCTTTGTCGCTGACATGGACAGTGGGATTGAGTGCGCCCTCAGCAAGTTTGTCGATGACATCAAGCTGTGTGGTTCGGTTGATACACTGGAGGGAAGGAATGCCATCCAGAGGGACCTTGACACGCTTGTCATATGGGCTGATGCCAACCTTATGAAGTTTAACCATGACAAGTGCAAGGTCCTACACACCTGGGTCAGAGCAATCAAAGGCACAGCTACAGGTTGGGCAAAGAAGAGATTCAGAGCAGCCCTGTGGAGAAGTACTTGGGGGTGTTGGTTGATGAGAAAATAAACATGAGCCATCAGTGTGCTCTTGCAGCCCAGAAAGCCAACCATAACCTGGGCTGCATCAAAAGGAGTGTGACCAGCAGGTCAAAGGAGATGATCCTGCCCCTCTACTCTGCTCTCATGAGACCACACTTAGAGTATCGTGTACAGTTCTGGTGTCCTCAACGTAAAAAGGACATGGAACTGTTGGAACAAGTCCAGAGAAGGGCCACAAGGATGATCAGGGGACTGGAGCACCTCCCATATGAAGATATGCTGAGAAAGTTGGGGCTGTTCAGCCTGGAGAAGAGAAGCCTGCGTGGAGACTTCATAGCAGCCTTCCAGTATCTGAAGTGGGGCCTATAGGGATGCTGGGGAGGGACTCTTTGTTAGGGACTGTAGTGACAGGACAAGGGGTAATGAGTTCAAACTTAAAAGGGGAAGTTCAGATTGGATATAAGGCTGAAATTCTTTCCTGTTAAGGTTGTGAGGCACTGGAATGAGTTGCCCAGGGAGGTTGTGAATGTTCCATCCCTGGCATTGTTCAAGGCCAGATTGAACAAGGCCTTGGGTGGCACGGTTTAGCATGAGGTTTCCCTGCCCATGGCAGGGGGTTTGGGACTAGATGATCTTCAGGTCCTTTCCAACCCTAACTATTCTATGATTAGAAGTTGGGGCTGTTCAGCCTGGAGAAGACAATGCTGTGGAAAGACCTCATAGCAGCCTTTCAATATCTGAGAGGGCCTACGAGGATGTTGGGGAGGGACTCTTCATTAAGGACTGTAGTGACGGGACAGGGGGTAATGGGTTCCAACGGGTAATGGGTTCCAACTTGAACAGGAGAAGTTTAGACTGTATATAATTAGGAAGTTCTTTACTGTAAGGCAGGTGAGGCACTGAAATGGGTTGCCCAAGTGTTGTGGTTTAAGCCTAGCCGGCAACCCAGAACCACACAGCAGCTCACTCACTACCCCCCCCCCCCCCTTCTTTCTCTCCACTTCTCCGCTCCTGGAGGGATGGGGTGGAGAATCAAAAGAATGTAACCCCCATGGGCTGAGATAAGAACATTCCAGGAACTAAGGTATAACACAAACCACTACTGCTACCACCAATAATAATAATGGTAAGGGAAATAACAAGGGAAGAGAATACAACTGCTCACCACCCACTGATCAATACTCAGCCCGTCCCGAGCAGTGAACTAGCCCTTCTGGATAACTGCCCCCAGTTTATACACTGGGCATGATGTGCTGTGGTATGGAATACCTCTTTGGCTAGTTTGGGTCAGGTGTCTTATCCCTATGTCCTCCCTGCTTCCCCTACTCCCTGGCAGAGCATGAGACTCAGAAAGTCCTTGGTCAGAGTAAAGATTACTGAGCAGCAACTAAAAACATTGCTGTTATCAGTGCTGTTCCCAGGATGAAAGACAAAAACACAGCACTGTACCAGCCACGAAGAAGGCGAAAAATGACTACTACTGCTGAACCCAGGACACCAAGGAAGTTGTGAATGGTCCATCCCTGGGAGTGTACAAGGCCACGTTGGACAGAGCCTTGGATGACATGGTTTAGTGTTAGGCATCCCTGCCTGTGGTACGGGGGTCGGAACTTGATGATCTTTAGGTCCTTTCCAACCCTCACTATTCTGTGATTCTATGATTCTATGATAAATGGTTTCTAATTCTGCCAGGACTTCTTGGTTTGTCTGAGGAAGAAGGGTTGTATCTGTGCTTTGGTTTCAGGAGAGGAGGAGTCCTAGTACCTGGTGCAGCACTTTCAATTCAGATCTTTACACGATCAAGACAGAACCACATCTGTGGTACAATTAGAAGCATGTACCCCTTGGTCCATACTGAGCACCTATTTTGCTCATTAACCTTTTGCAGAAATCTAAAGCTGATCTCTGCTCTACTGCTGAGAGATCCTCCTTCCATTTTTCTGAACAGCAGAGAAAGAGGAATATCTGAGTTATTGATCTTATTTCTAGGTAAGGTATAGGAATGAACAAAATGAACAGGCAGTATTTGTGCACTTTTGTAACCACTTCCAGTGGCTGTGGACCTGGTTATCTGGTTTATCTTTTCTTATGGCAAAGGTGAGAAGATGGAAAAAACAGTATGTTAAGGCTACTCCTCCTTGCACATTGTTCTTGTAAACCAATCATTCAAACCTCCCAGCTCTATCCTCAAGGACTCACTTGAGGAAAACATATTGGTTGCAAACCTGGCAAAAAAAGTTCTCTGATTTCTTCTTTTATGCCTAGAAGAATTTTCCCCAAAGTGAGCACAACAGAAGGAGGAGGGAATTAATGCTCACAGAAAATTTAGCTGCTAAGACAGTTAAGAGGAATGACAGTAAGAAAGCTTTGTTCTTGAGAAACAAACAGAACCAGTCTGGACAGATACAAGTTCAGCCAGATGGATGAGCCATGTGTAAATTCTGGCTAGCACTCTGGGACATTCCAGCTGTACAAGCTGAGAAATAAGTTTGTACCGGTTCCTACCACTGTAGTGTTTCAGATTCTGATTTGGTAAGTCTGCTTTTTGTATGAGGGAGAACTGACAGTTTAATTTTTGCTGCTTTTTATGGAAGGAAAGAGATATTAGAAGAGATGAGAAAATAAAACATCACAACACAAAAGAAAGTAAATGGTGTAGGAAGACAGGGAAAAGGCACCAGATATTTTAATTTGAGAGAAAAAAAGAGCAAAGAAGGTTATAATGTGTGACCAAATCAGAATCACACAAAGGTGATAAAAAGAATGTTCTAATGTTATTCAAAGCTCTTTAATTTTTTTTAAGTGACAGATCTTTGTATTAGTTGGGGATAATTGTGGTCTGCATGGCAAGATGGCTACCTCTATTTACAGCACTGTTTATTTTGATATGAAATCATTGATTTTTTTTTTCAATTTTTACAGTGACATTGTGTCACCTGAAAGTATTACTTAAATGTTCCTGTTAATCTTCTCTGACTTCAGAACAAAATCTTTGCTCTAAATCATACATTTCTATGGGAGGTATATTAATTAAACTTTGAAAAATACTTTCTTATTGGCAACACAGTGGTCAGGAATTGCAGAGTTGATCACAAAACAGGTGAGGGTATAGAGATGATTCCCTTCATATGTTCAAGCTTTTTTGTTCCTAGACTATGCTTGAGGGAAGGAAAAAAAAGAAGGAAATCAGTCTTTCTGCCACATGGTAAATACTATGTGGAGCAGAAAATAAACCATGAACACCATTAACACTGTGAGTGTTCTGAAAATGTTTGCTTATTTTTCATAAACGTATAACTCAAACCACCCTCAGCTCTAAAAACTATTGAAAGAGTGGATCTATCCCACAGAGAAAATGGACAGATGAGTGAAGAAGCAGGAGTAAGGGAGTACTGTCTAAGAACTAGAGACTGGAAATATTTTCCCTATACTGTCAAATAATTAAGAATGATCCTGTCTGTGTGACAGTGCATATGCGCATTTGTGTAGAGACTTTTTATTTAAAATTACAAAATGTCAATCCATGAAACTTTCTCGCAAATTCTAAAGTCATCTGGAATGCAGCATTGCTTCTCTTGGTGCATGACGGTGCTTTTACAGTAAATGTAATAATTGGTAAATAAATCAAGCAAATCTTGTTCATTTTATGCATCCCTTGATTTAGCACCATATAATACAGTCATACATTCCTAGTTGAATCATTTGGCCAGTGCAACAGCCATGTGATAGGTGTCCACCAGCAAAACTGCACCCAGGAATGAACACCGAGCACAAAACTGGCTGTCCCTACTTTGCTTTCTAAGACGACACAGGGAATAATCCACTTGGATCAACTGCAGATGGCTATTTTGGGATGAAGCCTAGGAATTACAGGAGGGTGGTAGGCTTTTATTCATGCTGGTATGTAAACTTTTGATTCAAAACTCCCCACACCAGCTCATAAAGATTGAAAGGAATGAATTAACAGAAGAAAGAAACACTTGCATTATTATTTTCTTTTTCCTGCTTTGAAGGCAGTCTTGTGCAAGTTTAGAGTTGATTCTGTTTTCAATGTCTTTTAAAAGTGCTTTGATTCAAACTGAGCATTTTTCATAATGTCATTTTAAACAAAGTTGTTATTCAGATGACTCTCTCATGGAAGAGCAAAGTAGTTGAAATGGCTTGTAAATATATTAGCAGGGCAAATATGTATTAACTTGCTGCCTCAGGTTATAAGCCTTCTTTTAAGAGAAGATAATGTTTGTGTAGAGTGAATAGCTTTATTGAATTAGGACTTATAATGCAGCATTACAGGCTGTCAATAAATTACATCATGTTTCTGTACTGATTGTATTTGAAGAGAGTCACCATAATCACAGGGAAACAGCTACTTAGAGTAGAAGATAGAATCATAGAATCATAGAATAGTTAGGGTTGGAAAGGACCTTAAGATCATCTAGTTCCAACACCCCTGCCATGGGCAGGGACACCTCACACTAAACCATGCCACCCAAGGCTCTGTCCAACCTGGCCTTGAACACCACCAGGAATGGAGCATTCACAGTTTCCATGGGCAGCCCATTCCAGTGCCTCACCACCCTAACAGGAAAGAACTTCCTATATCCAATCTAAACTTCCCCTTTTAAGTTTGAACCCATCACCCCTTGTCCTGTCACTACAGTCCCTAATGGAGAGTCCATCCCCAGCATCCCTATAGCCCCACTTCAGATACTGGAAGGCTGCTATGAAGTCTCCACACAGCCTTCTCTTCTCCAGGTTGAACAGCCCCAACTTTCTCAGCCTATCTTCATACGGAAAGTGCTCCAGTCCACTGATCATCCTCGTGGCCCTTCTCTGGACTTGTTCCAACAGTTCCATGTCCTTTTTATGTTGAGGGCACCAGAACTGTACACAATACTCCAGGTGAGGCCTCACGAGAACAGAGTAGAGGGGCAAGACCACCTCCTTTACCCTGTTAGTCATGCTCCTCTTGATGCAGCCCAGGATACGGTTGGCTTTCTGGGCTGCAAGAGCACACTGATGGCTCATGTTTATTTTCTCATCGACCAACACCCCCAAGTCCTTCTCCGCAGGGCTGCTCTGAGTCTCTTCTTTGCCCAACCTGTAGCTGTGCCTTTGATTGCTCTGACCCAGGTGTGTAGGACCTTGCACTTGTCATGGTTAAACTTCATAAGGTTGGCATCAGCCCATCTGACAAGCGTGTCAAGGTCCCTCTGGATGGCATTCCTTCCCTCCAGCTTATCAACCAAACCACACAGCTTGATGTCATCGACACACTTGCTGAGGGCGCACTGAATCTCACTGTCCATGTCAGCGACAAAGATGTTGAACAAGACCTGTCCCAACACCAATACCTGAGGGACACCACTCGTTACTGGTCTCCAGCTGGACATTGAGCCATTGACCACAACTCTTTGCTCTTTGCGTGCAGCCACCCAGCCAGTTCTTTATCCGCCAATTGGTCCATCCCTCAAATTGATGTGTCTCCAGTTTAGAGACAAGGATGTCGTGTGGGACAGTGTTGAACGCTTTACACAAGTCCAGGTAGATGATGTCAACTGCTCTATCCCTGTCCATCAGTTCCATAGCCCCATCATAGAAGGCCACCAAATTGGTCAGGCAGGATTTCCCCTTAGTGAAGCCATGCTGGCTGTCACCAAACATCTTGTTGGTTTTTATGTGCCTTAGCATGCCTTCCAGGAGAATCTGCGCCAAGATTTTGCCAGGCACAGAGGTGAGACTGACTGGTCTGTAATTCCCCGGGTCATCCATTTTCCTTTTCTTGAAAATGGGGGTTATATTTCCCTTTTTCCAGTCATCGGGAACTTCACCTGACTGCCATGATCTTTCAAATATGATGGATAGTGTCTTAGCAACTTCATTTGCCAGCTCCTTCAGGGCCCGCAGTTGGATTTCATCAGGTCCCATGGGCTTGTGTATTTTCAGGTTCATAAGATGGTCTCGAAGCAGATCCTCTCCTACAGTGGGCCTAGGGTCTTCATTCTCACAGTCCCTCCATCTGCCTTCCAAAAGATCTGGAAACTTTGTCAAATCTGCTGTGTTTGGTTTATTTGTTTTGTTTCCCCTCCCACCTCCCAGAGTTAAGACTAGAAACAGAACTGCTTTTTACAAATACCATTTTTCTGTAGTAACTTGACTTACAGTAAAGCTAGATGTAAAAATTTAAGAAGTATTTTACACTTTCAGATACTAATCATTTCCACTTTCTATTCTCTTGTCCATTAAAAGGTTGAGCACAAATGCTCTTTTTCTATCATTTCTTCCCAAAGAACAAGTAGAAGTTACCATTTCTTTTTAGTCCAGACTTTTCAGACTAACAGTCTTGATTGCTCGTTTACAATATTAACTTCATAAATTCCAACTTTGCACTCAAATTTTTGCCAGATAGAAATAAAAACTCTAGAAGCTGTACAAATTATTTTGGCCAAAATTCACGGTACTTTAAAAGTAAAATACATTTGTTCAGCTTGTGGACCTTTTCAGAAAACTTAGAGCTACGGTGGTGGGCAGAATTACCTAGTCATCCTGGGATACAATAATAAAGTTGATGACCTCATTTTAACAATTCAATATCACCTACACTTATTTAAAAGTGAGAAACAAACATTCCTGATGTATTTTGAGATCTTTTGAGAGATATTACCATTTGATTTCACAGGTTCTACAGAATATATATTAGATAAACAGGCCAACACTATGACTTATCCACATATGGCACTTTTGACGGTATTGCAATGCTGTAGGGTTGGCAGATGGAGCAATTATATATTTTCTAGCTAGGAAGTAACCTTTAAAGTAAGACTGTAATGTAACATAGAATATGCTATGATTTAAGAAATTTCTACATGAGTTCTCACTAGGTAATAACTTTCAGTATTATATCTGTTGGGCTATCGGGTTTAGTTTCCCCTAATTAATACATCTATACAGCAGTCCTCTGACATTTAACTCCTACATATGGGAAGATATCTGAGTTGACTTATTTGATGAACTAAGTAGGTTTTTAAAAATTAGTACATTATATGGCTTCATTTTGCTGTTGAGGAATCAGAAAAGAAATATAAACAAAATTTCAGCAAAACCATTTTAGAAAAGCCGATTTTTTACAGATATTTCCTAAAAATTAACATGAAGGGTTTTAGTGGGTTTTGGTTTTGTTTTTTGGGTTTGTTTTTTTTTTTTTTTTCAATTCTCTTTATATCCTTTCCAGTTTTTAAAATACATACTCATAAACAGTAAAAACATATATTTTAAATAACATATTCAGAACAAATTCAAGCTATATTGAAACATTCACTCTGTAGATGGACTAATTTCTTCATATTCAAGTCTATGACCTCCAGAACTCTTTCATTAAGAACTTTGTTTACTGAGATGTTTTTCACAACACACTGGAGCTTTGCCTTCCGTTGAATGTACCTCAGCCTTCAACTTAGTAGCCTGTGCTTCTCTCTTTAATGACAAAGTCCAACCTGACAAAAACAAAGAAAAAAATGCTACTGTGAATATATTAATGTAAATTGATTTTTAATGTAACATTTTGCATTTTCATGTAACTTGTAGGTATCAGGAGATTATAAATAAAGTATTCAGTGAATTTATACTTAAGATATGACTCACGGCTTAGTCAATCGTGACTTACATCTATCTTTAGCTAACCTTTAATATATGCTACTATTCAAAATTTAGCTTATGCATGAATAAACTCTCCTTCTGACAGCATGCTTGACTCAAAAATATGAAGATATGAAGTTACATACTGACTCAGGCAGTCATATTATTTTCCTTACCATTGTGTAAGGTGAACCTTTTGTAGCAAAAGACTGGCAGTATGGCTTCTTGAAATTCGTAGTTAACTTAACGTGTACTGACAATCAATACAGCTATTCATCTGCATGAAAACAGCAATAAGGTTTTAATAAGACCTTAGTATTTAACAAGCATATTAAAGAATAATAATTTCTGTGGTGTATCACTGCAAGTCTTCAGATTAAATGAGAGTAAAAATATGCAACTACTAATGCAACATAAAGCTGATCAGAAGCTATGAGTCAGCATTAAAGGTGAGAGTCAGCCTCGGTTTTTCCTTATACTATTCTGTATGTCCTGGGTTCAGCAGTAGCAGTCATTTTTCTCCTTGGTAGCTGGTGTAGTGCAGTGTTTTGACTTTCAGCTCGGGAACAGAGCTGATAACAATGATGTTTTGGTTTGGCCAAGGACTTTGTGAGCCTCATGCTCTGCCAGGGAGGAGGGGAAGCCAGGAGGAAGCAGAGACAGGACACCTGACCCAAACTGACCAAAGAGGTATTCCATACCACAGCACGTCATGCCCAGGATGCAACTGGGAGTTAGCCGGAAGGGCTGTGAGACTGCAGGGTTGGAGGAGGTATCGGTCGGTGCGTGGTCGGGCTGAGGGGGGGCAAGTTATCGGTCGGCTGGTGGTGAGATGATGTATTCTCTTCCCTTGTTATTTCCTTTATCATTATTATCATTGGTGGCAGCAGTAGTGATTTGTGTTATACCTTAGTTACTAAACTGTTCTTATCTCAACCCGTGGGAGTTGCATTCTTTTCGGTTCTCCTCTCTGTCCCTCCGGGAGTAGGGGGAGGGCAAGAAGGGAGGGGGTGAGTGAACGAGTTACCTGACTGGGTTTAAACCACGACACTGTAGTAAGATTAGTTTATGGGTATATTAAATACTGTTCGTGCTTGTTGGGGTTTGCAGCTCCTGATAGGTACTGCAAATGGTTCCCCGTGATTTTGTTACTTTTAAATTACACTGTTCATTGTTAAGAAATTTACTTTTTGGATTACTGTTTATTTAAAAGAGAGATGGAAGAAAGTATGCATATATAAATCCAGAGCCTTCACTTTTCTTTCTATCATTGCTCACTGAATAAATATTCTCTGCAATACTTTAATAACATTTCAGCTATCCTACTGCATGTTTCCATGGGAGTGATAGAATTGCATCATATTAGCTCACACAGCTTCTCTGTTATCAGGAGTTTCTGCAAGATACTTAACTTTTTAACTGCATCACTTCAGAAAATGGCAGAGTATCATATAAATGGCATCTCTTAGGAAACCATAATTACAGAGTTGTTGAATTAAATTCAGACATGTTAAGCATCACATACATTTTCTTATGCTGATAAACTTTAAAAAATACAGAATGGAAAAAGAAAGTAACAGGAAGAAAGAACTTATTCCCTACTCTTTCAGTTTTTTTGCTGCTTCCCTGATACAAGCAAGATTACAGAAGCAGAAAATGTTCTTTAAAAGGTATCATATAAATAGAGAACGCATCTGTTAAGTCAGAAAACCCCTTATTAATGTGGCAGCTCCATAGCCTGGGTGCATACATATGTCATATCGTATGACAGGGCATTGTTTGGTGTACAGCATTCTGGGTTCAGACATATGTCATTTCATATAACCAAACACATAAGGTTAGTTCAAACAATGTCTTCTGACAATAGGTATGTATTCAGGGAGATAGCTATTAACATAGTCCACAAATACTGCTGCATTTGTGTCTGAGGTCTACAAGGAGAGAACTTTTTCCCTCTAATATTTCCCTAGCTACTTTGAAATATGTCATATTTTTACTTCTGGTTGTTGTGATGTGTTGTTAGGATGTGTTGGGATATGTTATGCCTTTAGAGAATTAGTAACTCACCAACTCAGAGCACTGGGTGGTAGGGAGTGGGTGTTAGAGCGGAAGAAGCACTAGAAGTGATTTTATTATTTCCCATTTCAATTCAATAAGAACAAAAATCCGAACATTTTTCCCCTGACCCTCAGGCAATACTGACACTTAATTTTTGCTTGTGGTTTATTGGATATGTGTATCCATCATATTTCTGTCTTCAATTATGTTGATATTACAGCCAGAATAAACTGATGCAATGTTTTTGGTTTTAACTTTGATTTTTTTTCCTTAAGCTTCACATTCATACGGAGTAGCACATTGTTAACTTTGTTGATAATTGTTCTTCATTGTCAGTTTGGGTGTTCTTGTGCTTTTTTTTTCTCCACATATCACTAATGTTTTCAAAAATGCAGAAAGGGAATATTTGATTTTCTCTCATTGTGTTGAACGAGAGAAAAATATACTATTTAGTGTGGAGCTCTTCTGCATAAGGTATCTGTGAGTCTTGTGCCGCTATTTGTTTCTTATTTTAGCCCCTGAGATCCTTCTTACTTTATCTCATTTCCACTTCTTTTTTTTTTTCTTGTATATTTCAGATTTTTTAAACAGAAAATTTTGCCCCTTATTTCTTTACCTGGAGACTAAAAAAAAAGCTTATTTTTGTAGCTTTATGGAAAGCTATTATGAGCTGCCATACAGCTATGTGTAAATTGTTTCTTCTGCCCCAAAATTTATACAGTAAAGGTAGGATAAATAAGACATATTTAAAGAGATACTTACATTGAAGAAGTAGCACATATTTTAGTATATTTTTTCTATTCTTCCAAGTAGTATTTGAGATTACTATAAATAAAAGGGATTTAAATATAAATTTAATTTCTCTTACTTTATTCTCCTTTTGCAGTCAATATCATTTTATCTACAGGGAAATACACCATTTCCCTTATAAACTTAGTAATTTAATCTCTTTCTCTTTGTTGTTTTTAAACAACAGCAGAAAACCACTAAACAGGAAAAAAGGCAAGGAATCTGTGGTACATAGATGTTGTTACTCCTAACCTTAGAGAGTAACTGCTGTTTGAGCTAATGTAACTAAAACTGAAACTAAGAAGCAACATAACATAAAAAGTTTGCTAAATAAGATAGTAATATGTGGGGAATTACATTAGAAGTCTGTGGGAAATAGAAAAACAAAATCTGAATACACTATTCCATATCCCATTCTAAATTAGACACAAAACATTAATTTCTGTATCATTAGCCTAAAAATTACAATGAAAATAATTCTTTCTTTTATGCTAATCTTCATTTGTTGTTTACGAACCTTTACTGGTATTTAAACAACTGACAAGAATGTTATTGTATAGGAAAATAAAATGTTATATGTGTGAATTTCTTTAAAAGGAAAAGATATTTAAAAATAAAGGATTTTTTTTTTTTTGCATTCCAACATTTTTAACGTTTTACTTGACTTGTATCCTAATGAAGCAACTATTCAGGTGTACATATACTGCTATTTAAATAATCATAGAATCGTAGAATAGTTAGGGTTGGAAAGGACCTCAAGATCATCTAGCTCCAACCCCCCTGCCATAGGCAAGGACACCTCACACTAAACCATGCCACCCAAGGCTCTATGCAACCTGGCCTTGAACATCACAAGGGATGGAGCATTCACAGCTTCCCTGGGCAACCCATTCCAGTGCCTCACCACCCTAACAGCAAAGAACTTCTTCCTCATATCCAATCTAAACTTCCTTCCCCTGTTTAAGTCTGAACCCGTTACCCCTTGTCCTATCACATAATAAAATTTTTTTGTATTAGTATGTATGAATAATTTAATACTGAAAAAAACCAAACAAAACAACCAAAACTTTCCATATACATTGAGAAACTGGTAATCACTACTTAGAAATTAATTGTTTCAAAAATTCTTTTTAGTGATGAAATGGAAATTATTAAATCCAATACAATATTAAGCATATTTTCTGGATTTAAGACTATGTGCTCACAGAGGGTTATAGTTACAGAAGCTTTCACATTTGTGTGAGTTTATGAGGCTCAGTGCACATAATATTTTCTATAAGTGCAATGCTCAGATTTAAATTTAAACTTTAGCTATGTAGTCCATGTACATTTTAAATCTTTCTCAGTAAGAAAATTAGGTATAAATGTACTAGAAAGAACATTTTTCTTTATGTAAGTCAGGATTGTAATTTTCCTGTTGACATCACTTCCCTGGAATTATTTTATGGAATTCTTCATGGAGCTGAATGCCTTCATTTCATTCTTGTAATTACAGCTTCACAAGATAGCAAAGAAAAAATTTCCTTGTTTATCAATTGTAAATGTATCTAAATTGTGGTGTTTTTGTTTGTTAACTTGGTTATTTATCTTTTCGAAATATTTCTTTGTTGAACGTGACTTCTCTTTTCATGCAGAGAATAAATTCTTCAGGCTGTTTAAAAATACAGCCTCAAAACACAATTATGAAAAGGGTTTTATCTTGCAAATGCACTGTCAGAAGGTGCATCGATGTGGTAATTCTAATCATTTTGCATGGTTTCGCTATCTGGCACCAGTTTGGGTGAAATAAAGGGGAAAGGGGAATATATTCTGGGTAACAATAGATAAACTATTGTAACTGGTGTAAAATTTTGTGTTTATTCTATTGTTCTACAAAGGTTCAAATCATGTAACAGTGACTCCACCTTACAAGACAACTTTTAGAGGGAGACAGTATAAGATACATATTAATAAGAAATTTGGGGAAGGACAATAGAATACAGAGATGACTAATTACATGCAGATGGACTTCCAATACTTGACATCCAAATTTACATGGGGAAAAATAAAATAAATATGGAAATGCTAAGCTTCAGTAATACAATTTTTTTCCACAATTAATTACATTTTTTCCACAATTTCCTTACCACCAGTGAAAAACAAATAGATTTAATGTCATTTTAGTGGTTTGGTTTTGGTTTTGTTTTATTTTTTCACTGTTTCTAGCTCTGATTCTATTATTGCCAGTTGTATTCTTCACCTGGTTAGAAAATTCCTCTTACTTCCTCTTCCTGTCGCCATGTCTTCAGAAATTAGAGAGACACTTGTGGGCACATGAGAAAATTCGACTCAAGTGTATATTTATGTATTTGTTTTTGTCAAGAAGAGTGTAAGTGATCTGTTTTAATCATTAAAAAATATTTGTCTTTAGGAGAGTATACCTGCTGCAATCAGGAAAAGCTATGTAAATAAACTGGTGAGAACTCATAAAGGACAATTAAATTATCCAGTAGCTGGATTTCTGAAACTGAAGCAGTACTAATAAAGAATATTACAGAGATGTATAATTATAAATGAAGGCTGTAACTCCACAAATATTTCCTGTTCAATCTTACCATGATTTTCACAACTATAAAACAAAAAATCAGTAAACCACTTTTGTTCTAAGGATGTGACATGTTGAATTTAAGATATTTATTTAAGGAAACTTCGGCCTTTCAGTATAGAGGAAAATCAAGAATCCATTTGTCAATTATGTAGATACTGGACTTGCCACTAGGTCTGACTCAAATTGTGCTGACAGGTTTAAAATTTTCTGTAAATTTGTGTTTTTAAACACCTGCTCTATCAAGCAAACTTTGAAAATGACAGTTCAGAAACATGCATGGGGCAGATGTACAACATAATTACCTGTGATTAACCTGAGCTACTGCTAAATTTAACCTTCATTTCACAGGAATACAAGTTAACTAAACAGCTTTTGTCTACAGATGAGCTAGAACTAAAGCACTTCCGGCCTTCTGCTCTACTGCCTGCAGGTGTTTCCAAAAGGAGCTGGTACATAAATAACAGTGTTATCATGCCTGTGACAACACAAACAAGGATGAGGTACCATCCTCATCATGAGGTAGAACCAGTGTCATCTAGACTTTTTAGCTATGTGTGGTTGATTTCTAAAATTTACCTCATATTGTAAACAGGCAAAATATGACCTCCAGTTTTTGATTCTTGGAGAAAGTCTGATTTGGATTTGTACTACTGCAGAGTGTTTTCAGGTGTCAATTCATATTCTTAATAAATAACTCTTTCAACACTCTCATGGAACACGTAGAAGCTGGAGAAGCAGAAGAGCAGAAAGACAATGTTGCCACAAGAACAAGTAGAAACTGGTCACAAATAAGTGAGCTATATAAAATAATATTCTGCAAAAAAGACCAGAACTGTATTAAAATGTTTTATAAGAATTACATGATATGGATGCCTATGAGATCAAAAAGAAAAAAATATGTAGTTTGCAGAAACACCTAACTGCAGGAATATAACTTTGCTCTTAAGAAAAAGGCAGCCAGTGTCACTGAAACCTTGTATTATCCCAACTGCTAGATATCCCAATGAATTCTTCCAGAACTTGTAGGTTAGAAAAGCTAAAGCACTGAAAAACTATCAATATAGACACTATGAAATAGCACTGTAGGTCCGTTTATTCCAGAACATCTTTTCCACTTCCAAATTTAGACAATTCCAAATTTAGGTATTTCTTTTTAGTATAACACTTTCAAACACCTGACTTTTACCTTTTTTTTTGAGGCAAGCTGACTGGCTTTGGGTACTTAGAGAATAGAACTTCACCTGAGAAATCAAATAGCATGTAGATGTAGTGAAAATTATGCTAAGCATGAAAATACTATTCATAGTCTTAGTTCAGATTTGCAAGTCCTTGCAGCTGCCAGAACAGTGAGACTTCATGTCCATCTGATGATCATGCATTCTCCTTTCTTTCAGGTTAGAGTCATTAAACAATATCTGCTTCAGTGGCACTAGGACTGCCACTGTCTCAGGGTGACACCTGTTCCATTTTGAGCTGCTGATCAGTACTATTTGAACTTCACGATTCAACCACTTTTTCACTTAACTTGTAGTCCACCATTAAGTTCATATTATTTCCACAGATTTCCTCTAAGTTAATTCAATTGTGACACTGAAAAAAAGAAATGGCAATAACAGAATTCAGGTGTCATGCTTTTAAGTTGTTAATATTCTTTGAACTTCTTTTTTTTAGACACTTCTGGAAAGAAATCACTGTGCCACTGTGTGAGATTAATGTCAGTTTTTTTATCAAACATATAGTTAATGTTTAAAAACTTGTTCAAATTAAGCTTATAATGGGAATTTTTACACCGTATGAATAAATATTCTGAATATTTCTGAAGGGGGCCTATAAGGATGCTGGGGAGGGACTCTTCATTAGGGACTGTAGTGACAGGACAAGGGGTAATGGGTTCAAACTTAAACAGGGGAAGTTTAGATTGGATATAAGGAAGAAATTCTTTAATGTTGGGGTGGTGAGGCACTGGGATGGATTGCCCAGAGAGGTTGTGGATGCTCCATCCCTGGCAGTGTTCAAGGCCAGGCTGGACAAACCCTTGGGTGAGATGGTTTAGTGGGAGGTGTCCCTTCCCATGGCAGGGGGGTTGGAACTAGATGATCTTGAGGTCCTTTCCAACCCTAACTATTCTATGATTCTATTTTAGGATTCTCATTACCCATCTTTTTCTTGTGATATCATTGTTATATCATTTTGTCTTTTTAGCGAACAGCAAAAGAACAGAATGCTTGAGGAAGCAAAGAATAACTTTGCGGGAAAAAAATGATCTGTTTTGTTACTGTCTCTTGAAATTGTTTACACATTGAATATAATTGTTATTAATCACTCATGTTTTCAGCTAGACCTTGTATCAAGCTGGTAAAGGCTTTTATACTTTGATCTTCATCAAAACGCTGTAAAGGACAAAACATCAGGTAGACCTTTTGCTGTTTCAGAGCAACCCTTTGCTGTTGCTCTAAAAAGCCCACTTGCATGCATAAAAAAGGGGAAAGGGGGAATGAGAAGTATTTGTGGCCTCATTTTGATAACATTCTACTATTTCTTTAATAATTTTTTTACATATTTCTTATAACAGTTTTCATTGTGAGTAGATACACAATTGTATTGATGCCATAGAACGTTTTGAATTTTGATTTTAAAATAGTCTGGATTTCATTATTTAATAATGCAAAATAAATATTGAGGTTTTAGTGAGGTTTAATTTTATTCTGCAGCAATGTTTTTCCTACAGAAACATTCTTTAGTACAAAAGTTAAGAGATTTCAGAGGAAAGCATAATACAGAGGTAGTGGAGGTGAAAATAAAATTGGATAAAATTTATCACTAAAAGGAAAGTTTATGTTAGAAGAGCTTAACAGAATAATCTGCTTTCTAAGAAAATTAAATCAAGATAGTTCATGATATGGTGCTAGAGAAGAAGTCATTCTTTTAAAAGAGGAAAAGAATCGATAACAGCGAAATGTATGCCAAGTAAGGAGAATCAAAACAAGTAGTACTGAAAGTAGAAAAATCTTGAAGATAGGTTACAAAAGTAACCTGTTACAAGAGTAATAGGAAGGAAAGCAGTGTAAAAAAAAAAAAATAAAAATTCAAGAACATGTGTTTAGGGCTTCAACCAAAAAAAGTGGTTATACACCTGGAAAAGAAACTAGATGGATGAATTATTGGAAAATTACAAAATAACAATTTGAGTCATCTGTGAAAAAGGCAACGCATCGGTATGAGTATTTCTAATGGAAGAGTACCAGTGACTTTACAAAAGCCTAATGAAATACCATCTGGAGTATTTAACATAATTCTGGTTACTTAATTTTAGGAGGTTTTGAAACTGAAGCAGACATGGAGCTACTCAGATATGACAATGTAGAAAGGAGCATATAAAGCCCAAATGGAGAAAAGCCAAAAGGTAATACGGGGGGTGGGGGGTGGGGGTGGGAAGGAGAAAATCTATGAAGAAACTTAGGATAAGAATTTCTGCAATAATAATCAATGAGGGAAGTATAGCCACACCCCCCATTCCCCCCACCCCCCCCCCCCCCCCCCCAAAATCACATATAAGGCATGTTTTGTTAGAATTATGATGGACATCGTGATCTGTGATCTTCTATAGCCTGTTAAGAATACTGGACCAGAAAATCTGTAAATTTGTAGCTGCTTCTTAGGAGATCTGGGTGATATATCAGACAGCAATTGGGTAGTCTGATTGCTCTTCGACCTTAAGGTTTCTGTGTTTGTCTTATGAATTTACTAAATTTTGTAATTCCAATCTGTACTGTTCAGTGCCCTGAATTTCTTAAAAATATTGCACATACAAGCATGAGATTTAAAACTTACTGTGAAACAGTGTTAAGCTGAAGTTCAGGCAGAAAATATATTGTTCATTTGATGTTCAGTTTGTGTTTTTTTTTAAATATGCCAAATAAAATTGGAAGAAAATTTGATTGGTCTATTCCAACTTTATTAATACCGAAAATTTCGGAAGTCAAAAGAATAGAAAGACTCCATGGCTAAAGCTTGATGCCATTATTATCCACACCATTTTGCTGATGTTATCCATACTTAGAAGTAAATGTTATTATAATTACATGAAACTAAAATCAGTTAAATATATATATATATTATATAAATATAAATTTATAGCACTAAGTAATCAGAAATGGAAAACATTTTCCACCCAAAAAATTGCTAATGCTGTCTCAACATTTTTGAGGTAAGTAACTAGTTAGACAACAATTTACACTTACCTTAAGATAGAAAAAAGCTGAGAAATGAAGATAAAGCATTATGCCAGAAACACAATGCATAACATACAATGAATTTTTTTTTAAAACAATGCTTCTCAACTGAAAATACCGCTGTTTTTCATCTTCAGTGTTATTATTCGTCCCTATTACACATTATTACTTTCATTATTTTCACACAAACACAATTCTGAATGAAATATTGAAATTTAAAATCTCTTAATAAAGAAAGTTTTAATAAGCATTCCAGCTTAGGAAATAGAGACTGGTAGTGACATAGTTCCCTTAACTAAATGCCTTTTCACTATTAAAAATCCCAACAAACTAATTTGTTCTAAGAATGGGAGGTAAAGTTATATTTAATAAGAAAGCATGAAGCTACCTTTCAGACAGCGTGACAGAAGTTGTTCTCTGGTGAAGCTTAAAACAATGGGATCTCACAAAACTCAGAAATATTATCAGTATTTCTGAAATGATACAATTTAAGGACAGGAAAATGGTCATGGTCTGGAGAGTTGGAGACCAAGCACTAGTTGTAAGAAGAAAGGGATGAAATTTTCCACTAAAAATTATTTTGATAAAAATCTGTGCAAGAAAGCTAAGTATTTTTATTCAGACTCTCTGCAGAGATGAAAATGACATCATTTGCCAGTGTTTGATAGTGTTTCATTTTTTTTTTATGTAGGATAGAACTGTCATTTCAAAATATGCTATTGGAGTTTTGCAACTTTTGTGTTTGTAATGTCTTGAACATTTTCTTTAAAATTGTTAATTTATTCCCTACAGTTCCATACTAAAACCTCATGGAGAGTAGTGGAAGGGATGTAAAAACAGATTTTTGCTAGGGGTTTGTAGTATGTCCAGTCTTTAATTCATGTATTTATGTTACCAACAAGGAAGCTCTTCTAATTAGCCATACTCAAGATTTTTTCAAACCTCCTTGTCGCTAACTTAAAAGAACACTAATTTTATCACTGTCCCACTTTATTCAACATTGTTATAATCCAAGAACTTCAAGAAAAATCTTTATTATTTTTTCAGTAGCTTTTATGATAAATTGCAGAAAGCAACACAATGCTGACCAAATAGAAAATAATAGATTAAGAATTAAACTGAGTATTTTTACAAAGAAATGCTATAACATTCAACTTGAAATAAAATGAAAGATGCAAAAAAATTATGCTGCTCCAGTGACATCCAGAGGATCATCCAAGATGCTTTAATTTACATCTTTTATTTTTGTCCTTGCAAAAATATTACCTCTGCTTGGATAAGAACACTTAGAAAGTTTTATCCAAAAGCTGCATGAAAAAGGGCTTTATAGTCTTTCGATGACCAAGCAGCCTTTTTTACAAAGCTAGATATGAGCTATCAAGAATCATAGATATCATGTAGTGCAAAAGGATCTATCTGTAAAGTCACAGCTCGGCCAGAATTACATGGTTGCTGAGCATTCTGGTACAGTTTTCTGTAAGTGAAAGGTGTTTAACAGGAATTTCAATGGCATTTTGAAAATAGTATACCTCAGTGAAGACCTCTTCTTAATTTTTGGTTCCCTACTGAAGAAAGGTTTATAAGGAGTTGGAGATAAAAGCATTAGTGGCAAATAAAAGTTAGACTCATAGAAAATTAGGGTTAGAAAGGACCTTAAGATCATCCAGTTCCAAACCCACTGCCATGGGCAAGGACACCTCCCACTAGACCATGTCCCACTAGGCCAAGGCGCTGTCTAACCTGGCCTTGTACAGTGCCAGGGATGGAGGCAACCTATTCCAGTGCCTCACCACCCTCACAGGTGCCTCACACCCTCCTTATATTCAAACTGAAGTTCCCCTGTTTATACCCATTACCCCTTGTCCTATTGATACAGTCCCTGATGGAGAGTCACTCCCTGACATTCTTGTAGGCCCCCTTCAGATATTGGAAGACTGCTATGAGGTCTCCATGCAGCCTTCTCTTCTCCAGGCTGAGTAGCTCCAATTTTCTCAGCCTGTCTTCATATGGGAGGTGCTTGAGCCCCATTATCTTATCGTAGTTCACAGAGAAATGTGAGAAATATTCGTAATTACATGTGTGTACATCTGTATTTTTTATTAAACTGATAGGTGAAGAAATTACTACATATTTGAAAAAAGAAAACCAAACCACAAACTTTTGAGTAGTTTAAAAATATTTCAAAATATTCTCTTTATTCCTAAAATAAATTTAATAAATATATGGAACACATTTAACATTACCCTTCCTTGTGCAATACAATTGCATGGCGGCAGATCACATGCACAGAAGTATTCAAATTCATCATTATGATTCCCTTATCCCTAGTTCATGAGTTTTATTTTATATTCCTGTATATGGTTGCACTTTCAATGATATAAAGCCAAAATCTTACTGATGTGATAATGGGAAATCTCTGTGTTTGAAAATAAAGCAAACATGGCTCATTAATACTTATGCAGCTGGAGCAATGCATTGTTCAAGATTCCTTTTTTCCGCTGTAAAACAGATGACTGGGCACTGGAAGAAAAAAAAAGTGTTTCCTCAGAGTGTTATGCTCAACTGAGTAGAATAGAACTGTGGTAACTAGACGATATGAAAAGCAATATAAAGCAAGGGCAAATTGTTCAGCTTTTCATCATCATGTTGCATCTCTGACCCCAGCAAGTCTGGCTGTGCTGTATTAAATTAAGCATAAAATTAAAATTACGTTTTTGAATGCAATAGTGATTAAAACATATTGACAGGCAAATTGCTGCTGCTCAGTTTCTTACATTTTTGTCAGGAATGCTCCCTGAATTGTTTCATTTGAAGCTTAGGACAGGACTTGCTTTCTATATTTTTGGTTAATTCACAAAGTCCAATGCATGTTTGTAAAACAAGCAGAGAAATAATCAGCTTTTTTATTATTCTTTGATTGGAAAATTCACCTCAATATAACAATATTTTTGCCTGGTTTCTCCGAGGTTCAAAGATAGGTTGTTAGGGGAGTGATAGGATAGGATGACTGTTCCAGAGGTAAGTGCAAATGGATTTTTCTGAGATCAGCACTTACTCTTTTGATAGCAGCAAACAATGAAATAATCATCCATTTATCATAAATAAGTGATTTGCCAGAACCACTCCTTTTCCTTATACTGATGGCTCAAGTAAACCTCTGCAGCTGCTGTGTCACATATTCCATTTGCTTCCAAGCTTTCAGCCCCACCTGCATTCCTGTTCCCCACCCCAGTGAAGTGTCCTGCCCTTGGGGCTTCTTATCTTAAACTGAGAAATTGTTGTTTGGTTGGTTTTGGTTTTTACTCTAATGCTGTAGCTCCTTCAGAATGGCTTTGTTCCCCTTTCTTTTTCATTTCTGGACTATTTTCTCAGCCAAGCAGTCCCAATTTCCTCAACTGCTAGTTCAAGGTTCTCTCAGTGACAGACTCTTAGTTTCCTATGAGTAACACCTGACACACTCTTTTTTTTTAATGCTATGGCTATATGTACATGTGCTTTATCCTGAAACAAGACTCAACTTCTCTTACAGACTATTTTCATTTATTATGTGTGTACAATGGCAGAAAACAAATATTTATATTATACTTCAGATCAGTAATGCAGAAAAAAAACCAAATCTTCAGCTGTGCATCCAAAATCTTCAAAATAATCTTTTTCTCCCACTGCTGCTCCCTTGGTTTTACTTCTGTTTCACTTTTACTATCACTACATCATATTCATTTTATTATTAATAAATTTAGTGATTCTTTAGCTGGTTCTGTAAAATACCTTCAGGTGTATGAATTAGTCAACATGCCAGTAAGACAGACAAATAGTTTTTCTATTTTATAGATGAGAATTCTGAATAGCAGGGGAACATATTTAACTCAAAAAATACTCATGAATCTGAAAAAAAAAGTGAAATAGTGAAATTAATCCCTGCAGTGCAGATCTTCCAGTCTAGCAATGTAGCTCACAAGTATGCTGTAATCTCTTTCTATTTTTACTTTGTCTTACTTTACCTGAACCTTTTAACTTACCCGTTTATGGAATAACAGAATGGTTGAGGCTGGAAGGGACCTGTCAAGGTCATCTTGTTCAACCCCCTTGCTCCTGTAAGGCCACCTAGACCCAATTGTTGGGGACCATGTCCAGATGGTTTTGAATATCTTCACAACCTCTCTGGGCAACCTGTACCAGTGTTCAGTCACCCTCAAAGTAAAAATTTCTCTCTTATGTTTGGATGGAACCTCCTGTGTTTCAGTTTATTCCCATTGTCTCCGGTTCTGAGAGTGGGCAGAATTTTCTTGTGTTTACAAACCACAGAGTAAATATTACAAATACAGATTCATTTCGGCTGCAATTCAAGTGCCTGTAATTTCCCTTATAGCTGCTCTAACTTTTATCCAGTGTCTACAGAAGAATCCTTTTCCTCCCTTATAATTGACAGTGCAGAAGCAAGTCACTCTATTAAGGGATTCAGGCATCAAAGGAAAGGAATGCTTAAAACTACTTTGTTTGAAAAATTTCCTTAAATGAATTTCATGGACCATAGCAAAAAAAGATTCTTTTTGTTGTCTATAGCTTACTTACAAACATAAAGTAAGAAGTAAATATAATACACATACATATTACAGTACCTAAATGTCAATGTATTTGAAAAATACTCAGGAAAAAATCCATCTTCATTGATGTTACAGCAGATGGGTTTCTGCAAAAGATAAGACAAGTAGACCAGAGGCTATTTTTGACATCCTTGTTAAGAGGGACAGATGATGCCACAGTAACTCTTTAACTAAAATTCACTTAGCCTTGAGTGATGTTCAGTAAAAATCAATTTAGAGTTCAAATGAGTTCAATGAATGCATTTTATATATGTGTTCAAAGTTAGAATTCTAGCTCTTCTTTTTACGCTATGAATTTTCTGTTAACATGTACATAATTCAGTAGTGAAGGATTTAGTACTTGTGGTGGTGAATGTTGACTCTTGTACAAATATTTACCAGAAAAAATAAAGTGCACTGGCTTGATATTAATATTGTTAACCTTCATGAAAAATTATTCAGAAATAACTCTAAACTTATGCATTATCCACATTTGTCTCCCAAGCTTCCTAGCTTTATTATGGTCATGTGTCATTTTTAATAGAAGTTTTTCTTAATATAAATATTTATATGTAACAGTAAACAGGGAGAAGCAAGCAAGTATAGAATATTCTTGAATCTGTGATGGCTGTCTCATCAGCTTTAAGGGAATTGTATCTCAATTATGTAGGTTTAAAGGTTATCTGGATTCTGAATATGCAAAAGATTTTGATAACAGATTTTTTTTTTTCTGAGCTATGGAAGAGCATATTTTCTCATAGATAAGAACAAATTTATTACACTAAAGTTTCACATATTTGGGATTACACTGTTATTTAATTTAATTCATAAAGTAAAGACTTTCTGTGACAGTATGAGCTCTTATTCACCTCTTCAGAACAGTATGTTCAGAAAAATACGAGCAGAGACTAATAGTTTTCATTCATGACAATGAAGATTTGACATAAAAGCTGTAAACCTAAATGTTGATTGTACAGAAATTTTAATGTAATGGCAGAAGTGTTGATGAAAGGGGGAAAGTAATCTTTTTCTTCAAGTTATTTCAAGTTAATAAAACTTTGCATATGAGCCTACAGATAATTGTGCTGTTGAGTTCATTTTGACTGCTCTCTTCCCATTCTTTTTCTATTAACTTTGTAGATGAGTAAGTTTACAGTAGAACTATTCTCCTAAACAGTATATCTCAAGCTGTCAATCCACAGAAAAAAAATCATAATGAGCATTCATCATAGAATTCTGCAAAATTAGTCTTAAGACAAAGAGATGGGCTATCTGCCAGTGTCATCAGATCAAAACACTAATTCTAGCGATTATGTCTGACCTCTTTTCTCTGCTACTTATTCTATGCAGTGATTATACTATAGATGTAATGTGATATGATCTTAATTAACTTCTTGAATGTCCTGGTTTTGGCTGGGATAGAGTTAATCTTCCTAGTAGCTGGTACAGTGCTGGGGGGAGTTAACCAAAAGGGAATGGTTGCTGCTCAGGGGTAGGATAGGTATCAGTCAGCAAGTGGTGAACAATTGTATTGTGCATTACTGCTGTTTATGGAATTTAATTCCTTTCTCTCTTTTTCTTATCCCACTTTTATTTAACACTACGACTACTATTTACTATTATTATTGTTGTTGTTGTAATATTTTACTTTATTTCAATTATTAAACTATTCTTATCTCAGCCCACAGGTTTTACCTTTTTCCAATTCTCCCCATCCCACAGAGGAAAGGGGTGTATTGAGTGAGCAGCTGTGTGATACTTAAGTGCCAGCTACAGTTAAACCACAATAGTGTTAAACACAATTTTAGAGCTTTAGCCTCTTATTTTATGTTTGTATAAATCTATTAGAGGTCATAGAATCTGAAGAATGAGACACTGATTTGAACATTCAGAAATCGCTATAAATTTAGTGAGCCTCGAAGTTTTTCTCAGTTTACACATGTGATTACCTGCTAGCAAGTGTGGTGCATGCAAATATCTCTGGGTAGAGCCAAACAGTGGTTTGATTTCTTTTTACATGATAAATGTCGTGATGTACATATAGTGATTACCTGTCTTAGCAACCTGCCTTTCTCTTGATCATTATTCTCATCATGATCAGATGAGAATAATGATCATAATTGTGAGGCTGATATATCTATTATTAGGTATCTGATTATTGTTTAATGTCATGATTGTTTATAACCTCATGATCGATGTTTGGGGGGGGGAAGATAACTAAAATATGACTAAATAAAGCGAGTTTTAAACTAGAATTGATGAAGGAAGCGGATACCAACAAAATTGCAGTAGCTAAGCCAAGGGTTGGCATGGCATTGCTAGAGGGTGGCAACCTTCACAGGAACCTCAGTTTACACTGCTCCTTAGAGTACAGAAGGCTCAGAAGCATATCTGGAATGCTTGTACAGCAGTGCTGCAGTAAGGGAAAAATACGATGAACTGAAAACATTGGTCACCTCCCAGAGTTGTGATGTCATTGGTATTAGCAAGACTTGGTGGCATGAATCCCACAATTAGAGTGCTAGGATGAAGGGCTACAGGCTGTTCAAGAGGGATAGGTAGGGCAGGGGATGTGGAGGTGTTGCACTATACTTAAGGGGAAGTTTGGTTGCACAGCCCTCACAGTTAATGGTGATGTGCTTGAGACGGTCTGGGTAAGGAGTATGGGGATGGAAAACAAAGGAGATATTGTAGTGGATGTCTACTATTAATCGCCCAGCTAGGATGTAAGCCCTGCTGAGTTATTGCACAGGCAATTCAGAGAAATTTCAGTATCAGTAGCCTTTGTCCTTATGGGAGATGCCAACTTCCCAGACAGGGAATATCATACTGCTGTGATGAGTGGGTCTTGGAAATTCTTGAATCCTGAGGAGATAACTTCTTGTCACAGGTTCATTTTCCATCACTTTTGGTAGCAATATTTTACTCTAAAGTTTCTTTCTATGACGTTTTAGTCTTCTAAGTTTAAAGCAGACTCTAAAATGTACTTGAAACAATAAATACAATTTTCTGCATGTAGCACAATAACCATTTTTTCTATAAGCATGTTCCTGATTTAAAAAATAAAATATGATTCAAGTGCATTGTAACTCATGTTTAATGTCTGGATGTTATATATTTTCCTTGGAATGCTCAAAAGTCACAACATTGCAGAGATAGCCTGTGGTACTGCAAGTTCTGAGCACAAAAATACGTATTAGAATGTCTAATTAGGGCTCTAATTTTATTAAGTGAGCAACCAGCTGTCTACCACCCTTCGCGTTTGTGTACACTTGAAAGTATTGCAAGGCAATGGGAGTGGAGCTACTGACTGAACCATTGGTACTGAGATAATACTATGGTAATTTTGGAGGATTATCATCTGGACTAGATCCGGCCTGGATGAACAAACTGAATGTCTGTTAGTTTGGTGCACATTACGTGCATTACTGAGTCATCTTCTGGATTGGTTTATTTCAAGAGGATCCAGTTTGTATGCTCCAATTTCAGCATGTGATGTAACCAAAGCCCAGTAAAGGTAATAATTGCTTTGAAAGCACACTCCAAAGCCAAACTAAAATGCCAGTACAGCTGCAAACTTTACAGATAAAATTGCATAAAGTATACTTTCCATATCTCTGTCATTAAAACCATTACACATACAGAGCAGAACTGTCACAGTTTTGGGATTAATTTTTTAAATATATCCATTAATATCCATTTGTGGAATTGCCCTGTGACAGAGATCTGTGGAATCAGTGTTGTTTACAGACTTTTTCTTTAGTGTCTTATCTATTGTAATTTTAAATTAATCATGAAGTTTCATTTTTTTAATGTTGTTCCTTTTGTCTTTATTGCATTCATTGACAATATCTTAAATTGAGTTTCAAAATATTTGTGGAGTGTATATTTTTTATTGATTGATTGATGTTCCATATTCACACTCCTAATCTTTTCTTACAGTTTTGCTAATTGTGTTGTGGTTTAGTGAGAGTATATTTTGTTGCATTACCTTTTTGATAATTTTATAGTCAAAGTTCACTTATTTTGCTCCTGTAGCAACGGAAACATACTTACGGAAAATGCTTACTTTTTCAACCCTGCAAGATCAGAAAGTTTTTCTGTATTTTTTAACATGCTGCCAATGAATTTGATTTTTATTATTTCTATTCCAATTCTCCATTCCAACTGGTAGACACCTGAGTCATGATTTTCATACCCAGGAAACACTCTGAAGAGTAAGGCATTGAATATTTTAAAATTGATACATCTTCCACCATCTTGAATCACTTCCTCCCACATAGTTTGAACAGCATCACATTTTGAATCTTGAGAATTTTCTCACAGAAAACACTAGTTCCCTGATTTAGCGTAAAGTGTCCCTGCCCACAGCAGGGGGGTTGGAACTAGATGATCTTAAGGTCCTTTCCAACCCTAACGATTCTATGATTCTATGATTTGTAATACTCATAAATTTTAATGAATCTAGGCCTTCTAAGCAAAAGTCTTACACTGAAATATCCCTAACTGATAATGCTCATTATAATAACTATCAGTTACTACATAATGAATAAAATATTAACTCAAATTGCCAGGATAACTCTAAAAAAAACCTCAAACAACCCAAACCTTCTAAGGAAAGTTTGCCCTTCCTTTTTAATTATGTTAAAGTAAAAAAAAAAAAGGATGAAAAATAGAAAAAATAGTGTTCTAAATGAAATTTTATGCATAACAGTGGACCAGCATGTAGGACCTTAAAATATATTTTGTCAGAACACTAAGTAAATTTGACAAAGATTACAATAAAAGTGCTAGCTTTTATTAAATTAAGATTTTTATGTTTACATTTGTCTATTGTTGGTCTTAATTAAATTATGTGCTTAAGGTCTTCTATTGTTTTTTTTTTTTTCCCAGCAACTCATTGATCCAGTCCTGCATTTCACATTAGAGCAACCTATTGTTTCTTTCTTTAGGAGTTCTTCAAAGATGACAACTGTGGGGATCAATTCAGAAGGTAAAAAATAATTCAGTCTGCAAACCCTGAAATAACTGCCACTCTTCTCTGAGAATACATATGACAACTTGTGTCTGACTTTAAGTTCAAACTAGAAACCAGAAAGTTCAGGTAGAATTGTATTTCAAAGTACTGTGTGGGCCAGGTGCAGGGAGCATAAAGATCAGGTCAAGGCCTGACAGCCAGGGTCTCTTCCACCTCCCTCAACCCCTGCCCCAGGCATCAGTCACATCCCTGGGGATGGTGATGGGCTGAGGCATATCAGGGATGTGGACCTGGGTTTGGGTCCAAATATGCACCACCCAGCAAGGCAGGGCTGTGGGAGCCAGATACTGGCCCTACTGTGACATAGCTGGGGTAGGGACTGACAGTCCCAGTGGCCATAAATGCGGTTGTAGTGTGTGAGCCCCCCAGAGGGCTGGACAGGGGATAGTCAGGGCTAACAGTGCCCTCAGGGCCGTAACACTGCAATTAGTCAGAAAACCCTATATAAAATAAATGGCAGCATGAAAGCTGCAAATTTATACCACACTGCTTTACAATTCAAGGTGGACATAAGATGTATGGAATTTTTATGAACAATTTTTTTCAGACTGTTTTCGAAATCTTATGTTGCACAAGCAATAGCACAACTTTCCTTGTTTCTTTTAAAAGTTGGATGGTTGTTTCATTAAATTTTATGTAAAAAGAAGCGAAGTTTTAAGCTTTATTTAGTAGTAGTTTGATTGAATTTTTCACAGCTGTCGTACTTTTTTTTTGTGCTAGGATAGCTGGAAAGTGAAACATGACAGTAAGTGCCACCTCTGTTAACTATAGTTGACTCAGTTTCATAACAAATGACAAGAACTTTCTGCTCTAAGCTCCAGGTCAGCTGCTGTAGGAGAAACTGTTTTGTAATGTACAGCAATATGGTATAAGGGAAGAGAGCCCTGAAGGTGGCAAGCAAGTAAAGTTAACAAATCTTTCTGAAAATTTACATAAATAGCTTTTTTTTTTCTGTGCTTAATAAGTAAAATCAAAACCCTACCACTCGCAGTGAGATTCCCTGCAATGAATAACAATAAAGGAATGAAACAATTAAAGGACTCTGGACATACATAGTAATAATCTAATCAGCTGTATAAATTTACACTATTAAGTGAAGTTGAGGTCTTGAGGTAAACTAAAGCTGCAGAAAACAGTACCAATGACCTGTGTTTCTTACAAAAGAACCTATCAGAATCAGTGGTACAAAGGCAGTAATAGTGTTTAAAACCACTATTTGTTTCACATGCAACTCACACCTTTATCAATAGCAAATGCGAAGTTTGTGCACCATTTAAATTGCATATAATCCTTCAAAAAAAAGGTTTAGCACGAAGACCAGTGGCTCATAAGAGAGCTGGGTCAGTCTCATTCTAACAAATAATATTTGGACAACTTATAACATTCACAAAATACTTACACGTCTGGAATACTAAAAATGTGTACTGCAGATATTTTTTTACCTGTTACTATATTTTTAGTAATTATTCATCCATTATTCTTTCCCTAAATGCTCAGACAACAAAACGTCCTGTAACAAACTACACACATATTAATAAAGAGTGATGCTGAATAACTGCAGTACTTATCAAGGCTAGTTGTTGAATGTTATACTGAGTATGTTTTTACAAAACTAAGATAAATTTTCAAATCAAGCTGCAAATACAGTTGATAAACCTATCATAGTTTATTTTACATCAATTTATTTTTCTCTCTTACTTTGTTTAATTTTAGTGTTGTCAATTACAGTTGATAAACCTATCATAGTTTTTTTCATTTTACATCAATTCATTTTTCTCTCTTACTTTGTTTAATTTTAGTGTCTTTTCCATGTTACTAATCAATTTCTTTTTTTATTTTTTTTTCCCACTTTTATGGAGAAGAAAATAAATAAACCTGTGTTTTTAAAATCAGTATCTGTACACTAGAAATTCATGTGATTTATTAGAAGTTCCACCTACTTCTGCATGCTCTTGTCTCCTGAGAAATTAAACTTGAAACAGTTTTTGAAATACTGTCTGGCATTCTGTTTATAGACTCTACTTTTGAGCATGTGATTAATTCAGGTCATCAGTATATGCCCTGCTTTCACTACAACTACTTACATGTCTTATTTAATTAGATTAATAAGGATTTCAAAATAAAGCTTTTCTTCTACAGGGTCTTCTACATATTCAATTTAATAAAGTATCGTCAAGTCTATAACCTAATGCCAATTTCATAGCCTAATGTCAATCCAGTGTTCAACGCCAGGCTGGATGTGGTTCTGGGCAACCTGATCTAGTTGAAGATGTGCTGCTTATTGCAGGCGGTCAGACCAGATGACCTTTGAAGGTCCATTCCAACCCAAACCATTCTATGATTTGTGATGTCCAGTAGTGAATACTTAAGTAGGGACCATAAGAAAAATAGATTTACACTATTTTAATTCTGATGGACTGCTTTTTATAGAATATACCTTCAAATGATAAATACTTGCCATACTTCCGGATTTTTGACTGAATAAGAGAGAAACTGTAGGTGTTTTCTGACCATAAACAATCAGGAAGAATTTCTGGAATTGCCCATATTTATAGTTTTGTTTGAAAGTCCATAGGAACAATGCCTTACAGATATTTACCTAACACTGCAAAGCAGGTACAGTTGTATAAACATTTCAACAGTACATGATCTTAAAAATTAGTCTTTTTATGAGTGTCACACTCCTAATGCTGCAGACTTGAAAACAACAGCATTTACCCTTTGAGTTCTGCTAAGAGGGACAAGATGCACGCATAATGCTGCTGAAGTGTGTGTGCACCCAGAGGAAAATAATAGAACAAAATCTATTTTTAATACAGAAGCAGATACCAGTTCATGTCCCATTAGGGTTCAAGTAGAGACAGGTCAAGTAAATGGAAGAGAAATCCATAGAAATACTGACATATATGGAACTCTGTTCTGCTCAGAAAGTCCCCTGAGCTGAAAACAGATGGCATTGGAGTACTGATGGGGTGGGAGCACTATCCTTTTATGATTCTCTTTTTTTTAAGAAACTAGTCAGAAAAAGGGTATTATTTTGAACACATTTGAATATATCTTTGGAAAATTCAATTGCCACAGACAGAAGTCCACTTTATAATAGGTGATCATTGTTGTACATTCCTCTATTTTTACAGATGACTACCTTGGAAATCTGAAATCATTCTTCATTCTTGCTGCAGTGCTGAAAACTTGCAAAGGCTACTGAACAAAACAGCAGGTCTGATTTGAACAGATGAAGTGACAACCAATTCTATTTGCTCTGATGCTAAAGTAGTCTCAAAATGGTTAAAATGGTTAAATGGTTAAAATTAATAGGCACTGTTCAGAGAAAAGTGATGTGGTGGATTGACCTTGACTGGCTGCTAGGTGGCCATCCAGCTATTCTCTCAATCCCTCTTCCTTAACAGGACAGGAGAAAATACAATGGAAATGTTTATGGGTTGAAACAATGACGTGAATATCCCTCACCAATTACCATCATGGGCAAAACAGGCTCAACTTTGGGAAAATTGATTTTCCTCAGCTCTGGCTGCCCAGCAGCATTTGCCCTTACTTACTCAGGCTTTCCCCGAGGCACCCGCCTATGGCTGAGAGGCTCAGCTCTGCCCCACAGTAGGGCCATTGGAGCCAGCTGGAGTCGGCTGTGTCCAGCATTGGCAGCTCCTGTCAAGGAGCACATAAGATTAAAACTGAATAGCTGTATGGTTCTACAAACTTCTGAGATCCCTTTAAATATTGCATTCATCTGGTAAGTTTAATTAAAGGTGTAAATTTGTGTAGTGTAATAAGACATATGCTAAGGTTTTCCACCAAGAAAAGAGTTTAATATTGTTAGTATATAATATTTCACAGGGAAAAAATATGCTAGGCAAAGAGAAAATACATTTAAAACCAAAGATGTTTCAACAATAGCCTCACAATAAGACATTCTTTTGATATCTTTAGATAAAATGCAAACATATCTGAGATGAATAAACTACTTTCTGAATCTTCAGGAAACACAGAAATGTTTTTATGTTTTGATTTTTTGTTTGTTTTTTTTTTTTACTTCCATGTTTCCAAATACCACGGGAACTCAGAAATTTGGACACAGTGTCTATTTAGTGTACTTGTGATTTTGGAAGAAAATTGTACCAGAGATTTTGCTGTGAAAGAGGTACTCCTGACTACAAGGCCAGATTAAAGTAAAAATACATTCCTGAATTTCACTAACAGTTACATTCTTGAAAAAATATATGGGTAAAAATAATCTGATTGCTTGACTGTCAGTTAAGAAATTAATATCTTACAAATTATAAAGAGAAAAAATTGGAACATGGGCTTCAAAACTCATCTTGCTTGTTGGCGTGAGTTCTGCTGACACCAGTTGTGAAAGGATTTTGTCTCCCCAATTCTTAGCTTCCCACAGAGAGGGGAGGTAACACTACACTAATATCTCATAGGGTATGAAAACATATTTCTTATCAGTTTATTCTGTTGATGTTTGCACAGAAATTAATACTTTGAACTCAGAGCAGGGTTGAAACAGTGCATAGTAAGGCCAGGAGGCATACACTGAAGGGAAGAAAACAAAGAGTTAAATACCTGCTTGCAAGAGGGAAAAGAATAGTAGATGAATTATAGACTTTCTAGTAGTTTTAGAAGCTATTTTAATCTGAAACAGCTGCTGTGCACACAAAAGGTGTTCTCTGATCTTTGTGACTTCACGAGTATTAGGTCAATAGAGAAATCTCCATGTCTCCATACTTTTAATGTGGAAATAAGTCTTAGCTTCTCAGCAGGAAAGAAACAAAACTTTGTCAAGTCACTCATAGAAAGAAAGGTAGACAAACTTTCCAGACTTACCCAAGTTTCTGACTTGGATGTATGAAGATGACAATGGAAAGATTGTGTAAAAATTCTGCTATATATTTCAGGTCAGATGATTTGGTGTGGTTTTTTTGTTTGTTTGTTTTTTTTATTATTATTATTTTCTTTACCCATTTTGCACAGATGACATTCTTTTTCTTATATGCTATATGTTACTGAAAGGATGGATTGTATTGCTCTGAAAATAACAGTTTAAATGAGAATGGGACTGATTAATCAAAATTATTTATTTCTGAACTCTTTGTTTCTCATGGCATAATACAACTATATGGCTGTGTATTTCTTAGCATCTTCTAAAAATAGCATTAGAGGCATACATCTGCATTTACTTAAAAATTGTTTCCAGAAGACCAAATGAGATACAGTTCTTGCTTACTGTAGTAATGTGGTGACAACAGCAACTATAATAGATCAAATTATTTTCAACACATTAAGCAAACAAATAATTTATACAGACTAAAGCAAGTAAATTTCTATATTTATTGTGCACAGTGCAGCAGTAAACTGTGCCTAAGAGCCCTGTTGTGCAAAGTACATCACATTGTCTAAATCGATAAAATGCAAATTGCAGGTTGAATATAATGTATAAAGATTTCAGATGTGTTCTGAATCACATCTTAAAAAAAAGGAGAAAATCCAGCCTTACACACAGGAAAAGGCACAGGGGAATCCAGTGACTTACATAGTATTTTTTTTGCTTCAAGTAGTTTTGAAAAAATTTAATCTGTTATTTATTTCACAATGAACAAAGAGCTAGAGCCTTGTGACTTAAACAGCAGTAAACTTGGACAAATTCAACAATTTGATAGGGATTGAATGGACAAGAAGACTCACCTCTCATTTAGTCAATAATATAGCATTTCCTTCCTCCTGTTTACCAGAACTGTGAAATTACACTATTTTGGGTTCAAAAAAAAGTCCATTTTGACACATGTGCCAGCTTGGAGAAGGTAATGAATTCTTTATAAAACAGTGGCTTCAAAGCTGCTATAACCTGCAATCATAGGTACAACACCTTGAGAAGGCAATCAGCCTTAAGGTGGCTTTTGCTTTCTACAGCTATGTCAGCTCAGATCACCTTATGCTTTTAGTAGAGAGAGATATAATAACAGGAATTACTTGTGCTGATAAGAAAGCTGTGTCTTAATTATATGTCTGTCCAACACTACATTACCAGAGTACCAATAGAACACCAGGCTTTTTCTTCCTTTTTCTCAGGGTGTGGGTAAGCCACTGCGTCATTCTGTCTCTCCTTGTATTGTTTTCCCTACTGTATCTATTTTGAGATTCTTGTTTAGAAACTGTAAATCTACCTTCTAATTTCACAACAAGACTAAAATATTGTTTATAAATGAAGCAATTTCTCTTGATACTGGTAAATATTCTGAAGTCAAAGCTGAATGTGTACATTTAGGAAAACAATTCCTATCTCATCTGAGGGATTTTTTTTTTAATTGCCATTGGCCTTTGAAATTACTCAATGTTTCTATAATACCAGTAATCATCTTTTCATTATTTCTCAAGCTTCCCAAACATGACTTTGTCACAGATTGGTAACTCTGCCTTGCTGATCACACATTTTCTCAGTATACCCTGATAGAATACAGTCTTAATCAGTAGCAATCACTTGTTTTGTGAATAGGCCTGGTCATACATTGCCAGAATTCAAGCATTTGTTAAGGTTTGATCTGTTTCAATAAAATCTGCTTTGAATATCAAGCAGTGTTCATAATTATCTACAAACTGGTTTACTTAGTGGCTAGAAAGACTAGGTTTTAAAAACACACAGCCAGGAACAAATATCCCATGGCAAAGTTATTGATATTGAATTAGATATCCATATGGCATCCACATAGCCAATATTGCATTACATATGTGTTACAAATTATAATAGTTTGATTTTCATGGGAAGAAAACCAAGCCATACCCTGTGGCTTAGTTTTTTACTTCTTAGCTCTGATTGAGGTTGCTTCTCATGATAAAAAACAGGGTATTTAAACACTGTCCATACTGTGCTTTATAATTCAATATTTTTTTGCAGCAATTATAGATGATGTTGAAATGTTTTGCTATCCTTTACTAGTTGCTGTTGTCACTGCTAACATAATTCTAATGAATGAGTTGAAACTATACTGCGATAGAGTCAAAGCAGTTTCTGATTCCTTCATTTCTCACCTTAAAACCAAACTAGTCCATATGTATGTCATAAAAAAATATTATTAACTACTCCATTAGATGCATAAATTGTTTCAGTTTCTTCTTTATTCAATTTACCAAAATAATAGTTCACATTCTTTCATTCCTTTGTAAACAGGTGGTCACTGGTACACATCTCTAATAAATTTGGGTGGAATTTGTGCTGAAGTCTTGAAATGAGCAAGTCACATAAGTAGAAACATACACTAAATCAATCTACATATTTTCCTGTGTTTGTACAGACTTTTAGGTATTACTTGAAAGCCTAAACCAACAATTAGACTGAAGAAACTTGTACACCTCACCTTGCTTCACATTTTTCAATCATTAATATTTCTTAATGAATTTAAGAAGCCCAAAGCCCTATGTCCCCAGGTTTAAAGTAAGCCTATAGAAATCAAATCTAAGCCTGAGTGACTTAAAGATTATTTGTATGTTTCTAATGAGGCTGCGGTGTGCCTTGTGCCTTGTCTAGCGAATGTTTTGTCTACAAAATATAAGCTATGCACTGACTTCTGTATCTGTTGTACAAGTCAGTAGAATACTTGGTAAAGAAAGAATCCTGCCTTGAATGCAATTATTAGCATTTCTATGTAGATTTCTATCTATATTCGTGTTTCAGATATACATCACACCTTTCTTTACAGTCCAGGTACACTTGCAAGCAGAACACAGGATCTTTATATTTCACTTCGTTACCCAAGTTAAAACCCAAGGTATGTCTACAATGTAGGTTTCAATTTTCAGTTGATTTCACCTGTCTTGGGAATTCTCTTTGGAATTTAAAACAAACCCACAGGGTTTTCTTACTGGAAGATCATAACAAGACAAAAAGTTCATGCATTCACCAGTAATTGTCATTTACCCTTTCAGCATATAACAATATAGTAAAGGAATATGATAAAGTAACAGCAGAGATTTGACGTTATTTTAGAGAAATATGACATTATTATTTTGTATTTTAAAGTTGCTGATATTTTTTTAATGGCCTAATTGTTTTTGACAAGTGCAAGACAGAAGCTGTCCATTAATTTGAGGCAGAGGTGCTGTGGAGACAGTGTTCTCACGGGAGAATGTATAATTGGTACATAAACTCTGAATAATCCTGAAAGATACAGCAAGGCCATGAGAGGCCTGAAGAAGCTTAAGCAAGCAAGATAAGAAGAAGCTGGAATTCACTGAGTTAATGAGAACTGTGGACTGTTGGCAAGCTTTCGAGGTCAAGTTCTCACACCTGTGCTTAACCAATTATATGTTAGCCACTAAGGGTCTTCAAGACATGTATCCAATCATAATATGCCAAATCACTGTAAGTGCATGTAAAAAATAGTATATAAGGAATTAAGGCTTTGTAATAAATTTGGCAATCTCTTGATCACATTGATCATCTCTGCGTTGTCCGTGACTCCCGCGTCAACAAGGCGCTATTCCAACAGTTAAAAGTTTTTTGAGCAATCAAGATGTTAAAACCATGTCCTAAGTGAGATATTATCTTGATTTAGCTACCTTTTCTGGTCATTTTAGCATCTCATAGAGCCCTTTGGCTACCACAGCAACTGATGTATTAAAAACTCATACTTAAAATATCTTTAGTACATTTTATTGTCTTTGTTTACAATTTAAAGCAAGGAGAAGAAGTAAGACTAGGAAGCTCTCTAGCTGTTTGTGCTTCTTAAGGTATTCATGTTTGCTGGACCATCATTTAAAAATCTCTAGCACAGCTGGTCCTAGAATTTCATGAACTCATTCTGCTCTGAAAAATAATAGAAAGTTCTGAAAGGCTTAGTATCCTCTCAAAACACCATGAGAAACAGAAATGTTTTTTCCACATCAATACCCATAGCACTAATGTTTCCCCAGATGCATACTGAAAGGAAAAAAATCCTTCTTCTGGTTTTTGGTTGTTTTTTGTGTTTTTTTTTTTTTTCCAGAAAAGATGGATGTACTACCCTTTTTCATTATACTTCAATCTAAATAAAGTAAAAAGTTACTGTATTTAATGTCTTTATTGTCCTAGTGCCACAGTCTATCCAAGAATAGTTGCAGTTATTTGAATTAAACTAAATCCTTTGTATTAAAAAAAAAATAAATACTGCGTTCTAGGTTTGCTTAATATTCTGGACAGCATATTCATGTCACAACATTCTTTCTGGAATTTTATATTGAAGGTGTGATGGGAGATCAGATAGAAGCTGCTGAATACAATTTAGTTGTAGCTGGTAATTCTCAAAAGCAAAGAATATCCACAGGAGTCGAATAACTAAGTCTATGAAAGGGCAGGGGATGAATGATGGAGAAAAAGAATGATAACGGAAGTTCATACTTTCTCTTCTTTAAACACAGCTAAATATTTGACACTTATTAAAAAAAAACTTGCTCAGATTGAGGCTTTAGAGATTCCCAGCAGATCTAGTTTTTAGGAGAACTGTTGCCCAAAACATATTCTTGAATAAAATTTAAGGAAATTACTTTCTGTAGTATTCTGTGAGCAGGAAGATATATTTTAGAAATTGCTAAAAGCTAACTAAATTAAATATTAGTAACATTATCAAGTAATCAAAATTATCACTAATAATGTACTTTTTCATTTATTAATTCCAGTATAGCTGAATTTTTATTTATAATAAATGCAAACCCAATGTATATATTACTGTAATATGCACTGAATCATCAGTGTATTCATGTGCAGTCTTTGAAGCTGATTTATAGAACTGTGACAGTAAAATCACAGTAATGATTTTATTGGAACCAAAAAAATGTTGTTTACCAGTGACCATTGGTCACTTCAATAAAATGAACAAAGTTTTACACAGCCAAAAGATGGGAAAAAAAAAATAAATCAGAGACAAATTAAAAGATATGTCAAAAAGATAAACAGAAAAAATGCTTATATCTATCAAGCCTCTTTTGGAAGGACTATGTTTACTCTAGTGTTTTGCATATGGTATGTCATTGGTATCAGGTATTCTCAGAAATTTTATTAAGAGGTAAAACCTTTCTATACATCAAAAATCTGGTTCTAGTAGATATAGACTTTGTCATCTTGCTCTCTATGAGGGAGAAGTTTTCAAGCAGTTGACATCTGAATGTGTTTGTCCTTTGAGTAAAGTGTCTTCAATACTGTGTTTGACTTGTAATGAGACTAAGAAAATACCAGAAATGAGGAAAAGAAAAAAACCCGTGTCCTGGATTCAGCAGTAGCAGTCATGTTTCTCCTTTGTGGCAGCTGGTGCAGTGCTGTGTTTTGACTTCCAGCCTGGGAACAATGCTGGTGATACTGATGTTTTCAGTTGTTGCTAAGTGATCTTAACTCTAATACAGCAAATACCAGCTCAAAGTAAGGTACGATATACTGAAACTGTGAGATCAAGAGGAACAACCTTGAGAGCCAATAAATCAGCATTGTGATGAGTGACTATTAATCCAGACAGATCTGTCGTTATCTCAACCCTTCTGGGCCCCACGTTGGGCACCAAAAAGAACTGTCGTGGTTTAAACCCTAGCCAGACAGCTTGTTCACTCACTCCCAGTGAGTCGTGCCGGGCTAAGAGGAATACCTCTTTGGCCAGCTTGGGTGAGGTGTCCTGTCTCTGCTTCCTCACGGCTTCCCCTCCTCCCTGGCAGAGCATGAGCCTCACAGAGTCCTTGGTCAGGGTAAACATTACTTAGCAACAACTGAAAACATCGGTATTATCAGCACTGTTCCCAGGCTAAAAGTCAAAACACAATGCTGCACCAGCTACCAAGAAGGAGAAAAATTGACTGCTACTGGTGAACCCAGGACAGTAACTCAGCCTGAAAGGAACCTTAGGAGTTCTCTTGTCTGGCCTTCTGCTCAAAGCAGGGTCAGCTATGGGATCAGAAATGGTTGCATGGGGCTTTGTCCAGCTGGGTCTTGAAAATCTAGAAAAGAATGGAGCCTGCACAGTCTTTGGGCAACTACCTCCAGTGCATCTTTGTCCATGGGATGAATTTTTTTTCCCGTCTCAACCCAGAATCACTTTAGTAAAACTTATGTCTGTTACTTTTGTGTATTACAGAACTGTAACTTTTCTAAAGTGGTATTTTTTAAAGAACACACTCTAAATATGTCATTATGTTATTATTGCCAGCATTTGACTCAACAGCCACATGTGCACATTTCTCAGATTATTTTTTTCTTTCCAGTTTCTTTGGCATCTGAATTTGTTTATAATGAAATGCTATTAAATGGTTAACATTTTAATGGAACAGAAAACTACTTAAGTTGACTTTATGTTCATGAAAATCTTATTTTCACTTCAGATATGCTCATATTTCTGGTAAACACAGGAAAAAAGTCTGTGTATAACAAAAATTTTAATTTTTTTTAGGTTATTAAGAAATAAATCATGAGAAATACTCTTGGCACCTTGAACATATCATAAAAGATGTTATTTTTCTTGGAACACATTAAAAAAATGGGCTATTTATGGCAGATATTTAAAATTATTCATATATATTTTGGTTTAGCTACTTGCAGAATGCAAAACACATCAGATAACATCGTCACTTCTTTACACGGGAGGCTAATCTAAAGGTCATCCCCTATGGAACAGAATTTGTGAAGGTCAAAACTGCTATGAGAGAGGATTCCAAATAAAGTGAACCTTAGGCAAACATAAATACTTCCTTGGACATTTATTACAAGATGTTAATAAAATGAGAAGCCAAATATTGAGCAACCTTTGGGGTTAGACTTTAACTGGCATGAGGATTTTACTATTCTCAAAAAAACTTTAAGAACCTCATGCTTCCTTGAAAACGATCAGGGCTTTGCCATTTGGTTCAACTTTTCAAAGACACTTGTAAATTCAGTAAATTGAATTTACTGAAGTTTCCTAACTGGTGGCCTCAACCTCTCTCCATCAGGCAGCACAATTCACACTCACCGCTTCCATCTCGAGGAAGCCTTTAAGGCTACAATATTTTGTGGTTAGAAATATGCTTCCAGTTGTTCATGTGTACCACTTAAGCCTAGGGGGAGGAAGGAAATAGACTGGTGGCTACATTAGAGATTGCTTAAAAGAAGAGTGGGGTCCTAAAGCAAGGGTTTAATCTCTGCCACTAAGAGGAATAAATCATTCTTCATGAAGTAACTATCTTTACAATGTTGTTTCCCATAATGTCTCTCATTTATGGAAAAAATAGTCATGATACCTGTATAAATAGTAAATATTGCTAAGATTGCTAAATGACGCTAAAGCTGGATGTAATTGTAAATTAATTAGCTTGTGAACAACTAATTCTCTGGAACAATTCACTCAAGGGGTTGATTCCACAAGTTCCAAAACAACAAGCAATTTGTGTTTCCTATATTAACAAATGCAACTAACCACCTAGAAGTAGTACATAAGCTTTATAGCTGTCACCATGAAGATATTTAAGGAAGCTAACATTTATTTCACTTCATGCTTATGGTTGACTTTCTTTTCAGGTGGTTCATGTCAATTTTCAAAATGTTTGTCAGTACTTCAGACATTCACATTAAACGATTGTACTAAAAAGTGCATAGGAGTTTCAATTATTTCATGAATCTTTTAATATGTATTCCATGTTCCCATTATTTATTGTTATTATTAAGAAATAGGCTTTACAATCACAGAAAAAAAACCTAATTTTTAAAAAGAATCATGTTGTTGTCAATGACCTGTTATATGGTACCATACCTTCTTCTAATTAACACTCGTTTCTTTGTGCTTTTTCTATAATAACTACCATTGGCAAAGCTAAATTCCCTGAGAGTTTAAGCGGGGTCATACCCAGCAGACAGTGACTTGATCTTTGTTTATATAGTCTACCTATGTAAGATTTCTCCTTGTTTAGAATGAACTCTTTAATAAAACCAGTTTACAGGGAGAAATAGAGATTATACCTAGTGGTCACTATTTAAAAGTAATATTTACCATGAAGATGTCCTAGTAATTTTATAGAAATTGTTCCTAGAAATTGAATCTGTTTTATCATCAAAACCAGTGAAGTTCTGCAGTATGTTGGTCTGCTGTCTGTATTGCATTTGAGTAGTAATACTGTAGTAGTATAGGGTGTTTAAACTCCCTCCTTCAGCCTTTGTTGAAATTTCAGGGCACCTTGGAAATCAGTGCCAGTATGTGCAAGGCAATGTAACGGATTTCCGTAGTCATGCAAAGAGTGATCTGAATTAACTAGCAAAAATACCATGACATACTGCTCCATTTGCTGCCTTTTCAATGGGCACTGTCTCCAGCCTGACTTGTCACATATAGAGTTCTGAAAAGATGCAGCTGAGTGTAAGGTTTCGTTTTTACTAGGAATTGACATCTACCAGAGGCAGAAATGTGCTAACTGCAGTACCTTGCTCTTGAAGCTCAGCTGCCACAGCAAAATCCTGCTGCTGAATTTCAGGAATTGTGCATCAAAAGGAGTGTGACCAGCGAGTGAAAGGAGATGATCCTACCCCTCTACTCTGCTCTCAGGAGACCTCACTTGGAGTATTGTGTACAGTTCTGGTGTCCTCAACATAAAAAGGACATGGAACTGTTGGAACAAGTCCAGAGGAGGGCCACGAGGATGATCAGGGGCTGCGGCACCTCCCGTATGAAGACAGGCTGAAAAAGCTGGGGCTGTTCATCCTGGAGAAGAGAAGGCTGAGTGGAGACCTCACAGCAGCCTTTCGCTATCTGAAGGGAGCCTACAAGGATGCTGGAGGGGGACTCTTTATCAGAGATTGCATCAATAGGACAAGAGGTAATGGGTCAAAACTTAAACAAGGGAAGTACAAGTTAGATATAAGGAAGAAGTTCTTTACTGTGAGGGTGGTGAGGCACTGGAACAAGTTGCCCAAAAAAGTGGTTAGTGCTCCACCCTTCACAGTCTTCAGGACAAAGTTGGACAGTCTTGCATGACGTGTTCTAGTGTGTGGTGTCCCTGCCTATGTCAGGGGGATTGGAACTAGATGATCTTAAGCTCCTTTCTGACCTTAACTATTCTATGATTCTGTGATCTATCTGTGCCCAGTCATGTCACTTTGTTTTTCACCTTCTTTGGTACAAGATACTAATCTTCAATACTAGTTACAGCACAAAACCTCAGCCTCAGTACTATCTGATAGCTGTTTGAAGTTTCCATGTAAAACACATCATGAATGTTTTCCCTGTTTTCACTTTCTCTTTGCTTTCATTTCCCACCAGCAACTGTGCTTGATGTCAAACTGTTCTGTGCTAGACCAGAAGAATAAATCGAATCTTACTGTAAAATTACTTTACATAAAGTGTCTTCTAAGACCATTCTGTCAGTAACAACATTTCTGTGTTCAGTCCAGATAGTGTTAAACACAATGTTAGGATTAGCAACTGAATACTTTTAATTTTAAAATCTACAGCAGATTAATGCTACTTAAAGTAGAATCAAAACAAAAGACCCAAAGGATACTCAAAAATATTGAACAACCCCTGTTTTGAATTGTGGAAGCACTAGATTTAGCCTTTAATTAGAACTTTTCAACCCTAGCGGAAAACTGACTTTCATCTTTTTCTATTCCTTATGTGCAATGTAAGGGAAGCTACCTAAGGTTTTGAGCTCAGCCTTCTTACAGGACAAAGTAGTTTGCTCCAATTCTTTGTATTGCATAGAGTTAAAACTCTAAGAAACATACTTCCAATTAGAGCAGAAGCTCTGATAGTCATAGTGCTAAACTGGCCTTCCTTGACTCTACCTGCTATCTGAAACACAACTACCTTTTTTTTTTGTCTTTGCTTCATGTCATTTTCTTTTATCACATCGACATTATTTCTTGTCCTTCATTTTTTCTGTGTCTTTTAACTTAAGCTGTGTTTATATTAGCCACTCTTCTCTCAGTTTTATCCATCACTGATGGCTCTAGTTCTTTGTTTTGCACTCTTGTAGCATCTGTTCTTCACATTGGACTTACCACTCCATATTTTATAGTCCTTCTGCACATTTGCTATTGGCTTTCTTTCATTTTAGAATATCATGACACTATATTGACCTCTATGGCCACCACAGCCCACAGACGAAAACCCAATTCTTCCTTTTCAATACTTTCCCTGTCTAATTTCTAACACAAAAATAATACTGATGGTGTTTTTTTTTTTTTTTTTTATTTACTCGAGGGCAGAAATAAGATTTTAGGTGGGAAAGATTGTTAGTTCTCCTAATGTCCCATGAGTTTCAGGTGAAGAAAAGAATGGAAAATGGGTTATAGAAGGTGGAAAAAATGAAATACCTCAGAAGCAGTTCCAAGGGAGCTGACAACAAACCTTTCTGTAGATGTTGGCTAGCAGAAGTAATTGCAAGCCATTAGGGTTATAAATTTTTCCTTTACTTTTTCTTTTGAGGTTTCTTTCAGCTATTGTTTACATTCATCTTACCATTACAAACCTGCAGCACTTTGAGGTCAGCAGAAGCAATTGAGGAAACTTGTGTTTTTTTTCACACATCTCTTGATCTACTTTTGCTGTAGCTCACAGTAGGAAAGTACACAAAGTGTTCATTATTTTCTCAATTAGAATTAAACCTGAACCTGAGAGTGAGATTTCCCATATGCCCATATGGGAAAAAAATAAAATTAACTATATACCTTGCTCACATAAATAGCTAACTAAATGTTTTTAGGGAGGAACAACTAGAGGGTTTTTATGATGTAAAAAATTACAACAGCTTTGAAGTAAAACACAGGTGGTTTTATTTGTATGTACTCTGGAAAAAATGAAACCAATACTACTGTCACATTGTCTGAAATAGGCCGTGATTTGTACATGTTGGCTGATTTTGCCCAAAGCATCAATGTATCTGGCAATATGTAGAAGCAACTCTATTTATATCTGACCTCTCTCAGTAGTCACATACCTTGGTTTGCTTGCTTGCTTGCTTGCTTGATTTGTTGTTACACAATCATTTGGGCTTTACGGAAATCTGATATTTTCCTTTACATTTTAGCTGACATGCAGTATATGTTAAATTCTATTAGAAGCAAGATTACCTATGTATTTGGGCTGATTTTTTTTTCTTTTCCTTGTGTTTTTCAACAGCCTGTGATTTAAAGATGCCACTTGAGGCACCTACTTTTTAGAAGGATACACTATATAGGACTTTCTATATACACCTATCACCACATTAAGCTGTGCATGAAAAGGTTTACTGTATGTGCATTACATTTCCACAGTCTGTTAGTAAATTTAAGAATAATTATTATATATGTAGCTCTAAAAATGCACTCTAGGGATGATACTAAATTTTATTTTTTATGTCAGGCTAATCCAAAATGGAATCTGAATTCATTGGGAAATAAGGTTCCTTAAAGCCTTTAAAATCCATGCTGTGCCTGAATGTAGAGTCTTATCACTTTCATGCACATACATATAAAATCATAAGAAAAAGTAGGCACCCACCCTTCAGTAACAGAAGCCCCTATATGGCCATTGTATTGTTTTAATCTACCATGCTAACCATAATTTTGAGTATTTTTGTTTGCAATATATTTTATCTTCTGGGATCAGTTTTATACTCATATGAACTTTTGTTATTTTTTTAAGACGATATCAACCAGCTACTGTATTGATTTGAGTGCTGACATGTATTTTTGACACAATCAGGCCTCAGTCATGCAGATGCTGATCTCCAGAATGCAATGTTCTTAGGTATAATTACTATAGAAATGTGTAGTTTTACTAATAATTTTAATACAGTTGAACAGAATTGCTGGCAATACATGTTCCTTTTCTGAAATACTGAAGTTGTAAGTAAAATAAGTAGAGTCACCTGGAAACAAGATAGTATATAAGCAACAGTTTAAGTACTTTCATTATAAACTAAAGAATCAATAATCGCTTTTCCATGAGTTTATCTCAAATCACCTATAATTTCATATTTTGATCATCTAGTTAAGTTGAAAAGGTTATGGAAGTAGATCTTGGACACAATAGGTTATTTATGAGTAAGTGTAATGACTAAAATAAGAAGCTTTTTAAATTCTCCATAATACCACCTCATATGGTTGGTAATGTGATGAGTTATTTGTCTCTACCTCATTAACTGAAATGAGCAACATGTGACATTTTTGATCTGCTCTTTGTAATATCTGTTTAAAATCTGTTCATAAACTGAAATGCTAATTTCAAACAGTAACCAACAGAAGTAATTTGTGGAGGATACATAAGGAGGAGTTCAAATTACTGTGGTGAACCAATTAAAATTCCATGTTCAAAAGACTGATTATTTTAATTTAATTGAGCTTTGGCTGTTCTTGCAGGGTATAAAGGATCATGTGGTTGTGGAAATGCTATGATTCTGCTGTATATGAGGCTGAAAAAGATTGACTTACTGAACTGGGGAATTCAAGAGCCCAATATAATTTGGAGGATTATTTCTGGAGAAACCTTGATATACCAGTTGCAGGAACAGTACTGAAAAAGGACTTGTTTTTTTTCTTTTTTTTTTTTAATTTTTGTTTTTATTTGTATCTCCCCAGTCAAGAAATCCTACTAGATTCTGCAATTTACCTCACTGTGCTATAATTGACAGAACAGCATAGCTTTAATCAAAAATGACCCTTGACTAACAATGCACTTTGCTCAGGTTAAAAAAAAACAACAAAAAAAACCCCACCCAGTTAACAAAACAGCTTTATATTCACTTAGCTGCTAACTCATAGGCATTTTTAATGAACAGAGTTTGGATAAAATTTACAATTTGTTTAGTATTACAAAAAATACAGAATCTATAATTTAGAGGGTTCTAAAAATAAAACTTTAGTTGAAAAACTATTTTAAAAAATATAAGCATTTCATTGAGAACATATATTTTGGTGGGATGGAACAATTTTTTTGTCCATTTAGTTTTTCTCAGCTGTCCAGCTTGTACTTCACTCTTACTTCACCTGAAGTAATTTAGAACTTGAAGTGCTGTATTTATGTTCCAGATAGAAATATATCAGTTTCTTGTCTCTGTGACATTCTTTTATGACCCATATCATGTCATCCAGAATTCTATTAAATAAATGTATATTTTCCTGCCTTATTAATGATTAGACTATATAGCAAAGCAGGATTAGGGTATAGCTATAAAGGAAAATTAGTACTTTGTTTTAGACTCTAAAAAGAGCAATTTTAAGTGTTTGTTTAAATATTATCTAATTGGTTACATATCATCATTTTTATTAGATATATTATTGGTTAGATATTATAGAAAAAATAACATTTTTTTCTGTCATGAGCAGCATCATCAGCTACATCCACTGTCATATTCATCCATTCAAATTGTTCTTCAAGTGTTACCAGTTTCAGACAAAACTGAAAGGAATTAACCTTCCTTAAAATACCCTCCAGACATTTCACAGTAATATTTTTCCCCTTGCATGACATGCATAGGAAATAGTAGCCACTCTGGGGATTTTTCTGATACTTTAAGGGTCACCACCTGACAAAATCAACAACAACAAAAAAAGCTGTCTTTATATTATCTTGTGTGTTCCTCAAATATAAATATTTAGTCAAAGAACACTTAACACAAGACCAAAAGCGTATTAACATCACTACTTTACATTTTCTTGTTAGGGGACAATATTGATACTTCAGCTGCTGGTGTATCATGAGATACTCAGCTATGTGATCTATACTTCAAAATCCAACACAATTACTGTCTTTATGATAATATTATAGTAACAGTACAGCTCAAGAGACGTAGCTTCTCATTTATGCACATATAGAACATGAACACAGTTCTACAAAAAGCACTCAAAAAATGTTCAGGCTTTATGAATGTAAACTGTATAAAACAAGAAACAGTAGTCTAAACCAAATTCATTTGTGTGCAGACATCATTTGTTGAAATAGTCAATTTTTTCCATTTTCAGAATGCTTTCCTTTACAATGCTGTATGCAATCAAACCCTGAAGAATAACATTTGCAAGTGAAGTCATAGCTCCTACCACAGCCTGGGTACATAATATCACTTGCAGACATCAGAACAGTAAATTATATGATATTTATTTAAATTCTTATGAAGAAAAAATGTGAGTGGAGTTTTGCTTGTGATCTTTTTCGTGAAGAATGTCATCCCAGCACTCTTGTCATTTACTTGTGATGACATTCATGTTTCTCCAAAGCCCTGAATACATCTTCTGACTTGAATTTCTTTGTTGAACTGTCCAAGCCTGGCTAGGGAATCTGTAAAGCATCAGCAAAAATATTTCATATCAAGCAAACTATTAAGCAGAAGCAAAAAAAGGAAAGTGGAAATCAGAGACACAGATGCTATCTGTGTAGTTTCTAGCAGCTGCAACTGTGGTACCTGAACATATAATCTCAATGCAAAGCAAAATAAACAAAAAATACAGTCTCTGCTGAAGATTGTAAAAATATACTTTGGGGAAAAAAGTATCTATATGTAAGCACGGATTAAATCCAAATATTTGAGAGTAATTAGAGATGACTGCTTAACTGCATATTTAAATCAGCCTTAGCTAACCGACAAAACAGCTGGGGTGCCTTTGTGAGATAGAGCTGAGTGGATTATACTATGTAAAATAGCAAGCTTATTGCACTTGTTTTGTGTGACTAACATTCATCACTGTAAATTACTTTTTTTTTTTAATGAAGGGTTATAATATTTATAAATTGCTACAGACACCTGAAATTTAGCAGGCAGAAAAGACCTTCAGAGAATACATGCTTTCCTCGTAAGGTACTGTTGAATGTTTCTAGCAGTTCTGTGGTTTTGATTTTCTTTGGGGTTTTTCCGTTTTTTTTTTGTTTTTTTTTTTCCATTTTTTTAACAGTGAGGGATCTGTTAACCTGCTATATTAAATATCCATGAAGATTCAAGCCCAGGCAGAAAACTCTACTTGGAGCAGCCTTAGAGGAAGAGGAACTTTCATCCTGGAATAACCCATATACATGAAGACTTATGCATATGCAGGAGTGCACTCCACTACCTACACTTTCAGGATGCAAGATGTGCTGCTCTGGCTCCTAAACTGGTGAAGAAAAATGAGAGTGTGCCAGTATAGACTAATCCCATACTGTTTCTCAGACACAACACATTGCTCATTCTCTCCCTGAGCTAGCAAGTCCTTGTACTACAAGCTATAACTTTTACTCTGGTAGCTTGCTTATTAAAGATTCATGCTAATTCATATCCTACTAATGTATTAAAAACAAGGTAAAGATGGATTGCTTATTGTGTTTTTCTGTTTTTAAGTTCTGGTGAATTTGAACAGTGTCCAGTATTCCTCTTCTGAAAACAACTGCTCATATATTAAAAAATGCTAGATTTACAATGTGATTGACCTTAATTTATCCTCTCCCTATTGTGCGCATCTGTATGTACTGATATTAACAGAATTCTGTGTTCATCTTTTTTTTTCTGGCTTTGTTTTGCACAAGAAGAAATAACCTTCATGAGTTTTTTGTATGGGTGATATGATGGGATTAATCATTGCAGGATTAAGGTGGCGATCAGTAGGCTGTACATTGTGACATTAGGCCATAGGAATTTCAGGGGTGATAAAAGGGCTGTTGGAAATAGTATTATTGTTGGTAGAATAACTTTTAGCATTGTAAAAGTTTTAGGTTGCGTAAGTGGTCAGAGGCATGTGTTTGTGTAGAAGCTACTAGTATTGCTAGTCCTGCACTTGCTTTTCAGGCAGAGAATGCCAGTATAAAGATTTGCATAAGGGTTGCAGATGTTTGGTTTTTATTTGGCCGGATTGATAGGTCAATGTATATGGATAATATTATGTTTTCTAAGCACAGTAGGGAGGAGATCAGATGGGTTTGGTGGAAGGCCAGCCCTAAGCTGCTTCATGAGAAGTGATAAACCTGTTGTGACTGTTGTTTTTTTTTTTCTGTGTGGGGTGCTATTCATCTGGCCAGATCAAGAATATTTGGAATAAAAATATTATCTCACAACATTTCTCTCTGTTTTTTTTTTTAGTTCATTTATGTTGTTTGATTTGGTTTTCCAAACTAGAACATAGTTCACAAAGATGTTAAACAGATGGACTAACATCCTGCTAAAGATAGAAACTGAAAAATGCTACCAGTAGATCTGGACTTCATAAAAATACTTAATATTATTTACAATGGCTTTTAAATATGGTCAAGAAGCAGAAGCATAGCACTGAAAATACACGATAAGGGACATGTACTGAGGATGCGAATCTGATAAACAACTTCAAAATTAGAGTAAATATAACTAGAGCAAAGAGAAATACTCATTAACTCAAACTTTGGTGGTTTAGAATTTTGTTTCTCTTGCTTTTGTATCTGAGGTGTATCACAGAGGTTGAATTGACAGCCAATTGTAAAATACATCCAGGAACTCAATTTGAACAGGTATGTAGATTGTGTTGTCAGGCAATAATCTATAACCATGGCTTGCTGTGGGGAAAAAGAGAGCAAAACAGGGAAAATATAAGTACCCACAAGTACTCATCTCAACATTTCAATTTTTCTTGCAAGTCTTTTATGCATATAATATACGATCAATTGGAGCTTTAGACATTTTATTGAATCCTGTACCTTTTAATGCAAACAATGCCATCATCACCAATATTCCATTTGGAATAGAATTTTATAGCCCTCCAGTAAGCGTCAAGAATATCACAGATTTTGTTCCCCATATTTATAACCTTTAATTCAAAGTTGTTGTTGCTGCATTCAAAATACTGTTTAAAGGCAAAAAGAGGCATATTTTACATAGTTAAAGCAAACAATGTGCTGTTAGTATAATCTTAATAGTCTAACACTTGTTACAGAAAAAAAAAAACAATTCAGGTAGTGCACTTACATACAAAAAAGTTGCAATAATAACAACAATATAGTTAAAGTTGTAACTTACTTCTTAGTTTCTAGCACTTTCCTGGGTGTTACGCTCCCCCGTTGTCTGTTTCTCTAGGTCCTGACATCAGTGGTTTCACACTGGTATTAGTGGTGGAGTTTGTTACTGCGACTGGCCAATATCTGGAGTCCTTCTTTGAGAAGATTATGATGTTCATGTTAATGATTTCTTCTTGTCTTCCTACCTCTTTCTTCTGTCTTCTTTTACTCTCCTTTCTTCTGCTTAGAGTCACTTTTGAATACTTGCTGTCCTGGGTTTAGCAGTAGCAGTCAATTTTTTTCCTTCTTGGTAGCTGGTGCAGCGTTGTGTTTTGACTTTCAGCCTGGGAACAGAGCTGATAACACCGATGTTTTTAGTTGCTGCTTGGTAATGTTTACTCTGACCAAGGACTTTGTGAGTCTCATGCTCTGCCAGGGAGGAGGAGAAGCCAGGAGGAAGCAGAGACAGGACACCTGACCCAGGCTAGCCAAAGAGGTATTCCATACCACAACAGGTCATGCCCGGGGGGGTAACTGGGAGTTACCTGGAAGGACATGGGGTCTTCTGGGTAGGGCTCGTTTCGGCAGGTGATACTGTATTCTCTTCCCTTGTTATTTCCCTTATCATTATTATTACTGGAAGCAGCAGTAGTAGTTCTGTGTTATACCTTATTTACTGGAGTGTTCTTATCTCAGCCCATGGGAGTTACATTCTTTTAATTCTCCTCCCCATCCCTCCGGGAGCAGGGAAGGAAAGAAAGTGGGAGTAAGGGGGGGGAGTGACTGAACGAGCTCTCTGGCTGGGTTTAAACCATGACACTTGCTGACATGCTTTTATACCTTTCTTTCTCTTTTGCTTTACGGTTTCATGTTACTTCCAAATATACGTTTTATAGTGGATCTTTGTTCTCTTTTTTATCCCTAAAGCTAGGTGTGCCCATCCCTGGATCTGCATTTCTTTAACTGACCACTGGAGAGTTGTTGGTAGTTGTAGGATATCCAGTGCCAAACCTGTGCCCCATTTCTTCTCATGTCATTAGACTCCTCTACACCTCACCTTGTACTTCCATTTCCCAAGGCTTCCCTTACTGTACTAAGCATGTATTTCTGTATACTACATAATTATGTTAGAGCTGTAAATATCTCATTCTAGATAGAATGCCTGCTTGTTACTGCAATCTAAGGCTTCAAATGTAGCATACAAAGATAAACGAAAGCAAAGCAAATTAGACATAGACTTTTGGTGAACTGGAGAAACTGCTGTCTCAACTAAACCTAATAAAACAAAGCTGGAGGCAGATCAGGCTAATTTCAGACAAAGCAGGCCTAACAGTCCTCTGTACTGAGGCCTTACAAGCTCAATCTACAGCTTATGACCTGCTATTAGCAGTGACAGTACTGTATTATTGGGCCTTATGATTAAATAGTGAAGGACCAAGCTGGTACCCTATGTAGCAAGTATATAAAGTCACTGAAGTTACTATGTCAAGTCAGTGCAACAGCTTTGATTCAGACCCTTGATTTCCACTCTGATGTGTAATATTATGGGGTATAATGCTGTCAGGAGAGGAAAGCAATTAAAAGTTTGCCTAATAAATAAAATAACAGTAATTGCTACTGGTATGGAACTTACAACATTGTGTATAGAGCAAAAGCTACATCAGTGGGGAGAAGTAACAACTTACTTGCAGAAGATGGATGTCTTGATAGAAGGACAGAAATACTGAATATAGAAAGTAACACATTATGCGCTAATTCGTGCTTGCCTAATAAAATTAAGTTGAAAACACCATTAAGTACAGTTTGTTTAGGATATTTACTGTTAGATTCTTTTTAACTGACAATTAAAAAGAGCAACAAACCAAACAAAAAACCCAACAGTATAGTTAAAGTTCTAACCAGAATAAATGGTTTGATGGTGATGATTTTATTGAGAAATTAATTTGCAAGCCAAATTAAAAGAGGGTGCTCCTGAAGCCAATACAGAAAATAATAATTTATTTTTTTTAAAGATAAAAATAGAATAAAAGGAAGAATAAACCTGCCATGGAATAACTCTACTACATGTTCTCCATAGAATATCTGTCATTTATTGTGAAAATATTTGGGAGCTATTTCTATAATTTTTGCTTTTAAAGAATTGACTACTATTTATATGCTTTTTTAAGCTCTGTTGAATAATTATACTCGTAAATTATTGCATAAGTAAATTACCAGGAAGATTTCATCAATAACATGACTCAACCATCTGTAGATCAAATAGAGAAGTTTTTGCTCTTTTGAGGTAGAGCTGAGAAAGGATATTCAGCTAACTAATTGAATTAAAGCAAGCAGCACCTTGTGAGGGTGAAAAAAGTGTGGCGTTGACTGGAAATGAAATACAATTGAATGTTTAGGGGGAAAACCATTACCACTTGATTTTAAAAGCCTGGAGTGCATTATGATGGCATTACATTAATCTGTAATACTGACAATAATATGCTCACAAAATAGGAAGCTGGTTAGAGCTTCAGACCATATGACTGTATATATAAGCACAGGCAACTAACTTTATAGACAGAAAGGCTTCCTCAGTCAGTAACATCAAGTTATTCCTCTTCTCTCTCTCATGTGACTACTGACCCTTTTTGCTCCCCTCCACAAACAATACACATCCCTTCCATTTCTAAATGGATAGATTAAATAAATTCCTTGTGTTTTTGTTTAGGTTTTTTTTCTCTCCACACACAGGTCATACTTCTTCAGTTTTCACTCCATCTAATTCATCTGAACTGTTTTTATGACACCCCAACACCTATCTCTGGCTAGATGTTCTAGTCTGTATTTCACCATATGATCAGAAACCTTTCTATTGATTTATTTCATCAGCAATTAACATCTTCTTCTAGACATCCATGATTTTAAAAGAGTATTTGAAAGCCTTACATCTCTCAATTCTCCTTATTTTTGAATAATCACAAAGAATCTGCATTGGTTGTTTCATCCATGTTTTCCTAAATACTTGGTATACCCATGCTCTTTTCTTCTGGCCTCATTCTTTGGATGTCCTTAACTTTTTTTTTCACTTGCACATTGTCATGAGCTCTCAGACCCCAACACTACTGGGGATCATGACTTACCCACTTTTGTATCTTACAATTTTTCACTTGTCTCGCATTCTTCTCTCAGATCACTGCCTTGCTGATCTTTTGTTTTCCCATAACCCTGCTGCTGGTGAACCCTTTAATTTGATCTTCGATGATAGCTCAACAGCACAGTATCAAATGAGACAAATGAGAGGACTGCACACTTCTCCTTTGCTTAGACTCTTGATCTAGCTGAGCTTCATTTCTTGTTGCATTAAAAAATAAAAAAGGGCAGTAACATATACTGTGCTTCTTGTGTTTATTTTTGAAAACAAATTCTAGTGCTTGAAAATTCATTTATGCACTTACTGAATACCTGGCCTGTCAATTTATTTTTTTTTTTTTAGAGAAGAGAAAGGTAAATTGGTTCTAATGTGATTTTAAGTGGAAAGGTATTATTGCTTCATTAATACTGTGTTCTTCACCTACTTATGTATTTCTTTTTCTTTCCAAGATTTATATTAAAGGAGTCTGTAACTACAGATGTTGGCACATGACCTCATGGCAGGTGATGCCATTTGCCATAGAATAGCAGGAGCCATCTAACTCTTTTTTGTTTGACGGATTCAACACTGCTACCAGGGCTGCACTCCACAAGATACTGAGAGGCTGCTGCAAAATGATCAATGACAGCAAGTACAGGAATATCAGCCTCTGAATGTGTGCGTGTCTGTGTATATCCATGTTTACCTGTCATATTAGTGTTCATAGCTCTAAAAAGATACTTGCTGCCTTCCAAGATCTGTTTTTAAGTAACACGGATTTTCAGGGAGCCTAAGCACTTGCATCGATTTTATTTACTTGTCAGTTTTCTGTCAAACCTCTGGGTTATTAAGTGTAATCTATATTGCTTTGTACATTAAGTGAGGTAAATAACATGTTAAGCTCCATATATAAGTTCTGCTCAAATCTGCATAAATAGCACATACATTTCTTCTCTGTGCTACTGTTTGAAAACAAAGTGCTTTCATTACTCTGTCAGAGAAATATGTAATTTCTTTCATTTTCTGGCTTGTCTCCCCCCCCCGTATATCTATTTATGGCTTAAACTGAAAGAAAATGTATTTCCAAATGAAAATTTGAAAATACCTTCTGATTAAAAAAATGAGGAATATAAGTAATTACTTGATAACAAATGCATGCAACTTCCATACAATGATACTGCCTGTTCTCGACTAAGGGATTTTATAAAAAATGTATGCCTATAAAAAAGTTCAGCTCAAGAAAGCTGCAGAAGTGATGAATAATCTGTTCCTTTAACTTGAAATCTGTATGAGCTGAACCTCTCACTTTTTTTTTTGGAATTCTGGCAGGAAACAGAACCTCACTTGTATTCATCTTTAATGTCCTTTAAACCTTGGCACGCGTTGCCGTAGTTAAATCGACCAAACCAAGTTGAGAGCTGAAGCTCACTGTACTCAATTAAATGATCAAACAGAAGCAGGACACAAGGTCAAGTAATGAACAAAAATATGCTTCAGTGAGACTTCAGCCTAAGTTTAACTTAACTTAAATTTACTTCCCTTTATCACTTCTTCCTTTGTACGAAGCTTAACAAATAGCTGTCCAGTTTACTTTCACTGTTTTCCTTACTGCCCATGGCAGGGGGATTGGAACTAGATGATCTTTAAGGGTCCCTTCCTACCAAACCATTCTATGATTCTATGATAAGATAAATTACTTAAATACTACATCTTCATTAATAGTAATAAATCAGAGTGCCAGGAATTATTTCTGGGCACTGGAGTCTATCATCTGTTCTGACAATTTAATAAGGCCATCCCCAGCCAAGACTTGACTCAAGACAACTCACACTTACAAGGCACAGTGTAGGAAGTAAAAGAGGCCATTTGCATAAGGGTTAGAGCATTTAGAGGTATGAACACAGTACATGTCTTACTAGTTTAGCTCAGTGTCAAGCAGTTCCAGGTGTGTCTAATTTATTGGATGTAGTCAGAGACAGCAGAGCTGGGTGTGGAACCTGTCTCTCCTTTTTGCCTCCCACATAAGCACCTTAATAGCTACGTTGAAGACCTGAGTAATCCCATGCTCGACTAAATTCTAATGAATATTCAACTTCTCATTTCATACACACAAAGATAAATTTAATACAGCATTGTAAGACAGATTTAACTGCTAGAGGGATGTCTAGCCAGTTGAGAATGTAGGATTGGAAGAGGTAAGGCTAAGGAACTCCATGCACAAGTAGATCACTTTGGCAGACAAAGGATGATTTCTTCCTCAAGCCATCCTTCGTAAATAATCTAAGCACCTGACTGCAAAACAAGGAAAAGAATGATAGTTCAGCTCTGGGTTCCCCAACATAAGAACGACATGGACCTGCTCGAGCAAGTCTAGGGGAGGGCCATGAAGATGACCAAGGAGCTGGAGTGCATCACCTATGAAGACAGGCTGAGAGTTGGGATTGTTCAGCCTGGAGAAGGGAAGGCTCTAGAAAGACCTTATAGCAACCTTCCAGAACCTAAAGGGAACTTACAAGAAATCTGGTGAGAGACTTTTTACAAGGGTGTGTAGTGATGGGACAAAGGGGAATGGCTTTAAACTGAATGAGGGTAGATTTAGATTACATATTAGGAAGAAATTCAAGAAATTCTTTATTATGAGGGTGATAAGGCACTGGGACAGGTTACCATGAGAAGGTGTTACTGCCCCATCCCTGAAAGTATTTAAGGCCCAAGGGGTAATGGCTTTAAACTGGAAGAGGTTAGATTTACATTAGATAGTAGCAGGAAATTTTTTACTCTGAGGGTTGGAAGAGGTTGCCCAGAGAAGATGTAGATGCCCCATCCATGGAAATGTTCAAGGCCAGGTTTGATAGGGCTTTAAGCAGCCTCATCTAGCGGAAGGTATTCCTGCCCATGGCAGGGGACGTGGAACTAGATGATCTTTAGGGTGACCCACTCTATGATTCTATGATAATACTACTATCATGGCCAGTTCCTTCACTTCTTTTAGATGACAGGGGTTAAAGACAGTGAATTGTACTGGATAAAATACTATGCTGATGGAGAAGGAAGGGTGTGAGGAAGGAAGAATAAATCTGTAAGAGGACGTGCAAACACGCATGACAAAAAGAAGTGGTGAGACCTTTAGGGAAGCTAATGAAGGAGCTCATTTCCATCTCAAAATTACAATGCAGCATAAACAATCCTATACATATATGGTGAGCACTTACCAGACAGGAGCTGACAGTGGTTTGGGAACTATACACAGATACCTGGAGAAGTAAGCGCTTCAAGAGGGAGGTCAGGCCAAGTGCCCTCAGCTCTCAAAATAAAATTTATAGTGAGAGTGCTGGGGAGATAGAGGATGTAAAGATCTCAAAAGGGAGGTTTGGTGATGAAGGAAGATAATGTGAAGCTTAATTGTATTGTGAACCCCTGCATTACATATTAAAAGTTATGCAAAAAGAGTATCAGTAGACCCATCCAGGCTGCTCAGTTTGGGACCACATAGCCCTGTCAATTGCATTTTACTTGAGCTGTAGAAGCAGTCATATCAAGGCTCATTTTCTGCATCAGATGATTCAGGCTTTCTGTAAAGCCTCTATACTTTATTATCAGCCCAGCACTGGAGTCCAAACAGACAAAAAGAAATATATGCCTCAGTATTTGTATGCTGAATTATAGCTACATAAAACAGATGCTAATCAATGTTACCATTTAGAATTACCTCTTATGCTTCAAAAAATATTTTACAATCAATTTGCTATATATAACTTGCATTTTAAAGTATGATATATTCTGAAATATATGAAACGAAAATATCTCAGTAACTTCAGTCAAAGTTAATTAAGGGCAAAAAAGATCAAAATCTACTCAATGAAAGTAGCAAGAGATGTGAAAGTTTTAATAACAGATACATGGTCACACAGATCTTTGAGAGTTTGTTTCAGTCTGTATAAGAAAAGTGTCACCAAATCAATAACTCAAACTGAAAAAAAAAAAAATTCTAATTCTATGCCTATTTTGAGTGTTATATCATCAGAAGGCAGAGAGAGAGAACTGTGTGTGCTTATCTGTAGAATGAAAAAAATTCAGAACTCTGAGGTTATTCATTTCTGCTCTTTAGTTACCATCTAGCTGTGGAGCAAACAGAGAAGCTCCTGTAACTTCCCTGTCACACATCTCTCACCATAAGAAATTGTATCCATAAAGCTTGTAACCAGAGTTTAAGCCTTATTTAATGGATTTAGTTTCATGGAAAAATACTCTGAATAAATAAGAATAGATAACAACGCAGAGGCTGCCCCACATAGACTTTTGAGAAAACCCTTCACCAAGGGAGGAGAAAACACTTGACATCATCATTGCACCATCTTGTCTTGAGATTCCTATCTCAATAAGAAAGGACCTCCTTGAAGGAGCTGATTGGAAGATGCGGTTCATTTTTTCACTTGACCCATGTCAGCATCTTCTAGGCTAAGTCTATATGCATGCATGTTATTTGTTTCCTTTCTTTCCTATAGGTGTTGCAAATTTAATTTTTTTTCAAAATTATTATCATAAGTGTCACATGGCGGGGGGGGGGGGGGGATGAGGAATTTTTTCTCAACCCCTAGTGTTTCATTTGTCTATCAGCACCCCAGGAAAGCCAAGACCCTTGCGCCTAACCAGTCTGTGAGCATCCTGTTATAGGGACCCTTCCCTGACCAGTGCTGCTGGATTGGAGGGTAATTCGACTGACTTGCTTAGGGAAATGTGTCAACAGCATAAGGGGCACTTCTCAGTGGGCCTTCCCACTTTATACTAATATGTTACCTGCTGCCGGCAACTGCACCCATGAAGGACCAACAGTTTACAGAATAACACTCTTTATTAATATAAAATTGTGACAAATTAAGGTTCAGAGATTGCCAGTGATAGAGACTGTCAGCAAAAGCAAGCTTGAAGTGATACACAACTAGACCATAATAAATAACTAATAACAGCTAACATCAGTTACTTAGTGTGCATAAGATAAAGTTCTTATCCAATAGGTGTCCCTGTAGGGGAGAAGTTCAGCTCATCAACTGATCCCAGAAGTTATGATGGAGCCTTCCCTGCTTTCCCTTTCCTAATTTCCCATATTTATACGATTTGATTCAGGTTAGTAACTCCCTGTAACCTTCCCACCATGTACAGAGTGGTCAGTAAATTTACATAAGGTTACACCATTTTCTCTGAAAGGAAACCCTAGTCATGTTTTGCTGATGCGTGAAGCCGTATATTGATGATGTCCATGTGCTTCCAGGATATACCAGGCTTCAAGAATAGTCTTTCCTGATTAAGCCCTGTTTCTTAAACTACTTACACAGGGCAAAGCCTCCTCACCCACTACCAGTTTTTTCTTCATCAGTGCTGTTCACCCTGACCTTGTAGGCAGCCCTTTTATCTGTCCAGGCTTTTCCATAGTAACACAGGTTTCAAGTTTTTAACTATATGCTTAAGGAGATTGAGTGACTCTAGTCATACATGCTTTGTTACTCATGGGTGTAAAATTCTCTCACTTTGCATTTGAAAATACAAATATAGTTTCCTTGTTTGGCACTTACTGTGCGGTTTATCAGTACATGGTGCCTTCAAGTTCCCACTTCTGTAGGGATTACAACAGAGCCTGGCAGCAGGGCCTTTGCTCTGCTCCACCCTCTGCTCAATTTCTCTTAGCATATGCCAAGATTGCAGGGTTGCCTGCAGAGCTATCACCAGATAGATTCTGTGCATGCCAACCTCATCCCATCCTGGAAGTAGCAGTTGCATTTTATTCAAAGGTTTCCTTAGTGTTATAATGTGACTTTGGGGTATTGAGGGGAGGTGGTCTCTAATTTTCCCCATTTTTCCACACCAAGCTACTGTTGTTTTCATACAAATACATTATTTCATGATTTCTGTTAAAGTAAGTTATTCCAGACAAGGCAATAAATCAAAGTTAGAGCTTAAAACTTTGAACCATCACAGCTTACTGTCTGTTGTTGCTTTCCTTTCTCCCTTTAATTATTGAAAGTATTTCAGCCCTCTTCCTTTCTCTGGCACTTACAACCTAGTTTTTATGCCATTTCATAACTTACTATGAGTACTTACTACAGATTGCTTTCCATAATCTTTCATCTTATGTTGCAGAGAGGACTTCTGAGACTTCAGGGTTTTTTTATTTGTTTACAATAATGAGAAGAGATTTTCTATGATTTGAAGCCAATAAAGATCTGAAATTCCTTTGCAGTTTATTGCAGAGCATGCATAAGAGTACAGAGTACATCATAATGTCAACTTAGGACACACAAAGCTATTAATGTGTTTGAATAAAGTCATATTTTGTGTACTCATCACTTCTGTTCCAAAATATGAAAAAAATACACTAGAATACCAATCGAAGGTAGCTTGAAGAGAGATTAAAAAACTTTTTAAAAAATTAGCTTTGGGCACTACTGTCTAGAAAGTTTCAGAGAACTGTGGTAGAAGGTAGGAATTTTCATCAGAGACTCTCATATGGAAAATTCAATGGCAAGTTTTTACCCTTTGCAGAAGATGATGTAGGAGAGCAGCTGTTGCTAAGTGTATGTGTGCACTAGATACTTGTTCTGAGCAGTCTTTAGAGGCACTCAGTACTCCGGTAAAGCTGTCCCATGTTTCTGGAGGATCCATATCATGATGACAGGCAGATAAACCAGAGAAATTTAATATAAGAGCTGTGCTGCACTAGGTGGTAAGTTTGGAAGACAGCTGTAATAGTCCTCTTTCTCCTGCTTTTGTCTGAGTCTCAGAGTCAACTGAATTCATTATTGAACTGTGACTAACCAACATCCTAAAACTGTCGCAGATGGCTTACCTTTTTTCCAAAATGTAGATATGAAAGTTAAGTTAGAGCAGTGCACAGAGCCTAGAAAGAAAGAACATCTCAGTTCACCAAGCACTGAACAAAATAGATATATCCTCAGCCTCCTAGTCCGTGGGAAAAATCGTATTGCTCTATTTCTGGTTTAAGGATGTGGTACATCTGGGGAAGCAGAGTGTTATTGCAGTTGCTGGTGTCATCCGTTACCTTTCAACATATCTAGATAGGATATTTCCAGATGGGGTAATCTGGGTATAGAATGACTGGCAAATGCCTCTATATCAACCATGTCTTTTAGAACTTAACATTTTACTTTAAAAATGTAGTGGGTTTTTTGAGGGGGTTGGTGGTTTTATTTTCCATCCATATTCTGCTACCAGTTCAGGCCTTGTATTCTACCTCTGAAGATTACATAAAATCAGACAACTCAGAGATTATTAATTCCTTTCTGTCTGGAGATATCCATGTTTATACTTGCTTACAGACTTATACTTTATAAATTGTATCCTATATAGCTACAGTAACATTTTCAGTCAAACAATACTTACTAAAACCTGGAAAGGAAAAAGAGCTGAAGAGTCTGTGAAGTCAATCTCATTACCTTGGAAGAAAATTGCAAATTTCTCTTAAGCAGGATTTAGTAACATTAAAAATCTTACTTTTGAAGTATATATAGTATTAATTTTTAAACTCTGGTGACATTAAAAATATACTATTACAAATGGAAGACATTTCTATGAAGCTCTAATGCACTGCAGTTTATAACCATGTCATATACAGAAATATATTAAAAATTTTAAACTATATTTTTCATTAATTTTGTTCATGTTTTAGACACAGTAGTTAATCTTGAAATGAGCTTCAATTCAGTTAGTATTATGTAGTATACTACAGAATTTTAAATATACTGGTGGAAAGAAATGGGTTGGATGTGTCTTTGGAAAGCAGCCTCAAAGAGGTAAGTGTACAGAACTGCAGTTACAGTAATTTCTGTTACTGTGTGTGACTATTTGAAAATAAGAATAGCTGTAGCAAGTTTTTCTTGAAAGGAAAAAATACAGGGAATACTATCCTTTCTGCAGAAATAGTGAAATAACTGTATAGGAGTATATATGTAATAAATAAAATAATGGAAATTTTTTTTGTTGTTGATGTTGGACTAAATGGAAGACTGAATTGCTTCAAGTAATTTGAGGAGTGGAGGGGAAATCACACAGAAGGGAAAATTATCCTTCCAAGTATCTTCCTGGATACTCATAGCAAATGCTGCTATTTTGTTATTAGTGTCCTCTGAAAGATGTGCTGGCTACTTACTTCAATATAACTGATTGTTTTTTTTCTAATCAGAATGCCATTTTCCTGTCATAACATTCGGACTCACCGAGTGGGTACTTCAGTTTTTCCTTCTCTTGTTCTGTGACAATTAACTGATAAGTCTCCCATCAGTGATGTCTGCTAATTTCCTTAGATCATTGGTAATACCCCTTCTGAAGACTGTGGCTGTTCATTCTACTTTATCAGTGCAGCAGTTCAGACATAGTGCATTTAATGTACTCAGTTTCTTTAGTTTCTTACAGGTAGCAGTTCAAACACAAATCTGAATTAAAGTGCATGATAATTTATCATGATAATTTATGACTGTATCCACTCTTTTTTCCATGCCTACAAATGAAAGGAGTCCGTTTGTAAAAAGAGACTGTTACATGTTTTAAAACATTTACGTGTCCTCTATTAAAACCTGAGGTTTAGAAAAATACAGCTAAAATTTTTATCATGACTTCTGGTTGTGTTTCTTGTTTAAATACAGGTATTTACACATAGGAAAGGCTCTGACTATATTTTGGCAAATGAGAAGGGAATAATGAAATCTATATAGAAAGTTCACTTCAAATTTTTCTTCTAGTCTGTTAATCTGGGTTGTTGTAAATTTGGGTAACATTCCTTACTGTTGTGTACACTGGATAAGACAGTCATTATTACTATATCCTCATATTTGATGTTAAAGATTCTTCTTATGGCATGGCAAACTAGGCAAGGACCAGGAACTGAATTGTACTAGAAAGGCACCAGAAGAAAGAGAGGCATGTTTTGATGGAGCAGTTAATTGTGATTGAGTGTCTGGGTTATACGGTACTTCACTTAAGCAACAGTTGCCTTGGATACAAAGTGACAAGTCTCATTAGACAGGCTTTAAGCAGGTAGGATGAAATACAGAGCCTTTCCCTTGGCTGTAACGTAGCACGTACTTCAGTCAGAGGTGTTCTACTGTAAGATACAACAAATGAGTTCATTTCTTGTTGTGGAATAGATCACCACTGCTTATAGTTGAAGCCAAGATCTTATTAGGATTTGAAAAAAAAATTAGATATTTATATGGTTAAGAGCATCCAAATGTCTTTCAGATAAAATTAGAAAGAGCTATAATCCCTTATGCTTTAAAGGAATACCATGCTTTAATTGATGGGGAACTAAAAACACCTTCCTTTAAGATCAGATGACTCCATTACTTATGACTATTCTAATTCTGTGTTTCTCTGAGGGTGGGATCCTCAGAGAGGATCTCAGAGAGAAGATACCAGACTGGATATATTTATGATTAGATGTGCACATACTGGCAATTTAAAAGTGTATAATAAATAGCATGTCACACACACATACAAAAAATATACATGAATAAATCAAATCATAGCAATGGAGTAACAGTATGATGGTGTATGATGCAAACAAACAGTTGAAAAATTAGATACCTTCAAGATATCTTGATAAGTAATATCTGTTTATTTCTAAAGTTTCTTTGCCATTTCCATCAATTTAGGAGTTTAGTGGTTTTTATTCACTTCACACTCACACTATTAAGGAGAATGAGACACAGTTATGAACACTGAATGTTCTCCTGGAACCAGTTAATAGAGGAACTTATACCAAGCACTTTAAAACAATGATAAAATTACATAAATTTGTATTAATATTTGTTTAGCATTTTCTAATTTCATTCATGATAAGTTCAGAAATAAAGATAACTTCATGTTCTTACTTGTTGTACTGGTATAGGGTTGCAATAATTTCTAGAATTACCCATTATTTATAAATGCCTTCTATGTAATGATGTAACATAATTTAAGTGCATAAGTTGTTTATTTATATTACTAATCTTTGACCTCATTATGCATTAATATCATAGTGAGACTATAATTGGCCATGGGAAACATTTTTCTAATATTTTTAGTGTTAACTTTGTGCATTCAGATGTGAGAAGGGGAATCTACAGGACTGGGGCTAGGAGGTGAAATTGACAATACAGTGTTCTAATTAAATTTGCAAACAATGCCAAGCTAGGAGAAACAGCAAGTATATTGAAGGACAAGAAGGGAATTCAAAATCATTTTGATAAATTAAAGCAGTGGACTGAAAAACCTAAGATGAAATTCAGAGTGGAAAAGTACAAAATACTACATGTTAGTAGGATTAATCAGCTGCATAAATATAAAAGAAAGATCAGCTAGTTAGGTAGAAGCCAGGAGGTTAAGTGGATCCAAGCTAAACAACAGTCATGTTATTGTGAAAAAGTCAAACTGGAAAGTGTAAAGTAGAAATATAGGCTTTTAGATGCAATTAGATTTTAGAAAAGTTAGGAGCTGCTTTCACAGAGTCCAGTGAACAGCAGCTAGAAAGAAGTGAAAGAAGTATACAAAATGCGTTTTGTTTACCCAGAAGACTGGAAAAGATAGACAAAGTGAATATTTGAGGGATCAAGGGGATGAGTATAGTTTTAAAATCTGCAAGAATATTTTCTCTGTATGCATGGCAGTTAGCAGATGTGCAGAGGGATTATTTAGGTTAGACATCTGGAAAATCTTTTTAGCAGTAAGAACAGGCTACATAAACATCTGTCAGAATTCACTAGTTTGCAGTTGTTCATGCCCTGCAACAGAAGGATGACCAAGACAACCTTTTGAGACTCCTCTCAGAACTCTGAATATTGCTCCCCAAGTTTTTCTATTCATTTGTGATTTTTTGCAGTCTTAGTGCATTTTTTTTTTTTATGCTCCTGTTTTTCAGTTTGACTACAAGAGAAGAAAATCTTTCTGTTATACAGACTAGTCCATTGAGTACAGAGAAAACAGACCAACCTTAACTCTGATCCTCCTGGAAGAATCCAGCTGTTGATGAATATGTCTGGCAACTGAAAGAATTAAACAATTATATTCCCTCACAAGTATGGCTGGTGATACTGCACAGCTCAACTCTATGACATGGTAACAAATATTTCAGCTAGTATAGAGCCATCTTGCAAATATATCAATTATGTAAGATGGATTCAGAACAACAGAATGCCTTGTCTATTATGTTCCACCCAGTTCAAGAGACCTAAACTGTTTGGGAACATGTGCTAACATTTTAAAATTAGTCAAAATTAAGTACTTACACTCTGTTTTATAGATATTTCCTTTACAATCATTTGCATATACTAATATACTAAAAATAGCCGAATTCTCAGAATTATGCAGTATTTAATATAGTTAATGCTATGCAGATGGCAATAAAGGAATAAAAATTCATTCATTCTGTTTGAGGAAATACACAAGTCAGTTTATACTTCAGTGAATATTTCACTAGCTGCCACATAGCTCAAATGTCTCTATTGTTAAATTCAGATGCAAAACTGCAAATCATTAAAATTCAAGGAATCATTTCTTTGGACAGTGAGGAAATATCAGCTACGTTATGCCATCACTGATCCTCACAGAATTAATTTTAGTGTCATTCACACACCATTCAACTTCAGTTATGCCTAGAAGTCCAGCCCTAACTGAACAACAGGCAGTGGATAGGAGTTTTTGGTCACCAAATCTCCAATTATTTACTGTAAGGAAACTGAGGAATTAAAATTCTGTAGCTGGTATGGACATGGGTCAAGTACATCTAGAGGCTGGGTGGAGAATACATGCAGAGCAGCACTAAGGAGAAGGACTTGATGGTCTTGATTGATGAGAAGCATAACATGAGCTGGCAAAGAATAAATCAACCATATGTTGGGCTGCATCAAAAGGAGAGTGGCCAAGCAGGTTGAGAAGAGGTGATTCTTGCCCTCTGCTCCATTCTGATAAGACCCCCACTGGAGTTACTGTGTCCAGGTTTGGGGCCCCCAACACAAGAAGGAGAGGGACCTGCTGGAGCGAGTCCAGAGAAGGGCCACAAAGATGGTCAGGGAGATGGAGCACCTCTCCTATGAAAACAGGCTGAGAGAGTTGGGATTGTTCAGCCTGGAGAAGGGAAGGCTTTGGGAGGACCTTCCAGCAGTATTCCAGTACCCAAAAGGGTCCTACAAGACATCTGGAGAGGGACTTATGACAAGAGCATATACTGGTAGAACAAGGGGTAACGGCTTTAAAGTTTAAACTGAGAGAGGGTAGATTTAGATTAGATATTAGGAAGAAATCTTTACTGTGAGGGTGGTGAGGCACTGGGACAGGTTGCCCTGAGAAGTGGTGGATGCTCCATCCCTGGCAGTGTTCAAGGCCAGGTTGGATGGGGCTTTGAGCAACCTAGTCTAGTGGAAGGTATCCCTGCCCATGGCATGGAACTAACTGATCTTTAAGGGTCCCTTCCAATCCAAAGCATCCTACGATTCTATGATGATTCTATGGATTAATCTTGGTTTTCTGTATTGCATTCAAAAAATTCCCTGAATTCACATAGTCTCAGTATTAAAAACTTTAATACAGAACAAAAGAGAGGGAATAGTCTGCAGAAGAATAAAAGAAATAGTTAAAAGGAGGTGTTGAAGTAAGTAGATGTCAGAAGATAAGACTTGAAACAAAAAATGAGGAGACAAAAAAGCAAGAGTATACAGTCTATTAAAAGCTTGCAAGCAGAAGACAAATAAAGGTCACAAACCAAATAAAATTATTCACAAAGACCTTAGTGGCAATGTGATGAGGCTTTACAATTACATAAAGGAGAAAAAAAGTAGAGACAATGTCTTATACTGACATGGGGCCTGAGACAATGATATAGTGTGTCTGGCTGGACAGCATTAAAGTTTTGTGCTAAAGACAAAATGATGCGAGGTTTAGCAGATTCCAGGCTACAAAAAACATTCAGTGGAAAACAAACAAACAAAAACACTCACAACTCAGTCCATTCATCCTAATTAAAATAGAAGTCAGAAAAAACAGAAATTAATTTAACCCAGTATCATTCACAGAATAAACCTAAGTACTACAGTAATGGAGGTTTTTGAACTGCAAGGATCAGTTACAAGATGCCTGGCATACAGCAAAGGAAAAAAAAAAAAGTGTGTTATTTCTGACTAAATATATGTCCTCCTCCAAATATATGCTGCCTCCCTTAAAAGGTACAGTTCTATTGAGGAAGTTCTATGAACTGTGAGAACCATGATGAGATTTGTCTGTGTGTTGTAAGAATCTTAGATCTCACAAAAGGCTTACTCTTCTCTTCATCAAAGTACTGCAGTAAGCCAAATCTACAGACATAGTTCTAAATTTAGTGATATTTATAGACATCTAATAATGTTGCAAAAATGTAAAAGAAACTAGCCATATATATAGCAGGAGCTGTACTTGTAACCTGCTGTAGCTGCATTTTAAAAAGTACATTTCAAGATACTGTATATCTTTAGAAGCAAAGACATATTTGTAAAGCTCAAACATGATCCAAAATGTGGGAGAGGTGATAAACAGATCACGTTTTGCACTGTTATTCTTTCTAGGAACCCCCTGAATGAATGGCCCCTCTGAACTGAAATAAGAGACATCCTCCCTTATCCCATAGTGTCTGTGCTTTCTTGGCATTTTCTTTAGTGAGTGTGTGCACGCATGTTATCACTCTCTAGGTGGGGAAAGCAAAGGAGGATCTGTTCAGTTAAACTCTTAAGAAAGCAGGTTAAGTGTCTTATTGATAGAAAGCATCAATGCTTGTCTTCATGTCACCACAATGTATCACACCCATTTATTACTAACTGATGCAAACTGGCAGGCAAAATTAACACGTCAACTTTTGTTGACGTCTTCACTAATAGGCATCCTAGGGTATTTTTTTACTATTATATGTCTTCCTAACAGGCTGACACTGTCACAAGTGAAAGGGGTAGTCTTCTAGAGGAAGTAATCCTGGGCACAGAACATACTACAGTGCTCAGAAAAGCCCACAGGCTAATCAACTGTGAAAAGATACTGTATTGTAAATGATAAACAAAAGCTCCAAGTCATTTAACTCCTGAAAAGCATGACATGTATTTTTAGAGTACAGGAGAAGTGGGATGAATGCCCAGAGCAAACCATCTAAGCATACAGGAAAAAACAGGTTATGTGAAAGCTGAGGGATTTGGGGGCTTTATTTACTCACTCATCTAGGCCCTGGGAAAATAGTAAAACTCATGAGGATACATGCTGAGTCAAGTTCAGAAACAAAGTACTATTCAATTTGTGTAAGTTGTCTTACACAAATTAAGTTCTGTTAAGTGACCATACAGGACTCTCTGTAAATCTGTACACACCTTATATACTGCAGTAATAGAGACAAATTCAAGAGAAATTTTTTAACTAAGGACAGTAACAATTTGCAATGGACAGTTGTTTCATTCATTTACATATTCTAATTTGGTGTTATGTTCCTGTGATTATCTCCCTCAAAAGCAGAGAATGTTGGTCTTACTCTGAAGAAGCAAGGAGCTTATCCAAGGGGAGATTTTGGAGGATATAGGGTGTGGCAAGCAAGAATGACACTGCTCTTCACTTTTAACAAAAAATATTCTATTTCTTTATTTTATCACACTGGTAATCATAGAATCATAGAATCATATAATAGTTAGGGTTGGAAAAGACCTTAAGATCATGCAGTTCCAACCCCAATGCCATGAGCAGGGACACCTCATGCTAAACCATGTCACCTGAGGCTCTGTCCAACCTGGCCTTGAACACTGCCAGGGATGGAGCAACCCATTCCAGTGCCTTACCACCCTCACAATAAAGAACTTCCTCCTTATATCTAACCTAAACTTGCCCTGTATAAACCCATTACCCCTTGTCCTGTTGCTACAGTCCCTGATCAAGAGTCCCTCTCTGGCATCATTATGGACCCCTTGAAATACTGGAAGGCTGCTATGAGGTCTCCATGCAGCCTCCTCTTCTCCAGGATGAACAGCCTCAACTTTCTCAGCCTGTCTTCATACGGGAGGTGCTCCAGTCCCCTGAGCATCCTCATAGACCTCCTCTGGACTTGTTCCAACAGTTCCATGTCCTTTTTATGTTGAGGATGCCAGAACTGCACACAATACTCCAAGTGAGGTCTCCTGAGAGCTGAGTAGAGGGGCAGGATCACCTCTTTCAACCTGCTGCTGATGCTCTTTTTGATGCAGCCCAGGATACGGTTGGCTTTCTGGCCTTGAGTGCACACTACTGGCTCATGTTCATTTTCTCATCGACCAACACTGCCAAGTCCTTCTCTTCAGGGCTGCTCTGAATCTCTCCTCTGCTCAACCTGCAGCTGTTCCTGGGATTGCTCCAACCCAGGTTTAGGACCTTGCACTTGGCTTGGTTGAACTTCACGAGGTTGGCATCAGCCCACCTCTCAAGTGTGTCAAGATCCCTCTGAACGGCATCACTTCCATCCAGCATATCAACCAAACCACACAGCTTGGTGTCATCGGCAAACTTGCTGAGGGTGCACTCAATCCTGTTGTCCATGTCGCTGACAAAGATGTTAAACAAGACTGGTACCAACACTGACCACTGAAGGACACCACTCATCACCCATCTCCAGCTGGACATTGAGCCATTGACCAAAACACTCTGTGTGTAGCCATCCAGCCAAATCTTTATCCACTGGGTGGTTCATCCATCAAATTTATGTCTCTCCAGTTTAGAGGCAAGGATGTTGTGTGGGACAGTGTTGAATGCTTTGCGCAAGTCCAGCAAGTAATGATATATAATAATAAATATATATATATTTATTTTCTTATACTTTCTTTCTTTTTTTGAAAGGAATATTGTGATTAGTCACAGTGGTACTGAACTTTGTGAAAAACACAAATGGTACTGAAGTGTCCATTTATAGGCTAGCAAAAACTGGGTAAGATTTGGCTACTTGTCAAACACTTGATGTGTAACTTGTCTACATGAGATGTTTGAGAGTGAGCAATGAATACTAATGAAGCATGTGGGAGAAAGAAGGAGTGGAAAACCAGAGTAACCCAAAACGTTTACTCTGCCACAATTAGCAAATGGCTGGGAAACCACCTGAAGCAGAAACATGTGGGACTATTTTCTAGACAGAAACTGAAAGACAGAAAAAAGAAAATTTATTATTTTATATAACAGATTATTGTTGTTTTTTCAAACAGAGCAGGAATGAGCAGTGAGTGTAAAGTGATGAAATAAATTCATGCATTAATCTGGATCAAATATGGAAATTGAGAGGAATGCAATTTTTTAGGTTAATAACAAAGGTGTTTGAGGATAGACAAACGTATCAGATTAGTTGCCGTACATAATGTTTATGAAAATGTTGCTTATTGATCAGTAATTTTAGCTCTTATAAGATATAGAATTTATCCAACAATGTCTATTTTTTAGCATGATTAGACTATGCATTTCTAGCCAGTATAGTACAAGATTGCAGTTATGTTGTCTTCCTCAAAGTCTAAATAATGAGATATGTACCCCTATCTATTACAACAGCAACAACAAAAAAGAAAACTATATATTTAATCATCACATATAAACTTACTGACTAGCAAAGGTTGCAGACAATATCCCACAATTAGTGCAAGTATTCATGATGTTACAACTCCATTAAGCAATCTTTTCTTCATAAAAAGAAAATATTTTTTGTATAAGTAAAAGATGATGAGAACGAAAAAGAGGTGCACAGTCTTCTTAGAAAAAAATTACTTTTGACCATTTACCTTGTTACAGAAATTTACTAATATGCAGTTAATTAATTTATTGCTAGCAACTTAAAGATTTGTCCTCCAATCAACCTTATAAATTGTTATTTATCTTTCAGAACCTTCTACATGTACCTGTTAACAAAGTTAGAAAGAAATTCAATAAGATTTTAATAGACCTGACTCTTAAATACACTTCTCAAACTTTGTAAAATAATCCTATCTCTATAAAGCCAGATTTTCTCAGCATCCCAGCCTCTGTGCTCCCCAGCTACCCATTTATTGTTTATATCCTCTTCCCTTTCTTCCCAAGCATACAATACAGTAGAGAATTATGCTGGATTAAGATGAAGATATGCATTTTATGTTCTATAAATTATTTACACATCCTATTAAAACTGAAGCATTTACACTCCTGCAGCATAGTGTGCTAGGCAGAGAAGACTTAAATGTTTTGTGAAACATGCTTCTCAACATATGGAAAAGCAGGAGTTACTATATTAAATATATTTATGCAGCTATAATCAGGAAAACAACTGGGCTATGAGAAAGGTTTAGAACAAAATAAGGAACAAGACTCAGTGAAGTGACTTACATTTTGAGCCACATTGTGACAGTTAAAGTCAGAAATCTACAGAATAATATAGACCAGACCACATATCAAACATAATGTGCAATTTTTTATGGATGTCAACTTTGAATATAAAGACTGATCACACAGTGAAACAGAGCTAAGCGAGTAGGTGTAAACTGTAATTGTTATCAAAACAGGAACTCAAGGCATGTCAAATATTTATATAGTATTCTTTGAACTCTTCCACCTAACTTTAGATGAATATGGAGCCTAAACTCCAGGAATTACTTAAGATAAAATGGAGATCACATAATTTAACGTCTTAATTCAAATGCCTTATAATGCATACTCTTAACTGAAACCCTTGAAGTAGTTTACCTTTTCCACTCATGACCACTGACCAAGTACATCTTGTGTCAGCAGCGCAGTCATCACATATGTCATTGATGTGGAGACTTCCAACACACATAATAAAATCTTTTCACTTAAATAATAGAACCATCCATCATTATAAAATCACTGATGAAACTGCAGTGCTCAGCATTACCGACCAGTTTCATTTGTGTCCATCACTCTGACAAAATCATAATTAGAATGCTAAAACAGATTTTCATGAGTGCTTTGATATGTCACTAACTTAAAATGTAGGGAATGCTGATCCAGACTATATTCTATCTAAAATCAAGTATATACTGTACAAATGTTGTTAGGATGAAAAGAAAGACATATGAAGTTATCAACCAGCTTCACCCCGACCTTCCAATTGGTTGGTAGTAACCATCCAATTTTTTTCAGCAGATCAAAATTAAAATGGGGAAGTATAGTTTTCATCATATTTCAAATATTTCACATATCCTTTAAAAATATAACTGTCAAATGAGTTTTAAAGATTACAGTCTGCCTGATGTCTTAATTCTTTCATAAATTAAATTTAAATGAAATAGTCAAAATGCAAGTCACCAAATAATGTGTCTGAAGGGAATAAGAAAATTAGTAATATTTTTAAAGGAATCTTAAAACATTTATCACTCATCATGCATAAATGAATATTTCATATCAAAAAGATACTTATTTTTTACCAATGAAATATACTAGAAGTCAGATTCCAAGCTCCAAAGCTATGGATGTGTGAAAAGGTGAATTTGAACGAGGCTTTTCTGCTGTATAGATGGATAGTACATTTCAGTGGCATATATATAATGAAAATTTAGTGGCACGAATTAAACTTGATTTTCCTATTCACAAATAGTAATCTCATGTAAATTACACAAGTGCTCCCAAGAATGTCAATTTTATTATAAACAGCCATGTAACATCAGATATTTTAATAAGAGAAATTTTTCCCTGGATGTAAGAAAATCGTCATAAAATTATGATTAAAAAAAAAAAATCTCTGACTTGCATCTATAAAGTCATACTCTCTGAAACTGGATTATACTGCCAGAGGTTATACTGGCTTCATGAAAACACAAGACGTTAGTACCATTAATTCAACCTGTACTATTCAGCAAGGTAATGACAGGGAAAAAGAAAATACAGTCTTACAAACACAATGGATCTGAAACACAAGAATTACAGGCTTTCAAGTGCACTATAACAATGCTGTGTGCATTCTGCTGGGGATCTGGAACGTAGTGTTTTCCATTTTACAAACACTTGTTTGTAGCTTAAACACTTGTAGTGTATCTTAAACCTGTTGCTACAAAAGCAAAGAGTGCTTACCACAGTCACAGAACTCTTTATTGCCAAATTAGAGGAGAGTATGGCAGTTTTGGAAAAGTGGAAAGGATGCATCTGATCAATGTATTTTTCAAGACTATTCATTGGAGCAGCTGCTTAAATGTTTCTGAGAAGCAGCAGTAAATTTGATGAATAAGGGCTAAATGTGATAAATTGTGGTTTACAAGCATATAAGGGCAATTTATCACATTGCTTATCTCAAAGTGAAAATGCTTTGATTACCTGAATGAAAACATAGGATAGGGACTGATAATTTCTAGTATTAAGTATACAAATGTAGACAAAATTATCTAAATTGAATATTAATGTAAGGTCCATAAAACAATGCTGCTTTCTTGAAGTACTGCTACAAATCCCTGCTTTATTTCTTGATTTTATGTCTTTCATAAATATGGTCTAGAACATTTGTGTCCTTATAGGAAATGTCAGCAACAAATGCTTAAAATACTGCTCTATAGGGGATTGTCTCTATGGCCTTGAATAACAGTTAGAGAAAAAAAACTGAATTTAAAAGCAGAAGTGTGAAATGCTACAATTAAATTCCAGAGATTAACATGGCTCTGTAAAGCAAACTTTCTGTGTTAAGCTACCAGAATCAGATTTAGTTAACTATCTAGTAATGGGCTCAGATGTTATCATTCTCTGGGGTGTCTGTTTGTTAGACCTATCTGTTTCCCATATTTAAGAAAATAATTAACAGGACAATGGCTATTGCTTTTTCATTATACCTCTGCAGAAGACTTTTAGTTCATTTCAATGTGTTTAGAACAGCTGCATATTTCTTCACAATCTTTTTATTTAACCTCTTCTGTATGACAAATACAGTATCCCTGTTCTAGAAAGTGCAGTTTTAATTCTTACGTTCATACCAAGGGACTAAATTACTGTCAGTGGCTGTTTAGAGGGGATAGAAAAGAATGTAGATGTTTCATCTTGCTTGTCAACATATTTGCCAAAAAACGATCATCATAAAAATTGACCTTTCTTCTGTCTCACCATGAAAGCCATGCAATGGGTGGAAAAAATTTCCTTCTTGCTCCAAGAATTATTCCAGAGGTCAAAGTTTAGACACAATATCTGTAAATCATATAGAAGATTAGCTGAATTAGCAATACATATTAAGTCCATAGATAATACTAAGGCTCTTAGCTGCCAGTATTGCCAATTAACTTCCTTCAGCACTAAAAATCCATGCAGAAAAATTAGAATACCTGCCTCACTTCCTTGCTTTTCAGTCGTGGTATCCCTTCTTTCTTAAATGTCACTCTGAATGTATTTTAGTCTGTACCAGAAATACTCAAAGTGAAATTTTGCAGTCCTTGGATTGAGACTAATTATGCTTTTGCTTGTATAGGGGTTTCATGATTTTTGGTCAGACTTTGAATGAAAATATAACTTCAGTGATTTTTTTTTTTTCATTTAGCCATCAGATATATAAAATGTCATGTATTCATTGTGTAATTGCTGATAGTTGACATTTAGTTTTCCCATTGAAATACATGTGAGGAATAAAACATCAGTTACAAAGAGAATATTGACATTTTGTTCCTGCCTTGTATTACAATGATGCAAATTCCATATTTGTGTACACAGGAACACCAGTAAAAATGGCATTGAGACAGAAGGGATGAGAAAAGGTGAAGGAAATATAATTTGAAAGAAAGCAGAAAAAAAGCTTTGAAAGGGAAGAGAAAGGAACAGATAATTGTAGGTCTACAGTGTTTAGATCTGTATCGCAATTTTTTATTTGTCCTTATAGTATGCTATTATTGCTATTAATTTATGGTTTAGAGCAGTTTTTTAGTATAAGGTATTTTCCATTTCAAGCTTAATTACTATATGGAATAGATAATGTTAACATATAATTTGACCATTCTATTGCGTTAATATTAAAAAGCAAACAACCTTTACCAGAAAGTTATGTGAAATAGGAATTTACTAGAAAGGCTATGTTTTTGTGGTGCATTGACCCTAGCCAACAATTGGGCACTCAATCAGCTACTTGCTTTTATGATTCTGTGGAAAAACAAACAAACAAAAACAACAAAAAAAACAAGTGATACAAAGGCAATCATTCACCATGTCCAAAAAGCAGACTGATGAGTAGCAACCCTGTAAGCAACAGTAATTTGGGAAGACTGCCACCCAGATTTAATTGCTGAACGTTATGTCATATGACATGGAATATTCCTTTGATCAATTCAGGTCAGCTGTCCCAGCTGTGTCTCAGTCCCTTACCCATTGGTAGCCTACTTACTGTGGAGGTAGAGTGGGAAATACTGAAGGCCTTGAAGCTGAATGAGTCCTGTTCAGCAGTAAAACACTCATGTGCTATCAACATTGGTTTAGTAAAAAAATCCAAAACACAGTTCCATACAGGCTGGTATGAGGAAAGGTAATTTCATCCCAGCTGTATTCAGCACAGTTCTTCATTCTGTCATGTTTTAACCCTGACCAGCAAATAAGCACCACAGAGCTGCTCACTCACTTCTCCTCGATAGGATGTGGGGGGAGACAAAAACCTTGTGTGTTGAGATAAAAAAAAAGTTTAATAATTAAAAAATAGAAATAAAAATATATAACTCAAGGGAAATCAAGTGATGCAAATGAAAACAATCAGCAGTTGCTTACCACCAACTGCCGCATGCCCAGCCAGTCCCTGAGCAGCCACACCTCTCCAACCTTCCCCCCCCCAACCCCCCTCCCCCCCCCCCCATTTTATTGCTAAGCACAACATCACATGTCATGGAATATCCCTTTGGTCAGTTGGGGTCACTTGTCTCAGCTGTGTCCCATCCCAACCTTTTGTGCACCACCAGCCTTCTTGCTTCTGGGGTGGTATGAGAAGCAGAAAAGGCCTTGACTCTGTGAAAGCACCAGTCAGCAGTACTGAAAACATCCCTGTGTTAACACTGTTTTCAGCACAAATTCAAAACACACAAGCATAAGGAAATGTACAAACATAAGGAAACATAAGGAAATATAACTCTATTCCAGCACATGCACTCAGGCTTTAGGTCTACTCTATGATCATCACATCAGTCAAATACATACTTGGACTATGCCACGTGTCATATGTCAGTGAATAAATTGCTTTTCTTTAAAGCCTGAATTAAATCCATCAGCTTTACATGTTACCTGAATGTCAATGGAGTTCTGAAGTTCCTGTCTAAACTAGATTCTGTCTACCTTCTTTGACTAGAAGATGCAGAATATATTATGAATTAAACTGACATTGGCTACTAAAAACCTCTTGTATTTCGCACAAGTAATTTCTAACACCCAGAAAGATGTTTGAAGCTAGTAAGACAACCTTGGGATCAAAAGAAATGACAGCATGCTCACATTAGGCAGGTACTGCATTGTCAGATCATGACACAAACTTCGGTATTGCTAAAGAAAACCACTACTCCCACCATCTTCACTCATGTGAAGCTTTTGGAACTATGGAAATAAGTGAGCAGCAGTCATTGAAGAAAATACATCAACATCAGAAAGAGAAAAAAAAAAAGGATTGCTTAACTGATGTGGTCAATCTTGATTTCAAAAGAAATAGTAACCTCTAAGTATGATTCTATGAGTTTGTGTCCATCAACTCTTAAAACGGCTAGACAATTTATCAAATCTAAATGATTTTGTCTTTATAGGACAATGGGCATTCTAATATCCTTTGACTTTTTTGACATTTACTATGTTATCTCTGTGATCTGTGATACCCGTTTCACCAGCCAGTCAGTAAATGCAATTTGGCTGCTCTTTCCAATGAGAATGGATAAAAAAAACTCGGGTTTGTACTGTCATCACTTTCATTCTTAGTTTACTCCTTAAAGTTGCTAGGGTTAAGGGACACCTAATATGGTATTTCGGATTCTAATTATGCCTCAAAGCCTGCTGGTCAGGCTATGTAATTTCTGAATGCTTTTGTAAGCATTTTTCAAACCCACTTCAACTAATAGTTTATATGTTAAAAAAACACAAAACACCATGTATCTGAGGAGTGTTTTGATTTTTCTGTTTCCTGGTTTAAAAACAAACAAACCAGCAACAATAACAAAAAAAAAAAAGCCAAAAACCAAAAAAGACCCTGTTCACATTTTTTTTTATTATAAGATTATTTGATATAATGAAGGAAAAACTATTCGATTGTGTGTCAGTATAACCTATCCAAGCATATGCTGTCATCAAATGGAACCAATAAATTTCTTTCTTAAAAATTTAATTGCAACACTAAACTCTATTTTCTATTTTATTTTCCACTGCCTTATGGGAGCTGTAGTTTCTTTCTTATAAAGAACCATGCAAATCTGCTAGCCAGGAACTGAATGCAAATTTCACAGCCAGGAACCTTACCAGTGTTGTTTTCCAGGAAAGGGATGATTAGCTATTGTTGTAAACAATAGGACCATAACTGTGTGATTTTTTTCTCCCCATAGTAATGAGTAGAAATCCAGGATGCAAATGCAAAACACAAAGACAAATGAAAGCAAGTGAAAAGCAATAGGGATATCACAAAGAAAGCAAATATTGCACAGAGATTTGGGGCTTGGGTTTTATATTTTCTTTGTCTTAAAACAGAAAGGTGTAAGTATCTTCTTTCAAAGGAATTATTTAAAAGTTTTGCTCTTGTACAGCTGTAATTCTTTTAACTGGCACTTGAATAACTATGTATTGTTAAAGGCTTTTTGCACAAAGGATGCCTTCTATTACTGTATGCCACATTCTCATGTTTTCCTCTTATTTTCTCTTATCCTTTTAAAGAGAAACACTTGTTTTCCCTAAAACATAACACTTCCAAAAACAGGCCGCACCTGGTGTAACAAACTTCATTTCCCATAGCTGCCCAGCAATAAGTCTTGACTTTTGCTGATCTTCAGCTCTTTAAAAGCTATCAAAATTCCATTTTCTTATCTCTAATGTGATACGTAAAATTCATATTTTTTTATGAGAATATACCTTTACCCCTCCTGTCTGAGTTTCAGGATAGTTCTTATTTTTGCTCTAGTTTATAAGAAAAGATGTTTTTCTAAATTTATATAATTATAAAATGGTTAGGATTGGAAAAGACCTTAAGATCATTTAGTTCCAATACCCCTGCCATGGGCAGGGACACCTCCCACTGGACCAGATTGCTCAAGATCCTGTCCAACCTGGACTTGAACACCACTGGGGATGGAGCAGTTACCACTTCTTTGAGCACCCTGTTCCAGTGCCTCTCCACCCTCACAGTAAAGAACTTCTTCCTTATATCCAACCTAAATCTCCCCTGTTGAAGTTTAAAATCATTACCCCATGTCCTATTGCTACAGTTCCTGATGAAGTGTCCCTCTCTGACAGGCCCCCTTCAGATATTGGAAGACTGTTATATCTTTGTTGGACAACTTCTGCAATGTGATATATAAATATCTGCATTTTGTAATTGTTTCTTCAATGTAATATTAGAAACAATGACTCTTGACAAATAAAACTGTTTGGATTATGTAAAGAGCAAAATTTTACCAAGTAGACGCAAGAAGCAGAAAGCACTCTTACCTCTCTGAAAATATGGTTTCAGAGAGAAAATATTTCTGATATAATTTTAGTGATCTGTTTTATCCTGCGAGTACTGTGAACTGGCAATTTCCTTGGAATTAATTCCATGTGAGGATATTCTCTGCATTAACTGACAACAGATAAAATGAAATGAACTACATTTATGAATTAATATTCAGGTCAATATGGCAAAGAACCTATGTAGAAAAGGCTTAGAAATATATTAGTGTGTACGTATATAAACATATGTGTGTGTGTATGAATGTAGTTGTATACATATAAATATTCATTACTCGGCTTTCCCAAACAGAGCAGCTATAGAAATACTTGATGTGCTTCAGCTAAAATGAAGTGTTGGAAAGAACTGTTTCAGAAAGGAATAAGAATGTACAGTGCAGAAGATGATGAGTCCTCCTTTTTCCTGATACTTGCAGAAGTGTAGTTTTGCTTTAAGATGCTTCTAAGTCCTGTATTCAGCTTCCTATCCCCTTTTGGACAACAGTAGAAACTGAATATCCTCTATACTATCAGTGGCAGGGAACAGGGTTTCTTGCACAGTTTTCCTTTAAAAATATAATGCCCATAAAGAATATATCATCATCTGGAATGAAACAATCATCAGATTCTCCAATTTGCCTGATGTGAAGCACCATTCAAGAGTAAGTAAATCCACCCCAGTCTCTGCCAGTAAATGAGAATACTGTGCAGCCTCTGAGTCTTGAAGTCTGCACTTATTGGCTGCCTTCTTTAACTGCTGAATGCTTTGAACAGTTAAGAGGAAGCAAGCAAGGCAGACAAGGGGCAGGCATAAAGGGGGCTTTATAAGCTATTTTTAAGACCTTCAATTCAGATGCTCCACTGTGCCCCAAATGCTGCAGCTAAAAGCTATTTCCACTTTCTGCAGACAGCCCTAAGAGCCCATCAAATCAAAGTGTTGTTTGGCAACTCCTTTCTGAAGTTCCTAATTATAGAGACCTTTGTGCTACCAGGCTGCAGTAAGACTGTCCCTTGATCTTCCCCTATTAAAAACAAAAAAACAAAATAAAAAAAAAAAAAAACACCCTGCAAGACAGTAGATGCGTGTGGTGATGTATCAGATAGCATTCTAACTGGGTTTTGGAGAGCAAGATTGAGCATACTCTCAACATTTTTTGTGATTGGTGTGCTTCAGGCAGTGACTTTTTGTCTCAACTTTATATTGCATTTGATCATGTGACTTCAAAACTGCTACTCAGGGAGATTATCCAGTCTAGTAAAAAACCCCAAACCTGTACAAAGCAGGACCAACATTTTCTACTTGATTCAGTCTCTGAATCATAGTAAGTGTTAAGAAATAATAAGAGATTGCTTTATTGTAATTGTGAATGTATCTTTGCACCCTTCCAATAAAATCATGAAAGTGTTCTGACTGTTGTATTAAAACTCTCAAACAGAATGGCTACACACAGGTTTTCTCCTACAACTCTTAGCAGTTTTGTCTGTACATAATATATACTGCGTAATATAGTCTGCTTAATTTATAGGTGATTTTAATTGCATAACATTTAAAATATCCTTCTTGAAAATAATTTTATTTATACTTAAAAAAATGCAAATTATTTTCAAATAAATTTGAATTTATTAATATTTAATTAAAAAAATTAAATACCAAATTTTGTTAGCTACAACTAAGCTTCTGCAAAACTGCATAGAATGTGTTACATGCTTCCCTAAAAAAATAACTTGCTAGCACAAAGTAAAATATCTTTTATTAATTCATATTAATATTCTACCCTGTGTGTGATTTGTACACTAACTATACACACATACACAGACACATTTATATACACACACACTATATATAAAAATATAACCGTTTTCCTGTGGGAGATAAATATCTCAAACCAGCCATTAGACTCCTGTGGAAGGAAATATTTGGAATCTCATTTATTTGTTTCTGATTGGTTTTCTGGAAGGGGAGCAGCCTTCAATAGCTTTTATACTTTTAGAAAACTTGTTCTTTGTTGGCAGGGTATGTTTCATAAACCCTAAAGCTTTCAAGTTGCTGGAAAAAAATTGATTTTGTGAAAATATGTGACTCACAGGTCTTCAGTATGGGTCCTGAACAACCTGTCCTTAAAGTACTTATTTCCATTTACACCCCTGACCTGCTTGTGTCTTTGGTGGTGCTGTAGTTTTTCATGTACTTCAAAACCCACAGGTCTGTTTCCATCCTTCTTAATTTAATATAAACTCCACATGCTTCTATCACTTTCATTTTTATACTTCTTCGATTTCATGACACCATTGGTTCCATATTTCACAGTGTAGGGAGCAGAATGAAATTATACTGCTCTCAGACTTCAGCAATAACTGGTTTATGTGATTCAGGACCTCTGCACAAAGAAGAGGTCACTCTCAATATTTCTGTAAATGGCTCTTTCTGGAGGAGTATATACTGTAACTCTGATAAAGTGTGATTTGTTTGCTGTGTACAAAGTGGGGCAAAAGCCCTACACACTTCAGCTACATAATCCAACACCCAATTATTTTGGTCTGACATAATTCTACACAGGTTGGAAAGATTTAACCAAGTTCCTAGATTTTTCTTTGCCATCAGCCTTCTTGTATCTTACTATTGCAGTCTCTGCCAGCAGGATTTCAGCTTTTAAAAAGCCTCCTCCTTTTATACCTCAGAGCAGAAGCTGGCCTTATGTCTATATATGTTACAGTAAGTGACTGTTGCTATACAGAATCTGAACTATCAGATTAAATTTAGTAACCTGTTTTTGTATACCTAAGGAAATTGATATTTGTACTGAATATTTTAAATACTTTTTCAATGTGTACTTTCTCAGTTCAGGTAATACCTCAAGAGTCTTTACTGTAATTGTTTCACTACAGAGCTGTGATTTCTATTGTTTCAATGCCTGCAATTCTCATATAGATATTTCTGTCCTCACTCCAGCCATTGAACCATTGCAATTCTGACAAATTATTTATTCCTCTCAGTAGACTGTCTTATATGATGATTCTTCCACTACAATGGCAAACTAAACAGAGAACACAATACACTGTAAGAAAAATATTGTAACAAATATTGGAAGGAAGCTATCTGAAGGAGTGGTCATTATAATCTTTTCTGGATGATGGAATGTATAACTAGAGGGTCAGACCCAGTGAGTGTAGAGGTAGAGGTTCAGAGTTTTTTCAGACAATATTAGTTTTATCACATTATTGACAACACATGTTTAAAAGAATCACTATGTATTTCTCTGGCTGCAAGGCTGAAACAATGGTAAAAAAGTGCTGTTTTCTTGATACTTTATTGGGATCATATCCTCTAGCATAAAGACAGAGCAGAAGAATTACAGCTCACTTGGCCCTTTGAAAATCTCTGTCATGTAGCTTATACTTTGCGCTTAGGCAACTGAATTTCTTTCTGGGTATTGTTAAGATTGTGCAAGAGAGAGTATCACATGTGGCTACTGGACAGCTAGAATATTCAATAGCCATTGATACTCTGTCGAATTGTGAAGGCACGGTCATACAATCTTTATTAGAAAGGAAAACCAAGCCTTTGAGTAGTTTCTGTAACTAAGAAATATAAAACGTGGTGTGAAATATAGTTGATTTCAGTGTCTTGAAACCAGAGGAGTGCTTCATAAAACAGATTAGATAATGCAAATTTAACATAAATTCTGAACTTCTTTCTGCTGGTTTTGTGACCAGTATTCTGTATGTAGACACGTTAAAGGGAGGAGGAAACAATGAGTGAAAGAAATTATTTGAGAGATAAAAATCTGAGATGGTGAGAACATTTTTTAAAAGGTTTTTAGATTTTTTTTCTTATTTTACTTTTCAGGTTTTTAGGGGTTTATGCAAAATGTCAAAACTGTTACTTATTGAAGACAGCAAACAAAAGGATTACCTTTGGAATGTAAAAATACATCAAGCTAGAAAGTACTCTGAATATAAAGGATGCAACCAACTAAACCGGTTACACTTGGTAACGAATCAGGTCCTCAATACAGTGCATTGTCTTTATGAGCTTTATAGTTTTAAAGCAATCAATTAATTCTAGGATTTCTATAATGACTTGAAAACCCATCTGTAGCAAAATGTGTTACTCTTATGGTTATATTTAAACAGTTCTGGGACTTTGTATGCTGTTTTGCAGAATGAGTGTGTAGATCCTAAAACCCTTTCTGGCTTACTTTCAGAAAGAATTCCATTATCATCAATCATTACCATATTTTTCTTATATAAATAAGATACACTTTAATTTTAAATGAATACATTAGTTCTTTTCAGAGTCTTTCGTGCAATATTACTGTAAAATTTATTCTTACACAGCAAAACCTTTTCCATTTCAGTGTGATTTAACTCACCCTAAGACAGGCAATCTTGTTGCCTTCGCAAGGCGTGGCGACCTGGTTCAGGAACGGCACGGCGACCAACCCCAGGCCGCTCGGGCCATCAGCTCACAGACACCAGTGTGGTGGACGGCAAATGGCATTTATTAGTTCGCAACACAGCGTTATATACTCTGGGTTTACAGTGTCACTTCCGTCTGCTTACATCACAAGCTACATACTATTGGCTATTAAACAGGGGGCCCTATCTTTCCGTACAGAGCGATATCTTCCAGCCACCAGGCCCTAACTACCTACATTTCCCCCCTCCCTATGCTTAATAAAACTAGCTGGGTATAACAACAGTATATGGTTTATGCTTTCACACAACATTGAAAACAGTTTCTGCAAACGCAATATATGCTTGAAATAGGGATGCAGAGCGCATCGGACAAGGCACGTGAAACAAGTGATAGCAGAGAACGACAGGGTATAACTGGGGGTAGACCAGAAATTCTGAACAAGAGCATTCATAAAGCAACTGTTGGCGTTATATTAACATGATGTTAACCTTTCCCAAACGTCTTTTGACAAATGACATCAGCTTATTCAATATACAGGGTCCAAAAATCAATGCTATCAGGATTGTTATAACCGGCCCTATCAGGGTAGGTATTAAGGGGGTAAGCCACGGTGAATTGGTGAACCAGGATGTGAACCAATTCTGTTCCGCCTCCCGTTTCCTTTTTCGTTTTTCTAGTCTCTCCTGTAGTTTGGCCATAGTATCTCTCACTATGCCGGTGTGATCGGCATACAGACAACATTCTTCCTTCAGAGCTGCGCATACTCCCCCTTTATGTTTTATATATGGTTTGGGTGACCCTACTTGAGCAGGGGATCTGGGCTAGATTATATCCCCAACATATGCCAACTAGAGGCTGCCTGGGCCTGCCCCTTTTTTCTGCTGTATGGCTCTCTGATAACAGGCTGTATAGCTCTCTGATCCTTCACATCAAGGTCTGGCATGGCATGTGTCCCCACCGCTCCACGCCTGCTGGGTTGCAGCCAACAGCGGAGCTAAAGGTTCTTCTTGGTGGCAAACACAGAAGCCAACCCAGTCTTGCCCTTGATTGTGGTAGCAGGCATTTGGTCAGCCTCAGTCCTTGCACCTTGTTGTCAATGCACAGTTTCACCTGCTTCATCCAGTAACAAGTCGCTACTACAGCAAGGCACACACAAATTTACATTAGCAGAGTAACTATTACAGGGTGCAGCAGCATGTTGAAGATGCTGATGGCAGTGAGGGACTAGCCAAAGAAATTTCTTACCAGTGGAATTCTCCCCCCCTCTTAAATTTGTTCCATCACCTGCTTTATAACACTACCATTGTATTAAAATCTTTCTAGCTTTTGCTTTAGCATTTTCTGGCAGCTACTGCAAATTTCCATACTCTAACATCTCTTTTACAAGTGACAAATCTATACAATACAAGGTGCAGTTTCTTATTAACAACTAGCTAGTAAATACAGGTGGTTTTATACACAAAATCACAACCTCTAATAATAGCTACTTTACAAGCACACATATTCAGGATGTTACTTTTCAGTTGCCCCCAAGTGATGTTTTGCAGTTATTTGTTCTTTCTCTTCCTCTATCACATTCTGCTTGGGGTAATCATGGTCAGCTCCTGTAGCTGAGGCATCAGGTTTATCCATTCGTCTGTCCAGCTCATGGCAAGGCTTGACAAACTTTGCAGGCAGTCACCATGGACCTGTAGGCAGGAGGACACAAATATACCCCCTCCCCCAGGTTATCAGTTCTTGAGAAGCAGACAGGTTAAACTGCACATTGTTAACCGGCGAGGAGTTTGCTGCGTCATTGCTCTTCCCCCCCCCTTTGTGTTGTGTTTTTTTATCCCTGCAAAAGCCAGCCTGCTCGGCAGCAGCTACAGCCGCCTGCCCGCTTCAGCAGCAACCATAAATACCTGCCGGCAGCCACACTTTTACATTAACTCTTTCATGCCCAAAATGTTAAACAGCTACCCCTTAAAAACTTTTACAATAAACCCAACAATACACAAAACACCGATTGCCCTCAACACACACACACACACACATGTGTGGGATCCCACAAGCACACTCCACACGACTACAATATTTGAAACACAAAAAGACAATTATTACTCCCACTACACAGTCCCACGTACAGAATGTGGCACAAGGACCCTGTGGAGACTAACAGCAAACCAGCTCCGAGAAGCATCATTGCAGTGCGAGGTGGCAGGCTCAACCTTAGCGGGCGTCCCCGCAGAGGCTCTGCCTCCCCCACATCGTATGAGGCTTGGGCTTTTATACTGACCAAAATGCACACTCATTCCGACACAGGTGGCCAGCCTGTGCTGGAAGAAGAGGCCAGCAGTATCTACAGAGGTCTCCAAGGGTTGATAGAAACCTGGACATACTTATATTTACCAACTTCTAGTACATGAGTACCACAGAGAAACTGTATGGGCTCCCCCTGTCAATTGCAAGAAAAAATCATAACATATACAGCTTGAGTATAAGAGGATTTTAACCCATACGTGGTCACTGCTTGTCAGGCCTCCTTAACTATTTTGAGATCAAGAGCTTCCCACTCTTTAGCCCCCTGCTGTGTAGTAAACACAGGATATGCAAAGATGCCCATTGCAGAAAATTCACCAGTAATGATCGCATCTTTGGTTACCCATTGTTACAGCTGAGCGTCTCCAGGGCCAGTAAGTCTGAGCAGACCGACCCGGGAGACAAAGAGTCAGGGTCTGGAAGCAGAGGATATAAATCTGGCTCGGATTCAGGGGATTCGGGGGCTGATCCTGCGCCGAACTCGTGGTCTCCGTTGCTCACAGCTGTGTCTTTCTTATCAGATGTCTCTCGTTCGGTATGTGGCCATCTGCAGACCTGGCTCCTCCGTGACTGAGTTAAACATTTTTTCACTCTAGGGCGTAGTGGGTTGGAGAGGCTCGCGGTTCCTTTAAATCTCCCGCTAGCGCATGATCTCTATTCTCTACTGCGTGCTTCAAAATGGCGCCGCAACCGATCCGGTGCCGAGGCACCGCCCTCTTTCTTTCGGATTCCTCGACTTTTATCATGCGTATCCCTTCTAATATACTTTCTCCGTCCTTTTCAAAGTCCCTGCTTTCGGAACTGGGGTGGTGGGGGAGCACCTCCTCCGCGGCACCTTCTGATGGAGGGGGAGAAAAGGAAGGGGGGGGGTGGGGGTGGGAAACCCTGTGCTCCCGCGAGTTGGGGGGAACGAGTTGTAATCTTCCCCCGGTTTCAACCGACCGGGGACGTCTGTTCCTAGTTTCTCTGTTGCTACCGCGGCAGTTTTCTTTTCTGCCTTGTATCTTTTTATGCAGTTTATTACTTCCCTCCGTGGTTTACCGAGTTTCTTTGCCTTTTTATAATCATTAAGCACTGAGTCAAATAGTTCATCACCAAACTTTCGCCACTCACTCTCCTCAAATATTGTATTAGGATCTACAAAAAATCCCTTAGCCTTCCCTACAGCCACTAGACCTGCTAGCTGCTTTAGAGTCTCAGGCTCAATTCCCCGCTTTTATAAAAAGCACTGTAAAAAGTTCAGGGCTCAGCAGAATCATCGACGTCTCGGAAGTGCAAAGTCTGTGTGGCCGCCCCGACTCCCAATTTGGGGGTGGCCAATAAACAGTTCTTTGCCGCCTTCCAGGTCTCCTGCGCTTGTATTGCCTTCTGCAGGGCCCGTTCGACTTTTCCCCATGACTTAAGGTTTTTCCCACAACCCGAGGACTTCGTCTCCTCAGCTAGCGCTTTAGTACATTTATCCCACACTTCAGGGTGGAGTATATCCACCGGCTGGTCAGTGACCCCGATTTGCAAGAGTCTCGCAACAGCGAGAGAAAAATCTTTAGACTTGCAATCAATACCCCACTGTTTATGTAATTGTGATACGACCTTCACAAGGGCTTCCATCCTCCTTGTTGGTCCGGGAGCGTCCTCCCCGCCGGGCTGGTCCTGCCGCTCCGGCCGCCGTTCACCCGTCCAGGCGAGTTTCCCAGGTTTCGGCACCACTTGTTGCCTTCGCAAGGCGTGGCGACCTGGTTCAGGAACGGCACGGCGACCAACCCCAGGCCGCTCGGGCCATCAGCTCACAGACACCAGTGTGGTGGACGGCAAATGGCATTTATTAGTTCGCAACACAGCGTTATATACTCTGGGTTTACAGCGTCACTTCCGTCTGCTTACATCGCAAGCTACATACTATTGGCTATTAAACAGGGGGCCCTATCTTTCCGTACAGTGCGACATCTTCCGGCCGCCAGGCCCTAACTACCTATACAATTTCATAAGCTCAGCGCTTTGTTGAATTGGAGAACAGAACATTTAGTTTCATGAACCAGAAACCATAATATTTTTTTTGCTAATTTGAAACCCCCCAGAAGTGAGTCATTGCTGAAGGTGAGTCTAAGAGTTAAGGGCAGAAGCAGGAGGTTCCATCTTGAGATGGAAGTTGCCTTCCATTATCATTAGAACATATCTCTGCCAGGCTCTGTACAGGCTTATATATGTTTTCTATCCCAATTTCTTTTTTGTCATACTTACATATACAGCAAATACAGCATATCACTTACATATACAGCAAAATTATCAATACAACAAATTCATACTGGACTGTCAGATGCTCTCTAATTCCACAGCCTGCTGAAAACAAACCTGTAAACTGTTAACAATGTATTCCCTGAAAGAGTTACGAGTTTTACTGAAAGGAGATTAAATTATAATTAACTTTTTACTAACGGAAGCTGGAAATACTGAACTAAGTATTGCGATGGGGTGATCTTTTCCCTTTGTTACACTCCGTTCCAATCATTCTCAAAGGAATGTTTAAGAAAAAGAACAAACAAAAACTACTGCTGGATAGGGTCATGTAGAAGGGAAGCGAAACACCAGCATCAGTTGCTCCTCAAAATCTTGTGCTTCTAAAATTTCAGTAGAAAATGTGTATAAAGAAGAATTTATGATTGTAAAGAACTTTTGATTGTAGCTAGAGGGTTGACAACTGAAGAAACATCGAAGTCTTCTGGATTTCTGTATTTTTTCCTTGAAGGTTTGAAGATCCTTAATGATATTTACTTAGCTTTAATACCAGTATCCCTATCTTTTGATAATTCTTCACTTGACTGATAGCATTTCTTTCTCTTAATAGAGAGTTGTACTGAGGTTTGCTGCAGGTTAGGCTATAGCCCTTGTTACCACAGGCTTAGATTTCAGGTTTAGTACCATAAATCTCTCCTTTGGTTAATGAATGTCTATTGAGAAAAACTTACAAAAATTTGCACATATTAAAAAAAAAAAAAAAAAGATTCAAGAAACAGGTGCTGAATTATTTGTCAGAATGTGCAATAGAGTATCTAGAGGTTACTGGTAGTGTTCGTATTTTGAGGTTAGAACATAACAGCTTCTTATTATCTCAGAAAAAACTTGCTTAGTTCACATAGTTTAAAACAAATCAGGACAGAAGTAGCTGATTTCTTATCAACACATAATTGCTGTCAATCACTGAACTATACATTCAGGATGAGTATCAATAATTCAATAGATAAACAGTGCTAGTTAGCCACTTATGTTAATACAGATACAAATTTCTAAGTACAATTTTGTATCTAACCCCAAATATTTCTAATCACTCTCATGCTCAGAGAGTTATGTTTAGGCTACCAGCATGCTGTCTTTTCTGTGGGACAGTGCATGTTCCCTGAGTGCACACCCATCCTGTGAGAGATGTGGGTGCTCCAGCTCTGTGTATTGCCCTGCTGCTTCTTACCATCTGCCCCCCCATAAGGATCCGCTCCACAAGTTCCTACACATGCCAAGATGTGGGCCTCTGCTTACTGTATCCTGCACTTGCTGCCCTAGATATATGCAGGCTTCTTCCAGAGTCCCTCAGGGAGGCTGTAGCATCAGCCCTAGGCAGAGATTGCGATGCTTGTGGGGTGACCACCAGCAGTGTCAAAACTGAGGCTGACTGCTGCTGTTTTCACTCAGATGCCACTACTTCTCATTTCTTTGCTTCTTTTATGCTTAGTTTTCAGGCTAACTCATTTGTTTCTAAAGTCTTTTTGTAATTACCTGGTTAGTGTTCAAACCAGGTGATGGTCATCTTCCTCTTAATAGGCCTTTTAGAAAGGTTGAGACGCGATCATACTCATACTTAAAAGCCTTAGACTGAACTTGTTATATAAGCAGTTAGTCAGTCAAAGCTGCTTACTTATCCAGCTATGCAAACAATATTTATCTTTAAATTCATATGAAATTCAATAAGGTGAGATGAGCACTAAAGGAGTCTCATGAGCCCAATTCTTTCAAAGGCATACTGAGTATTTCATCTAAGGAACTGCTGGTGAACAGAGAACTCATCTGGTTGATTACAGTATTAGCTACATAGACATCAAGCATGTTCTGTTAAACACCAATAAATCTTGGCACAGCAGTAGTTTGATCTTTCTAGAAACTGAATGGATTATACTTAAAAGTCTACTTGGAGATAACATGACATATTAAAAAAAAATGGGGTTTAGATTGAAATTCTAGGTCCATGTGCAAAATCCGAAATGAAGTATTATTTCACACACACTAAAGTAGTATTGTGAGGAGACATAATCCTCATTTTTTTTCCCCCAAGACTTTCTCAAATACCCTTCCCTAGGCAGTTCAATGAAGTACTTCCAGGCATGTTCTACATCTGTCATTTGTCTATTTGTTCAGTGCCCGGTGTTCATTTACTGTTCCCAATCCTCACAACCACCTGGTTGTACTCTTGGCATTTAGATATTTTTCTATTATTTTTGTCTTCCTGCTTACAGAAGTTCATTTGATACTTTCAGAGGTAGGCTCATAGTATTTTTACTTAGTGGGGGGTCCTCTTTACAGCCAAGATGGCTTCTTAGTATGTCACCATTAAATTTCTGTGTGGATGGGTATTGGTTTTGTACTTCTGTCTCTTAAGATGAATTACGATCAAGCTGTTGCTCAGTATTTTCATTCAAAGTGATACAAGTACCATTACCTGAAAGCCACTGCCATCAGTTTCAGAGTTTTGTAGTGACTGAAACGTGGTAGATAGATAGGTATGTAAATGTCTAGAGACTTGCAGAACAGGCAGCAATATCTCATGTAGTAACTCCATTCTTTCTCTTGGTTCTGGCCAGTACTGAAAAGATGAATTGCATGCAGGCTTATGTTGGTTTCTGGAAAAGCACATGGTGGATTCATGGAATGATTAGTGGTGTCCAGAGAAGGTGACTTCTCTCCATTGCCAGTAGAAACAATTGCAAAATTAAAAATAAAGAAGGTAGAAATAGAGGTGTCTTCCAAGGTCATGAAGGATGTTAGCACTCTGAAAGGAAGAATAACATTTCAAAGAGGAAAAATGTGCATGTTTCATCTTAATAAAATGTTCTGGATAAGCAAACAAAATGTAACAAGAAATACAGTGGTCATGATTTAAGTGTGTGTCCCTCTAAGTTGCAAAAAGCAACCAATTTTCTCAACAACCATAAAGTTTTACTTTGTATTTAAATGGAGTTTTTCAAACAATTAAACTCAGAAATTTGGTATCTAATCATGAGAACTTATGCTGGTCTTGTTCAGTTCACTTTATCTAAAGTAATCCCTCCCGCTTGATCTAACAAGAGGTGCATCACAATAAGAATTCTTTAGTACATACTCTCTGTCATGAAAGTTATTATTTTCAATCTGATGTAAGAGTTACAGAGTAAGTTCTGTTCTCCAGTAAATAAAGAAAAATGTTTGTCTTTCATTTCATCATAATCCAAAGCAGCAAATTATCCAGGAAGATTTTGTTGCTTACATTAATGCTTATTTATGTAATGATGATCTTGGTGACAAGATTAGGATATCTTCTCATTGAACAATTTGAAAAAGATTTATTAGTAAAATCATTCATTTTAAATTTATCTTCTTTTAATTATTAATTAATTGACTGTAATCAATCTTCTACATTAGTACTTAGTTCTATTTCAAAAATATCTCAAAAAAGGGGAATTTTGTACTACATGCACTGAATGAGTTACTTGTGCCATTAATATGTGATATGGGGTCCCTAGAAATCATAATACACTGAAATGCAGGGTATTTGAAATGATGCTACATATATTGTTTTAAATTTCTATGCTGCAACTTCTTACAGAACCATAAAAATGTTTATATTGTAATCCATGTTACTGAAGAAGAAAAGAACAACAACAGAAAATTAATGCAGGATTCTGAAAGGCCTCTAAAGTAGCTATGGTTTATAAAATATTACGGCATAAATTTATGACTACAATTCAGTTAGTTTCATGGGAAAAGACATAAAAAAAAGGAAGAATAAATGGCATTTCAGGTTCCCTCTTTATTCTTCTGAGATACCTATTCTGGAAGAAGTTTAAGAGTATTCTCTTATTAGTTGGCAACCCTTACTAAGACAAAGATCAGTGTATGAAATCATTTACTAAGTTAGTAGGTATATCAGAGAATACATGTGACTCAATTTCTATTTTGAAACTTCAAGGGCAGTTATGATGTCTTGAAAGATAACCATTGACAGTACACTTGCATTATGTCATACAGCCAATAAATCATGAGGCTAAATAAGTATTGTGACCAAAACAAGAAATAGTTCCCTGAAGCTTCTGTTGGAAAGAATGCAACTTACAGAACGGCTTTACCTGGAGGGTGAACAACTTGAAAAGGAAATTGCTGGCTGACAGCTGAGAATGGAAAAAAAGTCTTCAGGTAAAAATGAACACCTTTGATTTTGCTGTAATATTATACAAATACTGCAATGTGATGCTTACATATATATATATATTACTATTCTTACTCCTAAATCTTCCCTATATGTGAAATCTTTGTATAAATAAGCAAGTGCTGGACACTGTTTTTCTGAAATTTTCAAACTGAGTAGTACACTCAGCAATTAGCATCAACTATTAGATGTTCTATTACTATGGACTGAGATTTCATCCTTATGACAGGACCAGTTTGGGGACAAGCAGCCACAAATTTGGAATGTAATTTCTTTTGGCAACCAGAAAAGAATGTCTAGAACATACTTGTGAATTCACTAAAAGGCATGCATTAATCGCGAGCAGACTGCTAGAAACTTTCTGTGCCCTAATATGGAATCATATTTTAGTTGACAGAGAGAGATAGTTTGCAAAAGATTTGTCATTTTATGCTCATGGTTAAATTAAACAAGGTGATTCTACTTATACTGAAGTTAACAGCAAAATTCCTTGTCATTTCAATGACAGCTGGATTGGCCTATAAATGTCCCTTTGTTATGCTTATTCTGCTGTACATAGTATGTCTTCCTTTAACAACATTCTGTAATTAACAACAATTTGACAGACTGAAAGATCCCACTGTTTCATGCTTGTTAATGCTGCACAAAGCTGAATTGTGGGTTTTGTTGATAGAGGGAAATTGCAGTTAAGTGAAAGGTGCTTTCTTTCCCACAAAATAGCTCTTTCAGTATAACAGTATGATGCTCCTACTAAATAACAACTTGCTGATTATAAACCCATATGATTACCATGCTGAAGACTTTTTACTGTGCACACACGAGTATCCAGAATTTGATGAAACTGGAAAATTCTGACTTAACTATGCATTGAAGAAAAACTTAGCATCCCTTTCTCCACCCAAACTTGATCATTTGTTCTTATTACATGATTTTTCTAAGTGGTTAATTAAATCCTTTCTTGGGACAACTTTTATTTTATCTGCCTAGCAGGTGAGATTGCCATTTTTCCAATTACAATTATTTGGACAATTAGCAATTTAAAAAGTTAAATTTTGTATATTTGTATTTAAGATCTTTAACAGTACAAGACATTGCTTTCAAAGCACTGACCTTTTTTGCACAATGTGCTCAAGAGTGTTAAAAGGAACTGATAGACAAGGATATACTAGTGTAAATTTTCCATCTATTTTGAAATATATTTTGCTGTAGTTAATTCAAAAGGGTACCCAATACAATTTTCTTTCAGAATATATTTGCTTGCAGAACAAGTAAGTAGATGACAATCGTCCACTCATATTTATAAACACATCTAAGGCTATTTTGATGTTAAAAGTTTAAGAGAAATTGGGTGCTTGTGTGCTTTTAATCTTATATGAACAAAAGCTTGAATATAATGTATATATTTTGAAATGTTAACTATTTGGTTAGATTAATTCATATAGGCTAAAATTAGATGAGACATCAATGGTCAAGCAATCCCCTTTTCTAGATATATCTTCCACTTAAGTTCTTGAACCTGTTATCCAGTTTAGAAAAATGGATAACATAAAGATTGATAAATACTGACTTTTTTTATGAGAATATTAGGAATAGAAGAAGGTTTTATGAGGATGCAGAATGTGAAAAAAAAATTGCACTGTAAATTTGCTCATCCCAGGATTTAGCCTTAATTGATATAAACTGGGATACAACACTAATAATATCCCTTACCTCTTCAGCCACACTTTTCCATACTCTTTAATCAGGCCTAGTACTCCCTCAGTTATCAGTGGAAACAATTCACAATATTATCTGGCTAAAACATATCACTTACTTTTAAAGCATCTTTCTAAGGGCAGTATGGTCTGTATGAAGCCACATATATGCTGTTGATGTAACAGGACAGAGAGGGAATAAGTAAGGTGGTATGACATCATAATGGAAACCCCAGTGACTGTCTGGATTTAAACCAGCTTCTGTTATTGGTCTTCAACATTAAAAACCAAAGACTCTGCCCAGATAATAGACATTGATTAATAGGTAGACATTGATTAATAGACATTGAAACCTCCACCTCAAATACAGGAAGTTCAATAGCTAATATGCCAGACATTAGGTAGTTCCACTCCTTCTGGAACAGAAGTCATTAAAAAATGACTCCTTTGTTCCGGAGGGAAAAAATGCCCTAATTGCATCAGAAGACTAGTTTTCTATTGTACAGTAAACTATGAAAGTGAAAAGCTCTGGCTTTGGAAACAAACCTCTAATCTCTTTAAGTTTAAGCCTCACAGATAAGAATTTGGAAAATACCAAGAATGGTAAGTCAATCTATAATAGTGATTCCGGCTGCAGCTCAATAAAGCAACAGTCAGCCAGATTAAGTACATGCTTCAACTTATTTAGGTACATTTTAGCCTAATAAAGTCTCACTCAAGCTTCTGTTTGGATCTGTAGAGGTGTCAACAGTTTGTTTCTGCAGACCAAACTGCAGCTGTATGGCCACAGAGCTCTGTGGATCACAAGGATAATTTACTATATCTAGTTCATATATTTGTCTTTTTGTGTCTTGCTTTTCACATGCTTTTTTCACAGTATCACACAGTATGCTAGAGATTGGAAGGGACCTCAAAAGATCATCTAGTCCAATCCCCCTGCCGGAGCAGGAACGCCTAGATAATGTTACACAGGAATGTGTCCAGGCGGGTTTTGAATGTCTCCAGGGAAGGAGACTCCACAACCTCCCTGGACAGCCTGTTCCAATGTTCCGTCACCCTCACTGAGAAGAAGTTTCTTCTCAAGTTTAAGTGGAACCTCTTGTGTTCCAGTTTTTACCCATTACCCCTTGTCCTATCCTTGTTTGCCACTGCGTAGAGCCTGGCTCCATCCTCCTGACACTTCCCCTTTATATATTTATATACACTAATAAGGTCACCCCTCAGTCTCCTCTTCTCCAAACTATAGTGACCCAGCTCCCTCAGTCTTTCCTCATAAGGGAGATGCTCCACTCCCTTAATCATCTTAGTTGCCCTGTGCTGGACTCTCTCCAGCAGCTCCCTGTCCTTCTTGAACTGAGGGGCCCAGAACTGGACACAATATTCCAGATGCGGTCTCACCAGGGCAGAGTAGAGGGGAAGGAGGACCTCTCTCGATCTACTAACCACCCCCCTTCTAATACACCCCAGGATGCCATTGGCCTTCTTGGCCACAAGGGCACAGTGTTGGCTCATGGTCATCCTGTCGTCCACTAGGACCCCCAGGTCCCTCTCCCCTACACTGCTCTCTAACAGGTCGTTCCACAACCTATACTGGAACCTGGGGTTGTTCCTGCCCAGATGCAGGACTCTACACTTCCCCTTGTTATATTTCATCCAGTTATTCCCTGCCCAGCTCTCCAGCCTGTCCAGGTCTCGCTGGATGGCAGCACAGCCTTCTGGCATGTCAGCCACTCCTCCCAGCTTAGTGTCATCAGCAAACTTGCTGATAGTACACTCAATTCCCTCATCTAAATCATTGATGAATATATTAAATAATACTGGTCCCAGTACTGACCCTTGAGGCACTCCACTAGTTACAGGCCTCCAACTAGACTCCGCCCCATAGACTACAGCTCTCTGGCTTCTCTCCTTCAGCCAGTTCGCAGTCCACCTCACTACCTGATCATCCAGACCACACTTCCTCAATTTAGCTGTGAGGATGCTGTGGGAGACTGTGTCAAATGCTTTGCTGAAGTCAAGGTAGACCACATCCACCGCTCTGCCATCATCCATCCACCGTGTTATTTCCTCATAAAAGGCTAAGAGATTGGTCAAGCATGGTTTCCCCTTGGTGAAGCCATGTTGACTGCCCCTCATAACCCTCTTATCCTTGATATGCCTTAAGATGGCACCAAGGATAAGGTGTTCCATCACTTTCCCAGGGATGGAGGTGAGGCTGACCGGTCTATAGTTACCCAGGTCCTCCTTCTTGCCCTTTTTGAAGACTGGAGTGACATTTGCTTTCCTCCAGTCCTCAGGCACCTCTCCCGTTTCCCAAGACTTGGTAAAGATGATGGAGGGTGGTCTAGCAACAACTTCCGCCAGTTCCCTCAGCACCCGCGGGTGCATCCCATCTGGACCCATGGATTTATGGATGTCCAGATTGCTCAACTGATCTCTAACCCATTCCTCATAGACTAAGGCAAACCTCTCCGTCGACCTGACTTCATCTAAAGTCTCAGGGGTACAGGGCTCTTCAGGACTGCCTGCAGCAGAGTAGACAGAGACAAAGAAGGCATTCAGTAACTCTGCCATCTCTGTATCTTCTGTCACCAGGGCACCCATCCCGTTCATCAGTGGGCCTACATTGCCTCTGGTGTTAGTTTTATCTGCCATGTATTTGAAAAAGCTCTTTTTGCTGTCCTTGACCCTTCTCGCCAGGTTTAATTCTAAGGAGGCCTTAGTCATCCTAGCTGCCTTCCTACATCCTCTAGCAGCAGCCTTATATTCCTCCCAAGTGGCCAGCCCCTCCTTCCATGACCTGTAAGCTCTCTTCTTCCACTTGAGCATACCCAGCAATTCCCTATTTAGCCACGCAGGTCTCCTGGCCCTCTTCCTTGACTTCCTACGTGTCGGGATGCTCCGATCTTGAGCTCGGAAAAAGCAATCCTTTCATCTACCTTCTCTTTATGACTGTCCTCTCTGGCAGAGCAGACAGTGCCTGGATATTTTGTATAAGTATTTAAGAACTCTTAAGACAGAATTCTGTATGAAACAATATATAGCCTTTGTAATTTCAGAGACATCGGTATATATAGTTCATGTTGATGGCTAAAGTGCAAAGTGCAGTGACTTGTCTTTGTGGAGTTTTGTGAAAATACTAAGATTTAGGTAAGTACAGGTCAGTCAGCTTGACTTTGATAACTCAGGAAGCCATGGAGCAGATTCTCTTCAAAGCTGTTTCCAAACATATGAAGAAGAAGGAAATGATTAGGAGTAGCAACTATAGACTTATGAAGGGAAAAATCATGCTTAAGCATCCTGATAGCCTCCTACAATGAAATTACTAGCTTGGCAGAAGAGGGAAGGGCAGTAGATGTTGTTGATCTTGAATTTCATAAGATTTTTAATTTTGAATCCCATGAACTCTTCACAGACAAACTGATGAGGTATGAACTGGATAAAGAGATATAGAGGGGGACTGAAAATTGGCTGAATTTCCACATTCAAATATTTCTGATCAGTGCACAACCAGATGCCAGCTGGGGTCCAGTCACTAATGGAGTACCCCAGGGGACTATACTGGGGCTGATACTGTTCAACACATTCATTCCTGACCTGGACAATGGGACAGAATGCACCCTCAACAAATACTACAAAACTGGGAGGAGTGGGTGATACACCATTTAGATGTGCTATTATTCAGAGGGACCTCAACAGGCTAGAGAAATGGGGTGACAGGAACTTTATCACAAAAGGAATTACCAAGTCCTGTACCTGAAGAATAACCCCAGGTACCCAAACATGCAGGGGGATTGCCAGCTGGAAAGAAGCTTGGCAGAAAAGGGCCTGGGGGTCCTGGTAGAGAAGTTGAACACAAGACATCAATCCAGCCTTATGCAAAGAATGCAAACAGCATCCTGGGTTGTATTAGGAAAACCATAACCAGCAGGACAAGGGAGGTGATCCTTCCCTTCTACTTGGCCCTAGCGAGACACATCTGCAGCGCTGGGTCCAGTTCTAGGCTCCCCAGTAGAAAAAACCCAATGGTACGGACATACTGGAGCAAGCCACTAAGATGGTTAAGAGACTGGACCATCTTTCATGTGAGGAGGGCCTGAGAAAACTGGGACTGTTTCAGCTTGAGAAAACAAAGCTCGGGGTGGGTGGGGGGGGCATATTATCTCTGTGTGTAAGTCATAAAACCATAGAATATCTCAAGTTGGAAGGGACCCATAGGGGTCTCCAATTTTCTGATTCTCATAGGACTACCTAAACCTAAGCCATATGATGAAGAGTGTCATCCAGATGCTCCTTGAACTCTTGACAGGCCTGGTGCCATGACCACTTCCCTGAGGAGCCTGTTCCAGTGACTGAGTACTCTTTTAATGAAGAAACTTTTTCTAATGTCCAGTCTGAACTTCCCCTGATGTAATTACATTCTATTTCTTCATGTCCTATTACTGGTCACCAGAGAGAGGAGAATGGCACTGCAAGGGTAGTTGGACGCTGAAACAGGTTAACTAGAGAGGCTGCAGAGACTCCACTCTTGAAGATATTAAAAGACTGACTAATCATGGACCTGGACAACCTGCTTTGATCAATGGAGTCTAACTACATGGTTGACAAGAGACCCCTGCCAACCCTCATGATTCTGTAATTCTGATCTACAGGTCATCGTTACATACTCATTTTGGACAAATAGCAGATTTCAAGAAAATTAATCCAGCATTCACTATTTCTTTTGTGCTAAATAGCAAGTTACATATGAATCTAGATTTGACTCTGATACTGAGAAATTTAATGGAAGACTAAAAGCATGACTGTTCTGAGGCAGACCAAAGGTCCACCTCACTTACTAACTGCTACCTGGCAGTGAGCAGCATCAGATGCTAAGCAGAAAAGTATTGGAACAGATAAGCCTACAGTAACACTTCCCTTGGTATCCTGCCTCACACCAATTTGCTATATTCTCTTTTTCTTGACATCCAATGCCCTTTTATAGATGCTAGATATGATTGTGAAGCCCACAGATAGAAGCATACAGGTAAAAAAGAGATTGGAAAGAAGTGAGGTATAAGGAGGGTATAACACTGCTGAATTCCTCCCTTGCAGCATATAATCAAAGGAGTAAGATGGCATACGCTTTGAAACAGTGATAATTCAAACTACTGCATGCTATATTCTTTGATGATGGTTTTCCATCATCTGACCTGCACAGCTGTGGAATACGGTTTACTGAGACTCAGGTGAGTATCCTAGTGAGTCAGTCTCTGCATGAGAAAGGTGTTGCTTTTCTTTTGGATGCTGGAGTTTGGAAGTACCATTTCTTCCAAAGACCATTGTCCTTTATTCCCTACCTGCATGATAAGTCTCCATTTTTCAAATGAAAGAATGATTTCATTATATGATATCAGATTTGGGGAGTTCAGTTACAAGTTTTAGATGCTTATGATATAATACAATTCTAACTCAGTAGCCCCAAATTTGTGTTTTCTGACTTTTCCACTTACTTCCAGAAGCCTTATTCTACAGCAACCACTTCACATACAAGTTTTCCTCTTTGATAGTCTACAGGGAAAAAAAACAAAGGGCCTGTTATTTTTTAGCAACAATCAGATTCTATATAAATGTATAATATAGTCAAGTTACTATAACAGAAACTGGGTACTTAGGACCAGAATGCTTCCCTCAGCTCCAGTTACACCTTGAGGGAAAAGAGAAGCAAAACTCAAAGAGAAATCTTTAAGACTTAATGTCATAGATCACAAAACTTTCTATCAGTTAAATGATTTATTTTGTCTAATTTAAGGAAATAGGATTGAAGCCAATTGATATGCATATATGTCATTTCTATATGCAGCAATACCATATTGCACTGTCTTCAGAAATCTCAGCAGTGAATCAGTGCTGATCACTGAAAACTGTTCAAGCTAGGCTCAGTGCAGTTTTTCTGACTGTGACAAGACATGTTAATCCTTTTTCTGAAGGCGAAATGATGATGCTTACGAATATGACTGTTTATGTGGAACCAAGATGAATGCCAGAAAACTTCAGCATAAAGCCCAAGACACACAGTGATTTTGGATCATAATCATAAGGCATTGCGAATGGTTTTTCACTGTTTTTATACCAACATGCACCCACTTCCCCTTTCCTTGTAGATGACATCTAGAAGGATTATTTACAGGGAGAAAATATGTTTATGAGTAAGTTATTAGAAGTGTTTCCTGCCATATGGGAGTCACTTATTGGGTCTGCTATACATCATTAACACTTTCATGAAGTTGTTGTATGAAATCAATTATGTAATCGCAAATTGGCAATGAAAAGACTGATATCACAAAGCAAAGAAGTATCTTCATTTATTCTTAGATAATGTAATAAAGATGACACATTTCTAGATTTAAAAGTTGTTTTTTTTAACATAAATCTTTTCAGTAAAAGTATTTTCCAAAAACCCTTTTAATATAAAAATGCTACAATACATGTCAATGAATTAATATTTTCTATGAAAGAGTGCATATTATTATTATTAAAAGTTCTAAAAAGATTTACATCACTGCTTGTCCTGGGTTCAGCAGTAGCAGTTATTTTTCTCCTTCTTAGTAGCTGGTGCAGTGCTGTGTTTTTGACTTCCAGCCTGGGAACAGCGCTGATAACACCGATGTTTTTAGTTGCTGCTCAGAATGTTTACTCTGACCAAGGACTTTCTGAGTCTCATGCTCTGCCAGGGAGGAGGGGAAGCTAGGACGAAGCAGAAACAGGACACCTGACCCAAACCAACCAAAGAGGTATTCCATACCACAGCACATCATGCCCAGGATGTAAACCAGGGCGCAGTTACCCGATAGGGTGAGATCACTGCTTGGTTGGGCTGGGTATGGGTCGGCGGGTGTTGAGTGGTTGCATTCTCCTCCCTTGTTATTTCCCTTATCCTTATTATTATTGGTGGTAGCAGCAGTGTTTTGTGTTGTAACTTAGTTACTGGACTGTTCTTATCTCAACTCATGGGAGTTACATTCTTTCAATTCTCCTCCCCATCCCTCTGGGAGCAGGGGGAAAGAAGGAGGGGGAGTGAGAGAGCAGCTGCGTGGCTGACTGAATTTAAACCACAACATTCAGAAAAAAGTATTTGCAAATATATTTAAATGTAAAATTTCATATGTTTATAACTATCCACAAATCATGAATATCATGATCATTTTTATGCAGTTATGAATGCTTAGAAATTATTTTCCAATTTATATAATACTTAAAAAAAAAAAAAACAAACAAAAACCCAAACCAAAAAACTTTGCATTTTTTAAATCATTGACTGCTGGGTAATTATGATTGTAAGTAGTTCAATTAAATTAAATTCAGCTCCTATTGTAGATAAGGTTATTCTTTTCTGTATATAGGGTAAAAGTTTTAATTAATGCAGAAAAAAATATTAGATTGAAATAAGTTAATGTGCTGAGTGCTCAAGGAACACTAAGATTCAAATAAAAAAAAAACCAAAACCTTCAAATAACATGATTAAGATACTTTCATGTTTATTTAGAAATAAATATGTTTCATGCTAAGAGGGAGGTTTCCCACAGGCCTTTATGTTTGATGGTTCTGTCCATGTCCCTTGAGCCCCTCTAGCCTCAAAGCCCACTACAGGGATTGTTGTCACTACAGGGACAGCAAACAATATCAGAGGGTGATAAGAGTGCTTTATTCAGGGATTGACAGTAACAGATTCATCAGTCAAGTGAATTAATCAAGTTTCCAGGAACTTACACAAAACAGAGCTCAGCTGAGAATTTTTATTATACAAATTTGTGACAGATTAAGGTTCCAAGATTGATGTTGGTAGTACACTAACTGCAAGAAAACTATTGAAATAATATGCACGAAAGCCAGTGGGAATTTATTGTTAAGTGCATATATAGTTCTTACCCGGCACGCATCCCTATGAAGGTGAAGACAGGTTTGTCCCATCAACCAATACCAGTAAGGACGATGGAGTCTTCTCTAGCTTCTGCCCTTCCTAATTCAATTTTGTATTACTTCTTCACTTCTAGCTGGAGGCTCAGTGAGTCTAGTCATGCATGTTACTGATCGGTGTAAAATTTTCTTGCTTTGCTTTTTACAATTAATAAAAATGTAAAGTGTGTGCTCAGTGAGGGTTGTTTGTACCTTGGATGCAGGTAGGATTGAGATGGAGGTGTGCCTTGATATTACAGTGAGATTACAATGAGCAAAGTTCATCCAAGGAAAGCAATTTGGCCATAGTTATTGGCTCAACACTAAAATATTTCCCTATTTTCCTTGTCTGGCAGATGTTATGTAGTTTATCAGTGCACGGCACCTTCAGGTTCCCATTCCTGGGAGCCTAGTCCATTAAATTCCTCTTAGAATGTGCCAAAATTGCAGGTTGCGTTGTCTCAGGAAGTGTTGCAAGGTAAATTTTGTGCATGCCAGCCATATTTCACGCTGGAAGTAGCAGCTGCATTTTACTCTAAAATTTTCTCAATGTTAGAACTTTGGAGGAAATTACAGAAAAATTCCCCCAGTCATTTTCTAACAATATGTTTATGTTTCATTCTCTAAACACAAATCCATACATCTTCATAGTTTAAAATGTATAGAAAATTATAGATATAATTAATTTAAATATGTATAATTAATTTAAATTCTTGGTTTTGTGTCTTACAAATATGTCTTTAATAAGATGCCTGAATATGTATGGAATTTGTCTGTCTTTAGAATTAAGTGCCATACACATTTGATTGACCAATAGGAAAGAATTAAAATATAAGGAAATAGGCTGTAATATTGCATTAAAAAAAAATCTAGATTTAAGAAAACAGTGGAGAGACATTAATCTTAAACATTCTTACCATATACTTTTTTTTTAACCATCTCTGGTTTAAAGGGTTATTCTGTTCAGAAAGTATGCTGCTAAACTGGCACTGTCTTAATCAGGAGCTATACCTCATGTATCTATTTAGAGCTGTTTGCTGAGTTCAGAAGCAAAAATACATCTGCACAATTTTTAATCCTGTTTTTTCCCAGAGAGTCAACACAGCTAAGAGAACAACTCCAGCTCTGTATTTCCTCCTTCACCAATAGACATGCCCTGTAAGTTCCAATCAGCTCCTGTAAAGACCATTGAAGGTAGCAGTTTTGCAGGCATATTCCTGATTGAATATGCCAGAAAACAATATGTGGTAAAGCATTTCTATTGGCATAAAAAAGGAACTTAACTGTATTTTAATTATCTGTAAATTGTTAGTGCATAATGAAAAAAGAACAGTTTAGACTAGAAGTCACTGAGTTTTTCCCTACTGACTTTAATTATATTTTAATAGCTTTCAAAAGTAGAGTAGAAAGATGGGGCTTTTGTGCTTCAGTTTCTTAAGTGCATTTATTTAATTCTTTGTGTAAATCTCCTATTCACATCTAGATTAATAACTGAAGACTTTAAGGGCCCTATGGTCTGCAACATAAATTAATAAAAAGAATGCAAATATTTTTGAAGATTAAGCTTTCTGAGCTATGGGGTGTCTATCTATATATAATTTTTAGTATAATGAATGTGACATCAGTGGACATAATAAAAGCCATGATCCTTCCTCAGTCTAGGGGTTAGCCAGCAGAACAGTCCTAGACTGAAGATATAACTACAGGATGTGACAGACTAAGAAAGTAAGGCTGAGTCAGAAAGGATGCGTCTCAATGCAGACTAGCAATCAATGATGATGAGTAAGAATCATTCTCAACAGCGACAAGTCAGCTAAACCCATGCACAGTCCTGTTCACCATTCTTGTTTTCCTCTGATCCTGCTAAGCAGTTCAAAGGAAACAGACATATCTAGTTTTACATTCTGCCCCTCTATCCATATCTGAGGTTGCTAGAGCTATGACTTGATGCAACAGGGCTACTTCATCCATTCCTCTTCCATCACAAATTCTGAGCTGAACACAAACGAAATTCCTAGTGGGCAGTTGATGACTGACTGCAAAAACTGGGTGGAGCTAACTAATCCCGCTCATGATACGGCAAAACAGCAAGCATGCTTGATCCAGCACTGTGCATACTCACAGCTAAGCTCTCAGAAAGCTAAATTACAGGTGTAAGATGACACATAATCAAGAATCTTTCTGAGGCTAAATTGGTTTCTTGAGTACAGATGTCAAGATCTCGGTAGTGAGGGCGCTGCCCGGGCGTTCCCTGTGTGCAGCGGCCGGTGTTTCCCGGTGCCGGACACAGCCAGCCCCAGCCGCCTCCAGCGGCCCCAGCACTTGGCAGAGCTGAGCCCCTCAGCCACGGGCGGGCGCCTCGGGGAGAGCCAGGGTAAGGAAGGGCAAACGGTGCCCGGCAGCCAGGGCTGAGGGCCCTGAGGGTGAGAAACAGCCCTGCGAGCCCCGAGGGCAGAGCGGGAGGAGGGCAGGAGGGGCTCCGGGCGCCAGGGAGAGATGCCCCTGCGGCACCGGGATGGACCCCAGTGGCATGGAAGATTCCCTGCAGCCCCTAGGAAGGCCCCAGGCTGGAGGAGGTAGGTGTTCCCTGAAGGTCCACAGCCTCTGGAGAGGACCCACAGTGGAGGAGTGAGAAGTTTGAGGAGGAAGGTGTGACAGAGACAAGTTGTTACGGACAGACTACAGCCCACCGGTCCCCATACTCCTGTGCTGCTTGGAGCAAGGGCAGGTAGAAGAGTCAGGAATGAAGGAAACTGAGTCTGGGAAAATGAGGCAAAGGCAAGTGTTTCCATGTTTTGGGTTTGATTATCACTAATCAAACATATTTTAACTGCCAATTAATTAATTTTCCTGAAGTCAAGACTATTTTACCCAAAATGGTAGTTGGTAAGTGATGTCACTCTATCTTGACACAGGACTTTTTTATCTTATTTTTTTATGCTGCAGTTATATTACTTCTTCTTGAGAGTATCTGGAAGTGGGAGTTTAAAATCCGGATTAAATAATAGACTGCGTATATGTTTTCAGTCTTTGGGTGTTATTAAACCATAATGGACGAAACACATTATCACACTCATGATCAGAAAGAAAACTGAGTGTAATGTTTTTCCTTTTGTTTATACATTCCCTTCTTTCTGGAGTTTCTGCTGAGAGGAGTGGAGGCGACTGCCCTGACAGAATAACAATTTGGGTTTAACAGGAGCATGGCTTTTCTTATGAAAAAAAAAAAAAAAAATGTTTTGCAAGGATGTGTCACAATGCGTACAAAGGAGAAGGGAATTTTACTTTCTTTCACATCTCCATCCTTGCAACTCAAGGATACTTGCAGCTCAAACTATTCTAACATTTTTGAGCTGCCAAGTTGTTTTAGTGAAAGTCTGGCATGTTGAAGACTCTTGAAGCCAGACGTTAAAGGATGATGCTGTAGAAGGATACCACATTGCTTTCTCTTACTAATAGTGCTATAGTAAAATGAGTATCAGTGCCTCAGGGTAGCAGAAGTGTAATGCCTGAGGCATTTATATATCATGTTAAGTACAGATTACCATGAGATTTGCGATTCTACTCAGAAATAATTCAATTTATTTGTTAACAGCTATGCTCTCCCTCAGGAAGATGGAGAGGAAATCAGCTTGCAGAAAAATCTGATAACAGCAGTGTTCTGGTTTAAGCCCAGCCGGCAACAAGAGCCATGCACCTGTTTGCTCACCCTACCACCCTTCCTCCCCTTCACCAACACCACCACCCTCCCCCCCCCCCCCCCCCCGCTCCAAGAGGGACGGAGAGGAGAATTGAAAGAATGTAACTCCTAGGGGTTGAGATAAGAACAGCCCAGTAAGTAAGGTATAACACAAACCACTACTGCTACCACCAATAATAATAATGATAAGGGAAATAACAAGGGAAGAGAATACAACTGCTCACCACCAGCCGACCGATACCCAGCCTGACCGAGCAGTGATCTCACCCTCCCAGGTAACTGCCCGCCAGTTTACACCCTGGGCATGATGTGCTGTGGTATGGAATAGCTCTATAGCTAGTTTGGGTCAGGTGTCCTGTCTCTGCTTCATCCCAGCTTGCCCTCTTCCCTGGCAAAGCATGAAACTCAAGAAGTCCTTGGTCAGAGTAAGCATTCTGAGCTAAAAACATCGGTGTTATCAGCGCTGTTCCCAGCCTGGAAGTCAAAAACACAGCACTGCACCAGCTACTAAGAAGGAGAAAAACTGACTGCTACTGCTGAACCCAAGACACTGAAAGTAAAGAAAAACAGGTTGAAATAACTTAGAAAAAAAGGTAAAATTATTAATTCTGTCACAAATATGATTTGAATTATTTAGATGGTATATGAAAAAGCAAGCCAAAAGGGAAAAAAAAAAAACAACAAATCAAACCAAAACCAAACCCCAAACCGAAACCAACAGCATAGATATTAAAATGTAAAATGCATTTACGTATTTTTCACAAAAGCTCAGGATAACTTATGCTGTAGGGTACAAAAGCCTTATCAGAGCAGAGGTTACCAAATCGTTCTCATTCATACCATCAGTCAGGGTATGCTATATAGCAGTTCCTTAAGTAAATCGAAGGCTGCTCTCTGGAAGACTCCAGTCTAAATTATATCGCTTAGCTTCCCAGATCCTTCCTCTAGATTCTAAACTCAATCAGTTCATGATTATGAAGTTGCTATTTGTGGACACCAGGACAAGTAAAGAATTCAAAGTAGTTGACTCTTCTAGCACTTGTCTTGGGAAATCATCACCAGCGTAATCTAGGAAGCTCATGAACTGCTTGCACAATGCTGTTTTCTTCTTAAAAAATTGCTACTTGTTTGAAAACCTCAGTAAGAATTAGGTGTTTGAGATCATGAAACTTCTAATAACTGTACAAAAAGCCTCATTCACTCTCTCCTCTTGTGAAGGTCTGTGATGGATCCTTACCACAGCACTACAGTGCTACTTACCCTCTGATCCTGACTCACAAACTCTTAGACTCCGTATTTCACAATCGGCCACTTTGCAACTGAGGAGATGCTTTACTTTCCTTCTTGTAATTCCCTACCTGTCCTTCCTGATAATCCTGCAATGTTTATTTTGTTCTGTGTCCTTAAAGTGAAACTAATTATGTTTTGAAGCACAGATTCTGACAGCAGCTTAATGAAACAGAACATAAAAAATTAACTTGTTAGTTCTTGATGAGTTAGTGTCCTGTTATTCATGCAAATAATGTACCTATAGTTATTAAAATCTTGCAAATTCACTCATGTCAGTATCTGATACGTGTTTTGGAGGTTCTTTTTCTACATTTTTGAGACAATAATACCTAATCAGTTCCTTGGACTAACCTCTATGCCAGCAAAATGGTAGACCTTAGCAAAAAAACAGCTTTTGCTTTGGTTTCTCCAGGTTTCTGAAAAATTCCCTATCTTTTTATTGTTTGTGTTTCCTCTCCTTGTAGACTGCAGTAATATATCATTTTAATAGTTTCTTGTGCTAATATCCTATTAACATAAATGTAACTCATTTACTAAATCTCCATAAGCAATGGCAGAACAGAATATAACCATGGAAACATCCAAGACATCCCTCCATTGTACTTAAAAGCAATACATATTTTCTTGCTCATTTAGCTTTTCTCAGTATTCCCTTAAGTCATTTCAGTTTTCTTTGCTTGCATGTGCAGCTTTTGCTTTACTTATTAAACCCTTTATCTCAACCCACGAGTTTTCTCACTTTTCCAGTTCTCTCCCCTGTGCCATAGTGAGGGGACTGAGCAGGTCACTGTGTCAAGCTCAGCTGTTTATTGGGTTAAACCTCAACAAAGGTTCATGCAATTTGCATACATAGTCAATATTAATGCTCAATTTGCCTAAGCAAAGTTAGTTTTCTACTGTTTCTATTGGTCTGAAGCCACCTTAAATCCTGTCCTGGTCAGTGCCACATTAACCAAATGATGTATTTTCTGTACTAGCCTGGAAAGACGAGAGAAAAAAAATCCAGTATGTGTATCACTAGGGATACTATCAGGTGCTCTATTTCTTGGCTTCACTAAATGCAAAAGTAGGAGATGGAGAAAACTTTCTCTCATTATTCTTTTGTTGTGTTTTGTTTTTTTTTTTTCTGAGAAACAAAGCAGTTTTTATTGAGCAATTTTCATGGAAACTCTCAAGAAAGAAATAAAAAAACTTTCAGAGAAACATTAAACTAAGGTTTTATGAAAATAAATTATTTCATTATCAACACTTGCCTTCTTAAATAATAAGAACCCTAAATCCCTTAAAATTAAACAAATAAATAAATAAATAAATAAATAAAAAGCAAAGGAACTCTAATGACCCAAAGTACGTTTTTGCTGCAAAGTGCCTGTTTTTTTGGAAGAGATAAAAGCTATTTCGAACACTTTTAAGTAAAATATTTCAGGAAATTCCTTTTGAATTGATATGATAGGTATTATAAATAAAACAATTCCTTCAGCAATGACACTTTAACTATGCAAAATGGCATACATAAGAGGTACTTGCCTGACAGCAGTATGGTAAATTAACTGGTCCAATTAACAGCATGGGGCACCTCTAGGGTTAACTGAAAATCATTAGTTTATTTACTGGGCTGTTTTTAAGTATTTGAAAGTGTATGCTGTATTAATGATATTCTCTAAGTGATGTTATAAATATCTGGTAATAGATTTTCTGGGTCTTTAGTTGTTGTTTTTGTATTTCTGGAAGGTAAGATATTGACATGCAGACTGTGTGTTTAATTGCTAGGCTCCCTAAAGATTCTGTACAACCGTTATATTTTGCACAGATGTTGTACTAGAGAACTCAGTAAAACAAGTCATTCTTAAAGGTTTTTGCATGGAATAGTAAGTAAATACCACAAAATCTTGTATTTGTACGTGCATGGGAAGAGACTCATGCACAAGTACAGATGTAACAAAATGGAAGTTTAGGCAGCAAATAACTTAGAAAAGACATAAACATAAATATGACATTCCTTCATTCAACATGATAAACCATATGCACGTAGTGCGCACACATAGAAAAAGTGTAAAATACCAACAGACATTGCACTTGAAATTTTGAGATTTTTCATGAGACATACAGATACAAATATGCAGCGACATGGGGAGGTCTGATCAGTCTTGGAATGTGTCCCACTACTCAATCTTGGTAATACAAGCTGGGATTGTACTAAGAGCATCTACTTAAGTGTAACTTAAATTTAAGCTTTTGTAGAGAAAAGACTGTCCCACCTTCGTCCTTTTGCCTCTAGCCTGGCATTTCTTGTATTCCTGTACCTGAGCACTAGCAATTTATGCAGCTTTTCAAATCATGGAACTGATCTCTCTCATTCAGTAATTTAGCTTCCTGATCCGACTTGTCAGACCTGCAACTGCTTGAACAGACCTACCAGTTATCTAGTTTCAAGACCACTCCTTGCCCATACTTACACCTGTGGGAACTGGGTAAGGAATTTCAACACAAAATACAACACAGCCTAACCGGAATGCTGAGTCTGATTAAATGGTAGTTAAGAATTGCCATGATTTCAAGCATAGATTAAAAGCAATGAAAGTACGCATCTATTTATGTCTGAGCTATAACAGATAGTGGTGTTACAACATATTTGTCATGCTGTTACAGATTAAATAAATATGAAAAGCATATATGTAATGCAAATGTAATAAATAGGAATTCTAGAAGATATAGGGAGGAACAACTCAAAATTATGGCACCACATGGTTTCAAAGCGTGGTTATAAGCATTAACCATGCCCATAATATTCCTGTCACCTTAACTTAAGCACCAAAGTTTTGTTGTGACTCAGGAAAAAAGCAGGACATCTTAAGGGTTTCCTGAAATGTCAAGGAATAAAATTAGAAGAAAAATTGCATATTGTTTCCTTTCATTGAAATATAAAATCCCAAATAAAGATAAGCCAAAGATTTAAGATAGTCATGAATGGGGAGACAAATATTGGTATTAAAAAGAAAAAAAAAGTGAAAACTGAAAATGAACTTGGGAAGCATGAGCTTCCTAGATTGTGTCACATGTGTACACAAAAATGTATTTGACACCTCTCTTATGAAACCAATACATTGATATAATCTAAATGTCTGAACTGGGCATCTTTCCATAAATCCTTTTAGATTGCCATGTCCAATTCCTTTCGCTGCAAAAACAATCCTAGAAGTCTTAACAGTAGAGACATACTGTTCCCAGCACATTATGTAACTGCATTCATGCAAATTCTGTGATCAATTCTCCTAGTTTTTGTCTCACATTTAAAATATGATACAGACTGTTAATTTGTAATTAACTGATAATTTGTAATATTTGATGAATTACCTATGGTAATATAGAACATCATTATAAAAATTTCATATTCTTTAAGCTGGAATTTTAGTTTACAGATCTACATACACTTGTGTGGACTCTGGAGCTGTGACCAAATGTATATTTTTTTCAGTGACAGAGGAGATTTATGTTATTGTGTGTAAATCATGTAAAAGTCCACTGCCATATTTTTGCCTGGAAAGTAGACAAAAGAATCAGTAGTTTCACCTTAAACTAAAGGTTTCTTCAAGCTATAGAAAAATGCCTTTTAAAATTTCAGTCAATGAAAATAGTTTTCATTGGTTTACAGCATTTAGTTCAGAGAACATTGGTAAATGATTCACTTGAGCTGAAATAACATTGTGAGAAAAATAAGCCCTGATGTTTACCAATATTTACAAAAAATGAAATACTTATCAAAACTGCTGCTAATTAGAACCACAAAAATACATCTAAAATATACTTTCCTTTTTTTTTTCCTTTGCACTTGCCACATGGCTATGTATTCTGTGAGCAAACAATACAACGAATGACCAGCTAAGTTACCAGATTTGTGCAGGCAACAGTAGCTACTATTTTAGAGAACTCTGGTGTTGTGGTTTAAGCTCAGCCATAAATCAGAACCATGCAGTCTCTGTCTCACTCCCCACGTTCCCCCACCCCGGCTCCCGGAGTGGGGAGGAGAATCGAAAGAATGTAACTCCCACAGGTTGAGAGAAGAGAAGTCCAGTAACTAAGGTGTAACGCAAACTGCTACCACCAATAATAATCCTGATAAGGGAAATAACAAGGGAAGAGAATACAACCACTCACCACCTGACAACTGATACCCAGCTTGACCGAGCAGTGATCTCACCCTCCCGGGTAACTGCCCCCTGGTTTACATCCTGGGCATGATGTGCTGTGGTATGGAATACCTCTTTGGTTGGTTTGGGTCAGGTGTCCTGTCTCTACTTCCTCCTGGCTTCCCCTCCTCCGTGGCAGAGCGTGAGACTCAGAAAGTCCTTGGTCAGAGTAAACATTCTGAGCAGCAACTAAAAACATCGGTGTTATCAGCGCTGTTCCCAGGCTGGAAGTCAAAAACACAGCGCTGCTCCAGCTACTAAGGAGAAAAATGACTGCTACTGCTGAACCCGGGACATCTGGTAATTATAGGATAGCCCCATGGCAGCTGGGTTTCACTTCACAAAAGTAATGATGTTGTACATAAGCTCTGGCATGCAGTGAGGGAAAGTTCACTTGCCTCAGGTGTCCTAGAGGTTGTTCATCTTTTACATCACTCTGGAGGTTGGTTAATTCCCTGTTCCCTCTCCAAAGGCCTTCAAGGAGCTATTACTTCAAGGAAAATTCAACCCCTCTTAGGTTTTTTATGAAAACAAAATCAGTGAGGATGGACAGCTTGGAAGATTTTAAAATTACATTTATCAAGTACATTTTATAAAGAAATTGGTTTTCTGAAAAACCTCCCTCTGCATCCTACCAAGTAAGTGTAATAAACTTTATTTTATGGTGGCTTTGGGAGAAAATACTTCACTAATGAAAAGTCACAATCTGTATATTTTATGTTGCCTTAAGGACATGTCCAGTGCTGTTAAGATTGCTAGTCCCTATCTGAAGAGTTTGGATGTCATTCTTGCTTTATATGTAACATATATAAATGCTGACTTGGTCTTCAGAGACGTGATGGCTGAACTGTAGGAGGTGATGAGAAGTCTGCATAACATTAGGGAAGCTGAAGAGTTAGATGGTTCCAAGCAAAGTCTGCAGTGGACCCACAGCCAAACAGACAAAATCTCCCCCAGGTGGACCACTCAGTGGATAAGGAACTGGCTGGATGGTTGTACTCAAAGAGTTGCTGGCAATGGCTCAATGTCCAAGTGGAGATCAGTGATGAGTGGTGTTTCTCAGGTGTCAGTGTTGGGACTGGCACTGTTCAACATCTTTGTCAGTGACGTGGGCAGTGGGGATTGAGTGCACTGTCAGCAGGTTTGCTGACACCAAACTGTGTGGTGCAGTCAACAGACTGGAGGGAATGGATGCCATGCAGAGGGACCTTGACAGGCTGGAGAGGTGGGCCCATACAAACCTCATGAAGTCCAACAAGGCTAAGTGAAAGGTCTTATACCTGGATCAGGACAATCTCAAATACAGGCTGAGCAGAAAATGGATTGAGAGCAGCTCTGAGGAAGACAAAGACCTGGAGGTGCTGGTTGGCAAGAAACTAAACATGACCCAGCAATACGTGCTAGCAGTCCAGAAGCCAACTGTATCCTTGGCTGCATCAAAAGGAGTGTGACCAGCAGATCAAGGGAGGTGATTCTCCTCTTTTACTCTACTATTATGAGACCTCTCCTGGAGTACTATGTTCAGCTCTGGGACACTCAACAAAAGAAGGGCCTACTGGAGTGAATCCAGAGGAGGGCCAAGAAGATGATCACAGGGCTGAAGCAACCCCTCCTATGAAGATAGGCTGAGAGAGCTGGACTAGTTCACCCTGGAGAAGAGAAGGCTCCAGGATTGTACTGTAGCAGCCTCTGTATACCTAAAGGGTTACAAGAGAGCTGAAGAAGGGCTTTTTATAAAAGCAAGCAGTGTCTTTAAACTGAAAGAGGGTAGATTTAGATTAGATATTAGGAAGAAATTCTTTACTGTGAGGGTGGTGAGCCACTAGAACAGATTGCCCAGAGAAAGTGTGGATGCCCCATCCCTGGAAATGTTCAATGCCAGGTTGGATGAGGCTTTGAGCAGCTAGTGGAAGGTGTCCCTGCATATGGTAGCAGAGCTGGAAGATGATCTTCAAGGTCTCATCTGAATCAAACTATTCTGTGATTCTATTCTATGACTTTCTTTTATGTAATTGGAACAGCATTACATATCTCTTCACTTCTCCACCACTTCCATCACTTAGAAACTTCAGTTAACTTGTTTGTGAAACAAAGAGAAAGGGTAAGAAATGTGTAGAACTGAAGATTGAGTAGCAAAGAGCTTCCTCTGTTATGATGTTAACATATTTAACACATTTGGATTGTCATATTTTGTGTTCTACATGCTGTTTCTCTTAACACCCACTGAGGATTTAAAATGTACAGTTATATTCTTCCCTATAATATTCTCCTTTATGGCCCTAGTGGGAAAAATCTTTTAGCTGAACTGTTTGTATTTCCAACAGTCACACAAATGAAGCTGCAAGTCTGGTGATTTTTGAAGAAGAAAGACTTACTAGCTCTAGTTAATTAATGGAGGAGATGAGTGTAGACTCCAGAGACAGACAACCTCAAATACTGGGGGGAGGAGGGGAAATAAATAAATATTCACTACTCTAAGATTGTATTAATGGTTAGAAATAGACAAACTCACTTGTAGAAGTGCTTTCATCCTCTGTACCATTTGTAGCAGTCTTTATAGATAGTTAACTTGACATGCTCTTTGCTTCCTTCCTCTTCAAGGCTGCAAGAAATTTCACCGGCTCCCTCCCCATCCTCAAGAAGTGCAACTGTTGCTCTATGCATAGCTAAGCTAATAAAAGGCTTCTGTCTGGACCTCAAAAGTATTGCCTTCATCCAGCATTGACTGATATGATCTCTTTCCACATTTAAACTTGAACAGAATCTGATCTGAACAAAGTTGTTCATGCATAATTCACCTTCTGTTTCCAACTTCCAGATAATCCATCTTCTAGTATCTCCTACTTGTTCTTAAAAGCAAAAAGATGAATTCCTACAAGTCAGGTGTCATGGGTCAGCATGCATGTGTCCAAGTCAGAAATACAGGGGTTAATTTTATGCTGTTCTATGCATTCTGGCCAGTAGATAAACACTTGTAAATGCTGGTTGATTTAAGGACAGAACAGTTGTTATCTCCAGATGCAAAGTAGGTTTCTAGCTTATAATATTAACTTTCCTATCTGCTTATATTCCTTTGAAGAAAACTTATATTGCTTTGTAGCAACTCATCCCTCAAATAGTAAAAAAAGGAAATCTCATGTAAGTAGTGCTGCTTTTCATAAGGTCACCACTAAATTATGTACTAATTAATCTTTTATAATACCAAACTTCTCCAGTTCTTGGTTATAACACCTGAGTCATGAAAATACTGTAATTCATTGAGAGTTTTATATCTTAATTAAAGATTGTTAAAGATTTTTAATTAAAATTAGGTAGAAAACATTATAAATAAACTACCTAATAGTCTTTCCATTTTTATCGAATGTCCAACTTTTCTTTTTTCCATAGCAGGTCTGTATTTTTAGGCTGAACAAGTATTTGTTCAATTAATTTTTTTTTCAGTCATTTGCTTATGCTTCATGGCTTCTGATTTTTATTGTAGTGAGGAGCAAGAAGGAATGTTCCAAGCTGAGACAAAAAAATGATTTTGCAAAGACTTTTTTCAAAATGTGCCACAAATACATTGCTTTTATTAAAGAGTATGTTCCATTACAGAACCAGAAACAGTTCTATGTACATCCAGGGGAAAAAAAAATTCCTTATATATATGTCATTCCTTTAAGATTGATGGAAACTCTATGTGCATAAGCACTACGTGAGTGAGCCCTTAAAGCATGCTGAGGAGGAGGCCATTTAAAAGTCAAACACAGCTTCATCTTGGCCATTATTCAAGATCAGGCATCTTGGGAGGCTTCCAGTTTCACAAAGTAACCCCTGTGAAAGTCCTTTAAAAAAGTCATAGAAAAATCAAAACAAATGATGCTTCGATCCATAAATCATCAGAGAGGGTGAAGAATAGCAAGCTTAACTTCATATTTAACAATGGTCTCTGATCTGAAAAATCATGTCAGGGTGAATTCAGAAAAATGTCTGTTCTGTTTCAGGATGCGGCCCTTTGAAATATCTATTTTAGCATCTAAACAAAAAAGACCACTTTAAAATCCAACATAAATATTAAATAATTATAAATAATGAAAAATAACTTGTTTGTGTCTCAGAATTCTCTTTAAATTATTTTAAAATTCTAGTACACTTTAAATAGTGAACAATTTCCAATGCAAATAAAGATTAGTGTTAAGACTGTAGCATGTGACACATTTGCTAGTTTTGTGAAAGACTGGTTAGTCCCATACACTAGTGATATGGTGTAAAGGGGCTGAAAGGAATTACTCCTATGCCTGGTACCTGTGTGTTTTTCCTACAGGTCTTCAGAGAGAAGGCCTCTGTAAGAACTGATCTTTTTTCCTCTGTATTTGTGGTTCTCCTAAAAAATTTAGACAGCTTTGACATTGCACCTCACTATGGTCATGCCAGTCTGCTGGTATTTTTACAGTGTTACAAAAAAGGACCTGTTGCAATGTACTTTTTCCCAGGGTACTGTAAAATTTAATTTCTCTTGCCTGTGGCCTTAACCGCAACTTATCATCTAACTGTGAATCCTAATTCACCTCTCTTCATCAAAAACAATGATCCAGAATTTTTTCTGTGCTATTTATTCAAGATTGTAGCACAGAGGAAATGCTGTTGGATATATAAGCAAAGTCTGAAAGTTCAGCTGTCTATCAGAAGCCACTTAGCAGCTCTGCACTTATAACACTTCTGACATGCAGTTCTTCCTTTGGCTCAGTGCACCTATTTTCCACCCATCCAAAGACTTTTTCATAAAAAGAGAAGGATGGAGGAACCAGTACACCATCCACCAGAATAACCTACATAGCCGAAACAAACTCTCTGTCTCTAAATGGCAAGCTCTTGCTCAGCAGATTGGAAGGAGTGACTCACAGGTGGTATGAAATGTCCTGGTGTGTTATATATAGAGTGGTGGTGAAGCTGCTCTCTCCTGTTTCCCAGGAGCAATGTCCAGGAGTATTATATAGTCTCTAAAATCACATGAGAATAGATCCGTAAAGAAGTATGTACCTGAACACTTTACTAATCCAGAAAAGTCCATTAAACCATGTATGAAATAATCCTCCTGAGAACTCACCTTGCATTTATTGTCTTCTATTAAAAGTAATATTTTTCAATGATGGATGGCTGAGAAAATGATAGTTATTTCTCAGTTGAATTGTATAAGTTTGCAGTATACATTTTCTTGCAAAATCTATTATATTTAGAGAAATATACTTTTTAAAATTGCATAATATGAGGGGAAAAAAGGGTTAAAGTACATGCTCAAATCTCTCACATGATTAAACATACATCCTAATAAATCTTTTGTAAAGACTTAACACAATACTGTCCATTCCCTACTGTGAAAAATAGTTTCCTGGATATTACTGGGGAGAAGCTCTTCATAACATCTTTCCCACCTTCTTCTCAGTGCCAGCTGTGAAAGCAAGGGTGAGACAACCTGATGTATAAATTGAACCTATATCTTCTGCTGGAATTATATACTGGGAGACAAGAGATGATAAGTTGTGCAACAGATACCAACAGGTAAGGAACCCACTCATCTGGTAGTTCAACACCTGGATAAGATTTATCTCTAAGGAGCTCCATCAACAAAGTGAAAGTACAAAGCAGAGATGGTCATTCCCTTTCAATCCCTGTGTCCTGATTTATTTCCCTTATTTAAAGGGAGCTTTTAAGCAGTTGTACAGCCTTCCTAAATTCCCTGCAGTAATTTTGTCCCTACTTCAAGAAAAGCATCCAGAAATAGATTTTAGTCTCTAACACACTTCTGTACAGCCGAGAAAGAACCCAGGAACCCCAGAGAGAGACTGGGGAAATGTCATTTAAGTGTAATTTGCTCAGAGCTACTTCATTCCCCTTGCTGTAATCCTATTTGACTGACAGCTATGGATAAAGGGACCTCTCTACACTTTGAAGCTGGGCCCATGTACACATAAGAAATTATTATCCAATTTATAAAAATTATTCTGCAGCTTCATGTCTTCTCAGAAAACTTCCTTTCAATTCTGCATGGGTGATAGTTTCTCCTCTGTCCCTCCATTAGACCTGCATATGTAATATGAATGCTGAGCTCACTGCTGTTCTGTGCACCCAGACGACAGTCTTTTTGCAACTTCTTTCCAAACAGGTAAGAGTGGAAGACACACAGGTATGGCATACATGACCTGCTCCTGCCTTTTCATTAGTGGAAAGAGAATTCCACCTTTTGGCTAGTGCTCTGAAAGAGCTCTGAAGCAGCTGTAAGTACGATAAGATCCAATTCCATCCCATTCACCTCAAATCCTCAGTCAAAGCAGGTAGAAAGTACTGAAGTCTCCTTGCACCTAGACCATGCAGGTGTGCCCAGCAGCATACTAAATTACTACGCATGTGTGGACTGACAAATCTATTGCAGCTATTCCTAAACCAGTACTTTCAAATCTGCTGTCTGAACAGCAAACAAGTCTAGTTTAAATGTGACCATAACTGTTAGCTGTACAAGTACTGCGTTTTGTTTTCTTTTTGCATAAGATAAACATTGTGTGTCATATAGAAGGTTGCTGTAAAACTGACATAGAGGTGCCAAAATATTATTTTAGTGTTTTATTTTTAGCCATTGAACCTTCTATAAATGACAAAAAACAGATAAATTCAGAAACAGTTTTGAAGTACCATTTAGAAGAAATGTTGACAGCTAACAAATATTGATGTAGCTGGTCATGGTTTTAGTTGCTGCTCAACACCTTGTATTGCTGTGTATATATATAGCTGTATATATATAGCTGTACTTGTCTCAGGTAAAAAAAAAAACAAAACAACACAAACCAAACCAAACCAAAAACAAGGAAACAAAAAAAAACCAAAACATGAACAACAACAACAACAAAACCACAAAAACCCCAAACAACAAAAAAGAACCCAAACTAACCAAAATTAAAAAAAAAAAAAAAAAAGAAAAAAAAAAAGAAAAATATAAAACCACCCCCAGTTAGTTCCTTTTTTGTGGTATGAAATTTAAGCTGTACAACTAAGGAAAACCTTAAATAAAATATTTTCCTAAGTCTTTCAAAAGCCAGTACACTAATACCTTATTTTTGAATTGTTCATACGTTTTCAAGTTTGGACAGAGAAAGAACTCTCACAAAGGATAACTATAGGCATTGCATCACCTCTCTTCTCTGACCATTCAACACTTAATTCAAATATTATCTAATATCCTTCACAGGCTGATGGTTCCATATCACATTGGTTTTATAAGTTTTGGGGCATACCCATTAGTGTAAGAGTCAAGCAGACTTAAAACTTCAAAGCACAGCTTCTTTGAAAGCATTACGTTTCAAACAGTTCTTAGTCAAGCAATATATATTTGTAAGGTAGTTTCTTCCCTGCTCATATGCTTTCATGTCAATCCCAAAGCTGTGTGATTCACCCAGTCCCCAGTAATCATGAATATGCAAAATTACACTCCAATTTTAACATCTGCTGAAATCAACAACCTGATAAAGTCAGACAGTAACAAAATACATTTGAATTTATAGGGGATCTTCTTGCTTATGCTTATATTCTGTGGGCAAACTATATTGAGATTATTGCTGACAGATGAATAACTGACTCTTAAAGTATTGCCAATGAGAGAGACTCCAGTCTTCCAAGTGATCTGTTCCAGTGCCTTGTCTCTAAACTGAATCCTTCTTGTTGAAATCTAAGACTATCATTTATTTTCTTCTTTATATTTGCAATGGAGAACAGATTATTTCTGATGAGTACTTACAGGAATGGGGCAAGTGGTATCTTTGTATCATCTTCTCATTTTGCATGTTATACTCATTTCATGAGAAGGATTAATTTAGATACTTATCTGGAAACAGGAGAGATATGTTTCTTCCCAGGAAGCAGCTGATTCTGGCAGAGAGCAGGGCTCCTGGAAACTGCATACTGTAGCAAGTAGAAGAAGGGATTGAGAAAGTCACTTGGAGGTTGTAAATGTCTGCAGGTGGAGGAAAACTTGAACTGCTGAGAAGAAATATGGTGCAGACGGGAAATTTTCAGAGGTGTTGGAGAGGGAGTATGGGGAACTGGGCATGATTTGCTGTGACTTAGTCACTGAGCAGGATAGAAGTAAAGCATCAGTGGGTTGGGAGAGATCGCACTGCATATGAATCCTTTTTATTTCTAATTTGTATTTAAAAAGCTAGGAATTCTAGCTAATAGTTTAATAATCCCTGTCTTTTGTGAGTTTAACAGCAATTCATTCTTTGGGGATTTCATTATAAAGAAAGAAGTAGGCACAGACTCATGCCAAAAACCTGACTAATTTAGGGTCCTGCCTGAGGAGCTTCTTGAGTTTCTAGCATATTTGCTGCTGTTTTATGTTTTTCACGATAAATGAACATCTTTCTTGAAGTGTGGCATGTAAAACTGCTTACACTAATCCAGCTGAGGCCTTACCAATGTGCATGAAGTAGGAGGATGTCTAAAAATATGAATGATTGCATGGATACAAATAATATGATCAGTAGTCCATAAGTCTGTTCATAAATTTTAAAGATGTTTGTCTTTATTGTAAAACACAATGTCAGTACATTGACAGCTAGTCATCTGCTAACTCCCCCAGAGCCTTTCTTGGAGAATAAACAAATTTTAGATGTTTTGTATCCTATATCAGTACAACTGTTTACATCTGTTCAGTGTAGAATTTTGTACTTCCACCATATAATCTATTCCTATTTCTATATTTCTGTTTATTCCAGCATCCAAAGAAATAATGATAACCCAGAAATGAATCAGAGTATCTAGGCATACTCCTTTTTGCCAACAGAACAGCTCTACTCCAGGAAAATTAACCAGTCTTCATATTACAGTGATTCTGTATTTTTTCTTTGGTTTGTTCATGGGAATGTCGCATGAAATAGCACCTAAAGCCACCATGATGTCATAGAATTGTAGAACGGTTCGGGTTGGAAAGAACATAAGGTCATCTAGTTACACCCCTCCTGCCACGGACTGGAGGGTAAGAAATAGATGCTGGAAAAGAACAGACAACCATAAGTTGACAGTTCTTTTCTGAATGTGAGGCTACTAAAAGTCACTGATCAATTGATGCCAGTGACATCTGGGTCAACTCCAGTTATAGGCTCTTAAAATTTTAAGGCATCCAGGGTGTTATTGCTAGATGTTAGCCTCAGCTGTTTGCTTCAAAATCTTTTCCCAGTATATTCATTTCAAGGAACAGTTTGCCTAGCCACAGCTAATTTCCCTTTTCAAGTATTTGGTTATTCTTATGGCATTGTGTTGTGTGTTCTTTTCCTGGCTATTGTTTCACTTATGTCTGACATGAATATCTTAGTTTGCTCAAATCTGTATTTACTACCAACACACAGCCAATCATTATTACCAGCTAATGTGGTCTTCAACCTCTGAGTATCCTATACGATATTGACAATTTTAGTAGCTTTCAATATCCAAATCTGTTTCTTGCTTGTAATCAGCTGCTTGATTTTGTTACTTACTTCATCACATAAATGTAAGGATTTCACCAGATACTTAAAAAGAGCTATTTTATTTAATACATATACCTCACGTTCAGCTTTGATCTTCTTAACAATTAAATCATACACATAATAATTCTGGTTTTCATGCTTTTACGTGTAATGTAGCACTGTAAGCTCCAGATTTGGCCTGTATAGAATTGTTTCATCCTTGCTTCCTTGCTTACATGTGACATCTATTAATGTTCTCCTATTCAAAACCTGTTACCCTGTCAGAAGAAGAGAAATCATTTGGTACTGTAGCTATTTTCCAAGCATTCTCAAAGATAACCACTAAGATAATCAGCCAGTGTCTGTATGAAGTTCATCAGATCACATTGATTTAGCTTAGGTAAGTGCTCTGCAACTCATGTCTTTCCTATTCCATGTTGAGATCTTCCCCTTTTGTTGCTGATATTAATTATTCACTTCTCTTTAATTGATTTTTTACTGCAGATTCATACAAAAAAGTCATTAAAAGCTTCAGCCTTCTCTGTGTTATCTGTGCATAGCTTTTCTTCTTGATTAGTAGCATAATGCCTTCTTTGGTCTTGCTCTTACACTTAGAAAATGATTTCTGTCATTCTTATGTCTTTTGCTAATTGCATCTCATTTATATCTTGACCTTTCAATTTATTTCTTTGCCTATGTTTTATTTTTGTCCTCAGTAATCTGTCCTAATTCTTAGTTTCTAAAAGCTTCCTTCTAATATTTGAGGCCAATGAAGAACTCAGTTTAACCAAGCTGATTTCCTACCATACTTTCTATATTTTCCAATCTTAGGCTCTCAGTATTATTTATTTGAAGAATTGACAGTTTTTCCCAAATTTTCTTTTTCCTTCATTTTACCTGTTAAAAGAAATGCTCACTACTGAATATCCAAGCTTACTGAAGTTTATGAATAAATCAGTCTTTACAGTCCAAGGTGACTCAGGAAAAGTAGTGGGTAACCACTGGTGACTTAGTAACATTTACATTATGTTTTATTACTTGACAATGAAAACATTAGAAATAACGTTCCTTAAATATCCTGCATTCATTGAAACCCGACATTTTTAATTTTTTTTATTATTACTCCAGTTATTTTTACTGCCATGATTTTATGCTCTCTCTATGAAGTACCAAAGCCTTTAAATAAACTGTTTTTTTTGTTGTTTTTTTTTTTCTTTAAAGAGCATGTCACCAACTAGGCCAATCCATACTGTTCTCCAAGTTCTTTTTCATAAGGCATAAGAACAAATGCTCTGCCGTGGGTCATCTCTTCTGATATCAGTTGTATGACCAGAGATCTGTTATTGAAAAAAACTTTAAAAAAACCTTGGTCCAGTCTAGATTTTTTATTTTTAATTATATTTGCTCTATAAAATTCTACATTTATTTCCAGACATTGATATCTGAGACAATAATTGCCCAACTGATTTTTGTGATCAGATTTGTTAGAAGGCTGACAAAGGCCAAGTGCAAGGTCCTGCACCTGGGTCAAGGCAATCCTAAGCACAGATACAGGCTGGGCAGGAATTAATTGAGAGCAGCCCTGAGGAGAAACACTTGTAGGTGCTGGTTGACAAGAAGCTTAACATGAGCCAGTAATGTGTGCTTGCAGCCCAGAAAGCCAACTGTATGTTGGGCTGCATCAAAAGGAGTGTGACCATCAAGTCAAGGGACCCTAACCTAACCCTCACCATTCTATGATTCTCCCCCTATTCTCCACTCTTGTGAGATCCCACCTGGAGTGCTGTGTTTAGCTCTGGAGCCCCCAAACAAAGAAGGATATGGATTTGTTGAAGCAAGTCCAGAAGAGGGTTATGAAGACGATCAGAGGTCTGGAGCACCTCTGCTATGAAGACAAGCTGAGAGAGCTAGCCTTGCTCAGACTGGAGAAGAAGACACCCTGGGCAGACCTTACAGAGCTACCTTTCAGTACCTAAAGGGGACATTTTACAGGGGCATGTAGTGATAGTGTAAGGGGGAATGGCTTTAAACTGAAACAGGGTAGATGTAGATTAGAAAACAGGCAGAAATTCTTTACTGTGAGGATGGTGAGACACTGGAGCAGGTTGTCCTGAGTAGTTGTGGATGCCCCATTACTGGAAATATTCATGCTTTTTCCCTTGATACCTGCCTGTCTTGTATGTTCATAGATCCTTAAAATAGAAAATTCTGCTGAAAATTGTATAGCAAAGTTTTGGTTTTGTTTTTTTTTTTTCTTTCAGGTTAGGTGCTCATTTTGCTATGGTACATGCTACAACAAGAGAGCCTTCTTTGCAGTGAATCTGTTGAGAACTCTTCCTTATTGCTACTTCACCAAAGGGGGCATGGAATATATAATTGATATTTAAAAGTTGAGGTTATATTAAAATAGAAAGTATTATAGTTAATATTTTAAATATCAGATCAGCCTTTGACTTCAGGCTAGGCTTTGCAGTGCCTCTTTTGAGTTACAAGAATCTTTATCCAATTGCTGCTGGTCCCCACGAAGACCCATTCCTCAGAGGTCTGGCTGTGGCTATTCCCTGTTTTCTACTTCACTATCTTGTGTTGCAAGATTCCAGTTTGACTCTCTCACTGCTCTATTTGCGCAGTTTGCACTCCCAGATTCAGCTGTTTACTACAAAAGCAACCTCTCTTCTAAGGGTCAGTCTAACTCATTCACTTTTGTAACAGGATATAAGAGGTAAACTGAGATCAAACCAGTCAGACAATCTGTCACGTTGCCCAAACTCTCAATCTTATTTTAGATATTATTAAATCCTTATCAGTACCTTATATCCCACTTCTTGTCTGGTTCTAAAGTATAAATACCTTCATGATACTGCTTCCAAGAGAAGAAAAAGCCTGGAATGAAAACATTCATTTTAGTTGACTCCGCATGTTGCCATACACACAAAGACATTAGACCCACTTAGAAAATCCTGGGAACCATTAAATAATTAAAGTGGTGTATTATTCTTATCTATTCTTGAAAGTGGGTGTCTAGGAGAAAACAAGGGTATATAGAGGGCAATCAATAGAACAGGAGCTACATTTGTCTGATGTAAGTTCTGAGTCAATCAAAGAAAAGAGAAAGAAATGTACAAATATGGGGGATGGAATTAGGGCTGTGTAACTAGAAGTGCTGCAGCTTTTCAAAGCTTTTGAGAAAACAAGGAATACTTAGCTACTGGTTTAACTTATTGAAATCTTTTGTTTGTAAAGACTTCTGTGTGAAAAAAGGGATTATAGGAGGCTGAGAGCACACAGATACTGTCATTTTCTCAAACCATAGAATCTCCAGGTGAAACCTAAATGCTTGGGTACAATGTAACCTTTCTGTGGGAACTGCAGAAATCATACCTGTGAAGACTGGACAGCTGTCACCATGGTTTCACCTAGAAGACAGGAAAAGCAGTGGTAGAAGTGTTTCGTATGTGAAATTTTTACAAGAGCACTGATGTCAGTGGTAATAATTGTTACCTTCGTCAAGAAAAGCAGCTGAAAGGACAGTATGATTTTTCACTGCAATGGGGCCTTCAGCTGAAAAAGAAAAAATATCCTTACAACAGCACTGTTTTTTTTAAACACCACTGAACATGTGAAAAATGGGGATGTTTTCTCAGTGGACTTGACCTAAGGTTTCCCAAGGCTCGTTTAATGGAAGTATGAGGAGCTTCAGTATCTACTGCTTTGATCTACCAATCTGCTCCCTTTATAACAATTTACTTAATACTGCAGGTGTAGTCCTAAAGAAACAGAAATGTCTGAGGACAGGTAAGGGAGCTGAAAGAGTACAGGGTGGTGGTAAACTGAGACAACTAGTGTTGTCAGCTTCCATGACTGCACTCAGAAAACCTCATTTATCCATCCTTAATTACATCTAAAATTAGTTTGGTATTTCACTGTTCTGAAACTGCAGATACCTGCATGAGACATTCCCATTCACAGGGCAGGGGCAGTTGAATAAAGCTTTTTGAGGCCCGAGGGACTATCCAAAGTGACACATCTGAATCGTTTTAGCTTTTGTGTCAATCAGAATCAATTAACACCTCTTCCACTTTATCACAGAGTACAGCTCCACACCAAGTGTTGCAAACCTTGTTTTTCAGTTGTGTATGGAAAATTAAGAACTGATTGGCTAAAGTAATAAATTGCTCTGCCTTGAAACATGAAAGCAGCACTGAATATATTCTTATTAGTGAGAAGAATGTTTTCAGGGAATCTCATGAGTTCTCTATGAGGAAGCTCTCATTTGAAGCTTTTTTCCTTCAATAGGTCTGATTATTTTATGTTTAATTAACATAGGAAAAGTGACAGTTAAAAATTAATAATTAAAAAATAATATTTACAGTACTAGGCTAAAGAAATAGCATTCCTAAACTAAATTTTTTAACTGATACTAGTGTTGAGAAAATAATATTTCAGATAGCTGAGAACTGGCATGTATCACTGTCAAAAGGGAAACAGATGCTGTAATATATTCCCATTGATTAATTTATAATTTATAAGTTTAGTTTAAAACTGAAAAAGAAAAATAAACTTCTTACTATTTGTCACTGAAAACTGGTTTTCTTCACCTTAGTTCCAGTAACTTATTGAGAAATTATTTCAAACAGTGGATAAGATTAACATTATCTTTACATAAATATTTTAATATAACTTAATGTTTAATATTTCATAAGTCTGTGGAAAATAAACAAAACCACAGGCAGACTAAACAAAATAGTTTTCTCATTTAATTTCAAAGAGACGCTTCATAATAATAAACATCAAGTATTTCATTTGTGATGTTCTTATCAATAAGCAATTCTCATATATTTCTTCCTATCATTGCTAGTTTTGTTCTACAGAATTAAAGCATAGCATCTAGTAATGAACAGTGGTGTTAGAAATTGTGTCAGTTTGTATTCTTTTGTACTAAAAATAACCTTCCTCACCTTCAGTGCTTGGTTATTATAAATTTTAACTTCCTTATTTTGTGAAAGATATCTCAATGTTGTATGTTTCTGGCTAAAGATTAATGCAGATTTTATTTCACTTCTCTACCTGATTTTTCAATTCTAGGACTAGTGTTAAATGGTGTAAAATATTTAAATATTATATAGTAAAAATAACCATTCATTACAAAAGAAAACAAAAAAAAACAAAAAACCAAAAAAAAACTAGCACATTGTAAACAAGCTTATCAAATACCTTTCCAGTAAATCCTGTTACTCTAAAAACACTTTACAATCAGTTTGAGCTTGTTTCTCACAAATAATACCCACTCCAAAAAAGATATGGTAAAAAAATAAACGGTTGGGCTGTAAAAACAGGCTTTCTTCTCAGGATGTGATGGGGTCTTACCTCCCCTACCACCAACTGTCTTCAACAAAATCTTAAGTACACTTCAACCCGCAATCTTAAATGTTATAACTGCACCTGATTATTTTCTTTGTGTGTGCGTTTGTGTTTGAATAATAGCTCAATGACATCATAATGGAGTTTGAAATTATTATGTTTAACAAAATCAGAGATTACATTATGTTTGAGAAGGCATTATTGAAAACCAGATTATTTTTTCATTGTCACTGACAAAGCCAGGAGGGTCACAGCAACAATGACTGCAGGTTGAACCATGATAACATATTCCTTGCAACTGTATAATCAAGGTGTCTATAAGGGTTTTGTTCCATGGCAATTTGTATAGTGAATCTCCTCGACATACTAGCCCTTGAAAAATGGAATGATCCCAGCTTTACTCTTGGACATAAAGTGGGGCTTATAAGGTAGGGAAAAAAAAAAAACAAAAAACTAGTCCTCAGCAGCCATTTAAGATTCTTCTGTCCAAAAAATATTTCTGTTCAGAAATAAGTGTGGTTAGAAATACTTTTCTAGTTACTTGCAGGCTCATGGAGTTAAATCTCCTGTGATAAACAGTTCTTTTCTGTTGCTAAATGTTTGTGTGCTGTAGGTCCTACTATCTTCACACATATTGGAAAATACAACCTGGATGAATTAAACCCATAGGGAGAAAAAAAGGGAATTGAAGCAGCTGTATACTATTTGACTATTTTATTTATTGCATTTTCTTTCTTTGTGTTTTTTGTGCTTTTTCTTCATTTGATGAAACAGACATTTTCCATGAGGCAAACTTGCTGTGAATGGGGTTGGAGAGGGTGTGAAGAGCAACAACTGCTAAAAATCCGGGATTTTCAGAAAAAGTAGTTGATAAAAAAGACCTTGGAAATACCCCAAACTTTTTCTTGGAAAGCAACTGCTTGGCATGGAAATAAAGTCAAAATCAGTCTTTGAAATGACTCTTTAACAAAATAAAGACTTATAAAAGAACTGACATTTAGCATCATGAGTTATGAGTAATTCTGGCTAAGATGAAATAATTGTGTTTTCCCTTCATAGTCTTTGTTCTGGAGTTTGTTAAACTTATCTGTATTGCAAACAATGTTCACAAAAGTCTGTTTGCTTTGAAAATGTTTATGCTTGTCTGCCTTTTTTCTTTTGATGAGTTATGATTGCATTGTTTCTTAGTCATCGTTGTCACCAGAGTATGCTTATATTGTCATGGTTTAAGTATGGAAAACCAAGGTTTTATTCTTCCTGAGTGTTAGTGTCCAATGATCAAGCTACTTAGTCCAACTGGTCTGCAAATTTGTTGCAAAAAATTTCTCTGATGCCTCTTTTCCGGTTTGCTGATAACAGAGACTTTAAAACGATGGCTGGCATTAAAATCATGGTGCAAAGGATAGGACCAATTTTTATTTTTTTTTCCTAAGAATTTGACAATTTATATTCTTGGCATTTCATGAGCTAATGAGCTATCCAAGATATAGAGTATCAAGTACTGATCCAGCATGGGCTCTTTCTATGTAGTATAGTCCTTCAGGAACAAATTATTCCAGTGTGGGTTTCCCTTGGGGTCACGAATCCTGCCAGAAAACCTGTTCCTCTGTGGATTCTACTTTATGGGGCTACACTACCTGCCAGGAGCTTGCTCCTGTGTGGGTTAACCATGGACTGCAGCTTTCTTCAGGGCATCCACCTGTTCCAGTAATGGGTCTCTTGTAGCCTGCAAAGTGGACTCTTGCTCCACATGGATGTCCATGGCCCCAGGGGGATGGCCTGCTTCATCATGGTCTTCTCCATGGGCTGCAGGGGAATCTGTGCTCTAGTTCCTGTATCACCTCCCCACCCTCCTTCTTCACTGACTTTGGTGTCTGCAGAGCTGTTTCTCTGCATATTCTCACTCCTCTCTCCCAGCTGTCATTGCATGGCATTTTTTTACCCTTTCTTAAATATGCCTTCATTTTGGCCAGTGGCAGGTCCTTCTTGGAGTCTGCTGGAACCTCCTCTGTCCAACATGGGGGCAGCTTCCGGTCTTACCTCACAGAAGCCACTTTAGCTGATCCTCCCCAACCCTTTCCCCAACACTCAACTCCTCCCCTGCTACCAAAACTTTTTCACATAAACCAAATATGATAAGTTACTTAAATAAATGCTTTCTTCCTCAGAATTCAAAACCTTCCATGTATCTTCCTTTGAATGCATTAATGATTGTTATACAGTTGTTTATAACAAAACACTGATTTTCCTACCAATTCAGTCTTCATAGCAAATCAGCATGGGGAAGGAAATCTATGTTCAAATGTGAATATCCATTTGGAGGTCAATTTGTTTTTGAATATGAGTTGTTGCATTTAAAAAATTAAAGTTCACAACCTTAAGTGTTGCATCTATTTTAGTCATTTATGTCCTTTTGCTTTGTATCACTGGTTTCTGCAAATAGCATGCCAAACATGTCTACAGATATTGCTTAAAGCTGGTCATCTCTATTCCCCAAAATAAAGAACCTGATGACTGTCATTTATAACACGTGCATTTAAGAGTTAATAAATTAATATGGGACAAAAAGTAATTTTTTCCAGTCACATAGTGATAACATGTTTTCCATGTGTATTTATGACTATAATATTGCCGTAGTATTGATGTTTCTATACAAGTCTTCTCCTCTAAACTTTATTGACAGGGTTATAAAAATACTCCATCTGCGATCCACCTGGCTTAGGCTGCCATTTTTGTTCATTACTCCGACTTAAAGATGTAGTAATTTAAAACACATTACTGCAGGAAAAGGTCAGCAGTGCTATATAACATAACATTTTCTCTGTGTTTTCTGATACTATTTTTTTTTTCATCCTGTACAAGTTATGCTGAATATCTTGTAGATACGCATTGTAGATTCAGTCTTACTGTCAGTTGCTTAGGTATAATTGACAGATGAAAAGTACCATAAGCAGACCTTAAAATACTCTGTAGTGTAAGATTTGGGTTTAAAATGTGAGTATTTAAGTGGAGCTGTGCTAATGTTGGGACAGACAAGTTCATCCTTTCTTTTTTATATTTTGTTTCTGTCTCATTATTTCTCTTCTCCCAGTTATAGATGCTACAGTTTATTCTTTTATCAACTAGTCCATGGCTATTTCCCCATCTTTCTGAATGTGAAATGAAATAGCATTCAATCAGTGTATTTTCTCTGTCTTAATGGTTATGGTCAAGAAGGCAGTCATCAACTGTTAGTTTTAAATGCTTGTAACTTTAAAGGAGAGTCCCTGTGGCTTGACATTTTATGTGCTCATTGTTAGCTCCTCAGTTGCTCAAAGGTTGCTCAAATTGTGATGAGTTAGAATACATTTTTGCTTAAAATTTCATTAGATTACACACTTTAAAGCCTGTTCTCTTTTTAAACTCATAAACAATAGCACATAAAAGTAAATTTGCTATAGTTTTAGCCTCTGATAGACAAGTTATCTTTTCCTATGTATAGAAATACTAGACTTAAAGGAGAGAGGGTGGTTGTAATGCACTTAACTGGACAAATGGGTATAATTGAATATGAAAACAAATAAGGATTACAATAAAATTGCAGGGGAAAAAAGGAGATAAACCACTATTTCCTCATGCAGGAATATATAAAAATAAGAAAGAATAATCTCCTGCTGACAATACAGCCATTTTAAACATTGTTCTGATTGAGAACCTGGAGGATCAATTAGGTGTACATAGACTGAATCATCATGATTGGTAGAAAGTGCGAGGAAGGGAAGAAGAAGTCTGAAGGAAAGAAAGGAAATGAGAGACTTTTGCCTTGTTAAATCACATGACTCCCACTGCTTTGCATTCATGCTCCCTCTCATTAAATTTAATGTGCATATTTTAGAAAAAGTAATATGAGCTAGAAAGTAGTAACAACTCCATTTTAAATACAGTGAAATAAGTCAAATAAAGGTAAGTAACCTGAGCTTTCTGAATTCTGCTTGAATCTGAGAACCTCCTTCAAAGTCTCTGTCTCATCCCATGAGCATTTTTATTTTCTGAGCTTTTACCAGAAAAGCTTTCTGAATGCCTAAGTAGCTTTCTTCACCATGCAAAAGTGCAATGTCTTGGCAGTGCAAATCAGTACACTTCCTTTTTTTGTTACACAGGCTAGTGGAATCGGCACTGAAAGAATGTAAGAGAAAGGGTAGCCTGCAGCCAAATGTTAACCAAGATGCTGTTCAGTGAGGTGGAAGATAAAGCTATGAATCTTCACAAGTTAAAAGAGTTGGGCCTGAGCCTGTATTTGAGGAGTTTAACAAACTTTTTCTAAGCTTTAAAGCAAGGAATGCTCTGAAAAAGTCTCTCAGTACCTAAATCTGTGACCAGATTTTGGAATCATAGAATCATCATAGGATCACAGAATGGTTTGAGTTGGAAGGGACCTTAAAGATCATCTAGGTCCATCCTCCCTGCCATGGGCAGGGACACTTTCCACTAGACCAGGTGGAATCATTGCTATCACTGCTTGCTTTTATAAAAAGTTCCTCCCCTTCATTCTTATAGGCCCCCTTTAGGTACTAGAAGACTGCTAAGTTCTTCCCAGGGTCTTCTTTTCTTCAGGCTGAACAAACCCAACCCTCTTAGCCTGTCTTCACAGGAGTTTTTCTCCAGGCCTTTGATCATCTTTGTGGCCTTCCTCTGGACGTGTGAATATAAATCTCAAGTAGAAGTAAGGTACTGACCTCTGTAAAGAGGTACTTCTGGAGGCATTTTTTCCTTCTATGCTCTTATTTTAATGGCACCATATTCTAGAAGTGCTGAATACCTCTGAGTTGTCTAATTCTTCCCTGTTACTACACCGTTTTTTTGATATGCCTTTCAGAGCATTGACTAGTCTTTGGGCCAAAGCCTTACAGTTGGTGACTGATACGTTTGGAACAAATGTATGTGTTCTGGGTATAATTCTGCATTTTCTTTTAGAAAGAAGCTTATTTCAAGGCAAAATATACAATCCCAATCCAATTCTTTAATGTTATTCTGAATTTCTAGAAACAGACTTTATCTAGTACTTATATTACTTCTATGAAAAGAAGTATTATTAGGAACTGTTCCCTGAAAGTCTGACTTCGTCTTCACTATGACCTTGAATTTAAATTTTGGTTTTCTTATGATCGTTTCTACAAGCAATTAATATTTGGTGAAGTTTAAGCTAGAAATCAAAACTTTGTTCCAAAGGTATTCTAACAGATGCAGCTGACTCTGTCTTAACTTAGCTAGACTCCAGCTGATTCCTTCTGTCATTTCAAATCTTTCACTGAAATCCCCTGCAAGATGAAGGAAACAACTGAGTGATGGCAATATGTGTGACAGTCAGTAGCCAGAAAACAGATGCCAGGTGAAACCTTATCACTGTGTTCTCAGAAACTTCAAGCTGTGAAATGCATCTTCTGACTATGCTCTTCCAATTCATGGGAACAGAACCTGTTCAAGGTTAAAAGGTACATATCTGTAAGCTACAGTTTGTTATTAGCTTTGGCTCTTTACAAGAGGCAAATAACAGATGCTACAGCCTTATGATGCTGCACATGAAAAGCTATCATGACATGATAAGCAACAGTGAAAGGTAATTCATATGGCTTCATGCAGAATAGAACCACCTTCATGTCACTAAGAGTTACAGCCTCTGTTTCTTAGGTCAATGTTCAATTTCATGCTTCCTTTTTCAGCATTGAGAAACACTTTTCTACATGTAAATGAACAATTTATTTTTTTTTTTTTTTAATGGCTTTTGTAAAACTCTTCTAAATCTAAAAACAACCAAAGGACTAGTTAAGTCCTAGGACTTAATCCATCATCAAGTCTGGTGCTTTAGAATTAGTCCTAGCTGATAAAGGCAGAGTAGGGAAGAAATTTCAGATTGCTTTAGTCAATGTCTGTCACAATTTAATTCTTGCACAAGGTCCTCCAAGAAACTTTGTATATTTACAAAATTTTGTTGTCAGGCTTGAAACACTGTAGGTAATAATTTCTGCCTAGCATAACATTAAAGGTGTCTGATGGCTTCTATTACCTAGCAGATCAATGACTTTTCATTCTGTTTTAACACAGCCTTGAATGTCAAACTGTATCCTAGTTTTGTTTGTTTACATGGAAATTCTGTCTCTGGTAATGTTATGTCAACAAAGAATGTTTAATAATTTCTCACTATACTAATAAATGCTTTCCTCTATAGTGGCATCTTCCAGATTTGTCATGTATAGACTTCATATTTCAACACTGGACAGACTGGGAATGGTGGCTTGCCTGCATCCCCACAAGAACTTTTTATCATCAGATATAATATTTGGCAAGCTATTTTTTAATGTTTTGAAGCGCTGTAAATCTATCTCCATACATTAGATGTTCAAATCACATCTATTAGTAAGTTTCATTGCATGCTTTCTCTGTATTTGAATATTGTATCCAAATCAACCATTCATTGAAATAGGGGGTGGAGATTTAGAACACAGGAGATGCTACCCGTTTGTAGATTTTAATTTGGTTGACTTGCATTTTATCAGTTGTATAAATCTAGCTGGATGTTATTCTGCTATGTTTATCTACAATCAGGAGCTCCATCACTGATTCTCTTTTATCAAGTGAATTTTTCTTTGTAATGCACAAAATTGTAATAAAAATGTAAAACTACTCTTCATGGAGACTGGAAGGGAATGTGTAGGTGCAGAAGCAACGGAAAGAAGAGAAGCATAGTTAAGAACTGCAGGGGGAGACAACGGCTAGGGCAGCAGGTCATCAATATCACAAAATGTTGTCACATGACACTGAAATGCTCCTGGAAAAGCACAGGACTGCCTCTACTCGGTGAAAATCAAGGACAGACTTCACCTTAAAAATCATTATAGACAGACCTGTTGAAATACAGGAAAGGCATTATACTTTGCATTATAGTGTCTTTGCTTCCATTTTGAACTGAAGACTGTTTCATACATGATGGAGGTACTATTGTAAGAAAAAGACTAATTTAGCTTAGCAACTTCTGACTCTTTAGAGGTTAACCTTTTGAGAAGGAAGCAGCTCAACTGTCATTTTTGAATCGATACCCCACAAAAAAGTGTGGGTGAGAGTCGGTAATCTATTGAGAAAAATCTCTTGCTGATATCTTCAGCGCTTCAGTGTCTACTTGTCAGTTTTGCAGTTTTCCTACAGTTACCATTTTATTCACAGTCACTATACTTCATATTTTTTCTGGCCTCTTGTATTTTCTCTGTTATAGATTTCTTTATTCATGTTTATCTTTCATCTTCAGAACTTCATGCTTTATTTCTCTAATTCTCAGTAATACTTTGTCGTTGCCACACCATGTAGTCATTTTTTTTTTACTATAAATAACCTTCCAATTTGTCAGAAAGAGCGACTGGAATCAAGAGAACGACTCAATATGAGTTATGCTTCTTGTTCGTTTTATACAAATCCTTAACCCCTTATATACTATTTCTTACATGCACTTACAGTGATTTGGCATATTATGATTGGATACATGTCTTGAAGACCCTTAGTGACTGACATAATTGGTTAAACGCAGGTGTGAGAACTCGACCTCGAAAGCTTGCCGACAGTTCACAGTTCTCATTAAGTTGGTGAATTCCAGCTTCTTATCTTGCTTGCTTAAGCTTCTTCAGGCCTCTCATGGCCTTGCTGTATCTTTCAGGATTATTCAGAGTTTATGTACCAATTATGAATTCTCCCGTGAGAACACTGTCTCCACACTAATTTTATCATGGCAGGCCTGTGGAGATGCATCCCTTGATATCTTACATTTCTTGTGGAGAGATAACTGTCCCTCTCAGACAAAATGTACGAAAGATTCTTATATAAACACAATGTGATACACATTTTAATTTGCCTTTGAGCTCAATAGGGACCTTTATCCTACACCCTTTATGCAAAAAAACCAGTGGTACTAGACAGTTTAATCGGTTATAAAAGATGATAGTCTGGCATGCATACTTATTTCAGGCTAGGCAACTGAATGCTCATAAGCAATAAAAGAATAGGTTAGAGAGTGTTATTTGGTATTCTACCTGATGTACTTTCCAAGGATATTGATCCTAATCTCTCCGGGCCTGTAGTGTCCTTCACTTCAGTGAAACCATGCCTTTTGCCTTGAGCTTACTCCAGATTAGAGATGAGAGCATCAAGCACCATTTCAAACCATGCTGAGAAGACAGCTATAGAACTGCCAGACCTAGAGAGCAGCTTTGAGTACAAATAATGGAATGCATGCAGAAGTGAAGCAGTAGCTTTGCTGAAGGTGGTGGAATTTTTCAGCAATGATGGTACCACACAACAGGATACTGATTGGTACAGCAAAAGCCTGAACCCAGAGCACATCAAGGGGGAGGATGCCGATTCTCAGATCCTGGACTGTACGTGTGCCTGGGGCCTGTGTCCATGGCTGGGGGAGGCAGGCAGGGAGGCCTTTCCTGCAGAAAGTGTTTGTGGACGAGGGACTGTTACCAGGTGAAAGGGCTGTGGGTGGAGGTGAATGGACTGTGAAACATGGTGGAAGAAGAAAGATTGACAGTATCTTCACTGAGGCCCTACACAAAAAAGACTGAAACCTCAGCTGCACAGATGAAGGTGGCAGCCAATGATTCTGCTCAGTTGAGTGACAAATTGTAAGGCTGGGGCTTATGACTTTTGGGACCAAGAAGGCATTTCCTCCCTTGCAGATTTGAAAGGACAGATCACATACTGTATCTGGTAGCTGGCAAGAGACAGAAAATCTTGTCGGGGGCATATCAGAGCTTGAACCATGGATCTGCACCAAGAGGAAGCAGCAGTAGCTAGCAGTGAAGAAATTCCTTCCAAGGGGCAGAAAACCATGTCTACTGAGATGACTTCCCCAAAGGTGTCTTGTTGCCTTCCAGGGATTCAGATGTGTAATGCTGCTTGTCCAGTAACTGTTATTCCAGAACACATGGACACCAAGAACACTGTTAGAAGGACATCTTCGGTGTATCAAGAGTGCCTATGCTGCTCTGGGTGTGACAGTCAGGAACATCAGGAACTCTGGGTATACCTCATGATCCTATCAGTTTGGGAAAGAACAGGTGGTCTCTTTTTACAATTGTTGTTGTCAGCAAGTTTCTGCCTCTTTGGGGATTCAGGGCTGCTGGGCAGAGAAAGGATCCACCCGTTAAAGTGGGGCATGAAGAGGATTCTGTGCCAAAAGACTGTAATGCAGGAAGTAGAAATAAGGACAGGCTACAAAGTGGGAATTTAGAAACTTTGTCAGAGTATGTAGGAATAGTGTCAGTAAAGCCAAAGCTTCAAAAAAGCTGACACTTGCAAGTGAATTCAAGTGCAACAAGTTAAATGTTTCCTACATTAAAAGACTGAGTGGGAAAAATATGTGCCCACTGCTCAATGGGAAAGGTTATTTAGTAAGAAACAAAAGGCAGGTAACGCTGAGGTACATAACATTTTCTTTGCCTCAGGATTCAACAACAAGGGAGGTAATAACTAACCAAACTGATTGCCTTCTACAACAAAACAACTGGATTTGTGAATGAAGGATAAGATCATCAAACAATCATCATAGAATAGCCCAGATTGGAAGGGACCTTGAAAGGTCCAAGCATTTGTGGAAAAAGGAGCTTATCTGTGTAAAAATGAGTTAATATAGAATATCTACTAAAAGATTATCTAGTAGGTAACAATGAATGTTATCAACCTCAACTTCAGAAAAGCTTTTGACACTAAGTCCTGCTGTCTCTGAGTAGGCAGACAATGAGCTGGCAAAGCACTAGCTCCATGGTTGGGCTAAGAGGGCTGTGGTTAATGGGTCATAATCTACCTGGAGACCTGTGGCAAGTGGTGGAGGTTTGTGAGAAATGGAGTGGAATCTAAATTGGGACTTGACCTGTTTAACCTCTTTATCAATGATCTGGAAGAGGTGGTGGAGGGCACTTTCACCAAATTTGTAGATGGTAGTACTTTAGTGGGGTATGTCAACATGCAGGAAATCAGAGTTGCCATCTAGAGGGATATAGTCAGGCTTGAGGAATGGGCAGATAAGCCTCATGAAATGCAACGACAAATATCAAGTGCTGCCTATGCAGGGAGCACCAGTGAAAGATCACAAGCTGGGGCTTGCCTGATTAGAGGCACTTTTGCATGAAAGACTTGAGGGCCTTGGAAGATGAGCGTAAGTGAGCAGTATGCCCTAGATGCAGAGATGTCCAGCAACACTCTGGAAGGTATTCATGGAGGTACAGCCAAGACATTGAAGGGAGGGACTATCACCCTCTGCTCAGCATCCATGAAATCCCATTTGGATACTCTGCTCAGTTTTGGAGCCTTCTAGTATAGGAAAGACATTGAAAAACTGGAGTGAGACCCATGGAGGTCCAGGCTGGTCAGAACTGGATGACTTGCCCTTTGAAAAGGTGAGAGAATGGGGCTTGTTCAGCTTGGCCAAGAGCAACTTAGCAGTTTGCCCCTACCTGTGGAAGAGGTAAGCAAGAAGATGAAACCAGGTTCTTTCAGCAGTGCGTGATGGGAGGATGAACCAACAAGTTGAAACATAAGTTTCATTCAGCATATAAGAAAAACTTTCTCACCCTAAGGACAGCCAAGCAGCAGCAGAGGCTGCCCAGAGGCCATGGTCTCCATTCTCTGTGGTTTCCCAAAGTCAACTAAATGAAGCACTGAGCAACCTGATTTGACCTCCAGTTTTGGGCAGGAAGCTGGACTACAGATCTCCTGAGGTCCATTTCAACCTGAATTATTCTATGATTCAAATCACTCCACCCAGTGGACTGGAGCCATGGTATGGCATTTCCTGTCATGTGTGTTCTGCTAGCAAATTGTCACCAGAGGAGCAGTGATCACCCTTTTGCTGTTCCTAAGATTGTTTCTTCCACTTTATTTGGATGATCAAAAGAAATACTGAAAAGTTATTCTTAGACAAATATGTATATGAATAATTAATATCCTCTGGATGTTAAGTTGTGTTACAGCAGGGAGATTCAGCAGGCAGCTAACAAGGTATAATAGTTAATGCTGGTGACTTGGTAACCAGAAAAAATGATCTGTGATAAATGCAGCACTAACAATCACCTAATGAAAAACTTTTAATTGCTTCATTAATATATGAAAAATTGTTAATTGTCAGTTTTCACCTTAAAGTTTCAAGTCAGATTTCATTACAAATCTTGCTGTATTTAAGGATTTACTTAGTCTTCCCTTTTGGAAACAGCTGTAATGAAAAAAACAAAACTGCCCTTCTTTATCTGCTTTCATTCTAACAAAAGTTCATACTGTGGCTCATGGATAAAGTACACTGAAATTTACAATGCTCACTGATTACAAAGCAAAACAAAACAAAAGGAGACAACGTCTCTTCAACACTATGTCTTGCGAACTGCTGGTTTTGAAAAATTATTGTGGTAGATTTTCACAACTAGAACACTGTTTTTCTTTGAAAAGCCATAGAAGAGATTAAAGAAAATCAGTATTGCATTCTTTTCTAGAAAATTATCAGAAGTGGAGTGTTAATAATTATCTAGACCATGGGTATGTTGCTTGTTATCATTCTCCACAGTTTCAAAGCTTCAGATCATAAACCATAATTTATTTTCTTCCTTTCTGAGCCACCAGCATTTACATTAGCAAGCTTTTCTCTGAACTCATGAGTTCTTTAAAAAGTCAGAGCTGAGAATCACTAGGATGTGAAAAAGAGCACAGAATACCATGAGTTTCACATAGCACTGCTGTTGGCAGCACTGATTTTCATTTTGTACGCCTGTTTACATTTCAATACTGATCCAAGGAGCTGAATAAGTGCACAAATTTTTTATGAAATATTACTGATTGAAAAGAACTTGTATTAAAAAAAAGCAGCATTATTCAAATTAAAGGATGTATTGATGTCTGAAGCTTCAAAATAGGAATCTGAAGCCTGTGGACTGCCTACAGCTTTTAAAAAAAATTTAAGCAGGTCTTAAGGTTTTTACATTTCTATCTATACGTTCATACAATGTACTCTTAAAATCTAGAACGTTTTGCTCCATGAGTTTGTTGAATGAGGATTCATGCACAAGTCCAGTGTAATTAGGTAAACCTGAGCTTGTCAGTTGATTAGTCACTTGCTGTATCTTTCTGTTTCAGATTTTTAATTTGGATGATTATTTTGGGACAGAATTTCTTTACTGATGTTTTCGTTACTGACATCTAAGAAATACCATTATTAATTTCTGAAACATCTACTACATTATTTGGGATATATTGCTATTCTTTTATCTAATGTAAAAGAGACTGCATACTCTACAGATGTGGAATTAATAATGGCTCGTTTACTTACTAACACACATTTTATGCAGAATTAAGTACTCCTAAAGGCAATATTCCAGATGTCCTAGAATTAGTTCAGTTACTGCAATGTTTTTAGCATTTCTTTTTGAAAAATCTAAATTGTTCCATTTTAAAAGAAATTTAATTTCTTAAACAATTATTTAAAATATATGTACACGTATAAACCCATATATGCATTAGTACACTTTAGTTTCAACTTACTGTAACCGGGTAGTCTATGCACAGGCTTTTCCACAGATAGCATACACGTTTTCAAGATTGCCAATTATAAGAATTGGCAAAATGTTCAGCACTAGCTTTAACATTTAAGAGAAGCATTGCATGACTAATGAGAATAGGGGAACGGTGCTAAAAGCCGATATTAGCACCAAGGGAGATAGAAGATAACTGTTTCTTGGCAACAGGACTAGAAACAGTGGTATGTTAGCTGAAATTTCTGCAGATTAAATTTCCTAGGTACACTTTTAGCTATCTATTGAAGGTAAAAAAGTATTTGTTTATATTGTATATCTAAGTTATTGGCAAATTCAGCATGTTTTACAGCTTTAATTCTCAATTGGAAATCAGTCCTATAAAACCATGGAATTTATATCCTTCATCATAAAAGGTATAATAGCATGGACATAACACACTCAAATAACAGATTCTACCACAATGTGGCTAATTTTAGACAAAACCAGTGCTATTTATTGTCCTTCTAGTTCTCACAGTATATGAACAGACTTGAAATCTGCTGAGGTGAGCAGCGCGAGAGAGGACGCCTTCAACACCGGATCGGGGGGGGGCAGATCCGCGTCCAGGAGCCTCAACTCAGAGCGACAAAAGCCATTGAGGAGGGAGCCTCAAGTCCTCGACAGGACCTGCCCAGGAGCCGGCAGCTCAGCTGACGAGAGCGAGCAGCTGACTCACGGGGGCGGAGCCTGATGCAGCGGCACCAGCCCTGAGTGGGTAAAAACCTGCCCCAGGGAGCGCGAGCGGCCAGGAGCGCAGCGAGGCAGTTTGCGGGGGCAGGCGAGCGGGATGGTGAGCACTCGTCGTATGAGCAGGGCCCGGTCCGGGAGCTCTGCTCTGGCTGCCCCGGCGGTGGCCAGCGTAGGTACAAAGATGGAGCAGATGAGAGGGAAGGCTGCAGTGCAGAGTTCAGGGTGTAGAGAGAATGTTGTCCGAGAAGCTATGGACCAGGTTAGGAAAGCTAAGGCTCAGTTAGATTTAAACTTAGCTAGAGGTATTAAAGATAACAGGAAGGGATTCTACAGGTACATAGCAAATAAAAAAACAGATTAGGGAGAATGTAGGCCTCCTCAGGAAGCTCTCAGGAGAACTGGCTACACAGGATTTGGAGAAGGCTGAGGTTCTGAATGACTTCTTTGCGTCGGTCTTGACTGCCAAAGGCTCTGACTGCACCACCCAAGTCTTGGAAGGCAGATGCAGGGACTGTGAGAATGAAGACCTTGCTCCCACTGTAGGAGAGGATCTGGTTCGAGACCATCTTAAAAATCTGAACGTGCACAAGTCCATGGGTCCTGATGAGATCCATCTGTGGGTCCTGAAGGAGCTGGCAAATGAAGTTATGAAGCCACTGGCCATCATATTTGAGAAATCATGGCAGTCAGGTGAAGTTCCCGATGACTGGAAAAAGGGAAATATAACCCCCATTTTCAAGAAGGGGAAAATGGATGACCCGGGGAATTAAGATCAGTCAGTCTCACCTCTGTGCCTGCCAAAATCTTGGAGCAGATTCTCCTGGAAGGCATGCTAAGGCACATGAAAATCAACAAGGTGCTTGGTGACAGCCAGCATGGCTTCACTAAGGGGAAATCCTGCCTGACCAATTTGGTGGCCTTCTATGATGGGGCTAGGGAACTGATGGACAGGGGTAGAGCAGTTGGCATCATCTACCTGGACATGTGCAAACCATTCAACGCTGTCCCCCATGACATCCTTGTCTCTAAATTGGAGAGACATCAATTTGATGGATGGACCACTCAGTGGATAAAGAACTGGCTGGATGGCTGCACGCAAAGAGTTGTGGTCAATGGCTCAATGTCCAACTGGAGGCCAGTAACGAGAGGTGTTCCTCAGGGATTGGTGTTGAGACCCGTCTTGTTTAACATCTTCATCGCTGACATGGATAGTGGGATTGAGTGCGCCCTCAACAAGTTTGCTGATGACACCAAGCTGTGTGGTTCAGTTGATATCCTGGAGGGAAGGAATGCCATCCAGAGGGACCTCGACACACTTGTGAGGTGGGCTGATGCCAACCTCATGAGGTTTAACCATGCCAAGTGCAAGGTCCTACACCTGGGTCAGAGCAATCCCAGGCACAGCTACAGGTTGGGCAGAGAAGAGATTCAGAGCAGCCCTGTGAAGAAGGACTTGGGGGTGTTGGTCGATGAGAAAATGAACATGAGCCGGCTTCAGTGTGCTCTTGCAGCCCAGAAAGCCAACCATATCCTGGGCTGCATCAAGAGGAGCGTGACCAGCAGGTCAAAGGAGGTGATCCTGCCCCTCTACTCTGCTCTCGTGAGACCTCACCTGGAGTATTGTGTGCAGTTCTGGTGTCCTCAACGTAAAAAGGACATGGAACTGTTGGAACAAGTCCAGAGGAAGCCACAAGCATGGTCAGGGGACTGGAGCACCTCCCGTATGAAGACAGGCTGAGAAAGTTGGGCTGTTCAGCCTGGAGAAGAGAAGGCTGCATGGAGACCTCCTAGCAGCCTTCCAGTATCTGAAGGGGGCCTATGGGGGTGCTGGGGAGGGACTTTTCATTGGAGACTGTAATGATAGGACAAGATGTAATGGGTTACAACTTAAACAGGGGAAGTTTAGGTTGGATATAAGGAAATTCTTTCCTGTTAGGGTGGTGAGGCACTGGAATGGGTTGCCCAGGGAGGTTGTGAATGCTCCATCCCTGGCATTGTTCAAGGCCAGGTTGGACGAGGCCTTGGGTGATATGGTTTAGTGTGAGGTGTCCCTGCCCACGGCAGGGGGGTTGGAACTGGATGATCTTAAGGTCCTTTCCAACCCTAACGATTCTGTGATTGTATGATTCTGTGATTTTAAATGGTGGCGATTTTTTATTTAGTATAAAGAAGGATTGGTTTTGTGCTTTTTGTTCTTTTCTCCAGAATTTTTTTTTTTTTTTTTGAGTGGTGATCTAATAGGTTTAAAATACTACATCTTTTGAGTGCCAGTCCAGCACTGGGAAGTTGGTTGAATACATCTAGCCTCTCAAAGACCACAGGAAAGACTACAAAACCTGGATTAAGTACTGCATTTTCATGCCAGGAAAAACCTCAGAAACCAGTCATGAGATATCTGATGAATATGGATGTAATATAAGATTTTATTATTTTTTTTCCCCAAAATCTTAGTATTCAGGATATAATATACTGAATAACTGTAAGAACAATTTTTGAGAAAATCATTAGGATATCAATGCATTTCTTTTTGTAGAATCTGAGACATTTGATCATCTTTTCTTACTTCAGATTTGTATGAAATCCTATGGTGAAGGAACCAAGGAAAATAAAGTTTTCCTGCCATTTAAAAAATGAAAAAGGGCCAAGAGGGAACCTTCCCCAAATTACTGTTAAATAAACCGTGACCTCTTCCAGGTTCTTTTTTCCACAGTACAGCACAAATTGTATAAAGAAGCTTCTTGAGATATCACTTATTTAGAGAAGTATTTAGAAATGAGCAAAGAAGAATCAAAATCAGTTAATGTTGCCATTACAGATCTGAAAACTAATTCAATGCACACTACTTGCAAGAAAATGTGTAGCAAATTATTAGGTAACCAGTTGCAATTTGAATCAATTTAATCAATCTTTCAAGATAACAATTCTTAAAAATCAGTTTCACCTGCTAAGGTCATTAATGAGGTGAATCTCATCACCATTCATTAGATATGATTCACCATATTCCATAAGAAGTCTTACAACATTATATGGGTGATTAAACTCCAGTGGATGATATTACCTGTGGAAGAATCATTGTGATTCACTTCCCTTTCTCTCTCTTCATTATGCCTTCTGTCCACTAATATATCTGTGAGGCTTCTCTCCTTGTTAATTTCTTTTCCATTGTACAGTACATTCAGTATGCTGAAAGCAATACTATTCCAAACCAAAGACAATAAAAACTTTCTCTGAAACCCTCTCAAAACCAAACCTACTAAACATTACCCTCCTCCCAATACCCCCAAAATTCAAGCAGCCTTTATTCAATTACCAGAAGCCTAATCATACATCCAATGTCAATTCACATATCTAATATCAGTGCTTCATTGATAAATCTGTTTTGAAAATGCTATCATGAAACACATAGTTAGGCATAGTGAGGCTTTCTGAGTTATCTTTTGAGTCTGTAACACTTAGCACTCATAACAGACCAGTTGTAAAGCCATACAAAGGTGCTCAGTGCTCTAAAACATCTACTCTTAGATATATGATAGATAGTACAACTGAAGGAATGGTCCATGTGTTAAGTAAATATTTCCAAGTATTTATATAGAAGGTCAATGCTGCAATGAGTTGCATTTTTAAAGTACTCCAGCTTTTCAGTTTTGCGTTTGGACTGTCTCCAAATGAAATGAGGTCCACATATTGATCACAACATACAAATACCAGATATTTATATATAGCAGCAACATCTTCTACTGCTGCATTTTTATTGTGATGCTTCAAGGAAAATAGCTCTAAAGAAATATATTCTTAACTTATGGAACAAAAATATTCACAAAGCATCAAGTTGTCATGGTTGTTGGATGAAATAGTGGCAAAGAAAGATGGTTTAGTTCATTCACCTTATTGGAAGTAGAAAAAAAATTCTTAGGTTGTATGGGCACCAGTGTTAGTGAGAAAATTAATTGTGGAACTTGACTTCTAGCATGTTTTCTATCACAGATATTATCTTCCATAGTGTTTAGAATGAACATGATGAAAAAAAAAAGGGAAAGCAAAGATCCAATTTGCATTTTAACACTTAACCCATTGATACCATTAATCACACACGTTCTAATTTCAGGGCTTCATGTGTAAACAAATATATCTTAGAGGCCTGAAACTTATTTGGAGTTTTAAAGTCTGATTTGCTCTTGGTTTGCTCTTACCTAGGTTTGAATATCTCTTCAAGATTCAAATATACCAGTGCAAAATGCTGTTACCAATAAATCATGGGAATGATTGAAGGGCTTCATCTATCTCATTTTAAAAGCCCACATGAAATGAAACATTCATTTCTGTTCAGTGAGAGTAGAATTGTGTATCATGGTGTCATTAGTACTATAGTAACTGTCACAGTAATAACTGAGTGCGTACTAAAAACTAAAGCAGTTGTTTCATTTCTGAAATCAGAGTGAAAGCAATTTGAAATGTTTATTATTGCATATAGTAAAATTCTTCAGTAAGTAAATATTACAAGTCACTGGAACTATAAATATATTTAGGAAACAGTCTTGTGAAAAAAAAAAAATCTTAACAAACCATTCTGGCCAATGAGACATAAGTTCATTTTCAGGTATTTCAGCTGTTAGCTGAAGTGGCCAAAATGATCATTTGAATGCTGCACCACTGCAGAATATTCTTGATAAAAAGCCACAGTGAATTATGTCTCCTTCATGGATTTTTTTTTTTGCTTGTGTATTTACTTACATTTGCTCATGCAGCAAATCCATTTGGAAAAATCAGTATAATTATTGGACTAGTACCCTGGAATTTTGAAATGCTCTTAACTGTTTTGACTTGCATTTGTTATGACACTTCATAATGTTTTCATTCGTGTAACTCTAAGATCTCGGAAGATGTCTAATGGGGTGTCTATTGTGTTCAGACTTTGAGATTATGCTGTAGCCTACATTTCATAGAGGATTCTTTATTCTGTTGGGTTTTTAAATTATTATTATTAATACGTAATCTTATATTAAACCTCTTGATTAATTTTCTGGTGATCTTTAGAAAAGGAATTAAATGTGGAAATTTCTTTAGAAGGCAAAAGCAATCAACACTTGAGTTGTACAAAATAATTAGGCACATGTCATTGAGTTTGGAGAACCTCCTTAATTTTCTAATTAATTGTCCTGGTTTCGGCTGGGATAGAGTCAAGTTTCTTCCTAGTAGCTTGTACAGTGCAGTTTTTTGGCTTTAGGCTGAGAACAATGTTGATAACACACCAATGTTTTAGTTTTTGCTAAGCAGAGCTTACCCTGATCAAGGACTTTTCAGTCTCCCTTGCTCTGCCACTGAGGAGAGTCACAAAAAGCCATGAGGAAGGAGAGATAAGATGCAGAAAAGGGTGCAGAAAAGTCACTCTACTTAGTCTCAGCAAAGGCAGCATCTCTGCTTTTTGCTGTTTAGATCATTCCATATTAGCCTGCATGTCTAACAGCAAATGGGCAACTGATTCTGTGAAAAGCCTTCCAGTTTCTGTCTCTCATCTCTCACAAAAATCTGCATAATGCTTCTAACTAATTTCTCAGCAACTCCAGTGAAGGTAAAAGTGTCCTGAATAACACTTTATGGTCCATGTCTGATATCAAGCAAAATAATTAAAAGTCATTTGGACTCCCCATTGACTTGGTGGGTGCATCCAGCACTCATAAATGTTTAATAGTCTTCTGGTTTCATACTGAAGATCTGTTGCCTTCAATCAAAACAGCAAAAAAGTATGAATAGAAATATGTCATGGACAGCTCTTGTGAGACCCCAGTTGGAGTACTGTGTGCATTTCTGGTGTCCTCAACATAAGAAGGACATGGAGGTGTTGGAGCAAGTCCAGAGGATGGCCATAAGGATGATTAGGGGGCGGGAGCACCTCCTGTACAAAGGCAGGCTAAGAAAGTTGGGTCTGTTCATCCTGGAGAAGAGAAGGCTGCATGGGGACCTCATAGCAGCCTTACATTATTTGAAGGAGGCCTACAGGGATGTCAGAGAGGGACTCCTCATCGGGGACTGTAGTGACAGGACAAGGGGGAATGGGTTTAAACTTCAACAGGGGAAGTTCAGGTTAGATATAAAGAAGAAGCTCTTTACTGTGAGAGTGGTGAGGCACTGGAACAGGTTGGCCAAAGAAATGGTAAATGCTCCATCCCTGGCAGTGCTCAAGGCTGAGTCGGACAGAGCCTTAGGCGATGTGGTCTAGTGTTGATTCGTCCCTTCCCATGACAGGAAGGTTTGGAACTAAATGATCTTAAGGTCCTTTCCAACCCTAACCATTCTATGATTCTATGGTTCTATGACAGCTGAAACAATAATTTGGGGGTGTCGTTTTTTTCTTTCTTTCTTTCTAACATTTTTCTCTCACCTATGTGTATGTAAAAGTACATATGTCTCATCAAGTACATACATTGCCAGTTGCTCACATAAGGGCTGAGCAGCTAAATCCATAGTCCAGAATTTGTATTTGTGTATGCTATTCTGTTAATCTACCATATGCAATCATTCCTTTATTAACTGAACTTATACAAGTAAGTGATTATCTTTAAAAAATTTGTTTCTGCTTGTCCTTCATTTCAACATGTGGCCTGTCATTGCTCCTTAAAATAGGCTGCTTAGCAAAGGGATCTTTTCTGTCACTGTCTTATAAGTGTTTGTATTTGCATGTAGATGTTGAAAGCTCTAATTCCTCCTACTTCAAATTTGTCCTCACTCTTTCTAATAGACACTGCCCTTATGCAAAACCCCCTTATTTTTCGTATTTAAAGGTACTGTGCACAAATGTAAAGGCATGCTGCAGGATATGCAAATTTCTAGAGGTTCAGTGTGAAGGAAGCAATCAAAAAACAATACCTTCTACTACACTGCTTGCATGTTTAAACTGTGGAATATAATCTGGTGTTTGAAAAAATGCCATCAACCTGCCAAACCATGTATTGATTGCATATTCTGCTCTTTGCATGTTCCAGTTGTTCTCCTCATTATGTTGTGGCTCAGATGAATGATTCAGTTGTTTGGTTTTTTTTCCCTCAACAGGTAACTGCCACTTCAATATAGTGTGAGAGATGGGGGCTGACTCTTTGGATGTATTAAAAAAAGGAATGGAAGATGGCTCCAGGGTCAAGAGGAACTGTATAGGCACGCATGTTATACAATTAGATATATCTTATTCTTAGATTGTATTAGGTATAGTTTTGTTTCACTCCTCAAAGCTTTTTTTTTTTTCTTTTCTTTTCTTAGTTTACATGTGTTGCACATGAAATTAATCTCTTCCAGGTACACCCAAGTAATACAGGTCCTCATTTATAAAAATGTGGACTTGGTCTTCACTGTAGTGTTGTGACCCTCTTTACACACACTTATATATCTCATTGAGGGACTAAAGCTGTACTCACTTAAGGCATTTGATGCCTTAATCTTGAAAATGCATCTTAAAATACGCTAGTCTCATGATATCAAGCACTGCTTGGCAATATTTCTGATATCATTCAGGTGCACTTTTTGGTCCTTTTTTTAACTCTTGCTTTGACGTTGTTCACCTATCACCCTAGTGACTGTCAGATAAACTCAGGGTGATTGGAACTAGATGATCTTAAGGTCCTTTCCAACCCTAAACATTCTATGATTCTGTGATTATCTGGATGTTTAACAGTTCTCTTATTTTCCAGAATATCCTGACCCATGGTGACTGAAACAGCAAACCAAATACATGGATGTAAATTTGTGTTCACTGAAGTCTCCTAGGCTTCTAAACAAAGAGATGCCTCTCTGCAGTTTTCAGCTGTTACGTAGAAATTGCAATGCATCTCAGTGGTCAGTTTCAGGGTCATATGGAATGTTTTCTGGTTTCTAATTGAATAATTGTACTTTCCACTTCTAGGTTTCTTCTTGGTGTCAGGGGTCACTCAAGACAGTCATGTTAGCTCCAGCAATGGTGAGAAGAAATTAAATTATGGCAGAAGTTTATTCAGTTTTATCCTGTTTGAGACAATTCAGTGAGAAGTAGGACTCTAGAACAGAAGTTTGTCTGCCAAAGATTTTCTCCTTTTCCATCATGCAAGTATCTCTTCCTGACCTCCATAAATTTTTGATATGATGAAGGTTCAAATAATGCTTTTTCTAGATTTTTTTAAAAATTATTTTGGTGTTTTATGTTTTTGTTTGTTTGGTTGGTTTGTTTTTTGTTATATTCTGTTCTGTTTTGGTTTGGGGTGGTTTTTTTGTTTGTTTTTTTTATGCATACATATTTATGGACCAGATATGTGCTACACAAAAAAAGCCTCAGCTTGCTCTGCCTCTTCCATATGCTCACTAAAAGAGAAATTGCCTCTGGTGCCATCACCATGACTTTAGGAAAGCTGATGTGGACACAGCCTCCCACATTTTCCATATACAACTTCACCTCTGCTGGAGTCCTTGCTAGAAAATGTATCTTAAAGGAGCATTTGAGCTGCTTTGCTTTATAATGAAGGGACAGTCAGGGCTTGAGCATAGTCTGGTTTCACCTTTGCTCTGGTTTGTGAATCTGGAAATATTTGTTCCTATGGCTGAACATTTTGATTACTATCACTGTACTGAGTATATATATTCATGTGATCACATGAACCTTTGCTGTTTTAAAGCATCAAATGTTCTTTCTTTTCCTTTAAGTAAAATCAAATAAGTGTAGTTATTCCTGTGTTAGCTGTAGATTCATTTTCCTCTCCTCAAAGAAAATAATGTTTCAGCACCCAGTTTTAAGTTTGATACTCTGAGAATTGTTCTTAAATTACATAAACTAACATATAACTGAGGAGAAGAAAACATATAAGTCATAGGAAAAGGTTACCTATATTTTACAGTCAAAAGGTTTAAACAGTTTTGATTCTGTTTAAAAAATTGATTCTTACCTCTTAGAATACAGTATAGATGTCAGAAATATTGATTCTTACCTCTTAGAATACAGTATAGATGTCAGAAATATTGTATGCTTTGCACACAGTTTATATTTACAAATTGGATATATATTGATTTCAATAGTTTCTGATTTACAGTCATGTAAAGATCATAATCAAGATGTATATTATTTTCTAATTCTGTTACAAGGGAAAGAAGAGCTAGGAGAGGCTTTCTTGAGAATTTAGCTTGTGCTAAATTAATTTACAGTATGGTTACATTAACATGACATAGCACACACTGGCATGATTTTTTTTTCATAGGAATAACTTACTTTAGGTTGCCTAAAGGAGCATCTCTGAAAGTTTTATTTACAAGCACTGTAAAAGATTTTTTTTGTCATAAACTTACCTTTTGATGTGTTCGTACTGACATTCATCCTTTCTGTCTGTACGTGTTTTGTGCTGGATGATACATCAGATAATCTGTGACCTATACTAAGCTCTACTCCCATTTTATTTTCATTGGGATTACTCTGAGTTAATAGATCCAAAATGGTTTGCCTAACAATTTACTGAATTTTATGGATTATCTGGATTATCCTTTTTTTTTTCCTTTGCACACTCAAGGTATATTACAAAGATCTTTAGAACAGCTTTAATTTCACTTGTCGAAATTAAGTGAACAGTCTTTCTTTTATGTATTTTCTGATACTAATTTACTTTACAGATATAATTTCACTGGGGCAAAGACTATAAATCTATAGATTAAGCAAAGTAAGATGGTTTAGTTATGCGGACACAACTTTTAATATTTCTGCACATTAATTTAGGGTTTGTATTCTCCTACAGAATGTTATGCCACTATTTCTGAAGTAGGCATGGATTCTATAAAATGATTAAAAGTAAAAATATATGGATTAAAGTTATATTCTTAAGTGATAGCTTCGTTAGTACCAATTCAGGACTCTCAGAAGTCGCTTCCCCTATGATCTCTGCTTATAAATGCTAGTATTTACTTTTTGTGGCTTTGTTCATTCTCTTCAGATTTTTCAGTGTCTGATATTCTAAATAAACTTAGCCATGTTGCCACTGTTTGTGGTGAGCAAATGTGTTTGCATCCCAAGAAAATGTACTTATATGTTTGACCTTAGATGTTGAATTTGCTGTTGTAGGTCCTTTCAATCTAATGACTGCTTTAAGTAGTATGATCTCAAAGGCAGCCAAAACTTCAAATCTGGTTTTGAGAATTTAATCGTAATAATAGAGTTTCATAATGGTGGATTCCACAGGTCTGGCCTCATGTCTGTTGAAAGAAGGATGGTCAAGCAATGACTAGAACAGTGTTCCAATTAAAAACAGAGGAGTTTTGGGTCCTAATGTGGTTACTCATATTGAATTTCTTATGAAATTGTTGCAATTTAATTTCATATATGTGACATAACTGTCAATAGCTTTAAGGGCAGAGAAGACCTGGCAAATGACTAGGAGCATCAGGAGTTTCTAATGTCAATTCCATGCCAGTTCCTGGCAAACTCCTTGATCAGCTTTTTTGATCTTGTGTATTTATACAGTGCTGCAGGAGGCTCTCATTTACTATCATTTTTTGATATCTATTTCTCACATCCATCATCAATGTCTAACTTGAGATGCAGAAAATAAAAATAGAGGAGACATATCTATCAAATCGTGGAACTATGTAGTGCTGCTTAGATCACATGCTCCACAACTACAAATTGCATCATTCCTTGAGCACCAGATTACCAGATGAAAAATAGCTGATAGGATGCAGAAATGAAAGTGGGAGGAAAACAGTACTTTGGCATTGATTTTGTTGGAGTTGAAAGCAGGGGTGATATAAACAAGGCCAAGATGTGGGCCAGATGCAAGACATGAGATTTTAGTATCAGGAAGATAGGAATAAGGCAACCATAGAGGCAGAAGCAGTGGACAATTGTCTAGAAGTTTCATCTTCCAAAACCATTGAAATTCTGCTGAACAAAAGCAGGAAAAAAAGAAGTTTCTTGAATGGAGAAATCAGTCTATTTTTACATCCCTACTTAACTCTTAAAGATGAAAATATATGTGACCATATGCAGAGATACTTAGCTGTAGTAGAGGAAATACATCTGTGAGGGACAGAGAAAAACAAGATCCTGAACAAGGTTGCTATAGATTTGGGTAGAAATCCCAATTCTGAATATTTAGCCAAATCTTAATGTTTCTGTATTTGACACTGTTCTGATACTACTACTGAATAAAACATGTCAAACTTGGTAAGTTCAAAATGCTGATTTCTGGTACAGTAAAAAATATAAATGGAGACCTCGTTTTAAAAAACTTTGTGAATGTTCTGCAACTTAAGTCTCTTCTCCTAACAGAGATACCTTAAGGCATAGGTATCTCTGGGTATATTTATTTGCCTTCCATCCACCTGCTGTTTAGGTGCTGCATGGTATGCTTGATGAAATAAACCTTCTAAATCAAACTAATGCATTGCCATATGTGTTACCACAACACAGCTTATAGGTATATAAACAGATTAGAACCAATTAAAGTGTAGTATTTCTTTTGGTCTTTTTCTTTCTCAGAATCATTAAAGACACTAAATTACTTTTTTTTTTTTTAAAAAAAAAAAGAACCGGAGAACGTAAACAAGCAATCAAACTTTCAGCTCTTGTCCTTCCCAAAGGCTTTTTTTTCTGATATTGTGTTTTCACTATGTTTTTGAAACAAAACTATTTTGAGTTTTGTGGTATTGTAAACAGAGAAATTAAAATACTATTGATACTATCTAATTTCAGCTAATGGATGCTTTTTTACATTTAGTATATTAAATTGCATAATTTTATATATCATTAATTTAAATGTGTATTATGTTATTCCCCCTCTACAATGTCATATCCGGAAAAAAAAAATCTTAAGATTTTCTGATTGAATTTTAGTTAGATAAATTACAGGCAATAATTTGGGTTTGCATGCCAGCACATCCTGTTATTATTCTGAGAGACCATCTATGGAACAACAACAGCTGTACCATAGCTATTTTTAGGCAGGTCTGTCATCTTGGCACTGAAATATTTCAGCATTCTATGATGTCAAGTGCTACTGTTGTTGAACATCCTGATGCCATAATTACATCTTTCTTGTGGCATATTCTTGCATCCTACATATATATAAAGTTGAGGCATACAGTGACAGAAGATTTTTCTAAAGGTAGTTATATAAGTCTGTATCAAGGTACACAGAAAGCCTTAGATACAGATATATGGAAGTTTCTTGAGAATGCTGTCATGCCTCAACTTTTGGGAAGGACTATGATCTTTCGGGCTGATAATCTTCACAATGCACAAACTAAGGAGGCATTTCTCAGCAAATTGTCCTACAAAAATTGTGATAGGATTACCTGTTTTTTTTCGTGCTGAAGTTCTCAGTAAGTCATTAATTTGCTTTATACGAGAATTATTTCCTTTCCCATTTGTGTAAATAAGACTAAGGATGCTGACCTTCAAGATAACAGAGACTGGAACGGAATGAAACAAGGACATACCTCTGCTAATTCAGCACTAGGACTTTGCAAGCATGCACAAGCACAGAGGTCAATCAGCGGACACAGTGAGGAAGACTATCTACAACCACCAGAGACCCCTGAAGACCACCAACTCAGCAAGAAAATGCATGCATAATTAGAATGCAAATATTACAATTAGCTCCTGGCAAATCTAATGAATATGTAAATTATTTCCCAGAAAAGCTATAAATATGCATGAGTGTACTGCATATATAGTCGCTACTGGGAAGTATAGGGCATGCTTACCTTTGTGACTATTCGCATGTGTGCCCAGTGCTACAAGAAAAAATGCCTACTTTCTGAAACCCAAAATCGAGTCTTTGTGGGAGAAAAGAGAGTTTTGAGCATGAAAGAGAGTTTCTTTGTCTGTGTTTTGAGGTAACAGTAGGATAAGAGGAAATGCTTTCAAGTTGTACCATGGGAGTTTTAGATTGGGTATTATGAAAAAAATTCTTCACCAAAAGGTTTGTTAAGCATTGGAACAGGCTGCCCAGGGAAGTTGCTTACTCGCCACCTCTGAAGATATTTAAAAGATGTGTTAGACATGGTGCTGAAGGACATGGTTAGGGTTTTTTTCAGCCTTGGCTACAATGACAGTGAGATAATAAAGTTCCTTATCCTAGGAAGAGGTAGCAGGTCAGAAAGTGTGGAAGAAGTTAGTAGTTATGTTAGTAGTGTAGAAAAAGAAACAACCATCATCATTGTGTTCATCCTTATGAAGTACAGAGCCTGAAAATTTGTTACAACAGACCTCACACACCTCTCCTCAACACGTTCAAACCACTGACCTTAGGTTACTCAAGTGAACAGAGAAAGCATAAACATAACACCAAGAAAAGGGGTAGAAACTTAGTTTATAACAATTTTGATTGTATTATTATTGTTAACATTGTGGAGTATATGACATGCTTTAATCCCTTGATGACTTTAGCTGCCCTGATGTTTTATTCCGTGACACTATTTATTTTATTTCATTTCAGAGTTTTGGAAATTATTGGGCAATATGCCTTATAAAAAGTTTTGGTCATAAAACAATAAAATATTTGTAAATCAACTAGTACACGTTTAAAATGTGTTCCTGTAGAATTTTGTTTTGCATGGTAATGAAGGTTAAATGTTGTAAATTAGGAGAGTAACACAGGAGTCAAAAAATGTAATAGCTTGACCCTATCATTCCATATAGTTGCAGGCATTCTAATCCCCATTTTATAAATGCATTGGTTGTTTTGCTTTTGACTGTAATCCTCCTTCATTTGAATGTAACACCTTGAAAAAGCTCTGATCTTTCCACTCACCTGCTGGGGCAACCATTACTAAGTTTACAATATGACAAATTCTTCATTTTCACCTATTCTTTCCCGTCCATCACAGAAAACTCAGGATTGCAAAAGCTGCTATTAATTTCCTGTCCTTTGGTAATATAATGAATAAAAGGTGGCTCGTGCCTCTTAATACCTCTAGGGAGATTGTATTTATGTACTCAAAGAGCTACAAAGTCTTCTAATTTCTAATAGCTGTTTCCATCTGTTTCATTCTAATCACTAAGGACTCTTATTTTGGCTTAAGTCAAGAGCTTCGTTCTCCATTCTTTTTATAGTATCTTTTATATTTTAGGTGTCAAACTGAAGTTTCATAACTTAATTCCAGTCTACTGCTTCATTTCCTACTGGAAAATGCTCTTTCTTTGAAATAACTTCCTTTTTTTAATGGCTTAAAACCTAAAATATTGTGATAGGAAAAAGTCCTGAAATGTAATGTCATATCAAAGCTACAGAATTTTACCCTTCTAAGGCAGAATTTCATTTGGGATCCAAGCTCTTGAAGGTAATAATCTGCCTTTCTTATGAGACACACTGCAACTTGCCAATACTTTTGGTATTTATTTCTATAAATACCAAATTGGATTTATTTCTATATCTAGATTTAATTATTGCATCTTTGGCCTCTTCAGTTTTATGCTGTCATACAGTGTGGAATAAAATGGTCTCTCAAGAGTTACATTTGGTTTTTTGTGTAGTTATTTTAAGCCCCAACTTAACTATGGAAAATATATACTTAGGGACACAGGTAACATTTACATATGTGTAACAAAATAAAGCGATATACAAAAATACCTACATTTACATAAAGAAAAAATAATTTTATAATTTTAAATTTATAAATTTTAAGGTGTTGCTTTTAATATACATTGCTAACATGACATACATATTTTAAGTACTTTTTGCTTTAATGTAAAATATTGAAGAGTTGCAAAATTGTTTAGCCTACCAAGCCATAAAATGCCATGCAAAGACATTTCTAATACCTTAAATTTAAATTTGTATTTAAATTCTTAATTAAGATGTTAAAATAGACAATGAAAATTCTTTGTGCAGCATTCCTTATTGCTTGATAATATAAAGATCTGTAGGAAACTCAAAGTATATTATTTTACCTGAATGACAAGATACGATGATACTAGCTGTGTTTTAAAGTGAACACTAAACTAGGTGAAGGAACTGGATAAACACTAGAAAGGAAGACTTATAACTTTGCCCTTGAAATTACTAATTTTCTGTCAAAAAAAAAAAGAAGTTACTAATTAGAGAACAGGCAATGGTCAATCGTCTTTGTTGATACCAGGCTTTATCAGTGTGTGCTTTTTTTCCATATCTTTCCTGTGATGCTTTTGACTATATTTTTCATTTGGAGTCTTCTATAGATGAATCAATTTTATCACAAAAATATTGTAAAATAAACAATAGAACAGAATTGTAAAACTTTTTTTTTAGAGAAGTGAAAAATTGTTATCTCATACTTTCATGTCTGTGTACTTCATTCAATAATGCTATGTAATTTTACAGCAATTTTATCACAATTAAATATGGGTTTTCTATTACTTTATTAGCACTTGCATTTGAAGTTATGCAATGTTCAATTACAAAGCACCTTTGAAATAAGAAATAACTTTTTTTTTCATGTGGACAAATAAAGGAAGTTGAAGGAAATGAAACAATAAAAGAGATTTATTGTAACACAGATCTTTTAAAGGAATTTTTACATTAATAATGTAAGAAATTTTTATATTACTATATGGTGGGTTAACCTTGGCTGGCTGCTACCTGCCCACCCAGCTGCTCTCTCATTACCTCTCCTTGGTAAGGCAAGGGGAGAAAAACAGATGAAAAAGCTTGTGGGTTGAGATGAAGACAGGGAAATCTCTCACCAGCTACCATCACTGGCAAAATAGACTTGACTTGGGGAATAATTTCTTACAAATTAAAAATATAGTAGTACACCTACCTGAAAGGCAGTGGTAGTGAGGTGGGTGTCGGTCTCTTCTCCCAAGTAAGAAACAATAGGACAAGAGTTAACATCCTCAAGCTGCCCCCAGGGGAGGTTTAGATTAGATATTAGGAAAAATTTCTTCACTGGGAGGCTGATAAGGCATTGGGACAGGCTGCCCAGGGAAGTGATGAAATCACTGTCCCTAGAAGTGTTAAAAAAATGAGTAGATGAGGACTTCAGTGACATGGTTTAGTGGTGGTCTTGGCAGTCCTGGGGTAATGGTTGGACTTGATTTTAAAGGTCTTTTCCAACCTAGTTGATTATATGATCCAAAGACAAAACTAAAACCACCTTACCCACCTCAGTCTTCTTCCCAGGTTCAGTTTCACTCCTTCATTCCTGACTCCTCTCATCAAGCAGTGAAGGGAAACAAGGGTCTGCAGCCAGTCTTTAACAGCTCCTCTTTGCTTCTCATTTCTCATTGCTCTTTTCCCTGCTCCAGCATGGAGCCTTTCCAAGGTCTGCAGTCCTTTAGGATAAACCTGCTCCAGTGTGTTTCCTCTCCACTGGCCTCAGTTCTTTCTGTTCTACCAGGGTCTCTTCTGGGGACACAGAGGAATGTCTGCTAGTGTGCCTGAAGCACCTCCTCCAAGCTCAGTAATATTTGGTTTGGATTTTCTGATACTTTTTTTTTTTTTTTTAGCTCAGTAGTGGTTAGCTTGGAATTTTTTGATACGTTTGTCTTGGCTATGTGAGATAGAGAAGAATTATCTTTAAAAGGCAGAATCTTCAGGAGTAACTTGACATATTTGCTCTATTATGTAACTTTTGTGTTTGACAAAATACAATCAGAAAATAGTCATCCAAACCTGTAAATCCAGCATGTCTGCTTTTGTGTAATATGCCATCTTGTAGGTGTTTACAGAACATGTTTTCTTTCATTCATTTTAGTTATTATGCTGAAATGTATTGCTGGGAATAATGTGGATTTCTTAGGAACCCACATGTAATTATTTGATGTTAACCCAGCAGGCTTAGAATATCTGAGAATCATTGTACAGGAAAGCAATTGGCCCAAAATGTTTTCCTTTCCATGAAAGGGAAAGGATGGGCTGGAGGAAAATATATGATGATCTTGTTTGTAGACTTGTCAGGAGACCAACGCTCTTGGCAAATATTATTCTAAGTATTTTTTGAAAGAAACATGTCTATTTTAGTCACTTGAAAGGGTCATACAGTGTTATGATGATGGCACAGCGCTGGATATGCCAATTTTGAAAAGTGAAATATTTCCTTCTAAGCAGTGTACTTGCCTTCTCCCTTTTGAGACCTTAACAGGAGATTAAGTGAAAAGTGAGTTGCAACATGCTCTTCCTAGGAACTGCAGTAATTTGCACACAGTACCCCTTGAGAAATAGACATAGTCTAAACTGAAGTCTCACAGAAGAAATATAGTATGTGTTGTTAAAAATTGAAGGCTAAAGTCCATGGACTGTTGAGTAATTTGACATAAAAAGAAAAAAAAAAGAGGGCTTTAGGAATATCGTTCTGATAAATCCTTCTAAGGATTTCTCATTTCTAAAGTTTAGTACCCATTATCTGTTCCATAGGAAGAATAAATGAAAATAGATTAAAATAAAATATCTGGAATTTTCCTACTTCAAATGGCACCCACCTTTCTCCCTGTAACATTGCTGTTTTTTCAGTACGTGAATACATATGCATTTTCTTTTTGAGAGTATGAGTATATAAAAGAAATCCAATTTATCAAGTTGAAAACTAACATTTTTTGATCAAAGTCTAGTAAGCAAGTGGAAATATAAAAGGAATGTAAATGATTGCCTTTAATCAATCTTTTAATACAGTGCTGTCACACAAAATTTTATTTCTTTACAAAAACAAAGGTAGGAATTGTCTGGCACTTCATTTTTTGTGATTGTTAATGAGTACTTCTGTTCCCATTTTTGTTCAGAAGTTTTGCAAATAAAACGTGTAAGTCCAGTGTAGTCAAATATTTACAAGGTGTTATCAGCTTCCAGCTTTTGTTTCACACATGCTGGTATTTAATCCATTAGCATTTATAGTGGTAGCACTATTCAGTTATTTTAAGGAAGACTGAAGCTTCAATACTTTGACATTGCTGTATTTCTCATTGAGATTCCTTGAACATGTCCAACAGAGTTTGGGATAGTCTTCTGGGTATTTGAAAGCCAGCAGATACTTGGACAGGAGTGGGTTTTTTTCCCAGAGTAGCCATAATTTATCAAGTGTAAAAACTATGTTCAGAGGTATTAAACTAGAAAAGGAAAGCTTTGCCTCAGAAAGTAACCATAAAGTTTCTACTTCAAACAAATATTCTAAATGGGGTTGGTGGTGAGAAGAAAAACTCAGAAAAAAAACCCTCTGTATTGAGAAAACAAAGGCTAGATTACATTGTCTTCTTTATTGTGCTCCTTAAAACTTTAAGTTCCATTTCTCTTTCATGTACCTCATTCTTGCCCATGTGCCTTATATCATCTTCTTTCATTGATGAAGTAACATCGGTACAATAATGATTAGGAACCATTCACATTTACGTAGAAATAGTAGACTTCTGGTTTTGACCAACACAGCCTTTTAAGTGTTAAAATTTATTGCGGATGTAGCAATTCTTGATGGGTTTCAGCATTGAGTGAATATCTGCAGAGTGCAGGAATTAATCAGTAGCTGTCAGATTAGTAAACTTCAGTGACCAAGGAAAATCTGTCCCAGTTACAGCTGCAGTTGTTCACATTTCTGTGTATGTGCACATGTGTTTATGCATGCATGTGTAGATGTGTAAGATATCTTCACACCAAGAAATGTCTTCTGAAGAGACATTTCAATTTAATTGTGTCAAATAATCATAATCACAACAATTTTATAATTTAGTGAAGATAGAGGAATGTTTCAAGATGATTGTATGAAATAGTATTCCCTAAAAGTATATGATCAAGATGAAAGTGGCAAAACGATTGCTTCCTCTGTAAAAGTATTGTTTTGGATCACAATTTGATTTTACTTCTCCATGAATGCATCTTCTGCTTGAAAATGCTTCCCCCCCCCCCCCCCCCTCATATTTGTGTATTAAATATGTGTGTTTATAATTTGACTACAAAAATTTTGACCTCCAACTTGCATTCTTCTTAGGTGGAAAGCTAAATACTGTGATATACAAAAGCATGGGCATCTCTAAAGTTATTTTTCTTTTGACATTTTTACTTATACACAATTTATAAGGCATAAAATTGTTACTTTTGGGGTTTGTATTGGGGGGAAATAACATGTTAACATGACAAGGGGTTTTCTTTCAGGCAATATTCCCAAAATAGTTTAATCACTAAACTTACTTATTTAATTTTAAAATTTAACCTTTAAAGGCTGATGCATTAAAATCTGTTGTTTTACCAAATTCACTCTATATAATCTCCTAATTTTAACATGCTTTAAGATAGCAAATGATAATTAATAATTACAGTCTTAATTAAAAAAATAATGATGATAGAATTACAGAATGGTTTGGTTGGAAGTAATCTCTAAAGATCATCTAGTCTAACCCTCCTTTCATGTGCAGGAGCATCTTTTACTAGATCAAGTAGCTGAAAGCCCCATCCAGCCTTATCTTGACCACATCTAGTGATGGGGCATCCACAATTTCTGTAGGCAACCTGTTCCAGTGCCTTACCACCCTCACTGGAACAAATTAATTCCTTATGTCCAAAGTAAATCTACCCTCATTCAGTGTAAAACTGCTGCCCCTTGTCCTGTCACTACAGGCTTTGGTAAAAAGTCTCCCTCCATCTTTCTTATAAGCCTTCTTTAAGTACTGAAAGGCTGTCACAAGTTTTCATTATTTACCAAGGGCGTAGATTGTCTTTAATCTTCTATTTCTGGTCAATATACCTTTAAAAGCCTTTGTTATTATTCTATGCATTCTTCATGAAATTCAGCTCCACTTGCACCTCAGCTTTCCTAATCTCATGCCTACCCACCCTGGAAATGTCCATATATTATATTCTTCCCAGGATATATGTCCTTGCTTTCATTGCGTATACAATTCCTTCTTATACTTTAGTTTGACCAGGAGGTCCTTACTGAGCCATGCTGGTCTCCTGCCATCCTTGTCTGATTTCTTATATAGAGGAATTAAGAGTTCTTGCATGTCCTTAAAGAGCTACCAGCTCTGTTCAGCTCCTTTGTCCCTGTGGGCAGTTTTCCAGGGTGTCCTATCCATGAATTCCTTGAACAACTGAAATGCTATGCTATGTGCTATGAATGATTTAAAATACTGGTAGATGACCATAACTTTTAGATATGAATTTATTTATTTTTTTTTTAAAGGCAAAACAGCAACACCTAAAAAATGGCAGGGATCAAGTGAGACTGCCATTAACCTTTCCCTTTGGCTAGCAGAAATTCTAGACTAGAATCAAAACAAATCCTGAAAAAAAAAAAGAATCAAAAATTAAATTACTTGTTTGGGAAATCAGCTTCCAAATTTTTAAAATGTGCCCTTGGACAGCCATCTACATCTCTTGAAGGTACTCATATGCTTAAGTCTCCCAGAAAATGTCTTTGTATTTATTTTTTTTTTTTAGAAGAATGAATGTTCACTGTCTTGGAACAGCTTTTTAAAGGTGGTTGATTTTCTTTTGTTCTGAAGAAATGAAACATGGAGATGTTTTTTTTTCTGAAAACTTTAATCTGAGAGACTTTGAGGCTTTATCTTCCTTGTTCTGTCTAAGTATTGTGACTGAGGTAGTTCCCTGCAATGGAAACATAATTTTTTTAGAGTAATTTTATTATTATTTTTTTGTAACATATGAGGTATGGGACCCCAGAATCCATTTATCCATTAGTGTGGTTTTTGGTGTGTTTTTTTGGTTGGTTTGGTTGGTTGGTTGGTTGGTTTGGTTTAGTTGTGGTTTTTTGTTTGTTTGTTTTTGGTTTGGTTTGGTTTTTGGTTTGTGTTGTTTTTTTTTTTTAATATCAATTTTTCCAGCAGAATTGCATTGAAAATCAGATTTCATTACAAGGGTTTTAATCTTACTCAGAAAAGTGGGTAAATCACAACACTTACCATTCCATACATACCATACCCACTCTCACAGCAACATAAGGCAGGTCTTCAAGCATTTTGTCAATTAAAATTTCATGTATAAGGCTACAATATGAGTCTTTAAATAACCATTAAATCCAGAAGACCTGAAAAAGTTAGCAAAGACTGAAAAAGTCATTGCTAATTGTGAAAAAGCCACATTGTTGTGTCTCTGAATGTAGGAAATGGCCTTTCAGTTTTTAACATAAATGAGATTTTACTGGATAACAAAACACGCTAATAAATGACTGGAGAGAGAATAACGTCTCAGTATGCACTGTTTTAATTATAATGCAATAATGTCTTAGTGCACTGTCTGTTAGACATGTATTTTAAGATGTGGCATTTAAAGTATGTGCTTTTTAGCCAAAGGATTGTTCATAATATAACTGCCATCCTTCTCAAACTTTTGTCGATGCATGAGATCATGCATAAAAGGTTTTTTCTTTGTACAGTTTCTTAAATAACGACCAGAAATGTTCAATAGGTTTCTTGAAGGTGAGTTGAAAGAGAAAAATGAAAATTTACAGAAGCCCAAATTCTTTCACTTAATATCATGAATTATTTTGGATAGGGAGGGAAATGAAATACAGATTAAGATAAAATTTAATTTTTTTTTTTTTTTTACATGAGTGAATGTATTCCAATGTAAAGCATGATTTCTAAAGATAGTACTATTATTCCATCAGCATCACAGCTGGTATGAGCTGCGGTGTGCCTCTAAAGCATTGAGCTGTGTTTACTACAGTATGATGTACCGTGAAAATGCTACTGAAGGTTGAATAACTTTCAAGAAGCTTTATGAAATCTTACTTCTCTATTAGATGTATTTTTAGAATCTTATATTTTTGTGAAACAGCCCTAAGATGGGGTCCCTCATTCTTCTTGTGGCCTTCTTAGTGCACTCTTTTGCTTTTACAGTACTTTAAAGAAATAATAAAAATTCTGCTGTTTTATTATGCGCGTAATTTGATGGAGAATGTATAGTTAGTTCTGGAGGTACTTTCTGACAAAGTAAACAAGGTAACAGATGAAAAAAAGTGTTCTGAAGGACTTCAAAAATTCTTTATTGTGGGGGTGTTGAGATGCTGGCACAGGTTGCCCAAGGAAGCTGTGAATGCTCCATCCCTGGCAGTGTTCAAGGCCAGGCTGTACAGGGCCTTGAGCAACCTGGTCTAGTGGGAGGTGTCCCTGCCCATGGTGGGTGGGCTGGAACTAGATAATCTTAGGGTCCTTTCTAACCCAAATCATTCTATGATTCTATAATGATTCTATAAGTGTATAGTAAACTATGCATATGCAGAGTGTAAAAAGAAGAAGCATTGTTCAGTACATTCCTTTTCACACAATGCTAATGAATTGGAACTTTATATGTTAACAACTATTTTTCTCATGGGTTTTTCTTTAAAACCTGAAATTAGGAGTGTGATATTTATCCCCAAATGATGTCATTAACACCCCTCAAAATTAAGGCCTTTCTTACCCTTACCCTTCCTTTTCTACTCTCCTGCCTGGATTTAATATCCACTGAGTGTTGCTATTTTGTTCTTTCTTTGGAAAGGAAAGGCATGATATTTGGTTAACCTCCAGTCTCACACACTGCAGTTGACAGTAATAAAACTTGTTTAGATATACCATGTCCTTGTTTAAATGAGAGTGTTTCAGCTTAACACTTGGTGTATACAATGGCAAAAAAGGTGTCATAGTCCTTTCACAATTGCAGAGTAGAGAAAGGCTTGTGTCCCAGCAGCTCAGATTCCAAGCACTGTTTTTGCCATTGCCCTAATGTAATCCACAATTATGCTGATTTTGAGCTATTTGTTGAGCAGCTATGGTGACCTGTGAAACTGATAGGGTGAATGGGGCAAAAAATTACGTTCACGAAGCTGCATACTTCTAATTATATCTATGAAATGTATATGTTGCATTTTTAACTTCTACAGGAATTGGTGGAGGATCCCCAGTGCACAGGAATCGCAAAATCTTGCTGTGTTTGCATCAAAATTCAGATGCTAGAATTGTTCATGTGGGAAGTAAAACTTCTTTTTTTTTTTTCCCCAATTCCCCAAAGTATGCCTTTTGATGATTAGTTATAATACATGGGAATTTTTGGAATGTATACCCCTACTTCAGTTATGACTGTAGGCCATGTGTGAAGCAAATGCTTAGAACCTATAGAATCACAGAATTATAGAATAGTTAGGGCTGGAAAGGACCTTAAGATCATCAAGTTCCAACCCCCTTGCCATGGGCAGGGACACCTCACGCTAAACCATATCACCCAAGGCCTCGTCCAACCTGGTCTTGAACACTGCCAGGGACGGAGCATTCACAACCTCCCTGGACAACCCATTCCAGTGCCTCACCACCCTAATAGGAAAGAATTTCCTTCTTATAGTCAATCTAAACTTCCCCTGTTTAAGTTGTAACCCATTACATCTTGTCCTATCATTACAGTCTCCAATGAAGAGTCCCTCTCCAGCACCCCTATAGGCCCCCTTCAGATACTGGAAGGCTGCTAGGAGGTCTCCATGCAGCCTCCTCTTCTCCAGGCTGAACAGCCCCAACTTTCTCAGCCTGTCTTCATACGGGAGGTGCTCCAGTCCCCTGACCATGCTTGTGGCCTCCTCTGGACTTGTTCCAACAGTTCCATGTCCTTTTTATGTTGAGGACACCAGAACTGCACACAATACTACAGGTGAGGTCTCACGAGAGCAGAGTAGAGGGGCAGGATCACCTCCTTCGACCTGCTGGTCACATTCCTCTTGATGCAGCCCAGGATATGGCTGGCTTTCTGGGCTGCAAGCGCACACTGAAGCTGTCTCATGTTAATTTTCTCATCAACCAACAGACCCCAAGTCCTTCTCCGCAGGGCTGCTCTGAATCTCTTCTTTGCCCAACCTGTAGCTGTGCCTGGGATTGCTCCAACCCAGGTGTGTAGAACCTTGCACTTGTCATGGTTAAACTTCATAAGGTTGGCATCAGCCCACCTCACAAGCATGTCGAGGTCCCTCTGGATGGCATTCCTTCCCTCCAGCGTATCAAGCGAACCACACAGCTTGGTGTCATTGGCAAACTTGCTGGGGGCGCACTCAATCCCATTGTCCATGTCACCGACAAAGATGTTAAACAAGGCCGGTCCCAACACCGATCTCTGAGGGACACCACTCGTCTGCAAATATTTATCTGACTAAAAGATGCTTTCCTTAATAGTAGGGTCTTCCTTGCTTTTATTACCTCCTTCAACGTAATGTTCAAGCATCTTTTCCAATGACACGATGTTTTTATAGACTTATGACTATAAACTTAATGGTCTTCACTATTCTTAACTGTGCAAATTTAGCATTCTTTTATACCAGGATACTCTAGCCTACCAAAGTAATAGACAGCTCAGTCAACTAAAGTAAGGTTTTATCTTTTCTTCAATTTCTTTGTAGCCCTGTATTACATGATTTAGTATTCTTATACAGAACTGTGTCCATAGTTATGTAAAACAGAAATTAGCCTAAATGTTCCTAGTGCGTTTACAAACTCTGATCTATAGGAATTTATGATAAAAAAGATTTCTGTACCTTAGCATAGGACTTTTATAAAATCAGTCAAAAATTATAACAAGCACTGTCTCTCTTCTTTTATTCAAATATAATTGTCCTAAATTCTTTTGCAAGTATATTTTAATCTTGCCAGAATCTCAGCAAGTTACCATATTTCTTTCTTGTATTTTATAACTACCAATTATAAATTCAGAATACTCTTGAAGTGAAACATTGGTTATTTATACCAGAATTTTACATGAAAACCTCTTTTCAGACCAAGTCTTACTTCTGACTACTATATTGAAGTAAAAGAGGTTATCCTTGCTTTGAAAGGTTGATAAAAAAGGAAAAAATGCAGCACAGAATAACCAGGATTTAGTTCGCAGAAGGTATTCACTGTGATCTTTTATTTGTTTTATTTACTAGAATGCTTTAGAACTTTTTTAATTTTTTGAAGAAAATGAGAATAATTTACTTGTAAGACTGTAATACTGCATGACAGCTGTGTGTTTAGATTTTGGGAATGACTGGACAAAACATAACCAGTGCATTACTTTTAATTTTCCAACCACCTGTATTGGAGCACTATAACATGTACTTTGGAATCTTGCATCCTCAGAGTACATTAGATAAAGGCCAGTAATCATTGTCAAGAGCTAAATATTTATAAACAGCATAAAGCTTTTTGCAATCCTGCAAAATCTAGAATAATTTTCCTATAATGCAAAAGTGCTCCCTCCAGATGCTTTCAGATTACAATAAACAAAATGCATTAGCTTAAAAAATGCAGGCTTCATTTCCTCTCTTGCTTTTGAAAATAATTGGGTTGTTCACATACAACTTGTAGAATACTGTTATGTAAAATAAAATTTCTTTTTCTAATGGAAAACTTAGATCAGTTATGACCTACTTGTAAATTTGTCTCTCAAAAGCTTTTTACCTTATTTTATTTTCCTTTTTAAATGATACTGGGGTCCTTGAAAGAAAGGAGGATATTTGGCTTTTAACGTTTCCTTTATTCATGCCGCTTGCAGAGATCATCATCAAGACAAGATAATCCTCCATTTGCCATCCTAATAGTTTCCATTATAACTGATTGACAGAGCTTTACAGTGCTATGAAATACTACTAAAATGAGGATTAAATTGTTTTCTTATTCTGAAAAAAAAAAAAATGCACAAAAGAATGGAAGACCTCCTGAAAAGTTTCATGGTATTGTGCACTTGAGAAGGATAAGCTTCTAATATGTTCTCTAGGGAGAAGCTTGTAAAAAATAATTCAGCATATAACTTGAAATGTTACCAGTATAAGTGGAGATTTATTTTTCCCCTCCTGCCTTTACCTTACATTCTTAAGAATAATGAAAATAACAAAAAGAGTGCTTTAATTTTGGTAATCTTCAGGCGTCCATTTGTTTCATGAAGGGTTTATATTATTATCCTGAATTAAGCTGAATTAAGCACACAGGTCAGAATGGATATGGAAACAGAAGTCAGTGATTAATTCTTGGCCACAGTCCATTTAATGATCTTCATGGTGCAGTGCAAAGTCCTTTTCCCCTGTGTCTGTTTAAATTCTGTTGACTTCCTTAAACATGTTGAGGTAGGGAATAACACTCGTTTGGAATTGTGAAGGTTTCCCTTTTCAAGTAGAAGAATGCTTTTTTACTTTCTCAGTAGATTTCTGAGTAATTTAGCCATCTCCAGCTGATCAGTTTTCCTGCCTGCAGTTCAGCAGGATTTTTACCCTGAGGTCATAAAGAGGTAGTTTTGCTAATTTCAGTCCTAGGTTCAGCATAATACAGTTTCCAACTGAAAAAAAATTTAGAGTAAGAGAAAGTTATTTCTGTGCCAACAATTTTTATTACCATAATTTTCATTTTATTCTTTTAGTTCTCTTTAGTAGTTGCTTCTTTGAAGCCAATTCTACAAAAGGAAAAAGTAATGGAAGCAAGTACTTAAAGAAAACATGTACATCATTTAAAATTATATATGACTTCAGACATAAGAGTTTTATGTTAACAACTGTCACTTTCTTTTCCCCATATTAGTGAGTAAATTAATTCTGTTGATTATAAAGATAATTTTAATCATTGGGTAGATTGAATAAATTGAACATATAAGGGTTCAAACTCAGAAAAAAAAATTCTTTTAATTCTATTACAGTCCCTTCAAGAAATTACAGTAACTAATTTACTTTGAGCATGACTCTACTTGCAACATGGTTAACAGTAAAAGGTCCTTATTCATCCTGAAGAAGGAGCCCTACAAAACATGACGTGAGAAGGGCTTCTTAACCTCATCTGGAAGGAGTCAGGTTAATTAACTATTGCTTTCCTGGAGTTGAAACAGCTATACAGAGAAGCCTGGCTAAACATATACCAAGAATATGAACAGAAATAGATGGTCTATTAATATATTAGAAATTTAGTTCATAAACATGAAAAGAAGTAAAGCCTGACCAGTTCAGAGAGATGCCAGGTAAACAATTTTTCCTTATCTTACCGAGGAGTGTGCAGTTGGCCTCTTTCTTACCTCCAACTCTTTCTTTTACAAGTCAGTAAGATTAATGAATTAAAGGATCTTCTTTTTTTGCCAGTGACATAAGTTTATAAATCCTCAATCCCTCCCCTCCTGCCCGTTAGGACATCCTGGATTATATTGTTTTAGGGCCTATTACTGTCCATTATTGTTGACCATGTTTCTTAAATTGCATAGCCACAGTTTCATTGACCCTGTATATAAGGCTTGAAATAAACAAATTTTGCTGTGTAATACATGCACTTTCACTTACTGTATTATTAATAGAAAAGCATGCTGGATCTTGAAGATTGAAGTACAGTGAAGACAAACTCTTGCCAACAATATTTTAGTCCCCATAGTACGTTGACATGACTGTAGGTAAAATCAATGTGGCAAAAACTAGTTCTTTGCCAATGTGAATACAAGCAGTCATTTTCAACTGCAAGTTGAATATTCTGTGCAAGGCTTTCATTGTCTGTCTCATCTATTCTATCAATCAGTGCTACATCAAGAATAGATTAAGTCTCCTTAAAGGGGTTTTTCAATACAGTTGCTGGTCTTCTGTGCTTTTGTTGTAGAGGTCAGAAAAGTTCCTACACCTACCCCTCCCTTCGTTGCTACTATTCCTTCACAGAGAATCACATTGTAGCAGATACTGCTGATCACTCCTTATAATTTCATACCAGCACTTGTTATATGTATATGTCACTACAAAGATGGTTTTATTTCTGATATCTTTGAAAACGCATATTTTTTTTTTTTTTTTTTTTGTGAAAAATCTGGGTAGTTTATGCAAAAGACCTGTATTAGTGAGCCAATTTTGATAAAAATCTTCCAAATGGGAGTAATGGAGAGGGCACCTAGAATACTGGCCTAAATTATGACCTGCTTATCTGGTTTTACTATTTCTCAGGGAAAATGAATCAGAAAGTCATTTTAGAGGAGAGTTACTACTCTCAAATAACGTTTTCCTGTAAGCAGTCACTATAGATGAAGAGACTGTATCACTATAGTACAAGCAATTTTGAAATTCATAATTGTGTTTCAAAATGAATTCTGACTTCTTTATACATTAAAAAGTGTTAACAAATCAAAAATTAACTCTTCAATGTTGGAAAATATGAAAACCAAGCTGTCTTGCAGCAAACTGCTGGAATCAAAGACGTAATTTTGACACATACGTCGTAGGAAGGGCCGATGCCTGGAGGAGTAGCTATCTTTTTATATGTAGGAGGCTAGAGAAATCCTTGTCATTCAGTTGCTTCTAATGTTTTAATTATCTCTGCTGTTTCTTTCCTTGGTCTTCTGTGGGTCAGAAGAGAAATGTATTATGCTGCCTTTTATATTCTTGGAACAGCATTTGACTTTTGCAGCATGTTTTCTTCACTCTGATTTTGGCATCAAACATTAGTAAAATGACAAAAAGCAATAGCCAAATGAACAGATCTTGGTGTTCTCTTTTGTTGGAGCCTATATGAGGCATAGACAGCCATTCTGTCTTTAACTAAGCTTTGCTGTTTTGTGGCATACTCATACTCATTCAAATTATACTGACAGTGAAGGAGCTCTTCTATTGTTTGTGTTACAGGTCATATATATTTAAGAAAAGATGTTGATAATTGGGGGGTTTTAGCCTGGAGAAGAGAAGGCTGTGTGGAGACCTCATAGCAGCCTTCCAATATCTGAAGGGGGCCCATAAAGATGCCAGAGGTTACATATAAGGAAGAAGCTCTTTACTGTGAGGGTGGCGAGGCACTGGAACAGGTTGTTGAAGGAAGTTGTGAATGTTCCGTGCCTGGCAGTATTCAAGGCCAGGCTGGACAAGGCCCTCTGTGACATGGCCTAAGGTGAGGTGTCCCTGCCTATGGCAGAGGGGCTGGATCTGGATGATCTTAAGGTCCTTTACAGCTCTATGCTATGATTCTAGGATAATAAGAAAAACGTAGTTGTTTCATAAGATACCCGAAATAGAGTTATTCTCTACCATTACTTTATGAATTTTCCACTCGGAATTATTACTATTTATAGGCTAAGAATTTTTCAGATTTAACTAGAGCATTCAAAAACTTTTTCGTGAGACGTTTATCCCAACTATGAGCCAGCTGTGGCACGGTGTCAGCAATTTCAGTATATTCAGTGCAAATATGATGCATTTTCTATGCACCCCAAAGGACAAACAGTAGATCACTTTTTGTTCTAAGCCAGTTCACTCCTTTTAGTGGAATATCTTTAAAGAGGAGGTGAGCTGCTTTTCACTTTCCTAACAAGAAAAACATTTTTTTTGCTGCCTCCAAACCTAGACATTACATTATTTCATCTGACTGTCAGATGTTAAAAAAAGATCATATTTTACAGATGCAAGTTGGTAAATGGATGCATTTCCTTGTGGAAATCTTACGCTATTAAAGTATCAGGGGTAAATATTCTGTAACCTTTATATTTTGTGTCAAGTGAATCTCATATTTTGATTTATTTCCCAAATATTTTTTCTTCTTTTGCAATAAACTCTTGTACATCAGGGCAAATTATTATATGATAGTTTGAATTATGACACTGGAGCCCAAAGTGATGACCTATAACAACATCCTCTGAGTATGCCGAAGGACACTGAAAGAGGCATGTGCGCAATGCCATGCCTTTCCTTCTGTTTTGGGGTTTTGTGGTTTCTCGTCCACCAGCCATTAATGAAAAAAAAAAAAAACACCAATAAACTTCATATATCTAATAGGATTATAGAAGTCAAAAGTTTGGTCCTAAACATGAGGTGGATTTTGCTTTCTAAGTCAAGTTTGGAGCTCTAGCAGATATTTACAATATCTGGAAAAACTGCTGCTTTTTAGCCCTGAATTCACCTTTGCTCTCCTCAACACTCACTTCCTGAGATATTTTGCAGATAATATGAATCATAGAATAGTTAGGGTTGGAAAGGACCTTAAGATCATCAAGTTCCAACCCCCTGCCGTGGGCAGGGACACCTCACGCTAAACCATATCACCCAAGGCCTCGTCCAACCTGGTCTTGAACACTGCCAGGGACGGAGCATTCACAACCTCCCTGGACAACCCATTCCAGTGCCTCACCACCCTAACAGGAAAGAATTTCCTTCTTATAGTCAATCTAAACTTCCCCTGTTTAAGTTGTAACCCATTACATCTTGTCCTATCATTACAGTCTCCAATGAAGAGTCCCTCTCCAGCACCCCTATAGGCCCCCTTCAGATACTGGAAGGCTGCTAGGAGGTCTCCATGCAGCCTCCTCTTCTCCAGGCTGAACAGCCCCAACTTTCTCAGCCTGTCTTCATACGGGAGGTGCTCCAGTCCCCTGACCATGCTTGTGGCCTCCTCTGGACTTGTTCCAACAGTTCCATGTCCTTTTTATGTTGAGGACACCAGAACTGCACACAATACTACAGGTGAGGTCTCACGAGAGCAGAGTAGAGGGGCAGGATCACCTCCTTCGACCTGCTGGTCACGCTCCTCTTGATGCAGCCCAGGATATGGCTGGCTTTCTGGGCTGCAAGCGCACACTGAAGCTGTCTCATGTTAATTTTCTCATCAACCAACAGACCCCAAGTCCTTCTCCGCAGGGCTGCTCTGAATCTCTTCTTTGCCCAACCTGTAGCTGTGCCTGGGATTGCTCCGACCTAGGTGTGTAGAACCTTGCACTTGTCATGGTTAAACTTCATAAGGTTGGCATCAGCCCACCTCACAAGCATGTCGAGGTCCCTCTGGATGGCATTCCTTCCCTCCAGCGTATCAAGCGAACCACACAGCTTGGTGTCATTGGCAAACTTGCTGAGGGCGCACTCAATCCCACTATCCATGTCAGCGATGAAGATGTTAAACAAGACCGGTCCCAACACTGATCTCTGGGGGACACCACTCATTACTGGTCTCCAGCCAGACATTTAGCCATTGACCACAACTCTTTGCGTGTGGCCATCCAGCCAGTTCTTTATCCACTGTGTGGTGCACCTGTCAAATCGATGTCTCTCCAATTTAGAGACAAGGATGTCATGTGGGACAATGTTGAATGTTTTGCACAAGTCCAGGTAGATGACATCACCTACTCTATCCCTGTCCATCAGTTCCCTAGCCCCATGATACAAGGCCACCCAATTGGTCAGGCAGGATTTCCCCTTAGTGAAGCCATGCTGGCTGTCACCAAGCACCTTGTTGATTTTCATGTGCCTTAGCATGCCTTCCAAGAGAAGAATATGAATATGAAGAATTTTATGTTAGACTTATAAAAAAATTAACAAGATGAGAAGGGAAAGGTGTGTTGAAAATCCAATGTCTCACCCACCTCTTTTAACAAAAATTGCAGAAAGTTCACTTTTTATTTTCTTAGATTTATTTTTGAAAATCAAGCTAAGCAATTATGTCATCGAGGTCTTAGTAGGTTTTATTACAACACAAAATTTGACAGGGTTCAGGGTGTTCAAAGTAGGTCTTTTTAAGTTTGTTATTCGTTGCAAAAAAGAAGCATTTTGCAAAATTTAAAACTTCTATTTTCTGTCATTATTCCTCTCCCTGTATGCTATTCCTATTTTTCACTCAAAATTGTCAACGGTACATTTCCATCATAAGGTTCCTAGCTCTCAGTCTTTCATGTAATTAAATCTCTGGGTATACTGCGGAGGTCATGGTCTTTGGTTTAGGAAACTAGGTTATTTATGACTGAAGACTTCAGGGTTTTCCAGAGTTGAAGTAATAATTTGGTATTTTTCACAGATACTTTTTTTAATAGGATAAAGCCCCAGTAGAAATACAAAGAAGTAGAATGCAAGCACAGATCAAATATCAAAGTGCAAACCACTGGTATAACAATAGATAGAGCTCAACTGTTTTACCTGCTCTCTCTTAGCTGATGACAGAAAATGGTTTAAAATCCTAAATTTAGTATCCGTGGCTTGCAGCTTTTCTATATTTTCAATTTGCTTTCTGTTTCAGAGCCTGCTGTAGCTCAGTCTTCCGTTACTATACAACTGAAACTTGGGTAATAGCCTCTGTGAATTATTTTTCTTTTTCTAATATGTATGTTGTTAAATTTTTCTTTTTATGTGTTTTCTGTGGTATACTAACATTATCATTCTTCTTTCAAAATCTTAAAAAAAAGCAATAGGACAAAAATCATAAATACATTTTCTTAGTGTTAGCCCTAGGCAATAGTAAAAATATAAATGAGTATACATGCTTGTGTTAGAGTCAGCTAAGCAAATTGCAGTGATACGCTACTACTGTCCTTCCCATGAGTGTAAGTTAGGAAAAGCACTGATAGGATTGTTCAGCTTGAGGGTAATTGATAGTGTGATGAACCCACAGGTAGTGAAAGTACAAATCAAATAGTTCCTAACATAATTAATTTTACCTTCTAGATAAGGATTAGGGAAGAAGTGAACAGAGCATTTTAATGGTACCGTATATACCAGTTACATGGTATATGAGAAATATTAGTTAATGTGATTTATGTGTGTCTGAAAAAAAAACCTAGGCATCTAGCATGATATGTTATGCCTGTTTGCTCTGAGGTAAAATTTGCACATTAAAGATATTTTCAGTATAAAGTGGCTGACTTTGTCAGTGATGAAAACTCTCAAGGTACAAAACAAAACAAAAAAAACCCTCATCTTTTACACCAAATAAAAGTGCCTTTAAACAGCTGATTTATGGCTTGTTATATGACCTGTCTCACTAATAATGAAATATTCAAAAACCATAACTTTCCCCATCTGTTCAGTGAACAGGTGTAACTTGGTGTTTGTCATTTGATCTTTGCAACAGTTAAAATCCCTCTTTACATACATAACAAGGGTGATGATGTGTTAGAGGCCAACAAGATATTCAAGTGGGTCAGTTAAACTGACATACACAGATGTACTTGAAGCACATTCCCAGTGTAAAGATCAAAATCCTTTCAAATCTCAAACAGCTTCTAAGAAATTAAAAGTGCTGGGGTCTTGTTTTCCAGAGATTCAAATCAGCTTTATTCAGGTGGTGAAAAAAATCTCCTCATACAACACTTAATACTGACTGCCTTTCAAAAATATCTGTAACAAGATCAGAAATCTAAATATTTGGTTGCAATCTTTGAAATTCCAGTCCTTACTCTCTATTATTGGCCTGTTCTTATATTTATATAAATTTTCTTTGTTTTTCATAGGTGCATATTGCATATTAATTTTTGAATATTTCTAAAGTGAAGTAGAAGTAGATTCCTGGTAGTACTGTGAATCATAAAGAAATAAATGTTGTAAGTACTGTTGAAATTCTAAATTATTTGCAAGTACTTAGAAATCCCAACTATTTCAAATGTCTTCTTTCTGCAATCCCCAAACTGAGTTCTTTATGTAAATTTGGTACATTGTGCATAACTTCATTTGTATCCTAATCTTAGTCTATGGAGCTTTTCAACAAGAAAAGGCAAATTTTATTATCAACATTCCTTTAAAATATATATTACACTCTAAAATATATAGTGGAATGGTACCCTAATGATACACTGCATAGTCTTCTTGCTAGAAATCTCTTAGTTTGATCTTAAATGATGTCATTTTATCTCTAGAGAAGTATATTTCATGCTGTCTGGCAATTACATATAATTCCATTCTTTTAACACTCAAAATACATTAGCTTTTTATTGTTTTAGAGGTTTTGCTGATTCAAATCTTATGATTTTTTAGCAGAAATATTGTGATTTTCAGCATATATCTTTCCTGTGACTTTCAAAACTGCATCTTTCATTCCTTCAATTGTGCTATAAAATATAACTGCCTAATTCTGTGAGATAAACTTGTCAGAGGCAGTTGCTTATTCTGATGGTTTTCGGTTCATCTGGTCTTCAAGGTATTCTTTGAATTAGTATATTTTCTCTTCTACTAACTTCTTAACCTGTTTCTCTTGGGCAGACTGTCTGGGTGGAAGCTTAACAGCTTATTTGGAACTTACTGAAGCTATCCAACCTCTTTTTACCATGACTTTTAGCAGCTGTCATATGTTATATTATTCACTACAATTCTTTAATCTGCTCTCTATTTCATTACAGTTTTGGGGGTTGTAGGGTGGTTGTTTTTTTTGTTTTTTTTTTTTTTTCTTTATTACTGGCATTTTTTTGCAGAGCTAATTGCTAATATTGGTTCTTTCATTTAGCTCTGTGTGCCCTACTTTAGATAAACTTTTGGTTTTGTTCAAGAAAAAACAGGCATAGTTGTGATAGTTGACACTATGATACAACAAAGAAGTTAATGTATCTTAGTTGACTTTCTGTGGTTTGAGGATGTTGCTGTAATGTCCTTGCTGTTGTCTTGTGTCATCAGCTTGCTTGATACTCTCTGAACAGTGTTGTTTTTACTGATCAGTTCTTGACATGCTTTGACCACTTCTATGTGGTCTTTTTTTATACTCCATTATCCTAAAAAGCTGATCTAAAAATTTCTTTTAATACTTAGAAGTTCCACAGTGGAACTTCATTATGTGGAGGATATCAAGTTAATTTCGATATCTTTGACTGGGAACAATTTACACAGATTTTTGTATTGTTTTGACTGTGCAATCTACATCACATTGACCATTGCTTTATGTTGCCCGACACCGACATCTCCAGCCTTGTTACTGACATCTTCTTCTATCCAGATAATTCTTGGAAACTTTTTGACTAAATTGAAAGTAGGGATTATAATATTTTTTTATTTATAGATATTTTAGATTATTATTATAGATTATTTTATTTATTTACAGATATTGCTGTGAAAGCAATATTTGTCAGTTGGCTCCCAGTTTTGTATTAGTTTTCTGTTTTACAGGTCTTAATTTCCTATGAATCATAGCTATAATAAGAAAGTTTGGAGTTTTCTCTTTCATTTTGACTCTTTTGTAAAATGTTTTATCATTCATTTTTGACTAATTCTAGGGACTTTAAGACAATATTAGTTTCAGAGATCAAAATAAGTACTTGTGTACTTGTAAAATGGTCTTTTTTGCCCCCCAGATATTTCATAATTCTGAATCATCTATCTCTTATAAGTGATAAAGATGTTAATAGAACAAAACTCTAAATAGAAACATAGCATGTGCTTTTTCTGAAATGTATAGCTGATGTTGAACTTAAGAAAAAAAAGTAAATTTTAATCCTGCATTTACATATAATGAGTATCAAAAGAGGAAGAATAGCTTGAGACGCTAGAAAAAATAGAACTATAGACAGATGCAATGCAAGGAAACCATTTAGCTAGTTTGGAACTTTAAAAATCATGTTTTGTGATTAAATTTATTGCTATGAATTCTTTAAATCATTATAGAAACTGGATGAGTAATTGACAATACAATCATGAAGAGTGAAATGACAGTCTGGCTGCATAATAAATTTATCCAAAAATATGCTGATGCATCTGTTATGTTGTATGTCAGGTTTTGAAGGCTTTGAGAGATATTTGCAGATGAAAAGTTGGCAATGCATACCAAGCATAACAAAAATGACTAAGATCTATGCCTGATAAAACCTGAAACCTGCTTCTCTACGCAACTGCTTTTTAAATTGTATTCACACATATTTAAGTGATTTCATGTACCTCTTGCCAGGGTAGTCATAAGTCACTTGGAGTGTCAAAATTCTGCACTGAAAGGTTTGTAAAATAAGACATTCAAGCCTGAGGAAGATTTCAGACTTACACTTCAGACTCTTCGATACAAAAATTTTTATCTCCAAAATGAAGAGTTAACATTTTAAAAAATATTGTTGACTTTTCCCCAATGAAGTCACAAAAATCACTTTTATTTCTACTTCATTCTTTTTCTCCAAAATATTTTTAGAGCATTTAGATATGAATAAAACCACAGTGTGCTAGCTAGGAACTGTGAAGTGTACATAACCTACAAATCTGGTATTTTGATCTCTGCTGAAGGCAAAATATTTTGGTTTCTGTCAATATATATTTCATGAAGAACTGCTGGAATGAGGACAATACAGATAATTTGAAACACATTTTTTAAACAGATTCTTAGAAATCACTAAAACAAAGCCAGTCCCTGTAATACAATATTCAAGCTGACTATAGTAAAACAAAATCAATAACCTTTTAATACTGTATGGAGAACTAATACCTTTGATTCTTATGCAAACATCTGATTCTTATATGAATATCCATAATCTTAGGAAGACCTAGCAAATAGAAAATACCCAAGGGTATGTATGTCAAGTTTTTTAAGAATCTGAATAGGCTAATTGAATGCTTTTGCAATTCTATTAAGCTAAACAAATCTGTGTTAATCACATGTGATTCTATGTAGACTAAATCTTTATATTAAATAAAATTAAGCTGTTTGCATTACAGTAGGATCTTTTTATGCTGTAGCTGGCATTCCAGAAATGTCTTATGAGATACATAAGTACAAAAAAATTCCATATCTTGAAAATAAGCCTATTAAAAACCTCCAAATAGAAAGAAGTTCTACTATTGACACTGGTGGAAGGAAACACAGGGACTAAGACGAGTGATCAGTTATGATAGACTGGTAGGTGATGAAATCATTGTTTACTCAAATTAATCAAGTTTATACCTTGAATTTTTAGACACTTTTTATCCAGATAGCAAGAGTTATTATTCCAGAACAGAGATGTTTGGTTATTGAAATAAGCCACATACATGAACTTGAAGCTTCTGAATTTCTTATTTCTATCTCCAACTTCTGTTAATCTTCTTTCCTAAGATTATTTCTCCAGTAGTTTTAACCACGTAGCAGTATTCATTCAATTACAAGTTTTGTTTCTAACCTTGCAGATTTTGTCACCAGTGTGCTTTTCATTATATAGGTAGAGAAGTGTTCAAAATTAGTGTCATAACTGGATGAAGGCAGGTCGATTTTGGGGAAAACAAGGGAAAAAAAGGAAAGAAAGATTTCTTATGTTGAGGGATTTCCAGCTATCCATTGAGGGATTTCCAACTTGTCCAACAAGGTAGTTTATGTAGAATGTTGATTGGATTACTGCTTGCTGAGTGGAATAGGTAAAATGTCGATCTCCAGCAAGTTTAATTTAGATCTATGAAAAGACTGGCATTGTAACAGACTGGTGTGATTCAGAGGGATTGTGCCACTGTGTTAAGGATATCACTTGGTAATTTGAGGGAAGTAAAAAAGAAGACAAGAAATAAACAGTCCAAAAAATGTCTTTCCATGGAGTAACACTAAGGTATCATTCCACTCTTAGAATACAATCCTTAAAGAGGAAATAAAAAATACCTATGATTCTATTGACCTCTGTCTCGTAAAAATACTACTCTCTTCCCAGACTTGTAAACAAAACAAACAATTGTCCAAGGGTTGATATCATTAAAGCTTCCTGCTTATAGCGATGAAGGCTCTGACATTATAGGAAGAAATAAATGCTATCACTTATTATAACTCAAACTATTCTTTGTGCACTGAACATCATTAGAAAGAAAACTAGTGACTGGGGATGTCACATTACATTTGTTTTACTAACAATCATAGAATCATAGAATAGTTCGGGTTGGAAAGGACCTTAAGATCATCAAGTTCCAACCCCCCTGCCGTGGGCAGGGACACTTTACGCTAAATCATATCACCCAAGGCCTTGTCCAACCTGGTCTTGAGCACTGCCAGGGATGGAGCATTCACAACATCCTTGGACAACCCATTCCAGTGCCTCACCACCCTAACAGGAAAGAATTTCCTCCTTATATCCAATCTAAACTTCCTCTGTTTAAGTTTGAACCCGTTACCCCTTGTCCTATCACTACAGTCTCCAATGAAGAGTCCCTCTCCAGCATCCCTATAGGCCACCTTCAGATACTGGAAGGCTGCTATGAGGTCTCCATGCAGCCTTCTGGTTGCCCATTGTATCCTGAGAACAAGCCTCTGAAAACAATGAGTTAATGACCTACTCTTGAGAAAACTATACAGGAATGATAAAAAAAATGGAGGTGGGGAGCAGAAGTCAGGCTTACTATGGAAAGGATGGAAAAGGTTTGAAGGAAGATGAGCATGAACTACTGTCACCATGAACTTTAATATGTTTGTGAATGAAACTGCTGCGACACTAGCAAAAATGCAGCAACTGTCAATAGGAGATTTAGAAGAGGAAGGTGACTAGTTTAAAATAACACTAATATTATTTTCTTAAATTCTCATACCTCCAAACTCATCGAATTTGTCCACAAGATTTTTCCAGCACTCAGGCACTGAAAGGCTTTTAACAAAGAGGTCTGCCCAAGATCTCATTCAAAGACAGCGAGAGATGCTGAACAAAGAACATCAGCAAGCAAGACCACCTAGCTGACTAGCCTCCTGGGTGTGTTTTTTTTTATTTTTTTTTATTGGCTAGAGGGTTTGCTTTGGACAGAGCTTTTTTCTATTTCCTTTGGGGCTGATGGTGATTACAGCCTTTCGTCTCCATCTGTTTCCACCACTGATTATTTGGATGTACTCACTGACTTTTTTCTTATCTGGATGTTTCAGGGTACCGAATCTGTGTTCTCTGTCTTTTAGCCAGAATTTCTTCATCCTTTAAGTCTTTGGTTTAGTGTGAGTATAGGCTGTCTACTCTGTTCTCCTAACCTAGTTCTCCTGAAAAATCTCAAAGAATGTGCTAGGACCCTCATGACACATTGTTCTCATAACCATTCTTTCCATTTCTCCAGGATTTTCATACCTGGCCATTCATCTTCATTCTTTCTTCATACCAGTTTTAGCATTTCTGTTATGTTTTTTACACACATGTAAAGAACTTGTTACTATGTAGCAGAAAAGATGGATCCCCAAGTGCTTCATTCCAAAGACACTTGACAACATATTTAACTATTTTGCTCTAAGTGTAGATTTGCCTTTCACCTTAGATTGAATTATGATCCAGTTTAAAGCAGAATAGATCTCAAGGAAAAACTTTTTTTTTAATTTTTTTTTTTAATTTTGAGGATCTTAGCTTGTATCAAGACCATATATTTTTTCAAAGCATCCTCTTTGGGAATTTGGTTTTAACATCTATCTTCTCTGTGTTCTCTGACTTGGAAAGCGGTATTTTTCCATGAATGTAAAATGTACACTTACTGCAATAGTAGTATATTCTCCAAAGGGTTTAAGGTTAAGAGATTTAAGTAAAGCCCCCAAACTATGCTTCCTTACCTAAGTGTAACTGGTATATCTCCCCCAAATACTGACAATGGTATGTTTGGATCCATTACATATTTCCTGCTTGGTACAGGTTTGTTTTCTGCTGTCTCTCTGTCTTTCCCGTCTAGAATCTGGGTCTAAGAATTTTTATTTATTTTTTTTTTTTGTAACAGTCTACTCAACAATCCAGTCTTTTTGAAAATGTGTTTTAGCTTCAGCAGCTGAGTCCTTATCTGGATGATCTTTGCAGATCTGCTGGATGGCCAGCCTTAGTATAGCTAAGACACATGAAGTCTGTTGACTGTTTCTGCATCACAAGATTTTGTAAAGAGACTGAACACCTCTTTATTTTTTTTTTTCTTTTTACAGAAGTTGTTAGAAACTTCAAATTTACAATTTTGCAATATTATGGTAAGAATTTCTTCAACTTAAGTAAAATTCCAAGTTTGTAGTATCATCTTGTGTATGCAAAGTGAGGTAGCAAAGAACTGCAAGGGTAAAAAATCATGCTAATTTGTTAATGTGCAAAATGATAGAATGATATAGTATGTATGTATATGAACTCAGTATACTTCTGTCTAATTCTGGAAAACCTAACTTTAAAATAGATCTGAAACTTTATATTTACTACAAGATTTCTTTCACTTAAAATACTAAATTGGACAGCTACTGAATTTTCATGAAAATGGATTATGCAGCAGATTTTGCAGTGATTTGAGTTTTAATACAATGACAGAAATTGTGGACATAGCATGAAGAAGCTTTGGGCAAAAGCTATGCTTATTCCAAAAAGGAGACATTTGAATGGGAGCTATTGAAATCAATTTTATTTAGGAAAATTCTTTGATTTATACATGTTTTAAAAGGTATTAGTGAGCACATACAGCATTATTAATGTGAATAGTGTGAGAAAAGAGGCTTATTGTAGACATCTGATGTTTAGAGGAAATAGTGTTGATATGTTCTCAAAATATTAAAAAACATTCAAAGTACCAACGTAGTAGTACATAACTCTCCAGCCCATTATCTGAGGTTAATGGATTTATAGAAATTGTATCACTTTCTGTATAGCTGAATGAATCTGATCTTTCCACTGTCATCCAATAGAGTTTGGGTATTATTTTTCAATTTACATCTTTTGAGAGTTTTAAAGAGACAAAGGAGTTGCTAATTCATCAGACAAAAAGGCAATCAGATATGGACCTGTTGGAGAGGATCCAGATGAGGGCCACAGAAATGATTAGAGGGCTGGAACACATCTCCTATGAAGAAAAGATGAGAGGGTTGGGGTTGTTCACTCTGGAGAAGACCCTGGGGAGACCTTATTGTGGCCTTTCAGTTCTTAAAAGGAGCCTATAAGAATGATAGGAGAGACTTTTTAACTGCTGCAATAAAACTATGGATAATGGCTTTAAACTAAAACAAAGGAGATTCAGGCTGAATGTGAGGAAAAATTTTTCACAATGAGGTTGAAATACTGGAATAGGCTGCCCACAGAGGAGGTGGATGTACCAACTCTTGAGACATTCAAGGCCAGGCTGCCTGTGGTTCTGGGGAACCTGATCTAGTTGAAGATGTCCCTGCTCTTTGCAGGACTAGATGACGTCTGAAAGTCCCTTCCAACTGAAACTATTATATGATTCTATGATTAATTTGAGCCACCAAATACTATGGTGATGAGCTATAGTGCTATACAGGTATATTTCTAATAACAAATTCTTTTTAAGCTCCTTTACCTCCCCAAAGGAAAAAATGCCTTTTTAAAATTTCCACTTTTGGCAAACTCTTCAGTATCTTTTTGCTCTTACATAGTTAAGTCATGCTCTCAGTTGCAAGAATTCCTGTCCAAAACAATTGTAAGAAATTGAACTGTTTATTGCATGCTTCTCTAGCTAGATTATTTTTGTGTTAAAGAAGATTACTTTTACAATTGCTCATATTTAATTAAAGAACATTAAAAGAAATCTTCATTCTAGTCAGGATTTGCCAAGTCCAGACACACAGAGATCCCAAGATAGACAAAAAATATGTTAGTATTTATAATTTATTCTCATTAAATCAGGAAGCATCAGGGTTTAATAGGCTTGGAGTGCAATTGAGTCCAACCAGCTGTCTGCAAAAACTCTGTTGTGCACCTGTTCAAATATGATTACTCTGTCTTTATAACCCATCCATATTTTCTTTCTTTCTTTCTATGTCTCCACTAGCAGATATCTGAAAATATTTTATTTGACAAATTAAAATCAGGAAAATGTACAGAAAGTATGCAGAATGAGAAAGGAAAGAATAAAAGGGTAAAACATGGAACCATGTAAACTATAATGTGCAAAGTAATGGGGACTGTATTGTGGTAAAGTTGTAAGCATAGGAAAGGCTTATGTGAGTCTCGTGTTTTTTAATTACTATGAATTCACAGGCTACATTAGTTAACAAATTAACTGAATGAAATAAATAAAAATGTGGAGACAACTATGTGTTAGTGGCAGAAAGTAATATGTATTTTTAACTTACTTTCATTCTTTTTATGTGTCCTTTACCAAAAGAGATATATAAATGAAATGTTTAAACAATATTTCAGAAAGCCTTTGTTTAAGTTTTTGCTCAGGTAATGTGTCATATTTCTTTTATTATTGACAAATTGCAATGATTGTGTTATAATTGATATATTTGCTAAGTCAAAAAGCCATTTCAGAAATTCATTTGCCTACTATTTGCCATTTGTCTTTTGATGATTTATGTACTATTTTTCATTCTAACAGTAGCTGCTGAAGGATACCTACATCATATGTCAAACCAAGTAACCTGCAAAATGCAGAGAATTATGCCTGTTCTAAAGCATATACACTGAAAATAATTAAAACTGTTTACTCCTGATCTGGTTTCATGCAATTGCAATTTTTTCTCCTTGCAATAAATTTTTCCCAGCTTTAATATTCTGCTCTATCTTTCAAAACAAACAGCCCTTCTAAAACACAAAATTCCATGCCCTCCTGCCTCGTAAACTTACCTGTTTTTAATTGCAAAAGGACAGTGACAGTATGATGTTGAGTTCTGGTGCTTTATGAGAAATAATATTAACTAGGGTTTTTTAAAAATATATTTATTTTCTGAGCAGTTTAGAATCTTTCTAACTACAATTCTCCCAGACAGATTTTTTAACTAGATTCCAAATTGTGCTTTGAAAACCATTCTAAACAAACAGATAATGTCAATAGGAATGAAAAAAAAATATTTTCAGACGAAAGGATCCTGGGGAAAAAAATAAAATCAAAGAATTTCAGCAGGCAAGAAGGGATCAGGCCCCTAAAAACACTCAAAAATTCTGGTGAAATTGATGACGTCCTGGTGATCTTATGTGTTAAAGGCATTTTGCACAGATTCCTGGTTCCAGGGACTGTAACATGATGCGGCTGGATTCCTGGTTGCATGGAAAATACAAGATCAGGCCATGAGTGTTGAGGCTGGTAGATACACATGATGCCTATCATAAGAAGTTTGGAAGTCTATTAAGAGCACCTGAAAGCCTATAAAAGCCCCCTTCCAGGATATCTTGCCAAAAGATCTACAAGAATCATTCAGCAGTAGCAGAAGCACTGAATAATTGAGAATAATCAATCCCAGTCTGCCTGTTTGAACTGGAAGAGAAGAATCTTTAAGCAAAGATTACCTGACACAGCTGGGAAGTGCCAAGTAAACCCACTTGAGACATCTTAATGGAAAAATACACAAGGAGGAAAAGTCATTGTGCAGTACAAAGCTTGTATGTAAAATATAATTGAAGTCCTATAAAATGCTGTTTAATCAGATATGAAAAGAGAACTATGGGAGTCCTGATTTCTCAGAAAGGCTGTGTTTGAAAACTCATGTACATTTCAGAACACTGTATGCTTAAAAGCCTTGAGGTTATTTAGCTTTTTTGGTGTGGCTTTTTGTTTGGTTGGTTTCTTTTTTTTTGTTGTTTGGTTGTTTGGTTGGGGTTTGGTTTTTTGTTTGTTTGTTTCAATTTGAGTCCTAAACACGGCCTAATGGCCTCCAGTCATACAGGAAGCATACATATAATATCCAATGTTCTGAACAGCACTTACTTTTCCCTCCTTTCTAGATACTTATATATGGCAACTTTTCATAAGTCTATAAAGAAAGGCTTGAAATAAGAACTCTTTAAAATTCAGTAAGAACTAGAGACTAAGGACTGAAGTCTCTGTTAGTTGCCTCACCTGCTGTGACACTGAGAACTCTTTATTCTGTAATACTGCTCAAGCTGGCAGGGAAGTTACTGCTCGAAAGGACTTCACACAGAAAGAGGCACATTGAGGTTGGTGGCAAAATACCCAGGTGTGATGTGCAGCAATACTAGTTCAGTCAGTGAGTTCATCTGAGGCACTGATATTGTTCCTGAAAAATAGTACAGTTGCTACCTCATGGAATAATGTCCAACAATAACAGTGATGATTTAAGCAAGATTTGCTTCTTCAAAATTTAAATGCTTATAACACAGATGTTAGAATTAGTTTCTCAGATACAGTCAGTGGAAAGAAATGACATTTTCAGGGGAAAAAATGATAATAATGCTCCACTCTAAAATAGATAAGATGAAAATTATAATGGATTCCTATTACTGAGAATTATTCTTTGGTGCTCTCATGCTTAAATGTAAATTCTTGTTTGACAAAAAATTCTCGTTTGACAAATAATTCTGTATTTGTAGTCCACTAGGGAGTAAAATGGTAAAATTCTTAGCAGGCGTTTTTTTGCAAACCTGAAAATTATATTAAGAAGTCCAGATTTTATTTTTTTTTTTTAGCAAGCATTATTTCATAAAGTCTGAACTTTTGGTGGCATTTCCCCTAATTCGGATATTTCACTTAGAAGAAAAAATTTCAAGGTTTCTTAAGACTGAGCATTTATTTTCTTCTTCCAAATTTTATCTGTTGTTCAGTGTGGAAACACAAATTATTTTATTATCAAAACAAGAATGAACTGGAATACATTGCTTAGAGACATCCTGCTAATGGAGATTTTAAGAACAGGTGAGACACATATGCCACAAATGTTGATGATCTAACTGATGTTTCTCTGCTGGCACAGTGATAGAACAATTTTCTGATGCTTCTTTCTGCTTTATTTTCTAAGGTTGTGGTTTATCTAAATTACTAATAGCAAGCACGTGATATTTCATTTTGATTCAGAATAAAACAAATGTTTATGGAATTGGAATTCTGCTGTCAATACACTGTTGGGCTGATCTTCAGACTTCTGGAATACTACTTCAGTGCAGTAGGTGACTTCTTCAGTTCTGCCCTTCTTTAAAGTCAGGTTAAGTATCACATTATCCCAGCAGCTTGGTGGCTTCAGAGGCAGTATTTTGCCATTTATCTTGCTGTCATGATTAAGTCTAATGGAGAGTTATTTGGTTTTTTGGTGTGTGTGTACTTATAATACTAGCTTCATAATGAGGAGAGTTAGTAGTGTATTTTGACATGACTCTCACAGACATCAGAGCTGTGTGAATCATTAAATCATGGTTTATGTACAGTTACACCAGATACCACCAATTGAAAAAGTGTGTCAAAACACATGAGATTAAAAATATGTTGTCCTTGACAAAGAGAACAATGTAGGCATAGTAATACAGTGAATCTCTTAAAAGTGATTAATTCATCTCTCTAAAGAAACATGTTTCTTCCCAGTGCATACGTATTAGGGGGCATCCTTTCACTGCTGTACAGGTGAGTATGAATTTTTAAACTGGGGAAGGCAGAAAATCCGCTAGCACATGGAGCATTACTTCAGATGAAATGAGCTACAATACAAAATAGAAAATACGCTGTGGCTTGGCCTACCATGTGTGCGTTCCCTCTTGCCCACTTTTACTACTTCATGTCTAGATATGCCTTTTTAAGGGGAGGGGAAGGGAGGGAAGGGAAGGGAAGGGAAGGGAAGGGAAGGGAAGGGAAGGGAAGGGAAGGGAAGGGAAGGGAAGGGAAGGGAAGGGAAGGGAAGGGAAGGGAAGGGAAGGGAAGGGAAGGGAAGGAGGCAGGGAGGGAGGAGGTGAAGGAAGGAGAGGAAGGAGGGGAGGGAGGAGAGGGAGGAGAGGAAGGGAATGAGCAACTGTTTCCTCTCTGCTCCTTGGACAAAGACTGTTTTTTTCCGCAGAAAATATTCTTCCCTGCTTAGCCACCATACTTATCCATTTTATGTTGTAGATATTAATTCTGAATTGTCATCACAGAAGAGTCGTAGGTATACATCTACCAGTGCTAAAATGTTTGGATCATGAGCATGATTTTTTTAACTATAAAATTAAGCAGCATCAGATACTAATCCAAGTTTTCCTTATTCAGCTCATTTATGTATGTTAAAAATAGTTTAAACTCATTTGTGAGCTTTCACTTTACTAAGGTTGTATGTTTTAATTATAACTTGTCATTGCCACTAATTCACTAGAAAAAAAATACACACATAGAAAGGCATATTCTTTAAGCAGAGGAATTATTCTCTGATTTTATTTTTCATAGCAAGTATTATCATGTCACATGTGTCAAAGTAAACCAAGCCATGGATAATTTATTTTAGGTAAATGACTGAACTGTGAACATCATATAAAGTTGACAATTTAACAAAAGTTATGAAGATACTTGCTGCAGTGCAGTTTGCCTTGCTCCATGGCTCTTACAGAAACTAAGCAAAAAGCAAGGCTTCATGCCTTCGTATGGGCGAGTTAAACTCATTGCTTAAGAGCTATGATTTTCATTTTGCTACTAATAGAAATAGAAATTCCCTGCTTCTGAAGACCTTCTTACCTCCTCCACATACCTTTTGAATACTACTGAATCCTTCTGCAGCTCTCTTTGGTGGCAGATCTTGAGTAAGGGAAGAACTGCAATTAACTCTTCAGTTGAGATGACAAAACACAGGTGCTCTGGCATAAAATAGAAAATTAAATAAATTATATAAAATGCATATGGCGTATGTGCTTTTGTGCTGTTTTATTTCTGAAGTTCTAATTGTATGTTGCCAAGTCATAGACATCTTCACAATATGTGTAAACTCAGTTTGTCATTAGATTAAATTCCTTTCCATAATTTATGTTCTTGGTCATAGAACAGAAATGCAAAAAGTCAAGTGAGATGTTGCACACAAGGATCTCAAAATATAGTAACTTGTCTTTTCAGACTTTCAGTGAAATACTGAGTTAAATAATTTTCATTTGTGCATATTCAGGCTGAAATATTTCTCATTTTTATGATGGGTGACCCTTTCTATTGTTCACCTTATCTATGCAAGAACTTTGCAGGCTAATTTGCAAGTTAATAAAGAAATTATGTAAGTGGATCATAGCATTTTGAAAATCCACAGGCTTTCTTTTGCTGGGCTTTATTCTGTGATGTCTTCCTGTCTATAGTTTCAGCTATCTTGCTGGAAGCCAGAAAACTCAGCTGCATGGTTGCTTTGCACCATGCAGACTCACCTTGTAAGACATTCTCTTTCTGGCAGATTTGGAAATGGTACACTATTCTTAAATATAACTGTTAGTGCTATTTTTATTTTGTTAGTAACCAGTGAGAGTTATAGAGGATAACTGCTATGCATACTTTCTTTTATCGGCTGTTTCTATTTGCTAGTTTTTGTACTACATTGTGTAAGACTAGCACTGAGTAAGAAGAGAATTACTATGTTTTATAAGGTTAATGTCATGTAGTGTGGAGTGAACCAAATGGGACATATAATGCATGCGTTAATAACTAAAGACTTTGACACTTGAAACTGTCGCATTGGTTTTGTTTAAAAGTAAAGGTATGGCATAATATAGAATTACATATAAATGCGTCTTAGAAGTCTGACTGAAAGTGCAGTCATTTTAATATAAATACTTTTAAGAAGATTATTGGATTCTATAATTGTTTTACTGTAGTGATTTTCAGTGTTAAAGTCAAAAATGTATTTTTTATTCTTTTCCTCCACCTTGCTTTCCTTTCCCATATGTCAACTGCTACCTTTTCAAACTCTGCCTACTATCTAAATGCTGAGACAGAAGACATTAATTTTGTCCATTACATCTAAAGCTGCAGGAAGGATGACTGTGATCAGAGTGAGCAATCTTTCTGGTGGTGACACAATATCTTGCTCCTTCTGTCATAGTTGTCTGGACTGGTGGTCACAGGAATACACTCACAGACTGTAAAGTAAAGAGCTGCAACACAGTCTCAGCTTTACCCTGTTTCAGCTGAACTCCAGCTGTCTTCTGTACAATCCAGGTGTACATCTGGATTTACAACTATTAAAACATTTTAGGGTAGGGCAGTATGATATGAATTATGACAATAGCGTCCTATCTACTTGTGACTCAAACTCTAGGGGAGAAAATTTGCTCAGTGTTTTATAAATTGAATAAGTTCTATACTAACATATAAGGTTATGTTTAAGTGGTGCAAAGACCTTCTGTACTGAGGCAGGGATCTGTCATCTAAATCACTAAGCCTGTATTGGTCCTTTAGATGTTTGCAGTATTACCATTTCTTTAAGAGTGAGTTTAAACTGTGAGAGGTGATGGCTATATTTTTTATTTATCTCACTATATTATCACAGCATCCTCATCAGAGTAATCACAATTGATTTTTCTTCAGCAGGAAACCTCAGCAATTTTGAAAATTTGTTTTTACTTTTGAGGAGTTTGTAAAATTAATTTTATTGATAGAACAGCTGGAAAGCAGAATAATTTCAGAATTTCAGTGGTCTTTTTGCTAAGATTGCTTACATTCTCATATGGTAAACTTAAGTGATACATCAACATAAAAATAATTGCTGTTGATGTGAGAATATATTGTTTACATTAAAACATGGACCCAGTAGTTCTGCCTAAGGCCATGGCCTTTCTCTAGATGTTTGCTTATGGTAGTGATAAACACTGTGGAATGACACACTTTCAAAGAGATGCTCACATCTTGTCACTCTTATTTTGGCCTTATTCAGAATTTTGGTTTGTTTTTTTTTTTTTCATTTAATCTGGAAAATTAATTGTGTTTCATTGACTTCAGTCAAGTTTCAGTGTGTAATTTTCACTATTTTCAGTACTGAATTCACATTTTTAAAAAATCACCCTGAACAGTTCTAAGAGGATAAAACTGTGCTCAATTTCGCATTAACAGTTTATCACATAGCCTACTGCTAATTTTATTTTCGTTTAAAGTTAAATATATGATTGTAATATAGTATCAGAATGTAACTCTTACATTCTGATAAAAGGTGGGATTAGAGATGCCCTTTTTGTGAAGCATTAAATGTGTACTCTATTATAGTTCAAAATATCTGTAGGGATGTACAGATATGAGTCCCCACTTAAGTTTTTCAAATATGAAATAACTATACAGTAAGATTTCTAAAGAAAGAAAATCCAGGAAACTTAGTCAGCCCTTTAAGCCTTGATACATCTGTGTTCCCCTATTGGTTAATAGGAGGGGCTTAGCAGCTTACCACACCTGCATCTTTTCTTACAGAGTGCAGAGGATGACAACAAGACTGACTATTTTTCCTTGGTATTGATTTCTAGACTTATTGGAGTGTGAATATTATGCGCACAAAGACTAAGATAATTGATTTGCTTGCATAAGAGGTCATATGAGCAACAGAACTGTTGGGGGTTTGGAACATAAATGTGCTTTGTCTTTGGTCTGTGAGACTTGCTGGCAAGTAGGGTTACCACATTAAGAATAACTAAATAGACAGTCACTGTTGTCAAATTACTGTTCTACGTGCAGAGATAAAGTCACAATCATGTCTACAGCTTAGATGTCAAATGGCAGGTCCACACTAAAATGAGGCTAAGCTGTGGAGCCCAGTATTGATCTTCTGTTGCTAAGCACACTTAGACTTTTCCTGTCTGCTGAGACTGAGTCTATAGACAGATATTTCTGTCTTTTCATTTCCGTCTCCAGTTGCTCATTGTTCTCATCATTTGAAAATTGCCATTTCAATGTGGATTTTTTTTTTTTCTGGGTGAGTTGCATGAGTTTTCCCTACTTTGTTCCAGACAAAATCAACCAAATTGATTCACGACACCTGCATAAAACAAAACTGCTATACTTTGGGGTTTTGTTTCCCAGAATACTTGCATTAACTGTCACACTTGAACGATTGAGGAAAGGTAGGAAAGTGAGGACTTTCAGTGGAGGAATGGTAACAGGTGATAAAAGAGAAGGCAAAAGTGGTTAACTGAAAAGCTCTATTTAAAGTAGAATGCTGATCCAGGACTTGAGTAGAAGGGTGCTATTACAGTATCCCTATATATGTGTGGAGTGCTTGTTTTAAGGAAGAAATTGTTGATGGAAAATAGACAGGAATCACCGAGCTCACTTAACTTACTGCTTATTAATAAGAATACCTTATTTTTGCGCCTGGAAAAGTAAAGCATTTTTAACTCATAAATTAACTGTTGGCAAATTGGATCATAGGACCAGGGTTTTAGTATGTGTTAAAAAAATAACTCTGTGTTTGTTTCAGTAAATATGCATATATATAGTAAATGCATAAAATAGATTTACAGTATATATGCATTAAATCATATTTCTTTTGTCTGCCTCTGGACAAAACATTTTCTGATTTTTTTTTGTAATGGAAATTATAGAAATGGTCTCTGTAATGTGTGTTTAGGTAGGCTTAAATAGGGTTTTATTTAAAATATTTATATTTATTTCTTTACTACTTTGTCAGAACTTTATTTTCAGTTTGTCTTTGCTTTGTTTTATTATGACTCTAAGTCTGAAAACCAAAATACCAAAGGTTTAAAAAAGCATAAGCACATGAAAAGAAGGCAACAGAAATGACTTTGCACAGTAGAGAGAATCACACCTTCTCTCCACTGAAAAGGTGACCTAATAGAGTTTTGTATTTGAGGTTTTTTTTTAGCAGTTGGCTGACTTCTTCAGTCTTGTGATTCAACACAAGAGAACTATATTCTTACTGTTTGCTCAAGAATCTCTTCCTGTTCCCTAAGATATAGGGTATGCCTTCTTGTTGGGCTGTTCCAGTTTTACAGATGCTGTACTTTGTATGAGCTTGTAGTCTACTAAGGACTAATTGTATGATCATTTTGCACACCTTAACAGATATTATCATCCAAAGTACTGGTATATTGCCACACACTCTGAGTAAGAGTGGATTTTTTTAGAAAAACTCACTCTAAATAATTTTGCAATGTTAATGACATCTGTACCCTATGGCTGTAGCTGGCACTTAAATGAGAAGGAATGAGCTCTGTCTATCTGAATAAAGGGTGAATAAAAGAATTCTCCACGTTAAACAGCAGCCTGGCCTACACAAAACTGTGACTAGTCTCAGATATTGCAGAGTTTTCCCTTTCGGTATCAACAGTTACAAAAGTACTGTTACAGTTGCTGTTGATGTACCTGAGAATTTAAGAAACACTGCTAAATCTGGGGATGTAAACATCTTTTACAAAACCAGTGCAGTCACTGCTGAGGAGTGCTGAGTGTGCATACATAAATGAAGTTACTCATCTGGGGGAGAAAAAAGTAGTTACAGTGGTCCTCAACCTCACTGCAATCAGTATTTCAGTGATTATAAAAAAATACTCATATTGGGCCATGTGGTTTTCAATAGCTGTAATTATAACACATGGTAATAATACTTGCCCTTAAGTTTACTTGAAGTCATTTGGAGACTGGAAGATAGAAAGCTGATTCTTTAGGGAAAAGAAGAAACTTGGCATCTAGTTTCAGGTGACACTGTTCATACAAATGAAGACCTGAGACCAAAACCAAAGAGATCTGTCCTTTCTCATTTGGGGAAGGAATTATAGAATCGTAGAAAGGTTTGGGTTTGAAGGGACCTTATAGATCACCTAGTTCCAACCTCACTGCCATGGGCAAAGGACACCTTCTACTAGACCATGTTGCTCAAAGCCCCATCCAGCCTGGCCTTCAACACTTCCAGGGATGGACTTAAACAGTGTCTTAATAGAGTGAAGCCAGACAGACTGAGTCATCTAAAGAGTTTCTACAACAGAGTATTAACTGGAATAACCAGGGGATCCATTACATCTCTTCATTGATATTCTTTTGGAGTAAACCACATCTTTTCTCAAAATATTGAGCAAAAAATGTATTTGTGTCAATAGTTCTTGCCATTTAGAATCCTCAATTGGATTTTCTGTGCTGCCTCCGAAAGAAACAGTGCCACAAAAAATTAAGCAGTGTGAAGTTGATTGTGTGTATCTCAGGGGAATCATGTCCTAATTTAATGTGACAACATGGTATAAATTGTCTATCAAGGTGAAATGAAGCTGTTAAGAAGAAGATGCTCTGTTCTAAATCTTTCACCTTCTGTGAAATTGTAATATTACATCTTCAAAGGAAAAATAGAGCAAAATTACTTCCTACAGCTTCTGTGGGCTGATAGGCATTCAGAGAAGTTTCTCATAACAATGTCCTTATCCTGAATTCTTCACTAAAAAATAAGGAATATCAATGTGAATGCAAGGGGAAAGTAACATCAGACCAAAACTCTCAGCCTTTGAAAATTTTCAAGTTTTTTTTTTGCAGCTTGGCTTCAATAATAGACTGAGGTAACTATTCAAATGTTGTTTCTATCTTCTGCCATGAGGTGTGAAAAAATTGCTAAAGCATCATGAGACTTGTTTTAATTTTAAAGGTTAACTGAGTTTTCAAATATAATTCTGTAAAATAGCAGGAGCAGTTAGTAGCTCAGGTCAAACTAGTTATTATAAACATGTTTATATATTATAACCACTGGATTCAATGGTTTTTAGTATAAACCTGTCCAAGAACAATGATTTTTGGTTTTGTTAAGAAAGAATTTTATGACAGTATAACGACCTTGGCTAAAAAACAAAAAACAAAAAACAAAACCAAACCATCTCTTTGTTCAGTTTGTGGAACAATCATAAAAATATTTGTTCCATGGCATATTTATTCCTAGACTGAGTACTTAAACTTTTAAAATACATATTGCCTAAAAAAATTGTTAAATCCCTTAAAGTCATGGAACAATGGCCCTGACACCTTCATCCTGAAGTCAGGGAAATATAGCTATTTCACTTCAGAAGAACAACATGTTTAAAATTCTGCCATGAGTAACAGTTTCATCTTTGGTTGGAGTAAGCTGGTAATTCCAATATTCCATAGTTTATCTGAAGGAGAGAATGAGATAAGTATGGACATTGTGTTCTACAAGCTCAGGTTTTTCCTTGCCAGGAAGAGCATTTTTTCTTATTTGTTTAAAAACTCCAAGGATTACTTGATGCAAAAAGATAAAAGAAATATAACCCATTTTTTAGCAGCAGCCTAAGTTAGCACATGACAATCCAGTTTTCTCCAATCACTGTCATACTTAATAATTAAAGATATGTTTGTATGCATCTTGTCTGATTTGTGAATGTTGCCTTTCTTGTTTATGCATGGCAACTGAGTTGTGCACTTCTTTCTTCCACAAAGCAGTGGATTGATACCAGAAGTCTATAGACTGACAAAGCCATATTGCATGCCAATACATGCTTTGGAAACTCTCAAACACTCCAAGAGATTTCAAGAAACTGAATTTTGAGCTTTGATTATTAAAGAACAAGACCAAACCCTTTACAGATGGAAAAGAAGGTTTGACTAACTGAAACATGAATGTTAGATTGAGAAATAATTTCAATCCAACTTGTAAAACTGTTTGGAAGTTTGTGAGCTCCCTGGTCTCCCCTACCCCACCCATTACAATTTCTCATTTCCCCGTTCTTAATTCTAAGAGCTTCCATTTTGGAGTTGGTAAGAGAATATATGCATACTCTGAATTTGAATTAATCACAGTGTCACAGTTTCTGTTCAGCTTACTGCATTTGGCAAATGAGTTTGGAAAAACTGACAGTACCTGCTGTATTGCCCTGAAGACGTAGGAATTGAAAGCACTGCGAAGGAGAATGGGATGATGCTTCAAATAAAACTTACTACCTCTTCTCCACCTTATAGCAACATCTTCACTCCAGTAATACTGTCTGGCATGATGACAGACTAATAAGGCTAGTGAAAGCAATAGTCACACAGTGTTGCTCATCTGGAGTACCCCTTCGACAAAGTTGTGAGAGAGCTAGTTTGACACAGCAGTTTCAGTGGCAGTCATTAGCTGCTCATATGACTTGTTTACAAAGAGCTGAGAGAAGGAAATTTCCATAATGCTGCAGCTGTAAGGGTTAATCTAGCTAAATTTTAATTTTATCCATTATGTGAAGGCAAATTCCTCTGTTCCAGGTTAATTGAGACTTCATTAATGGCTTCTTAGAAAGAGTAATAGACTCTTCATTGACTGTTAGTGGAGTCATTCACATTTGCCATTCAGAGAAGTCAAATTTTGTTGCAGCAAAAAATATATTTGGTTTTATTTGGCAGACCCTGGAACTGACATGTCATTTGCTTTTTGTTACCCTTGTGTCAAAAGCTTCTAAATCCTGCCATGGCAAAAGAGAATTTTCAAGTTTTACTTTCAGAATATGTCTATGTTGAGCACAGGTGATGCAAAACTCTTTGTATATCATTATATTATGGTGTTTCTTACCTTTTGGTGTCTGCATAGCTGACAATAGTACCACAGAATTCTGAAACAAGTTTTAGGGCATTTGCACAAATAACAGAGACAGTTCTTAGTCTGTAAATATCCTGAAAGACGTTTAACAATTCTAATTCTATGACATGCCTGGGTATTTATTTTCATAATCACCATATAAGTAAATGCTTGAAAGAGAAAGGTGTAAAAAATCAATTTGGAAAAAGAAAATAGTCATTAGAAGTACTTGTTCCTAAACTGCCACTCATAGAACTAAGCCCTAAGTAGTCCATTGATAGAATTGCCTTCTATTTTATGTGCATACATAGGCAATTGAACAGCTTTCTCCTTTTTCTTTTGAAGTAAAAGTAAACTGAGTTTACACAACAGCATTCGCATCAGCAAAATGGCAAACCGAGGTTACTGACAGAAAGAATGTTCTTGATTATAATCACAACAAAGAGTCAAACAGGAACAAAAAATGTAACACCTTAGATGCCCAATGTGGATAAAAAGGAAAAATAAAAAAAGGCATCCATACCATAAAATAGAAAAGAAATAGAAAGGTATCAATTACCAGTTTGGCTGTGAGGTTTAAAAAAAAAAAAATAATCCATTTTCAAGGCACTCTTTCTTGAGAAAGAAAAATCAACACTGTTTTCCACTTCTAAGCAGCAGGTACTTGAGTGTCAAAATTATTTACATTAATTTTAGATTTGGTTTAATTCGTGGTGACTAATTACCTGCTTCTTGACAGCATATTAAGAAACCTGAATTCTCTTTCAAATACTTTCCAGTGGCAAGTACCTACCCATGTACTGTGGATGAAACAGGCACTGGTCCCTAGGGGAGACAGGGACTCTGATCACAGTATAAATAAGACTGTACATTTACAGTCATATCTATAATATGACAGTGTGCAGCTTGTTACAACTTTGTTCATTTTATGTTGCTTACAAAACAACAACTTTGTTGTCAGGACTTTTCTGCCCTGTTCACAGATGTATGCATACACTGTCTTATGAGCAGCTGACTTACATTTTCATATTCCTTTTCCTTAATCAAAAAATAAGTCTTACAATCAAAATTACATTTTGCTACTGTGTATAGATAGCAAATAGCTACTGTGTATAGATAGCAAAATTATTAAGTTCAGCTGGAATGTTTTTTTCAGAGTTTTCATAGTAGTCCTTTAAGGTACGTGTGTGACCTAGGGATTGAATAACTTTCCAGAAGGATTAAGTTACTTGATTTTGTACATAATTAATTCTACAGAGACACCTATTGATTTGTCTTACTGTCATTTGTTAATATTTTGAATATTATTGTTCATGATAATGCTTCAGTATATTTCCTGAAGAGGGGGAAGAGGGAGGTTGCATTCCAGCACAGGCTTCAAAACATATATTATAGAATAGGTACTAATTAGTTCTTTGATACTAAGCTCAAATGTTATTTTCAAACTGATTATCAGAACTCGTTAAACACAATTAAAGTATGTATAATCTGCCACATGAAGTTAAGGTTACAGTAGAATGTGTTTGTAAGCAAATGGCTGTTTTTTTTATTTCAAGTAGAAGTGATTTATTCTCTTTTTTTCTAAATATGTAGTCTCGCTTGTCAATTCATTAGATGTTGAAACGAGAGGCGGCATTTTGACATGTGCTTTTCACGTTGAATGTTGCAATCTCTCCTTCAGAAGAAAGCTGACCAAAATTAATTCATTACAGTGGTTGAAACAGAAATTTCCGTTTCAGCTAAAGGTTGAATATTTTGCCTGCTTATTTCAAATGACTTTCTAGAAAACATAAGTTTAACCTATTTGGTTAGTTATAACCTCTTATTTTTCTGGTAGTTAGTTCAGCATAAGACTGACGAAGTCTTAGTTGAATGTTTACAATACCCAAAAAACAATTTTATTTGCTGTCAGGAAAAATGCTGTGGGTTGGTGTTACATGGAAACATTTTTCTTATTTTAGAATAAAAACCTAATTTTATTTAGTTTGTTAGTTGTCTTCTAAAACAATTAATAGAGTAATGTGTTTCCAAACATCCAATTTTTTTAGTCCTCCCAAAGTATTATCAAAACAAAACAAAAAAAAACAACACAACAACAACAACAAAAAGTAAATCTAAACCACTATGGCTAAATAGTAAACCACATAATGAAATACTTGTGTGTGTGACACAACGTTCACATTGTGAAGCTGAAAATCATGTATACGTAATTGCCATATAATGGGAGTGTAAGCGTGGGTAAAGCCCTTCCCAAATCTTTGTTCGCAAAGCTAAGTCATCAATCAATCTTTTCATCCTGGATCTGGCTATGCTAGAGCCCACAGACCTTCAGAAATAAGATACCAACCTTTTTTTTCTTTTTTTTTTTTTTTGCCTGGTATCTCTTGCTTAAAATAAAAAAAAAAAACAACCAAACCAAAACAAGACAACCCAAAAACCAAACCGACTATCTTATAATACCTAGTGGAATATCTGGAGAAACTGTTAGATCTTGTGAATTATCTTGGTGAATGTTAAAGGAAACCTTATTTTATGTGTATGTAGTAGAACAAAAGAACTAATAAAGAAAAACAATCAGAAATTCTAATAAATGTGGAACATAACAGGAAGGGATTCTGTAGGGGCATTGTGAGTAAAAGACAGACTAGGGACAACATGAGACCTGTCTAGAAGCTATCAGGAGAACTGGCTACCCTGGATTTGTAAAAAGCTGAGGTTCTTAATTACTTCTTTGCCTCAGTCTTCACTGGCAAATTCTCTGACCAAACCACCCAAGTCTTGGAAGGCAGACGCAGAGACTGTGAGAATGAAGACCCTAGGTCCACTGTAGGAGAGGATCTGGTTCGAGACCATCTTAAGAACCTGAACGTGCACAAGTCCATAAGACCTGATGAAATTCATCCGAGGGTCCTGGAGGAGCTGGAGAATAAAGTTGCTAAGCCACTGTCCATCATATTTGAAAAATCATGGCAGTCAGGTGAAGTTCCCAACGGCCGGAAAAATGGAAATATAACCCCCATTTTCAAGAAGGGAAAAATGGATGAGCCAGGGAACTACAGACCAGTCAGTCTTACTTCTGAGCCTGGCAAAATCTTGGAGCAGATTCTCCTGGAAGGCATGCTAAGGCACATGAAAAACAGCAAGGGGTTGGTGACTGGAGCACATCCCATATGAAGACAGGCTGAGAAAGTTGTGGCTGTTCAGCCTGGGGAAGAAAAGGCTGCATGGAGACCTCATAGCAGCCTTCCAGTATTTGAAGGGGGCCTACAAGGATGGTGGGGGAGGACTCTCTATCAGAGATCGTAATAGGGCAAGAGATAATCAGTTAAAACTTAAACAGGGAAAGTTTAGATTGGATATGAGGAGGAAGTTCTTTACTGTGAGAGTGATGAGGCACTGAAATGGGTTACCCAAGAAGTTGTGAATGCTCCATCCCTGGTGGTGCTCAAGGTTGCTTTGGTCAGAGCTTGGAGTGACACAGTTTAGTGTGAGGTGTCCCTGCCCATGGCAGGAGGGGTGGAACTAGATGATCTTAAGATCCTTTCCAACCCTATCTATTCTATTATTCTATGATTCTAAGATCTGGCCTATTGCCTTTACATCAGATATTATGAAGTCAGTTGGTATCATCATGTGTTGCTCAAGAATAGTGATGCTATTTGTTCTGCCTGCTCCTTATCACAAAAATCCTGGTGATACATTTTAAAGAGAGAATTGGTTACTGTAAAAGAAATGTTAAAAAGTTGTCCTTACAATCAGATGTTTATTCTACATATTTGTAAAGCACTGCAGCACCACTGAAGAAGACCGTTGACTTTAAAGTCTTTTTTTGTTCACCTTATTCTGAATTTATTCTGAATTTACTCAGGGACAATTTTTCCCCAATAGTGGCTGCCTTTATCTTTTTTGCTGTCTTTGGCTGAACACATTTGTCATACCAGGTGCACAAACACATATTTTAACATGAGTCATCCATTGCTTCAAGAAGGGTGGAGGAGTTTTTTCAGTGACAAGTGTTGTAAGATATATCCTTACATCTTTAATCTATATTCTTTTTTAGTATTTATATTCTCTGCCTGTTTTGGAAGCATAAACAAAGTTAATTTTAAGCAGTTGATGATTGGCAACAAAGAGATCTAATTATTATTTTTAGAAGTACTGTGGCAATAAATAAGGTTAAAAAATAACACTACTGAGAAGTCTGAAGTTTAAAAACAATGATAAAATAAGTTCAGCTTCTTTGTTGCTTTAGAAGGTTTTCTGCTATTTTAGCTTTCAGCTCTTTTTGAAAAATGGAGCAGAAAGGAAGGAAAACCAGTGAAGAATGCCAAGCACCATTGCCTACACTGAAACTTTCAAGAAGTGAAAACAATAAGTGACAGTTATTGAGCTATACTCATCTGGTAAGCTAGGTTCTGTGTCAAGATGCAGATTATTGTAACTGAAACTTGAAATAACCAAATTCAGCTGGATTTACTCTGAATTGTTAAGAAACTGCAGCTCTATCCGCTGATTCTAGACAGAATTTTTATTGGGATTGCAAATAGTGGTCCTGTTTACAGCTAGTGTGTAATGCACTGACAGGAAGCAGCACAGCTCTGGGTACTTCAGCTCCCTGTTTGCTGCAAATGAAGGGAGATAACACAAAGACACACTCTACACTTTTTTTGTCTGATGCATGAGTAAATTTGATTCAATGGAGCAAGCAGAAGACAAAAACTAGTGGCAGCATGAAGTATTCCCTTCATTTGTATATTATAGTGACTGTAACACCTGTAGTTAGGCACTATGTGCTATCTTTTAAGACAGTGCTTTGTTATCAGCTTTTATATACATAAAGAAACGGTTTTGCTTATCTTTATATGTATGTATATACCTGGTGTCAAAAGAAAAATAATTGTGGTAAATCCGAGTTATGTTTATATGGTTTGAGAATGTAACATTGGTAATAGTGGGTCAGACAAAAAATAGACTGTATGTAACAGTGTAATGAAATGTTCCCAGGAATCTGCGAATCTGTTATCTGTTAAACCCATGGACAATGTCCTTGTACTTAGAAAAGATTGGTTTGAATCTGTTAACAAGGGTGAACCCAGGGGGCATCTGCTTTCCTGTGTTGGAAGAGAGAAGGAATAAGCAATCCTTTGTTACTCCTCTTGCCATTCATGATTTTGTAGACTTCTGTTATTTTCTAGTCATCTTCTCCTGTGCTGAAAACTTTTAGTTTTAATTGTTTCTTGTGCGAAAATAGCTCCATAATGTTAATCTTCCTTGATGCCCTGTTTTGAATCTTTTCCAGTTCCACTGTGTTTTCTGAGATGGGACAGATAATTGTTCTGAATTCCCAATAGATAAGGGAAGTATCTAAATATGATTTTACTGTCCTTCCCTGTTTTATTTCTGAAGTTTTATCCTGTTGATAAGAAAGTAGCTAGGTACATAAGTATGGAGCTTTTGGGTGACTAGCCAATGTATTAAACTTGATAATTTCTTCTGGAAGGTGATAGCATGGATCTAGTAATGCTTATACATGTACTTTAATGACATTTAAAGTAAAAAACTAAAATTGAGGTCAAAGGCATATGAAGCAAATTCATGATTGTGACTTAATTTATTTCCGAATATAGTTTTGAAGAAAAATGACTTGATTTTAACTTTTATGAAACTATTTAATAGCTAATTCTCTTCTTTTATCCATTGTTTGTTTTTTGTTTTGTTTTGTTGTTTGGTTTTTTCTTTTTTTTCTTTTGAATTTTATCACACAAAATTGGGTTCTCTTAGCTTAATAATCGTAGGTTAAAAAGATTAGATTCTGCCACTTGGAAAAAAAATCTTCTTTCTAGTTATTTGTGTGACCTATATAATGAGTATAAGAATTCATACAAAACACGTTTTTGATGAAGGACCATTTAGGTTTCAAAAATTAAGGCGACAAAACCATAACCAAAGAAAATGGGTATTGATTTCTGTAAATAAGGGGATGACAGTTTATGTAACGCATTCAACCTGGGAAATGAAGGACTAGATTAATTAATAACTTTGGAGTGTTAATTAATTTTTAATAGTTAATGTGAACTATGAGCAAAAGGCTTAAGTTCCTGCTTCAGTTAATAATTTGAAGTGCAATAATCATAGGAAAAACATTAGAAAAGACCTTCTAGGTAGAAAAATGACTGTTATTTGCGTATGTTTCTTGCAGTAGGATGCCTAAGCCATTTCCTCCTTCACACATTTCTTAATCACTATGTATGAAGTGCAGACAGAAGAAAGAAGTTTTTTTATTCTGTTCTGCTTACAACTTTGAAGTTCTGCTTTTCATCGTTACATGAAACAGTAAAATATTTTAAAATGTCTAGCATGTTGAGGAAGTTAAAAAGAAAGAAAGAAAGAAAAAGAGAAAGAAAGAAGCACACAAAAAAGTAAAGCCTGTTTCCTACAGAACTTTTACAAAGAGAAAAGAAGACAACTACTGGAATATTCGCTAATTTCTATATTTGCTTATAAATAAACACAGGCTTTAAAAAAAGAACATAACATGATGTTCATGGTATTTTATAAGGTGTAACACCTCAAGTTTACTGTTGAACATAATTTTCCACAAAGTCTGTGAAAAGGGAAAATAATCATTTTGATATAGCAGAAAATTTTACTGGCCGATATTGTTGAGAGAAGCTGAAAGATGTTACAACCAAAGGGTCAAAACACAATAATAATTGTTCCCCCCATATTACAGGTGAACTGTAATTTGCTAATTTTTTTTGAGTAAAGAGAGGGAGGGTATGATTCTGCTTTTATGGTTGAAAACTTGACCTGAATTTGTGTCCTGGGTTCAGCAGTAGCAGTCATGTTATTTTTTTTTCCCTTTGTGGTAGCTGGTACAGTGCTGTGTTTTGACTTCCAGCCTGAGAACAGTGTTGGTGAAGTCGATATTTTCAGTTGTTGCTAAGTGATGTTTACCCTGACCAAGGACTTTGTGAGGCTCATGCTCTGCCAGGGAGGAGGGGAAGCTGTGAGGAAGCAGAGACGGGGCGCCTGACCCGGGCTAGCCAGGGAGGTATTCCATACCACAGCACGTCATGGCCGGGGTGGGGGGTGACTGGGAGTTACCCGGAAGGACACGGGCTTCCGGGTGGAACTCGCTTTCTTGGCCAGTGGTATCGTATTCTCTTCCCTTGTTATTTTCCCTTATCATTGTTGTAGTTGATAGTAGCGGTGGTGATTTGTGTACATTGGTTGCTGGACTGTTCTTGTCTCAATCCGTGGGAGTCGCACTTTTTTTTCGATCCTCCTCCCTGTTCCTCCGGGAGTGGGGGAGAACCCCGGTGGGGGGGGGGACACGGACCTCGATTGTTGTCAGCTCGGTACCACTCACTGGGAGTGAGTGAACAAGTTACCTGACTGGGTTTAAACCACGACAGTTCGGAAAAAACTTAATCCCACAGTGTTTGGCTTATCAGATGGAGCACCAGTATTCAGATGCATTTTCTTATTCTGTTTGTTACAGGATTAGGTTTCCATGTTAACTAATGCATTTCATATTTAACTCATCTTTCCATAAATTGTCTACTCAGGAGCAGTCGTAGAAAAGTCAGCAGAATTTTTGGACACTTAAAAATCTCATCCAACCATGAAATCAAAGACTGGACTGTATCTCATGTGCTTTCAATATTTAACTTCTTATTTTAACATACCTCACTTATTCTAGAGTTAACCTTTGGATATCTTTCCATTTTTTAAATGGCCCCAAACTCTATTTTGATTAAAAGAAAGTTATTTTCATCACATTTTTCTCTTAATGAATATGCATAAATTTATACATGTTCATATATTTATAGCTGCATCACATTTTAAATACTACTTTTAGTTTTAAGATACAATTTTGTATGCCAAGATATTTTGCAGTGGTTTTCCACTATGTTTGTACTTCTTTTCCAATGGATTATATGCTTATATCATTCTAATGTCAGAAGGAGAATTCTTCCATATTTTTTCTTAAGTCTTGCAGTGGCATAGAACAAGTAGAATATATTGTATGCCACATCTCAAAGTCTGTAATTTATACAGGCAGCTTCATAGTTCAGCTTATAAATACATCAAACATGACAATAGTCCCAGTGCTTTGTAAACAATCTCCAGACTGAAATAAGACTTTACTATAGTAGCTACTGAATACTGTGACATGACAAATATTTTAAGACTGTAGGAGTTTCAGAAGTCAGAAAGAGCTGAATTTGCAGGTATTGTAAAATACGTAGCTGGCATCACTATATTACAATCATAGAATATCTCGAGTTGGAAGGAACCAATGAGGTCCAGCTCCCTGCCCCTTGCAGGACTACTTAAAACTAGACCATGTGATTAAGAGGAGCATCCAGATGTGTCCTGGGTTCAGCAGTAGCAGTCATTTTTCCCCTTCTTGGTAGCTGGTGCAGTGCAGTGTTTTGACTTTCAGCTTGGGAACAGAGCTGATAGTGATGTTTAGGTTTGGCCAAGGACTTTGTGAGCCTCATGCTCTGCCAGGGAGGAGGGGAAGCCAGGAGGAAGCAGAGACAGGACACCTGACCCAAACTGACCAAAGAGGTATTCCATACCACAGCACGTCATGCCCAGGATGTAACTGGGAGTTAGCCGGAAGGGCTGGGAGACTGTGGGGTTGGAGGAGGTATCGGTCAGAGCTTGGTCGGGCTGGGGGGGGCGAGTTATCGGTCGGCTGGTGGTGAGATGATGTATTCTCTTCCCTTGTTATTTCCTTTATCATTATTACCATTGGTGGTAGCAGTAGTGATTTGTGTTATACCTTAGTTACTAAACTGTTCTTATCTCAACCCGTGGGAGTTGCATTCTTTTCGATTCTCCTCTCCGTCCCTCCGAGAGCAGGGGGAGGGCAAGAAAAGGGGGGGAAGTGAGCGAACGAATTACCTGACTGGGTTTAAACCACGACAAGATGCAACCTGAACTCTGACAGGCTTCAACATCTTGGTCGTCCTTCTCTGGACACATTGTAACAGTGTGATGTCCTTATGTTGAGATGAACAAAACTGCATATAGTACTGAAAGTGCTGCCACACAGGGCAGTGTAGAGTGAGTCAGTCACCTCCTTCGACACCTATGCTGTGCTTGATGTACCCCCGGACACATTTGGCCCTTTTGACTGCCAGGGCACACTGTTGATTCATATTCAACTTAGCATCAACCTAAACCCCCAGATCTCTTTAGGTAGGGCTGCCCTCCATCTTCTCATCCCCCAGTTTGCATGTACAACCAGGTTTACCCTATCCCAGGTGCAGATGGGGTACGGGCACTTACTCATGTCAAATTTCAAAAAGTTGATTGCTCAGCTCTGTAGTCTACCCACAACCCTCTGTAAGGCTTGTCTACCCTCAAGGGATTCTACATCTCCTCTTAATATAGTATCATAGGCAAACTTAACTTAATGTACATTAAATTCCTGTGTTGAGATAATTTACAAAAATATTAAAGAGCATTGGCCCCAGAACTGATCCTTGGGGAACCCTACTGGTGACTGGCCACCAGCCTGATATAACCCCATTTACTATAAATCTTTGAGCCTGACCCATTAGCCAATTGTTCACTCAATGTATTATGAATTTTTTTAGCTGTATGTTGTTGCCAATCATTTTTTTTTTATTGGAGTCCTTATGACAGCAGAAATGGCTAATGATTTTTTTCAAGTGCATTCACCATGCAATAACTTCCAAGTATCCCAAGGAAAGTAGTGGGCTTTGCAAATGAACTGTTCGGTGTTTTATTTTAAAAATTGTCACATTTACTCTTTTAGGATCTGTAAATTTTGTATAGAAATTCCAAAATTAGCTGCTTTGGTTAATTTTTAGAACTGCTAGTTTTAAAATATTCTCAGATATTTTCTTAGATTTTAGAAATCGCACACAGTTATGAAGAAAACCTTATTTTGTCATGTTTTTTATTTTAAAATTAGCTCATGTTTTCAAGACTTCTCCATATATATTAATACACGGTATTATATCTGTTTTATCTGTTGACCACACTGTAATTTAATGATAGTAAATGTTGATGAACTATCACCTCATGGCTGTAAAATAGATTTCTTTTTGCAGAACAGCACTTTTATACAGAAATACCCCTGAAGTTTTTAGGGTATGCTTAGCTTTACTTTCTTTCAGCTGAGTCTGCACCATGAAATGAGGAACACGTGCATATCTTCTCATTCAGGTTGCTTCCTTCAAGCAATTAAAAAAAAAAAAAACTGAAGAAAAAGTTTCACATTTTGAAGGAAAAGTTTTTCATGCCATTATTACTCATTTTGTGACTAAGCAGAAGGCTTTTATTTCCTAAAATGTCCATCATTTTTCCTCAAGGTTACACTGAGAAAAGGATTAGAAAAAAGTAAATACATTTCATAAACTATTTGCTTATATCATGGTAGACATAATTGCTAACCCATAATAAAGTAGAAACCATTGAAATAGCAATGATTATTTGACAGTCATTATAACATATATCAGTTATCCAGCATTAGTAAAATTCTGGATAGTTCACATACTGCTGTGTGAAAATGATTGACAAATGACATTTTAATGGCAACCCACTGTATTTAGTGATTAGTATGTCTCCTTTTCTGACCACTGCCAGCTGCTCTTGTCTCCCGTTTTCTTTTGCTTCACACATGATACAGAGGAAAAGAGAATTAAAGCTGTTTTTCATTTCATATTCTCCCATCCCTGTGTGCATATTGTCTGTGAGGAGCTCTTATCACAATGTAATGACTACTGTGGTCATTAAAGGAATAAAACATAACATTGTTTTAACATTGTTATCATCTCTAAGTTAAGTTGATGAGGTCCTGACATTCTGCTGACTTTTCTCAATGCCGTTTACAAGGGTGATTCAATTACATCCATTGTGTGTTTCCCCCGAAGGGAGTATAAAGGAGACAAAAATAGCTTTCCAGGTTTCTGAGCAGATTATTCTAAAAGAAGATTTTTCATCCTAGCATAAAATTAAACTCTCTGAGAATATTTTCATGGCTTAGATAATGTTTTTTCTTTCAAACTTTTATTCAGTAATTAATTTTGCAATTAATCAGTGTTTAACTTATGATGCACCTTAAAGGCACCTTGTTGTAGTTCAGTTTTTAAAAAAAGCAGCAACAGATAATGTCAAATTTTGTTTGACTGACTGCATGTTTCCAAAAGTGTGCTAGAAGTTATTGAAGACAAAATTAAATTCATTCAAATATTGGAGAATGTAGCACACTTTTTAAACCAAATGACATTCAAAGGGATCTCAACACACTAAAGAAATGGGCTAACAGGAATATCATGAAGTTTGATGAAGGAAAATGCCAAGTCCTCCACGGGAGATGAACAATGACACACACCGATACACACCAGAGGCTGACTGACCGGAAAGCTACTGGAAAGCAGCTTTGTTGAGAAGGACCTTAGGATATAGGTAGACAAGAATCTGGCCAGTGATGTGCCCTTGTTGCAAAGGCCAACAGCATCCTGGACTATGTTAAGAAGATGGTCATGAGTAGGTCAAGGGAGGTGAACTTTCCTCTCTATTCAGCACTGGTGAAGACACATCTGACGTGCTTTGTCCATGGCTCTTCAGTACTAAAGAAACATGGAGCTACTGGAGCAAGTCCAGCACAAAGCCACAAAAATGTTTAACGGTCTGGACCGTCTTTCATATGCATGATCTTGAGAGACTTAGAAAAGTCCAAAAGCCTGAAAAAGCTCACAGAAGGCTTTTATCAGAGTGCATAAATATCTGTTGGGACTGAGTAAAGAAGACAGAGAGAGTCAGACCTTTCTCAGTGTTATACAGTGGCAGGAGAGTAGGCAATGGGCACAAATTGAAAGACGATACATTCTATTTAAATGTAAGAAAAAAACATTTTACTTTTGGAATAGCCAAACACTGAAACAAGTTCATGTGGAATCTCTATCCTTGAAGATACTCAAACCCATCTGGACACAGCCCTAGCTGACCATTCTTTGAGCTGGTGTGAGGTGGGGGCCGAACTAGACAATCTCCAAAAGATGACTTCTCAACTTAACTGTTCTGTGATTCTGGAATTGAGTTATGTCAAGAAGGAGCTCTACCTATAGCTAGGTGCTTTTTCTCTAAGGAGGACAGAGTATATGAAAGGTAAACTGCAACCACAGAGGTACATAAACATAGCTAAGCTCATGGCTTCTTGTAGCCAGAGAGAAGCAGTGAAACATCAGTGTGCATGGGACCTTGTGAGATTATGAAATCTGCACCACATAGGAAAAAACTTCATATAGAATTTACAGATTGTGAGCATCTGGCAAATTTGTCAGTGGGGAGTTATCAGTCCTCATTAAGGGAAGAAAAAGGATATCTGTGAATGACATGTTCCACAGAGAAAACAGTATCATATAGAAAAGAAGAAAGTTGAATCCAAAAGAACAACCAAGGATGTGGAAACATCAAACTAATGGACTAGAAAGCTTACTACAGTACATATGTGTATCTGTATTAAAGCCCAAATAGCATCTAATAACCTTTTAAATCTTTCTTGCCAACTGTCTTTACCTATAATCTTACCTTTCTCCATCTACATCTTTTTCATTTGTTTCTTCTGTTTTCTTCATATTTATTTATTTATTTATTTTTTAGCTGGGAACAATTGCACATTTGAATTTCTGCATACACAGATCTTACTTTTCTCTCTAATTTTCTCTTGCAGAATTCCAGTAGAAATATAAAAACTTGTCTGAATTATTTCTAAGGTCTGCAGTTTTACCGAATTTAGCTCTCTTTAATATTCACTGGTTTGGGTTTTTTTGTTTGTTTTTTTTTTTAATTGAGATTCTAGCTGTTTTGTTTTTTTTTTATTTAAAAGTTATTTTTATATGCAACACATGTATTTCCATATTCACAGCTTCAGTTTAATGTAAATCACTGGAAGTCTTTAAAAGCTCCTCCTCCCTGAATAAGTAGGGAATTATTAACAGAAGTCTTAGCAAGTCAAACAGTGATTATTCCTATAAAAGAGAAACAAGATTTGGAGTAGAATTTTTAAAATGCATTCTGTTCTGAGTTATAAATAATCATGAGGAGAAGTATCTGGGTGTACCTTTGTAGAGCTTCCATATTTTCAGTTGTGCACTTCATTTGAAATTATTATGAAAAACAAGTTAACACCTATGTATTACATATGTTACTAGGCTCTTAAGTGAATGACTGCTCAGTTCTAAAGTTAGTCTTATGAAGCCCTGCTTTTGGATTATAGAATAGCATTTTGAACTTTTCTAAAATCTTTCCAATTTTTCAGCATCATTTTTGGAAATCACAGATGCAGAATGGGGTGTGGTAGTTCAGTATTCGTCATCCTGAATACTAATGAAAGAGAAATTATTTCCCTTCATGATTTTTGAGCAAAATTCCCTTTCTCTTTAGTTAGATAATTTCTGTGAAAACTCTTGTAGAATAGATGATTATGACTTCTCTGTGTCAGTGTTGCAAAATACAATCCTTAAGTTTGCAAGGTTACATTTTTGAACATAAACTATACAAATTCTAATGCTTATAACCCAACACTTGGCTGTATTAAAATTCAAAAGAGCTTATATTACTAGGCAGACAAGACAATCTCTCTCCCAGTGTTTCCTATAACTATTTATTAATCTTTCTTTTCCCAGTTTTTGCCTACATATATATTCCTGATGTGTATAGAATTGCCTGCATTAAATCCCTGAAATACCTATGTCACATATAAAGGTATAGTTAACAATTTAGATCACAATTTAAAAATACTTATTGTGAAATATGTAATATTAATAATTTTTTCATTATATATAGAAATATGTCTATGTAAAATGACATATATATATGTTGACTATAATTTTCTGCAGAATATTAGACTCTTAAAACTTTGTCTTATCAGAACAAATATTTCTGTACTAAGACACTGAAACACAAACCCCACACTTTTTTCAGTAACACTACAACTGAGTAAAATATAGAAGCAACTTAAATGTTGCTTTTGTCTATTAAGATGAGAAATAAAGAGTGAAATAGCAATCTCTTCTTTCTGGTATTGCAAGAGTTTATTACTGAAATACATCAGTTTATGCATAATCATGTAGCTAGCAAAATTTAAAAACAGTCTCCGTCATTAGATAGTTGAAGGAGAATGATGCTTGTGTCTGTTATGACATTCTTTTCATTCTCCTCCCAGTCCTGCCTGTGGAGGGGGTCAGATAGGGTGAGCAAGTGGCTGTGTGGTGCTGGGTTACCAGCTGGGTTTAAACCACACCACCAAATTTAACTTTGTTTTGTTTTGGTTTTGTTCACATTGTACACAGGCCTTTCAGGATGATTTGGTATATGCCAGGGAGAAAAATAAAACTTGGGGTATAAACATAAATCTTTCAAACCCAGCTTGCAATGTGTAAAGGCAAAGGAATGGTAAATAGGAAACAAACTCCAGTAAATTGGAATCAAACAGAATGCTTTTGGATTTACGAAAGTTCAAAATGATGAATTTGTGAATAGCTGTACTGAATGTCATCCTCCTCAATATAAGGTCAAGCTAAACAAGCAAGGAAAATACTTATTTTACTAGAAAACAAATTCAGCCTGGAAGGCGTCTTGGATTCCTTGGACTTAAACCTGTACAAAGAGACAGCTCTCTCTTCTAACCTACATCATTGAATCAAAGCAGTTCATTCTCTTTCATGTATATGCTTCCATAAGGCCTTGGTGACAAAAAAAAAACAGTAAAGTACTAGGCATCTGAAAGTGGATAAATAGGTATTTAATATATGTATTTCTAAGCATTTAAAGAACATTCACCATTCCTTTTTTTTATTTTTTTTTTATTCTAGTGATGCTATTTTTGTCCAATCTTCTCCAATGTGTTTCTTTTCACTTTTACTGCATATCATCTTCTACTTTATTCATTCTTGTTTTATTTTCTCCAAACCTTCTGCTTTTTTTTCATTTCATTTGTTCTGCTATGTTGAAATTGCAATGAAACATGAAGACTTTTTTTTTTTCTTGCAATATTATTTTTATTTGGCTTGATTTCTTTGTATTTCTGAAATGTTCGTATTTGCTTTGCTTATTTCAGATATACTCTTTGTACAGTTGCTTCCACACGAGGACATGATTTTTGATAATAGAGAGTAGATATTAAACTAAAACACGTTTACTATTAAACTGTAGCACATTTGCTTTTAAATGAAAAGTTTTCTTGCTTCATGCCTGTTTGCCAAGGGTTGATTTTGATAAACAATTAGAATGAAGGCTCTGTTGCTGAATACTGATTCAAACAGTACAAGTTAGTTGTGTAATTCCAACTTTAACAATTGCCATTTATTTACTATGTCTGAAAAATAGGTTAATCCCAAGGTATAAATAATGGCTAATTTTAGTTTTATACCACTGTGGTTTAGCTAGCATGAATTGAGCTGAGTCATCTGTTGACTGTAGTGTGTTTTTTAAAGTAAAATAATGAGTTTCATAAATTTTTTTTTTTCAGAGTATGTCAATCATTTTTATAAAAAGACTTAATAGCAAGTTGAATTTAGGACACCAGTTAGACTAAGGGAAGAGAAGGAAGTACTGACAAAAAATATATAGACAATCTTTAACAAACTTTTCAGGAAAAGACTGACAGAGGACATTGAATCATTGAATTAGCAACTTCCCCATGGGATTTTTGTTTGTTGGTTTGGTTTAGGTTTTTTTTTTTGGTTGTTTTTTTTTTCTCACTATGTAAGACATTATAACAGAACTGCCTTGAAATAGGAAAGTCCTCTCTCCTCTCCTCTCCTCTCCTCTCCTCTCCTCTCCTCTCCTCTCCTCTCCTCTCCTCTCCTCTCCTCTCCTCTCCTCTCCTCTCCTCTCCTCTCCTCTCCTCTCCTCTCCTCTCCTCTCCTCTCCTCTCCTCTCCTCTCTCCCCTCCCTTTCCATTTCCCCTTCCCTTCCTCTCCTTCTCCTTCTCCTTCTCCTTCTCCTTCTCCTTCTCCTTCTCCTTCCTCTTTCTCCTTCTCCTTCTCCTCTCCTTTCCTATTTTCCCATGTGACATTCAAAGCATTTATTCCTTAGCAATAATAATAATAATAATAATAATTGGATGCTGGTATTCCTTCCAATTCCTGACTTTCATAAAATATAAAAATGTTTTTTTTTTCATATATTCAAATTTAGACTGGATTTTGAATTCATGTGTTCTAAACATTGTTCTAATTCTTTGTGTTTATTTGTCCTAGCATTCAAGCTGATTTAGATTTTTAGCAACTCTGAATCATTTATTTTATCAATCTCTTCAATACTACTATACTTGCATCTTCACATTTTAAATCTTTCCTTTGCTTGGACTACTGTGCAGTTTATTTCAATGTCTTTATGATTTCTCATGCTTTCATTTAGATTTACTTTGAATACCCATCTTCACAAATTATCATCACATTTTAGTATCTTTCAGTCATGTTCTATGCATAGTTTACACTACATTTGTCTTTTTGCTTGACACAAGGCATTAATGGACATTTTAGAGAATTGTATCTAAGTACTGGAGACACATCAGAATGCGAACTGTCTTTGAAAGAAAAGTATATACTTTTCATGCAGATGTCCTATTGATGTTTTGGAAGGAAAAGTTACTTTTATATAACTTATATGATCCTTATGTAGAAAGTTAAGACATAGAAAGTAAAAACTGTTAGATTGAGTTCCCTTATGAGATAACACACATCCCTCAGCGAAATTTTTGTTTTCATTTTGTGGCTATCTCTGAGTAGTTCGGAGTTACTTTACAAGTTTCTAGAAACTAAATGTTGGCCATGGGAAGCAAAACTAAAAGAAGTTAATGATATCTTCATAAACATGCAGGAACAGGCTGAATATTATATACATGATGCTTTCAAACAGTAAATATCTTCTTGTCCTCAGGCTTCTGTTTTTCTGCCTTTCCTCATCTCTCTTCTCCTGCATTCCTAGTTTTTAGCTTCACACTACTTGTTCATGCTTTTGCTATCTGCTTTTCTGTTTCTACCTCATTCATGTTTTTTGTATATTTTTTGCCTCTTTATATCCCCAACTCTCTTTCTCTATCATCCTATGAAGTAATGGCAACCTCATTAGTCGTACTGATTTCAAAATGTACAGAGACTGTTTCTTCGAGAAGTGGAAAGAAAAAAAAAACAAAAACACCTCAGGTATATGCTTTTTACAGTTTTTAAAGATTTTTTTTTTATGTTTATGTGTCTCCAGTCAGTAAGTTCCATTTTCTTGGTTTCTTAAGGATTTAAATTTATTCAAGAACTATTTAGATATCTTGTCTATTTGGAGACCACCTGAGTTTTTTTCTGAAAATCTAGGTGTGTGCTTTTCTTTTGAGAAATTGACACAAATAAGGGTAACAAAAATGCTAATTACTTCAATATAATTGGACTACTGATTGTAACTAAGTATTTTCAAAGTCCTTGTTTCCTCAGAAGAAAATAAAAGAACATTCTGACAGTGACTGTTTAAAAATGATACAGACTGCTTGAGAAAGTGACTGACATGCCTTCAGTATTGAAATCACCTCAGATTATTCTGGATCTCAGAATACTTTCATACCAAATGCAAACTTTCATAAGTGATAATGAGAAGTAATCTAAAATTATTTAACTACTTTAAAAGACATAAAAAAAAATCTTGAAAAAAATCTTGAAAAAAAACCCAAACAAAAACCAACACAGGAATACATGTTTAAAAACTATTCAGTCAGAGACTCATAGAATCATAGAATAGGTAGGGTTGGAAAGTACCTTGGGATCAGCTAGTTCCAACTCCCCTGCCATGGGCAGGGACCATGTCACCCAAGGCTCTGTCCAACCAGGCCTTGAACACTGTTATTCACATAGAACAGTATTTATGGAGGCTGATTTCTTATTTTTGGAAGATGTTGATATAATTTATTTTTCTGTTGTTTTAATAGAAGTAAACAGAGAGATGTTATAGTTCCGAATGGACAGGTATGTAGGATAGGAGTGTTTCTGTAATGGTAATTGCTATATGGCTGCCAAAACCACTAAACATTGTACAAAATATAGGTAAGCCCACATAATTCATAGCTACTTCACCAAGATCCACTACTGAGTCTCCAAGCTGAACATAAGTTTTGTGCTAGGGGGGAATGAGTTTCTGTTTCTAGAATTGTGTGCTGGCTTGACCTTGGCCAGCTGTCAGACCCCCAACCCAGTCACTCTCTTACTCGCCTTTGCCCCAACAGAACAGGTGGACAGTAAAAGATGGAAAAGTCTGTGGGTCAGTTGCCACCACAGGCGAAACAGACTTGAAGAGCAACATTAATTTATTGCCAGTTAAAAAAATAATTAGAAGGTGAGAAACTAAGACAACAACTAAAACACCTTCACCCACACCCTCCCCTTCTTCCCAGGCTCAGCTTCACTCCTTCATTCCCAGCTCCTCTACCTCCTCTCCCCAGGTGGTACAGGGTATGAAGATGGGACACTGCAGTCAGACCATAACAGTTCCTCTCTGCCATTCATTCCTCTTCACACTTGTCCCTGCTCCAGCATGGATCCATCTAACTGATTACAGTCCTCCCATAACTGCTTCAGCATAGGTCCTTTCAACTGGCTGCAGGGACTACATGTTTCACTATGGTCCTTCCCATGGGCTGTAGGGGGACAACCTGCTTCAGTGTGCTCTTCTCCACAGGCTGCAGAGAAATCTCTGCTCTGGTGCGTTGTGCACCTCGTCCCCCTCTTTCTTCACTGACTGGTGACTGAATGGTTGTCTCCCACACCTTTCTTTTTCTCACCTTTCTCCCTCAACTGCTGTACAGCATATTTTACCCTTTCTTAAAAACACTTTCCAAGAGCTACCCTACCCATGGCTGAGGGGCTCAGATGTTGTCCTACAGTGGGTCCATTTAAAAGACAGCTAGAATTGGCTGTGTTCGATGTGGGCATAACCCTTGGTGTCTTCTCACAGAAGCCATCTCTGTAGCCACCTCATTACCAAAATCTTGCTATGTAAAAACAATGAACATTGATAATACATGCTATCTATTTTTAAGGTAATTTTCCATAGGATAGTCCATCAGCTGGGTTCATGCATCACTGAGTTTTTAATTATATTAGAAATTGAGAATTCAGTGTCTAACTCAACCAAATCCTGACTTGTGGTCAAGAACTTTCAAAAAGATGCTTTCCCATGTTTCCTTCTTTTGAAACAAAGGCTTTGAGTATTTAATTCTGAGTTCATTTATTCTGTAATTTTAGACCGTCATGAAAATCAATTAAACATCATAATACTGAGAAACAAGTTGAAGTACAAGCTGAAGTGTCCTGTAGCTACAATAGAGCCTAACCAATGTTTTTTTTTAACTGTTTTTGTTTTTTTCTGTCAAAACTATAGCAGAATGTGGTGGTTTCATGCTGTCAGTAGGTCCATAGACTGTTCAGGACAAAATAATAATAATAATAATAATAACAACAACAACAATAATGCTTGTTTCATTTTGGATGACCAAATGAAAACATACATTAAAAGACCATTAAAGAAAATAATTTGAGAAGTTAAAAAGTACAAATGAATTTCACTTAATAGATCTAGTATTGAAAGTAGAACTATTTATAAGATGGTTTTAAGTTATTTATAATTAAGTTAAAGTTTCCACTGGTTTATACTATTTTTCAGGCAAGTTAAGAACAGAATTTTCTTCTTTATCTGACTTCTAATCATGTTGTCTATGGAGTGACATAGGTATTTTTTTAGTACGCTTATAATTTAAATGAAGAAATATATATGCATACTGAGACACATTCTGAAGTTCTCAGATGTTAGTCACTTGGAGAGCCCAATTGATCTGGAACAAAACTGTGTCACCAGTGAGCCTAAAAAGCCCCATATAATCAATTTGCATGCCCTTTCTCCATTCCAGATACTAAAGAAATTAATCAAAATTAAAATCATAAAGAAAAAAAAGAAATCCCTCCTACATTGTCAAAAGTGCTCAGAATGCTGCTGTTCACTCCTCCCCTCCTTACCCGTTTGGAGTGAGAGATTACAGTTGTACTCTGTTTGTAGTAATACTATTGTAAATCTTTAATTGTGCTCTGTGCTGCAAAATTGGAGGAGAAAGAATGAAAAAGAAAGAATGAAAATGGTAAGTATGAACACTTTTTAAGTATTAATAAATATAATATTTCTTTTGAGTGATGTTTCAAGATGCTTTCTTTTATGATGTAAGATGGTGTCCATTTCATTTAGCCAAGCTATACTGTTAAGAAACTTTTCTGCAACAAGTAACATAATTAGGAGTAACTAAACTTGTTTTGTTACCAATTACTTTAATTTATATGTGAAAATGGCAGTTGTTTCATGTCACTGTTATATGAAAGAAAGGGGGAGGGGAAGAAAAAATTGTTTTCATTCCCAATTTGAGTGAACAAGCTTCTCTTCAGCATATAAATAGAGGAATCAATTATCTCAGAATCTATATGAAGATAATTTTGCCTTTGCAGATGATGAACTGTTTTTAGTGATGAAACTGCAAATGAATCCGTTACTAATAATGACGATGATAATGCAATAGAATTACATACTACCTCTTCTGGCAAAGATGTTACATAAATCATAGAGTAAAAATAAACTGAGAAAGTCAAGGACATTAACACAACAGAAAATATAACTTTGTATATAGTAAATACACAATGGATGGTGCTTGAAAGTTTAAATTCATATTTCTAGCTTATATTTTTAAAGAATCCTGTACTATAGGATTTAATCTGTATTGTAAATTACAGTTGCTGAATTTAATATGTTAATAAATTATTATGTAAATTAGTAGTCCATATTTATGGCCATCTGATATTAATATCGTGCTTTGTGCTCTATGGCCAGAAATTATTTGTTCAAATATGGATGCTAAGTATTCCTTATAATAAGAGAGCACATGAATATTTTCATCTTTATCTGTCACCCTACACTGCAATCTTAAGAACCAAAAGGAATTTTTTCCCCGACTTTATGAGTTTCTGTCATACACCTCAAGGGTAGCCAGGCAATACTAATGTGTCCATGTCCTGGGTTCAGCATTAGCAGTCATTCTTTCTCCTTCTTAGTAGCTGGTGCAGTGCTGTGTTTTTGACTTTCAGCCTGGAAACAGTGCTAATAGCGCTGACGTTTTTAGTTGCTGGTCAGAATGTTTAGTCTGACCAAGGACATTCTGAGTTTCATGCTCTGCCAGGGAGGAGAGGGAAGCTGGAAGGAAGTAGAGATAGGACACCTGACCTGGGCTAGCCGTGGAGATATTCCATACCACAGCACATCATGCCCAGGATGTAAAACTGGGCGCAGTTACCCAGATGGGAGATCACTGCTCCAGTCGGGCTTGGTATCAGTCGGCGGGTGGTGAGTGGTTGTATTCTTTCCCCTTGTTATTTCCCTTATCATTATTATTATTCGTGGTAGCAGTAGTGGTTTTGTGTTACACCTTAGTTACTGGACTGTTCTTATCTCAGCATGTGGGAGTTACATTCTTTTACTTCTCCTCCCCATCCCTCCAGGAGCAGGAGGAGGAAGGGTGGGGGAGGGAGTGAGCGAGCAGCTGCGTGGTTCTGGGCTGCTGGCTGGGCTTAAACCACAACAGTCCAAAAGAATGAGAGCCAAGAATTACAGTCTCATCTATGTGAAGACCAGAAATAGATCATTTGTCTGCCTGTGTATTTATCACTGTCTGGAATATTAAGGCCAAAAGCTTGCAGTAAATGTAATGATTCCTTTTTAAAAAGTATCCTTTCTTTATTTCAAAACTTCAAGAAATGTGCCAGTCTTAATTTCCCTTGATACTTTAATTGTTTGGCCACAAAAACAAAAAAAAAAAAAATTATTTTATCATTTTTTTTCATTTGTTTGCTTTTCTCAATCATTACCTACGTCTATTAACTTTGCAGTCAGTATTTTCTCCTGTGATCATGCTAGCATACTCTAGTTAGATGTTAATCTTATTTCTGCACAAATAATGTTCAGCTTATCTCAGTGCTGTTTTCATAATTTCTGAAGTAGCTCTTAAATCTTTTCTGTGTACACTCTCCAGACTTTCAGCAACTTCACAAGCTATGGACAAGTGTCACTCTGATTTAATTCCTCCCATTTTCTGTGGTATTAGTTTTTTAGACAATCAACTGCTTGCTCTTGAAAACTTTCTGATGTACTAAGGAATATAGGCACATTTAGTATCAGTTGTGCCATTCTTTGTTTCTTTCCGCATAGGCGGAAGAAATTAGGTCAGATTTAAAATCTTGTGCACCCTACCATACACTTTGACTATAAAGAGCAAATGAATGAACAGTGAAGCTGAGTATTAGGTTTTTAAGGTGGTTTTGCTACAGCTACAAATCTACTTTGGGAGACATGAGAAACTACAAATGTAGTTTTTAGTGTTTCTAAACACTAAGATTTAGGTCACATTTTACAGCACTTAGTTCTCTCGGAGCTTTGAAAATAACTTTAATATTTTATTTGGTGATTCATTGAGCTTGATGTAGTGAATATAGTAACAGATGTAGTGTAATTTCATTAATTTTTTCAGTGGAGCATTCCATTACTCAGCAATTTATTAGAAGGAAATCCATCAATGTCACAAAGATGATGACCTAAATATTCCCATGTTGGAAATATAAATAAGAAAACCAAGATGTATTATAAATTTTGCAGTAACTTCTTCAGGGGGAAAAAAATAAAAGGTAATGTTTGCATTAAAAAGATTGCTTCAAAGAAAGATGACAAATATCTACATTAGATCTATGTACTTAAATAATCTCCTGAAGTTTTCTGCAAAAAAAGAAAATGACCAATTTTCATTTTTTCAAATGAAAATGCTTGTCTGATTTGAAATAAAATACTGGTTATGTTTAAGGCCACTGAGTATTCACATACAATGTAATTGAAGTACTTCTGTGTACAATACAATTTGCTTTCATAATGTTTACTAATTCAGTTTCTCAGATATTGCTTAATGTAATAGTATGGACTTTCTTAAGGAAATATAGCGAAAATGTTATTCTTGTTTCTAAATGTTTATCTGTTCTTTAAAATGTTTTTTGCTAGCTAGAAATAAAAGACTAAAGTAGCTTCTAGTCTATGATTTACAGTGGAGACTGGCAGTCCAAAGAAAGAACAAAATACTCAATTCTCTGATTATAATGCAAAGGACTAGGGGAAAAATAAAATAAATTCTCAGTGGTTATCATTCTTTTGTGTTTGCATTACCTAAATCCTAATCCCTTCCAAATCCAACTGAAATACTATTGAACTCTGGGGGCTATTGCCAATTACTTTATTTTTGGCATATACCTTTTATTAAATCAGTTTATAAGCTTTTGCTAGGTTCATGACTCTCAAGTATTTAACTATGAATTGTGTTTCTAAATAATTATTTAAATTTGAAAAACACCTAATGATGTTCACAAAGGAAATTTATGAGCAAGTGAGGGTTTGTGTATGAATGCACACACAGTCATACACACAGAGGCAGCAATCTTTCAACTGAAGCAATATTTAAAACAGATAAGAAATATGACTTCTTAGTAATTTGTAGTATTTGTAATCTACAGATAGTTGACAGGCAGAAGATAATTGCCCATGCTGCTGATAACTAAAAATGGTTATCTCATTAGCACATCTAAGGAAATCTATGAGTAGTAGTTGCAAAGAAACTTGCTAGGGTCATTTATCCCTTCCTCTTTGTCTTTACAATTCATATGTTTATATTGAACGTATATAATCTTGCTTTTCAGGAGGGGTGGTGGTGATTGTGGCTGTTTTATACTTTTTTATTTTTCTAATATTTATTTGTGGGTTTTTTTCTTCAGAAAAGCAAAACACTTAACTCAAGATGGGATAATCTGGAGAAGAGGAGGATGCGTGGAGGCCTCATAGCAGCCTTCCAGTATCTGAAGGGGGCCTATAGGGATGCTGGGGAGGGATTCTTCATTAGGGACTGTAGTGACAGGACAAGTGGTAACTGGTTAAAACTTAAACAGGGGAAGTTTAGATTGCATATAAGGAGGAAGTTCTTTCCTGTTAGGGTGGTGAGGCACTGGAATGGGTTGCCCAGGGAGGTTGTGAATGCTCCATCCCTGTGTGAGGTGTCCCTGCCCATGGCAGGGGGGGTAGAACTAGGTGATTTTAAGGTCCTTTCCAACCCTAACTATTCTATGATTCAATGATTCTATAATCAGTGCACTGTGGTGAGTGCTGAGTGGAACGGAGAAAACTCTTCAATGTCTGGTAGGAATACTCTGTGTAAATGAACATCAAAATTCATTTTGCTTCTTTCTCCTGTCTCAAGCATTGCTTTTATGTGATATGTGATATTACACCATGAATTTATTAATATCTGAAGTAGAAATATAATTTCTATGTCAGATTATATCTTTTGGTTGGGTTTTCCTGTTACACACTTTAGATCAGTAAGGTTATGACAAAGCTAGGCAAAGTTTGTAAGGATTAACATTCCTTCTTCTTTCTTTTTTTTCTTTTTCAGATAACAGGAGAAAAATTAACATCCACCCCGAAATGATGTCAAAGATTTTTTCCTTCCTCTGTTAACTTGACTCATTTACTAAAGCTTAAAAATATTTATTCTCTGGAGAAATCTGCTTTTTTACAGGAGCCAAGTACCCATTCCTACATTAGGAGAATAATTCTCTCTGTTGTAGTGTAGAGTTTCAAAGTAATTTTTAAAATGGATAGTTTTACAATTTACTTTAATCTCCCTAACCCATACTATTTCCATAATAAAAGGCATCTCACCTCAGTATATGGCATCTGACTTTTTTCTTTTTTTTTAAGTATAAAATAGAGTTGATGTTTGTTTGATCTAATTCCAACCTGCTTGCCATGGGCAGGGACACCTTCCATTAGACCAGGTTGCTCAAAGCCACATTCAACAAACACTTCCAGGGATGAGCAGCCACAGATTCTCAGGGCAGCCTGCTCCAGTGTCTCACCACTCTCATTGTAAAGAATTTTTTCCTAATGTCTAATCTAAATCTCCCCTTTGCTAGCTTAAAGCCATTCCCCCTTGTCCTGTTCCTACATGGCCTTTTAAGAAGTCCCTCTCCCCATTTCTTTTAGGCTCCCTTTACGTACTGAAAGGTTGCTCAAAGGTCTCCCTGGAGCCTTTGTTTCTCCAGGCTGAAAAGCCCAGCTCTCTCAGCCTGTCTTCATAGGAGAGGTGCTACAGCCCTCTGGTTATCTTCGTGGCCCTTTTCTGGACTTTCTCCAGCAGGTCAACTTCTCTCTTGTGTTGTGAGCCCGAGCTGAACACAGTATTCCACGTGGGGTCTCATGAGAGCAAAGTGCTTCAGCCTGCTGGACACGCTCCTTTTGATGCAGGCCAGGATTTCTGGGCTGTAATTGTGCCCTGCCAATTCACACTGACATTCTCAGCAACCAACACCCTTCTTCTCAGGTCTGCTCTCAATCCATTCACCACCTAGCCTGTATTTGTGCTTGAAATTCCTACAACCCAGGTGCAGGACGTTGCACTTAGCCTTGCATTTAGCCTGTCATGTCATTCCTTGTACTATCTAATTGAAAGTGTTTTGACTTTATTTCTTTGCAACCAGCTTGGCAGAATGTTTCCAACAAGTGTCCAACACAAATGTATAGAATAAATGAATTCATTTTTAACTTACATAGGATGGAATCAAATAGCTTTCAAGTAAAACACATTTTAAGAAATCATTGACTACTTTCCTAGCTAAACAGTGGAAACATTTCCAGCACACCAAACACTTCACAGGGGGTCTAAAACTAAACTAAAACTAAAAAGTTTTTATCCTTCTTTTCTGAAATGGATTTATTCTTTTCAATGTGCAATGTATGCTGCTTTTGTTTGTCAACTTGTGTATGCCACGTCTTATCTTCTGGAGACCACAAGACTAAAGATACTTAGAAGTGCCATAGAGAGAGAATGCACAAATTGGCACCTGTGCTTATTTTTTCATATGCTTTTGTTTCTGTTGAATTATTCATTCAAAAAGTGGAGAAAAAAATACTAGAACCAGTGCTGGAGACAGAAAAGCTAACCTTTTCAAGAAGGCTGCAGTTCTTACTAACATGCATTGACCTAGAATTGCTTATCATGTTATGAACACTACCATTTGGCCTAGTTGGCTTAGAAGAGACAGTTCGAAAATTAGTTGCTATGCATTTCATTCAGTCCCTATGTCAAATTTTGGAGCTCACAAAGAAAGAAGATTTCATCCCAAGAAGACACTATTGAGCCTCAAATCACCATTTTGGATCTCTGATATATTAGAGATACTTGTACTTCGAAATAATGCGATACAAATTGTGCTGTATGGATCCTCAGTGCGTTAAGCAAGGAAGTAAAGGAACTGAATCCTCCTTCTAGCACTTAATAAATTCCAAATGTGGAACATCAGCCTTTTTGGTGCTATCACTAAATGTGCACAGAGTCTGCAGACAATTAATTGACAGTTCTAAGTGATGACTGAAGTTCTGTCACAAAGCTGTTTCTCTCCAAAGCAATACTGATTTCTTGTTACAAGATTTATTAGCTTCAGCCTTCTACTTAACATTGTTCCAGGATCTACAGTCCTGATCCAAGGTAGGCCCTCTGATGAAGTCTCATAGATATTTTTTATGAACTTTAGTAAATACTGATTGAGATTTCATATGTTAACTTCAGCTAAATGCAATGGAAATTACTGCCTTTTTATGATATCTAGTAAGAGTTGAAATTCGCTGTAATATAATTTCAGATTATTTTACGTTTGAGGAAAATACTGTTTTGGGGAGAAATTTCAGATTTTAGAAGTGTCATGGTTTAAGCCCAGCCAGCAACCCAGAACCATGCAGCTGCTTGCTCACTCCCCCTGCTCCCCTCCTCCTCCTGGTCCTGGAGGGATGGGGAGGAGAATTGAAAGGATGTAACTCCCACGGGTTGAGATAAGAACAGTCCAGTAACTAAGGTATAACACAACCCACTACTGCTACCACCAATAATAATAATGATAAGGGAAATAACAAGGGAAAAGAATATAACTGCTCACCACCCGCCAACCGACACCCAGCCCGACCGGAACAATGATCTAGCCCTTCTGGGTAACTACCCCCAGTTTATACACTGGGCATGATGTGCTGTGGTATGGAATACCTCTTTGGTTGGTTTGGGTCAGGTGTCCTATCTTTACTTCCTCCCAGCTTCTCCTCCTCCCTGGCAGAGCATGAGACTCAGAAAGTCCTTGGTCAGAGTAAACATTACTGAGCAGCAACTAAAAACATCAGTGTTATCAATGTCGTTCCTAGGCTGAATGTCGAAAAGACAGCACTGCAACAGATACTCAGAAGGAGAAAAATGACTGCTACTGCTGAACTCAGGACAAGAAGAAAAAGAATAGAATAAAGAGCTGTGACAGAGACAATTATGGCAGCTGAAAATTTGCATTAATACAAAGTTCTTTTTTGCTACTAAGTTTTAAATGTAGACTATTATGTGAGTACAGCATACATACCATATTTTGAATAAGTGTCTTATATAGATTCTATATAGGACATTCCTAATAATTAACTAAGGGTCATAGGATTGACACGTGTATTATTTTGGTATCCTGTTCATTGAAAAATATATTTTTTAATTAAATCCCATATTGTAATCTTACTTAACTGGATTCATCCTTAATTTCCCAGACAACTGAACTCAAATACAGGACCATGTAACCAGAAAATAACTGGTTACCATGAATAAAATGATCCACAGTAATTTTGTGTGCCCCTTTTTCCCATAACAACTGTGAAATTACAGGATATAGGAGTTGCATCTGCCCTTGCAACAGAGGGCTTTTATGGGTTGAGGTGGATCAGCTGGACATAGTACATACAGCATGGTACTTCCCAGAAGTTTGTTATTACAATTGAGCACTTCAGAGTTAAATTGTGTTTTAGAACTTAAGTTGTAAATCTCTGATTATTTTCTTATCTTTGAAATAATTTTGCTGTTGTCTATTTGCTGTTTTCATAAATATACTGTTGCAGAATGACTCTAAGAGCAGGACCATAGAGCTCTGGAGGACTGTGAGAGCAAGGCAGGGGGTGGCCCCCGCAGGTAACCGGAAACCGGACATGAGAGGAGAATGTGGAGGAAGCTGTGTGGGGCTAACCAATACTGTTGTGCCAAGGAGGAGTGGCTGAATACCACTCCTATATATGTGTGAACTGCGTCACAAATAAGGTAGAAGTTTGCTTATCACCCGTATTGGGTTGGCCTGTCTGCTTCTCCTCGCAGCTTACAATATACTATAATGCTGCTAGATACTTTTGTTATATATTATTATTTGCAGAGCCCCATATGTCCAATTTATTAGTTCCTGTTTTCTGGGTTTATAAAGTCATGTTCAACCTTATTATTTTTAACATTTTCTGCTTCCTGCTTGGTTATGCAAACACTTCTATATTTGATATTGATCAGTACTTCCAAATGTTTCTTAAGAAAACTTAGTTTAGCTGCAGATTAATCTTTCCTCTGGATACTAACCTTAGGCATGGAAATTTATTAGAACTCTAATGAAATATGATTATTGTCACAAAAGGTGATAAAACATGAGCAGTAGTTATCCTACTTGATTTTATAATTTGTGAAGAAATTGGTACAAAAGCTGTCATAGGGACAAGTGAGCATGAAAAAGCTCAGAACTTGATGGCATCTGCCCAGATCTAACAGACTAGTTTAACCCATTCTGGGCTAGAAGGGCTAAGAAGTAATAGACAAATATTGCCACACAATTGCTGCTAACTTGACATCCTCATAACAGACAGGGTGGGAAACCAGAGGGTGATAGAAACCTCATGTGAAACCCCTTAATTTGCTATAGGGACAAGGGAGGCTGGGCTGGGGCTATGTGGTTACTGAGACCAGTATTGGTTTCCATTGGTTTCCTATGCCAGTGAGATTGGCAAGTGAGCAGGTGTCACAGGCAAGACATGGTTTTACACCTCCATAGCCATCCTGGCTAATAATAATAATAATAAAACTATAATACATCATTTATCATTAAGTGATGTGGTTCTTTTTTTTGTGCTGACCCCAAGTTTATCATTACACAAACAGACAGGTAAAAAAATGTAAAATGAAAGAAAGCCTAATTACTGTTTTCTGGATCAGGACTGCCAGAAAGTGTGAATGTTAGTAATCTAGGAAACACGAATTTTACCTTCTTATTCTAGATGAAGATCAAATGCTTAATTTCTTGATGGACTCTGGAATTTTCAGAAATCTCCTGCATTTAGTAGATTATTACAGGGGTGAAAAGGGGAAAAAATATGGTGGTTTATAATCCTTTTGGTTTGCCTGCTGTAATTTTTTTGTATTTTGTTTTCATGCTACTGTTACACCACCATATCATATAATAATTGATCAGTTGCTGAGGGGAGTAGCTCGAGAGAGGACGCCTTCAACACCTGAGTTGGGGGGAAGCTCAGCGCCCAGGAGCCTCAACTCAGAGCAGCAACAGGTACTGAGGGAGCCTCAAGTCCTCGACAGGACTTGCCCAGAAGCTGGCAGCTCAGCTGATGGGAGCAGCTGACTCTCAGGGGGCAGAGCCAGGAGGAACGGCACCAGCCCTGGCTGGGTAAAAACCTGCCCCAGGGAGCGCGAGCGACCAGGAGCGTGGCATGTCAGCTTGCATAGGCAGGGAGAGTGGGATGGTGATCACTCACTGTATGACCAGGGCCCCTTCTGGGAGCTTTGCTCTGGCTGGCCAGCCAGCCAGTGGCCAGCGCAGGTACAAAGACTGAGCAGATGAGAGGGAAGGCTGCAGTGCAGAGCTCGGGGTGTAGAAAGTGCCTGCACTGGTCTGGTGAGGGGAGGATGCACAATGGGCAGGGCTGCACTCGGTGCTCCCTGGTGGAAGTCCTCCTGCAGCAGGGGCTGAGCTGCGGGACGCTGTCAACAGGCTGCAAGATGTCAGGGAAGCTGAGAGGAAGCAGGATTGCTTGCTCTAGGCCCAAAATCTGCAGGGGCCTCAACCGTCCATTGTAGCTCATGGAGGAAAGAAGGAGGCCATTAACACAGGAAGCTGGGAAACAGCATAAAAAAAAAAAAAAAAAAAAGAAGGGGGAAGAAGACAATTAAAAGCAAGGGGCTTCCTCCTAAATCTGTTGTCCCAATCCAGAACCACTTTGCAGTTCCAAAGGGGGCTAACGAGGAAACACACACCTCAAAACATGAGCAACCAGCTGATGCATTGCTAAAGAAGATCGTTATTGGTGCTGCCAGGAAAAAGAAGTGGGTCACAGTAGTAGGGGACTTTACTTTGAAAGACACAGAGGCACCCATCTGTCAGCCTGACCCAGTCTCAAGGGAGGTGTGTTGCCTGCCAGGGGCTCAGATCAGGGATGTTGCAGAGAGGCAGTCTGGTCTAGTAAGTCCCACTGACTGTTACCCACTTCTAGTGATCCATGTGAGTGCTAGTGTTATAGACAGCAGTAACCCAAAGAACATAAAGAAGGACTACAGAGCCCTGGGAGAGGTGGTTAAGGGCTCCGGAGCTCAGACTGTCTTTTTGTCAATTCTCCAGTATACAGGGGAGGACCCTAAAAAGTCTAGGATGATTGGCCAGGTTAATAAATGGTTAGAAGGCTGGTGCCATAGTCAGGAGTTTGGGATTTAGAACATGGGACTCTGTAGAGGAGGCCAGGTGTACGGAGGCTGGTGGAGCTGGTCTCCAACAAAGGGGAAGAGTGGTTTTGGTAGGAGGCTTGCCAGGCTGGTCAAGGATACTTTAAACTAGATGTGTTGGAGGAGGGGGGCATCATTCTATCCCAACACTTCCAGTCAGTTGCCAGCACTTACAATAAATATTCAGAGCAATTTAGAGATGTTTCAGCCAATCCAGCCAATACAGAGCTGGCTTCATTTGGAGCTCGGCTCAGATGCCTCTATACAAACGCCCATAGTATGGGGAACAAACAGGAGGAATTAGAGATGTGTGCATGATATGATAGGTATCACAGAAACATGGTGGGATGGCTCCACTAACTGAAGTATTGGAATGGAAGGTTAGAGACGATTTAGAAAAGACAGGCCTGGCAGCTGGGATAGGGGAGTTGCTATTTATGTTAGGGATAGGCTGGAGAGTATGGAACTCTGTCTGGGGACAGGTGAGGAGTCAATAGAGAGTTTGTGGGTCAGGGTTAAAGGGAGAACAGCGATGGGAGACATTACTGTGGGGATCGGTTACAGACCACCTGATGAAGAGGAATCTGTGGATGAAGCACTCTACAGACAGATAGGAACAGCCTCACGCTCACAGGCCCTTGTTCTCATGGGGGACTTCAACCACAATGATATCTATTGGAGGGATGATATGGCCCTGCACAAGCAATCCAGGAGGTTCCTTGACTGTGTGAAAGACAACTTCCTTCTGCAAGTAATAGAGGAGCTGACAAGGAGAGGTGCTGTGCTTGACCTCGTGCTCACCAACAGGGAAGGGCTCGTGGGAAATATGACACCCCAGGGCAGCCTTGGATGCAGTGATCATGAGATGGTCGAATTCGAGATCCTCAGGACAGTGAGAAGAGTGTGCAGCAAGCTCACTGCCCTGGACTTCAAGAGAGCAGACATTTGGCCTCTTCAGGAACCTACGTATTAAAGTTCCATGGGAAATAGCCCTAGAGGGCAGGGGGCCCAAGACTGTTGGTTGATATTCAAGGATCACCTGCTACAAGCTCAGGAGTGTTGCATCCCAACTTAGAAGGAAGTGCAGCAGGAGGGCCAGGAGACCTCCTTGGATGGATAAAGAGCTGCTGAGGAAACTTCAAAGGAAAAAAGAGGCTTATAAAAAGTGGAAGCAAGGACAGGCGGCCCAAGAAGATTACAGGGATGTTGTCCAGGAAGCTAGGGACCAGGTTAGGAAAGCTAAGGCCCAGTTAGAATTAAACTTGGCTAGGGATGTTAAGGATAACAGGAAGGGATTCTATTTGTACATTGCAAATAAAAGACAAACTAGGGACAACGTGGCCTCTCTTCGGAACCCATCGGGGGAGCTGGCTACCCTGGATTTGGAGAGGGCTGAGGTTCTGAATGACTTCTTTGTCTCAGTCTTCACTGGCAAATGATCTGACCACACCACCCAAGTCTTGGAAGCAGACACAGGGACTGTGAGAATGAAGCCCCTAGGCCCACTAGGAGAGGATCTGGTTCAAGACCATCTTAAGAATCTGAATGTGCACAAATCCATGGGACCTGATGAAATCCAACTGCGGGCCCTGAAGGAGCTGGCAAATGAAGTTGCTAAGACATTGTCCTTCATATTTGAAAAATCATGGCAGTCAGGTGAAGTTCCTGATGACTGGAAAAAGGGAAAGATAACCCCATTTTCAAGAAGGGGAAAATGGATGACCCGGGGAATTACAGACCAGTCAGTCTCACCTCTGTGCCTGGCAAAATCTTGGAGCAGATTCTCCTGGATGGCATGTTAAATCACATGAAAATCAACAAGGTGCTTGGTGATAGCCAGCATGGCTGCCTGACCAGTTTGGTGGCCTTCTATGATGGGGCTGCAGAACTGATGGACAGGGGTAGAGCAGTTGATGTCATCTACCTGGACTTGTGTAAAGTGTTCAACGCTGTCCCACATGACATCCTTGTCTCTAAATTGGAGAGACATCAATTTGATAGGTGGACCACTCGGTGGATAAAGAACTGGCTGGATGGCCGCACACAAAGAGTTGTCAACGGTTCAGTGTCTGTCTGGAGACCAGTAATGAGTGGTGTACCTCAGGGATTGGTGTTGGGACTGGTCTTGTTGAACATCTTCGTCACTGACATGGACAGTGGGATTGAGTGCGCCCTCAGCAAGCTTGACGATGACACCAAGCTGTGTGGTTCGGTTGATACCCTGGAGGGAAGGAATGCCATCCAGAGGGATGTTGACACGCTTGTGAGGTGGGCTGATGCCAACCTTATGAAGTTTAACCATGCCAAGTGCAAGGTCCTACACACCTGAGTCAAAGCAATCCCAGGCACATCTACAGGTTGGGCAGAGAAGAGATTCAGAGCAGCCCTGTGGAGAAGGACTTGGGGGTGTTGGTCAATGAGAAAATGAACATGAGCCAGCAGTGTGCGCCTGTAGCCCAGAAAGCCAACCGTATCCTGGGCTGCATCAAGAGGAGTGTGACCAGCAGGTGATCCTGCCCCTCTACTCTGCTCTTGTGTGACCTCACCTGGAGTACTGTGTGCAGTTCTGGTGTCCTCAGCATAAAAGGACATGGAACCTCCAGAGGAGGGCCACGAGGATGGTCAGGGGACTGCAGCACCTCCTGTACGAAGACAGACAGAGAAAGCTGGAGCTGTTCAGCCTGGAGAAGAGAAGGCTGCGTGGAGACCTCCTAGCAGCCTTCCAGTATCTGAAGGGGGTCTACAAGGATGTTGGATCTGTCATTAGGGAGTTTAGTGATAGGACAAGGGATGTGAATAAAACATTTATATTTATCCATGACCTTGCAAGCTGGGCTCTGTGACTCAGGTTTGCCTGCCTGTAAATGTTGAGCTCTAAGACTTAAAATTTGCATTTGTCTTATTCCCCATTTCAGTGATGAAATAGTTGGTCTTCTCATACAGATTCCTGCACTGCACAAATTACCTGGAAAAATGTGTCTCCCTGTGCCCAGGTGTCCTGGGGACAGCCAGCAGTGTTGCACCTGAAGACACAGGGGGCTGGGAGCTGCACCCAGGTGATCACAGGTGATTCTGGCTGGCTCAGGCACTGCTGTGAACTGTCTGCCAGCCACTTGCCAAAGCTGCAGCATATCTGAGCAAGCATGTTTGAGGGAGAGTGGGAGGAGCTGGAGAAGAGGTAGATGAAGACATTGCTGGGGACAAGGCTGGTGTCACACTGGCAGAAGAGGTGCTGGGTATGTGGTCCAGGTGCAGCATGCCCTGGGGCACGGGAGCACTGGAGGGACTGTGGCTGTGGGCTACACACTACAACTTAGGAAAAGGAGTGAGAGGCAAGGAGCAGAGCACAGAAGTCATTGCACCCAGCACCTGAAACCCTTGCACTGCCTATTGCTTCACTGAAGGAGCTGGGAGGAACTGAGTGTATTGCACAGCAAAAGTGAAGAGATGCTGAAGTTCAGAAGAGGGGAGGAGAGGTGGTTGCTGAAGTTGAACTCAGGAAAAGGTTAGGAAAGGTGTTTCCCTCATTGTTCATTTAACTGTTTGGCTTTTTTTTTCCTAATATATGAATGTATTATCAAAAGTTTTGTGTTAATTGGCGGTAATTTAACAAAAATGCCCCAAATTAAGACTTCTGCCTGCAATAGTCTGTACATTGTTTATCTCTGGGTTTTAGAATGTCCACTCTCAGATTCCATTCAGTAAAATGGGGCACAGATGCCCCTCACATGGGGCACAAATTCACAGATGTTTTGCAAGACTCGTATGTAGTGAGTTAAACAAAACTCAAGACTAAAGAACTTGCTGAAGACATGAGTAGTTCTGTCATGCTGCTTAAAGAGGAGCAGAGAACAGGTAGTAAGCAAAGCTGAGGAAGATTATGTTCTTGATTATACTTTTGTGATAAGAAAGGGATGGACATTCTGGTAAAAGTGGTCAAACTACAGCTGACCTGTTAGATGTATATACTCTGGACTACCTTCTCTGTTGAAAGAAGGCAAAAAATGTATCTTTTACTTCAGAGGTTCAAGTGAATTGTTATATAAGTTGATAATGTTTGTGACTTTTCTCCCATGAAAGCAAGCACTGGTCTCTTTCTGCAGGCAGTATTTCCATTATTAAAACTTATGTTTATATTGTTAGTAATCCTGACACATTTTTGAGTATGCATGCATACTCTGGTGCTACCCAAGTGGAGCTCTCAGCTAGTCCTCCAGCTATTCAAAATGGTTCTTATGATTTGGTTGGTGAAGAGAGGAAGTTAAACATAACTTCAGTTTAGAACTGAGCCTCTAGGAATATATCCAATTCACAGACTGTGCACAATCATTTTCTTCCTGATGTTCTGCTCTGCTAAGGGGCCTACAGCAATGTCAAATTTGATAATGTTCCACTCTCCAAAGTATGGGCAGAGTGATTTGATAAGAAAAGACAAGACAGCACTCTGAATGAGCTATGGAGAGGAGTAGAAATGGCTTTGTTTCAGTACAGCCAGGGCACCTCATTCTGTGGTTCTGGCATGGATTACAACTCAAAAGTGTCACATGTGGCACTGTATCAGGGATCTTTTCCAACCCTAACTATTCTATGATTCTGTGATTGTAACGATAGGACAAGTGGTAACGGGTTAAAACTTAAACAGGGGAAGTTTAGATTAGATAAATCTAAAGTTTAATGGAAGGAACTTCTTCTTAAAGGAAGAAGTTCTTTACTGTGAGGGTGGTGAGGCACTGGAATGGGTTCCCCAGGGAAAAAAAAACACTGAAATAATAAATAGAACAATATAATGAATAATAGCATGGGATTGAATACTGTGACCTCTTCTGTGCCAGTTGTGTACAAGTTAATTACAACTAGGCTGACAAGGACTTGGTAATTTGGAAGTGGAATTAAAAGTCCTGAGTATGGTGCCTACACTGTGCACATAACAGAGACTAGAAGTTGACTGTCATGCTATAAACATTGGAAGGAGTATTTTTGAAAAAGATACTTTCTCTGAGACTGCCAGGAAATACCTGCAGAGGTTCACTGGTTAGAAAGCTCTACCTCTTTTGGTACTTGTATTGATTTGAATTCTGTAACCTTTCAATGAAAGAGAAGTGTCATTTTGTCATTTTAAAAGCCAGGATTTAAGGCAATATTATTGTCTTCTTAGTCTGGTAGGTCAGTGGTTTGGTTTTGCCAGAAAGTGTAAGATCTGGGCTAAATACTTCCTTTATACTGAGTTTTTCAGCCTGCATGACTAACTGCACAAGATACTGTCTTAGGCTTGCCAGGTGCCTGGAACCTCTATTGTTGCAGCTGTGTTGTGGTAAAGAAAGATCACTGAGTCGGAGGGAAGATGGTTGTATAGCAGTGATCAAGATACTTAGAGGGTTCTGAGAGTTACTTCAGCAACTGACTGTTAATTTGAAGTTAAGCAGTCATTGGATAAAATGCAAAGCTAACCCTTAAATATTTATATACCCATTTCCACTGCTTGGCTATTTCATTGGAAGTGTCTGTGAATCCTTTTATTGAGACTGTCAGGCTCTTGTAGATAAAGAGAGAACTTTATATGTATCCAGGACAGATTAAACAAACAACAAAATCAGTCTCTTTTTAAAGCCACAAGGCTAAAAGTCAGAGATAAAAATAGTTTGTACTATGTGCATGCTACATGAAGGTCACAGTAAGCTAGCCTCTGTTTTAAAGACTATATTTTTTAGGACAAATTTCAACAGAGATTAATATTCAATGGAATCTAAAGGGAAGTTGCTCAGAAGAAGGGTTTTGTTCTTGGTGGGTCCACACTATGAGCTTCTCATAGTCAGTTTCATCACATTGTCCTCTCAAGAAAATGTTCCTGAAGCTTTCTCATCTGCAAAATTAAATTATTGTATGATCCAAAGGTTTATTTGATTCCCTACAGCACTATGAAATACTGTGCTTCCCCTCCCCCCCCCAAAAAAAAAAAAAGTTTTTTTTTTTTATGTTTGTTTGGGGTTTTGTTTTGGTTGATTTCAGGGTAAAAAGGCTGCTCTGAGGCTGGCAGTTTAAATCTCAAGAATCGCATACTGCAAGCACAGATGTGTATGTGTTACAAAACACTGACTGCAATAGCAAGACATGACAGTCAGTCATTATTGACTGATTGAAAATCTTTTTCCTGAATTTTCCCCGGATAAGAGTGAAGTGTCATAATGTTGAAATGAGTGAAACCACCTGCACCTAGGCCCTCCCCACATTAAGGCCTATGCAAACAGTGCTTTTCATATGCTACTGAAATTACTTATTCTGAACTTACTGGCAATTGCTTCAGCACCTGTCATAAATAAATCAGTTATGATGTCTCAGACTTGAATATTTCACTATATTTTCTGTGCTTTAACTCTCATTTCAGAGACTGAAGAGAATTTAGATTTCGTACAGCATTGACCTTTTTCTTAATTATAGAAGCTTCACTACATCCTACTACACATTAAGTATTCACACAACTTGGGTAGATGAGATGACTTCCAAATCCTCAGAAGTCATTATTACAGATTAATATATGTTTATAAAAATATTGATGTTTAAAGACTAACAACCAGATTCTTTACAGCTCGGTACCTTTAGAATAGCTAAAAATGTGTAAACAGTGAGTGTAAAGTAGGTGGAAAATGCTACTACTTTCATTTGCTAGACTGTTTTATTAATTTCACCAAGGTTTATATGACTATATAGGATTGGAGATAAAATCAGCCAAGTGTTGTATTTGTTGGAAAGTACAATATTCTCTGAAATAGAATTTGAGGTTTTGCGTTGCCTAAATAAAGTGTACCAGCAAGACAGCAAGCTCAGAACATGAATCTGTAGTGGTTAAGATAAGAAACAAGTTTTTGCTTCACAGTTGTGATATATATAAATTTTATTTCTGATTACGATGATTATAGGAACATGCAGTGTATTTACTGAGGAACTGTGTATGTAAAGTGTTTTGAAAAACTTCATGTTTTCGTTTATGTAAATCCACTTTATTTGAAACAAATAAATATTAGCCTCCAGAATCATCCTAAATATATTCACAGTGTTAGTATTCTGACTCCTAATCTTAGAGAAATAAAATATGGTAAAGGATAAGCCAGTCTGAAACATATTTTTTATTATATTCCACACTGATTTTTGAGAGAATGGATTTTCTGACAATAAAATTTAATGTTACACCATGATATTAAAAATGTTTGATGCTACATGTTTGTCAATTGAGTGGAAAGTTATACTACATTTCTGATCAGTATGGAACTAAGACTTTGGTAGTTGCTTTTCAGAAGGTGCAATATTTTCATTCATTACATTTCAACAGTTTGAGAGTGCATCCTGCCTGTTGAGGAGCAATACTAGTGTGTGTATATTAAGACACAAACTGGGGTGTACACATGAAAATTTTCTGACTTTGTGATTTCCTGGGTCAGCGATGAACCTGATATCTGTTAGATCAATATCTTACACAAAAAGATATAGTCATGATTAAATTTTACCTGTAGTTTTGTCTTGCTGGTGGCCACAATTTGAAGGAAAATTGTTGGAAATTAGAAAAGTAATTTACTGAATTGTGAAAGTAGCACCTCTTCCTTAACTCATATAACAGGTCAAGCTAAAAAAATGTTTGAGTTTATCTTGAGGTTTTTTTGCTGTTTTTTTTTTTTTTTTTGTTTTTTTTTTTTTTTTTTTTTTTTTTTTTTTTTTTTGTGTTTTTTTTTGTTTTGGTTTTTTTTTTTTGAGGGATCATTATTTAGAAGTGCCAATTTTCAAAGATTTCAAGGTTAATCTCAAAATAGATGTTGTTCCAAAACCAAATTTTTTTTTCTTTTTTATACACCATTAAAATTTTCTATATTGTGAAACATTCTTCAGTTTATGAGACACTTGAAATTTATCAATAATATTTCAGTGTAAACAAACGTTTCATTTCCATTTTTTTGTTATTGTGGAGGGGTGACAGGGGAGTGGATGAGAGAACAAAGCAGTTTCATCTTCTGTGATTTTGTCATCTCCGTCTTAGATCCTTAACCCCTGTGCAATGCAGACACATTGCAATTTAGTGTGTATCTACTCCCAGGAAATAAAAAGCATAAACCAAGGAAAAGAATCTTTGCTTCTCACAAGTAAGGTTCCTACAATTGTAATTTTTTTTTCTATTTCTTTATTTATTGTCCCACTGACAAAACACAAAATATTTTTGTTAATAAAATAATTTGGGGATTAGATGTAGTGTTTCTAAAAGAGCTGTAGAACTAGTAGTATATTTAACTAAAACTATTAACGTAACCATATTGACTTACTGAGGATGAAGTACATAAAAAGATATTGCTAGAATATTAGGAACTTGATTCCTAAATGGGCATCTATTTGTTGTATTGAGAGTATAGAAATTTGGCAGATAATAAAACCCCTTGTGTTCCAGCCAGTCCTCAGAGATCAGAGGGGCTGGGTGCAGCTGTGCTTAATTTCTGATTATAACCAATTCAACACCATATATAAATCCAGTTGTGTTTAATAAGAACTTTCACAATTACAGATTCACCGAAAGTGCGGTTTATTGAAGCAACAAAAATACAGATATGTATAAATCTGATAAATTCACTTAGTGCATTAACCCTGACATTCAAAGCTAGCCAATGATTAATTGAGCTCATACAGAAAAACTAAACCAATTGGTAATTCATTAAGTTCAGTTTCACCCAGGTATCATCCAATGTAGTCAGAGGTGCAAATCTTACTGCTTTGGGGAGGAGAAAGCAGCAAGCCCATCGACTTGTCTGCAAAGCAGGGTTGTATTCTCATTCTCACATTATGAAGGAGGTCAAATGCCCAATTTATATTTTGAGAGAAGTGGAAGTGAGAAAGTGAGCAACTTGTTATCACAGGTGGTATGGTGGTAGCAGCTTTCTCACTTTGGTGTTTTTTGATGTGTAAATGAGAGATAATGAGAGTCTCAGTCAGGCGCCAGCCAGGTACTGTATCTGTGGGCCTTGACTCAAGGGCAGAACAGAATCTGACATGTTAGCATCACTCCCTCTTTCACCCTGCTGAGGCAGGCCACCTGGCCTCCATCATCGTTATCAGGGTCTTGCAACTCATTATTCTTTTCACCATATCTCTCAAACCCTCAGGCCTAATTCCTACACCATTAAGACAAAGGGCAAGCTATCACTAAGTTGTAAATAACCCTTTTCTCTGTTTAAAATAGAAGATGATAATTTTTGTTTACTAACAGTAAGGACACTACTGTAGATGAAAGAAGAAACAATTACTTGAAATTTACACTTCTTCAGTGAGTGAACTTTGACTTTTCTGAGAAAAGTTTTATTAGGAAAGATGCTTGTCAACATGTTGCCAAAATGCCTTATGGCAAAAATTATGGTTTTAAGATTCTGTAGTAGAGGATATTTTTACTTAACTGTATTTATTTATTTCCTGTTTATCCCTCTATACAATTGGTCAAAGTAATTTGAAATGGTTTTCTGTAACATTGGTTTATTTGGAGTATGACGGATTGCTTAAAGATATTGTCTTAATAGTTATGATGTGGAAAGTATTATTTGAAAGAACTCCAGTTCTGAATATATGAGTAATTGCAGATATTTTCCTATACTAACCTGAGATACTCACATGCTCACATATTACATTTTTTTTAATTGAGCATAGCAGATCATCCAGATTGATGTGGATTTGAAGCTGTCTTGGTACAGTCAACCTAAAGAAAGGGTCGCATTACTCCATTTGTCATCTGTACTTCCCTGAGAGGCTGGATACAGTCTTTTGCTGGTTCTTTCTTGCAGGATAATTCAGAAGATAACCAAGATGGTTCAAACCAGTTAGCCAGCTTCCTGATCAGAACTAAAAAGCTAAAGAATGAAAGTTTTGAAATCACAACTATTCTCCATACAAATCTCAGTTACCTATAGGTGCTTTGTTCCCACATGGTAGTATGGGCAGAATTAACTTCCTTAGACATCAGATTCAGTTAATCTAATTCTCTGTAACAGATTTTTCAAATTCTGAAAAAGCATTGCTTAATTTTTTTCAAATCTGTCCTCTCTGTAGTTAGTCTTTCCCACATTTCCCACTCTTTCAAGCAGATCAGCTATTTGATATTTTTTCTGTAACACTTTACTTAGGGAAATGTCCATTGCAATAAACAGCTACTGAAGCTCCATCTGATGGGTAGATGAGGAGCTTTGTCTTGGTAGATAAGTTTTGGAGCAACTGCCTTCTTTTTTTTTTTTTCCAAAGAACAAAACCTGAAGAACTTGCAGGATCAATGAAACCTGATTAACTGTCCTTCAAGAATTCCAGTATCCTGACTGGGGCATGAATCATTAACCCTATGAGTGCTTATAGGAATCCTTCATTCAACAGGTGGGGTCTGGTGGAGGACAAAAATGATGTCTTGTCATGATGTGGCACACCTTGTTGTTGGTTTTTTGGGGGGGGTTGGGGAAGGGGAAATTCAGATACATAATGGAAATTCTCTTAAAACTTAGAAATGGATTGTGGAAAAAAATCTGAACTTCTGCTAGTCCTTCTTATCAGCTGGGATCTCAGTAATATCCAGACATAGTTTTGCACCACAGTTACCTGCTGAGCATGGTGCTAACATATTATAAAGCAGACACCATGTCTCCAGTTGTGGTACAGTTATTACATTTTAGTATCCAGTAAAACTTAATTTTCAATTAATTTCTCATTTCTTAAGGGGGGAATTTAAAGAATGGCAAAACATCCTGGAGGAATTTTGGAGGCTTCATCTGCAAATATCAGAAAATAGAAGAAGCTCAAGAAAAAAGGCTATAAAGGAGAAAAGTGTGTGAGAGTTTTGGGTTAAAAATGAATTTGAAGTTATCCTGGATTAATTGTCATGGAGAAGAAAAGCAGAAATCATAGGAAAGATGAATAGAAAAATTAGCCTAATAGAACTTGCTGTTTTCTTATACTCTTGGTCTTTCTTCATTTCCAAGTAAATACTTATGACAAAAAACATTGTGTGGAGAAGTTTATTTTTAATTCCATGTCACTAGGTATAGTAAACTCTAGTCTCCCCTTCTGATTCATTTCTGACATCCTAATGGGAAGGCAGAACATTCTGTATAATATCAAAAACATGTAAATGCCATATATCACATTTGACTGTGGTATTTATTCTTAGAGGCACACAGAGAAGGAGGCCAATGTAGCTTTTTAAGAAATTATTATTGAGAAAATAGTACAGTAGTTACCTTTGAATCCTCAAAGAGTTTGTCTGGTCAAGGATAATATGAATTGGTTGATTTGTTTATCTGGTTCAGTTTCTCTGCTTAACATTAATACAATATTTCTAAACTATCTCTCTGGTAATGCTACTCTCAGGTAATGTCCCTCTCTGTCCTGTGTGTGTAAGTGCTGCAAGGACTAAATGCCAGCTACTGGTGGGATCTGTGTGAGTGGACTGGATACTAGATACTGGAGACATACTGGGGCTATAGGTGTCCCTGGCCTGTGGTGTCAGCTGGTGCAGCAAGCAGGGGTCTTTGCCACTAGCCCCTGGGGGAGGAGCAGTGTATGTTCTGAAAACCAGCTACTGGGGGACCAGGGTGAATAAGGCAAGTGAAGGGCTTCATATCAACAACTGTAACAGGAGTGTGGGTCACAGCCGGTCGATGCAATGATGTCTATATTTCCCCCAAATCTGGTGTAGATGTGCCTGTGTATTTTCTGCAGGTTTTCAATTACACATACAATAATATCTGAGTCATACATCAGATAGATATTAATCTTGGCTATACAGGTATGTCCATACCTCTTAATGAAATAGAAAATCTTAGAGTATTGTATAATTTCCTTTTGTTGTTTAAAGCAGATCCACACTGTGATCAATAATATCATAATACATATTTTAGTGTTTATGAAATACACGTTTCAGTATTTGTTTGCTATGATCAGAAAATACTAAATGAAAGTCTAAGCTAAAGTTGAAGAAAAGTTCTTAAATATTCACCTTCCTTCAGGTAAATATTTTCTCCTTTTTGTAAACTGTTGGCTTTAGATACAACACCTTTCCTTAGAAAAGTTTTGCATCATCAGTTAGTACAAAGGTTTGATTCAGGGTGGTTGAATTTGGCATCTAAACTTAAATAGTTATCAAAATAATTTTTCTGTACTAGACTGAACTGTACAGAAATTAGATTCTTATTAGGAGATCTTCCTACACAGATGCTTTCCTAAATAGTTCTGTTATTTGCATATGAACATGTGACAAGTAGTAGGCAGAAAAAGTCACACTGTTCTTCTCTCTTTACAGAAGAAAACATACATGACAATTGCACAATTTGCACTAGTCTGGAGATATGTTTGCAGTGATAGGTCAAGTAGTAAGATATAAAGATGTTGTACTTACTGACAAGTATTTAAATTTGTCAAGAATAACAGGACACAGAGGGAAAAAAAAAGGGCTTTGATAAGAAAAGAAAACCTCATAGAAGAGCATGGAAGAAGAGCAAGAATAAAAGAAAACTGGATAGAAACAAAAGGGGTATTTGAAGCAAGACAAGAATAACAGTAAAATAAACTGAAGAAACTACAGAACTCAAGAAAATCGTAGCTGAGGAATGGAAATCAGGGACCGATGGATAAGATACACAAGTATTACTCCATCTTTTATAAAGTAACTAAAAATTGTATGATGAACAAAAATGAATAAAAAGATGTTTCTTATGCTTCTATTAGATGCTTCCACTGTTCTGCAATGTAAGTATGTTAGTATTATTTAATAGGAAACTTACACTTATATAAAGAGAGAAGGAATGATGAACCAAGACATGTTAGTAGATATCACTTCAATTACAATTAGTTATATATCAAAATGGTTTACATGTTTTCATTTGTCATATTATGTAGGTGAATTAACTCCTGTTTAACTTAGCTAGCATGTTTAGAAAACCTGAGATTTTCCTTGATTTTTCTTTTTTGTTAAAATTTTAATTATAACAGGTTTACATAGAAAGCTTGTGAACATCTTGTTAATGGAATGTTTTCAGAAGTTTAGGTAGTCTGGAAGCTAGCAGGTTTTGTTCTATTTGTATAGATTTTTTATCATGACATTTGGCAGCAAGTACTTTTTATACTGCCAAACGTTGTAGAGAAACACCATTTTGCTTCTTCATTTATTACTTCAACTAAAGCTATTGTGCCTTTTTATACAGGAAGGTCCTGGGAGCAATGATGAGATTTGAGGCTTACTATAACCTCTTCCACAATAGTTAAGATTTGGATAGGAGCCAGATTTCCCTAAAGGGGGCCTACAAGATATCTGGGGAGAATGTTTTAAAAGGGTGTGTAGTGACTGAACAAGGGGGAATGGCTTTAAACTGCAGGAGGGTAGATTTAGATTAGGCATTAGGAAAAAATTCTTCACTATGATGGTGGTGAGACACTGGAAGAGGTTGCCCTGAGAAGTTCTGGCTGCCCCACCCCATTCTGGCCAGGTTTGATGAGGCTTTGAAGAACCTTGTCTAGTTTTAAGAATCCCTGCCCATGGGACTAAATTGAACTAAATTATCTTGAAGGTCTCTTCCGACCCCAAGCATTCCATGATTCAATGAAAAGCAAGCAGTGATTAGGACAGAGAGGGAGAGAGCTTGAGAAAATTGTATTGTTGCAAAATATGCTGACAATTTCTTCAGGGAATTGTAACACCCCTGAAAGAGTGAATTTGACTGCTGGGCCAAATTGGTTTAGAGAGCTTTTTTACATACTTGCATATCGTGACTAAGGAAGTTTAAACAAAAAAAGTAAATCTTTTCTAAATAGTATGACAAATGAAGTAAAGAAAGGGAAAAGGAAAAAAGTCAAAAAAAAAAAAAAGAAAGAAAATTAAGTGGGTAAACAAGAAATTAAAAAAAAGGAAGGCAAGGAATTATTGTATTGGAAAGCATATATTTCAAAGATTAACACATTACTGGGCTATTGCGTATATGTTTTTTATTTGTCATATCTAATAATTACTTCATTAATATAATGATTTATTGATTCCTATCTTGTTCATTAAACATCCCAATTTTAGACTTTACTATCCTGAAGCTGTCTTGCTGAGATATTGTCATCATTATTTCCCTTCCCATTTAAAATGAAGAAGTTGTTTTCAAGATACACTTTTTCATTATTCTCAATGATTTTTTTGGCTGTACACCATTGCTAATTTGTCCAGGAAATCTACATTTCCCAGACATCTTCTCATTTAATATTTAATGATTGATCAGTCAGTTAGAGATTTAAAGCACTACAATGAAACTACATAGGAATAATATCCTCTACTTCAGAGCATTTGGGATAAAGAATATATATATAGTTGATATCTGCAAATACAGATACAGCCATGAACACAATCAAATCTTTCCAAATTAGTTAATATTGAAAATAATTAAAATATCTTGTGTTTTGGTTGGTTTTGTTTTTTTGTGTGTGTGTGTTTTTTTTGTTTGGGTTTTTTGTTTGTTTTTGTTTGTTTTTTTTTCACAGATGTCAGTCATTTTATTTACAGTGTCCACTTATTTTCTACTTCTAACTAGGATTAGTGTTGAAATAAATTTAATGGAAAAGATCTTCAAATTAAAAAAAAAATAACCATCTGAATAAGAGGATGAAGAAAGGCCAGTTTGTCAGCTGCATGCTTGGTTTTAGACCTCAAAATGTCATTTTGTGGCATTTACCTTCTCTACTTTTAAAATCAGTCTAATTCTCAGAAATCATGGGAATTGAATTTTTTTTACTAAAACTTTGAATACAGCTCAAAGAACCCCTTTAAGAACTGTGAGGCTCAATACTTAATAGTTCCCCAATCTCTTGTTTTAGGTGGGTATGATTAAATTTGCATATTTTCTTTTTTTTATATATATATTGTTATCATATAAGATATCATTTAAGTATCATAAAAAATCTTCTAGATTTGTAGCCCATTTTGTATGTACTTATTTCTGTAAAAGTGCATATGCATTTATAACACGTTTTATATTTCTGGGCTTTTTCACATTTTCTTTATCTGCTTTAGAGCTAGTATAACACATCTAAATGAGTTTAATTCCCTAATAGAAGTACTTTATTCTCCAAGTTGTACCTTTCATAGAATCACAGAAGTGTTGGGGTTGGAAGGGACCTCTGAAGGTCACCTAGCTCAATCCCTCTGCTCAAGTAGGGTGTCATGGTTTAAACCCAGCTGGCAACTAAGTACCACACAGCCTCTTTCTCAACCCCTCCTATCTCCCCTGGCGGGATGGGGAGCAGAATCAAAAAAATGTAAAACCTGCGGGTTGAGATAAGAACAGTTTAATAAATAAAATAAAGTACAATATACTACAATTACTACTACTGCTATTAAGGGGAATAGCAATGAGAGAAGTAAAAAGTAAAGGGATAAAAAACAATTAACAGTGGTGATGCACAATACAATTGCTCACTACCCGCTGACCAATACCCAGCCACATAAAGCTTAGGGAAATGTTCAGACAGTTCCATCCAGTGTCCAAGGCTGGAGACTCTACAACCTCTGTGGGCAACTCATGCCAACACTCAAGTCACCCTCACAGTATAAAAGTCTGCTGACATTCAGATGAAACATCCTATGTATCCATCTCTGCCCGCTGCATCTTGCCCTGTCACTGAGCATCACTGAAGAGAGTCTTTAATTCAGTGAATGCTCAATATAATACAGTGCTGATCACAGTATCACAGCAAGCTAGAGATTGGAAGGGACCTCAAAAGATCATCTAGTCCAATCCCCCTGCCAGAGCAGGAACACCTAGATAATGTTACACAGGAATGTGTCCAGGTGAGTTTTGAATGTCTCCAGGGAAGGAGACTCCACAACCTGCCTGGGCAGCCTGTTTTGATTTTAAAGGTATTTTTCTTCAAGTAAAAGAGAAAGATGCTACTTTGTTCTGCCTCTAATGTCAGTAATTAAGAGTAGTTAATTCTTGGAAATTAAAGGTATCAATTTAGAAAAATCATTCTCATAAAAAAAGCACTGAAGTACAGATCATTCATTGATATAAATGAGGGGTTATTTGCACATCTAAACTTAAAAATCTAAGAGCTTTATTGAAAAGGACATAATTGTAAACCTATGCTAACGTTTTCCTGAAACAGTAGAATGTTTTCTACTCCCGGAATGAGTAGAGCCATTATAACTATTAAATTAGTGCGTAAGAATTTATATGTAACTTTCAGTGTCAACAGAGTTGAAAAGAATCAAGAATAGGCATTGTAAACAGAGCATAAAAGTAGCTTATATAAATGCTAACACAGGTTTAAGTTAAAAGATTCCCACTTTCTGTGGCACATCAATTAATATAATTTTCTGTTGCTTCAGAGCTATATTCAGCCATAGCTCATACATTCTGCTGTTTGTACAGATTTTTAATTAGGAATGAATAACAGAGCTATTTCAATATAAATGCAATATAAAAAAAAATCACACTTACATAACTGCCTACACACAAGTACCCCACAGTGCAACACAATACACATAAAATTAAGTTTTGTGTAATTAAAAGCTCAAAAAGATCACTATTAACTTCAGTTAAAAATGGCTATTTTGTGTCAAGGCATTGATATTAGGATATAATGAAGATAAGGTACATAACTGCTAAATAGCTTAGCACTTAATGAGCTCAGTACGAACTTTTGTATTACTAAAACTTTGGCCTATGAAAGTCAACAAGGAGAATATGCAACTCAGATAATAAGAGTTGACTTGGAAACAGTGTAGTTTTTGCAACTTGAAAGTACAACTTGTAGCAACTTCTAAAACTTGTATTGACAATATAATAACAGGTAACATTACAGTTAAGCTGCTAATACAATATTGGTCAAATTACAGTCCAGCAATCATCTTAAAGTTCTAAAATCATCTTAAAGTTCTAAAAATACAGTTTGAAATACTTCATCTTTTTGAATCCTGGGACAATGATCATAAAGTTCAGAAGCTATGTATAAGAAAGAGCTGTATCTAAAACCCAAAGGAGGTTCTATGGATATTTCTACTTCTGTTTAGAATCTTTTTCCAACCTTACCTGTTTTCTGCAATAGCCTGCTCTGTACCTTGGTTCTTATAAATGTCAACTTCAAAACACTAGGTTATAACTTCTTAACAAGACCACATCATTTATCAACTTTCTGCTTTAGTATTAGAAAACAAAGTCTTCTAGAAGGCTCTGAAGTTATGTGCTATATAAGGTAAATGGACACACACTATTCAGAGACAGTTTGTTGGTCAATTTTTAGAAAGTCTGTCATCTTGGTCTAATGTTTGTTGTGTGTGGAATTGTGGTTTTCATATGAATGTCAGCAGCATGAAGCAACATTATGTATTGAATATGCACAGCAGCAACAATTAGAGATTTGTTGCAGAAATAAAAAAAACCAACAAACCAAAACACCAATAATGTGTATAATGAAATGATCAGTTTGGAACCTGCTATCATTCAGACAAGAATCTGATAATTCATAATAAATTAATTTAAATCAAAGCTCTTCCAGAGTTGGTAATTGTCAGATCCTCAGCTTGACATGATCTGTTTTTACCATGAAAACACCAAAGGCTAGTGATTAAGGGATTAAAGTGGAATTAATTTATAAGCAGTGGAAAAGGATGACAAAAACGATGAAATAACTTCCTAGTAGATCTGCTAAAAAATCATGAGTCTATAAACTGTTAATTGTATTCCTAGGTAGAAATGTGATGGTAGAAGTTGATTTTCTGTTCCTATCTAAAACTAATTCAGTCTTACAGTATTGTCTGCATATTGTGTTAAGCAAACATATAAGTAATTTTGGCAGCTCTATTCAATCGATTTTTTAAATTTTACTTGATGAACAAGGCACATTTCTAGAAGAGTTAATAGCAGACGTAGAAGCTCAAAATAGTTTAACTGCATATAATATAGTGCTTTCATTCCCAGTATACTTAGTGATTTATTTTATCTTAAATGTACAATGGACTTTAAAGCATAAGATAAAGATGAATAAATAGATGTGAGTGAAATCTGGATGCTACCTATTTAATTTATAATTTTTAATTCCTTTTTGTAAGTTTGTTGTTTGGTTTTGGGTTTATTTTTCTTTTCAGTGATTAAATAAAACCAAGCTCTTTCCTTAAACACTGTAAGAAGCAATTTTTAGAAACATAGATTTTTAACATTTTTTTTTCTTAAAAAAAAAGGAAATTCTGTCACAAACCCAACCTTTTGACAATTTAGTGTACATTCATGGAAAAGCATTTGATATTTTATTTATCATCTAGAAACTGCATCTACATTTGTTTCTATAATTTGACTTTCATTGTTTACATATACTATATGCACAATAGTGACTTTATTTTAAAAGGGAATTAGCCTCATTTTTTTTTTTCCAGTCCCAAGATTTGAAATAAAGCTAGTTTTGATTTCTGTGTACAATAAAAGCCTGTAGAAGTTAAGATTTAAATCAATTTTATGCTTTATTCTCTCTAGTTCAGCATGATGGATTCAATTTCTTTTCACCTTACATTAAGGAAAGTTCCTTTTCAGTTCTGAGACAGTTATCTTTACTAACCTGATGAAAATATTACTATTCTTTACATGTAATACCATCTCACCCAGAGATCCCATTCTGTGATCAATTATTCTGAAATAATCAGTTACATATTATGCATTAATTACAGAAAGACCATACAGGTGTGACTGTAGCATTTCCGTACGAGATGTTGTAGAGGGAAGAAAGGCATATTTTCTACACTTTGTGACATAGACCATCTCCTTACCCTCAGTATAGCTGTCCATGGATGTACAAGAACAATATTGTTACAATTTTCCTAGCCTCATTTTGTTGCAGTTTACACATTCTGACAGTAGGTAAAGCATTTTTCTAAAATGGCTATGCTGAAATTTCAGCTAGAAAGAACCATGCAGCACACATATACATGAACAGTTTTTCTTGATACAGATCTTAATGGCAGGCCTTCAGACTGCTGTACACCATTACTGGCAGTATCCTTTTCCTCCAGAGATCACAGAATTAAGTGACAAACTTGCCCAGACAAGCTAGCTGAGCAAGTCCAGTAAGTCTGTCTTCAAAATCTGTACAAAGTGCTGAGCGGCTTTGATTAAGAGTTAAAAAGCTTTAAATGGCTTCACTTGTTTCTGTCCAGTCAGCAGGTATATTTCTGGTTATCACCATGCCATCTGAAATCAGGTAGAATGTTCTAGCTAAGAGCCTTGCTTTCAACATTGAGTGGCCAAAACTTATTGCATTTTATTGCTGAAAATTACTGCAGGGTACTCTCATGATAGCCAGGAATGTGTTTGGTCTATTTCAGAGATTGGTTTAGACTCATGGACTGTTTCTTAAAAATCCTGTAAATAGGTCTAAGGTCCTGTAAATAGATCTAAGGGATGCATTTGAGCAAAACAATTTTTTACTGAGAGTAATTAATATGCTTTAACTTTTGGTCAGCCTTGAATTGGTCAGGCACTTGGATTACATGGTAATTGTAGGTCCCTTCCAAATGAATGGTTCCCCTCCCCTCCTCTCATCTCCTCTCCTTTCCTTTCCTCCCCCCTTCTCTCCTTTCCTGTTTATTTCATTTGGATCATTTTTAAGAGCATTTCTGATTGATCCATATCAAATGATAATGGAACCCTGTTCTGTGTATCTTCTTTAGACAGTGAACAGCACATTTCACTCCATCCACCTCTGTGGCCACTTCTTAGTGAATTAATCTAGTTTATTTTCCAAGCTTGCTTAGGAAAATAGTATGCAAAGGAATGTAAAAGTTTATTAAGGCCCAGATATTTTAGCTGTTGCTTCTGTTCTGTTCACAATGCATGTTATCATATTGCAGAGAAAGAAAAAAAATATGTATGCAACTAGTTCTTTTCAGTTCATGATTGTAATTTTCTTCCAGATATATGGAAATTTGCATCAGTGTTTCTCTGAGAGCTGAAGGAAATTTGACTGATTTAAAATTCTTCCTTTTTTTTTTTTTTTCATGAAAACCCCGTGAAGATCTTTGTACTGTCTTTCAATAAAGTGTACTATTAAAGATAACTGTTATCACATCTAAGATTGCTACAGCCAGGTCTGCGTGTAGACACATGCAGAACAAAATTTATCAGGTCCAGCAGAAAACACTGATGATTCCTCATCAACTGCTTTCACAGAATATTCAGATAACAATCACAATAAATGCACCTACAATGGAGTGAGGTAAACTGAATAAAGGAAGAGCAAATTAGAGACTAGTTAGCTAAACTGGAGGCTTTCATAAGTAATCTCTGACCTTTCCTTTTCTATCAAAGTTGAGATCTTATCCTTTGTCTCTGATATTGTGTTAATGCTCCTTTTCTCTGATATTAATTGCATTAACTGTCTGATTTAAACTGACCATTTAATTAAAGCTGATGAAGACTGGAGGCATTGCAAAGAAGCATTCAACACTCAGACCCTTCTGAGACTAATTTTTGTTAGCTTTACTAGTCTACTAAATAAAGAACTGTCAACCCTAGTCACAGTCCCATTTCTAATATAGAATATCAATTTGTTAATCTTGATATCTGTATTTCTGCCATGTTTTTTCTTTTTAGTGTTTGTCCTTATAAGATGTAAAATTTATGTTCAGTACTTGTAGGCAGATCCCATTTTTTCAATATTTCTCCTCTATCTCATATAAAGGAGCAGACCTAATTCTATTCCACACTGAATAAAGCCTCTATTTCAAATCTAGCACAACACATATACTTTATACTATTTATACTACTAAATTGTTGCATACAGGTGCAAAATAGATAAACCTAGACTATCATTAGTTATGCTAATTCAAAATATGAAATAGCACATGATCTCAGGGTAAATTCTTTGAAGGTATTTTTTTATTTTCTAATCAATTACTTTCAGATATTTATTATAAAGGTAATGTCTCCATACTGAAGTGTAAATAAAATTAAAGATTATAGTACCATAATTTGATTTCCTATACAATGTGTCTAATTATACTGCATATCAATTAATATATCTATGTACCATGCATTTATGGTATGCTTCTTTGGCCAAGAAGTTACACACTTCTTAGAAGTGAGCTCATATTCTTATATTCAAGTTGAGCTTAAATTACAAGTATTTTGCATGAAAGTTATCACAGAGATAGATAACCTTTTTAGTTATCTAGGTTCTAGGTCGAGAACATAGTTTTGAATTCCAACTGGCTGAACTCCAAGGTACTTAAACTCAAAAAGGAAAATAAAAATTGATTTTTGTAATGATATATCATTGGGGCAGCCATTGGAAAAAAAGGCTTTTAAAAAATTCTACTTTGCTCAATATGTTTTTAGAAAAGTTTTGTTCTAGCTTTGTGTTTGGGGTGTTTTTTCTCCTCTATGCAACAACATCTAGAAAGAAAACACACCTTCCTTTTCTGTTTCTCCTTTAATTGGGGCTGTTCAGCCTGGAGAAGAGAAGGCTGCATGGAGACCTCCTAGCAGCCTTCCAGTATCTGAAGGGGGCCGATAAAGATGCTGGGGAGGGACTCTTCATTAGTGTCCTGGGTTCAGCAGTAGCAGTCATTTTTCTCCTTCTTGGTAGCTGGTGCAGTGCAGTGTTTTGACTTTCGGCCTTGGAACAGAGCTGATAGCGATGTTTTGGTTTGGCCAAGGACTTTGTGAGCCTCATGCTCTGCCAGGGAGGAGGGGAAGCCAGGAGGAAGCAGAGACAGGACACCTGACCCAAACTGACCAAAGAGGTATTCCATACCACAGCACATCATGCCCAGGATGGAATTGGGAGTTAGCAGGAAGGGCTGGGGGACTGCGGGGTTGGAGGAGGTATCCGTCGGTGCTTGGTTGGGCTGAGGGGGGGCAAGTTATCGGTCGGCTGGTGCTGAGGTGTTGTATTCTCTTCCCTTGTTATTTCCTTTATCATTATTATCATTGGTGGTAGCAGTAGTGATTTGTGTTATACCTTAGTTACTAAACTGTTCTTATCTCAACCCGTGGGAGTTGCATTCTTTTCAGTTCTCCTCTGTGTCCCTCCGGGAGCAGGGGGAGGGCAAGAAAGGGGGGGAAGTGAGCGAACGAATTACCTGACTGTCTTTAAACCACAACAATTAGGGACTATAGTGATAGGACAAGGGGTAACAGGTTAAAACTTAAACAGGGGAAATTTAGATTGGATAAGGAGAAAATTCTTTCCTGTTAGGGTAGTGAGGCAATGGAATAGGTTGCCCAGGGAGGTTGTGAATGCTCCATCCCTGGCAGTGCTCAAGACCAGGTTGGACGAGGCCTTGGGTGACATGGTTTAGTGTGAGGCAGGGGAGGTTGGAACTAGATGATCTTAAGGTCCTTTCCAACCCTAACTATTCTATGATTCTATGAATTCCTTAGCTTCTCTTGTTTACTTGTTTCCATTTAAAAATGTAACAGAAATAGTGAAAACACCAGAAAAAAATAGGAAAAATCTGATATTGAATCCTGCTTGAAAAGTTTTAAATTTTAGGATTTATTTTCACTAATCTCTCATATCCATGTTTTCCATACATTAATTTATCAAGGAAGTTTTAGTTTCTCCATTGCTCTAAAGTTTTACGTATAAGTTCCTTTCTTAAAATTGAAGCAAATTTCCACACTCTCTACTGTCTTAGGAACTACATGTTTTTTAATATCATGTTTAATTTTGCAATCTTGAATAAAATCTGTGGGTACTTTGTCAGACTTTTTTAATGGAGAGAAGTTTTTTATTAAATCTATGAAATTTCTATAGAATGCTACATATGAGCATAGGAACATCTATGATAAATTTATAATATATATATTTATAATATCTACATGTTTTACAATTATAAATTAAAACTGTGTAACACTATTTTCTTGATAGACAAGAACAAGATTGGCTTAATTTGATATAAAGTAATGTATTTGTTTCCCAGTAGTGACAAAAAGCACTAAGCATTAGAGCTACATTGTGTAAGTCATGCTAAAAACATTTCTCCTGTTTGTTTTTTTTTTTTTTTTTTTTTCAGCAGTGACATTTTGCTCTGACAATCAAGATGGAACAGTGAATAAAGAAGGCAACACAGGGTAAGCCAAATAAGTCTTTCTATGAGTGGCATTCCATACAGACAGAATATAGAAGACTATAGACATTTACTGGAAAATGGTGCTTGGTAATAATATACTTCTTATTGGAAGGCTTCCCACTGAATGCTGCGGTTACAGATATTCTGGATAAACTGATTAAGCAGAAGAGAATTTGTTCCTTTCACACGCATGGGAGAATGTGCAAATCATTCTTTTTACATCATGAAACAACTGAAAATGAGAAAGATATTATTATAAATTATCTCTTTTGTCACCCATTAGGTGGGAAACACATTACTTTAATATCTTTCAAACTGAGAAGCGTAATTATTTTATGAGACCAATCTCCATTACTTATCCTATAATTATAATGTATTAGTTTTACAAGTGGTTAGGGAGAAGTTGGTTAATCTAAGCAAGAAATCAGTAATTTAAACCAATAGCTAAATTTCATGGGAAAAAAAGGAAAAAGGAAAAAAAAAAGAAAAAAGAGAAGCAAAAAGTAAAAGAAAAAAGAAAAATGAAAAGAAAAAAAAGAAAAAGAGAAAAAAGTAAAATAAAAAGAAAAAAAGCTAAAAGGAGATTTGAAGACTTGCCCTTTTTCCACTACTTTTATTCGAAAAGTATTTATTTTAAAGGAGGAGAGGCAGTAGAAATGTTAACTAGGTTAAGAAAAAAATAGTTGTGGGTTTTGCTTTTATTTTTGCAAGTGTCAACTGTTACACAATCTTATTTCCTGTAACTTAACCAGGATGCAGTATACTTTGCAATATCACCTGTGCAGATTACACATTTTCTTAGCTCGGATTTTCATAAAAAAATCATAGGAGTTGGTTTCTAACTTTTGCTGATTACCCATAAAATACAGCCAGTGTTTTTGATGCAACCTTTTCATAAGCAATTAAGAAAGATTTTAGCAAAAAAAAAAAACAGAAATAAAAAAGACTTTGGAAATTTTTCTTTCATTTGGCAACCAACAGTTGACTTTTACTTTTCACAGGGACTCAGCGTACTATCTGCCTTAACCACTTCTGGTGTCCCCAACATAAGAAGGATATAGAACTGCCGGAGCAAGTCCAGAGGATGGCAACAAGGATAATAAGGGGACTAGAGCACCTTCCATAAAAAGACAGGCTAAGTTAATTTGGGCCGTTAAGCCTGGAGAACAGAAGGCTGCATGGAGACCTCATAGCAGCCTTCAAATAACTGAAGGGGGGGCATACAAAAATGCCAGAGAGGGACTCTTCATCAGGTACTGTAGCAATAGGACAAGGGGTAATGGCTTCAAACTTAAACAGGGGAGATCTAGGTTAGATATAAGGAAGAAGTTCTTCACTGTAAGGGTGGTGAAGCACTGGAATGGGTTGCTCAAGGAAACTGTGAATCCTCCATCCCTGGCAGTTTTCAAGGCCTTGCTTCACAGGGCCTTGACCAACCTGATCTAGTGTGAGGTGTCCCTGCCCATGGCAAGGACTTTGGAACTAGATGATCTTAATGTCTTTTATAACCCTAACTATTCTAGGATTCTATGTCTTTCACTGCAGACCTCTGTGCTAAACAAAAGCAATTTCGTATTTTTTTAATTCTACATTGCATTTATAGGAAACAGAAGCATACTAATCTGGGACAGTAAAGACTAGAACATGACTCTTCAGTAGGAAAAAAAGTACTGGAAGCAGAAGCATTTTATTTTCATACTCTGCTCAACATATTATTTCACTCATGAGTTTATCATTTTATAAAAACCTTTTATTTGGCCTTCCTCTCTGTAAATCTTTAAAATAGATGTTGTCATCTGAAAATATGCACCTCAGTGCATTCTCAGTGTAATTCAATATTTACCATAATATGCCAGTCTTCTTCCACGTATCTATGGAAACCATTTACAATTATAGTATCAGAATCCTTTAGCATAATGTGTTGATATAAAGTTTCACATATAAAATGAAGCTGCAGTGCTTTTGATATCAGAAAGGAAGTGATTTTTAGATTTGGCTAAAGCTATTTGGTGTTTGCTTGTTAAAGGATAATTTCTACTCCTGAAAGTTTGGAGAAAAAAATTGTATCCTGCTCCTGGTTTTGATCAAGTGATAAAGCTCCTTAGTCACTTGCACAGCACCTTGTGTGCTGCACTTATGTCATATTCTGCATGTTTCTTTTTGTCATTCCTAGCCAAAATTTGCAAAACACAGTAATAAAAATATATTTTCAAGCCCCTTTGTTCACCTTTTATAAAGAAACTCTCCAGAATCTCCATCATTTTATAATCATGGCACATAACACCATTTTTTTTGCTTACTCTGTGTTATATTTCCTTCAGAAGAAGTCACAACAATAGAATGGAAATCGGGTTTAAAAAAAATAAAAAGAAAATTCCTTGTTTTCAGAACTACTGATCATGGACAAAATATTCCAGAGAAGCTGGCGATGGGAGAACCTGAAGATTAGATTTATTTCAAGATTAAACCTTTCAAAATTTTGGTGCCTACATATAGGCATCCACATATATAACATTAACATATATCTAAGCTCCCTTTTTAGTCAGTGGAAAGACAATCAAACCATCAGTGAAACCTAGATATATATTAAGTTGACCTATTGGTCAGATGGTCAGACCAATTGATCAGACTTTGAGTCTATTTTGGTGTGAGTTATCACTCTTTAAGCTACCTTAAAGAAAAGCAGAGGTAAGGTAAGGTTTTAACCCTTGTCAGAAAGGTAATATAAAGAAGGATGTATCAGCTTCATCAGAAGCTGAGGAATGCCCAGCAAAGAAGCAGCCTGTTTAAGTAACTGCTAGTAAAGTTTTATGCAAAGGATTGCAGTCAGACGACACACAGCTAAGGAGGACATCCCAAAGGGGAAGTTTTGATAATTCTGTATCTTCAGAAGAAGGGTAGGTCAAAGGATGGAAATTATCAAGTAGACAAGAGGAAAACAAGTGTTCTTTAAAAAGTTCTTTGAGACAGAAAGTGTGATACATCCACTTCTATATAAATATTAGAAGCTTAAGAACTAAGGTATGAAAACTAGTATGTTATGCCTTAAGTTACGGTAATGCTGAAGGAAGGAAAATGGTAATAACAGAATAACATGAAATTAAGCTATAAAATATGTAAAAATTATAGTATAAAACATACTGCTGGTGAAGTAGGCATTTAAATTTTCCTAGAATTAAGCCTAATTAGTAAACTTTGCCATTTCAGGTACCAGAAGCTTCATGAATTGAAATCACAGGCCTGAACAGGGAGAGCATAGTCGCCTATCTGTACTACCACCCAAAAAAGTGGAGAGGTAGGGGCTGACTCCTATATCCTGAGAGAGGTCAGGGAGAGTAAGAAAGAAATAGGTGACCTCAATTACTCCATGGACAGAGGCCAAATCTCAACAGGTGATATCAGTAATTGTTTAATAGAATAGCTGGCTTGCAAGCCCACAGGAAGAAAAGTAACCCTTTATTTGGCTCAGTAAATTGCAGGATCTGGTTCAAAAAAATCTCACTACAGAAGCACCACCTATAAGAGCAACCATAAAGTGCCTACATTCACCATCCCTACAGGAGTATCAGAGGCCAGAGAATTCACTGCTAAAGACTAATAAGGAGAACTAGGTGAAAATGGGAACTCTTGTTAAAAGGAAACTAAAGGGGGCAGATGCTTCAGAGAACTGCATGCTTCCAAGCACTGCAGAAACTGTTGAACAAGACCATGCTGGTAACACAGTGCCAGTTCACATCACCTTTTATAAAATGCTTTAGAAAGTATAAAAGGAGGTCAGCATAGCTAAATATGAAACGTAAAGGTTAGTAGTAATAGAAGCATCTGAACAAAGAAAAAGATTGTGAAGTATGATAGATATAAACATACTTAAGCCAAAACAAAAAATTTGATGAAAAGCTAAGTTAGGGAATCAAGACTATTACTAACTTTGTGAGACATAAGAAAAAAGAAGCCCCACACCCAAATCTGTAAGGTTTATGGACAGAAAGCATAACTAAATTCCAGAAAAGATAATATTGCAAGAAAAAAAAAAATTAATTCTTTACAGGAGAATGTACCGTGGAAAAGATGGGGAGATTGCCATACCAGAACCTTTTCATGAAGGGGACTCATCAGAAAATCTGAACTTGAAGTGACAGGCTTAGAAGAGTTACAAGTAAGTAGAATTACCACCACTCAGCCACTAAAACTGGGACAACACTACAGGCTCTCTAGGGATTCTAGGACAAAGCAGGTGAATTTCTAATAGTAGTATATAATCTCAAACTATGATGCTGGCAATTGTCCTTGTGTTATTCATATTTGATGGGGAGTGTACATGACACGAAACTTTACAAAAAAGTTCCAGAGACTGTATGCTTTGTATCTTCTATGTATTTGTGCAACAGCATCCAGAACTAGTAAAAACATCTTCTGTTGACCACTTTCCCTTAGCAAAAGGGTCCACAAATCTGCTGCCTGTTGCATGGGAAAAAAAAAACAAAACAAAACCAAAAAAAGACCAAACAAACAAACAAACAAAAATCCCAGTTATTTTGCTTGGTTTAAATTTAATGAAGTATCTCCCTCACCGTTATAAAATATTTCCAGATATAGATATAAATGCTGTCCTTCTGAAATTCCAATGAAGCCACTTTTCAGCATAGTTTCTTCTTTTCAGCTTTTTTTTAATTATTAATTTGAGAAAATACTGAGTAATGTATTGATTGCAAAGCACACTTTTATCAAAATATATTCTGATTAAGATGTATGTATTTAATAAAAATAAGATCTACAGGAAAAAAGTTTATGAGAAGTATGGTCTCTTTTCAAAGAATGAAAAGGACTTTGATGTACAAATAATGTAGTACTTTCATCCTTTTCCTTTTTCTTTTTTTTTGTTAATTAGACATTAATTTTTTTTTGAGTTATATATTGCTGCATGCGAATCTTTTAAATAATCTAGCCTGATTAAGTGCAACTAAGTCCTACTTGTAAGTGGTGTTAATGAGATTGCCTTCCTTTAAGTGTACAGTCTTTGTGTTCAGTGAGGTGTAAAAAATAAGAAAGAATGTCACATAACTAGAATTTATTAGCTGTTGGCTTTAACATTCACTTTAATACACATTACTAAACTAGAGTAATAACCTAATTTTAATGTAAATTTTAGAATCACTAGCTGAATACATGCTAGTCTGTGTGTGGTAACATACAAAAGAAAATGTATCTGTGGACGGAGAACATCACTGTTTGAAAAATGTTGATTTGCAATTTGTTATATTGCATATACCAGTACCTCTTGGAATACCACAGAAACATTGGTTCTTAGGATACACCTGCAGAACAAATGTGTTTGATATTTTACTTCTATCTCAAATAATGGTGTGTAAGTGTGTAAAACTATACAAACATGAATGTTTTGCAGGATCTCTTTGTTTACATACAGATAAAAGCTGCAGCAATTCTGTGTTATACTATATAATGAAAAGTCTTGCAGTGCCATGGTAAATGACAAATAATAGCAACATCTGAAAGAGCTTTTATGTATAGATATTGACACTATATGATTTACAGACTCAGTTTTCACATATGAATCCCTCCACTATAGACACCCAAACTGTTCTAGAGATACTTTTTTTCATTTCCCCTCCTCCAGTATAATTTTTATATAATTTATTTCAATAGTGCTTATTGAAATAAATTATTTCAATAGTGCTTATTGAAATAAATTGTACAAAGACATCTGAAGTCTTTATTTCCTATTAATAAAATTACCTGAAAGTAATTTAATGGTGCTGAGTCATGCTTAGGTGTCTTTGACCTGTTGCACTGAGACCTTAGCTAAACTGAATTTTTTAATCTGATACTTTACCAGTACCTGGATGTACTTAAAAGTCACTGTATGTGATGGCATCAAGTTTTTGTCTTATTTTATGTTCTGCTGAGAGAGGCAGATATGATTCATAAGGTTCCTTCTTCAGAGCTATAGGTAATGTCGAGTCAAGGTATGTGATAAAAAGGAAGTACAATGGTAAATACTTTGTTACTCTGCATTCAAAAATTATATACTCTGAAAATGTACTTATAGGACTGTTTGTTATAAATATTTTTGTTCCAGTATCTTCACAAATATTAGCCCAAATAATTACCCCTATCATATTTGCTGACACTGAAACTGCTACATATTTCTGAAGTTTGGCCTTGTTCCAACTTGTTCAAATCTTTTTTACTTTAGAGGTTAGATTTTAGTGATCCTTAAAATCTGAAGTGATGGTCAAGAAAGTAATTTTCAGAGCAGTTTATCTATTATTAACGTAGTATGTGCTCACTCTTCATAGTTCTGTGTGAATAATGATTTATAACAAATAATAAAACTTCAGCAGTGTTTGAAACAGTAAGTGGGTTGCAAAATTTGTGAGCTATAGAGGTTTGGTTCAGCAATAATTTTTCAGGCAACATTTTTTTATTTGTGCTTTTTGAAGAAAGAAAATATGGATGTTGTGATGATTAAAATATGTTATCTTTCTGTTGAAAATCATTAAAAAGTTACATATGCGTATTTTATCTTATATTCTAATATTAGTAAATACAGAATTTTTAATATTTTCATTCAATTTATTTCTGAGACAACATTCATTACTGATCCTAGTTTCTTATGTTAACTTACTCCTGTGCAAGAGGATGGTTTTTCCACCACAGATTAAACTGGCATCTTATATTTGCAGTCAGATTAGGTAATATAATGTTTATATCAGTGATTCATTTTTAAAGTAATGACTATCAATTTGATAATCATACCTTATCAGATCTGAAATATAAAAGGCAGAATTATTTTATTTTTCAGTAAAAATCCATATACTTATTGGAAGTATAGTATTTGTTCTCTGTGTCAGGTGGATTTTTTTAAGATGTATTTTTAACTTAAATGTATTTTTAAGTTAAAAATATTTGGCTACGATTTTCCCTTGAAACTCAAAAAGATCTGAATCTATTCTGAAGGAGTAACTAAACTTCAGATTATATTCTCGAGGTACTGTATTCACTGCTGAACATATTGAACAAGCTGACATACCACAAATTGTCATATGTATTTCACTATTATTTCTCTAGAATTTCATGGCATATGACACATTTTTGAAGCTTTCTGTTATTCTCTGAAATAGTAGTAAGAAATAGCATTCCTACTGTGTTCACTGGTTTTAGTGCTTGAGTTCATCTGTTTGCTTCCTATCTCCAGATCAGCCCTTTGACAGATGCCAGAATCTATATATGTCAGTTCAGAAAAAAAAAAGAGAGTTACTATGGGGGTTATTTTCAACTGTGAAAAATATACCTCTTCATGTTAAGAACCAGATTCTGATTGGTTAAGTTAGAGTAGTCCAAGCAGTCATATTATTTTATTTTTTAAAATAATTAATTTTCCTTAAAAAGTGGATACTGATGGATGTTACACAAGGATTTCTTCAAATAACCGTAACCCTTACAGCACACTAAAATCAACCAGACAGTATCTTGTCATGCTTTGTTTTGGTCCCATCTGTATTTGGAGACCAGAAAGAGAAGGAAAAGTGAACAAAGCATCTTTTATAGAACTTGAAACTTTATTCAGGGGGTGTTCTTGTTTTGTCATACATAATGTCTCCCCCTAAAGAGAAATCCATTCACATTTTTATTTTATAGTGAATCTCCAATTTCAACGAGGAAAACAGAGTTTTCCGGTCAGCATGTCTGATGAGTAATTGGTGTCAACGATGTTTACATGAAGCAAATATGCACTATGGGATTTCTTTTTGTCACTCAACCAAATGGTACCTTCAGAAGTTCATAGATACATTATTATATGTATACATAGGGGAAGAGGATACCAACAGGATAGCAGTAGGTAAGCCAAGGGTTGGCATGGCATCATCTGAGGGTGGCAATGCTAGTGAGAACTTTTAGACTCCTGGAAACATGGAGAGCTGAGGAACATATCTGAAATGCCTACAGTATAAGAAATAAGCAGGATATACTGGAAGCTTTGATCAGTGCTCAGAGCTACGATAGCATTGGTATGAGTGAGACCTGGTGTAATGATGCCCATGATTGGGAGTGCTGGGATGGAGTGCTAAGGGCTGTTCAGGAGGGGTAGGCACGGCAAGTGAGGTGCAGGTGTCACACTATTGTAATGGGAAGGATTAATTGCACAGCCCTTACAGTTAGTGCTGATATGATTGAGAGCCTCTGGGTGAGGATTACAGGGATGGAAAGCAAAGATGTTGTAGTGTAGTGGTGTGGTGGGTTGACCTTGGTTGGATACCAAGTGTCCACCAAAGCCACTTTATCACTCCCCTTCTTCAACTGGACAGGGAAGGAAAAATGTAATGAAAGGACAGGGATAGATCATTCACTAATTAATATCATGGGCAAAACAGGCTTGACTTGGGGAAATTAGTTTAATTTATTATCAATCAAGTCAGAGTAGGATAGTGAGAAATAAAACCAAATCTTAAAAACACCTTCCCCACACATGTTCTTTCTTCCTGGGCTTAACTTTGCTCCTGAATACCCTGTCTACTTCCACCTCAGGGAGACACAAAATGGGGGGGGGGGGTGTGTGTGTGTGTGTGCAGTCAGTTCATCACACGTTGTTTCTGCCACTCCTTCCTTCTCAAAAGCAGGACACCTCACACTCTTCCCCTGCTTGAACATGGAGTCTCTCCCACAGGAGACAGCTCTTCATTAATTTCTCCAGTGTGAGTCCTTCCCATGGGCTACAGTTCTTCAGCAACTGCTCCAGTGTGGGTGAAGGTAGATATCTGCTCCACCTTTAACCTACATGCGCTTCAGAGTGACAGTCTGTCTCACCACTGCCTTCACCACGGGCTGCAGTGGAATCTGCTCTGGCACCTGGAGCACCTCTGTACCTAGTCCAGAGTAATGCCAGGGGACAAATATAAATTGGGAGAGGAATGGCTGGAAAGCAACCTTGCAGAAAGGGACCTGAGGGTGCTGGTCAGCAGCAGGCTCAATATGAGTTAGTGGTGTGCCCTGGCAATCAAGAAGGCAAACTGATTCTGGGATGCATCAAAGAATAACCAGCTTGTGAAAAGAAGTGACTATCCTGCCTTCAGCATTGGTGGGGCCTCACTTTGAATATTGTGTGGAATTCTGGGCCCCACGGCTTAAGAAGGATGTGGAGATCCTTGGATGTGTCCAGAAGAAGACAACAAAGTTGCTGAAAGGGCTACTTTTCTGTAGCTTCCTGAGGAGAAATGGAGAGGGAAGTGCTGATCTCTTTTCCCTGGTATCCTGTGAAAGGATACATGGGAATTATTCAAAGCTGTGTCAGGGGAGGTTTTGACTAGACATTAGTAAACATTTCTTTACTGAGAGGGTGGTCAAACCCTGGAACTGGCTTCCTAGAGAGGTAGTTGATGTTCTGGGATAGTGTTACAGGGGATGATAACATCCTTTTATTTAAGATGGTGACTTCGCAGAATTAAGAATTTCCTGTGAGGGAAAATGACATTATTTCTAATGATCTGTTGGTATTTGTTTTGCTTCATCATCTCTTAAAACAAAAACAAAACAACAACAACAAAACCCTAAACAAAAAAGCCACAGAAAAAAAAAACTAATATTTTTAAGATATTTTGCAGACCATGTGTTATCAGACATTTATGATAAACAAGTATGTTTTGTTGCTCAGTATAGCCTGATAAAATAGGCACAGACAACCACAAGAATATACGAAGTGATAGAAATTTAGATTTGACTGAAAACTACCTTCCTTTAAACTTTTCTTAGGCTTCAGGGCTTTAACATACACCGTTTGCACCTTTGCCTTTGAATATGTTAAGGGCTGAGTTCTGAATCAATGCCAAAGTTAGTTAAACAAAAATTTCTCTACCTCCTTCTTACTCAGTAGCTGATATCTCTTTCTTCACTGCACTGAGTAGATGCTACTGCCTAGCTTTTCAAAGATTTGGCAGGCAGGTGCAGGTGTCCTTAGGTTCTCCACTCTCCAAACTTAGAAATGTATCAAAATCCCTCAATTTTGAATTTGTTTTGCACATTCCAACTGTGCGCTGTATCAGTAAAATTTACTTATTTCAAAGTTAGTACTTTCTCAATTTGATGGTAATTTCTTTCAAACTGTTAACACTCTATCTTTTTTCCTTTCCCCTTTTTTCCACCCAAAGTTATGGGCTACTGGGTGCAGCATCACTGAGGCGCTGCCCGGCGCGTCTCTTGTGCGCAGCGGCCGGTGCTGCCCGATGCCGGACACAGCCGGTCACAGCCGGCTCCAACGGCCCCACAGCAGGGCAGAGCTGAGCCCTTCAGCCACGGGCGGGCGCCTCGGGGAAAGCCTGGGTAAGGAAGGGCAAACGGTGCCCGGCAGCCAGGGCTGAGGGGAATCGGGTGAGAAACAGCCCTGCGAGCCCCGAGGGCAGAGTGGGAGGAGGGCAGGAGGGGCTCCGGGAGCATAGAAGAGATGTCCCTGCGGCACCGGGAGGGACCCTGGTGGGGCGCCGACATGCCCTGAAGGAAGCTGCAGCCGATGGAGAGCCCACGCTGGAGCAGATTTATCCTGAAGGACTGCAGCACGTGGGAAGGCTCCAGGCTGGAGCAGAAAAAGTGTGAGCAGCAGAGGAGCTGCTATGCACTGACCACAGGTCCCCAACTTCCTTGTACAAGAGTCAGGAATGGAGGAGTGAAGTTGAGCCTGAGCAGAAGAAGGGATGGAGGAAGAGATGTTTTAAGTTTGGTTTTTGTTTTTGTTTTTGTTTTTTTTTTCTCTGTTCCTTACTATCCAAATCTAGTTTTGTAATTATTTAATTTTCAAGTATTTAATTAAAAATATTTACTATATTAAATTGATTTCACCAGTTAAGTCTGCTTTGCCTATCACAGTAACAGGTCAGTGACGTCCCTATCTTTGTAACCCACAGGCTTTTCCATCTTATTTTCTCTCTAGTGCTGTTAACAAGAGGGAGGGAGAGAGAACAGCTGGATGGGCATCTAGCAGCTGGCCAGGGTCATGCCACCAGATAGTTACTTTTGCCAGGAACACTGAAACCACAAGGCTTCTTTCTGTAGATGTATTTGGATTGCATATTCTAAGTCCCTTTAATGTAGCAAGGGCTAGTCATTTTTCATATCCGCACTAGTTTGCTTGGGGAAGGACAGGTCAGCATTTAGCTCCTCATCAAGACGGTTACCAGGCTGCTATCCTTTATTGTCCAAGACTACAGTGCTAAGTAGGTTCATTGCTGCTTTAGCTTAGAGAGCGATTAAAAGCAGTTTATCTAAATTGCACTGCAAACTTTACATCTTTTCCTAACCGTTAGCTTTCTCTGCATTGAGAGTGTTCTGAGCCCCTGGAGAGAGAGTTAAAAACAAACTCTTAACTCAGTGTGTTGCTGATTCCTCCATAGCATGCAGAGGATATCACCATCAGGAAACTGCTGGCAGGATGTGCTGCCTTCATGCCAACTCAAAATCAGATTAACTGTATAGCTCAGAAGCAGTTACCAGGAAGAAAACTCAGTGTTATAACAAAAAGTGTTAGAAGGAAAATCCAGCCTTTTTGGAAAAAAAAAAAAAGAAAAAAATGCTGACTGTGTGGATGGTTTATGTAGTATAGAGTACTTGGCTGCTGGTTTAGTATAAATATTGCAACTACTGTCTAAGATACTCATAGATATCTCTAAAAACACTTTTCAGATAATTTTTGCTGTCAGCTAATTCCCTGAAAGCACTATTTTGGCAAAAGATTATTAGTTGTAAAAGGGAAAAAATAAGATTATGGTATTGAATGAGGCAGTTAGTATGCTTCTATCTAAACATTTGTATAGAATGATCAAGTCATTCATACTGCCATTATGCAAAGTATTAAAGCTCTTACCTTACTATTTAACCTAAGGAAATGTTGAATAATTGTACAATATATGAATAGGAAAGATAAAAGTATTTCTTAATTTATTAATGTTTCTCTCAAAAGTTATGTCGAGTACTGTGTACTCATCTATAGTGATTTCCTTCCCGCCTAAATTTAATTGCAGAAACCATACAAATTGTAATACATGTGAGAGATTTAGGTAGGAGACTACAGATTTTTTAAATGACAGATCTTTACTATAAGATTAATCTGCTAATGGATACTGTATTCTTTATCAAAATCTAAAAATATCACATTCTAGTCTTCCATTTGAAAAAGCTTATTGAACAATAGGAACCACAGTTAATGTCAGCTGTATTTATTTATAAATAAATGAGTTTGTTTTGTTTCAATGTAAAATCTCTGCTACAGTTATTTCTATCATAAATAAAATATTCAGAGACAAAATCTGTCCACATTTGCCTCCAGATAATTTCTGACAGAAGCTTTCAGTTTCTTTTATCTAACCATAAAAAAAAAAAAGAGTTTTGATGGTGGATCCAGTAATGTGGAGGAGCTAAAGGAGAATAATCTACTCATGGAGAGCAATCAGAATCAAGGTCTATTGTAACTCAATTAACAGTTTAAAGTATTATGTTTATAGCCTTTTCTATTAGCCTTAGAGGACTATTATTGATGCATAAGGTTTAAACAGTTAGAGGCTCTCAGAAATGTAACTCGGGCTACTTACACAGCATTACATGGACAGTATCTTGATACCTTGAAGGATATCAATGAAGCTGACAGAATCCTGGAACCAAATGAACAAAAAGAAACTGTCATACTGTCCATAACCTCCACCTGATCCCCAGCATGTTCCCTTGTAGTACTGCAAATGAAAGATTATTATTCTTTATATACTAAGAAATACCCTTCTGAAGTGGAGGATAAAGATAAATAAAGCAACAGTCTAGAAGAAAATGGATCTTCACCTGTGGAGCACAAAACATAGACTAGGCATAGACATCATGAATTTTTCTGTGTAAGCTTGCTTGAGCAATGCTGAGATGTGCAGCTCCTGCCTTCCTCCATAGGAACTTGATACTATCCTGCTGATTAGCTGGGAGTTGTACTTGTTGCAAGTAGCGACAGACACATTTAGAAGAAATATAAGACAACACAGTCTTCTGGAAGAACTTATAAAGAAGCACTGAGACAGTTGGGGTTTTTCAGGCTGGAGAAGATTCCGGGGAGACCTTACTGTGTCCTTTAAGTAATTAAAAGGGCCTATAAGAAAGATAGGGAGAGACTTTTAGCTGAGCCTGGTGGTACGGACAAGGGGTAATGGTTTTAAACTAAAAGAGGGAACATTCAGGCTGAGCATGAGGAGAAAAAGATTTTACCATGAGAATGTTAAAATATTGGAACAGGTTGCCCAGGGAAGTCTCCTGTCCCTGGAGACATTCAAAGCCAGGCTTGATGTGGTTGTGAGCAATCTGACCTAGTTGAAGATGCTCCTGCTCATTGAAGGACGATGAGACTAGATGACCTTTTAAGGTCCCTTCCAACCCAAACTATTATATGATTCTATGAACCTATGATTCCTAGAGAAGTTTATTTGCACTTGTGCGGAAACAATTGAATATAGTTAAATATGATGACTACAAGCTTAGTCTTCAAAACCTTAGCTGAAGTTTCTTCAGGAAGAGTTAAATGTATGTTACTGACAAGAGCTGTTATTTTCAACTCCTGTCGTTTAGTATATGTGTGAAAAATGGACCTGCTGAAGCCCTGACAGGGGAAAACTTTTGAACATAAGTTGAAGTCCTGTTGACTGTAATGTGAAATGTACATGTTGGCTGTCTAACAGAGCCAAATGTAGATTCTTATGAGACTTAAAATACTCTTGAGTGATTTTCTAAACAGAGAGGAATTTTTCAATAAGCAAAATGCTGCTTGCTAAGCTATTTTAAAGACCTGCTGCAGTCTTTCTGATGAAAATGTTTGGTCTAGTGGGCCCTAGAATAGAATAAATCAGTATATCAAGGAGATGGAAAAATATGAATAACAGTAATGAAAATTACATGGCAGTGTAATTTGCAATACTTATCAAACTATAAATATATTCAGTTAGTTTATGGATTTATCTGTTCAGGTCCATGCTCTATGCTCTATGGTCCATGCTCTATGCATGGAAAAGTCACACCAAAGTTATATTTTTCTTTCATTATTGTATAAAACAAAATGAGGAAATAACATGATTTTTTTTTAACAAAAGCTCTAGGGAATAAAAGACATAAATACAGGGATTTAGTTTTCCATTATGAAACACTATGACATCAAAGTTCTTCTTGTTGCCTCTCTACACCAAGCTTTAAAAATTTTTGGACTCAAAAGAGCAAGAGAGCACATTGGTCTATGACATCATCTATCATCACTGACTGAGTGAACCCAAAGATGAAAGGAGATTGTTACATCTTACTGTAGCACTAACAGATGGTAAAAGTGAAAGGACACAGTGCTTGTCTCCTCATGGTATTCACTGACATAATTGTGTGTTTTTAAAGTTGCAGATAAAGTTGAATCAAACCTTTAAAGACTGCTAGCTAAACCATAAACCATGATTGCAATTCAGTGGCTAGGAACCAATTAAGAGTATTGCACTTGAGGCAAAGAACAAAACAATAAGTTACTATGAAATTTCAATGCATAAAAAAACCCTTCACAGTTCAGACTATTTGCTTTCCCAATCTTAAAGTAAGACATCAGACAATTAAAAACATTCTGAATGCAACCAGGTGTAGCAACACTTGAACACAATTACTAAAGGAAATTATTATATATCAGCAAAAGTATGAACAGTCACTTAATCTGAGGCATGCAATCAACCTTTAAGGCTGCTTAATGCTAAAGGAGCTTGTAGTCAAATGTCATTTTCAAAGTAAAAACCTCAGTGCTCAGGATCTGATCTCGATATACTCCAAGCACACAAACATTTGAGCACTGACTTCAGTTATAAACAAACTTGCTTCTTTGATCTTTATGAGTCAGTGTTAGAAATACCTAGTAAAATAAAGGATGCTAGACCCTGCCTCGATACTCCTGCCACCCACAATGCTGGTCCCAAAAGCACTGTTGTATTAAAGATGTTTGTGGCTGCATGGGCAGGCCACTAATCTTCAGCTCTCCTGTGGACTCATTGTCTGAGTTAACAGTTGATAGTATTAAAGTTCTGCTAAGATATTCTCTTGTTTCTTCTAGTTTAACATTTCTTCCTTTTTTTTTGTCAGTGTTCACTAACTAACAAGTTGCATTCATTTTATAACATTATGGTTTTGATTCTCTATTTAGCTTTCTTTCCTTCTTCCTGATAAATTCAATTTAAATAAGAACCAAAGCTAATAATTAATTAGGATTTTTCCTCCTCTGTCTTCTCTTTCCCTCTTTATTTCCTTCAGTGTCCACTTTGAACTCTGCGTAGAAAAATGCAATCCCTCATTTTACTACTGTCTCCAATCTGAGGACCAGACATACTACTTAGAGTCTTCTGGTTGAAATAAATTAAATTATAATCAAACTCAGGGATATCAGTTGTCAGAATTTGTAAGCTTCTCTCTAAGAGCCACAAAAGTGATCTTTGCCCTAAAATGTTTCCATTTAGAGAGGAACATTTGAAATTATAGGATTAGGTTTCTGTGTGAAGACTTTTTGAGATACATTTGTAATGATGTTTGTTTTGTTTATTTGGTTGATTTTTTTTTTTTCTTTTTTTGGAAGCAACTAAGACTTTTCAGAAATGCAGCATTTAAGAAAAATTCAGTCTTATTTCTCATTTTCCACTTTAGCAGTGGGCTCAGATGGTGACATTCAGATCTTGAATGCGTGTTACAGATAAAGTGTTCTAATACTCTTTTGGGCTTCAGATTATAGTTCATAGTTCTGCACATCATAAAATTAACTTTACCGGTAAAATCCAGAAGTAAATCTAGATTCAATCTTGCTGTTCAAAAAAAAAAAAAAAAAAAGAACTGTACTTTGTACACATCCTTAAAACCAGCTTTTGCTCTAGTGTGCTATTGCACAAACAGCATGTTTTCAAAAACTCTAGCCTTAAAAATTGTCTCTACATTGTCTTGCAAGAGCATGTTGTGGTGGTGTATTCTCCCTACCCACTCTGGCCTGCTCAGGCCTGTTCTACAATTTCAGTAACTCATGTTAGGCCTTGGTCTTTGCGTAATAGTTTGGCCACGAAACATCCCTTAATCATATTGGGAATTCTTGAAAGGCTAAGGCAAGGGCAGCATGATCCATACCAGGAATACCAGTGCAGGGGATGAGAGCAGGAATAATCAGTTGTTTTCCTGATAGCCTTGGAACATTTCTTTTCTGAATGCTCGTGAATTTACAGATGACTAAAGCCAACTGTCTTGTGGATGTATAAACAGCAGTCCTAAGTAAGACCCTTTGAGCTCTTCTGTCCAGTGGTGGGCTGCACCAGTATTTCCTTCTGAGTGGAACACCTTTCTGAGTGTGCGAACTCTCAAGTTTGGTTGTCCTTGTGAAAGGACAACAGTTAGCTGATGGCAGGACCTGGGCTGATACTCCCACGACTCAAGGCTCAATCCCTGCCCAATGAGAAGTGCCAAAAAGGCAGTATATGTGAGTATTTCACTAATTCTCAAGGGGAATTTTTAAATAAGCCTACCTATATATGTATATACTGGTATACATATATATGTCTATATGTGCATACATATACATACTTACATATATATATGTACATATCTCCATGTGACCTTCGTACATCTGCCTACACATGCCTCTGTGTGTGTACTGACTTGAACACCCTTTAACAAATATACCTATTATTATCTTGAACCTATAATATCATTATTATTGTTATGTTTATAGGTGATCAGTGGTTATCTAACAGTTAAATGTTGCTATGATCATGTGCTCTCAAATCCTTTAGACATAAACAGTTGACTGAGTCTGAGCCTAAAATTAAATCTTACTGCATCTGGACTCCTCCCTTACCCCTTTTCATTCCAGCTTCTGTATAAACCACTCTTAACTGATTCTAATCTGATTTTCCTTTATAGGTATTACCCACACACTAAGTAATAGAGTAAACCTTGCCAAAAACTTTGTTGTACTTTTGCAAATATTTATTAAAACTTGTTTTCACTAATACCTTTGATAGTGATAGTCTGAGTGATCTAAACCACTCTCCTTCATGACACATGTGCAGTTATACCTCTGCATATGCTTTCCCTAGTTTGCACTTGTCCTGGGTTCAGCAGTAGCAGTCATTTTTTCTCCTTCTTAGTAGCTGGTGCAGTGCTGTGTTTTTGACTTTCGGCCTGGGAACAGTGCTGATAACACTGCTGTTTTTAGTTACTGCTCAAATGTTTAGTCTGACCAAGGAATTTCTGAGTCTCATGCTCTGCCAGAGAGGAGGGGAAGCCGGGAGGAAGCAGAGACAGGAAACCTGACCCAAACCAACCAAAGAGGTATTCCATACCACAGCACATCATGCCCTGGATGTAGAACTGGGGGCACTTACCTGGAAGTTAACCAGCAAACCAGCAAACCTGTTCCATCATGGGCTCCTCTCTCCATGGGGACACAGGTGCTGCCAGGAGCCTGCTCCAAAGCAAGCTTCCTATGAGTTCACAACCTCCTTCAGACATTCACCTGTTCCACTGGGAGGTCCTCCATGGGCTGCAGGTGGATATTTGCTCCACCATGGACCTCCAAGTGCTTCAGGGGACAGCCTGCTTTCCATGGTCTTTTCTGTGGGCATCAGGGGAGTCGCTGCTCCAGTGCCCGAAGCACCATGTCCCCCTTCTTCTTCACTGACCTTGGTGTCTGCAGACTTGTTTCTCTCACTTTTTCACATTCCTTTCTCCAGATAAGATTGCTGGTTGTTTGTTTTTGTTTTTTTTTTCCCTTCTTAAATACACTATCCCAGAGGCACTACCACCTTTGCTGATGGGCTTGGCCTTGACCACGGGTAGGTCCATCTTGGAGCTGCATGGCATTGGCTCTATCAGATACAGGAAAAGCTTCTAGCAGCTTCTCACAGAAGCCACCCCTGTAGACCCCTGCTACCCAAAACTTGCTCTGCAAGTGATGCAGTCCAGGGTATGGTTGGCTTTCTGGGATGCAAGCACAAATATCATTTTGAGCTTCTCATCAACCAACACTCCCAAATCCTTCTCCTAACATCTCAAGCCTGTCCAGGTCCCTCTGGATAGAATCCTTTCCCTCCAGCATCTCAACTGCAGCACGGAACTAGGGCTGTAGCACCTCTCCCATGAAGAGCAATTGAGAGAGTTGGGTTTGTTCAACTTTGATGAACAGACCATATAGCAGCCTTTTAGTACCACAAGGGGATCTACAAGAATGCTGGAGACGGACTTTTTTGTAAAAACAAGTAGTGATAGGACAAGGGGGAACTGGATATTAGGAAGAAGTCCTTTACTCTGAGGGTGGTAAGACACTGGAGTAGGTTACCCCAAGAAATCAGGGATGACCCATCCCTGGAAGTATTCAGACTCAGGCTGGACAGGGCTTTGAGCAGCCTGGTCTAGTGGAAGGTGTTCCTTCCCCGTGGCAAAGGGGCTGGAACTAGGTGATCTTAAAGTCCCTTCCAACTCAAAGCATTCAATGCTTCTATGATTCTATGCTATAAGCAAAATCTAACAAGCAGAAATAATGGTTCGTGTTCAACTAAAAATCAAGAAGTAGACTTGGTTCAACTACAGTATTTTTCATATGCTTAGCATTAGTTATTCTAATGAAACATTTAATCATTTCAGTAATTTAGGCATTGTCAACTATGAAGCATTTGTTAAATGCTGGACACATTTGATTTTTCTAAATGCACTGTTATTAATAAATTTCTTAAAACATAAATGGTGATGCATGTTTGTGCATGACCAAGAGGAAAAAATCATTTTCTTAGTGCATGGACCAATCCCTATAATGCTGCCGAGTCCATTCGGTCCATGATGTTCAAAGTTCATTCTCTGTTGGGATGATGGCTGGAGAGAAGTCAGGGCCAGTCGCTGGTGACCTGGAGACATCTAGTTGATGGGCTATAAAAGCATTACACAGCAGGCAACAGCATACAATTGAGTTCACTGGCTGTTTTCCCCTAAAATCAAATCCCCTTGAGGTATACATCGGACTTCCCCATCTTCCCGCATTACCCACCAAGTATATCCAGGTCCCTGAGCAAAAGCAATCCCACGAATGGGTTTGCCTTTACCTGAAGCAGGAATTACCCAGACTGTCTTCCCCAGCAAATTCTTCATATGCACCACGGGAACTTTGTCCCCCTCTACAATATGTAACAGTTCTGACTGGGCTGGGCCAGCCCTGTTGGCAGATCCTCTGGTGTTGACCAACCAGGTGGCCTTTGGTAAGTGTGTATCCCAATGCTTGAAAGTTCCCCCACCCATTGCTCTCAGTGTAGTTTTTAACAGCCCATTGTACCGTTCGATTTTCCCAGAGGCTGGTGCATGGTAGGGGATGTGATATACCCACTCAATGCCATGCTCTTTGGCCCAAATATCTATAAGGTTATTCCGGAAATGAGTCCCATTGTCTGACTCAATTCTCTCTGGGGTGCCGTGTCGCCACAAAATCTGTTTCTCAAGCCCAGGATGGTGTTCCGGGCAGTGGCATGGGGCACGGCGTATGTTTCCAGCCACCTGGTGGTTGCTTCCACCATGGTAAGCACATGGCGCTTGCCTTGGCGGGTTGGTGGCAGTGTGATATAGTCAATCTGCCAGGCCTCCCCATATTTATACTTCAACCATCGTCCTCCATACCAAAGAGGCTTTAACCGCTTGGCTTGTTTAATTGCAGCACATGTTTCACACTCATGAATAACCTGGGCAATAGTGTCCATTGTTAAGTCCACCCCTCGGTCACGGGCCCATCTATATGTTGCATCTCTGCCCTGATGGCCTGAAGTGTCATGGGCCCACCAGGCCAAAAATAATTCACCTTTACGTTGCCAATCTAAGTCCATCTGAGCCACTTCAATCTTAGCCGCTTTATCCGCTTGTTGGTTGTTCTGGTGTTCCGCAGTGGCCCGACTCTTGGGTACATGGGCATCTACATGACGTACCTTCACCACCAGGTTCTGCACCCGGGCAGCAATATCTTTCCACAGTGCAGCAGCCCAGATGGGTTTACCTCTGCGTTGCCAGTTGCTCTGCTTCCATTGCTTCAACCACCCCCACAGGGCATTTGCCACCATCCATGAGTCAGTATAGAGGTAAAGTACTGGCCACTTTTCTCGTTCAGCAATGTCCAGGGCCAGCTGGATGGCTTTCACCTCAGCAAACTGACTGGATTCACCCTCTCCGTCAGCAGTTTCTGCAACTTGTCGTCCAGGACTCCATACAGCTGCCTTCCATCTCCGATGCTTTCCCACAATACGGCAAGAGCCATCAGTAAACAAGGCATACTGCTTTTCACTTTCTGACAGTTTATTATATGGTGGGGCCTCTTCAGCGCGCATCACCTCCTCCTCTGGTGACATTCCGAAATCTTTGCCCTCTGGCCAGTCCATGATGACTTCTAGAATGCCTGGACGACTGGGATTTCCTATTCGAGTTCGTTGTGTAATTAGTGCAGCCCATTTACTCCATGTAGCATCGGTTGCATGATGTGTAGAGGAGACCCTGCCTTTGAACATCCAGCCCAGCACGGGCAGCCGGGGTGCCAGAAGGAGCTGTGCTTCAGTGCCAATCACTTCCGAAGCAGCTCGAACCCCTTCATAGGCTGCCAGTATCTCTTTCTCAGTTGGGGTATAGCTGGCCTCAGATCCTTTATATCCCCGACTCCAAAAGCCGAGGGGTCGACCTCGAGTCTCCCCTGGAGCTTTCTGCCAGAGGCTTCAGGTAGGACCGTTCTCCCCAGCTGCAGTGTACAGCACATTTTTTACATCTGGTCCGGTCCGGACTGGTCCAAGGGCTACTGCATGAACTATCTCGTGTTTAATTTGCTCAAAGGCTTGTTGCTGCTCAGGGCCCCATTTAAAATCATTCTTCTTCCGGGTCACATGGTAGAGAGGGCTTACAATCGAACTGTAATTTGGGATGTGCATTCTCCAGAACCCCACTGCACCCAAGAAAGCTTGCGTTTCTTTCTTATTAGTTGGTGGAGACATTGCTGTTATCTTGTTGATCACATCTGTGGGGATCTGTCTACGTCCATCTTGCCATTTTATTCCCCAAAATTGAATCTCCTGTGCAGGTCCCTTGACCTTACTCCGTTTTATGGCAAAACCGGCTTTCAGCAGGATTTGGATTATTTTCCTCCCTTTCTCAAAGACTTCTTCTGCTGTATCGCCCCACACAATAATGTCATCAATGTATTGCAGGTGTTCTGGAGCTTGCCCCTGTTCCAGTGCATTCTGGATCAGTCCATGGCAAATGGTAGGGCTGTGTTTCCACCCCTGGGGCAGTCGGTTCCAAGTGAACTGGACACCCCTCCAAGTAAAAGCAAACTGTGGCCTGCACTCTGCTGCCAAAGGAATTGAGAAAAATGCATTGGCAATATCAATCGTGGCATACCACTTGGCTGCCTTTGACTCTAGTTCATACTGAAGTTCTAGCATGTCCGGTACGGCAGCACTCAATGGTGGTGTGACTTCATTCAGGCCACGATAGTCTACTGTTAGTCTCCATTCTCCATTAGACTTTCGCACTGGCCATATGGGGCTATTGAAGGGTGAGCGGGTCCTGCTGATCACCCCCTGACTCTCCAGTCTACGGATCAGCTGATGGATGGGAATCAGGGAGTCTCGGTTGGTGCGATATTGCCGCCGGTGCACTGTTGTGGTCGCAATTGGCACTTGTTGCTCTTCAACTTTCAGCAACCCCACAGCAGAGGGATCTTCTGAGAGACCAGGCAAGGTGGACAGCTGCTCAATTTCCTCAGTCTCCAAAGCAGCAATACCAAAAGCCCACCGGTACCCTTTTGGGTCTTTGAAGTACCCTCTCTTGAGGTAGTCTATGCCGAGAATGCATGGAGCCTCTGGACCAGTCACAATAGGGTGCTTTTGCCATTCCCTCCCAGTCAGGCTGATTTCAGCCTCCAGCACAGTCAACTCTTGGGATCCTCCTGTTACTCCAGAAATATAGATGGGTTCCACCCCTTGACAGCTTGATGGCATCAGGGTACACGGTGCACCGGTATCTACTAGAGCCTTATACTTCTGTGGGACTGATGTGCCAGGCCATCTGATCCACACAGTCCAGTAAATCCGATTGTCCCCTACCTCCACCTGGCTGGAGGCAGGGCCCCTCTAATGGTCGTCACAGCATTGGACACTTAAGTCATGTTGAAAGGGATTATTCTTCGTTATCACAGGAGCTGGAGTAAAATCAGCTCTTCCACTCCATCTGGGAAACTGCTCACCAGAGACTGAAGCCGTAGCTCTCATGGGACGATCAGTCTTGGCCCTTGCTCCCCTCTTCAGTTCACTCAGCCGTTCCTCCAAAGCTGAAGTAGGTTTTCCATCCCACTTTGTCATGTCTTCTCCGTGATCCAGCAGGTAAAACCATAGGGTACCCCGTGGCATATACCTTCTGTATCTCCTCTCTTGAACAATAGGACGCCTTTTGTTAATAGCTGAGACGTGTGTTGGTACACGTGAGGAGCCGGATAAATCAGATAGATTGTCCTTCAATTGTTCGATGTCCTGGGACAGTTTTTTCACAGCTGAGATGATGGAAGGGGTGAGATTGTCTTCGAACTCTCGGAGTTTATGAACCATTTCATCCACTGTTAGTGGTACTATGTCATTCCAGGTTACTGTTGCCAATGAATGGGCATACGATGACAGTGCATTCTGTGTAAGTTTTCGCCACATGGGTCGTGTACATTCAACTTCATCTGGATCTATAGGTGTATCCCCGTTATTCGGCTTGATGTGATAGAGCATCTCTACGATGGCCAATTCCCTCAGAGACTGGATGCCTTTGTCTAAAGTAGTCCACTTGGCTGAACGACTCGTAACATCGTCCTTGTACGGAAACCTTTCTTTCACAGCTGCCAAGAGCCTCCTCCAAAGGCTGAGGGACTTTTTCTCTCTTGCAATTGCTTTGTCAATTCCCCCTTCTCTAGCAAGTGATCCCAGCTGCTTGGCTTCTGTACCTTCTAGTTCGTGACCATCGGCCCCATTGTCCCAGCATCGGAGTAACCAGGTGATGATGTGCTCCCCTGGTTGACGGGTAAAATCTTTTCGCATATTCCGCAGCTCGGTTGAGGTCCGAGGTCGAGAAGTTACCTCTTCTTCTTCTTCTTCGTCATGTGATGATGACTCCTGATCAGATTCTGGACCGGGTGGTGAATTCATTGGTTCTTCATCTCGCTTCACCCTTTTTGCCTCCTTTTTGTTTGTTCTCTTGCGTACAGGGGCAACTGATATTGGTACGAATTGGTCCTCTGGTTTGGCTGCAGTGATTATCACTGTGGTTTGAGTAGCAACTGTACTTGTTGCTGGGGGTGGTGTAGCTACTGTGCTTGGAGCTGGGGTAACCGCGCTGTCTGTTGCAGTTGAAGTTTGAGCAGCTGCTGTACTTGCCCCTGGGGTAGCTGTGCTGTTCATTGCAGCCAAAGTTTGAGTAGCGACTGTCGCTTTGCCCTCAGATCCGCCAACATTCTTTTCCTTTTGAAGGTGCTGGATAGTGTTGAACAAGGCCCTGTAAGCGTACGCCAAGCCCCAGCACGTTGCCGTGATTTGTCCATCTCTGGTATGGCCAGAATGACCACACACCTCATTTAAGTGTTTTACTAATTCTTCTGGATTTTGCAGTTGTTCGGTAGTGAAATTCCAAAGTACTGGAGGGGCCCACTGACCTAGATACTTGCCCATACTATCCCACACACCCTGCCACTCATGGCTGTCCAGCCTCAGGGAAAATCTCTTGGTCCTCCTACATCATCGTTTGACCCCAGACAAGACCCAAACCTGAATCTGCTTAACTCTTGAAATCAGTAGTGGGTAAAACACACTCTGTATGCGTGTTAGCATGGTGATTCCCATCACCATCAGCAAACAAGTCTCAACAGCATTAAAAGGCCATTCAAAAAATTCAAAACTCTCAAATGTAAATGGTCTGGGGGGACGACTAGGAGGGTAAAAGAATGTCTCCTTCCCAGGTTGAGCACCTGAGAAGGAGAAAAAAGATGTGTAATTGCTAAGCACCTCCATCATATACCTCCCAAAGTATAAAGGTGGTGACCACACTGGGAACATAAGCCAGATCAGTTTCATGATCAATGATTCTATTGTATTACAAGTCATTACCATAAAGTACAATGGGATAAAAACCTTAGCCCAAGCCCCACACTTGAAAAACACTAATACAGCAAGTACCGGATGGACGTAAGATATCATATACTGAAACTGTGAGATCAAGAGGAACAAACTTGAGAGCCAATAAATCAGCATTGTGACGAGTGACTATCAATCCAGTCAGATCTGTTCTTATCTCCCTCGTGCCCCACGTTGGGCGCCAAAAACGAACTGTCGTGGTTTAAACCCAGTCAGGTAGCTTGTTCACTCACTCCCAGTGAGTGGTGCCGAGCTGACAACAATCGAGGTCCGTGTCCGTCTCCCCCCCCCGCCTCCCCGCACCGGGGCTCTCCCCTTCCCCGCTCCCGGAGGAACGGGGAGGAGGATCGAGAGAGTGCAACTCCTACGGGTTGAGACAAAAACAGTCCAGCAACAAATCACCACCGCTACTATCAGCTAAAACAATGATAAGGGAAAATAACAAGGGAAGAGAATACGATACCACCGGCCAAGAAAACGAGTTCCACCCGGAAACCCCTGTCCTTCCGGGTAACTCCCAGTTACCCCTCACCCCGGGCATGACGTGCTGTGGTATGGAATACCTCCCCGGCTAGCCCGGGTCAGGCGCCCCGTCTCTGCTTCCTCACAGCCTCCCCTCCTCCCTGGCAGAGCATGAGCCTCACAAAGTCCTTGGCCAAACCAAAATATCCTTGTTATCAGCTCTGTTCCCGAGCTGAAAATCAAAACACTGCACTGCACCAGTTAACACAAAGGAAAAACGTGACTGCTACTGCGGAACCCAGGACACTGTGTTATGATTGTACTTGGGAGGTAAGTTGTTCTGTGCTCTGCGTCTTGATGACTGAAAATGGAAGGTGTGGAACAGAAATGTGATCAGGCAGAAATGATTAATTACAAAAACTTGCTCACCCAAAGAGTTCTCAAAATTGTGACACGTTTATTGCTGCTGTGATATAAATACTAAGTAACAATGTCTGTAGCACTGCAATTTTATATCATTACATTTTGTGAAAGAAACACCAAACAAGAGAACTCAATTCAGCAAATTGTTTTCTATGAACTGGAGCTGAATGCTTTTGCATTCCTTTTTTTCTTTATTTTTCTTTTTCCCAATATTTTAAGAAAAAACCACCACCTCTTAATGCAAAATATATAGCACCTTTGCAGAGAGTTGGCATATGAATCATAGAATCACAGAATGGTTAGAGTTGGAAGGGAACTTAAAGATCATCTAGTTCCAAGCCCCCTGATGAAAGACTGACTCAGGATATATATCCTATATATATGCACACACACATGCATACACTGATAAATTATATATATATATATATGCTTGTTATTGTAATATATATATTTATTAAAATAGTAGTAATGCCTTATACTTCTGCACTCTTTGTTAAAGGAATTATTATGATATCTACTCATCTATATGATTTTTGAACAAAGACAGCTATAATATTCATTGTAGAAATATCAGTGTTTATCAGTTTACCAAGACATAAAACAGGCTAGATGTTAGCTGACTTTGTGAAGCTATAGGAAGATTGTGAAGTACCTGGAAAGCTGGTTGCTCTACATAAATGCCTTGCAAATCCCTTTAAAGGAACTGTCATAAATGCATGGGAATGAAGTCTACATACTGAATACCAGCAACATCTGTAATACAGACCAGATTCCCTGTAAGAGAGAGAGCAGGGTGTACTTCACTCTAATGCATGCCCGCTAAACCAATCCCAGATGTACAAGGATTTTTGAAGAAAATTGTACTTTATTGAGAAAAGACCTTTCACCTTCAAATTTAAGTCTCTGTATAAGACTCAATAATGCTTCTATTTTATTTTGATTTACCCCAGGCTCTTTGTAGTTCCATAAACTTTCTATTAGACAACAGGGGTTATTGTGTGTTCCTACCAAGTTCATTACAAAATGTGAGCAAGGCTAGAAAACTTAACTGGAAAGTATGAAACCCCTGTCTCCTACAGTATGGAGTATTGCCTGACTAGCAGTAACACATCAACATCAGTAATTTTCTTCTCCCTTTTCATATACAGAATAAGTCACTCATCAATCATGATCAGTAAATCATTCAACTGTGTCAGTTTTTATTCAAAAGATAACCTCAATTTTACGTTTCTCCTATTCTTACTGAATGTTTTTTGTTGATTGTATAAAATTGAACATCATGCTAGATCAGCTTTTATCCATGAAGTTGAAATACAGAAATTATTTCAGCTAAAGTGTCATTCAGAAAAGTGAAGTCAGGATCTGTCTGGTTTATATTAAAGAACATCGATTACTTTATTAGATATATGACAGAACTTACTCTTATATTTTCCATTTTATCTTTATATAAAGATCATGCAGCTCTTTATAACTCCTTGTTTCCCTAAAATACATTTATGTTTGCGGATGTATCTGTGGGTGTGTTCATGCTATCCGGCTTTACCCACTGCTTTATATTTCTAGGGTGGGTGAAAGAAATATGCTTCCCTAGCTTCTATGTATCACAGAAACTAACACCAAGTATCATTTTCTCTTGCAAGAAAAGTCATTCAGAATTAATTGAATATAGAAGTATATTGCACATCAGCTGTGGAAAGGTTTATTCCTGGCTCTTCAATACCATGATCCCTTTGTGTTTTGATTTTTTGCTGCTTTATGTTAGAGAAAATTATGACAGACATCCAAAATCATATTCAGCCAAGAATCTTTTCAAGTTTATACTGATACAGCAAAACTCACTAATGTAAACAAAGGTGAGTATAAACTGAATAATGACAAGTCTAAGGAAAAAGTAAAAATATTTATTGTTGCAACTGAGCTCTATGTGCTTTAGTGGAGCACACACAAATTAATACATTGGCAGCAGAGGATGTCAGCTTTATTAACACCCTCCTCCCAAGCCATCTAACATTCTGACACAGGAGATAAGTTCAGGCAAAATAGTAAGATGTTGCTTCATAGGTAAAAAAGCAGACACAGCAGAGAAGACCTTAAGAAACCTTCTCTGAACTGCAAAAAGTGGAAGTACTTTGGGAATATGTGAAGATTTTTCCCCATCATGCAAAGCAATGCAAAATAAAAGTGTGAGGTAACAATAAATTCCTTGAATTTGGATTTTAACAGAAAAATATTATGAAAGATATGCAGCTACAATAGCTGAAATACACTTATAGTTCACAGCTTTTGTGTTCTGTATGTATGCGCAGGTTAAAAAAAAAAAGTGATACCAATAAATCAGAGTAAAATGCTAAAAAGGTGGGGGTTTTCAGGGGACTTTTTTGTTTGTTTTTTGTTTGTTTGTTTGTTTTTTTCCCCCTAGGCTTCCCAAATAGAATTTTGATAAGCTTTTGCTAGCATAGATACTTTGGAATAATACAGACATTTAAGTTGGCCAAATGTATAAGGATACAAATATTTTAATGAGGTAAAAGTGTTGATAGCTTATATTGATTTGAGTATGCATGGCATGGCTAATAAGGGAGAAATAAACAAACTAATCATGTCAGCTAAGATGGTTGCCTAGAAGTAAATTCATCCAATGTATTATCTGTTTCAAGAGTACAAAAAGTAGCTAAGTTTTCAATTCTAATATGTTTATATAAATAACATTCCCATTGTATTTTCTGGGAAGTTTCTGTTACTGTACTACTTTCATTTCCCACAAGTAGAGCTCTGCAATTCAGTTAGGTTGATTGTGTAGCAAGACTACAAGTGCATAAAGAGATGTATGGGACTTTGTCTAAATGGTCTAAATGTTTGCTCCTCCCAGTGCTCTCTCTTTCTGTAACATAGTGTCTAATTGTGTTCTGTTAAAAGATTGCGACTTCTCAGCAGGGAGAAATTTGCTTGTTTTGCCCTTTCTTGCCTCTTGAAATGTGGATTGAGCAGAAGTCTTTGCAAGGAGAAGAGATGATTTCCTCCCTGATTGCAAATGAGCATGCCATTTGGGCAAGAAGAGAAGGACTAATGTGGCAAACATGGGAGACTGCTCTTTGGAAATCCTGAAAATCCTCGATGAAGAGTAGAAAGATAGGATTCATAGCTTTCAAAATGCCATTTCTTAGAAGTGGTTGTGAAGGATTTCTTGCTACTGAGAAAGAGGCTGTATATCACTATACTAAAACTGAGACTGAAGGAAAAGGCTCATGTTACAGTGGTAAAGTAATCATAAGTGTGAAAGAAGATTTGTGTTAATCTGTTTTGTTTTGTCCACTACAGGTGAGTTTTTTTTCCTTTTTAAAAGCATTGTTACTTTAATTCTTTTGTTCATGTTTTGCAACTTTTTTTGTTATTCTTGGTTTAAGAAGATTGCAGATTTACAACAAAAATCGGGTTGATGATTCCTGTGATTGCTGGGTGTTACTGCAATGAGTACAGTGGTTGTTCTGTTAAATTTCTTATTCAGGAAATAGCATATCTTTTCTAAGAGGCAAAGCCAATCAATCAGTATTTAAAGGACAAAAAGTATCATGTTTTATGGCTGCAATTAGTGTAGTAGTTTCTTGAGTTTTTGCTGCTGCAGGCAAACTTTTAACTGAAAATACAAATTTGCCATCTAGTTAGATAATATGGAAAAGAAGCCATCACCATCTGCACAAGTCTTAAAAAGCAGTAGGACTCAGTTCTGTTTTCATGTCTCTTTGATACAGGTATTGTGAGAAGAGAAAGAATAGCAGTTGCCTTTTTGTCAGTACCTTTTTTCCAGTTAAATTTCAGTGTGATGTTTAATTCAGGATATTTTTAGTTAAAAGGTTTTTAAGAGCTGCATATAGAATAGCTGCTTTGAAAGAATCACAAATGTAGCTGAGATTATGTTATGCTCAGGTTAAGTCGGATTTTCTTCTATGCTTAGAAACAGAAAAGTCAACATGGACATGAAGGATCAGCAAGCAGCTGTATAGAAAATTATGTTATTCCCCTTTCCTGGGATATATGTGACACTTTTCTCATGTAGGATATTGATATGTACAGTACGTAAATGTGTCATTTACTCAATGTTTTACGTAAAAACTAAACAGCTTGGCAATGTTTGAGATGGATAGCGTACAATAAATGATATAGTTGTAAGCACAAGGCCCCATTGCAGCTTATTAGCAGAGCTGCATCCTCAGTAGGCTTGGAAAGAATGACTACTGGCAAGTGAAGCATAATTGTTGAATGAAAAGCCACTCTAATGAATACAGAAAGGCCATGCTTAACACAGCCTCTCATGGGGCTCACATTGATCGAATTGTAAATAAAGCTGGTGTAAAACTGCAGTGCATACATATTATAGTGTATTGTATAGGATTTTATTATGTGACCTGAAAATAACAGCAGAAAAAATCACCCACAACTTTTTATTATTAAACACAGTGATTTACTTTATTAACATAAACTAGAAGAGCTTAGTGGAGTTGTAAGCAGCGAGGAGAAGCAGACAGGCCAACCCAATATGGGTGATAAGCAACTTCTAGTTTATTTGTGATGCAGTTCACACATATATAGGAGTGGTATTCAGCCGCTCCTTCTTGGCATAACAGTATTGGTTAGACCCCACAGCTTCCTCCACATTCTCCTCCCAGGTCCGGTCTCCGGCCACCTGTGGGGGCCACCCCCTGCCTTGCTTGCACAGTCCTCCAGAACTCTATGGTTCTGCTCTTAGAGTCATTCTGCAACAATTCCCCCCTTTTTCTTTGTGCAAGCAAGGCATTATGGGTTATTCTGTTCACCTGTTATATCACACAACTATAAACAAGTCTAATAGCTACGATAATTAACCTAACAATGATACATAAGTGCAATACTTCAAACAGCAGTGTTTGACTCAACCTGTAATGCCCGGTGAAGACAACCATCTAGTTATTCCTAGGATATTGCTCATTTACTATTGCTGGGTAAGCTGAGCCACGGTTCTCAGCTGTGCGTGCATCGAATTAGCATAATCAGAGAGACTCATACAACACATTCCATCAAACTCTTCACATCCATGTCCCTGTTCCAACAACAAAAGGTTCTGCAGTGTTGCATGTCTCACAGAGTCAACATTAAAACAAATCAGAAATTGCCTTCCATGTAGAATTGTCTGCTTAGCAACTCAGCAACCCAGGCTGCTTAGTTGAGCCAAGGCCCTGGCTGAAGCACTTACAGTGATTTGGCATATTATGATTGGATACATGTTTTGAAGACCCTTAGTGACTAACATATAATTGGTTAAACACAGGTGTGAGAACTCAACCTTGAAAGCTTGCCAACAGTCCACAGTTCTCATTGACTTGGTGAATTCCAGCCTCTTATCTTGCTTGCTTAAGCTTCTTCAAGCCTCTCATGGCCTTGCTGTATCTTTCAGGACTGTTCAAAGTTTATGTACCAATTATGCATTCTCCTGTGAGAACACTGTCTCCACATCTTCCCCCTTTTGTTTTATCCAGTAACAAGTCGCTACTACAGCAAGGCACACACAAATTTACATTAGCAGAGTAACTATTACAGGGTGCAGCAGCATGTTGAAGATGCTGATGGCAGTGAAGGACTAGCCAAAGAAATTTCTTACCAGTGGAATTCTCCCCCCCTCTTAAATTTGTTCCATCACCTGCTTTATAACACTACCATTGTATTAAAATTTTTCTAGCTTTTGCCTTAGCATTTTCTAGCAGCTACTGCAAATTTCCATACTCTAACATCTCTTTTACAAGTGACAAATCTATACAATACAAGGTGCAGTTTCTTATTAGCAACTAGCTAGTAAATACAGGTGGTTTTATACACAAAATCACAACCTCTAATATAGCTACTTTACAAGCACACATATTCAGGATGTTACTTTTCAGTTGCCCCCAAGTGATGTTTTGCAGTTATTTGTTCTTTCTCTTCCTCCATCTCATTCTGCTTGGGGTAATCACGGTCAGCTCCTGTAGCTGAGGCATCAGGTTTATCCATTCGTCTGTCCAGCTCATGGCAAGGCTTGACAAACTTTGCAAGCAGTCACCATGGACCTGTAGGCAGGAGGACACAAATATACCCCCTCCCCCAGGTTATCAGTTCTTCAGAAGTAGACAGGTTAGACAGGTTAAAGTTAAATGTAACATCATTACTCTCTCTCTCCCCCCCTTTTTTTTTTTTTTTTTTTTTTTTAGTCCCTGCAAAAGCCATCATTACTCCCACTACAGTCCCACGTACAGAACGTGGCACAAGGACCCTGTGGAGACTAACAGCAAACCAGCTCCGAGAAGCATCATTGCAGTGCGAGGTGGCAGGCTCAACCTTAGCGGGTGTCCCCGCAGAGGCTCTGCCTCCCCCACATTGTATGAGGCTTGGGCTTTTATACTGACCAAAATGCACACTCATTCCGACACAGGTGGCCAGCCTGTGCTGGAAGAAGTGGCCAGCAGTATCTACAGAGGTCTCCAAGGGTTGACAGAAACCTGGACATACTTATATTTACCAACTTCTAGTACATGAGTATCACAGAGAAACTGTATGGGCTCCCCCTGTCAATTGCAAGAAAAAATCATAACATATACAGCTTGAGTATAAGAGGATTTTAACCCATACGTGGTCACTGTTTGTCAGGCCTCCTTAACTATTTTGAGATCAAGAGCTTCCCACTCTTTAGCCCCCTGCTGTGTAGTAAACACAGGATATGCAGAAATGCCCATTGCAGAAAATTCCCCAGTAATGATCACATCTTTGGTTACCCATTGTTATAACTGAGCGTCTCCAGGGCCAGCAAGTCTGAGCAGACCGACCCGGGAGACAAAGAGTCAGGGTCTGGAAGCAGAGGATATAAATCTGGCTCGGATTCAGGGGATTCGGGGGCTGATCCTGCGCCGAACTCGGGGTCTCCGTTGCTCGCAGCTGTGTCTTTCTTATCAGATGTCTCCCGTTCGGTATGTAGCCATCTGCAGACCTGGCTCCTCCGTGACTGAGTTAAACATTTTTTCACTCTAGGGCGTAGTGGGTTGGAGAGGCTCGCGGCTCCTTTAAATCTGCCGCTAGCGCATGATCCCTATTTTCTACTGTGTGCTTCACAGTGGCGCCGCAATCGATCCGGCGCCGAGGCACCGCCCTCTTTCTTTCGGATTTCTCGACATTTATCATACGTATCCCTTCTAATATACTTTCTCTGTCCTTTTCAAAGTCCCTACTTTCGGAACTGGGGTGGTGGGGGAGCAGGGGGTTACACCTCCTCCGCGGCACCTTCTGATGGAGGGGGAGAAAAGGAAGGGGGGGGTGGGAAACTCTGTGCTCCCGCGAGTTGGGGTGGGGGGGGAGAACGAGTTGTGATCTTCCCCCGGTTTCAACCGACCGGGGACGTCTGTTCCTAGTTTCTCCGTTGCTACCGCGGCAGTTTTCTTTTCTGCCTTGTATCTTTTTATACAGTTCATTACTTCCCTCCGTGGTTTACCGAGTTTGCCTTTTTATAATCATTAAGCACTGAGTCAAATAGTTCATCACCAAACTTTTGCCACTCACTCGCCTCAAATATTGTATTAGGATCTGCAAAAAAAATCTCATAACCTTCCCTACAGGCAGTAGACCTGCTAGCTGCTTTAGAGTCTCAGGCTCAATTCCCCGCTTTTATAAAAAGCACTGTAAAAAGTTCAGGGCTCAGTTCCCCGCTTTTATAAAAAGCACTGTAATAAGTCCAGGGCTACCTCTCGGTCCATTTTCATGGCCAGCCTTTTCCGGATTGTCTTCTTCTGGGTCGTCCTGTAACCTCGGTCTCCGGATCGGCCTCCCGACGCAGCAGTGTCTGGTTCGCCCCAGCAGTGGACTTTTTCGGTTAGTCGCAGCAGCCAGGTCCGTCACGCCGCCGCCGCAGCATTGCCCGCGCTTCCCGGCTGCTGCCGCCGGCGCCGCTCTCTCGCCGTTCCGGGTCCCCGTCGACCGGGGCCCTGTATCCGGGTCCCCGTTAAACCGGGGCCCTGTATCCCGGGTCCCCGCTAGTCGGGGCCCTGTATCCCGGGTCCCCGTCGACCGGGGCCCTGTATCCGGGTCCCCGTTAAACCGGGGCCCTGTATCCCGGGTCCCCGTCGGCCGGGGCCCTGTATCCCGGGTCCCCGTCGGCCGGGGCCCTGTATCCCGGGTCCCCGCTAGTCGGGGCCCTGTATCCCGGGTCCCCGTCGGCCGGGGCCCTTTATCCGGGTCCCCGTCGACCGGGGCCCTGTATCCCGGGTCCCCGCTAGTCGGGGCCCTGTATCCTGGGTCCCCGCTAGTCGGAGCCCTATAATCCGGGTCCCCAGCGACCAGGGCCCTGTAATCCGCGTCCCTGTTCTGGCGCCATTTGTAAGCGGCGAGGAGAAGCAGACAGGCCAACCCAATATGGGTGATAAGCAACTTCTAGTTTATTTGTGACGCAGTTCACACATATATAGGAGTGGTATTCAGCCACTCCTTCTTGGCATAACAGTATTGGTTAGCCCCCACAGCTTCCTCCACATTCTCCTCCCAGGTTCGGTCTCCGGCCACCTGTGGGGGCCACCCCCTGCCTTGCTTGCACAGTCCTCCAGAACTCTATGGTTTTGCTCTTAGAGTCATTCTGCAACATGGAGTCTTAAATCATTACAGTTTCTTTTAAAGTATCATCTAAAAATTTTCAAAAATCAATATTGGATTGATATGTACTGAGACAGTTTTATAGACAATTGAACTACAGCAGTTTTGAAAATCATAAGGTGATTCATAAAAGGTCTCAAATGAGTCACTTGAATGAGTAAATTCTGGATTTGATCCCAGATATGCAAATGTATGTAGTCTTCTAACTCTCACCAGTTTTAAAATAGGGATCTAAAATTGGAAGGGGATGGGTCTGCTCCTTATTTTGTGCAGGTGAATTTGGCTGATTAATTCTTCATGTATAATGAAAGTAAAAGAATCTTTCCTTTAGGCTATAGAATAATAGCAGAACAAGATCTGATCTTACAGTAGTCACTGTAGCTAATAACTGCAAGTCTTCTTTCTTTATGCTTCCAGTTGTGGAAATTGGCCATGGCATTGGAAGAAACAAATGGACCCAGTCCATTAATACATGGCTCTGTGGCTAGTGTCACCACCACAGTTGTGGGTTTTTCAGTAACAAGATGGCCTACATAGCACCAGCCCTGCTGTTGTCAAATGGGATTCACTTGTCTCAAAGGGAGAAGAGGGTCTTTGCTCACAAGCTACTGGGTCTCATTAACAGAGCTTTAAACTAGACTGGAAGGGGGAGGGGAATAATATCAGGCTTACCCGTGACAAGCTGTGGGACAGCAAACTGTGTAGAAGGGCAGGATGCTAGCAAGGGCCCTCAGCCTGTTGCTCTGTGATGTGCTGTGTCACTGGAGCACACTTGAAGTCTTACAGAGATGCGCCAGGGGCACCTGAGGTAATATGAACCAGCAGGGAAACACCAGTGAAATACCTCAAAGGAATTAACTTGTGCTTTTCTAAGAAAGTGACACATGTGACAGCCCAGCAAAGTGTCTTTACACCAGTGCACGCAACATGGGCCACAAACAGGAGGAGCTGGAAGCTACTATAACCTAGTTGCCATTACTGAAACCTGATGGGATGAATTTTGTGAATGAAGTGCAGCTATCAATGGCTACAGGCTATTTAGAATTGATGGGCAAGGAAGGAGAGGCAGAGGGGTTGCTCACTATATCAAGAAATGGCTAGATTATGAAGAGCTATCTCTGAAGAATAGCCATGAATAGGTTGAAAGTTTATGAGTAAGAATTAGAGACCAAACCAACAAAGGGGACTTTGTGGCTGGTGTTTACTACAGGCCATCTGATCAAGGGGAGCCAAATGATGAAGACGGGAGGCATCATGCTTGCAGGCTCTCATCCTGCTGGGGGACTTCAACCACCCTGATATCTTCTGAAAAAGCATGGCAAGCTATAGGCAATCCAGGAGACTCCTGGACTGAGTGACTCCACAAGAATCTGCATTGTGCAGCCTGCACTGAGGGTAACTTCTAAAACCAGGTGATAGACAGCTCTGCCAGAGAGGATGCGATACTGGGCCTGATGATGTCACCAAAGCAAGTGAGCCTGGGCTGCAGTGATTATGCAGTGGTGGAATTCAGAGGGTTATAAGTCAGGTAAAGTGCAAGTTCAGGACACTGAATTTTAGGAAAGCAAACATCCAAACTGAATCGTTGATATGCCTGTGTCCTGGGTTCAGCAGTAGCAGTCATGTTTTTTCCTTTGTGGTAGCTGGTACAGTGCTGTGTTTTGACTTCCAGTCTGAGAACAGTGTTGGTGAAGTCGATGTTTTCAGTTGTTGCTAAGTGATGTTTACCCTGACCAAGGACTCTGTGAGGCTCATGCTCTGCCAGGGAGGAGGGGAAGCTGTGAGGAAGCAGAGATGGGGCGCCTGACCCGGGCTAGCCAGGGAGGTATTCCATACCACAGCACGTCATGGCCGGGGTGGGGGGTAACTGGGAGTCACCGGGAAGGACACGGGCTTCCGGGTGGAGCTCGTTCTCTTGGCCAGTGGTATCGTATTCTCTTCCCTTGTTATTTTCCCTTATCATTGTTGTAGTTGATAGTAGCGGTGGTGATTTGTGTACATTGGTTGCTGGACTGTTCTTGTCTCAACCCGTGGGAGTTGCACTTTTTCGATCCTCCTCCCCGTTCCTCCGGGAGTGGGGGAGAACCCCGGTGGGTGGGGGGACACAGACCTCGATTGTTGTCAGCTCGGCACCACTCACTGGGAGTGAGTGAACAAGTTACCTGACTGGGTTTAAACCATGACAGCCTGAGAGGCAGGATGCCATCCACAGGGACCTGGACAAGCTCTAGAAATGGGCCCTTGTGAACCTCGTGAAGTTCAACAAGGTCATGTGCAAGGTCCTCCACCTGGTTCAGGGCAACCTCCAGTAACAGTACAGGCTGAGGAAATGAAGGGATTGAAAACATTCCTGTGGAGGACTATTTGGGAGTACCAATGGATGAAAAATGACATTGCCCTGCAATGTGCGCTCGCAGCTCAGGCAGCCAACCATATCCTGGGCTTCATCAGATAATTATGGCCAGCAGATTGAAGGAGGTGATTTTGTCCATCTGCTCTAGTGTGACCCTACCTCAAGTACTGCATTCAGCTATGAAGTCCTCAGCACAGGAGACATGGACCTGCTGGAGCAGGTCCAGAGGAGGGCCATGGTATGATCAGAGGGCTGTAGCACCTCTCCTATGAGAGAGGTTGAGAGTTGGGTTTCTTGGGCCTGAAGAAGAAAAGGCTCCAGGAAGACATTATTGCAACCTTCCAGTACTGAAAGGGAGCCTACAAGAATGCTGGAGAGGGACTTCTTATGAAAGCTGTTAGTGGTAGGACAAGGGGTAATGGCTTTAAACTGAAGGAACGTAGATTTAGCTTAGATATTAGAAAGAAGTTCTTTACTGTGAGTGTGTTAAACCCCTGGAACAGATTGCCCAGAGAGGTGGTAGATGCCCCATCCCTGGAAGTGTTCAAGGTCAGATTGGATGGGGCTCTGAGCAGCCTGCTGTAGTTGAAGATGTCCCTGCTTCTTGCAGGTGGGATTAGACTAGATAATCTTTAAAGATCCATTCCCACCCAAACTATACTATGATTCTATTATTCTGAGATAAAAACTTCCCGAGTTGCAGAGATGCTTGTGGAATCACAATCTGTACACTGGTTGTCACTTACTTTTGTCTGACCTCAACAATGTTAGTCTGGGAGATACTTTTTTTTTTACTATTTATGGATTTTCCCTCAACATTATATAAGAGATTATTACACTAAAGCAAACAAGAAAATTTTAATCCTGTGTAGACTTTCCATGCTGGGCACTACAAAATATTATTAAGTTACAATCAAATTAGAATTAGACTAAATTGAAAGGACCACTTTAGTAAGCATACAACAGTTTTATATGGTCATTATATGTTGCAATGTTACTATTGAAGGAGGTGATCCTGCCCCTCTACTCTACTCTTGTGAGACCTCACCTGGAGTATTGTGTGCAGTTCTGGTGTCCTCAACATAAAAAGGACATGGAACTGTGGGAACAAGTCCAGAGAAGGGCCACGAGGATGATCAGAGCTCTGGAGCACCTCCCGGATGAAGACAGGCTGAGGAAGTCGGGGCAGTTCAGCCTGGAGAAGAGAAGGCTGCGTGGAGACCTCCTAGCAGCCTTCCAGTATCTGAAGGGGGCCTATAGGGATGCTGGAGAGGGACTCTTCGTTAGGAGCTGTAGTGATAGGACAAGGGGTAACGGGTTAAAACTTAAACAGGGGAAGTTTAGATTGGATATGAGGAGGAAATTCTTTCCTGTTAGGGTGGTGAGGCACTGGAATGGGTTGCCGAGGGAGGTTGTGAATGCTCCATCCCTGGCAGTGTTCAAGGCCAGGTTGGACGAGGCCTTGGGTGATATGATTTAGCGTAAGGTATCCCTGCCCATGGCAGGGGGGGGTTGGAACTAGATGACCTTAAGGTCCTTTCCAACCATAATTATTCTATGATTCTATCTTTGATCTGAAATATCAACTCTAACACAGTATTTAAATTTCAACGCATGAATCACCATTGCCTTTCTTGTCTTACACATGTTGTTATATCTTGCTGAAAGATTCAGTGTTTTTTAATCAAAGGAGAGAGAAAAAAAAAAAGGACAGATTCTCAACTTTATACTATTCAATTGTCATCTTAGGCATCATGTGTGTTCAGAGCAAGAGAAGGGTAGATATGTGAAACTATGGGATTCTAGTTTGGCTCCAGTTGCTGTTATTTCTGCCTTATGCAGAAAGCTGGGAAACTCCTTTCTCTCACTCTTGTAATCAATTTTTCCTGGTGAAAAGCTGTTACTGATAAAAAATTCCCCTCAAAGTCCCAAATAGCGATATGATGCTATTGTATAATTTATGTTAACTTTGAAAAATAAAGAAATAGGTTTTTCCTGGTAAATTCAATTCAAGAGCTGAGCTATTCCAGATGAGTTGAAGAGTGACCATGTGAAAGTGTGTCCTAAAATCAGGTGTTTGAAGTTGACAGTCCTGGTGTATCAAAAGGAAACTGGAAACTACTGAGAGGAATCACCAAACCCATGTGTTTTGTTTTTCTTGTTACTCCTAAGTTGTCGTTATCCAATTTCATTGGCATAGCTGTCAGATGATCTATCAAATGCCAGTTCAGAACTTCATGCAGACATCTCCGAGCTTGGAATGATTTTTGACAGGTATGTAAACCCCATGAGTTGCTGTAAGAAGAATTGTACTAAGCAACCTCTTTTCCAGGGAGCTATTTTTCAAAACTCTTCCCTGAGGAAATATTTTATTCATGGTCTGTCCTGGAATAGCTAAAGCAGTTGTTTTGATGTGGCTGGCACTTTTATGGTGATAGTCAGTGGTATTTAACAAGAAGCTATAGACCTATAGCATTTATGCTAAAGTAGACTTAGAAAACTAGTAGTTTCTTTTAATTAACTAATCTTATTAGATTAGTTAATTAAAGCTGAAGGATGACACATTTTCTAACACTTTTGACTTAATATTTTAAAAGGAAATACTGATTTGTGAATGGTGGCGGATGAACTTTGATGATATTTATCACATACATTTTAAATTTCATTTTTTCTCAAATGTCTAAGTTAAAATTTATTTTTCTCTGAAAGCAGTTACACCTTTCACTTAAATTACAGAAGTATATACCTTGCAATCTCTTTTATAATCACAACTGCTCCTTAGCAACTACTGCTCCCTGAACAGCAGTTTTGTTAGGCATAAGTGGAACGGTCTCTTGCACTGGAACATCAGCAGTAGTAGGAGAAAGAGGAAAACTCCAATGCAGAGAGAAAAAGCGCATTAAGGATGCAGAGCTATTTCAAATTGTCAATTTGACAATAATTTTATTCTGATTGGGTTATCTTAAATGACTCACAACAATCCTAAATTAGAATCATACTGCCTTTAATTGTTTTAATGTAATATAATTTTCAGAGCTTGGGTGTTTTGTGTCTGAGGTACATTTTCTGCATCAGCTTGTGCCTATCAGAAGTTGTACTGCCTTTGAGATCAGTGGTCTCACTCCATCCTTGGCCATATTTGTAGTAATATAAATAAGTACATTCTAGAAAGTATCTGCCAACTGACTGAAGAATATTGTGTCGTTGTTCCGACCAAGAATTATGCAGAATGAATTTTTAGTCCTCTGTCTGATCAGGAAACTGATCTAACTGCCATGTGACCTCATACTTCCTAGCCCTGACACAGGGGAGAGAAAGGAAACAGGGAGAAAAAAAGTAGAGGAGAATCATTGTTCTTTGGTGCTGGTATAATTTCAAATCTACCTCCACTGACTGTTAACTCTGACAGTAGTCCTTCCATCCAATTAGCTGTAGCGTATTAATATGTGTATCTCTATACATATATATGTATTTGTATAGATATATATAGTGGATATCATGTACATATCTGTGTAATTTGTATAATATTGTAGTCTTTTGACACAACATTTTTGGATTACTAACCAAGTTTTCCAAAAAATTAGAATGATCTATAGTAGATGGATTCAGTGCCTTTTTTTCTTTGGAAAACCAAAATGAGTTTTTATGCCCATCATTAGACTATTTTGCACCTAAATTATTCTGAATTTTTATAGGAAACAAAATATTTAAGAACTCCTGAGTCAAAGTTTTTCCCAAAAGAGGAGCTCTCGGATAGACCTCATAGAAGCTGAATAACTAGGCAGTTGTAGCCCAAACTTCTCAGGATTCCTTTCTTAAGGAACTCCACTGGAGTTGTACCAAGGCTGAAATAAGCCTCTTAAGGCACTGACTGTTTTTTCAGTGGTAGGTAAAGATTATTGCACATCATACAACACATATTTGGGTTAGAAAATAGAAATCATGAATTTAAGTTCAAGAACAGGGGAAAAAAAGTTTGTTAAAAAGACTGATACAAAAATCTCTTGCATTTATTTGTAACTCAATCAAATTGATCTAGAGATTTTAGTTTAATAAATGTTGATTTTTTTTTTTCCCTCCAGATTTATGATAAAAACAAGTACAAAATATTATAAGAAATTCTGGGATAGAAGATTTAGATTTGTCTTTCAGCTAGTGCTATTCTTAATATTCTGAATTGTTTTCTTACATATTTAATCTCAATTGAAGATTTATCAATACCTCTTTGTCTTTCTTGCAGTTTTATAATTTTGAAATTATGTTTCTTTTTTATTTAGACTTTTAATTTTTATTTCCACCACTGAATACTCCCAAATGTTTTCCCTTAAGTGAGGGCCACTTCTTCATCTAGTGTTAATTGGCGCTGGTAGAATGGACCTGAGTTAATTCACATGACCTTGGAATTGCCACAAGTAGCTATGTAGTAAATACTGTGCATTTACAGAACTACAGAAACAACTGAGTAAAGGCATGCAATTTTCCCACAAAACTGCAGCAGTGCTTAAACTGTGCTCTTTCAATATGGTTTAATTCTGTAAAAGATCTTGAATATGCAATTCTCTGAAATAGGCTATCTTAGTTAAAATACAGATTGCTGTATTTTCCCTGAAAATACTTTAAATCAAACAGAAATAAATTTGAAAAGTAGCTTTTCCTCTTATCACCTTATGTTCTTTCTGAGAATACTAACAGTGAAAAAGGAAAAGATGGCTGTTTTTTAAGCTATAATCTGCTGTATAAGATTCTACGTCTTTGGCTATTAAAAAGCTGTCAACATTATTTCAATTACTTTCCTAGACAAATGAAGGATGTTCAGCTTATTTTATGTAGAAGCTACACTGTGTTAACTATTGTAAAAGTGAGGTAAGCAAATCAATAGCTGCCAATAAGAATTGTCACAGATTTATAATGTAACAAAATACAATTTGCATCTTATTTCATTTTCTTTTTTTTCTGTTTTTTCTTGGTTTATTGTTACTGCTGCTGTTGTTTTTCCTTGCCTTTTACCCTCCTGCTCTTCTTATCACAAAGGTGGTATTACTTGTACAACTTTTGTCTACAAACCAGTTTACCTTACCTGAATTTGATCCATAAAGATGACTAATATTTTTCTTTATTAGAAAAAGAAACTTTACAAATTCTAGTAAAGCAGCGTTTTAATCTGGTAGTCTAATACATATAGAAGTAGAGTTTTTAGACCAAGTACCTTTTCTGACACTGCTGTATGAAGAAGAAAAATTACTATAGGGTGGCTTTGTATTGAGCTAGGTAAGGCATTTTTAGATAGTGAGTTTGTAAGAAGCTCAGGGTTGGCCATCTGATTAAAAATGTTTTTCAATTGCTTCAGTATAAATATAGACTCATGTTGTGTGATATGTCAGGTAAGGGAAAATGACATTTTAGTAGTTCTTTATATATTCCTCATAGCAAACATGACTGACTGCATGTACTAGCAGGGAAAAGATATTAATCATGTGGCCCCTCTAGGTTGCTCTATTGTTTCCTGTACAAGAGTTTCCATTTTCTCTTCTGTAAGAGCCAACTTCTGAGGCTGTGTTTTGGTTGCTAGGGCTTTGTTTTGTTGTTGTTTGTTTTTCTTTTTGTCTTCATAGAGAATGAATAGTGCTACCACTTTCACTGATAAACAACAGCACTGTAGCAAATATAAACTATCCTGGATGCACTTCTTTGGGAATTTACCCCAGCAGTGTCATAACCATCCTTCACTATGGTATGTAGACCATGATGTATTTCTTTCTCAGCCTTACAAAAATCATTCCTTAAGATGTATAAATACATCTTAATGTATTTTGTATTTCTCTCATGCTGTGAAACACACTTGAAATTTATGGCAAAAAAAAAATACATCGGTCAGTACTTCAACCTCTACTTCTAGATTTATTCTACATATACAAAAGTAAAAGAAAACAGCAGAAAAATCTGGCATTTCATTGTGTTTTTTTTTCTCTCCTTTAGTTTCAGCAATATTTTTTAGAATATAAAATGTGGATTACCCAGCAAAAATAAATGGGGAAAACCAAATTCAATATCACCCTTTATTAACTTTTCCACTTCCCAGGCAAATTGTCTCTGTCAATACTTTAATTTCAACTGAGCTGAATAAAAAAAGAAATGGTGGCTTTTGGCAACATGGTATCTGTATCTGGGATTTGGCCTTTAAATATCATGCTTTATAGTTTATATAAAATTCTTGAGTCATGGTAAAAATCCTAATTTTTTTCTAAGATAACAATGTTGAGCTACACTGGTATTCATGAAATTTAAGGCAAAAGTGTGAAGAGAACAAATATGCTGCCATGTAACTCCTTTAGACATTGCTTTTGAAACTAACATAACAGGACAGATTTGTTCCTAGTTATGTGCAGCAGAAAGAAAGGGGGTCCGTGTTGATTTGTTGTGTTTTTTTTTTTTTTTTTTGTATGAGCTGTATGTTAATGATGAAAACAAAATTCTGATATTTTAAAACTTTAACACTCATAGATATCAGTCGCCTTTTAACCATAGTGAGATTTTTTTGGATACAGAGGAGAAGAGAGGCAGGGAACACAAGATTAGCATAAGCCACAAAACCAGTTGTTTTTTTCATGAAACTTAGCTGGCACACCTGAAAACAAGGAGAGGTGCAACCCCTCCCTTACCAAAGGATCAGAGAGTGCAGCAATATTACTTTTAGCAGACTTCAGCCATGACAGAAGAAGTGTGTGGATGCCTGACACTTGCAGTCACTTGGCTAGTGTTTGCAGTGAAGGTGGGAGGCAGTGCTTTTATTTCCTTGTGTTTACATGACTAGTAAGCTATGTAAAATAGGCTACAGGAAAAACACTTAATGTTGGAGAAACATTAAAAAACATCCTCTTCCTTGCAGGGCCCTGTGAGGGTGTTTCCAAATGAAAATAAGTGCAATAAAGTTGCTGGATACTTTGCTTTAACTTCTTATATTCATTTATTGCCCAGAAGGTAGGAACTTAAATTAGACTGGAGATTTTTGGATGGCAGAAAATAAGGTGTCTGCTGGATACTGGCACCAGATTAGTCAATACTATTATGTAGTCTTCCTAATACTTACATGAAGCACTGCAATAAGTGTTTTTGGGTTGGCTTGTTTTTTGGTTTTTGTTTTTTTTTTTTGGGGGGTGGCTGCAAGGAATTAAGCTGTTTTGCTGATTTATCTCCCACTGAAATAACTTTTTCAGTCTATCTGTACTTACAAGGAAACTAAGGTTTAAAGAGCTAGTTTGTGGTTTTTGTTATACAGGTTATATAAAGAGATGGTCTGGAAATAGAATCCACATACACCTATGTTTTTTAACCCAGAAGATAGCAGTATTGCAGACCTTTACTGAGGTACCAGCTTAATCCTGAAGCTAGTATGAAGCTAGCTTATGTCATACTTGAAAGACCTTGCCATTCATTCAGGCATAGTTCAAGTATCTGAGCACTGAAAAATTCCTTGACTTCCTGCCTGACATGGGTCATTCCTGACAAACTCTTCCCTCCCCACACTAAATTTTGACATTTGAGGTCACTTGCATTTTTGTGCAGCAATTTTTGTCAAAGGTACGCACCTTCTTCTAGGAGTAGACTTTGAGGATAATTTGGAAGCTTTACTGGCTGGTTTTATTATCTTCCTGACCTCAAGAGTTCAAAACCGCTTTGATTTCTAATTGACATTCTATTATTATTATTGAGATATGATCTTTTTTGTACATCATCTATAATTAAAACAGCTAATAAAGTAGGGGCAGGTATCTATCTTTCATTAAAGAGAGTAATCTTGTAAGTATTCCTTTATCAGTTGTACATTTGTTCTGAAATAAGTCACAGATATTTAAGCATTAAGTTACATGACCAAAGAGGTTGGAAATCTTCAGAGACCCTTAATAGAGATTTATTTTTTTTTTAACTTGAATTGAGGCTTGACTTTATTAAAGTTTCTCAGTACGCTCGCAGGGAGTATAGTCAAAGGATATATGTCCCTGTCCAAGTAGATGACTTCAGTGATCCATCTTACTGTTAATTTTCTCACTGTTTAGCGACACTGTTAAAGATGACAAGAATAGTCCTCATCATGGAAATAGCCTGTTTGCTGTTCTTTAGAAACTTATGTTTTCTGTACAGCTTCAATGTAAAATTTAAAAAAAAATAGAGAAAATTCAAGGCATTTAACTTTTGATCACATAACATGGAAGAATTAATCTATAATAGATTCCACTGAATGGAAGAAACATTAAAATTCTGCTTCTCTATTGTGTTCAGTTAGATGAATTGATAAAATGTACATGAAGTGCTACTAAACCAAAATGAGAGCATGTTGTAGTGTAGTTGTTTATTTAAGGCAGAATATCATGATGGTAAAAGGTTCAGGTTCTTTCTATTTTATTTTAATATATCTGACTTACATGTAATTCCATAGAAAAAAAATCACTCTTCTGATGGGAAAAAGCTTCCAAATTATGTTTTAGCAGAGACATAAATACATGCTTAGTACCAGCAACCAAAAAATGATTTGGAAGAGCACACACATAAACGTTTATGGTTTGCCTTAGTGTAGTATGTTTGCTCTGTATTTATTGCTTGAACTTGACTGGTACCAAGCAATGCAGTTTGTCACTCAGGTAGGGTCAGAATCTGAACAGCGTGTTCCTGCAGCTCTGTTGAGTATTTTTCAGAATTAAGTTGTTCATGAGTTATAAACTGTGCCCAGCACCCTATGACTAACATTAAGAGCAAACTTAAAATGTTAAATTTTAAATAGTTTGTAGTTGATTTTTTTTTTTTTTTTTATGTGTATCTGAGTAGCTTCCAGAATCTGTTTCACCACTCTGAGGTGAAGTTCCTCTACTTTCACTTCTGGCAATAAAGTGTACCTATATCTTACCTTTAACCCAAACTGGTTATTTATGTTCTGAACTACAGCATTATGTATCCTGTTCCTTATTATTGCCATATTCATACAGCATGCATTTCTGGACCTAGATAGCTTTACAAATGAGAGCTTTCTTTATTGCAGGTGCAATGAAGTAGTGCAATAAGCTAAAAATAAATAAATAAATAAGATCCTTTTGTTTATTTCTCAAGTCAAGGATTAAGTAGGTCAAGGAGAACATAACATTATTTTCTGTTTACACCCACTCCACTCCAGTACGTTACAACACAACAGATACAGTAACAGAAAAAAAAACCAAACCGCTGCCCCCACCCCCCAAAAAAGAAAACCACAACCAAAAAGCAAAAAATGAGCAAATAAGCTACAGCTGCAGCATTAATAATGAAAAAAAAGTTATAAAATAACTCACATATCATTATTTTCAGAAAGAGCATAATCCATTACAATCAGTACTCATGAAACAGAACTTGCCAGGTAAAACAGTGAAACAGAAATTGTCCTTATCAAAGAGGCCATAGCAGGTCCAGAAAATAGGCATCCTTCTTTCTTATGAGATTACTAAAATTCTATATGAACTTCATTCTTTATCAGACTTTTGTAGTTGAATTATTGACATGATATTCCAGGTCAAGGAAAATTCTGAGTTTCAGCAGATAAGAGTGACAATTTTTTTTAAAAATGTGAAACCTGTTACTCTCTTTTGATGTATTAACACAATTTGATTCTGATTTGCCAATACAATTAACATGTGATGCACTCTCCCTTTTTGGGTGAGAGCAGTCATATCCCACATTATGCTCACATGATAGTAAAAATCCAATTACATTTGCTTCAAGGATACTAAGAAAAGCAGAAATACAGTATCTACAATTGAATGGGAGCATAACCATTACCTTCAGAGTTTGCAAGTTTCATCAGTACTTGTATGACTGAAATTTCACATTTCTCACAAATCTTCTTCCTCTCATATCATATCGTATCTTTGCACCACACTTGGTTTTCCATTTCTAGCTATCAAGAAAATGCAGAGGTGGGCTCTTCTGTTGTCTGCCCACACTTGCTATCAAGCACAGAAATTGTTCATTAGTTGATTACTCAGATGGTTTGTCAAGATTAGCTCTGTCATTCAAACACCTAAGACCTTCCTATTTTTTAGAAACACATGCAAGAGGTTTAACAAGAATGAAAATGTACAGATGGGCCAAATAATAGCCTAAATTCTGCTCAAAGTGTTGGTAGGGAAAAGGCTGAAGAATGGTCATATGACTAGTATTTCCAGATTAATAGAACTGGATAATCACTAACAAGTATTTTTCATGTATATTCAATCTAATAGTTACTGAATCAAGTTGCTTATGAAGGCATTGTTCTGTTTTTGGTAATGCTGTCTCTACAGCTGCATAATTAATCTTTGCCCAGATTTAAGGCAATGCTCAGGTATTTCTGGCCTTTTTAATCCACTGTGCTTCATATAGAAAGTCAACAGGAAAGTTAGCGTTTTACAGCCTCTGGAACAAGAACATGTAAATGCAATGTTGCAAGCTGTGGCCATCAGACCTGTATTTCTTCTGGAATATTAACTTGCCTTATTTTGTCTGTTAATAACAACTGTCCTCTGATTTCACCTTGAAGGTAGATGTAGTGATTCCTTCTACACATTGGAGGGAAACTACCCAGTAGGACTGGTCAGATATTCTATTTGAAATTTCCATACTTGAAAGGAATCTTTTTTAATCATCAATCTTGTAACTGTATTTAAAATGTCTTTCAATCTTTTGTTAAGATGACTTTATATATAATGTAGTTGGTACTATGCAATAAACCTGTATTTTGACTGCTGCTAGTACTTTTATGGAAGCCTGACCTAAAAATGCAGGTTTATGTTTATGCAGCTCTGTTCATTCACACATGACAGTGTGCATATAGAATAAATTATCTAAAACATAAAAATGTTTTGCACTTTATATACAATAACATTTCTTGTATGAATATAATATTTAAAAGGTGCTTTAATAATAAACAGTGAGAAACTTAGTTATCTTTCAAAATTAACTTTTTCCATAAATATTTTTCTCTTGTAATTTTTGGAGGTAAAAAATATTCTTAATGCTATTTTATAACAGAGTTTATGAACAAAATATATTTTTAGCTGATTCTGTGCATAGAATAAAAGCCATACCAGAATGCTGAAAATTAAGATACTAATTACCTTGATGCATTACAGTCATGCCAGTTTCAGTCAGGTTAACATTGGCTTAGAAGGGATTTAAGTTTGTAAAATTTCAGGTTCTTAACAGTTCTAACACGAACTTAAGCATTGCAAAGAATACAGACAGAAATTAACAATCATTTTCAGTATGTTGTTTAAAATTAAGTTACCCAAACGAGGAACGTTTTATGTTTCTGCAAGCATTAATTTTAAATATAGATTTTAAATAGCTTTGTGGTTATCAGAACATATGCTGCTACTTAAGGCAAGCAGTTTATAGATAGTACAGAACACTAACAGCTTGCTAAAGCAAGTTTATCAGTCGGGCTGGCTCTTTGTTAGTTCCTGAGGACAGTATTGAAGTGTGAAAACTAATACTTTTGCAATGTTGAAGAAGTTGTGCTTTCACATCCTTACAAATTACAATAACCTGGAGGTATTTCCTACTTACGAGTTATTTTCATTTTCTCTTGCATTGACAAACTGTTATTTTTTGTTTTTTTTGTTTTATTTGGTGCTTTGTGGTTTTACTGTGTACATTTTATGTCTGAACTTTATTTTCCAGGATCTTGATATGTATGTGATGTCAAAGTAGTTATAGCATATCAGCATATTTCCAGAAGAATATGTTAAATTTGTGTCTTGGGGATCTTATAACAGACTGCTGCAAGTTAACTCTGATGTAAACAAGTATGTGGTTGTTGGAGTCAGGAAGCCAAAGATGTATAATGGTAGCTGGGAATATTTTTTTTGTGTTCAGTCAGTTGAAGAAATTGCATTGTCATAGTGGTTGCAGGTGGTTCCTGAACAGTTTTCATTTTGTTTTGATTATCTTTGTTAATGGAGCTATTACAGATTATTCCAGTTATATTTACCATGTTTGTGAAGGACTAAAACTTCTCTTATTTTGGACAAGCTGCTTTATAGTCATAATAATTTAAATAGTGTAATGCATCTTATAATATGATCGGCTTTATTGTGACATTTTCACCTTAACTGTGAGGCTTTCCCATGCTCTTTAGTATGACTGATCAAATGTTGAAAATAAGCATAAGCACAGTGATAAAAATAAATAAATAAATAAATAAATAAAAATATTGTATTAAGGGTAACTCCTTAGAGTATAGAGGTATTGTAAGCTTTTCTGAGCCTGTATGTTCTTACTGTAAATATGGACAAAGGATATGAGGGAGGGAGAAGAATTCTGGCTTCTGTTGCTCAAGCTGCAAATGAACTGACTCATTTTAGCAACATCTGAAGACCTATGTGAGTTGAGGCCACTTTGGGATTCAATTTTCTATACTGCAATATATATGCAGTAATACTGGTAATAATGGTACATATATTAAGATTCCCAAGTACTTCCAATCTGTTAAATGGTGGTTGTAAATCTGATCTTTGAGGATTGTCTAATTTCATTATACCTAAAACTTTGTATCAGGCTTCTGTTTAGAGAAGTACATAGAGTTATTCTGTTCAGGATGGGGGTGAAGGTCATCTGCCTTAGTATTTCACAGGATAAACAGGATACCAGTGAAGGACAAGCATGTGCCATTTAATTTCACACATTTTTCCACCAATCACTTATTAAATAATTTGAACAGTTTTCCATATATGTCAGTCTTATTTGCCTTTAGGTAAATAAAGTCTAAGTATTTATTCTGTGGCTTTTAATTGCAGCTGTTGTTATTGAAATCAGCACCACTACCAAAGAAACCCTCATAATAATTTAAGTGTGGTAAGAACATACTGTACTTCATTGATCACAGCCAATATGGCTGACCACTACTGCCCATGATTCATGCCTGAGACTCTTTCAAGTGGTTCAGCTAAGTCAATGCAAACTTTTAATTTAGTCTGAGGGTCTCTGGATAAAACTAAACTTTACATGTACACTGTACCATAGGATTGATCTGGCATACAGGAGTCTTATGTGCTTTTTGGTATATACAGAGCAATATTTCAACCATAATTGAAGATATTCCCCTTTAAGCTTTTAGTTCCTATCTATCCATTCTGAATAGAACTGGAAATCTTGGTCCAGGGGAGACTGAGGATCTGCAGCTGGAGCAGATAATTTTTTTATTTCTCACATGAAAGAATGGAGGAAAAATCTGAAGGACTTCCCAGGAATTTCAGGCTGCAGCCATAATGAGAGGTTTTGTAATAAGCAAGTTAGCAAGCTTTTATGGTAGATCTGGAGCCAAGGGTCACACTGGACCAAAGATAAATATCTCCTTAAAGAATCTGTAGAATTTGCTGCCACCAGCTGAAACAAAGGGCCACTGTTAGTCCACTTTATCAACACAGATTATTGAAATATTGACATTTCCAAATCTGAGAGATCCTGCAGTGACTTGAGGAGGAGAAACCAGTCATTCTTCTGACTCTGAGAAGAGGTGACACTGGCTCAGATAAAAACAGGCACCATATCAGATGCTGTTTGCTTCAACTCTGTGGAGATTATCCATGTCAGACAACTACAGATCAGTCATCAAGCCCTCATCTGAACTGTATGCCTTTGGTATTTCCACATTCTCAAAGTCAAACTTCTGCAGAAAGAAAAATCTCCTTATTGAAACAGAGCTTCAGTAGACCTATTGGTGGTGACCTCTTGGCACTTCAGGGGTTTAATGTTGCAGCTGGGATGTGATATCCTAGGAATAGAATGCTAGGAGCACTTTCCATCCGAGATGTACCTGCAGAAGAAGGGTATCAGTTATAAGCTGGCTGAGCTGTTACATTTCTTTTCAAAGCAGTCTACTGTTTTCTATGAGCCCATGTACTGTATAAGCCTGCAGGTTGTAGTGATTTTTTCCTGTGTGTGTTATATTGTTCAGCAAACATTTCCTACTAAAATCTTGCTGGACCTCAGACTTATAAAAATGTGACGATTGTCCTTCTGTCTGAACGGAACAGAGTAAAAGCAATCTTTCTGTTAGATGATTTTTTTTTTCCTCAAATTTTTTGAGCAAGACCAGACATGGAGGAACTATGGGCAGAGAAACATAGAATTTTCCAGCTGTGAAAAGGCCTGCACTAAGAAGCTGCTTTTTAACTCTGCCCTGAACTTGACAACCCGCTTAAAAATGGTAATTATTTGAAACGTCCCATTGAAAACACAGTTCAATGGTAGAGGTGAGTAGAAAGTCTGCTTTGTCTCAGGAATTATCTTAGGACAAATACTGTGAATACTGATTTTGCTATCTGAGAGCACTGCTTGTTTGGTAAACAGTTTTTGGATGTTCTATAGATTGCCCAGAGGTTGAAAATTGCTAGCTCCCATGCAGCAGGATTCCATTAGATGGGATTGTTCTCAAGCATCCTAACAGTACTCGATCAATTCTCACAATCCTAACAACTCAAAGCTATCCTAACAGTATTCTGAACATGCCTCCACTACTAAACCCAGACACAGAAGGCAGTGAACACACAGTAAACACAGAGGTGCAGCCAGTGCTGGTCAGCACTAGGCAGCAGGTCCCTGTCTTGTATTCATGTTTAATTCATGCTGTTGCTGTGGAGCAGAAAGTATATGAATTGATTCATCATTGTATAGGCAGCAACGTGCACCTACTCACCTTTAATTCCAGGGGTGGGAGAGATGGTGTTTAATTTTTTTTTCAGAGTATATAGACAATTGATGTCAGCGACATCAATTTGATGGATGGACCACTCAGTGGATAAAGAACTGGCTGATTGGCCGCACGCAAAGAGTTGTCGTCAATGGCTCAATGTCCAGATGGAGACCAGTAATGAGTGGTGTCCCTCAGGGGTTGGAGTTGGGACCGGTCTTGTTCAACATCTTTATCGCTGTCATGGACAGTGGGATTGAGTGCGCCCTCAGCAAGTTTGCCGATGACACCAAGCTGTGTGGTTCGGTTGATACCCTGGAGGGAAGGAATGCCATCCAGAGGGACCTTGACACGCTTGTGAGGTGGGCTGATGCCAACCTCATGAGGTTTAACCATGCCAAGTGCAAGGTCCTACACCTGGGTTGGAGCAATCCCAGGCACAGCTACAGGTTGGGCAGAGAAAAGATTCAGAGCGGCCCTGCAGAGAGAGACTTGGGGGTGTTGGTTGATGAGAAAACAAACATGAGCCAGCAGTGTGTGCCTGCAGCCCAGAAAGCCAACCGTATCCTAGGCTGCATCAAAAGGAGCGTGACCAGCAGGTCAAAGGAGGTGATCCTGCCCCTCTACTCTGCTCTTGTGAGACCTCACCTGGAGTATTGTAAGTGGAAGAGGAGAGTTTACAGGTCATGGAAGGAGGGGCTGGCCACTTGGGAGGAATATAAGGCTGCTGCTAGAGGATGTAGGAAGACAGCTAGGAGGACTAAGGCATCCTTAAACTAAACCTGGCGAGAAGGGTCAAGGACAGCAAAAAGAGCTTTTTCAAATACATGGCAGACAAAACTAACACCAGAGGCAATGTAGGCCCACTGATGAACGGGATGGGTGCCCTGGTGACAGAAGATACAGACATGGCAGGGTTACTGAATGCCTTCTTTGTCTCTGTCTACTCTGCTGCAGAGAGCCCTGTACCCCTGAGACCTTAGATGAAGTCAGGTCAACGGAGCGGTTTGCCTTAGTCGATGAGGAATGGGTTAGAGACCAGTTGAGCAATCTGGACATCCATAAATCCATGGGTCCAGATGGGATGCACCCGCGGGTGCTGAGGGAATTGGCGGAAGTCATTGCTAGACCACTCTCCATCATCTTAACCAAGTCTTGGGAAACGGGAGAGGTGCCTGAGGACTGGAGGAAGGCAAATGTCACTCCGGTCTTCAAAAAGGGCAAGAAGGAAGACCCGGGTAACTATAGACCGGTCAGCCTCACCTCCATCCCTGGGAAAGTGATGGAACACCTTATCCTTGGTGCCATCTTAAGGCATATCAAGGATAAGAGGGTTATGAGGGGCAGTCAACATGGCTTCACCAGGGGAAAATCATGTTTGACAAATCTCTTAGCCTTTTATGAGGAAATAACAGGGTGGATGGATGATGGCAGAGCGGTGGATGTAGTCTACCTTGACTTCAGCAAAGCATTTGACACAGTCTCCCACAGCATCCTCACGGCTAAATTGAGGAAGTGTGTACTGGATGATCAGGTAGTGAGGTGGACTGCGAACTGGCTGAAGGAGAGAAGCCAGAGAGCTGTAGTCTATGGGGCGGAGTCTAGTTGGAGGCCTGTAACTAGTGGAGTGCCTCAAGGGTCAGTACTGGGACCGGTATTATTTAATATATTCATCAATGATTTAGATGAGGGAATTGAGTGTACTATCAGCAAGTTTGCTGATGACACTAAGCTGCGAGGAGTGGCTGACATGCCAGAAGGCTGTGCTGCCATCCAGCGAGACCTGGACAGGCTGGAGAGTTGGGCAGGGAATAACTGGATGAAATATAACAAGGGAAAGTGTAGAGTCCTGCATCTGGGCAGGAACAACCCCAGGTTCCAGTATAGGTTGGGGAACGACCTGTTAGAGAGCAGTGTAGGGGAGAGGGACCTGGGGGTCCTAGTGGACGACAGGATGACCATGAGCCAACACTGTGCCCTTGTGGCCAAGAAGGCCAATGGCATCCTGGGGTGTATTAGAAGGGGGGTGGTTAGTAGGTCGAGAGAGGTCCTCTTTCCCCTCTACTCTACCCTGGTGAGACCCCATCTGGAATATTGTGTCCAGTTCTGGGCCCCTCAGTTCAAGAAGGACAGGGAGCTGCTGGAGAGAGTCCAGCGAAGGGCAACAAAGATGATTAAGGGAGTGGAGCATCTCCCTTATGAGGAAAGACTGAGGGAGCTGGGTCTCTATAGTTTGGAGAAGAGGAGACTGAGGGGTGACCTTATAAGTGTCTATAAATATATAAAGGGGGAGTGTCACGAGGATGGAGCCAGGCTCTACTCAGTGGCAAACAATGATAGGACAAGGGGTAATGGGTACAAACTGGAACACAAGAGGTTCCACTTAAACTTGAGAAGAAACTTCTTCTCGGTGAGGGTGACGGAACACTGGAACAGGCTGCCCAGGGAGGTTGTGGAGTCTCCTTCCCTGGAGACATTCAAAACCCGCCTGGACACATTCCTGTGTAACACTATCTAGGTGTTCCTGCTCCGGCAGGGGGACTGGACTACATGATCTTTCGAGGTCCCTTCCAATCTCTAGCATACTGTGTGATACTGTGATACTGTGATTGTGTGCAGTTCTGGTGTCCTCAACATAAAAAGGACATGGAACTGTGGGAACAAGTCCAGAGAAGGGCCACAAGGATGATCAGGGCACTGGAGCACCTCCCGTATGAAGACAGGCTGAGGAAGTTGGGGCTGTTCAGCCTGGAGAAGAGAAGGCTGCATGGTGACCTCCTAGCAGCCTTCCAGTATCTGAAGGGGGCCTATAGGGATGCTGGAGAGGGACTCTTCATTAGGGACTGTAGTGACAGGACAAGGGGTAACGGGTTAAAACTTAAACAGGGGAAGTTTGGGTTGGATATAAGAAGGAAATTCTTTCCTGTTAGGGTGGTGAGGCACTGGAATGGGTTGCCCAGGGAGATTGTGAATGCTCCAACCCTGGCAGTGTTCAAGGCCAGGTTGGACGAGGCCTTGGGTGATATGATTTAGTGTAAGGTGTCCCTGCCCACAGCAGGGGGGTTTGAACTAGATGATCTTAAGGTCCTTTCCAACCCTAATGATTCTATGATTCTATGATTCTATGAACTTGTTTTGCCAGGCACACTGAACAGTATTTCCTGCCTGTGGTATTCAAACTGATCACTTGCAAGATCACTTCAAGAGATGATGGTAACTCTGTTGTGGGAAGGAGAGGCCAGGAACTGACTGAGCAGAATAAGCACTGAAATAACTATTCCTGCTGCTGCTGGCAGTGACTGGCAAAGGTGCTTGGACATGTGTCAGGTAGGATGAGAGGGGGAGAAAACACAATCAGTTACATAAGTGTCAAAACATCCCCCCATGCAGATGGAGATAATGCAGAATTTCTTAGTGAAATGGATTGTTTTTCAGGTGCTACATATGCTTGTCACACTGACTTTGGATGAATTCTGTTGGTTTTTTTCCCAGGGAGAGTTATAAGAAGACTGCATAGAATATGATGGGCCACTCTACCTGTTCCATTTGTTAAAAAAAAAAAAATCAAAACCAAACCAAAAAAGTTACTTCCTGTTCAGCTGCCACATCTTATGAAGAATAGGAAATAACAGTCCTTTACACAGTGGGGTTTGTCCTCTATCTCTTTTGGATAGAAGTCTTCCTCTAAGACATACTGTGAAAAATGCCTTAGGAACTATTTCACTCTTATCACCTGCATCTGAATAATAAATGGGTGGTCTGGATTTACTTCTTTCTTTTTCTCCAGGGAAGCACTTTATCATGAATTTCCCCATCTGTAATGAAACTTGACCCACTGGGAGATGAAGTCATGGTGTGACCAAACATCTCCTCAAACTTCTTTTATTGAAGTGTATTACAAGTATTCCCCTTCAACAAGAAATTCTAAACCAAAGTCAATGGCGGATGCTGCAGCTGCAAGTGATGAACGATGCAGGTTTTCAGCTTGTATAAATATTGTATGTTGTACAGTCTAGTTAGAAATGGTATAGTGAAGTTGTCTGTCATATTGCTGTCCTACCTTTGCTGCTTTGTCTAGGGGAGCATCTTCTGGTGTGTGGGGAGATTGGGTGTTCCCATAAAGTAGTTGGCTTCATTCAGTCTGCAGAGGAGACTTGTAAGGAGCAAGCAATCTGTTTCTGGGATAAAGACTCAAAGGTGTTGGAAAGGAGGAGGCTTTTCATTAGCATACAGATGAAGGCGAAGAAAAATGTTACCCCAAAGTTACAAAGGCTGTTACAAGAACAGCCTTTGAAACGTCAACTTCTTGTGCAGAAGACCTGTGTAAAAGGCAAGAAGACTAACGTCCTCTTTCTCAAATTAAATACGAAAACCTTTCAAGCTTACAAATGTGAATTTATGTCATAAAGTTTCATGTCCTCCAATTGGCCAGCACAGTATTTAACATAATACTTACCTTTTCTTACCTGAAAAGACATTCATTATACACTTTTCTAGAACATACATTTGTATGCTGAAAAGAATCAGTCTTATGCTGTAAGGAATCTGCCCTGTGAAGGCCTGTGATAGCCTTTCCAAGGACTGAAATTTGCTTTCAGTTCTCAGAACATTTAAATTTTAAAGTAAAAATGCATCATAAAATAATGGTTTTGTTTACTTGTGTAATGACAAGATTCTTGTGAGTAGTTTGGGATTTCATTTTAAGAAGTATTATTTTTATTCTGTTTGAAACTGCAAAGGGTATAGGTTTTTTAGCACAAAACCAGCTAAATAACATTGTTGCTGTGTTGTTGTCTTTACATATGTTTATATATGTTCTTAAGCATATATTTATTTTGTCAACTGAGTGCCTGTTGTATTGCAGATGTAGATTCTCCCTTAATCTGTTCAGAGCCAGAAAGCTGTTTCTTGAAAGCCCTTGTGTAAATACTTAATATGAGGTATAGGAATATTTTATATTGATAATATTACATATTAACAATTAAATACTTTGTAATATATTTTTTACATATTTTGCAAGTGGAACACAAGTAAAAAACAGTAAGGAAGAAATTAATCCTAGGTATACACACCTTTCCCACAATTACCAAAATGGTCAAGATGGTGACATTACTGATGCTAATAGGGGAAGAAGAGAGAGGAAGGATTTCAAAGGCAGATAAGTTTTCATATTTTTTTAAATTTTGGCATAGTTCATGAAAGTGAATTTACTGCTGCAAGTATTAGCAAATCATCCCAAATACATTAATTTCCCTTTGGTTCATAAACAAAACTGTTAATTGAGAAGAGCTAAATTTACACACTGGAACACAAGTGAATACAGTTCCTGCTTTACTAAGATTTCTTTTGAACTTTGTTTTCTACATTGATTTTTGTTGTCAGACAGCACTGACTTCTAAAGAATAGAATAAGGAAATCCATTCAGCGATGACACAATCTTTCTTACTTCAGGGTAGATATAATTGATGTTTGTAAATTTCCTTGCATTGGAGCTCAAAAGAGAAGTTCTTTCTTTGGTAAATGTTTTAAAATTCCATTTTTTCCTACTGTAAGAAAATTCACAAGTTTGTGGTTATCTCCTTCAATTTTCTTTCCCAAAATAAATGTGCTATACACTAGCTCTTTGCAGAGTATTCTTGTACTTTGCCTGTAGCTGTAGTTTAGTGCTGATAGTTACAATTTATTCAGTAGGTGCCTCCTTTACCCTTCCCCTCTTTCCCCTTATGTCTTCTTCCTTTGATTAAAAGTTTGATAAGAAATGAAAAAATATGGTGTTAATTACCTATGACAATGAAGCCTGCTTATATTACTCATCTTTTCCTGTCCTCTTGAGGTCACAAAATAAACAGAAATATAACCTGCAAGTCCTCCATTTTTTTAATCATGGCAGAAGGCATGGTAGTAGTTTTTAAATGTGCTGCATACTTTACTTCCTCTAAGTCTTCTTATATCGCAGATAGTTTTGTTGGTTTAATGGATATAAATAACACTAGTCCCACTATACTGATGAGGGAAAAAATAATATCATCAAGTAGTGAAATGAGTATTCCCTAGTAGGCCCATGGCAAATCTGAGGATAGATTCTAGTTTTTGCCTATTCTAATCTAAGCGCTTTTTTCACTTGCCTGCTGTGTTCAGTTTGGTTGAACCAAATGATAATATTTCACGGTCACATACAACTTTTAAGTATCAGATGTGTTTGATTTGAGACTGATAACCAGTTTATTATATTTTATCTCTTAAATTGCCTCTTTGAAACAAATGCTGATGTCCTAGAAGAGCTGAGTTTTCCTATTTTTATTAAAAGGTATGTGAATCCAATTCAAATGTGATTTGTTAAATATTTTGCTACACAGAAATTATTTCTTTTAGCCAGTGTGCCTAGGAAATTACTGTATAAGCATTATGTCGTCATAAGAAATTTGTGTTTAAAACAATGGGTTTCAAATCTGAATGAGTTCAGTTGCATTTTGGCCCTTTCCCCATTTGCAGTCAAAACAGAAATTGCCAGTCATTTACTTTGTGTACTCTAGGATCCTTAATAGTTTCCTTCATTTCCTAAATGTACAGTGGTGCAGTTTCATAAGTGGCAAGTTCTGCTGACAAGCCCATCACTAGGAAGCTCTTATAATTCAGTTATGTTCAAAATGTTCTAACTACAGAAATAATTTGAAACTCTAAAAATAAATGTCATTTATATAGCATACTGCATATTCAAAACACTGTGCAGGCATCATGACATCAGCATTCCCTGTTCCAAAAACAGCAACAGGGAAATGTTATGTATGTTTTACAGAAGCAAAAACTTGAGGCAGAAAGGTGGAAAGTAGCTGTTAGATGCAATTAGGAAATAGGCACAGCTACTCTTGACTTCTAATTCACTTCTTGGAATTGTACTGCTTCTCAAGGATGCAGCTCCTTGAGCAGGGTCCTAGATAACATTGTGACTGTTCTTTTCACCATCTTGAAAGAAAAACTAAACAGAAGTGGGGAAAGCACAGCTGCAATTATCTGTAAAAAACAACTAATAGGGCTTTCTAAATCCCTTGAAGGCTCTGATAATTAAAGGATTGTCAACACTGATTCTTCACTGTCTGAAAGAGGTGTCTTTATTATTTAAAAAAAGAAAAAATCAACTATCTACGTTTTCCTTAGATGTAGCTAGTTTTAAAGAAAGCCTAAGAAATGATTAAACTGGTAAAGCTTTGAAGAACTTAGTCTAATTACAATTCATTAGCTTGTTATTGAGAGAAGGTTGATTTAAAAATGCAATTCTCCCTCCATTCATTCTTACAAAATATGGAAAGGCATTAGCTCTTTTATGTTAGTCTGCATATTATCGAAGGAAAAAATGTTCTATAAAACTGGGTATTATCTGAATGTTGGTGCCTTAGCAGTTTGACTAGAGAGTGAAGGAAACAGATCTCTTAGCCTGAAAGCATTTGATGTTAGTTGTCGAAGAAGCATTGCATAAACTGCTGTAGAGGAATACATATTTATTTGGTTTCTTTTCAAAATAAATTAATGAAAGTTTCTAAATACTTTTTATTTAAGTCCATTCTGTAATTTTGATTTAAAAAGTAAAGCACTAATTATGGTTTGTCATTGGTTTCCTTTCATTTTGTCCCAAATGGCAGCTAAATGTATCTACAGTCTCAGAGGCAGCTTAAAACTGTTCCATAGCATTGGTCCACCCATGAACACTCCTTTCCAGTAAAGAAATAAAAAGTATTGTTAATATTTTCATTCCAAGAAGAAATTCTCCAGTGTAGTTCTTCCTGTGCTGTCAGACCTAGATGAAATAGTTGGAACTCTGAATACTGCTGTTCTAGTAGGCTATGTTTTCCCACTTTATAGGTCCTGCACAGGCTGCTCTAGGTGACCTTGCTTGAGCAGGGGGGGACAGACAGGATATCTTTCAGAGGTCCCTTCCAACCTCAACCATTCTCTGATTATTTTCTTATTTTATGGAAAGAAACAATTTAAAATATGTTATTTTTCTCGTAAAGTTTATTATTTTTACTTATTTTTAAACATTTTTTTATTATTGTTTATAAAAGATAAAATATTGGAATTTTGATTAAGCAGGTTAAGCATGTATCTAGACTGTTGTGAAAATCTTCTGTGCCCTGGGAGTCCTCTAAGGAATCATGCTCTCTCCTGTGTATTATTTTCCTGAATACAGACAGCTTTACTTCTCTGTAGGATTTTTAATAGCATGTCTGCATTCACAATACTCTATGTTACAAGAGGGAGCTAAGGTACAAGTGTTTAAATTCCTAACCACACAGGTATTTTGGGAGATACTTGAAGTGCTTTGGCATTCTTTACATATCTGTAACGTTTTCTGTGTTAAATGACCCATTTCAGCCACACTGTCAGACTTCTCTGTCCATAGACTGAATGCCTTCAGCTAGTAATTCAGCTGCAAAGGGTAACTGCTCCCCAGCTCCTTTAGAGGAAACTCAGCTAGAGTTTCAACAATGACTTTATTTTTCCCTCTCTCCTTCCTGTTACCACTTCTCCATCAAAAAATGCTTCTCCTTTGCAGCCATTTTTTCTCTTGCTCATTCTCATTGAACTTTTGCATCTTTATCCAAAATCGAAATTCAATATAAACCTCCTTCATTTTGTATTATCTCTTCTTTAGAGTATTTCTCACTACCTCATTTTCTCTCCTTTGTAAATATCTCTACAGTATAAAAATCACATTGATTATCTGTGGTAAAGCACCTAAATCACACTGTAGTATAGTTTATTTTGTTTGTTTTTTTTTTCTTAAAAAGAAATAAAACTCAGAGCAATAACATGGTTTTTTGCTTTTGTCATCACATCATATGTTACTGTGCAATGTAGTTGTTTCAGTAAAGAATAATTTAATATCCAGCTACTTAAATTATAAAATCAGTTCTTAACTTTCCTACCTTGCTTCAATGCTGACTTATTTATTATGAAGCTTAATACTTAAAACATTTTATTCATCAATATAAAGCATTTTGAAAGTTGAATTAGTGATATCTTCATATCCATTATAAAGGGATTACTCAGGAAACATGCTTGTCTTTTGAGGATGGCAATGCTAAACTTAGTCTTTGACCATAGCTAATGAAGTGTACTGTCTGAAGTTATGTTTCTATTGAAGACAGCTATATGGATGTATTTCTTTTACTTCTTATTCCATAGTTGGCTGTGGTATGATTGAAGACTGATTTTCTGATTTTCTGTCTCTTTCTACATTATTTGCATAACAGATGCAGGAGCATTTCATATAGCAGTAAACATTACCTTGTGCAGCTTCTGTAGTTATAGGTCCAGGTGACATTATTGCCTCTCATATGTTTAACGAATGGAGAGGTTATCATTTAATTAACCCTGATAATGTCAAAAGGAAATGCATAAATGTCAAGCTATTCCTAACAACTATTTATGGGTAAGCCTAGAAGTACTAGTAATAGCTCATATTAAGGTAGTACCTGCTGGGGGGAAAAAAAAAACAACCAAAAATCAAACAACCACTAAAACCTTGATTTGCAGAAAACTTCAGGGACAAACTTGCCAACAAAGTTTTCAAGCTGACAAGCAGGTATTCTTTATTGCGGCGCAGGGAGACACGGGGGATAGCTCCTCCTAATGTGTGTCACCCTAATTGCCACACAAGCCGTCCTTTTATAGCCACTGGGCATACATACATATTCATGAGGCTACGTATGGATAACATCATTTTCCAGAGAGTTCCTTGCATGCGTACAGAATTGTGGTGGTGGTCTCTGAGGGTCGTTTACTTCCTCCAACAATCTTCATCACTTCTGGCAGCCTTTGAAGCATGTGCAGTAGATGCTCATACCAGTTTCATTGGTTCGTTAGCACCAGAGACATAATAATCCTCCTATCCTCCTACTTATCAGTTAGTTTAACTGTATCCCATCCTGGACACCTGTGGTTCCCAGATACTCCTTATCCCTGTGTCCTGTTCTTCTAGGCTGTTTTTCTTAAACTACTATGTCACAACTATAACGATTTATCTTGTGAGAATTCTCAGTATGTTCTCTAGCTGTACTCTATTTTTTTCTCTATGTATCATGCACCTCAGTAATTTTCCATTGCTACTGTTACAAAGCCATCAAACTTAACATTACTTAAAACTGATTCTAAAGGTTTCTACGTTCCATTTTGTGATTTTGTGCCCCCTTGTCTCAACCTTTTTTATAATGTAGGGTTTTATTGTTATCCTTTTTTTTTTTTTGACATAACCGATCATAAAAAGACATATTTTATGCAAAAATATAATAGCTAAACACTTGACAAATGTGAGCACTGGAAAAGAAAAGAAGTCATGAAAATGCATGTTCAGGATTTGGTCTTGCAGTTATAAATAAAATTTGGATTTACCTGTTTCAATTTTCTGAGTCAGACCTGCTTCTTTTTTTTTTTTTTCAGTGGTAAACAGCTCCAATAGGTCATTGCAGAATGTGTTATAATGCACTATTTGAATGTAGATGGTGTGATCTAAATTCATGATGGGTGCTAGAGAAAAGCATTTATATTAAAAATGTTTGAAAACATGGTATTCTTAACATATACATGCATACATCTCTTCATTTAAGCATAACATCTTGGGTTTTGAACAAAGTCACTATATCTGTATATTAAATTCAGCAGCACTCACCACAGCCACTATTCAGCATAAAGGCATGTTTTACTATCTAGTCATGAATGAGGGTGGTAGAGCTAGCATTAACACCTAAAAAGAAACTAATACCCACCACTTCTTCAAAGTTTTTCAAAATCTCTTAATTTTATTTTATGGGGTAACAGTTCATGCAGTGACAGGTTATAAACATGACAATTTACTATGTCCATCTTTATCAAGAATGACACATGCTGTGGCATAAGAAGCTATTTTAGCTCTAGAGATTCATCATAATAGCTTACTGTTGTGCATTTAATTTCAATTAAAAATATTAAAATGTTACCTTACATATCCTAAATTATCTTTTTAAGAAATTATATAATAACATATATGTAGATACTGCCTTATTTTCTGCAGGAATATACTTTAAAAAATATTCCTATTAAAAGAACTTGGTAAGATTTTTAATATTCTCATAGAGTTTGTTAAAATAGTTATAAAAATTAAATGTTATCTCTGCACTACAGAGAGTAAATACAAATGCAGGGGAAAGCTGTTTTTCTTCTTCTCAAAGATTTAAAAAAAGAAAATCTGTTATGGAATAGCTTTTCCCTTCCTGAAGTGAGCTGAAAAATATTTATGCCCTACAAAACTAACATTTTCTGAGCATTCTTTATTCCCTTAATACTCAGCAGCTCTAAATAAAACTATGTCTGTTTTCAGATAGAGAAGCTAGCCCTTCTTTTCCTACAGATATTGGTTTATTCTGAACTAATTTTGATAAGCGATGTTTTTATTCCCTGTGTAAGGATAAACAATACAAGTAACTTCAACATAAGTGTTTTTAGTAGCCAACAGCTCTCTCTGATTTCATGTAGTTTCAATTTTATAAAGGCTTTTGAAAGGAGGCGAATGTGAACCCACGTGAATACAAACTTTTTTTTTATCATTATTTGGGTAAGTGGTCTTGTTTGATATGTTCATTTGTCATTAAAACGTCATGTTAAAATATCTATAAATCATTATCAGTTAATTAAGAAAGCTAAAAATAACCAGCAGCATATTTGATCATTTCATGTTTCATTTTCTGTGCAAATGTGTTAGCAGATCTGGCTTAAATATCCACTGCTGGATTTCCGCTTTGCATTTTCCACATATATTCTTGTGAAGATTAGTTTCAGAAATGCTGTAAGCAAATCACCCGGTATATTGGGTTAAATTAATACTGCAGTCATGGTTGTAAACACTGTGTTCTTGAAATTGCATGATGAGTATGATTCTTATCTGCCTGAGGCATAGAAACATATCACATGTAGTAAATGTCTGATCAAAACGGATTATCCTCAACATATTCTGTAAGATGTACCAGTCAAAGAAATTACAAAGAAATTTAAAAAAAAATTGAACACCAAGAGATTCAGAAAGATGATGTAATATAGTCTTTTAGTAAGAAAGTGTGGAAAACAGGAAAATAAAACCAAAAATTATCCTTTTCTAAATTACTTTGAAAACAGCTATGTACAAGCATAATACTGTTAGTGAGAAAAAAAATACTGTCTTTTGCAGTACCCTGTCCTAAATTAAGTAATTTTTTCTTAAAAGCAACAAAAATTAAACCTTGTGTTTCATAAAAGATTTAAATCCTTCATTTAGAATACAAGTATCAGCTCCTCACCTCAAAATATTATAGGGAAGTTCTTAACCTGCACACCTTTTCTTCTTCACAGTAATAGCAATTCTTTATGTGGTATGATTCCTACAAAACATTGTTCTCCTGAAAGTATCATTTTTTTTTTAATCTTATGCCTAAAAATATCCCAAATCTAAAGAAGTGGAAAATTTTACTATTCTTGTCTGCTTTTACAGTCCTCCGTTTGAAAAAACACATGCTGTATTCCTGAATATATTTTGGGCTTTTGTCCTGTTTTTGCAACATCACATTGATCTCAAAGCGGAATAAATATCAAATTTACATATGAGCAACAGGCCAACACATAATTCTGTTTTGACTTTCTTGGATCCTAACTCTGACAAATAAACCTTATATTCATAGATGATACCTATAGCTGTGCTCAAGAAGCCCAATGTCATTTGTATGCTCACTGTAGCTGCCAGAGCAAAAAAAAGTTTAGAAGTTCAGCCTGCATTCTGTTACTTGAAAACTACGAAAGCTAATGTTCTCACATATGCCCAAAATTAGGCACCAACCAATATGACTTCTGTAAATGCTAGCATTGGCTTATTTCAGAGGAAGAAACAAATGCTCAAGACCTGTGAAAATGAGAAAAATGTGTTTACATCTGGCCTACATGGTGGAGTTCGGGCAGGTTTTTTTCTTTTATAAAGCTCTGCCTTTGTACATCAAGTGATCCTGCACATATGGACCTGCTGATTTTTCCATTATGTGATTAAAGCAGTTCTCAAGGGATTGTCTCAGTGCTTGTAAGGTTGTCATTCTTCCTTTCTACATATATTGTCATGAGATCAAACTATATCGGAAAACGTCTGTCAGGTATGTAGTTAAAAAAAAAAACACTTTATTTCCAAGTAATTGACTGAGTAAAATTGAAAAAAAAATAAATAGTTATATGTAAAATATTTTTTCACTTTATTTTTGATGAAAATACTGCACATCCTATAATTATTAATTATTATTATAATGAAGTTAAGATTTTGAGCTGGAGGCCTAGAAGTTTCAGTATTTTTTATAATTTCTCAGATGTGTCATAAGGTAATGGTCTTTTCACACTCTAATGCAAACTTAGCTGTCTTACTGTTCATAGGTCCACTGACTTTTATACACTACCGCCATTTTACTTTGGTCTTTACTTGCACTGGGGGAAATATTGACAATCTTTTGTAAGACTTATACAAGAAAATAAGTGCTATGTTTTCCAGTTCAAGAGATTTAAGAATACAGTTGAGATACACACACAAAATTTTCTACATCTTTAAAATATTTCTTCATATTTATTACTCTACTCTCATTATGAAGAGTAGAAAGCATGTTATGAAACCTGATTGAAATTTTCACTTGCAAGATGTATAGGACACTGAATGAAGTCACCACACCTATTTTAGTATGGGCAGTCTAACTAGTGCTTCCAAGGAGATACATAAAAGTTAGATGTTAGAGTCAGAAAAAAATGGATCATTAATCTGAAATATTTGTACTATTACTTTACAAGGAAAATCTGGCCGTCTAGCTTCACTGCTGATAGTTATAATCAGTTGTATAAGGGTGAGAGTCCAAGCAGGACTGAGTCCAAGCAGGAAATAAGATGTTGTGAAATGAGCAACACACTTGCATATGTGTTTCATGGCTACCTATATATAAATAAGTTAATATTATTGCTCTGTTACAGTGCTATATGAGTAAACACCTTCTTTATGGTACTGTAAAATTCAAGTAAAATTTGAAATATACTAACTCATTCAATTTCAATGCTTGATTTTACAGTATAAAAAAATAGACTCACCAGTGCTTGGGTACACTGAAGTGAAAGTCTCAAAAGCTGTTCTGCTGCAGCCAGAAGTATGGATTGCAGCTAGGTTAAAGGTCCAGGAAGTAGGAGATAAAAAGGGGTGTTAAGAGAACCATTCTCTCCTTCTTCTTCTGCCATTACTACTACAAGACTGGATGAAGAACTGTAATGAATTTCCATGAAGCCCAACACTTTTTTCTAGACTCGGTGAAAATTATTATTATTTTCCTCTGGTTTTAACTTTTGCAGAGGAGTATTCTGCTATTGAATCTTTCCTGTCAAACTTTGCAAGACATTATTTTATTCCCTGTAGGCTCTATTACCAAGTAGTTCAGGCCAACCAGAAATTGTTCAGAAAGATTTCATGTTGAAGTTAAAAGCAGAATCAGAACTGAGCACTGTTCATCTAATACTGCAGCAACTTAGCTGCTCTTATTGGCAAAAGCACCAGTTGCAAATAAGCAAGCATAATGGCAAAAGGCCTAAAGTTTAACAAGTGCCCAATAGTTCTAGTAATGCACGATTGCTTGGATGTTAGAAACCACTGTCGTGACAGAAAAGCCTAGAGAAGAAACAGAAGGCAACGCTATGGCGAGTTTGTTCTTGCCAGAAAGAATTGTTGTTCGTATAACTGATATGGCAATCAAAAGAGGAGAGCTTAGATTTTAATTCTTTTAAAATCACCTACCTAGAAATCTAGTTCCTGTTAATTCTATTTGCAAATTAACCTCTAGGCTCGATAGTTAGCAGACTGTTGAGAAAAGAATAGCAAAACTAAACAAAAAGCAGCATGAAGCAGGTAGGAACAAATACTGGAGTAAATCTCACACAGGACCACACAGACTGAGGCTGAAAAGTGCCAGTGGAAATTATCTAAAGCAGGGTCATGCCCAGTCAGAGGCACAGGGTCATGCCAGGTCAGATGCTAAATATTTCCAAGGATGGAGACTTCACAACCTCTCTGGGCAATCTGCTCCAGTGTTTGAACACCCTCACAGTTTGCAGCAGGGGAAAACTGTTTATGTTTAAATAGTATGCCTGGTCTGGTTCCTCCTTTTTTACTCTTTCCCACTGAGTATTCAAACACATTTGTAAGGTTTCCCCTGAGTCTTCTCTTTTGCATCCTGAATTGATCCAGGTCTAAGTCTGTCCTCATATGATTTACAGACCAGTCAGTCTCACCTCTGTGCCTGACAAAATCTTGGAGCAGATCCTCCTGCAAGGCATGCTAAGGCACATGAAAATCAACAAGGTGCTTGGTGACAGCCAGCATGGCTTCACTAAGGGGAAATCCTGCCTGACCAATCTGGTGGCCTTCTATGATGAGGCTACAGAACTGATGGACTGGGGAGAGCAGTTGATGTCATCTACCTGGACTTGTGCAAAGTGTTTGACATTGTGCCACACGACATGCTTGTCTCTAAATTGGAGAGACATCAATTTGATGGATGGACCACTCGGTGGATAAAGAACTGGCTGGATGGCTGTATGTGAAAAGTTGTGGTCAATGGCTCAATATCCGGCTGGAGATCAGCAACGAGTGGCGTCCCTCAGGGATCGATGTTGGGACTGGTCTTGTTTAGCATCTTCATCACTGACATGGACAGTGGGATTGAGTGCGCCCTCAGCAAGTTTGCGATGACACCAAGCTGTGTGGTTCGGTTCATATGCTGGAGGGAAGGGATGCCACCCAGAGGGAACTTGACACGCTTGTGAGGTGGGCTGATGCCAACCTTATGAACTTTAACCATGACAAGTGCAAGGTCCTACACCTGGGTCAGAGCAATCCCAGACACAGGTACAGGTTGGGCAGAGAAGAGATTCAGAGCAGCCCTACGGAGAAGGACTTGGGGGTGTTGGTTGATGAGAAAACAGACATGAGCCAGCTTCAGCGTGCGCTTGCAGCTCAGAAAGCCAACTGTATCCTGGGCTGCATCAAAAGGAGCGTGACCAGCAGGTCGAAGGAGGTGATCCAGCTCCTTTACTCTTGTGAGACCTCACCTGGAGTATTGTGTGCAGTTCTGGTGTCCTCAACATAAAAAGGACATGGAACTGTTGGCACAAGTCCAGAGGAGGGCCATGAGGATGATCAGGGGACTGGAGCACCTCCTGTATGAGGACAGGCTGAGAAAGTTGGGGCTGTTCAGCCTGGAGAAGAGGAGGCTGCATGGAGACCTCCTAGCAGCCTTCCAGTATCTGAAGGGGGCCTATAGGGATGCTGGAGAGGGACTCTTTGTTAGGGACTGTAGTGATAGGACAAGGGGTAATGGGTTAAAACTTAAACAGGGGAAGTTTAGATTGGATATAAGGAGGAAATTCTTTCCTGTTAGGGTGGTGAGGCACTGGAATAGGTTGCCCAGGGAAGCTGTGAATTATCCATCCCTGGCAGTGTTCAAGACCAGATTGGACGAGGCCTTGGTTGCGATGGTTTAGTGTGAGGTGTCCCTGCTCATGGCAAGAGGGTTGGAACTAGATGATCTTAAGGTCCTTTCCAACCCTAACTATTCTATGATTCTATGATTCTCTAGAAGAAGATTTTACATTTATACACTGTATTTGAAAGAAAAAAGATGAAGTCTTTGCAGTCCCCCTAAAGGCAGAATGAGCAGCAAAAGAGGCAGCAAAGACTTGCAATCAAAAGATAAAGGGGTAGAAGCAGTGCACATAGTTACAGAAGAAGTAGAAAGAGACAAGGCTGAAGAATTAGGCCAAAACTATAAATTACTAAAAGATCAAAACCCACAAAATGAAGAGCTTGAACATGACATACTTTGTGAGTAAGTGCTGGTGATGGTAAGAAAAGCCAAATCTGATCAAAACAGGAGTTAGAGAGTTACTTTGCCAGCGGCATTTTCACTGGATGGGATAAAGACATATCAGAGAGTTCAGCTTGGAATAGACTATAACAATCAGGACCAAAAAGATAAAAAGCTCTTGGACAGTGTTCTGACCTTGGAGTGGACAAACAAGCAGCTCCTGGGGATGTGGAAGAAAAAAAAGTCAAGATCTAACAAATGGTGAGCTGGGAGATAGAAAAGAAGATTAAAACATGCAAAAGGATTGCATGGGTGGAAAGCTTTGTGAAGCTGGGGGATAATGGCAGATAAGAAGACAGTTAAATACATTAGAATCATTTTAGCTACAAAAAAACCTGATCACACACATTGTCTCCCAGGACACTGGAAAGACATTGTCTTTCAGGAATTATCTGCAGAAATATCTAGTATATTTGCTTGAGTACTATATTTCAGTTTACTGGCATTCTAATGCTTTAACTATTGATTATTTTTTCTTGACAATGTGCACATCATTACCCACTTTTTATTTTTAACTAAATAGCTTTTCTGATCAACATTGCAAAATATAATATTTTAATAAGAACATTAGAAAATATTTAATTTTATTACATATTACTTAGCAAACAAGCCACATTATCTCAACACAATATTCAAAAAGAACTGTCGTGGTTTAAACCCAGTCAGGTAACTTGTTCACTCACTCCCAGTGAGTGATGCCGAGCTGACAACAATCGAGGTCCGTGTCCCCCCCCTAACCCCACCGGGGTTCTCCCCCACTCCCGGAGGAACGGGGAGGAGGATCGAAAAATGTGCAACTCCCACGGGTTGAGACAAGAACAGTCCAGCAACCAGTGTACACAAATCACCACCGCTACTATCAACTACAACAATGATAAGGGAAAATTACAAGGGAAGAGAATACAATACCACCGGCCAAGAAAACGAGTTCCACCCGGAAGCCCGTGTCCTTCCGGGTAACTCCCAGTCACCCCCCACCCCGGCCATGACGTGCTGTGGTATGGAATACCTCCCTGGCTAGCCCGGGTCAGGCGCCCCGTCTCTGCTTCCTCCCGCCTTCCCCTCCTCCCTGGCAGAGCATGAGCCTCACAAAGTCCTTGGTCAGGGTAAACATCACTTAGCAACAACTGAAAACATCGACTTCACCAACACTGTTCTCAGGCTGGAAGTCAAAACACAGCACTGTACCAGCTACCACAAAAGGAAAAAAAAACATGACTGCTACTGCTGAACCCAGGACAAAACCTCATAACAGCTATTATATATGATGTCAACCATTTTTTTAAATTCAGCTTATTGGTTGTTAAATGTTCTTTGCTGCATAAAGGATTTTTATCCTTGGCAAGTTTAGAGCAGGATGTCTTTCTAAATTGAATAGATAACTACAGGTTTGATAAAGGATGAAGGTTTTATAAACTATAATGCAATTCACAAACTCCAGTTATTTCAGTTTCCATTTATCTGTGAAACTGGCAAAAACAACAGCAGAGGAAAATCTAATACAGACTCACCAGAGCTAATATTTACAAGTGCTCTATTGAACATGTTTTTTGATGACTAGTGTTACATCTTCAGCTGTTGATCACACTTGGGGATTGATCTATTGTACTTGTCTACTTAGACAATTCTCTATGTACTCTAATGTACTATTCAATTCATGTAAGTTTGGTAACACAGAACCTAGTTTTCTTCTTTTATTCTAACCCAAAATATGACCTTCTTACTACTGACTTCTTATCCCTTTCTTGGAGTGCAATTTATTCTTTTCCCTAATACGTTACTTTCTGAGGCCTATTGAAAAAGAAGCTGATGATGTCTTAAAGAAGGAGAAGTAACATTAGTTTTTTACTGTCCACTCCCTCATAAGCAGGTAGACAGGATGGATTCCCAAAGCTTGTCTATTCTCAGCACTGCACCTCTTGATTTTGTTGAGTATATTCATGTTCAAGTTTGCGTATTTGCAAAGAATGGGCAGTTAAGCCATGTTGTTCCTTCACCAACTATAAAAAATAAGGGTTGTTATAATTTTATCATCTGCATGTAGTTGGCTTTACTAACTAGTCTTTTAATTATTCCTTTAAAACAGTTACTGTAACCTAAGATTTTTATTTTTTTTAAATACCAAGCAGTTTATTATACAACCACAGAATCATAAAATGGCTCATGTTGGAAGGAACCTCAAAAAATCATCCGGTCCAACATTTTGTGGGAAATGTAGCCTAGATGAGGTTATCTAGCACCCTGTCCAGCTGCATCTTTGAAATCTTCAGTGATGGGGTCTCTACCCTGTGGAGGTTGTTCCAGTGATTGATAGTTTTCACTGTAAAATGTTTTTCTTATTTGAGATGAAACCTTTCCAGGTACAAATTGTAACCATTGTCCTTTGTCTTCTCCATATGTCTCCTTGTGCAGAGAGAGCCTCTTTCCTCTTTAAGGTGCCCTTTAAGTACTAGAATACTATAATGAACTCCCTCCAAGCAGTCTTTTCTCCCTAACTCCTTCAGTCTTTCTTCATAGCAGAGGTTCTCCAGCCCCCTTTTGGACCCCCTTCAGTCTGTCCACATATTTTCTGAAATGTGGGGACCAGAACTATAAGCAGTACTACAGGTTCAGCCTGACAAGTACTGAGGACAGTAGGAGATATTATAAGATAGTAATTTTCAGTTGTATAAAACAGACTTACACGTGTCATTTCTCATGGTTTCCTATTCTTATGGTTTCCTATTACTGAAATTTAACAATCAAGTAGAGAAAACCAGTTGGAAAACTATGTTATGTGTATAGGTCTATACATTTTATTAAAAAAAACAAGAAAAATGGAAAATGTTTTAATAGAAAAAAGAAAATACCTTTGTTTTAAAGCTGCTAGGAAAAGTTGATTAGAATAAAAATAATCATTGCTTCTCAACATTACGTCCTTTTCAAAAAATTTATATCAAATTCTGTTTTTATAGAAAAATATCAAACGACAGTTCTGCAAATTTTAATAGGAACTTCTATCAGAAGTGTTTTACTGAAAAAGTAATGAAAGTTTAAGGAAATGCATATTCAAAATTCAATTGAACAGAAGAATGATAGGGGATTTAAAATAGCTATTAATAGGCATATCGGAGTCGTGCCTTTAAGTCACAAGAATCATAAGGAACCTGTATAAATCATACTATGCAGTTACAGCCCAAAAAGACAGTTGTTCTTCTGAATAATTTAAAACAGAAGGAATTAGTTTCTTAAATAAATAGAAAAAAAACCCCAACATATTATGGAGAAGTATTTTCATCAACAATGGTAGATATACAGGATCAGAATAGTGTGCATCTTGTTAGAAAGATGATGTTTGGAGTGATGATGTTTGTGTTCCCAAGTAGATGTTATGTATGATGGAGCCCTACTGTTCTGGAGGTGGCTGAACACCTGCTTGCCAGGAAGTAGTGAATGAATCCCTTATTATACTTTGCTTGAATATGCAGCTTCTGCTTTACCTATTACACTGTCTTTATCTCACCCCATGAGTTTTCTCAGTTTTACTCTTCTGATTCTCTCCCTCATCCCACCATGGGGTGAGTGAACGAGCAACTGGGTGGTGCATAGTCACTGGCTGGGGTTAAACCATGACAAGCAGTATAAAACAGAGAATCAAATTAATCTCTTATATTAATCTTCTCAACTACAGGCAGCACAGAAGCTAAAATCTGGAAATCCATTTTTCTTTTCAAGCAAATACAAAATATTTCATGAGCATTTCAAATACAGATTGGACAAGACAATGCGCTAAAATAGCCTATTATTGACACAACTGTGTCTGTTCTTAAAAATTTTAAACCATTTACAGTATGATGCATATATGTTCCACATGTAAAGACTCAAAGTCAATATTAAAATATTAGCCGAGTTATTCTGTTGTAATTATATTTGCTCTCTTGCTTGGTATATCCCAAATCCGTGATGTTGTCTGTGACCCAATAGAAGGAGAACCTACCATTCCAAAAGCCAACGCACTGGAATATGATTAAAATGTGGGGTAATTCTTCACTTCCTAATTTTATATCTCAATTTTCACAACTAATGGTTTAACTTATTAACATACTACAAATACACTCATTGCACAGGTAAAATGATCATTACTATCTGGACATAATTAGTGGCATAGTACTGACTGTAGTACCATTTACAACTACTGTAATAATATTTTACAAGTTCATTTTATTCCATTATGCAGTAAAATAATTGCTTTTACAGATGTAGTAAGTTCATTTAAATATGTGTTATAGCAAGATATTTAACAGTGACATAGCTGCATTTAACATATGTTAACCTGGTTTTGTTCACTTCATTTATATTAAAGGGTATAAACTGATAGGTACTGTTACAATTTCTTTCAGTATGTGCAGTTGTTTTCTTAATGCATTTTTAATTTAAATCTGCACGTATTTAAATTTGTTATGATATGTGTATGCAATACCATGCTGATTTCCTGATATTCTTTATTAAAGCCTTGTCAGGCACACTTAAATCAGCCTAATTGCTCAGTGAATATCATCTCTTACTCTCATTCATTTTAATGCACTTTTAGTAAAGACGGACATTTTATTAAAAATCAACCTTATGGAATATGTAACTTGACAGCCTATCTGAAATTTCTACTAAAATGCATGAACATTTGTTAAAATTGCTTTAACATCTGTTGGTTCTTAATATATTAGTTTTATTATAAAAGAAGACTTTTATAAGAGGATAAGACTCAGGTGATTGGCAACATTCCAGTGTGACCTATTATAAATTATAACAATTTTTCAAGGGCGATAATTAAGCCACTTGCCATTTAAAACCAAACAGCAAATATGGCTTTGAAAAAGTTTTCATAACTTTTTCCTTCATTGTTTTTATTTAATTAGTACAAGTTTGTCATGTTACTTACAGATTTCAGGAGAACAAAGTAGGCCTCTTTCCAGTAAAATATTAACAACACTATTAATGATTTTCTGAAAAAGGGATAGAGAAATAAATTCCTTTTAAATTTTATATAGAATTGGCTTGAGTACTCAAGTAGAACAGAGGAAAGCAGAAGTATTAATGTTTGCAGGATTTACCTTTAAGATTTTAGTTTCTTTTGATAGAGTCAAGCACACACTGGAAAAAGAATTTTTTTATTTCGGTCTACTGCTACCAAATCTGTGTGTGATGTTTTATTAAAAGACTAATGACTGTAAAGCTATCAAAATATCGATGCACACACAGAGGTATTTCTAATAGTTTCGGAAATTAAAATAGTCTTCAGAGATGTTTTTGACTATTTTCTTAAACGATGAAGATATTCTGTACTCTTTTCTATTTTGGCTCATTTACAAACATGGAAGAGGAGGTTTTACAAACATGGAAGAGAAGGTTTTACAAACACCCTATATATTACAGGAAGATGGGGAAAGAACAAGCAGATACATGTCTCAGGATGGTGCTCTTCTTATTGATAATATGCTTAAAAGAAATATGTGTCAGAGAATGGAAATAATGAAATATGTTGTCCTGGTTTAGGCCCATCTGGTAACAAAGTACCACGCAGCCACTAACAACAGTGATGCACAATACAATTGCACACCACCCGCTGACCGATACCCAGCCTGACCTGATGACAAATTTGGACATAGTGATGATGTAAAAGTATGTATTAGGTGCCAAACTGTACTAACAAACTACTTATCTAAATGAGTATCACACCCTGTATGAAGTGAAATTACAGACCTAAATAGAACAAATGTAGTATTAGATCTATATTTCTGATTATGCACCTAGGATGTTGATACTGTCTCAATATTTATTAGGCTACGAGGGAGATAAAATGGTGCAGCTTGTAAGAAGCAGGTGAGAAAAGTAAATCCTTACTGGCATTGTGGACACTACCGTAGATGCCATATTGGAAACAGGACAAAACACACCACCTACACAGAAAGTTTTCAGAGAGAAAGAAATTAAAGAAAAGAGATGCTATTACATACAAGAAGTGTTGCTTCAGAAAACTGAGCTCAAGTCTAAGTGAAAAAAAAAAAAAAAAATGAAACAAAAGGACAAGAAACACTGCCAGAATAGATGTAAAAACAATGATTAAATGAGGCCAAACAAAGTTTGATGAACAGTTAACTAGGGGAAAAAACTGTTAATTAACAAAATTAAAAAAATTAAAAAAATCTTTGTTAAAAAAGTCAGTACCACGAAGGCTTGCAGGTAGGTCTGCAATTTGTAGGTCTTATTGATGATTAATGTGTTAAAAAAAAAACATAAACCCACTCAGAAAATATAAAGATACTATATAAAAGCTAAATAAACCTTTAGCATTCACAAAAAAACAGAAGATTCCTATGCTAGAATTTTTCTTGGTGGGCAACTTGTCAGGAGATCTGTCTGAAAAAGAAGTTACAGAAGAGATTGTGTGGTACAAACAGAACAAACGCATGAGGACTGAATGGTATTTATTCAAGGCTTCCAAGCTAAGTCAGAGTAGTTGTGTGTTATCACCATCTTCAAAATTCCTTAACAAGACTGGAGAGTGGCAAATATGTTGTCAGTTTTTCAGAAAAGTTTCAGGGAAGGCATGGGAAACACTATACTGGGCAAGTTAGTAAAATTATAGTAAATGAGAGAATTAATGACACTTCCGCAAATGTGATCTTCAGATGGAGAACTGACCTCTTTTTATGTCAAGCTTCACAAAACTTTCAGTTTTCTGAGGAAGTATAAGAACAAGTGATATTGTTTGGTTGAAATTCCTAAAGTTTTTCGATAAAGTTGGTCACAGAAGCATGTAATAAAACTGAGCAGCCAAAGTGTAAGAAGTAAAGTTCACACATGGTTTTGTAAAGTTTGCTGCTAAAGCAAAGTTATTTTTGGCAGTAGAGGTGAAGGTCACTTGTAAGAAAAAGTGGAACTTCTTTTGTCTGAGTGACAGGGCAATAAAATGGCCTATGTAATTCAGTATAAGTTAGTGTAGCATGATGTGAGGGAGAAAACAACCTTAACTTGCATACGAAACAGTTTCTACTGAAGTGATCATTTACATTTAGACATCAGACCTTAGAGTCATAATAATTTTATAGTGAAGTCTGATACTGCTGAGTGGTGTATCCCCTACAAAAAAAAAAAAAAAGATCAGTATTAAGAAATTAGTGTGAAAGGAACATAAATCAAAACAAAGACCATGCTACTGTGTATATCTATTTTCTACCCCTATATTGATTACAGTATGTAGCTATAGCTTTTTGGGCCTCCTGCTTCTCCTCTCCTTCTCTCACAAGCATATAGTAAAACTGTAGGAGGTTTGGGTGCAGAAGATAAGGATTATCAGGTTTATAATTATTTTTATATGAGGAATGACACTTAACCTGAGGAAAGAGGGAAGATCAATTGCACATTTCTGAAAAAAAAGATGCCTGTGGGAGACACGATAACAGTCTGTAGCATGAGTGGCATGGGCAGGCATATAGGCTTTGGGTGATACATTAATTTCTTCTCTTTTTTTACTATTTAAATACTGGAGGACATCAAAAAGCTGTCAGGCGCTCTATCAAAAATAAATAGAAGGAGATAGGTTCTATTTTTTTAGGAATTAATACTAGGCCTGTGATATTTGTTGATGCCTGTGAATATTGAAATTTTAACTTATGCTTGGTGCTAGGGGAGACTGGACTGGACTTTATGTTAGAGAGATAACTGAGGGTTATTAATTGATATTACAACACAAGTGGACATAGGTTGGAGGATAGGAAAGCAAGTGCCATTCACATTCTCAGTCAGTTCTCCTTACACATTTATTGGTAATTGGTGTTAACTAAAAGATACTCAAGCGAATCTTTATTCCATTCGTTTTGGCCAACTGTGTGTTTAAACTGCACTGAATCCCCACAGAACCAAAGTCCAAGCCTACTATATTGTTTTGAATTGTGCTTCCATGAAAAGTGATCACCTCCAAATACTTAACAGCTAATCTAGAAAACTGAATAAATGTTGCAAATGGCAGGTACAATATGAAGTAAATTCCTTCCTATCACAAATAAGTAGTAATTTTGTATTCTGATGTGTGAATGTATTGACTACATTTAAACTAGTAGCATTACAATTAAAGGGCAAAAAATTGTCAAACCCATGTATGACTTCAACCACCATGTTAGACTTCTGGGCTCTAAATTATCTGACATGTTCAGGGGATCATTGAAAACATAGAAAAACCCCTGAGTTACTGCAACTCAGTTTACACTTCCTCAGATAAATGGAAGGAACTGCAGAGATTTATAATGATGTCAGAGATGGCAGTTCCTTATAGGCTGTTGACTATTCCTCCCAGCCTCATGGCAAGAATTCTAATAGTCTCATCCAGACACAGACAACTATTGGGGTGAGGGAAGTAGAAAAGTTGGAGAAAATATCTGAAAGAGGAAACAAACCCCAAAAACCAAACAAACAGGATTTCAAGGGTTTAGAAAGCAGTAAAGTAACTGAATTAATTTCTCATTCATTTTACCCACATAAAGCTGCTGTGATCTATAGCAGGAGTATACTGCAGCCAATTTCTCACTTACATGTTATACAGTGAGTGTGGGCAAAACCCTTAACTCAGTGCCAGAAGGCAAGACCATAGCACACTTGCTGTTGCCTCTGAATCAGGCTGCAAACAGGCTAAATGCATACTAATTTTTCCCATTCTATATTTTAGAATTGCTCATGCTGCATACTCACTGGTGAAACAGCATGGTGGTTCCCTTACCTTCTTGCTTGCAAGCTAATACTGAATATTTTATTGTGTTGGTTACTGTTTCAGAACATGAATAGGCTTTCAAAGCATAAGTGGTGTGGGAGTTCTTTCATCTCTTACAGTAAATTTCAAGCCTTCATGCAGACAGATTACATCTTCTTGCAAGTATTGCTAAAGGAAGGATTGCTATTTGCTGTAAGAGGCACGCAGATTTTGCTGCTGGTAGATCTAGAGTTGTATTTGCTGACTATAGTGACCAGTGTAACTTTTTAAAACTTTCCCTTTTAGATTCTTCTCTTTATAAACATTGTTTTAAAACACCCAGTTAAGAGACATAGCTGGGTTTCAGAATCTTTCTCAACTCAACAACTTTTTGACTCTACATGTCTATGAACTGTCAGCTGAGACAGCAAAAAACTTTTGAGAAGGACCAAGGTAGTACTTCAGATTTTTGTATGCAGTATCCTTAACTCAGGGGATAACCAAGTGTCCTGGGTTTTCAGTCGCAGTCATTTTTCTCCTTCTTAGTAGCTGGTGCAGTGCTGTGCTTTTGACTTTCAGCCTGGGAACAGTGCTGATAACACCGATGCTTTCAGTTGTTGCTTAGTAATGTTTAGTCTGACCAAGGACTTTCTGAGTCTCATGCTCTGCCAGGGAGGTGGGGAAGCTGGGAGAAAGCAGAGACAAGGACACCTGACCCAAACTAGCCAAAGGGGTATTCCATACCACAGCATGTCATGCCCACCATGTAAACTGGGGGCAGCTACCTGGAAGGGTTAGATCACTGCTCGGTCAGGCTGGGTATCGGCTGGCGAGTGGTGAGTGGTTGTATTCTCTTCCGTTGTTATTTCCTTTATGATTATTATTATTGGTGGTAGCAGTAATGGTTTGTGTTATACCTTAGTTACTGGATTGCCCTTATCTCAACCTGTGGGAGTTACATTCTTGTAATGCTCCTCCCCACCCCTCCAGGATCTGGGGGAGGAATGGGGGGAGTGAGCGAGGGCTGCGTGGCTGACTGGGCTTAAACCACAACATCAAGAAAGAATACATCTTTAGAGTGCAGTGATACTTCTGATACTACCTTGAAGGGAGGTGATAATTTCACCACCAGGGCCAGGACAGGCAGAGGGAAGCCTTCATTCTCTTTCAGAAGGGTGGAAGTCTTACCCTGCCAGGTTTTCTAATAATAAAATAGAAGGCTGTGCAACTGCTAAAGATAGATATTAAATTTCTTTTTCAGAAATTGCCTATATCCGGAGTAGGCTTCTGGATTACTAACAGTGTCACCTCAAGGGTCAGCTGAAAATTTACAAGAAAAAGAGTCAGGTACAAGAGTCACATGTAGTCTGCTCAGTGCCTAGGTCAGACCACAGCACATCAGCTTTCTTATTCTACATAACACTGCTTGATTGTAGGCCAGGAAAATATAACCACTGACTCTGAAAACATTACTCTTATAGTGTGCCTATCTCCATGAGGCTGTAGGAGTAAATAAAAGCACCCAGCAGAAGTTCAGTCTTTTACTTTCAAACAGAACTCATGGTACTGCTCTGGTTAGATACACCTATATCTGTGGAATCCAAACCTGCATAATCTCATAGAACAGGCTTTGCACTTTAGATTGCCTTTATATCAAATAGATGCATCACCTGAGTTTTCCACTGCTTACTTGAAATAGCACAAGGGTACAGAAGAGCAAATGAAAGCAAAATGTAAATTTAAGGAAGGCTGAATGTAAAGGGAGAAAGTTCTCTGAAAAAATATGCATTTCCCTCAGCAGGTTTCCCCAAGTTATCAATGCATCCAAATTCATACAGCAAATTTCTTTCATTTTCATGAACATGGAGGATGTGTGGATGAACTACTTGTGGTACTAAATCCACAAATATGATTTTGATTTTTTTTTTCATAATAACTGCTATGCATTTAGGAAAATACAAAATATTACTTTATACTTTTTCTGGGCTGTCCATCAGATTGTTTTCTGATATTTTTTCAGTAATTTTCATTTGCTTTTAGATTTTAAGGACCTATTCAGGAAATTATTTTGAAGGAACAGACTTTTAAGTTTGAGATAACATGATGAAAACTTTTAACAGACAAAACTTTTAACAAATTTTGTGTAACTACTGAACCTGTAAAATTAATAGAAATTAGAACACCTAATTGTGTTCTTATGTGAGAGAATTCCTGTGGGGTTTTAACACTAATTTAATGATGTAATAAGACCTGTAGAAGTTACATAAGTTTTGAGTCTCTTGGCATCTAATTACTTTTTTTACATTTTTTTATGTATCATATTTTCTATGTAAATTGCTTTATTGACATATAGTCTTGTTTCAAATTAAAATGTTAAGAAAAAATTCAACTATTGGTATGTAAAATGCTTACATACTTGTTATCACTCTTAGCAAAAATAAAATATAATAAGATAGTACATGAGGAAAAAATGAAATTAGAATATTTAAATGTGCATTACATCTTTAATAGTTTTCCACTATAAATAACATGATTAAAAGGTTTTGGCAACATAACAGATCATCCCTGAATAGAGAATTATTTAAACGCATAAATCATGAGCTCTATTGGTTTGACTAAGTTATGAATTATCCCCTCTATGAGCCTTCTGAGTATATCTCACTATTCTCCCAGACAATCTTGACAAAGACAGTTAATTCACAAAGCAACGAGAAAAAATAAATCAAATTAAAGAGTGCTTACCTGTAAGAAAAATCAAGCTAAAATCATAGCAAATTTCTGGTGCTTTATTTAAAAGATGAAAAAAAAATATGAAAAATCCTATGTTTTATCTACCTGCCAGGTAATATGCAAATATGAAAATGAAAGTCTTGTACTAGAACATTAAATAAACCTCTCTGTTTCTTTTCGTGTTTATTTGTTTTCCTTTTTCCTCTAAGGCTGTAATAAACATACATTTTTTTTCCCCTGGACTAATTATTATCTTCTTAAAGTACTGTCTTTCCATATTTGATTGAACATTCCTGATAACTACTTTTAAGTTACGTATTTGAATTTCAGCCTTTTTGGAGAATTATAGTGGTGGATGTGGGATATTTTTAAGCATTGTAAAAACAAGGTAGTGATACCACTGCTGAGACGGAGAGGTGGCTGCTTCTTTAGTGTTTCCTCCAGAGTCAGCTTTGAGTATCTGGGGGACTGATATGTTAAAAAAAGTCAGAGTGGAGCTATGTTAGACCTGGTAAAGACAATAGAAGAAACTGGTTAGTTTTTTTCATTTGTTACTCAGTTGTTAAAGTGTCTCTCTCCATAATTTCTTTCCTCTTCTTAATTTCCATACAATCTCATATTTTAAATTGCTACAAAGTTTTAGTTTGATTTTTTTTCAATTTAATCCCTAAAGGGTATATATAAAAAGTCACCATAATGCCTTATCACAAAAAACTGCACTCTATATTTGAGTATGCACTGAGACTTCATCAGAGCTAAGCATGTTTCAGATTTGTTCTGATTTTTTTTTACATGGTAGCGTTATCCTAGTACTCACAATTTAAACCAAATTCCTTTAAGCTTCCCATAAGAGATTAAGCTGCCTTGAGTGAAAACAGGATGAGGTCCCAGCTAAACTGGAATTACTATGAAGCTGTATACCATGGAAATCAGGTTGTCACATAGTTTAAAAAGTCGTAGGTAATACTAATGTGGTCTTTCCTGAAGCAATAGTCTCTGATTTAATATGGTAATTCTCTTATAACCACCACAGCAGCAGATCTTCATGCATGTATTTATTGCTTTTAAAAAGATTGGTTTAAGGTTATCTTGAATTTCCATTACATTTTAAACCAGAAATGGCAATATTGTTCTTAGACAGAATTTCATTACCACTCTCAATATTCATTATAAATTTACTTCCAGTAGGCATAGAAGAACTTTTAATATATATAGGGATTTTTGTGTTAAAAGTTTTTCATTATTAATTTAAAATAAAGTGTTAAAACTGCCATTTCACCCTCACTAACCCATGAAATCAGTTGTCTGCTTGATTTATTGTGAGCTTAGCATATTTTTATAAATAGAGGAATAGATTGCTGCAGTAAAGCTTCCTCTTTACAGATCTAAAAAGCCTCATGACAAAATTCCGTCATGAAAATTACAAGCACAAGGCATACTGTGTATCATAAGATTTTTTTTCTGAGTGTTCATGACTGAATATTTTGCTTTCATTACATCTCAGCTGAGTGAAAAGGTCATTTTTATTTATTGATGGTTCTGGTCACATGGGAGAAAAACGGTTACTGTCAAAATTCCAGGGAACCATGGGATGAACTTTCCACATTTTACAAAGAATATTAACTATTATGCCAAGTTTATCACAGAAGTTGAACATCTCCTATGTTAGCAATTGAAGAAGAAATAATAGAGAATAAAAAGCCTACAGTGAAAAGAATAAAGGACAGAATATGCAACTAATCGTGTAATCTTTGAGATATAAAATACCATCAGAAAAAACATAAAAATTGCTGGCAATACCTCAGAATAAAGACTCAGACTCACTCCTACTTTAATGTTGCTTGATAATATGAAACAAAGTGTATGTTGGTATATTTTAAAGTATCATTCTTTTAATATATTAAAGTAATATTAATGATGAAAAAAATCTAGTTTAAATTTGCATTAGTAAAAGAAAACTCATTAAGAAAACGTGAAGGGTACTTGAAGTAGTTCTGAGCAAACTGCAAACTTCTAGATTATTTTCAATAATCAAGATATTTTAAGCAATACAAAATATTTATCACAACTTCATAGACTATATTCTGATAATAAAGAAGTTAACTGAACATTTGATTGAACTTTTTTGTATAAGAGAAATATATTTCTCTAATTAAATGGTATTTAATTAGTATGCTCCAGCCAACCAATTGATATTGCATTATGGAATCATACAGTATTTAAAGTGCAAATGATTTCCAAGTGTTAAAGCATTTATTAGAGAACATTCTGGGTGCAAAAGATTTGAACACCATTAAGCTGTGTCCCAGTGCTAGGAAATGTGTGCACTAGGGAAGAATCAAACAATGTGAGTTACTTCTCATTATTTCAGTAAGAACTGAAAAATATTAACACCCAAATATGTCACTGTTTGCAGAGCTGTAGAAATGAATAGCTAATAAACCCAGGAAGTTTGTTTTAATTTGTGTAACTGCAATAAGAAAATAAAAATAAATAAATAAATAAAGTTTATAACATTTTCTTATCCCACAAATTGGAAATAGTTTTTACTTTTATTTTTATCTGCTAAAACATAAAACATTGCTACATTCTGAAGGCCTGGCACTTTATGTTATTCAGATTAATAGCACCACTGGTATTCAAATATGAGGATAAAATTACACAAACTTCTTCTTAAATAATGTATTTAATAAGAAAATCATAGAATGCTTAGGTTTGGAAGGGAGCTTAAAGATCATCTATTTCCAGCCCAGCTGCCATGGGCAGCAACACCCTCCACTAGACCCCTTTGCTCAAAGTTCTGTCCAGCCTGGCCTTGAACGTTTGGCTCCATCAAGGTATGGAGCAGCCACAACTTTCTGGGGCAACCTGTTTCAGTGTCTCACCACCCTCATAGTAAAAAGCTTCTTCCTAGCAACTAATCTAAATCCACTGCCTTCCAGGTTAAGGCCATTGCACCTTGTCCTATCATTACATGCCCTTGTAAAAAGTCACTCTCCATATTTCTTGTAGACCCCCTTTGGGTATAGCCTTCTGTTCTCCAGGCTGAACAAGCCCAACTCTTTCCGCCTTTCTTAGGAGAGGTGCTCCAGCCCTCTGATCATCTTCATGACCCTCCTCTGGACTAGTGTGGGCAGGTCCATGTCCATGTTGTGTGGGGGCCTCCAGAGCTGAACACAGTACTGCAGGTGGGGTTTCACAAGAGTGGAGTATAGACGCAGAATCACCTCCCTTGACCTGCTGGTCATGCTCCTTTTGATGCAGCCCAGCATATGATTGGCCTTCTGGGCTGCAAGTGCATACTGCTTGGCCATTTTGAGCTGCTCATCAATAAACACCCCCAAGTCCTTCATTAACCTCTGAAATTTTGATCATGACTTCTTGCATAACTAGAAATGGAGGAAAAATGAAATTAAATGAAATTAAATGAAATGAAACAAAATGAAATTAAATGAAAACCGATGAAGATGCATGCTTTTACCTTTGTCTTTATGACCATTTCTATGTTTTTTTTTTTTTGGGGGGGGGCAGTGTTTCAAATGAGATTGGGAGTTTAAAGTGGCTTTTGGCCCTATCTGATCTGGATTATAAACCTCAGAATATTTTTTGCTCTTCCTCCCTGTTCATTAGATGCAGCACAAAGAACTCAGAGCATCACATACCCTGACAACCAAGATCTGGCACTATGGAGCTTATAGAGATGCTGTGAGTTGCCAGTGCTAAAGCACAGGAGAGCAAGATAAGAGTCAAAATCATTTTACCACACTCACGACCAAATTTTCAATAAATCCATGCTTATACTGGCCTGAAAAAAGGCCAGATTTGTGGTATGTTGGTTTTTTTCAGTCCTTACCAGTATTGCCAAGGCCGATAGCTTAATGAAGAATAAATTGTTTTGTCATAAAAATATTTATTAGCACATTTCTTTCAAAATTCCAGTTTATGTAAAGCGTATTTTTGATCTTTGTAGAAATAATCAAAATCTGTCTTGAGAAAAAAAAAGAAAAAAGAAACAGAAATATGGTAAAACCAAAAAATGCTTAGAAAAGTGGGAAAAGGTATTGCATAGAGATTCATGGAGTTAAAATTGTGGTTGACTAGGACTCAAACACATTACTTTAAAAATTGTAACATGGTGACAGGTTTCTTTCAATGCAAACATGAGTGTTCTGGTATCCTTATAATACACAATACTTGATTTTTTCATCTTGTTACTTTTTTTAATCTGATAGGTACGGTATTGTGATAGCTATTGTTATTATTGACAATTGCATTGCTGTATTGAAGTGCAATGTATATTGCTTTTCCTTTGCATTTGGGAAGCATAATGTCTTTATTTTGTGCTGAAGTCAAATGTTATGATACTTATTTATATCATGTAATTTTGTTGCTTTCGTGTTCTATTAAAATTAATCTCTCTCTAGTAATCAATAAGATGGGTCCCACTACAAAAGAATCTATCACTCTGATCTTTACAATGCTAAGCTTACAGGAAAGTTGTGTTTAGCTAGTATTATAGTATTTTAAAAGCTGACTTGCTTATCAGTAGAACCATGCTTTAATTTTATGGGTCATGAGATTTTCCACAAAGCCACTAAAGCTATACTAGTACCTACTGACAAATGGAGTAAATAAGCAGAGAAAAAATAATTTTAAAAGGAGTTTCATTGACATATATGGCAAAAAGAACATTCCCTGGTCAGTTGCAAAGCACTGTTTCTTGCTTATGTCAGCAGCTATTGATACCTTGCTAAGGCTATCTGTTGAGATACCTGTTGATATATCCCAAGAAAGAAGATAAAGAAGTAAACTAGCAGTTTGCAAATTATACTGTAACTTTTTTTTTTTTTTAACTACCTATTACAGCATATATTTGTGAGGTTTCTCTGAAAATTGTTTCTTAAAGATTAGCAGTATAATTCTAAATTACAGTAATAACTCTAATTTCTCTATAAATTAGCAAGAACTGGAAGCTGTAATCACAGGCTCTCTATCAATACTTTTGAGATTTGGATAAATATGATCAATATCAGTACTTTTTTTTTTTTTTTTGAAATCAATTTAAGATTTCACAACTGCATAAACATATACGGCTTGTTCTACGAAAACCTGTGTCTGAATATAACAACCAAGGATATATCCACTTGATAAGGAATAAAGCATGCAAACTAAGCATGCCTTACTTAGTCCAAATTGTACCTTTACAGTGTGTGAACTTAAAGTTATTAACTGGATTGTCTGGTACTTTCAAATAAAAAATTCTATTAATAATACACTAAAATCCTGCTGAGCTTTCTACACACACAGCCCCTCAAAACTTAATGTGCATTGTCAAAGTCAATTGAAAATATGTTTCCTGACCAATCAAATCATCCCTTTCTGCCTGTAGAGGGAAGGGCCTATTGTGTATTTACTCCAGCAAAAGAGTGGAAACCTTAATCACATTCCTTCAGGTTGTGGAACCTGTTTAATAACCAGGTCACTTGTGCATGGCTGCAAATTGGATAGTTGAAAAAAGTCTCAATAGAATCAATAAAAAGCTTCATTATCGTTGCTACAAATCAAAAGCATTTTCAAAAAATCAGGATTTTATTTTTGTGTGTGTATGTGTGGGTGTGTGCTATTTGTCAGGTTTAGTTTAGAACAGGGCTCCTAATTCACTACAGGATCACTGCATAGGATCTGCTGAGTCAGGGGTGTTCAGAAGCACACACAGTAATCAGTTTAAATCAGTTCAGCAATTTGATGGAAACAAAATTCCTAAGAGTTAAATTTGTGTATGGGAAATAATGTTAACTAACCTCCATCTATATAATGGGCATCAGAGAGTGGAATTGTCTGGGTTGGACCTGGCAAGGTGTTGTCCCTCCCATTTAACCCTTCCTGTCAGGTCAAGGAAGAAACCTGCTGTCATAATGTCAAGTGCAGTTTATGTTCTATAAATAAAGTTAATTCACACATTTTGCCAAAATGAATGTAATTTTATGTGGATGTTACTGAGAGTAGGATTTGACAAAACTTCTCACATTGTCATAATTGTGTCCATACTGTAGCACGGCTAAGACTTTAAGGATTTGCAGAGTGAAAGCCTTGCACTACACAGATTATGGTCCTAATTTGTGTAGCATTAACTAATAGGAGACTCAACATTTTTCAGAATTCTGCTGATGTACAGGTTAACAATTTCAATTTTGTAAATACAGAATTAAAATATAGATAGAAGTGTTCATTCTGCAATCTGACAATTATTGTCACGTATGTTCATGTAAGTGTTTTCCTTGCACAAAGCTCAAATAAAAAAAAATAAAAGAAATCAAACAAATGTTTATTGCAGACACAAGAGCAATGTAAGGGCTACATATTTAGCTTTGTATAATGTTAAGAAAATTTTAGGAAACTCATATGGTTGTTGAAGCTTTTGTAAGTGCTTTATACAGTTCAATACTTATATCGAATCTAAGTATAGCTTCTTCTAAAAAAGGTACTGACATTTTTGTTTACCTGCTTATCACCCTTTTAGATTGTAAAATGCCATACATTTTCTTGACCTGAATAAAATAAAATAGACATATAATTCTTTCAGTCATCCCATTCAGAAACTACTCATTTGCTGGATAACAGACCTGCCCTCCGAAAAGTCTTTGCTTTATTCCTCAGATATTGCTCAGATAAAATATTTACAGTATCATTTCTCAGTAATTTGAAAGGTATAAAGTTGTTCAGAATTCAAATGAAATTCAAGATTTCCAGAATGTTAACTCTGCATTACTGTTGGAAAATAACAAATAATATTTAGGCATCTACATTTTACATTTATTTAGATGCCTCTCTGGAGTTCTAGTGGTATCCCTAGCTTTTGTATGAACATGGTTAGAAGGCAACAGGACCTTTTTTTTAAGTTTGGTTCTAGGTCTTTAAGCTATGGTATTTTGACTATTACAGTCTTTCTAAGAAATAAATGCAATAGCCTGTTGACATCTCCATTAGAATGAAGATCACCACCAAGGTATTAAAAACGAGTTAAAGATTTTGACTATTGGCTTTTCTGGCTTAGTTTTTAAAATATATGAGTCAGTTAAGGATTCAGGGTTGTTGTTATTTGTTTATTGTTAAATCTGTGTTCCTTGCTTCATTGAGAATAACTTGAATTTTCACAATATTTTAGAGCGGTAATTGCTCTGATGTCTTATGGCATCACCAGGATTTAAATTATGTAATATTTTCTTCCTGAGTCTTGACTTGCTTGAATTATGTCGTTTCCAATGCTAAATAGTTGAAGTAAGAGAACGAGTCCTGTGACGTCTTTGTTGATGCAGTCGCTAAGCCTGCACTTCTTCAACTGTATGTGCTGCATTTTTGTTGTGGTTTAAACCCTGTCGGCAAGTCAGCCACGCAGTCTCTCTCTTACCACCACCCCCCCCCTTCTTGCCCTCCCCCTGCTCCCGGAGGGATGGGGAGGAGAATCAAACGAATGTAACTCCCACGAGTTGAGATAAGAACAGTTTAGTAGCTAAGGTATAGCACACATCACTGCTGCTACCACCAGTAGTAACAATGCTAAAGGAAATAACAAGGGAAGAGAATACAACATCTCAACAACTGCCGACCAATAACTTTCCCCACCCTGCCCGACCGAGCACTGACCGATACTTAGTCCAACCCTGCAGTGAACTACCCCTTCCAGGTAACAATCAGTTACATCCTGGGCATGATGTGCTGTGATATGGAATGCCTCTTTGGCTAGTTTGGGTCACGTGTCCTGTGTCTGCTTCCTCCCAGCTTCCCCTCCTCCCTGGCAGAGCATGAGATTCAGAAAGTCCTTGGTCAGACTAAACATTACTAAGCAACAACTAAAATCATCAGTGTTATCAGCGCTGCTCCCAGGCCGAAAGTCAAAAATGCAGCACTGCGCCAGCTACTAAGGAGAAAAAATGACTGCTACTGCTAAACCCAAGACAATTTTGGTATAAAGCTATGATCTTATGCTTTTTGGCATATGTTAATGTCTCAGGAAATTCAGGAGTGTATTGTGATGGAAGCAATAAAATATTTGTTAGTCTCGCAATATATTACCAATGAGAGCAGATTTTCATGCACGAAAACTCCATGACTGTAAAAAAGCAGTACGGTGCCAGAAAAACTTTGTTGTATAAAATTCTCTACCAGGGTTTTACAATGTTCTCTACAAATGTACTTTTGACTTGATTCTACCTTCAACTTAGTCTCCTGGAAGCTACATTTTTTGGTTTTGAGTAATATCACGGGGCTGTTTCATCATTGCAATCTTGTTGAATAGGATACCCAGCTGAAATAAATTTAGATGAGTTATACATAGGTAACTTAAAGATAATATATACTGCACTTAAACATTTTCCTTTTCATGTGTGGCTGCTGGATGGTATTCCTTTCACTTAACTAATAAAATTGATTGTATTCACCTGCTAGTGTTGCAGATATTTTGTCTAACATAAAAATATCAGTTATTCTTATATGCAGATAAGTATGCATATTAGCAGTAGCATCTCCTGAAGTTTAATGACTGCTTAGATTTCAAATTCAAGCAGAAAGAGCAAGAGCCATACAACTAGAAAGTACATCAAGCCTAGACTGTAATCTTTTTGCTGTTTGCTTACAGAGTCCCAGACCTCTGATCAGCACCCTACAGCTCAGCTGTGGCTGCTGTCAGGATTCAGTGACAGCAATGACATGCAATTTTAAGAAAGAAAATGTTATCATCTGCTTTACAATGCTGATTTATTTGGTGTGATAAACTAAGTTAAATGCTGTGATCTCTTTTATTCGTCTTGTAGTCATTAGAACTACAAATGTTCAGGTGCAAAGATGAGATTAAATGGCAGACTTTCTCAGAATTTGAAGATTTTCTGGTTCTATGAAAGCAGGAAAAGGATGTGAAGATGTATCAGTATGAGTGCTTTTCCTGTGGTAAACAAACTCATTATTGAAATAACAGCATTTTGATGTGAAACATAGTCCCACAGCAATAATACTCTGACAACATACTGGTGACTAATTTAGTGATCACATAGATTTCCTAAAACTTCCAAAGCATTTTGGTTAATAAGTGCCCTCATTCAGTAGGAAAGAAAATCCACAAAAAAGCGCAAACAATTTTTAAAGCATGAGCAAAGGAGGGCAAGAAGATAAGAGGGGAAATAAATTGTTATGTACTCACAAAGCTTTCCCTTTAATTCCCTTGTAAATGCATCTACAAAGGCTTACCTTGTATTGCATGTACTAAACACTACACTGCCTGATGTTAAATGAAGGAGTGAAGGTCAGGAAACTGATGAGCATATAAGGACTAAGATCAGGGACAGCATAGTAAAGAGAAAAATCAAAACAGGCTCTGATATGGTGTAGGATGTTTTGGAAAGCCAGACTGTTTTCAGAGTACAGATTGATGCAATAAATTTTAAACAAGAAGATTTACTAGCTTTGATCCAGCAAAGTGCAATAGCTTTCAGCGAATATGGTTCCACAGAAAAAATGTTTTGCTGAATTGTGATGCCAGTAAAGAACAAATGAAGCAGGACAGAGTATGTCTTATATAGAAATTCAGTGACTTAGGATGGAAGAACTGATTCAGCTGCTGAAGAAAATACAACAACAAATGCTCCTTTCAGTCTCCTTTCATCTGGCCATTTAAAGAAGGAGCAATGGTGAAACATTGCCCTAGTTGCTTCCTGTACTTTCAGGCCTTTTATGAGGGCAATTAAACAACTGTCATTCTCTTATTTGTGGGGAGGGCTCAGGAACTGCTGATTTGAAGAAAAAAAATGCTTCTGCTTTTTTCAGCATTCAGAAAAGCACTATTTTGAATGGAGATGGGTGTCTACTGCTACTAGTTCATCATATTTTTACATTGTTGCTGAACAAATGCTTCACTGCTTTAAAGGTGGCCAAGATCCAGACATCCTTCAGCACAGGAATCTTCTTCATTATCACCTGTTAATTTATAAATAACTTTTGAGTTTTCTGCATTCAATTCTATTAAACTATTACATGATTCTAACAGTATGAAAATATAATCCTAGAAAAGGTTTATCAGTTTAAGAATTAACAGAAGTCTATCAGGGCATCATAGAAAAATAGTATCATAGAATACTTAGGGTTGGAAAGGACCTTAAGATCATCTAGTTACAACGCCACTGCCATGGACAGGGACGCCTCACACTAAACCATGCCACCCAAGGCTCTGTCCAAGCTGGCCTTGAACACTGCCAGGGATGGAGCATTCACAACTTCCTTGGGCAGCCCTTTCCAGTGCCTCACCACCCTTAGAGTAAAAAACTTCTTCCTTATATCCAATCTAAACTTCCCCTGTTTAAGTTTGAACCTGTTACCCCTTGTCCTACCACTACAGTCCCTAACGAAGAGTCCCTCCCCAGCATCCTTCAGATACTGGAAGGCTGCTAGGAGGTCTCCACGTAGCTTTCTCTTCTAAAGGCTAAACAGCCCCAACTTTCTTAGCCTGTCTTCAAATGGGTGGTGCTCCAGTCCCCTGATCATCCTCGTGGCCCTTCTCTGGACTTGTTCCAACAGTTCCATGTCCTTTTTATGTTGAGGACACCAGAACTGCACACAATACTCCAGGTGAGGTCGCACAAGATCAGAAGAGGTGCAGGATCACCTCCTTCGACCTGCTGGCCACGCTCCTTTTGATGCAGCCCAGGATACAGTTGGCTTTCTGGGCTGTGAGCACACACTGCTGGCTCTTATTCTTTTTCTCACCGACCAACACCCACAAGTACTTCTCTGCAGGGCTGCTCTGAATCTCTTCTCTGCCCAACCTGCAGCTGTGTCTGAGATTGCTCCGACCCAGATGTAAGACTTTGGACTTGTTATGGTTAAACTTCATAAGTTTGTCCTCAGCCCACCTCACAAGCGTGTCAAGGTCCCTCTGGATGGCATTCCTTCCCTCCAGCATATCAACCAAACCACACAGTTTGGGGTCATCAGAAAACTTGCTGAGGGTGCACTCAATCCCACTGTCCATGTCACCAATGAAGATGTTAAACAAGACCGGTCCCAACACCAATCCCTGAGGGACACTACTCGTTACTGGTCTCCATCCGGACATTGAGCCATTGACCACACCTCTTCACGTACAGCCATCCAGCCAGTTCTTTATCCACCGAGTGGTCCATCCATCAAATTGATGTCTCTCCAATTTAGAGACAAGGATGTCGTGTGAGACAGTGTTGAACGCTCTGCACAAGACCAGGTAGATGATCTCAACTGCTCTATCCCTGTGCATCAGTTCTGCAGCCCCATCATAGAAGGCCACCCAATTGGTCAGGCAGGATTTCCCCTTAGTGAAGCCATGCTGGCTGTCACCAAGCACCTTGTTGTTTTTCATGTGCCTTAGCATGTCTTCCAGGAGAATTTGCTCCAAGATTTTGCCAGGCACGGAGGTGAGACTGACTGGTCTGTAATTTCCCCGAGTCATCCATTTTCCCCTTCTTGAAAATGGGGGTTATATTTCCCTTTTTCCAGTCATCAGGAACTTCACCTGACTGCCATGATTTCTCAAATATAATGAACAGTGGCTTAGGAGCCTCAGGACCCGTGGACAGATTTCATCAGGTCCCATGGACTTGTGCACGTTCAGGTTCTTAAGATGGTCTCAGACTGGATTCTCTCCTACAGTGTGCCCAAGGTCTTCATTCTAACAGTGTCTGCATCTGCCTTCCAGGTCTTGGGTGGTGTGGTCAGACCATTTGCCAGTGAAGACTGAGACAAAGGAGTCATTCAGAACCTCAGTCTTCTCCAAATCCAGGATAGCCAGTTCTCCCGATGGGTTCCAGAGAGAGGCCACGTTGTCCCTAGTTTGTCTTTTATTTGCAATGTACCTATGGAATCCTTTCCTGTTATCCTTAACATCCCTAGCCAATTTTCATTTTAACTGGGCCTTAGCTTTCCTAACCTGGTCCCTCACTTCCCGGGCAACATCCCTGCGTTGTTCCATCCAAGGAGGTCTCCTGGCCCTCCTGCTGCACTTCCTTCTAGTTGGGATGCAACACTCCTGAGCTTGTAGAAGGTGATCCTTGAATATCAACCAAGAGTCTTGCACACACCCCCCCCCCCGGGTTTTTTCCCATGGAACCGTACTAAGTAGGTTCCTGAAGAGGCCAAAGTCTGCTTCTTGAAGTCCAGGGCAGTGAGCTTGCTGCACACTCTTCTCACTGTCCTGAGGATCTCAAATTCAACCATCTCATGATCGCTGCATCCAAGGCTGCCCTGGAGTGTCACATTTCCCACAAGCCCTTTCCTGTTGGTGAGCATGAGGTCAAGCATAACACCACTCCTTGTCAGCTCCTCTATTACTTGCAGAAGGAAGTTGTCTTCCACACAGTCAAGAAACCTTCTGGATTGCTTTTGCAAGGCCGTATCTTCCCTCCAATAGATATCATTGTGGTTGAAGTGCCCCATGAGAACAAGGGCCTGTAAGTGTGAGGCTGCTCCTATCTGTCTGTAGAGTGCTTTATCCACAGATTCCTCTTGATCAGGTGGTCTGTAACAGACCCCCACAGGAAGGGATTCTACAGGTACATAGCAAATAAAAAATGGACAAGGAAGAACGTAGGCCCCCTCAGGAAGCTCTTGGGAGAGCTAGCTACACAGGATTTGGATAAGGCTGAGGTTCTGAATGACTTCTTTGCCTCGGTCTTCTCTGACCACACTCCCCCAAGTCTTGGAAGGCAGACTCCTGTATGGCATGCTAAGGCACATGAAAAACAACAAGGTGCTTGGTGACCACCAGCATGGCTTCACTAAGGGGAAATCCTGCCTGACCAATTTGGTGGCCTTCTATGATGGGGCTAGGGAACTGATTGACAGGGGTAGAACAGCTGATGTCATCTACCTGGACTTGCACAAAGCGCTCTACATGTCCCACACGACATCCTTGTCTCTAAATTGGAGAGACATCAATTTGATGGATGGACCACTCGGTGGATAAAGAACTGGCTGGATGGCTGTGCATGAAGATGTGTGGTCAATGGCTCAATGTCCAGCTGGGACCGGTCTTGTTTAACATCTTTGTTGGTGACATGGACAGTGGGATTGAGCGCACCCTCATCAAGTTTGCTGATGACACCAAGCTGTGTGGTTCGGTTGATATGCTGGAGGGAAGGAATGCCATCCAGAGAGACCTTGACACACTTGTGAGGTGGGCTGATGCCCACCTTATGACGTTTAACCATAACAAGTGCGAGGTCCTACACCTGGGTTGGAGCAATCCCAGGCACAGCTGCAGGTTGGGCAGAGAAGAGATTCAGAGCAGCCCTGCAGAGAAAGACTTGGGGGTGCTGGTTGATGAGAAAGTGAACATGAGCAGGCAGCGTGCGCCTGCAACTCAGAAAGCCAACCGTATCCCGGGCTGCATCAAGAGAAGCGTGACCAGCAGGTCGAAGGAGGTGATCCTGCCCCTTTGCTCTTGTGAGTCCTCACCTGGAGTATTGTGTGCAGTTCTGGTGTCCCCAGCATAAAAAGGACACGGAACAGTTGGAACAAGTCCAGAGAGGGGGCGCAAGGATGATCAGGGGGCTGGAGCACCTCTCATATGAAGAGAGGCTGAGGAAGTTGGGGCTGTTCAGCCGGGAGAAGAGAAGGCTGCGTGGAGACCTCATAGCAGCCTTCCAGTATCTGAAGGGGGCCTATAGGGGTGCTGGGGAGGGACTCTTTGTTAGGGACTGTAGTGCTAGGACAAGGGGTAATGGGTTAAAACTTAAACAGGGGAAGTTTAGATTGGATATAAGGAGGAAATTCTTTCCTGTTGGGGTGGTGAAGCACTGGAATGGGTTGCCCAAAGTGGTTGTGAATGCTCCATCCCTGGCAGTTTTCAAGACCAGGTTGGACAAGGCCTTGATTGAGATGGTTTAGTGTGAGGTGTCCCTGCTCATGGCAGGGGGTTGGAACTAGATGATCTTAAGGTCCTTTCCAACCCTAACTACTCTATGCTTCTATGATTCTATGATCATTCTACTATCAACATGCATTTTAAATAATACATTCCTTTTTCTGTCGTTTATCACCTCTTAAAAAAAAAAAAGCAAATACACTGTATTCAGTGTTATATAATGCTTAATTACATTAACAGGTTGGCTGTTAATGTTATTTTGCATTGTAGAGAAACACTGTGATACCTTGTATTGTACATGAAGATGATTAAAGTAAAATTCTGTGAAGTTATAATTAAAACACTTTCAAATTCTTGGTTAATATTGAAGGAGGGAAGATCCTCAACTGCACCAAAAAGAAAATGTTAGTTAACATTAAGAGATAAACAACCAAGACGTATACTGAAAGACATACCTGAATAAGTTTTCAGGCAAAATAAGAATGAAAATAAAAGTAAAACAGAATTCTGTCTCTGGTTTCCAACTAGCTATATTAAACCCCACTAACTAGCAATTAGTGCAAATCCCATATCTTCTTGTGATGCTGTGTGTCCATATGGGGCAAAATCTCTTTTTGGTGCTGCAACGGATTTCCTCAGGAGATATCTAAGTAAATTCCTCATATACAGAGCAGGGTTTATACAGCTTTTATATAAAGTTTTAGCAGAAAAGAAGTTATGGGCATGCACTGGACCTGAAATTAATGAGCACAAAGAATATAATTTGCATTCTCTCTTTGGGGTTGAGATGTTAACTTTCCTGGTCTTTGCTACTTGTTGTCTCACTCATGATATGAACTCCTCCTGTCTTTCCCTTTCTATTCATGCCTTCACAGGAACCATTTTTTCTAAATTCCCTTCCATTTTTTTTTTTTGTTCCTTCTTCTCTTTTCACTATTCTGCCCTTTTTCTTTCCAACTACAAAATCACAAGGAGACATGCAATTATCCTCCTTGTTTACTTTATCTTTTTGTTCTCTTTTGCTTTATTAATATGAGTCTTGCAGAGAGACTGGAGATGCAGTCACTAACTATATTTGGAATCAGTCTAACAGAGGGTAGACATGCTTAAATTCATACTTCATTTAAATCAATTCTGCCCAGATTCATAGAAATTATTCTGGGTTGAGCCAGGTTGCAATTAAATTAAGGACAATGTTGTGGTCTGAATGGGAATTCAGCTGGTTTAAAGTTACGCCTTGTGTTTTGCCTGGAGAGAAGTTAAATGCAGACAAGACTTTAGGCTTGTGCCTCAGCGATGTGCCAGGGATGTAACTTGATCAGTCATAAATTTGAGAAGTGGAAAAGCAGTAGTGACCGAGAGGAGGAACTAGGAATGAAATTTTGAAACTACATTATTAGAGCACATAACATGTCATTAAGGCACCTGTGGTAGAATTTATTAATGAGAAGAAATGTAGAGGAGCAGAAGTCACAATGAACATCTAGATTTGCAAGTAATTTGTAAAGGTTTTCCTTTAAAGAAGTATATGGTCTCAAGTGTCTTTGAGCAATTGTAGTGAAAATTAACTTAACTTTTGAGAAGAAGTATTAGTGAGGAATTATGTGTTTGTTTTGTTCTGTATTTGAATGAGAAGAACTACTTTTGACTGCGTAACTCAATTGCCTTCCAAAAAACCAGAAAAAAAAGAATTTAAACTGTCAGGCTTGCCAGTGTTACAAGTACCAATGAAATAATTGCTCCATTTCCAGTAGATGCTTCACATTATAATTAAGCAGTAGTGACTTGTATTAAAAATGACTCATATTATGGCTACTGTAATCTCATCTCCTACAGTTAGTGAGACAGATGGTACATTTTTTTAAGTTATAAATGAGAATATTAATGCCATTAGCAATTAATATTAGTAATAGCAAGTATATTTATGAAACATTTTTCTAGAATATGTTTTTTCTAAGTCTATATTTTGGATACAGGAAATAATATATTTTGGTGGTTACCTTTTAGTTTAAAAGACTTTCTTTCTAGGACAAAAAAAGTTCCCTGAGATGCACCCTCTACTTCAAAATTCAATTCAAAATTCAAATTTTTGCAAAATATTACTTTACAGAGTTTTTCATACTTCACATGGAGGCTTAAAAGGAAGAAATGAGTGTGAGGGAAAAATTAGATATCCATACAGTGGATTATGGCATTTGAAAGAAACAAGCAACTTTGGAAGCTTGTAGCACAAATAACCTTTGTGTGCTCAGCCAAACTAAAAGTTTCCAAAGAAATAAATAGCTATCAAACTGAATTGTTATACACTTGAAACTGAAGGTAATTTTCAACTTTGGTTAAAAAAATGGTAGTTACCTTTTTTTTCCTATATGAAGGATTCAAAATTCCAGATTTGTCAGAATTAACAGTACTTTTATGTCATATGTATTTTGTGTACCTAAAGCAGTCAGATGGTCTTCAGGGGGAAAAAAAAAAAAAAATCGTAGAATTTTATTTTGGTAGCAGATCAAAAAGTTTAGCCACCTTCTATCCTATATTAAACTTAGCTATTGTACCTTACAAATGAGATGTACATTTGTGTTTATTGCTGAGAGTTTTGACAACTCAGAGTACAGCCTAGATACTTTAAATTGATAAGAGCTGGTTTCTACATCTTTATGCACTCCACTGCTATGCTAAATATAGGTGTTTGAAGCAGATCTGAAACTATGTACTGGGTCTGGCTGGGATAGAGTTAATTTTCTTTGTAGCAGCCCATATTTTGCTGTGGTTTAGATTGGTGATCTAAAGAGCATTGATAACATACCATCGTTTTGGCTACTGCTGAACAGATCTTGCAAAGCATCAAGGCCTTTCCTGTTTCTCATTCAGTCTCCCCAGCAACCTTGGTGAGGGTGGGCAAGAGGCTGTGAGAGACATAGTTGGGGCAGCCGACCCAAACTGACTAAAGAGATATTCCATACAACACAACATCATGCTTAAAATTAAGTGGGAGTTTTTCCAAAGTAGCCATTGCTTGGTAAATGGTTGGGCATCTGTCTTCTGGTAGTGATTTTTGTGTTACTTGTGTTTCTCTTTTTTTTCTTCATCTATTAGGCTGTCTTTATTTAACTAACAATTTTTGCCCTTCTGATTCTCTCCCTGTCTAGCTGTGGGAGGGAATGAGTAAGCGGCCATGCAGTGCTTAGCTACCTGCCAGGACAAACATACTATAGACTGGAAGTCATGATTCTAGTGCTAACATCGGGCACAGTAGTAAACTGTGTTGTGAGGCTTTCAAACCAGAGCCAGTATTGCTGCAGAGTACTGTGTACTGCTTCAAGTAAAATGGATTGGGAGCCACTCCATCACCTCCATCACAATCAATTGAAAATAGGAGATTTGCTGTTTGATTATTCTATGCACATTAAGTGAATCCTTAAGGCATGGCAGAAAATAAAGCAAAGATATTAAATGACTTGCTAGATCAAGTAATTTATCCTTCATCTTTTTTGGAAAATGGGCAGATGATCAGTGCAACAGAAGCTGCGCTTGTGCTTCAGCTTGAATCTCGAGGTGATTTAATTAACCTCCTTAAAAAGGACTCCCATAGCTAAGCCAAAGGTTTTTGCATGCTAGTTGCAACTGGAGTAGCGGCAACTCTCAAGAACAAGTCCAAGTTAACTTGACAAAGATCACATACTCTATAGGCTAAACCTTTTATTCTTGCATTCAATAAACAAACACTAGCTGATACAAGAATTTAAGCCATTAATGAAGGTAAAATTCTGCTTGCATTGACTAATTAGCAAGGAAAAAAAAAATAATTTAGGACCTTCAACCTGGGGTCAAAGGTGTAAAGCCAACTCCATGTCCTAAAAACCTAATTGTACACTTAGAGTGAAGATAGGATTTATAATTGTATTCCATATTCTGGTTAATTAGATAATTAGTGTGTACCAGCATCATTGCATACTGTGGAAATACATGCATAAAATAATGCAGAACATTTTGAATTTTAACAAAAATAGTTCATATGCATAAGTTATGCAAATAATATATGCAATAATATATTTGGAGCAAAGATGAACATTTGTGACTTTGGAAGCTGGATAATGAGGTAACCTTCATAAGGTTGTATTTCTGGCTTATCACATCTTAGTGGCATCAACTTCATTAAAAAGTACAATATTATTTTTATATCAACAACTTTCTGGTCAAAAAGGTGATATTGATTGCAACCCAATGAGGGAGATCAAAAAAGATCATAAAAGAGCATAAAAGCACAATTGTCCAAGACACATAAAAACTTCTATTACATTTTCAGGACTGACAAATTAGCCAGAGATGTTTTAATCTTAGTAGATGATCAAGGTAGTAAATGATAAACTAAGTTCTTAGAGGAATTGAAGAATTGGAAACCGAAGTCTTTTTTCTTTCCCTTCCCTTCCCTTCCCTTCCCTTCCCTTCCCTTCCCTTCCCTTCCCTTCCCTTCCCTTCCCTTCCCTTCCCTTCCCTTCCCTTCCCTTCCCTTCCCTTCCCTTCCCTTCCCTTCCCTTCCCTTCCCTTCCCTCCCTTTCCCTTTCCCTTTCCCTTTCCCTTTCCCTTTCCCTTTCCCTTTCCCTTTCCCTTTCCCTTTCCCTTTCCCTTTCCCTTTCCCTTTCCTTTTCTTCTCTCAACCCTCAGCTCCCTTCCCCTCCCTTCCCCTCCCCTCCCCTCCTCTCCTCTCCCTTCTTCTACTCTTCCCCTTCCCATTCCCTTGGACACATGACTCAGAACAGATTCATAAGTAATCTGAAAATTGGTCTGAATAATGAGGTGACAAAGTTTATTTGTAATTCATTACGATAAGAAGGAAATCCTACTGTGAAGTATTACAGAATTAACTGTATAATCATGTGGCATATGAAACCTAGAGTAGATTAGATGCAAAATTTAGTATCACTTAGGAAACTTCACATATAACTGATGGGTTCTGAACTTCATTAGGGACTGTAGTAATAGGACAAGGGGTAACAGGTTAAAACTTAAACAGGGGAAGTTTAGGTTGGATATAAGAAGGAAATTCTTTCCTGTTAGGGTGGTGAGGCACTGGAATAGGTTGCCAAGGGAGGTTGAGAATGCTCCATCCCTGGCAGTGTTCAAGACCAGGTTGGACGAAACCTTGTGTGATATGGTTTACTGTGAGGTGTCCCTGCCCACGGCAGGGGGGTTGGACCTTAATGATCTTAAGGTCCTTTCCAACCCTAACTATTCTATGATTCTATGACCCTTATCCTCAGGAGTGAAATCTTGGTGTTACAACATATTCTTCCACAAAAGCACCAGCTCGGTGCTCAGCAATGCGCAAAGTACAAATTTTGTATTAAATAGTAATGATGACAGGAGTAGGAAAAAAGCCCAAACAAAAACAGAGCATATTATTATATTTTGATTTTGTGAATAACATCACTTGAGCAGGCATTTTATAAAGATCTATGATACTATGATTCTATGATCTAAAGAATCACAAGTGTCACAAGTATCAGGAGAGAGTGAACATGGGTTAATCAACTGTCATATGTCATATTGTCACATGACAATATGGAAAATTCTAATGAAACTGCTAGGAGGCAGGCTAGAAATAGAAGGGTGCTGTTCTCCCATGCACTTGAAGCTATGCAACTCTTTGCCATGGCATATTGTTGGTTATGACAGTTTACACAGGCTGAAAAAGAGACTGGATTGTTTCATGAAAAAGAAGTCCATCAAAGGTTATAGATGTTGCATCTAGCTCTGGAGTGCCCTAATATTCAGCTTGTTAAAGGTTAGGAGAACATTTAGGAACTGCTTTCCCTCATCACCTGCTGTAGCCTTACTGGAAGCGGATGATCTTGTTCATAAAGTACAGCTGTTCTTAGGATTTTTGTGGTTTTTATTCCTTCTTCAACCACAGGGAACATTTGTTCATGTGTTTAGATTCCAGTAAGTCAGAAGTGAGATAAGACTTCATATTCTTTTCTAAAAAAAAAAACAAAGTTATAATTTTATATATGTTTATAAAGATAATACTTTTAAATACTGCCTTCAGAATACCCAGAAACTACAGGAAATGCATTGTGGTTTATGTGCATGTCTCTGCATATCTTTTGCAAGCAGAATTATATGACCTTTTCAAGGCTCTGAAGTGACCAGAAGCTGTGTTTCCATGGTAATATAGGGATGTGGTGAAATTCTATACCTTATCTTTCGGCAGCAAAGTCTCAAAACATGCTTAAGTGCACCATACATATTTCTGCAAAGTACCATGTAGATATTCCATGTATGACCCATAAGTAGTACATTTGTGCCTATACCAGTCACCCTTGTCTAACTAACTATTTTACTTGTAAGAGGTAGTGTATTTGTGAGATAGTGAATTTATGAATCAATGAAGTAGCAAGTTAGAAACTTAACAAATTAGACTACTCTGTTAAAAGGAGATTGCGTCCCCAGAATACTCACGTTTTATTCTACTTCATCCACTTTTCACTTTCACTTCATCTTCCACTTTTTGCTTGTCCTGATAAGTAAAAATTTTAGGCAGAAATTAAGGTAAAAATATGTATCATTGAAATTAACAAAATGTTTTCTGAAACAGTACTGAGAAAATAAGCAAGTAGTGAAAGTCTGAGATGTTACTTTTTCCACTTATATAACTGAAAGCCAATTAATTCAGTCAGTTAAAAACAAGTACACATCTGTTGCCACCATCCTGTGGAGAGGTATTGGGTTAATAGGAAATGAGACAAAAATGAGATGAGGACAGATTTTACAAAAAGCTAAACAACTTCCAACAACAAGAGTAATTTGATTTTGTACTGTAGAAGTGGAAGCAGTGGAGTTCACGTTAGTGAATTGGAGTATATTTTTCAGAGAGAGCACCTGTGTGGGCAGAAGACAGGTTGACTGAGCTAATAGGGCTATTCCACCTTTAAATTCTTCCATTTCATGATTAATTGTCATTGATCTGACTGCATACATAGTGTTTTTTCATATAAGTGTTATAAAATGCAACAATTGGATTACCGTCAACTCCTAAAATTCTGTTCTGTGGATCATCTCTACTTTCATTTTTCTTGCTTGAATATTGCACTTCTTTGGCCTTTTGGGGGTGTTTTCTGTTCTTCTGTTCTTTCTTTTTTCTTTGTTTTTAATTCCTGAGAAGTGTCTGAGTGGCATTTTTTCCTAGGACCAGTGTATTTAAGATAACACCTGGTCAGAAATTGTAGTCATAGAGCTGCTTTTCTGTCACTGTAGCAGGGTATAATAACCTTAAGGTACCTGAATCTATGCAAACATATGCTTCACATATGACCTATCTTTCTCATATCACTTTATTTTACAGGTTTTTTCATTGCATTATGTGACGAGGATGGCTGTGAGTCTTGGAATGATGAAATTCTGTCGAAACTCTGGCAGCACAGGTCACTGCATTAAGATTCCTCCCTCAAAGGAAATATGCATCAAACACAAGACACATGACAATAATGAGGTGACAACATAAGAAGAAGCCTTCTTTGTTCTTTGGAATTAGCATAAGAGGATTTACAATGACATTTCATGTTCCTCAGATGATATAAAATATCAGGTGATTTGTGATACAGGGTTGACCAATGTACAGGGGGATTGTACAGGGGGGTTAGAGGAATCTGCGTGCTTAAACAAAAGTATTGTTTGTACCTATCATGCCTACTAAGCAGAACAAAGGCACTAAACATTGATAAGAAAAAGCAGAGGCCTGATTCTACTGATAAGCAGCTATTGATAAGGAAAAGCAGACGCCTGAAGGGGGAGATGCAGATGGTTTATGGCTGAGACACTGACCAAACCCTAAGGCCATACGTGAAGACTAAAAGGTGAAAAGTTGAAGAAGAGGAAGACTCATTTACTTCATCTTGAAGACCCCTACCCACAGGAGGAAGACTCAGTTACTTCACCTTGAGACCCCTGCCCATGACCAGAGGGGGCACTGCGCAGGTGCAAAGGACCTTCTAACTCATTATAATACGAAGCAGGGATAGGACATGAATATGTATAGGTGTATTGTGCGACCTTATGAATATATATAACTTTAGAGAATAAATGTAGAGGGAAATAACACTGAAGTACGCATGGCTTTGAGGAATTATCCCCGTGTGTCTCAGCGCTGAATAAAAAGCACACCTACTTTACAACTTTAGCGAGTTGTGAAGTCAATCCGTGCATCAATTTGTATCAATTGTCAGTTAACCTGTAGAGTGTTTGAAAGTGGTCACTCTCAAAACATTAATACTAAAAAAAATTTACATATCTTTTTTTTACTTAATGACCGTTTTCCTATGCCGTGTTTTGTGATTGAAAAATTAATGTTAATATTTTTGTTTTCTTATTTTAGGCATAGTTTGTAGGTACATTCTTGCATTTAGTAGAAGTCTCTTTCTGTGTATCACTTCTCAAGTTATGTTAATATCTGCAAATATCATACCAGTATTATTGACGTTATAGTCATGAGTTTGACCTGCAAATGATGTATGCCAAGGCTTAACCATAATTACAGCAATCATAGTGCATGGGCTTAAAATAAACACCTCTTGGTTAGCGGAAGATGTCTTGTAGAAACACAAAGACACAGAACAGAATTGAGAATAACAACAGCTCCTAGGAACAGTGACTATTAAGAGAAACAGGGATTTTTTTCATTTCAGCCATTTTATAAATCATCTTCTAAATAAGCAGGGCTTGCAGATGTCAACAGGACTCCAAACTGTTGTAACTTCTGGTTTTGAACTGCCAGGACTCAACATTCCTCACTGCTATTACTAGCAGACTTACCACTACATTAAACAGTTCCTTTCTAGCATCTGAAGAAACCTGTTTACATACCTTTTAGAAAGTTAAATGTTTTCTTTTAGCGTGCAAATCACCTGTTGTTTTGTAAACACATTTCCAAATGACCTGAAAATGCATTCCAAACAAATCTTATGACAACTCAAGCATCTGAGAGAAATTACAGCCAAGATCAGACATAAATACGTATATTTAGATATGCATGTAAACATGCATGTGCATATAGAGATATGTACATATATACCTTTCTTTTTAAAAAAAAATTGTTAACAAGAGAATCCTCTCAGACTTTTATCTCAGGAAATTTATATCGTGTAGATTGAGTGAGGTAGTGTGCTAGTCCTTCTAAATGAAGCCATGTACTTATTACAGCAATATTCAGCATGCTCTTGGCACACTGTCACAAAATTGTTTGTCTGCCAGGGTAGTGCAAGATAGGTCCACTTCCCTCCAGAAAGCAGAGCTCTTTTTCTAATGCAAGAAGAAATTTTGCAAGTTATACCTTTAATCCCCACTATCAATTTGGAAAAGTAGCGCAGGATTTATCTAATTCTACCCTAGCTTACAGGACTATTTCTACTTCTGTGCCTGTGTACAAATGGTCTTATGGTCTTCTCACTTTTACTTAACAGCTTGCCTTGTTTCATTTTTCTATTTGCTGAAAGAAACCTGTAAGAAAATCCAATGTTATCTCAAATTTTAGTTGCTTCTAGTTGATCAAAAGTTTCCTGAGGTAACATAGAGCTTGTTATACCGAAACAAGTTCACTCATTTCTGATTTTAGGTATTTGGTGAATTGTTTCCCTGAAGTGTTCAAAACACATTCAAAACAGGCTTTCAGTAGCATTTTGATGTCATATTGCGCTCAAGCTAGAATGTGCCAAAGTGCCTATAGCGCTATTTAAATATTGCTGTCTTTTCACCTTTTAAGGGTCAGAAAATTACATGGAAAGTTATCACTCTATTTGTGTCAGAAGTAAGTAGTCCCTCTGTTTGTGTCAGAAGTAAGTAGTGAGCACAAAGTGTCTGCAGTGAGCAGGAAGATTAAATAGCAGTTAGAGCCAAGAAATGACTGAAAGGAAGAGAAACTTCTAAACAGATGAAGTGGAGGAGAAGATGCTGTTGCAACTGAAAAGTGATAAAGAAAATAACAGGTACTGAACAGCATCAAGAACTAGAAAGAAAATCTGAAAAACTCAATCCTGTTCTGGAAAATGTCACACACTGATGCAAGTCAGGGCTAACTTGTGAAATTAGCATCTTGACCAGCAATAATAATTCAGAAAGACTTAACATCAAAGTCACTAGAAGCAGATCTAAGTTCTTCTTTCCACCCAGCTGGTTCAAAGTGGCAGAGGGAGAAGGATAAGGTGGTGTTAGTGATGGGAAAAGGAGGACTTTATGTCAGGTACTTACAGCTAAATCCTATTGGTCTGTCTGTCTTTTGTGCTACTGGGTAACACAGCCATTCTCTGAGGATTCTTTTATGACAGCTATTCCCTTAAGGCAAGATAATGTCTTTTTCCACTGCAGTAGCTAAAGAGGGAATTACAAGAACTCAAGGATAAGGCCTTTTAGTTTCAGTAATAACAGACAATTTTGACACGTTCTCAGCTCAGGATTTCAAATACACTGAAATTCAGTCCTCATGAGAGGTAGAAATAATAATTTTTACAGGTTGTAGAGGACACTTCTTAGCGCAGGTCTCCTTTGTTTTCCAGTGCTCAGCTTTGTTCTACAGTAGCTTCATAAGAAGAAATATAACTGTTGAAGTGTGTCAGTTTCCATATAACTCCATATTGCCCAGGGTGGTAGAGCAGTGGGTTTAATAAATCTTTCTTATTTTGTCCTTTTTATTTTTTTTATATACTTTTATGTTCTTAGTGACAAGGAACATGGCAGGGAGACAGGGTAAGATTTTATTGAAAGTTATTACTTCCAAAGCATAAACAGAGCTGGAGAATGGAAAAGAAAAAAAGCAAATCAGCATTAAGCAACATTATGGCTACTGACAGCATCTGGACGCCTCAGTTGTCTTTCTGAGCGCCACATTTGTCTCTTCCCTTCTCTGTGTCATGGTTTAAGTACAGCAGGTAAGACAGACCCACACAGCCACTCACTCACTCTCCAACTTTCCGCCCTCACACCTCCTGGTGGGATGGAGAGGAGAATGAAAGAAATGTAAACCCCAAGGGTTGAGATAAGAACAATTTAATAACTAAAGTACAATACAAAACTACTACTACTACCACTATTAATAAGAATGATAAGGAAAATAATAAGGGGAGACAATATAAAACTAGAAAGTGAAGGGAAAAAATAACAATAAACCCAAGTGGTGCACAGTACAACGTCTCACCACCCACCAATCGATACCCAGCCCGACCCGAGCAGTAATCTGGGCCTTCTGGGTAACTCACCCCAGTCTTGGGCAAAGGTTCAAGCAGAAGAAAGCTTTCTTAAGTAAATGTCAGCATACAAAGCTTCAGCCTAAAGTGCAGATTAGGTATAATCCAGGTTTTGAAACTTCAAGAAAAAAAAAAATTGGATATTTCAAGGTATTTTGCAAAATTCCTTGTGAAGTTATCATTTATTTTCAAAAAGTAGCTGTCAGTTCTTGTCTGCTCGTTTGTAGAGGAAAGCTTCATTCAGTGCTGTAGCTAGCAACATAGGACACTGCCTGTACTCCAAGGCATAGCTGCACAGTGCTCAGCAACCCTTTGTCCCATAAAAGAGATTAATGTTCTGACGGGTTTAGAAACTGAGAGCTCTTTACAGAGTGTGTAAACAGAAAAAATTTGATTTTTCTTTCTAAATGACAAAACAGTTGATGTTTATCTTAAATCTATAGCACTTCCATCTCTAGCAAATTCCATGGATCTTGGGTTTTGCTATGGAGAGAAGATTCCAGCTTTCAAATTTGTTGGTGAAAGTTTGGAGCTGTGATTGATGGGTAACTTTAAAAAAAAAACAAAAAACTCTTACAAAAAATTTTTAAAAGGAGAGGGGAGCTTTACACTGGTCTTTATGGTGAAATAATGCAGATGTCATCATAAGAGAAAATTTGTACCAATTAGCATATAGCAAGATGCTTATTAAAGATAGTTCAAACAGATGGAGGTAAAATGAAATTAATAGTTACCCTTTTAAAATATGGTATCATTTTCCTATGGTGAGTCTGGATGCCTATTATGCTATAAGTAACTTCAGGAGCAACAGCTTACAAATCTGTTTGAACCAAATATGCATGTCTGTCTGATACACCTGTAAAGTAAATACCTTAGGTGTAGTAGGCACAATGACCAGAACTGAAGAATGTCAGAAAGCCACCTTAAAAATGATTTGACAGAGAAAATAATCTGCCCCACACTGTTAAACTTTAATTTCTGAACTCTGCTTTAACTTACACTCTCTTCACAGCTGCTGAAAAAGCATAATGTTTAGGAAGTGGAATGAAGAGAGCTGTTTTGGCAGCCTGGCTTCTGAAGGTAGTACCCCTTGATGTTTCATCCCAGGTGTGCTAAGCTGCTGCTGTCAAGGAGACTTTTCCTGTTAGCTGAAATTCATGCCAGCACAAATAACCTGTGAAAGCACCTCGAAGCTCTTTTAATGTTTTCAGTGTAACTTGATGATGAACAGGGTTGATGCTACTCCTGTGACTCCAGACAGGGGATGGCAATGCAAAGATGGAGACGGTGGTGTGGGTCTAGGCCAAAGCCACTGGCACTGATGGGATTCCTGCTGTTGACTTCCATGTATTTGAGAACAGGACTTTTATGGCTCCTCAGCTAACCCTTTCCACAACTTGTCCCTTACCAAAAACCACCATGCTAGGGCAGGGTAAAGGTCTCCTGTCTCTCTCTGTGGTTTGTGACAGATGATTAGAAGAAGTACAGAACGCACTGAAAGCTTCTCTTCTGGCTCCAGTATCTGGTTGATGGTGGTTCTGAGGCTTCCCACTCCTGAGGGTGCAGCCACAGCACCATGTTTAATACATGGGCATATCTTCAATGAATTTAATTAATGATTTTTGAACAGTTCATATTCATTTCCTGTAACAATGAATTCCATAATTCAATTATACAAATGTGGAAAAGTGTTCCACATAAGGCCTTTTGCCAATTTTACATCAGCTGTACAATAAAATATGAGGAAAAATAGAACACAAATGTTGCCTATTCATTTTCTGCAACACATATCTAATTTCTTCTACGCTTTCTATATTGCTTATTCTTCACGGTTTACCTATACTGAAGGCTAGGGAATATTATTTTTTTTTCATGCAGAAACTCCCCATACATCTCATCTGTTCTCACCAGTTCCAAAACTTCTACATTACTTCAGAAGGGAGATAGGAAACCCAAGATGTAGACCAAACAGAGACTGAAATGATGACAAAATACTTTTCTTTTTTTTAAATAATCCACAACATTTTACTTGACTTTTTGACTTTTCTGAACAGTGAGCTAGTATTTCTATAAACCATAATATTTCATATGTATGGAATATTTCATGACATATTACGTCATATTATGACATATTATGACGTATGTCATATTATGACATAGTATTTCATAATGACACTAAGCAGCTCTTTTCTGAATGTTCATACTTATTCAGAGCTTATCAGTGTATGTGTAATTGTGTTTGCTTTCCCCTTTGAGCGCATTACTTTGCATTTATCAGTTCTGGTCTTATCTGCCGTTTTTATCACTCAGGCATTCACAAATGTGTGATCCCTCTGAGGATCTTTGTAATCAGTTCTAATTTTGTGCCCTCAGCAGGCTGTTGTTTCCTCTATATTTCCCCTTTTCCAAATTATTTATGGGTAGTTGAATAGTGTGTACAGCACAGATGGCTGAAGAGTTCTGTGGGAAATCTCCACTGTAAAAAAGTTACTTCTTTGCAACTTTGATTTCAAATTTTTTCCTGTTTCTTCCTGAAAACCTTGTGTTACAAAACAATGAGACAGCTACTTCCCTCTTGCTATGGGGATTTAATCTTTTTAAGAATCTTTATTAAGGTAACTTATAAAAGTTTATTGGAAATCCAAGCAGTCTATGTCATCCCGATGAATTTTATCCAAAACGTATCATAGAACTTGAACAGATTTTGATTTATGACCTCCTTCAGTGAAAGCTGTGGTGCACAGAATCTTTCCCAGGGTGTCACTGGTTATTGTACATAGGTCTATTCTTAGCTGGTTTCTGCCAGCTTGATCAGTACAGAAATCAATGCTGCTGGTGTGTAGTCCTTTCTATTACCTTATGCCATCTAGTCCCCTTCAAATAATGGGTTATGTATGAAAATCAGTAATCTGATAGTTCTGTATCTGAGCTTTTCTCAAGTTTAAGGATTAATAGCATCTTGTTTCAATATTTTTTTTTCTGTTATATGTCTGTTAATTTCAATACTTTCTTCTGAAATCTGTTCTACTGACACTTCAGTGTAAGATAATTTATCAAAGTTCTTCCTTGTTGTCGTGGTTTAAACCTGGCCTGCAACTCAGTACCACACAGCTGCCTACTCACCAATGCATTGAGGTAAGAACAGTTTAATAACTAAAGTACAACATTACTAATGCTAATGCTAATGCTAATACTAATACTAAAGAGGAATGACAAAAAGAGAGATATAAAACTAAAGTGGAAAAGGAAAAGAAGAAAATAAACAACAGTAATGCAGAATACAATTGCTCACCACCTGCTGACTGATACTAGCCTGACCCTAGCAGTGGCTGGTCTCTTCCAGGTAACTTCTCCCAGTTTATATACTGGGCATGACATGCTGTGGTATGGAACAGCGCTTTGGCTAGTTTGGGTCAGGTGTGCTGTCTTTGCACCCTCCTGGCTTCTTGTGACCATCTGCACTGTCAGAGCATGAGACTGAAAAGTCCTTGATCGGGTAAGCGCTACTTAGCAGTAAGTAAAACATTAGTGTGTTACCAGTATTGTTCTCAGCCTGAAGCCAAAACAGCATTGCAGCAGCTACTAGGAAGAAAATTAACTCTATCCCAGCTGAAACCAGGACACTTGTAAAAATTTGAAGACCTCCTTAAGCTTTTCTGTAGTGAGCCCTATTATGAAAAAATAAGGTAGCTTTTCTGACCTAACCCTCTGTGACTTGCTATGAATCATCCTTGACACAAAGTACCACACTGCAAGCATAGTTTTAGAATAATTGGTTTAAAAATGAAACTTTTGAAATATAGATACATTGAGAATCAAGATTAGCACCTTCTGTTTGCTCTCTATTTGCTTATGGGGTTGTCCTGGGTTCAGCAGTAGCAGTCATTTTTCCCCTTCTTGGTAGCTGGTGCAGTGCAATGTTTTGACTTTCAGCTCGGGAACAGAGCTGATAACAAGCGATGTTTTGGTTTGGCCAAGGACTTTGTGAGCCTCATGCTCTGCCAGGGAGGAGGGGAAGCCGGGAGGAAGCAGAGACAGGACACCTGACCCAAACTGACCAAAGAAGTATTCCATACCACAGCACGTCATGCCGAGGATGTAACTGGGAGTTAGCCGGAAGGGCTGGGAGACTGCAGGGCTGGAGGAGGTATCGGTCAGAGCTTGGTTGGGCCTGGGGGGCGAGTTATCGGTCGGCTGGTGGTTAGATGATGTATTCTCTTCCCTTGTTATTTCCTTTATCATTATTATCATTGGTGGTAGCAGTAGTGATTTGTGTTATACCTTAGTTACTAAACTGTTCTTATCTCAACCCGTGGGAGTTGCATTCTTTTCGATTCTCCTCTCCGTCCCTCCGGGAGCAGGGGGAGGGCAAGAAAGGGGGGGAAGTGAGTGAACGAATTACCTGACTGGGTTTAAACCACGACAGTTCTTTTTGGCGCCCAACGTGGGGCACGAAGGGTTGAGATAACGACAGATTTGACTGGATTAATAGTCACTCGTCACAATGCTGATTTATTGGCTCTCAGAGTTGTTTTGCTTGATCTCGCAGCTTCAGAATGTTGTAACTTACGTAGAGCCGGTATTTGCTGTGATAGTGTTTATCAAGTATGGGGCCTGGGCTAAGGTTCTTGTCTCACTGTGCTTTATGGCAATGGCTTGTAATACGGGTGGGCTCCAGCAGCAGGGCGGGACGGACGTGGCCGTGGACTTGTACCTGGCCCTCCGGCTGCTCTTCACCGTCCTGGCCCTCACCCTACTCTCCATCTTCGTGAGGCTGCGGGGAGCCGAGGGGGAGCGGCCCCGGGAGCCGGCGGCTGCTGAAGCGGCCCGGGAGAGCGGCCCCGGGGACCAAGCGGCGGCGGGAGCGGGGCCGGAGGCCGCGGGGGGACGGCTGCCGGTGGAGGAGGTCGGGGCGGTCGAGGAGCAGAAGGAGGCGGCTGCCGAGCAGCGGGAGAAGGCGGCGGAGGAGCCGAGCCCCGCGGCAGAGCCGAGCCCCGCGGAGGAGCTCAGCCCCGCGGAGGAGCCGAGCCCCGCGGCCGACCCCAGCCCCGCGACGGCCGAGAGCATTCCCCGGAAGCCGCCCGCCGAGCCCCAGGAGGATGCAGGAGACCACGCAGCATTTCCCAGCAAGGCAGAGGAGGAAGAGGTGGACTCAGGAAAAGAGAAGCTGGCGGTGGGAGAGCCGGCAAGCGCAGCAGCTACACCAGCCCCAGTGACAAGTACAGCAGCATCGTTTGAGAGTTCTGGAGGTTTTGAATGGCCTTTGAGTATCCTTGGGACCTGCCTGCTGATTGTGATGGGGATCAGCATGTTGACACACACACAGACTGTGTTCTACCCACAACCATTTTGTCTGATCTCAAAAGTTAAGCAGAGTGAGGTTTGGGTCTTGTCTGGGGTTAGACGAGGATATGGGGGGACCAAGAGGTTTTCCCCAAGGCTGCACAGCCAGGAGTGGCAGGGTGTGTGTGACAGTATGGGCAACTATGTAGTCCACTGGGCCCCTCCAGTGCTTTGGAAGCGTCGGAGATGGAAGGCAGCTGTATGGAGTCCCCAGCAACAAGCTGCAAAAACTGCTTAAGGGGACAGTGAATTATTTTGAGCCTGGTGGGCCCAATGCACTTCAGGCCAGCAGAGCAGAGATGCAACATAGAGATGGCCTCATGATCGAGGGGTGGACTTAGCAATGGACACTATTGCCCAGGTTATTCACGAGTGTGAACACTGCACACAGTTTCTCCTGCTCTGGAAGACTATTACAAGAGATGGAGCCTGACATCATGGACCAGATGGACTCAGCAGCTTTATAGGGACTGGTCTATGCACTAAGATAAGAGTATATTGAAAATATGGGATCTGAGCAGACGTGAATGGTATGGAATAAGGGGTGGATAATGTCCTGGGTTCAGCAGTAGCAGTCATTTTTCCCCTTCTTGGTAGCTGGTGCAGTGCAATGTTTTGACTTTCAGCTCGGGAACAGAGCTGATAACAAGCGATGTTTTGGTTTGGCCAAGGACTTTGTGAGCCTCATGCTCTGCCAGGGAGGAGGGGAAGCCGGGAGGAAGCAGAGACAGGACACCTGACCCAAACTGACCAAAGAAGTATTCCATACCACAGCACGTCATGCCGAGGATGTAACTGGGAGTTAGCCGGAAGGGCTGGGGGACTGCAGGGTTGGAGGAGGTATCGGTCAGAGCTTGGTTGGGCCTGGGGGGCGAGTTATCGGTCGGCTGGTGGTGAGATGATGTATTCTCTTCCCTTGTTATTTCCTTTATCATTATTATCATTGGTGGTAGCAGTAGTGATTTGTGTTATACCTTAGTTACTAAACTGTTCTTATCTCAACCCGTGGGAGTTGCATTCTTTTCGATTCTCCTCTCCGTCCCTCCGGGAGCAGGGGGAGGGCAAGAAAGGGGGGGAAGTGAGTGAACGAATTACCTGACTGGGTTTAAACCACGACAGGGGTGTATCTTCAGGTTAGAAATTTCGTAGGGTTCTTGTGGTACCCTGGAAGTATAGTTAAGGTATGAGGTCTCTTTTGCATTCTTATCACAGTTTCAAAGGTATCCAAGCATTCATGTTCAGAAATACAGGGCAGCTTTAGAGTATGACTTGCAGAAGACTCCAATGTACCTTCTGCATGGTAAATACTTGTGGTATTAAATTCCTTCTACCTCTCTTTGTTTCCTTCTGCCAACATATCTGTTGATGTTCTTTTTCTTAGAATAAAGATTAGCTTATCAAAATATCATCTCATATCCAAATGACCTGCACGCTAGCTTCCTAGAGGAACTCCAAGGACTCCTAATGTAATACTCCACAAGTATTTGATCATTCTTACTGCCTTCATAGGACCAAATATTACCATTTCTTTTGAAAAAGAAATTACAAATCCTATCAAAATATTATTACTAATGTTATCCTTGACCCACATAACAACCCTTAAGTCCTTATATAAGAGGCAAATCACAGAATTTCTCTATTCATAGAGGGAGCATCAAAGACAGGCTGGATCAATATACACTGCACTTCCCATTTCACAGTTCTTTGGACATAAGCTTTGCTTTTTACTCAATTACAACATTATTATTTGTTCCTAATGGCTCTGACCTCTCTGTGACTTTCACCTAACAGCAGCCACAGCAGTCTATTGGGACTCATGCTCTTATGTTCATTTTTGTCCATAGCAGATGCTTAAATAAAACTGCAGAATTTAATGTTTCCTATATCCACTTAATTAACGTTACATAAAAATAAAATACAAGGTAGGAAAGAGCATGATGTGTGTGGTTATACAACAGATGTCTGATATGACCCATCAACCCATGTTTTCTAATCCTGATTGCTATTACGGAACAGCTTTTCTCTTTGGTGTGGATGGTATTTTTGCTTGTTTGTTTCATTAAATTTTAGGTCAAATCGTGGGTTTGTGCAGGTGTTATTGTCATAAACTGCAAAAGATACATCCAACATTCATAGCAGTAGCAATTTTCCCTCCAAATAATTCCAATAAAAGCTTACCCTTATAGAACTGCTATTTTGGGGGAATAAAATTGACACAATTTAGGTAATTGCCTTTTAGTTCGGGAGATTTTAAATTAAGTCCCTGCTCTGACATATGTCTTTTTCAAAAAATTCTGGAGTAATAATATGTTATTTACTGATATGATTCAGATTTACTTTTACACATTTTCATATTTATTGTTTCTTGCTGCTACTCAAAGCATTTTGAGGAGATACTCTTAATTCATAGCATTTTGTCAGCAACACAGCCAGGTAAGCTTTAGTTTTGTGGTTTTTTTCCTAAGAATTTACCAATAATATGTTTTGACAGTTGTTGCAAAATCATTATTCATAGCCAAGAATGTGTTCTTATGTGATTTATAAAAAACAAATGATTCTGAAGACCAAATGATCAAAAAGGTCAAAGGTAGTGTTGCTTAATTGGAAAAAAAATCTTCTGCTTTATTTTTATTTATTATCTGTTTTCTCAGAGAGAAAGAGTTTCTGTATTGGATGAAAATCAACAATCACTTGTTAGTCTTAAGATTTCGATACCACAATGGTCTTTTAAAAGTCCCCTGCATTTCTCATTCTACATCCCTGATCCATTTCACTTTTGGCACTTGTATCCCAGAGGACTTTCTAACCAACACTCTTAGTTTGGCCTTCTTGAGCAAATTCTACCTGCTATATGCTGCATTCTCCGTAATTTAGCCTTCTTTACATTGATATGAGCAAAAAGCCCTTATGTTTTTGTTTAAATTGAAGAGAAAGAATAAATCTCAACAGTTATAGACTGAAAATATGAAAAATATCCCTTTGTGTGGAGGCAAAGTAATACACATTGCCTTTGATTCTTTTCTGCTTTTTGCAGTCTGAAGTGTATCACCAAATGATAGATACTTCATTGCTGCTGCCTTGTCCTGGAAATCACTGCTCTCTTTAATGACATAATTTACATAGAGTAGGGGATGAGGAGAAGCTATTATTAAGCTGCACACACAATACTGGAGCATATATAGAGGAAAGCAATATGGAATACAAGTGGAAATGAAGCATAGAGAATTTAACTGTTTCCAAACAAAATACTTAACATATCCTTTGTCCTCTGTAGTTCTGGTCACTCATTTAGTTTCCATAAAGTCTTTGAAATTAGCTACTCTCTAAGTGACATCCATTTAGGCAGTAGCTAGTCATGTAAGGATCAGTGTTTAAGCACAGGCTTGTTCCCTTTTCAACCCATCTGTCATTTTTCTGAGATAATACATTAATTTCCATAGCAACAGCCTTTAATATTACCAATAGGAGTATTATGACTCTGTTGCAGGATCAAGCAAAGGAAGCTGGACTGGTCTGGAATAAATTGTTATCCAACCACAGGAAGTCTGAAATAATAAGAAAGCTGTTACAAAAGCTGTAGTTAAGTCTCCTTTGCTATCTGTCACATTAAAATATATAGGAAAAATAAGTTAAATGTAGTGTGAAGTGTCACCATTTGTAAACGTTAGTCATGTCCACTTGATTGGGATTATTCCAGGTTTTGCTAAACTCCAAGAGGTACGCAGCCCTGGCCTAAATCCATTGTAGCCTTTTAAATAATTAAAATATACAATCTGGATTCCCAACATTAACACATTGTGCAACATCCTAAACATAATTAATTCTGATAGTATAACAGAAGATTAAAAGCAAATTCATTCCAACACTACATGAGGTGAAACACATACATTAGCAGTAGTTTTCAACTTGCTGATATTTTAACAGAATTAGAATTTCATAATAACCAAGTCTGTGACACATCTGACACAGCAATTCCAATCAAACTGATACACTTTACAGAAGCTCTGTTCTTAATGTGACCATTTCTGGATGATATCTTTGATGGTTTTGGCTAGCCTAACAAAGCATCCTGTGGATGACTGAGCTTCACCCTGCCCTGGCAGTGTTTATGGGTCTGGGAGTCTTCCTGTTCATCTCCCAGCCAAAGCATATTCAATTGTATCCAAGTCATTCCTGAGAAATGTTTGTCCAGTCTATTTTTAAGGACTACTTATGATAGAGATATCTTTGCCTTTCTAATTAATACTTTCTCATCCTCATGAGTAAAATTAATGCATTTTTTGGTTTTTGTTTTTCTGTTTTTTTTTCTTTCTTGTTTACATTTTGATCTGTAACCTGGTTCTCCATTGCTGTAAACTAGTCCCACATACAAGGAAGGCAGATTTCTCTCTGCTTTCAGTATTGAAGCTGAAACAGTCATAAATAGGCTAGTGGTCTCCAAAAAGTACTGTGTTTTATGTTTGTAGACATCCCATAATTATGAGTAAGGCCATTTCCTTGTTTCCATGACTTCTTCTACATGCCCAAACTATTAGCTATGGTATAAGAAACCAAAATCTAAAATTAATTAGGACATTGCCAATTATCACATTATTTAATTAATAACACTTATGTAGTATTAAAAGAATTCTATCCCCCATCAGTTCAACAGCGCTGCATGTCAGCATGCAATTTAGAGGGAAAAAGATTATCTCATTAGATTGATAAAGGTAAATTTAACAACTGTGGGAATATGTAGTTATATAAGTTATAGTGTAATAATTATGCACGGAGAAAAAAAAAAAAGCAGCTAAAATGTTGTCATATTTTCCCAAGCTAATGCTCTCTGGCATTTTAAAGTTTACTGCTGGAAAATTTACTTACTCAAGTCTAGAAAGCACTCTACTTCCAATGCTTTAATAAAATGCTGCGGGTTAGGTGACCTAGATTTGAGAGTTGGGACCCTCTCAGAATTCAAGATCTTTTGTAAGTCTCAGGTGATAAAATGGGAAAATGCTTTTTACAGGCAGGATTCGAAGTACTTTGGTCTAGTAATTGGCTGAGTTCCCAACGTATTTAATACTGCCACCCTAACTCATTTATTTAAGTCAACCCATTAGTGCCAGGGTATTTAGTGAGTTTGTAATCCTCTGGGAATTACTGGTTTTGGCTCCAAAATAAGTTTCAGAAATAAACTTCAGACTGAACTAATAATGGGGGGTGGGAGGGAGATGGGGTGGCGTTTTGGTTTGGTTTGGTTTGGTTACTTTTGCGTTTGTTTTTTTGTAGCACAACTGTGGAGGGATTCTTTATGTGTAACTTTTAAGTATAAAACCTCATGAAGTTCAACAAGGTCAAGTGAAAGCAACTGTACCTGGGTTAGGGAAATCCAAAGCACAAACACAGGCTGTGTGGAAAATGAATGGATTGAGAGCAGCCTTAAGGAGAAGGACTTGGGGGTGTTGATTGATGAGAAGCTCAACATGAGCCGTCAAGTGTGCATTTGCAGCCAAGAAAGCCAACCGTATCCTGGGCTGGCGCAAAAGGAGTGTGACCAACAGGTCGAAGGAGGTGATCCTGCTCCTCTGCTCTGCTCTAGTAAGATCCCACCTGCAGTCCTGCATTCACCTTTGGAGCCAGCAATGTAAGAAAGACTTGGAGCTGTTGGAGTGAGTCCAGAGGAGGGCCACAAAGACAATCAGAGGGCTGGAGCACCTCTTCTATGAAGGCATGATGAGAAGGTTAGGCTTGTTCAGCCTGGAGGAGGTTCCAAGGAGACATTATAGCAGCCTTCCAGTACCTAAAAGGGGCTTTTTTTACAAAAAAAAAAAATGTAGTGATAGCACAAGGGGAAATGGCTTTAATTTGACTGAGGGAAGATTTAGTTTGGATACTGGGAAAAGTTTCTTCACTATGAAGTTGGTGAGATATTTGAACAGGTTGCCCAGAGAAGCTGTGGCTGCCCCATCCCTAGAAGTGTTTAAGGCTGGATAGGATTTTGAGGAACCTGGTCTAGTGGAAGATGTCTCTGTCAGTGACATGAACTAGGTCCCTTCCAACCAAAATAATTTGATGATTTTGTTGGCAAACCTATTAGAAACACTAAGTGAAAGACTATCTCTTCTAAAGCTGTATCAAGAATAACCCTAATATCTGCATCAGAGGATTTCATAAGACTGGCACCTTCACCAACTTTCTTATGCTCTCCTTAACAGTACTACTCAACAGGGATCAAGAATTGAAAGAAACATCCAAAACTTGAAGGTCATCAACTTACTTGTCCTGGATACTGCTCCTTTTGTTGCACCTTACATCACCTGCAGTTACAATAAGGTTTCACCTTGATCACAGCCCTTCCTGTTCTCAAGGTTTCAGGAAATAAAATGAAACAGTCTTCAGTGCAAATAATACCTGCATCCTTATTAACATTAATTTAATTAATTAAATCTTAAATTCCATAGCCTATAGGTATTGATTTAAGATTTATGGTGATGGGATGTGTAGTCTGGAGAGAAAAAAAAAAGGCTAAAAACCTGCATTGCTACTGAAGTTTTCTGTAGTCATTAGATAGTTTAAGCTCTTAGACTGATAGAACCCAACTAGAATAACAGCAAATTCTTGGTTCTGCATATAAGAAGTGTTCCGTTTCTGCCCAGGAAAGCAAGTTCTTTGAATCACTCTTCCTGAAAACCAGACTCAGTTTCTGCTCTGCCAGTCTAGTCTTGTACATGCACAACGCTGCAGCCTGAGGATACTTTCTTTGTTAATTTCATGCCTGTTGCCCATGCATTATATGCAATACAATCCCAATAGTTAATGAACTCTTCCCAAAACCTACTTTTTCCAATAATTTTGCATTCTTTATAAAGTCCAGGTTCACAACTATCTATGAATAGTTCCTGTAACTTTTAACACCTTTCACATCACAATAACTCCGAACATTTCTTTTGAAATTTATTCCACACCGTCAAGTCTTCTTGCAGATGTGTCTGATTGCCCCTGGTGTGCAGCTCCTTGATGAGATCTGCTGTCCCTCCACTTTGGTTTCTAAGATCGAAGTCCCAAAGTTCTATAGCTTATTGAGAAGTTTGGCTTCTATATACATATATTCCTCTCTGAAAGCTCAACTTCTTCCCAAGGTTTTCCAGTGTCACTTCCTGTGACAGACAGTAACTAAGTACCATGCAGCTGCTCACTCACCTCTCCCAGGGTGGAATGGGGAGGAGAATTGAAAGGATGTTAATGGGTTGAGATATATTTAATAAACAAAATAAAATACAATATAATACTACTACTAATAACAATATGGTAAATAACAAAGAGACATATAAAACTAAAAGGGGAAAATATAAAACAATAAACAGCAGTGATGCGCAATACAATTGCTCACCACCCACTGACTGATACCCAGCCTGACGCGAGCAGCGATCAGCCCCTTCCAAATAATTCCTCTCAATTTATATACTGGGCAGGATGTGCTGTGGTATGAAACACAGTTTTGGCTAGTTTGAGTCAGGTGTCCTGTCTCTGCTTCCTCCTGGCTTCCTGTGCCCCTCCTCAGTGGCAGAGCATGAGACTGAAAAGATTTTGAACAGGGTAAGTGCTACTTAGAAACAACTAAAACATTGGTGTGTTATAAGCTTTGATCTCAGACTAAAGCCAAAACACAGCACTGTACCAACTACTAGAAAGAAATTTAACTCTATCCCAGCTGGAACCAGGACTCTTCCCCACTTGTTACTTCTGTTCAGGAGCTAAATGATTGTTTCTCTTTGTCAATGCTCTGCTCCACAGCAAATGAAAATTCAATTAAATAGTAAATCCTTTGCAACAGCATTTTATGTCATGGACTATTCTGGCATAGTCCACTGGCAAATCTTGTTAAAAAATTACCATTGTGGGAATTAAGGTCTCCTATATTCAAATAAAAACACTGCTAACACCTGAATGAATGCTTAATGCTGTAGTTTGCAAGCCAGATCTCAGAGACACTTAATGTGAGGAAGGTGAGTGGCAAGAACATAAACCAAAAAGGTTTCAGGTTAGAATTACCTGATTCCTTCTATAGGTATCAGCTTCAGAGGGATTTTCAGCTCCCTAGTTGTCAATTGCTTTAATCACTTTGTCCCTGCAGTCTTGTGCCCTTCCACCTCTCCTTTTGAATTCAGATTTCTTATGGAAGTATATCATAAGTACTCTTCCATATACAATTTAAAATATCTAGAAACATTTAATAAGGGACACTTTTCTTAGTGGAACAATATTTGGTATTGGCCACAGCTCATCCACATTGGATATGCTATGTATTAAACACGCACACACACACCCCCCTGAGAAACCTTTATTCAACGGTAAGTGAACAGTTCTCTTCTAATAACCATGCAACAGTGAGCAAGCTTTGTGATTGCATCAGATTCACATAGTGAAGCTCTTGCTGCTGCCACTGTAGCAGCTGCTAAACTGATGAGCATCACTCATCTTTTCCCCTTACTAACTACACCATTCCTTGAACACAGCATGTGTCAAAACCTTTGTCTCTGTCAGATCTTTACTTTGGATCCTGTTGCTCATGTTGGTGCAGCTGCTATCTTGGCTCACGTGCAAGTTTCTATGGCTCTTGCCACAGCTAGTCAGAGAAGGGTATTGCGATCAACACTCAAAATACCAATGCGAGGATGCATCATGATTTTTCTGGTCTTCAAATGGGCATCTGGGACTTTTGGCTTTCACAGCTGTGGTAGCCATTCCCAGCAGAGACCTCTGCTCCTAGTATCCCTGGTGTGTTGCCATCTGAAGATATGCCAGAATACTGTGCCTCACTGTCCCTGCCAGGATGCTGTGCCTCACTGTCCCTGCCAGGAAGTTGGCTCCTGGTTCACTCCAGTACTTCAGCTGAAGTTGCAGCCCACTTGTACATTTTGCTGAGATACATGTAATTCTCAAAAGATCGATTCAAGGTGCCTTGAAATTACAACAGTTGAAATAAACACAAAATAAAACCAATACCAGCAAATTAGAAAATGACTAATAAAAAACATCTATAAGGATACTGGCAATTAAAACTGCACATCTCCATTTTTATTTAAGCTATATTTTCAAGGATTTTCACCTATAAAGTCACACTTTTCTGCTAAATGCTCTGGAAACAATCTGAAGGAGGTTTGTGACTAGTGAATTTACTGACATTTATCTAACACTGTAACTACTTGTCCATTTCCAATTTTATTCTTCAAGAAAAAGCTTGAGCTTATTGATGGAATAGTATTTTTTTATTATTATTATTATTTTGAATATAACTAAAGCATAGAAGATGGGGTTGTTGATGTCAGTGGCTGTGAGCTGAACATGATAAAAGATGAGTTATGTCAGCACACTGTAGATCTTTTCCACATAAGAAATTTTGAGTAATGTTACACACTTTGCTTTACTGAAATGAACTTAATATACTGCATACCAAACATCAGCTCACCCTTTCTCTCCTTCTGTGAGAGAATAATATTGTGCTTCAATATGTGGATAATTTCTCTTTGTGCTAATCACTGAATTTATGAGATTTACAGACCAATTTCTTCCTCTGCTTCTCCTTCATTGTTTTCATACATGCACACACAGATATTTTGTCACTGAACAAGAACAGGTGAGAAGAAGGTGACCTGCTTATAAAAGACTGGAAAGGTATTATGGATTATTTCAGTGTCTTTATTTAATGCTAGTGGCCAAATTTTTAGAAGTCCTTGGCATAGCTGCTTGCTCTGAAAATTAATTGGATTGTAATCACTAAATATTTTAGAAATTAGTCCATTTTTATTTAGAAGCTTCTCTGTACAATTAAATCTTACATTTTTACTTCAAAGTTTTGAATCACCTTATATATTTAGTTAAGTAATGTCATGGCAGATGACCTAAGCACCACGAATCAAATAAGATAATTTTATGAACTCACTTCATAATTAAAAGCATAAACATTATTAGCATCTACATCTATAAATAGTAACTTCTCTCCTTCTACAGATTCTATTTTTTTTTAATTATTATTATTAGTTTTGATACTGGATAATATAAGGGAACAGGGAGTCCTGTATAGTAGAATAAGTATTAAGCTAAAAACCATCTTAAGAAGCACAAAGTCAGGGCTTAAGACTGTAGCAGAAAAAAAGCACAAATGGATTCAGGAAAATGAATTTGTATTTCTTGGAAAAGCACTGCTAATCCTTCAGCTGTTCTTTAAATCCATGCTTTAAGAATTGACCAAGTACCTTAACAAATATCCCAAAGCACACTTCTGTATGCAAAGAAATCCTACATCCAAGCAACATCTATTATAACTGCTTAAAGATACTGTTGCTTCTCCTATGACTTTATGATTGTATGTCAAGGTATATTGTGTCCACATTTGTCATCTACCTGTGTCCATCTGCTACTTTGTAAATGTGATGATCAAGCATTTGATTTTTAATATTTTAAAATCAATAATCCAATTTTGTGCTGACATTTGGCATACTTTTTTGCTAAGACTACATAACTGCCTTACAGATGGTTATATAAAAGTGGAGAAATACACAGCGAATACTGATTTGAAATAAGGAGGTTTGTTCCTTGTTTTTAATTTGTGCATGATATGCTTTGGCTTTGGTAACCTTCTCAGTGTTTTTATGTCAGCTGATACTAAATGCATTTATAGGATAAGATCAGTCATATGTCCTTATAAGAAATGCAAATGTTTTTATTAGGAACTGATAGCTCCTAAGTGCTCTACAAATGTACACACAGATACAGCTACATCTCAAGCACTAAGAGCTGATAATGGCTTAATATACTAAATCAAGTAAAAGATTACTACAGTAAGTAGCATGCTGAGATTGCCTGCCATACCTGCTATAAAATTGACAGGAAGTAGGACCAAAAAATGAATGTATTTTCTTGCAGCTCCTTTATTTCTTATACTCTTATAAATTTTTAGCACTATTTGTTGTACTTAGAGAATACTGTAAGTGCAGGCTGCCGTTAACATCTTCCGTAAGTGAATGCATCTCAACTCTATAGTATTACATTCTGTATACAAACTGTCCTGGGTTCAGCAGTAGCAGTCATTTTTCTCCTTCTTGGTAGCTGGTGCAGTGCTGTGTTTTGACTTTTGGCCTGGGAACAGAGGTGATAACAATGATGTTTTGGTTTGGCCAAGGACTTTGTGAGCCTCATGCTCTGCCAGGCAGGAGGGAAAGCCAGGAGGAAGCAGAGACAGGACATCTGACCTAAACTGACCAAAGAGGTATTCCATACCACAGCACGTCATGCCCAGGGACTGTGGGGTTGGAGGAGGTATCGGTTGGTGCTTGGTCGGGCTGGGGGGGGGGGGAGTTATCAGTCGGCTGGTGGTGAGGTGTTGTATTCTCTTCCCTTGTTATTTCCTTTATCATTATTATCATTGGTGGTAGCAGTAGTGATTTGTGTTATACCTTAGTTATTAAACTGTTCTTATCTCAACCCCTGGGAGTTGCATTCTTTTGATTTCTCCTCTCCGCTCCTCTGGGAGTTGGGGGAGGGAAAGAAGGGGGAGGGGGGGGAGTGAGTGAACGAGTTGCCTGACTGGGTTTAAACCACGACATTGTCTGGACCAGTCATTTTTCTGGACTTACCTTTCCACTGAAAAGACCAATATCATAGAATCGTAGAATCATAGAATTGTTAGGGTTGGAAAGGACCTTAAGATCATCTAGTTTGAACCCCCTGCCGTGGGCAGGAACACCTCACCCTAGACTTCGTTGCCCAAGGCTCTGTCCAACCAGCCCTTGAACACTGCCGGGGATGAAGCATTTACCGCATCTTTGGTCAACCTGTTCCAGTGTCTCACCTCCACCACAGTAAAGAACTTCCTCCTGTTATCTAACCTGAACTTCCCCCGTTTAAGCTTAAACCCATTACTCCTTGTCCTGTTGCCATTGGCCCACCTCTCGTGTGTCAAGGTCCCTCTGGATGGCATATATCCACTGAAATGAATGGAGGAATCCACTGTTGCTTCAGTTGCAACTAGGTCAGTTTATAAAAGAGGCAGGAAAATATCCCATAATATTCTGTATCTTCTTTTTTATGCCTCTTCCTGTGCTAGCAAGACTATGGGAAGCTTATAAGATTTTTGTTTCGGTGAAAACACTTGATATGTTTATGAACCTAGAAGCCCTGTAGGGGTAGTCTTTTGGTTCATTTGTGCTTTTTTGACAATATGGTCTTACACGTCACCTAATTGGGTTTACACTAAAAATCTCTCTAGTCCAGCCTTCAGTCACCAATAGTGGCCAAAAGCAGATGCCTGAAGATTATAAGACAAGCATATATGATACTTTAATGTTTTTTCAGCACTCACCTTCTCTCAGTTCAGGGTCTTCAAAAGTCAGGTATGATTTCTCCAATAGTCCTTGATGGATTTTCTTGGACTCATGTAAAGCTGTAGCATCCATTATATCCTTTTCTAAGGAGTTCCACAAAGTACTTGGTCCACCAATGAAACAACATTCAATTTTGTTTTGAACCAAATTTCTACCAAGTCTGTTTCATGCCTTCTAATTATTGTACAGAAAAATGATCACGAAGGTGATCTTTATTTACCCTACCCATGCGTCTTGTAAGATTATACAGCTTTGCTATGCTTTCAGGCTTTCCAAGCTGAAAAGTGTTGGGTTGCTGAACCATTTTTCATATAGAAACATTTTTTAAACTTACTATTAGTTTTATCAGTCTTCTCAGACTATTTAATTTTGTCTGTTTCTGTTTTGAGGGCACAAGAACAGCACACCTTATCAAATACATGAGTTACATACAAATGTATACACAAGCATAACTTTGTTTTCTACTATGTTTATACTAATTCCTAACGTTTAGTCTGTTTTTCTCTTACTGAAGACTGAGATAACATTGTTACAGAAGTATTTATCAAAGATCAAATATTCTGTTTAGGAATGTCAGGTTAGAAATTATCATTTTATATGGCATGTTTCCTATATTTTCTTCTCCATTTCCTTACTTTTGCATTAATATACAGAGGATTTCATCTGCTATTCTATTGCACTGTCAATAATTTCAAAAATGCCTTCAACAATTCTTTCAAATTCTCCCTGAATAACTCAATACAATCAGGAAAATGTGTCATCTCATTATTTACACCCATTTTGAGGTGACTTATGGGGTCATTCACAGTACAAATTACAGCACAAGTCACTGAAAGTTTCACTGGTAAATTTTCTTCTTTGTAAAAAAAAAAAATTAATTTCCTCTACTCTTCTGCTTTCATTATTTTAAACCATTGATCATTCACAAGGACTTATATACCACTGCAATTTTTTCTTTCTAAAAATGTTCATTAGCAAAATTTTAAAAACCTTTTTGAAATAAAAATAAAGCTTATTAATATTTTGTGTAGCCTAAATCTTTCTACAGCAAGATTTTGTCTTTATAAGAATGATAACACTTCCCTAATAAATCACAAGGATTCAGGTGGCCATCAATTCTAAGAATACTTCCAGGGATGGTGATTCAACCACCTCCATGGGCAGTCAGTTCCAATGATTGACAACCCTTTTGATGGACAAAAGTTTTCCTAATATCCATTCTAAACCTGCACTGATCCTACTTGAGGCCATTCTCATGTCTTACCACTTTTCGCTGGAGAGAAGAGAGTGATAACACACCCCACCCCCCACTACAACCTCTTTTCAGGTAGCTGTAGAAAACAACAAGGTCTTCCCTCAGCCTACTTTTCTCCAGGCTAAAGAATCCCAGTCCCCTCAGTTTGCTTCTATGCTCAGGCCCTCACCAGCTTCATTGTCCTTCTGCCCCTCAATGTCTTTCTTGCAGTGAGGGGCCCAGAAGTGGACACAGTATTTGAGGCGCAGCCTCACTAGTGCTGAGTACAAGCGGGACAATCATTTCCCTAGTTCTTCTGGCTACGTTATTTCTGATACAAGCCAGGATGCTGCTGGCCACCTTGGCTACCTGGGCACAAGCTGGCTCATGTTCAGACAGCTTTTGACCAACAACCCCAGGTCTTTTTCCACCAAGCAGCTTTCCAGCCACTTTTCCCCAAGCCTATAGCATTTGTTGCCTGGGGCTGTTGTGACCCAAGCGCAGGAGCCAGGGCTGACCGTTGCTGAATCTCATACATTGGGCTTCAGCCCATAGAACCAGTCTGTTCAGATTCCTCTATAAAGCCCTCCTTCCCTCAAGCAGATCAACACTCCTGCCCAGCTTGGTGTTGTCTGCAAATTTATTGTGCACTCAATTCCCTGATCCAGATGATTGATAAAGATATTAAACAGAACTGGCCTTGGTGAGTTCCTATTGCTCTTATGTCTATGGATATTAGGCTTACAGACCTGTACTTTCCCATACCTCTTTTGGAACCCTTTCAAAACATTAACATCACACTTCTTGACACATTATCTCAGCTACCAAGGCAATTTCAAGGTAAACAGTGCCACTCATTCACTTCTTTCACTTCATAGTTCTGGGATGCCTGGGAGAATACTGTTTAGCCCGAGCGAGCCATTGCAGTTCATCTTGCATAGCTCCAGAACATTTTGAAACTCAAGTTAGCTCTTCTAATAAGTTTATGCAAATTAAAATGTAAGTTTGAAATCTCCTTACTTTCTTCTGTAATTTACAAAAAACTTTTCATAAAGAACTGATATAATTTCTCTGTTCTGGTCTCTTGCTATTTGCTGTTATGCTTTGATCACCTAGGGACTCTAGAAAGACTTTTTACTCCTACTGCATAAGAATACAGTGCGTTGACCTTGGCAGTCTGCAAGACCACACCCAGGCAGTGTCATTCTTCCTTCTCAACCAGATGGGGGAGGAAATAAGGTGAAAACACACATGGGTTGAGGCATGGCAGGGAGATCACTTACCAATTACCATCACAGGCAAAACAGACTTGACTTGGGGAAACTTAGTTTAAATATTGCCAATTAAAATAGACTAGTGTAGTGAGAAAAAAGAATTAAAACATCATCATCCCCTCCCTTTTTTAAACCAGGATCAACTTAACTCCTTCATTCTCAACTCCTCTATCTCCCCCCTGCCCTGAGAGCTGCAGGAGGATAAGGAATGGGGTGGCTGTGGTTTGTCCATGACAGCTCCTCTCTGCTGCACCTTCGTTCTCAGCATGGGGCCATCTCATGGTCTATGTGGAAATAAGTGCTCCACCAGGGTTCCTCCAGGAATTGAAGGCAAATACTTGCTCCACAATGGAGCTCACAGAAGAATTCTTGGAGAAATTTGTTCCTTAAATAAAATAAAACTAAAATATCCCTCTTAATATGGAACATATATTTTTCAAATTTCCATAGAAAATGCATTCTTCATTCTACCCATGAAGAAAATATGATTAATAGGAAAATTTTAGGGCAGATTTTTCCTGTATTAGCAGTGGATTCCTTTAAACAGCTTTAATGAAATGAGCATGGAGCTACCTGTTTTATATAGACATTGCATACAGTAGGATTCACAAAAGGGAGAAAAAGGAGAGAGGGGGAATGAGAAGGGAAAAAAGGAAAAGGGAAGCTGGTCAATAGCTGGTTGGCTACTGTGAAAAGCTCATATTTCCTGCAAGACTTGCCAATTACACTCAAGGCAATTTTTGTGAACAAAGTAGCAGACACTCCGTTTTTTTCAGCATCATTATATGTTGAAGCCAAGAGTAGTCTTGCAAACAGACACTAGTAAGGAAGAAAGGCACATGAAAATCGTTTATTCCCTTTAAATTACCTAATGGTTTTCAGTTACGGCAGCAAGATCTAAATATTCTCATGAATTTCCAGTGGGCAGGCAGGCAGGCAGCCACAGACAGATGGGCAGCAGCATGGTGAACCACCTGGCAAAAAACAGTGTCCCCTGCTGCTTCTGAGCTGCTAGCACCTGGTAGAAACAGTGCAGTCACACAGACAGAGCTTCTATTAAAGCATGCAACCACTCAGGTTTCCAGCTGTGGGGTGTGTGAAGAGCTACTCCTGGAGATGGAAAGTGATTACAAGCATGGCTGCGGGAGATGTGACCAGATTGATGAACTGCTCTGCTTAGTGGCTGAACTGCAGGAGGAAGTGAGCGGACTGAGGATTATTTGGAAGTCTGAGAGGGAGATTGATCAATGGAGCTGTCCTCTCCCATCTATAGAAGCCAAGTCAGCATGGCCACTACAGAGGCACATCCTGGATATGGTAGATGAAGTACACAATGAGAAAGAGGAAGAAACTGCACAAGGAGTCTTGCTAAGATCAGAGAGACCAACCCCTTGTAACAAAACCCACATTGAGACCAGCACCAAGAAGAAACAGTGTCAAGATATGGTCACTGGCAATTTCCTCTTATGAGGAATGGAAGCACCCATTTGCAGACTTTCAGGTAAGTTTGCTGTCTCCCTAGGGCCCTAATTAGGAGTGTCACCACAGGACTGAAGAACCTAGTTTAACCTTCAGGCTACTATCCATTTCTGCTCTTTCATTTGGGTACCAACGATGTCGCAACAAAAAGGCTACTGTCAATAAAAAGAAACTTCAAATCCTGGGAAGAATGCTAAAAAATTTAGGGACATAGGTACTATTTTTCTCAATCCTTACAGTAGTGGGGGAGACTTTGGAAGAAAGAGGGGAGCGTAGGGTTTCAATACTTGGTTCCAGGGCCAAGTTTTGCTGTGGCTAGGGCAGAAGTGTATTCTAAAACCATTTTTGGTTTTAATGGTGAGACAATACAATTTTTTTGTTTGCTTATTCCTCTGGTTTTCTTTCCTCTGCATTTTTTTTGAGGAGAGTAATAGGAAGCTTTCTGTGATGCAGGTGTAAATGGAATAACACCCTCCCTTCATCTCTGCGTTTTGGGTACAGATATAATTGCTCTAGTAAAATGGACTTAGAGCTGGTGATTCTGAACACTGGGCCCTGCTGCTGTAGAACAGTGGTTTAGTCATTGTATCAGTCTACAGATCTAGGCCATTCTCTCATCTCCTTACAGTAAAACATGAATGTAACTAATGAGTGTAATATCTTGTTACAAAAACAATGACATTGTTGAAAAAAGACAAATCACAGTTGGATTTGGTGATATATTTCAGTTGTGTCTCATTTTCTGTGACTACAAACGGGCAATTTGAAAACTTCCACTCAACAATTCAATTGTTACATTCATGCAGCATCAGGTACTGTGGAAAAAAAAACCAACAAAAGTTTGTGTTTCTGAAAAAGTCCTAGACCTTTTTAACTCTATAATTTCATTTTCTCATGGCAAAAATCTCCTATATCCAAATACAGGGGTTCTTTAGAACAGAAGAAATTAATCTTTAAATTGCAATTATCATGAGGGGTTTTATTTCTCTTTCAAAACTGGATCATTTCTGGTTTCATGTTTCTTGTCAGCAACTGTTAATTACTTTTTTTTTCCTCCCAAACTAGATGAAACCTAAATTCATCTAAATTTCTAAGATAGTAATCTCTGTGGCAAATATTAAAAAAGAAATAGGAAAATAATTAGAAGATAGCGACTGAAAATCTCAAGGATGTCTCCAAGTTTTATATCCCCTTAAAAGCAATACATTTTTACATCTACAGAGCCAAAACAGAACACATGGTTTTGTCCCTGGCTCATCTGTAACAGTTTCTTTCTTCTTCTTAGTAGCTGGTGCAGTGCTGTGTTTCAACTTTAGTCTGAGAATAATGTTGATAACGCATCAATATTTTTAGTTGTTGCTAAGTAATGCTTACCCCAATCGAGGATTTTCCCAGTCTCATGCTCTGCCAGTGAAAAGGGGCGCAAGAAGCTGGAAGGAAGCAGAGACAGGACACCGGACCCAAACTAGCCAAAGGGGTATTCCATACCACAGAACATCATGCCCAGTATATAAACTGGGCAGAGTTACCCAGCGGGCCCACATCGTTGCTCTGGCTGGGCTAGGTGTCAGTCGGCAGGTGGTGAGCAATTATATTCTCTCCCCTCGTTATTTCCCTTATCATTATTATTATTGGTGGTAGCAGTAGTGGTTTTGTGTTATACCTTAGTTCCTGGACTGTTCTTATCTCAATCCAGAGAATTTACATTCTTTCGATTCTCCTCCCCATCCCTCCAGGAGGTAGGGGGGAAGAAGAAGGAGGAGTGAGAAAGTGGCTGTGCGGTTCTGAGTTACTGTCTGGGCTTAAACCATGACAAGCTTGAGTTCATTTACAGAGGTACTAGCATAATTTGCATTTAGCACAGTGTGCACTAAGCATTTGCAGAATACTGTGACTTACGTGCAAGACAGACTTGAGCAAATATTTTTCTTATATACATTCAAAGAATTTATAGTCTTTTCATACACATATCGCAGGGAGGAGAAAAACTCCTCTAAATTTTATTTTACTAGTTGATTGAGTCTGAATTATTTCCTCAAACTCAGCGTTCTTCCACTCTAGAAGTATCTTAAAAAGCAAAGTGATTTTGATGATTGATAATGCTTCGCTTTAGTTTGCTGTAGCACTTTAAAAGTGTAAAACTCTGAAGAGTCAGCCACTGCAAGGGAAAATAATTCAATGCACCCTAATGTCAGGTAGCATTTATCATCAACAGTTCCAGTGGTAGCAAACCTCTAGACATGAACATCAGGGACAGTCTGTATTTCAAAAGAGTCAGCTGGAGGCAACTCAACTGCTTTGCCATTGTTAACTGTCACCAGAATTCTGACCTGTTGCTCTCAGTATTTCTAACTGATGTCAAAATGAAAAGCGTAAAAGTAACTGAATAAACTACAATAACTGAAGTGGTTTCTTCATCTAGTAGCTTATACCTACAAATAACTTGGTAAGAGAACACTGGTATAAAACAAATATAATCTATATATGTTTGTTTGCCAAACAAAGTTTCAAGTTATTAAAATCAGTTCATAGATTAAATCCTAAACACTATCTCTTGAACCCTCTGCTCCCCAGCAAATGGTCACCTGGAAAAGGCACTTACACCACTGATGATCTATAATTCATTCTCTTTGGTAAGTCACACTTGTTTCTATCATCAGGTTTTGGTGTGTTTATTACATTTGAGAACTAAATGGGAAAGGATTTGCAAGAAGTATTCTTAACACTGATGCTGATGTTTTTTTTTTTGTTACAGCATGTTCTACATTTCTGCAATTTGTCAGCATACACATCACCCTATCACTACTGCACTGGGACTGTTTTGCTGTTTTTTTTTTCCTCCTGGGAAATTATGGGCAAAGTTTTATTATCTAGAATTTAACCATATGTCTCCAAATAATTATTACCACATTGATACTTTGTCTATGCTGAATAGAGGATACAGAGAAATAATTCAAAATCAGTTTCAAAGGGACCTGTTCCATTCTTTTAGCCACAGCATAAAGATGTCATGGTTATTTATAGATTATAATGAGGTCATGGTAAACAGCAGAAATGATGGAGTAAGGTGCATGACAGTAAATGAAGACTTCTGGCTGGAGAATACTAATGCCATTAATCCCTAGCAAAGTAAATATATATGCAGATTGCAGTTGCTTTGGGCAGGGGGTTGTGTAGTGGCAAACAAAAAGCTACTAGAAAACAAAAAGAGAAAAAACCCACTGAATTTAGACATATGTAAACTTCAAATAAGGATTTTGAATTCTCCAGTAGATTCTGTAATAAAGGCAAAGCAAACTATTCTCTCCCTTACTCTGCATTGCCTACCTCATAAACTCTCACTTTCTTGTTTCCAGTATGCTTATATGCACACTTATTAATTGTCTAGCTTTCTTAAATATCTAGTCCCTGGTGAAGGGAAACATTCAGATGAAAACTGGAAACAGCCTAGTACTGCTGGATGAGACTGGCTCATTTAAAACACAAATCTGTTATTGTGATTGCCTATGTTATTTTCACTGGGTACTACTTAGAAAACCAATAAAAATTTTAAATTCTGCTACTGGTAGCTTTTTGTAGCTAATTAAAGCATGGGAGCAACATGTTCTTGTCTAAATAACTGTATAATCCTTTAAATGTTGTGTTGGGCTTTAAAAATTTGAATAAGTGAATCAGTCTTGAATAGGCATGAGTGGGAGAATTTTTTCATCTCCATTTCAAGTCTAATTTCTGGGAAAAAATAAATGGGTCGACAATGTAAATTGTGTGTGTGTGTGTGTGTGTGTATATATATATACACACACATATTTACTTAAAAATTGAAGTGGCTGTGCAATTAAGAAATCAATATTAAACTGTCAGTGATGGGTCAAGAATTAATTCATCAGAATTTTTAAAATCTTGAAAACAATAGCTGTTCCTTTTTCCTGTAGCTAGCAAAAGCAACTTATTCATATGAGATAGTTTTATCACAATACATGCAATTAAAAGCCAGAATGCAGAAACTGCTGGGTTTCTGATCAAGGAAACCTCCTGGTGACAGATTTAAAACCTAACGAATGAAAAACATACCTTGGCCCTAAGTTCAGTTAAACATAGCCAGGGAAGAAGATGGCAAAGCAAATGGCAATAGAGCAGCCTGTGGAAAGATCTATTCAATGCCGAGGAATACTAAGAGGGAGCGATCCTAAGTATCATGGAAATGTACCTACATAGAATCATAGAATGGTTAGGGCTGGGACGGACTTTAATGATTATCTAATTCCAACCTTCCTGCCATGGGCACGGACACCTTCCACTAGACCATGCTGCTCAAAATCCCATCCAGCCTGGCCTTGAACACTATTTGAAAAGTCTTTGGGATTATTTAATACCAGCAGTAGCATAGACAGTGAATATAGTGTTTTAAAATGTAATGGACATGTCAGTTGCTACAAAGGATTCAAGTAAATGGAAAATGTAGAACATGACTAAGAAGGATCTAAAATACAAGCATAAGAAATTCCTCATTTTGCAGAACTAAACTCAATTTATAATTAGAACTTCCTCAAGAACATACCCTCAGGGCATGCTCTTGCCCAGTGATTGTAATCTTGCCTAGGTCTTAGTAAAGGAGGAGTGTACTGAAATTTAGCATCTTGCTGAAAAAAAAAAGACAAAATGTTCAGTCATTCATTTTAGATTTTTCCAGGAAACATATGGAACAAAATACTTCTGTTAAATTCTTCTTTTGGTTTCAGAATACAGAGCTGATACAAACTGAAATGACTAATAGGAGGCGATTAGTGTTAGCAGCAATTTGTATTAAAGACACAAAAGAACACAAGTGGTACTGTACTTCATGGTAGCATGTTTCATAAATGGTTCTTTTTCAAGAGTACTCATGTGTCACAATTCTTTGCAGAAAACAGTTGTGTAACACAAATTTATAGAAAAAAATGGCTGTTGGCATAGGCAAAGTGGATACATGAATTATGTCCATGACCTCAATACATGATTTATCTATGCCAGGGTTCTGGAAAGCAGACAGGCGGTGGTGGCGGCTGCTGGTGTGGGAGCAGTTGTTGCTCACAGCCTCCCATCTGCCAGGCAGCAGGAGTGAGAACAAGCAGCTGAGCTCACTGCAGCTCCCCCTTGGTTCTGTGTTCCTTCTCGAGCCCTTTTCAGATTGTCACCCGTGGGGCTGCAAATTTTAATTTTATGAATGTTACCGAAAGGTCTTGAGCCAGCTCTGGAAATCTTTCTGAGTAACTTGAAGAAAATTATTGAGTCCACAAGGCTGCTGGTCACTGTAAAAGCTCCCACTCTTTTCCTTTTGGTTATATTAAACTGTAAGGTTTCTGTAGGAGGTGTGTACATCTATATTTTCTGCACATGAGCTCACAAGAATATCCGTTCATAACTTCCATCAGAAGAGTTCTATGAAATGTAACCTTAAGAATTATTGAGTGTTTCTGGGATTCTCCAGACCCAAAGAACTAGTATTTCATGTTGTTTCAGTCTTTTTGCTGTCAAATCTGGGGTTCTTACAACTTTAGTATTGCGGACTTTGGGATGATATCTGAGAGATCTTTTTTGCTGTTGGAAAACAGCAGATGATACAAATCACACCAGATCAATCTGTTGACCTTCTGTCAATCACTCTTTAGATAAACAAATATTTCTTAATTCATATTCATAAACTTCTCACTCTCATTAAGAAGTCAGATTATCTCAGCTACCAGAAGGGGAATATTTGAGTCCTCTTAGATGCCTTGTTTTAAAATTAAGTAAGTAATCCAATACAGTTTTATCAGCAGATATTCAGTTTGTCTAATCAGCAAATTTGCATATTTCTTAGCTTTTTTAGCTAAGTTACCCAAACTGGCACAATGAATATAGCTACTACAGCAAAACCAAGATTACACTTTAGACCTCCTCATCAATCTCTTTATTCCTCTATGCTGCCCTCTTCAGGAGTAACACTAACTGAATTAATAATAATAGTACAAAATTAAATTGGCATTTACTTGATGAAGGAGTAGAAAGGTGGGAATGAAGAAGTATTTTCAGCTGTTTTCATTAATGAAGGAGTTGGATATGTTGATGTCCCCTATAGATTTCCCTACCAAAGTAGGCTAGGCAGAGGACCAAGTACCTTAAGGGAGTTAACAGCATCATCTCCCCCAAGAACCCAGGACTCCCACAAGAACCCAGGAGATGGGTGAAGAGATGAGCTGAAAATGGAGGGCTTTATCAAAATCATACAGGTGGGAACCTGACTGACAGGTAAGTTAGAAAGCAGTGACGTTTACAAGCATAACAATAGTAAGGGATGAACATGGAACTAATGCTCCAAAGGCAGGAAGCCAGCTCGGGCTTCATCATGATCCTGGTGTCAAGGGAGAACAAATTCATACCCCTGAAATTATTTCTTCCAATCGTTCCTTCTTCACTTAATGCTGCATTCTCACTTCTTTATTCTGTGAAGTATTGCAAGAAGCCGCCTTCCATCCAGCAGCCCAGAAAGCCAACCGTTTGCTGAGCTGCAGCAAAAGGATCATGGCCAGCAGATCAAGGGAGGTGATTTTACTCTTCTATTCTGCTCTGGTGAGACACCACCTGGAGTACTTCATTCAGATCCAGAGTGCCCAGCACAAGGGGGATGTGGATCTGCTCAAGCAAATCCAGAGGAGGACAACAAAGATGATCAGAGGGCTGGAGTATTTCTCCTATGAGGACAGGCTGAGAGAGTTGGGCTTGTTTAGCCCAAGAGAAGGCTCCAGGCAGACCTTATAACAGTCTTCCAATACCTATAGGGGGCCTAGAAGAAATCTGGAGAGGGACTTTATTGAAAGGCATGTAGTAATAGGAGAAGGAGGAATGACTTTAAACTGACAGCTAGTAGATTTAGATTATGCATTAGAAATAAATTGTCTACTATATGGGTGGTGATACACTGGAACAGGTTGCCCAGAGAAGTTGTGGCTGCCCCATCTCTGGAAGTGTTCAAGGCCAGGTTGGATGGGACTTTGTTCAACGTAGGCTAGTGGAAGGTGTGCCCACCCATGGCAGGGGATTTGGAGCTAGATGATCTTTAATTTCTCTTCCAACCAAACCACTCTATGATTCTACAAATTTTTCAGCCTTCTTTACTTTTGTGTAGCTGCAGCTCAGAATAATATTTAAATCATCTTAGAATTCCATTTGAGGTGTTTTGGTTGTTTTTTTTGGGGGGGAGACAGATTCATACACTTGAAGCAGCTTTAAAAGGTGCATGCAACAAAGCTATTAGACTTGTCCCACTACCTGAACTGTAGATAACCGATACGGTAAAATTAGTATATATCATAAAGTAGTACAGCACAGGCATCACAGGACTGCCATGGTCTGGTTTCTTTCTGGGTGTCCCAGACTGGTGACTGGTTGGCAACATGACAGACAAATAGCAAGAGGCTGTTTATCACAAGTTCAGTTTTTGAGTGACTGAGTGTCCTGGGTTCAGCTGTAACAGTTATTTTTTCTCTCCTTCTTGGTAGCTGGTACACTTCTGGTTTCAGCTTTAGTCTGAGAACAATGCTGATAACACACCAATCTTTTAGCTGTGGCTAGCTTCTGCTCACTCTGATCAAGGACTTTTCAGTGTCTCATGCTCTGCCAGGGAGGAGGGGCATGAGAAGCCAGGAGGGAGCAGGTGCAGGACACCTGACCCAAACTAGGTCATACCCAGTATATAAACTGGGTGAAGTTACCCAGGGAGCCCAGATCATTGCTCAGGTCAGGCTGGGTATCGGTTAGTGGGTGGTGAGCAGTTGTATTGTGCATCACTTGTGTTTATTGGTTTTTCCTTTCCCCTTTTAGTTTTATATTTTCTCCCCTTGTTATTTCCCTTATTATTATTAGAAGTAGCAGTTTTATACTATAGTTCAGTTACTGGACAGTTCTTATCTCAACCCGTGGGGTTTACATTCCTTTGATTCTCCTCCCCGTCCTGCCTGGAGGTGGGGAGTGGGAAGAGAGAGGGTGAGTAGGTGGCTGTGTGATTCTGAATTACAGGCTGGGCTTAAAACACACTAATGAATAAGACTAGACTGGTAAAAAATGAAATCTAAGGTTGATTCTTGGAAAAATATATTCCGGAACTTCTGAAATATCCACTCACTAAAGTCACCAGACCCTAGAAAATCACCAGTGATAAATGTTGAGAACTGGGATTTTTCAACAACTTTGACCATAATGTTTAATTTTTAACTAGAATTTTATTGTTTTCAGAGAAATTCCTGCTTTGTCACTTTCAGAAAATTATTTCAAATAGGAATCCTAACAATTATTGCAGTTTCATTTATGTTTAAACTACAATATCTTCCTCGCATAAATGTCTACATGTCAAACATTTCTGAGCATGCCTGAATTCATTCAATTCAATACTCAGCAGAAATACTTTCGACGATGTGCTTTGTATTTTTCACCTTGTTCTAGTGTTCTTTCAACAATAAGAATGCATAAAGTAGTAGAGCAAATAGATTGCTTGCCTTGGAATGTCATGATTTGCTCTTCACTTCTAAAAAAATTGAAACATGCTGATAAGATATGGGAATTCCTGATAAGAAGTCTCAGTCTCTTTAAGTCTCCTCTCTCATGCCTTTATGAGAAATTGAACAAGAACAGTCTGCTTTACTTTAATCCAAGAAGTAGGCATGCATCAAGTAATTCTGATAGAATATACTTCCCTTAATATGTTACTCCTTCTGGAAATCCATAAAACAGTCTTGAAGTGCTAAAAATATCTTTCTGAATTAATGAATAAATGGGGCATTGCACTTTTCCTTAAAATAAGGAAAAGCTTTTATGTTTATCTTGATATTTTTTATTTAATAAATAGGGAAAAATTATTTCTTAAGTCTTCCTTTAATGATTTTCTTATAGGATACTGACATTGCACAATATGCAGTAAATTAATGTGGCACACAGGTACTTAAAAAGATATTTATCTCCTTAGGTCAGTGCTAATGCAACTGAACCTTGCATGGTTTTAATTTCTGTACTGGATTCAGCAACATACCACAGAATTATTTGCATTACCAAGAGAAATAGAGTTAAGTTGTATCTTAACCAGATTTAGTAAATACCTTAATTTGTAAATTATAAAAGCACTAAACTGTGTCAGAAAAAAAAAAAAAACACAAACAAAAAACCTTATGATAAAATGTGTATTACAGAAGGAAATATTTAAGGGAAGATAAGCTATTAAAAGAACTTAGAATAACTTTTTCTTTTTTTCTTTGGGGGGTATTTTTTAAAATAAAGCTGTCTATTCTGAATGTACAGGAAGTGCTTGAAAGGAAATGGGAATGCTCTGCATTATAGAGCAGACACCTCACTTAGTCACATTTAGAGCCCTAAAATTTATAGTTATTTCTTAAAAGCACTTTATGAAATGTTCAAACCTGTTTATTGCTTTGATAAGTCGGGAGAGAAGTGAGTTAACACTATGAAAAAAGACTGTAAGGTGGTCTGCAATTAAGATTGTAGGAGAAAGGCCTACAGCCACTTGCAGCAGGGGTTTTATTTCTCTTAGGACTTTATATCCTACAAGTGACAGACTCTTTCATGGACAGGTGATTTCTTTGGTAACTTAGTTGTGTTGGAAACTAAGAGATAACCATCTGAGAGCAAAAGAAAGTAAATCAGTGGCTGACCTGAAACTAGTGGGAATTTTTCAAGAGGTTTCACACACCTCCATCAGTGCCTCATCTAGCACATTTTGTCATGCTAATATTCTTATCTTCAATTCACTACAGTAGTAACTTATGGTTCCTATTGCTTTTACTGCTTCTGGCTACTACATTCTGTACATAGGGCTTTCTAAATTGTCAAAGGTTAAGTTGGTTCATAGAGCAGTCCTTTGTTACAAAATAGCTTATTTGTTCATAGAGATAGTGTTTGAATTAAACTTAAAAATAGTGACTTGTTACATTTTATATCCAATGATCAAAGAGATTTTTTTATGTGCCATGCTACTATACTGTCCTTGACCCTATGTATACTACAACCATGCTATGCCGTGACCTACAAGATCAATGAAAACAAAGGCTTTTAGAGTTTGTTCTGATGAATACAACATATTTTAAAACAAAGTGAAATATGATTTGATCACAATCTATTCTTCACTGGTTACAGGAGTTCACCTACAGAAATTTTTTCAAAGTAGGAAAGTCAAATGTGACCAGGTGTTTGGGACAGTGGAACTAATGAAGTCTTTTTCTGGATGTGTTCCTTTTCCCTGAAGTCTTACCCACTCTATTCCTATAGAATATAGAAAGACTATATAACCTAGTTCTCCTTATGAAACACTGCAGGCAAGAAAGAACCTGTGGCTAGTTGCTTCCTAGAAACCTACTGAATGTCTGAGTTTCTCCTGCCTTTTCTTCACCGGCAGCAGCAATTTGCATCTTCATCCTCTATCTAGTAGCTCATTTTCAAGAAATAGAATCATAGAATCATAGAATAGTTAGGGTTGGAAAGGACCTTAAGATCATCTAGCTCCAACCCCCCTGCCATGGGCAGGGACACATCACACTAAACCATTTCACCCAAGGCCTCGTCCAGCCTGGTCTTGAACACTGCCAGGGAGGGATACTTCTTTCCAATTCCTGTGAAACTGGCCAGTATGATTAACAGTTTAGAGTGTTATGGAAAACAGACTGTTGGCAAGACAAATGGACAACGTAGTCACCTTGATAATTTAATAATTCAAATGTGTGTATAGTAGTAGCGCAAGATACTTTCCTCCTCTCTCAGCCCCTGGAACATCCACATCAGCTCCAAAGCAACTGACTGAATCCCTCAGACATATGTATGCATATGTAGAAATACACATAATTATGCATACATTGGAGGGACACCATGGAAATATTTTGTGGAGAAAGAGAAAAGATAAAAGCCATGCAATTTTTAGAACAGCACTTTATCACCCTTCCCACCTCCAGTGAAGAAAGATTAAGGCAGAGACAGTGACAAGATGTGTTAAATGAATAGCTAACACTGCCATCATTACAGATTTGTGCATTTCTATTGCTTTGTCTCACCTAATAGATGCTTTTTTACCTCAGCTATAAGTTAATTAATATTTTCTGGTACAAAATCAAACGAAGGCAATGGTACACTGAAACTTACTGTGCATCTTTGCCTGACATGCTAACTAAGAAAATAATTTTCAGCCCTTTCTTTTTCTCCTGTTAGGGAAAAATAAGTTTAGACTTCCTCGTAGAGATACAAGCATATGATGTGTGTAACTTAAAGAGGGATGAATGCTCTGTATTACAGCAGTAGAATGCATAATTCTTGCCTAAGATCCAATGCCAAGGAAATTTGCTAGTTGGCAGAATCATAGAAACATAGAATAGTTAGGGTTGGAAAGGACCTTAAGATCATCTAGTCGCAAACCCCCTGCCATGGGCAGGGACACCTCACACTAAACCATCTCACCCAAGGCTCTGTCCAAGCTGGCCTTCAACACTGCCAGGGATGGAGCATTCACAACTTCCATGGGCAACCCATTTCAGTGCCTCACCACCCTAACAGGAAAGAATTTCTTCCTTATATCCAATCTAAACTTCCCCTGTTTAAGTTTTAACCCGTTACCCCTTGTCCTATCACTACAGTCCCTAACGAAGAGTCCCTCCCCAGCATCCTTACAGGTCCCCTTCAGATACTGGAAGGCTGCTAGGAGGTCTCCATGCAGCCTTCTCTTCTCCAGGCTGAACAGCCCCAACTTCCTCAGCCTGTCTTCATACGGGAGGTGCTCCAGTCCCCTGATCATCCTCGTGGCCCTCCTCTGGACTTGTTCCAACAGTTCCATGTCCTTTTTATGCTGGGGACACCAGAACTGCACACAATACTCCAGGTGGAGTCTCACAAGAGGAGAGTAGAGGGGCAGGATCACCTCCTTTGAACTACTTGTCACGCTTCTCTTGATGCAGTCCAAGATACAGTTGGCTTTCTGGGCTGCAAGCGCACACTGCCGGCTCATGTTCATTTTCTCATCAACGAACACCCCCAAGTCCTTCTCCACAGGGCTGCTGTGAATCCCTTCTCTGCCCAACCTGTAGCTGTGCCTGGGATTGCTCCGACCTAGGTGTGTGGAACCTTGCACTTGTCATGGTTAAACTTCATCAGGTTGGCATCAGCCCACCTCACAAGCGTGTCAAAGTCCCTCTGGATGGCATTCCTTCCCTCCAGCATATCAACCAAACCACACAGCTTGGTGTCATTGGCAAACTTGCTGAGGGCACACTCAATCCCACTGTCCATGTCAGTGTCAAAGATGTTGAACAAGACCAATACCCACATCGATCCCTGAGGGATGCCACTCGTTACAGGTCTCCAGCTGGACATTGAGTCATTGACCCACAACTCTTTTCAGAATCTGAGGTTCTGATTTACCTGCTATTAGATTTACCAGACAGAAGCATTTCATTTTACTTCTCTGAAAGCTACAACTAAACATCAACTAGTTACACAGAAACATGAAACAAAGACAAGTGGTTACATAAAAGTAATATCTATAAGAGTAAAGAATAAGTTAGGAGACTGATAATGTTCTAAATAATTTACAAATCCCTAAAAATTATTCTAATTGTTAGTGATGGTGGTGCACACCAGAAGAATTTCTTCCCTTTGCTTTCATATTTTAAGAAATCAAATCGATTACTTTTTTAATTTTTTAATTTTATTTTTTCTAAGAAGCCTGCAGCTGTCAGCGAAACAAACTAAAACTTTTAAATACAAAAAGCATAATTGGTAATATAAGTAGAATAATATTATTTATTTTGTAATGTAGTTAAGTCCACATTTTCTCTAAAACGTCTCTCATTATAGTGTTTTTTTTTCTTCCCAGTTTAATGAAAAAACAGCTCTGTTTATCTTTAAATAGCTTGCTGGTGCTATATTAATACGAAAGGATTAAAAATTGGCCTGGATTGCTGCCCAGCATATAGAGTCTCTCCCTGATGCACCAAAAATGAGAATGAGATTGAAGGATGTAGATTATTTTACTGACTGAAAACTGTGGAGTACAGAGCTTTGAATTTACCATTTTTTTAATTCAGAAGAAAGTCACTAATTAGCTGAAAACACAATTAACCAAACTAAGTAAATGAATAAACAATTACACTGTTGTATTTTGGTGGCTCTGATTAGAGGAATGGTAATATATTATATATGTTCCTCCTTATAAAGGAGTTATATCAATGTGGAGAGTTTAAAACTGCCTATACCCGATCATCATAACGCTTAGTAAGGTTGAGCATAATATGCAAACAAGAGATTTTGCAAGGTAATATACTAAATAAAGGAATAAACCATTTGATTTGGAAAAAAAAGAAAATCCTTATCTCAAAACACTGTACTACTTAATAAAATTTATTTTATAAGGTTAGAAGGAAGTAGGACATAAAAAAATCTCCTTTCTTAAACAAAACATTTTATAGCTTTATTTTTACATTGGGCAATAGTCATGAAGTGATTTAAGTGAGTCATTATCACATTCTGACTGAGGCTGGTCTAAGTATATACCGTCCCTGAGAAGAAGGCACAAACATGTAGCCTATAATCTCTTATGTCCTCTCATAGTATCCTTTGAAGTAGATAGTTAAATGAACATTTTCAATAATAGCAAAAATAGATAAGAATCGTAGCCCAGCTGATTTTCATGAAAATTTCAATGAACTTAGATCCTTAAATATGTAACTTTAGAATTTTCTTGTATAAAAAATTACACCTTTTAAGACTAAATGAAAGTAATGAACAGGAAATAGGACAAATGTCAATGACCAGTCTGGAGCTGGCTTAAAAGCTCAATTGAAATACATACTTTTTCTAGTTTGTTGTTAATTTAGTGTGCCAAGAAATGCCAGAGAACACTTTGCTGTGAAAGTATGCCAACTCGATTGCCTCTTACAACAAAGCTATAATGATTAATAAGGATATTTGAATTCACTGTTTGCATATATCAAATTCTATTTTAATAGCCTATTTTTCACTGTTCTTAATAAAAAGCAAGTTTTTTAAAGTATTTGGATTGTATGCAAGGCTTTCACTTAAAGAAGTGCTTAGTGTAGTTACATCTCTTCCACTGAATTTTTCATATTGGCAGCATTTTACTTCATTTGTAAATGAATCCAATGAAGCAAAGCTATCTGCAAAAGTATCATCTTAATGTGTAATAATGGAAAATAAAACTGTCACTTTATGTATACCCAATATTTCTTCCCTTCCCCAAATTGCAAAAGTTACATTAATATGTTCAATTTATTACGTCTGAAAGCACCATTACGTAAATGTGCTGAATATCTATTATGAAAGCATTTACTGTACAATATTATAGAGACAGGAAAGTTTTTGGCAATGTTAACTCTATATATGGAAAGCCAGTGAGAGTTCAGCTGGCTAGATATTATTTTGACTACAAAAATTATTTGTATTAAGAAATTGGCAGCACAGATACAGCTGTTGCATTGTTTTGGCTTTTAATAATACTACTAGGCCAAGAGAAAAACTCAGACTACAGCTTTCAGAAGTTCCTTTCTAACTCAAGTGTCTGGGCAGATAAAAAAAAAAAAATAAAAGGAAATAAACACTGGATCAGTTGCCTAAACACTGAAGAAATAATGATTTTTCTAAAAAATGCCATAATTAAAGAATATTGTAAATGTTTTTATTGTCAAGGTAGAAAGCCAGAATAATGAGAATATGGCTTGCATGAACAAAATACAGATTACAGGTACAGCTCTGTTACAACAAAAAAAACCCCTAAGTGCAAGAAAGGCAAAGATTCTGAAAGGGCAAGATTACACAGCTACTTGATAACTGCCTGCATTTTTTCTGAAGACAAAAAAAAGAAAAAAAGAAAAAAACCAGCAAATTGATGGAAAACTAAATTAACTGGGCAGTAGCTTGTTACTGCAAGTCAGCAGTCTGAATTTTCTTACTTCAATAAAACAGGACAGTTCCAGATTATGCTCTATTTTGTGTCTGAAACTGTACAAATTGAAAGATAAACTCCAAAACTCTTGGAATATTATACATAAGAACTGATTTTATACAGCAAATTATGTTGCACTAGTCTAATCATCTGTCAAGAAATAGTAAGCAAACTTAAATAAAATGGGCAGTGTATTTGTGCAGATGTAAATGGACATATACAGACAAGCACACAAATATTGGTCCAGAAAAGGGCAAATAAAGATGTGGTCAAGCAAATAAGAACAATTCTGAATTGCCTGTAGCTACATTTCTAACACATATATATACTTCTGAACATCCAGTGAGGGAATGCAAGCTGTTTTGCCATACTGTAATTTTAGGATACCCACTTAAAAGTAAGTACTAAAGCAAGAACTATTTGCATAAATATCATTTTCTCAATGATGTTAATCTTTTTTATTTGTTAGTGTGATTTGTGCATTATTAGATAATCTCTATCACTAACAACTTAAATCCCAGGGCAAAATCAAAGATATCTCAGTTTGAAGACCTGATATTTCACTGAGAGTTTACATTTCTCCAGACTTTCCCATTGTAGGCTTAAGGGCCTATTTATTACTTGAACTAGGTGATGGTTTCCATTAAAGTACTGCCAATATTTACTGGGATGCTCCAGCTATGTAGTTAGTATTTTGCTAAATAGTTACTCTGTAGAGAATCCCATTCTGTGATATTCAGTAAATATTAAACTCCACCAGAAATACTGCACATTTGAGACATACTATCCAATAAACGATCTGCTTTCTTGGACATGTAAGTTCAGACACCCTTGAAGCCCAGAAGTATTTCTGTAGTTAACTGATATAAATCTCTGCAGGGAAGATATTTTTGAAAAGCAGGACTAGATTATACACAGGTACTCATGAAGTAGGAAAACCAAAAAAAGGTGCTACAGACTGAAAGAAAATCTTATTGGGCAGCCATTTATTTTTTTTGAATTTATTATAAGGCACAGTTTAGACATCCTAATAAATAGCCATTCTACTCAGAAAATTACTCTGCTTGTTGTAAAAGAAAAGACTTGAGTGCATGAAACAGTATTCATAGAGGATGAATGTGGATGTAACACTGTTCTGATTTTTTTGACCTTTAAAAGTTAAGAGACACATTCATTTTCATACAGTTCAATAACTTTGAGCCATATTCTGCTACATTCTCTCCAGGGTCACTAGCTTCCCTACAAACATCTATGTTAGGACAAATATAAGTTTTCAAGTAAGTTTCTGAATTTTTCTGACCTTAACAGTTTAAAGGACAGAGTGTCAGACACCCCAACTGCTCCCTGTAGAAAGGGACTTGGGGCCCTGTACATCCCAGCTTTCCCAGCTGGAAAGGGCAGCCCCTTTATTGAAAAGAAAACAGACTTTTACCTACCCCCTACAGATATATGTGGATCTCTGCAAGTTTCCAGCAAATGCTATGTGCTGCTTCTCTCTGAATACATTTTTTTTTCATGTGGCTGAGTATAATTTGTAAAGTGTAATTCACTGCATATATGTACGTGTATACATGCACATTGCCTACTTTCTAGATTTTAGTCTTCTTTGAGTGAATGTGAAGCATAAATCTTGTGTCAAGATTTTTTTGGTTGAAAGTTTGTCTTTTTTATGATGAAGTGACTCTGAGAAACGGTAGATGCTAACAGAAAAGGGTTATTTTAAAACATGTATAACTTAACAGCTTGATCATTGGCCTTCAGAGCATGTACAAATTTTTCATTGTCAGTTGGTGACAATTTAAAAGTATTTTTTTCTATTCAGAATAAAGAAAGAACAAACATTTTAGCACATAACAGAAATCTACTTATAACCTTCACTGTGAAGCTGCTTTTTGCCAAATAATTTTTTGATGACCTGTAAATCAAAAACCAGCTTGACAGATTAAAATTCATAATTTGCAGGAAATATACACATTTGGGTGCCACTCTGAGACAAATCCATTACCACTGCAGAAGCTATAATCTATATAAACCATACAAACCTTCATAACTAGGATTAGCACTTGCTAATCCTCTCTTTACTTCTCTCCACCGTCTTTCCCTTCCCTGTTGCACCAAGCATAAATGACTTGCTTCCATATTTTAAGTCCTTATGACCTATCTCTGCCGAACCTTTCATCTCTTCTTTGACATGAAGACATTGACCCCCACCTGCAGTTTTGTTAGCAGTACCTGTACTTTAGTATATATAGCTGTTTTTTCAACAAAATTCCCTCCTTTTCCCAAACCACCTTGCAAGAAAGGACAACATATTATTTTCATTCTGACTCCCTATAGTTAAAAACTTATAAAATTATTTTTCTTCAACCCCTTTAAATCTATTCTATGCTTTATAGCCCGTAAAGGGTGTATGAATGATGTTTTCTAACACAGGTGTATCACTTGCATCATTTCACCCATCTTGGATATCTCTAATTCTACTTTGCCTACTGCTGCAGTACGTAGCTATGTTTTTCCTGGCCTACTTCATTCTCCCTACTTGATTGTTGAAGGGCTAATTTTCATTACAACTGGTCAAGGATAATTTTTCTCTTTCCTGTTTTTAGATTCTAATATAGCAGATTTTGGAAAATTTCAAGTATTCTGAATCTCATCAGTGTCTACTACCAGAATGAGTACTTGAAGTCTGGTGCTGGATTCATAGATAATGACATATCCTAGAAGATCTGACAGAATTTGCTGACAAAAATATGTTACTGACATGGAGAAATTGCATCTTAAAGTATGAGTAACATATTAAAGCCATTTGTCTTCTTTCTAAAAGTCTAAAAATGCACTCTTAGCTGGCGGCCTAAAGAAATTAGGGGCATTGGTTTATTTTGACCACATATTCTGAAGTGTGATAGCTCTCTGCACCTTTCTTCTTATCTTCTCTATATCAATAAGCCTTTTCATTTGCACATTCACACCTCATAACCTATGTTTATTAAAATCCTAATATTATGCCTCTGAGCATAAACAAAAAGATAGTTTGACCCATTTTCCAGAAATTAAGTAAAAAATCATATGTAAAATAAAATAAATTCTTCTAAACTATGTGGAACAGATGCTGTCTTCTACCTTGACGTATGCCAGCATTTTGGAAACTAAATGTAAGCTTTAGATTTTTTATCACACCATTCTTTCTACAGAGGAAACTATTTTCTGACTCCTAAACAATCACTGGTTGATGTTTGCCTGTTTTCACTAAGCAAAAGACACACAGACATACATTAGTCAGGCATGATACAGACTTTACATCAAGCTGGCATGTCATGCCAATTTAGGCCTTTATAGTGCTAAAAAAGCGACAACTTACATTCCTCCAGTAGAATGCAATCATGCAATTTATCAGTAACACATGTCATTGAAGTATAAATTCGGTATGTTTTTCCTGCTGAAAATAAAAGAAAACATTTCCAGTTTTCCTGTGATAAAAGTGCTGTTGTTTGTGGGGCTAGCAGAAAAGGTTAGAAACAATCTTCCATTTTTTTGAGACTTACGCCATTTGTCAACCTCAATTCTATGTAACAAGCAATAAGGTGAAATGATAAAATAAGGATTCACAGCAAAAGTTCGAAGCAATAAAAGGTTATATTCATCTGGGAATGTTGCCATCAATCCATGCTTTTCATTGTGAAGAAAAATAATTATGCTGAGCTGTCTTTTATCCAAGACATAGAATTTGAATCATTGTCCTGGGTTCAGCAGTAGCAGTCATGTTTCTCCTTCGTGGTAGCTGGTGCAGTGGTGTGTTTTGACTTCCAGCCTGGGAACAATGTTGGTGAAACCGATGTTTTCGGTTGTTGCTAAGTGATATTTACCCTGACCAAGGACTTTGTGAGGCTCATGCTCTGCCAAGGGAGGAGGGGAAGCTGTGAGGAAGCAGAGACAGGGCGCCTGACCCAGGCTAGCCAAAGAGGTATTCCATACCACAGCACATCATGCCCGGGGTGGGGGGTAACTGGGAGTTACCTGGAAGGACACGGGCTTCCGGGTGGGACTCGTTTCTTGGCCGGTGGTATCATATTCTCTTCCCTTGTTATTTTCCCTTATCGTTGTCGTTGGTAGTAGCGGTGGTGATTTGTGTTGTACATTGGTTGCTGGACTGTTCTTGTCTCAACCTGTGGGAGGTGCACTTTTTCGATCCTCCTCCCTGTTCCTCCAGGAGCGGGGAAGGGAAGAGCGGGGGGGGGGGGGGGGGGGGGGGGGGCCTCGATTGCTGTCAGGCTGGCACCACTCACTGGGAGTGAGTGAATAAGTTGCCTGACTGGGTTTAAACCATGACAATCATAAGCATGTTTTATATTTATAATTGTTATAATTCAGCTGGATTTTAAAAGTGGAATGATAACCATGAATAAAAGGTGTAATTGGCCTTTCCCTGGTAGTTATGCAAAGTGACAACACACATAAATTCCCTGAGATTTTGTTTGTGTAGTCTGATAATTTATCAGCTGGATAGCAATAAATAGCTGATATGGGACAGAGCTATTAGTTAACAGTACTAATCTTAATTTCTTCAATTGCTTTGTCTGTTTCCAGGGTCTGACTGTTGATCTACACACTTAGACCAGTACAGATAATTTTTTTATATATACATTTGAATGAAGGAGGTATTTTACAATCATGTAAGATAGGGGAGGGAATAGATATATGTGTATTTGCATGTATATAAACAAAGTATTTTTTCCTTTGCATATTTTGTGTTGCTTAAGAAAGTGTTCTGTGAAAACTGGATCCGTTTTGAGAGCAACTGTGAAGAGATGGCTGGACTCAAATTAATATGGTGAGTCAGCAGTATCATTCTGCAAATAAATAATATTTTGCTTCATCTTTCTGAAGTGCTGCCATAAAGATTACTAAATTCTTAGGCTTTTCCTCACTGGGACACCAGTAATCTTGAAATGCTTAATCCTGGATTAATTCTCAAGCTTGTCAGCTTTACTGGGGAGTCTTGCTTTGTCCTTGATTAGCATTGTAATTATGTTACTGTGTCCCAAAGCCATATTTTCCACCTCATTGACATTTCACTATAAAGTGTTTATCTACTCTGCAAATCCATTGAATATTTCCTTCAATGCCTACACTGACTCCTGACTACCATAGACCATCTACTTTTTAATACATGCATCCTACATGGACAGCACTGGAGCTTAAGCAAAATTAAGTTTCAGTGAGCGAAGTTCACACTCAATAGCATACATAAATACAGAATAATATCACCAGTACTGGTCTCTCATCTGTGTTTGTACTATAAGTCTAGTATTTTCAATCTTTAGATCTTTTCAAAAAGCAAACATGATTTAATTTGTACTAGGTGTTGAGAAAGAAGAAGGCTATTCAGTCTTCAGAAGCAAAATATAGTACCTATACCATAGTGTTGAACCTAAAGGATGCATGGATAAATGCTGGCTTTTCTACATCACAAGAGCAGCGGTTCCTACAGTTCACACACTTGTACAGAAAGACATATATGTTTTCTAAGACAAAGGCGGGATTTGTATGTTTTCAGCTTAGTGCTAAACTGCTTTTAACTATTTATTTATTTATTTATTTTGCATTTGGTGGGATCATTCTTATTGCTGATTTCTCATGTCAATTCAATTAATTGGTATGGAACAACTGCCCAGATGTTCTACCAAATGATCTCTGGGCTTTAAATTTTTAGAGTGCTGAATAAGCAAACCTGCAAGATAAAAATGAGTGGAAGATGTGGATGTTCAGCACTTTGGGAAAAACAGGAGAGAAGTCACCTTACTGTCAGTCATAAAAGATGAATTACACAAAAATCAAACCTAGTTATAAAGTTCTTTATAATTATTTCCATGTGTATTATACTGGTTTAAGAAACAAAACAAATCAAAACAAAGCAAAAAACTTCCAGTATTATAATTGCTCAGGAACTGTGTTTATCATGTATACTTGCTGGGTTTATTGCAGCAATTCCCCATACACCTTGGTGCGTGTGTGTATGTGTGTAGTATTTATTATCATGATAAGTGGATGCTAACAGATTCATAGTCAGGAATTTATTTGTAATATTTATTTTTTTTTATCTCGCACACTTTTTGACTCTCTTCTGTTATGAAATCTTGCTTTGAAATTTTTCCCCATAAAAAACACACACTGTGGGTATTTTAATTGCGTAAACTTGTACCAGATGTAAGATTGATATCTGCCTGTACCACACTAATTGTATGTTGTTCATAGTAGTTCTAAACTACATGCTTTTCTTTCTTATTTAATTTTCTGGGGTAAAACTTTAGTCACCAATCTATAATGCTTGAATATAGAAAGCAGAAATATACATTGGTGCCTTTCTTATTGAATCATATCAGTATAAAGGTTATGTCCAGTATTATTTTTAATTGTAGGCTCTCTTTAATGTGTTGTCTTGACATGCTTGCTCCATGCAATATAAATAAAACTGCACACAGTGTGACTGAACTAACTTTTAAAGTTCTGTGTTACAGCATTTGAGAGATCGAGATCCCCATTTGTCAAGACCGAGGAATTTACCAAATGTAATTCAAAGCTTTGTTGTCTAGTTACAGTACTTCAAAAATAGTTCATCTTATTTAACTGAAAATAATCTCAAAGTTTTCTAAAAGGAAACAGTTTTCATGCATATTCGTTGATTAGCATGAACATTTGAAGTTGGAACAGTGGATAGACTATCTGATAAAATTTTAAGGGGCAGAATTATCTATATTGCACTTGAGTTGGCAATTACTTATTGATGAAAATTAATGTGTAAAAATAATTTGGCAAGGTTCAGATCTATAAATTCCCATACTTAATGAATCAAAAGCTACATCTAAAATGCACATCAGAAAGGCTTATCACTAATCAGGAAAGCACATGAGAAGCCTTGAAAACAGCAGCATGGGGAAAACTGGCATAGGAAGCTTCAGAGGGTAACCTGAATGTCAGCTTTGATCAATGTTGACAAATATATTTGTTCAGCCCTTTTCTGCTATGACTCAAAAGTATTGAAATGGCCTTGGGACAATATGTTTTGTGGAAGCAGGAGTAAAATGATAATACAAAGTGTGAACATTTATCACCTACTTTTGCTTGAAAATAAAATATCTTATAGATACATTGTGAGCAGAAAATGTCAGCTTACAGAGTTTTATCAAATTTTTTCCTGAAATTGTTACCCAAATCTGAGCTGTGAAGTATTTAGGGAAAAGAATGAAGAGGGGAGCTGAATGACCTTACGCCATCAAACACAGAACATACCTGTGCTGATCATTTTAGATTACTTTCCTATTGGAAACAAAGAAGTAAAACCTTACTGTGCTAACCTGTAAAATGAGAACTCACAAAGACAGTTAGGAGGCAGGGTTGGCTTGTTTTTTTTTGTTTATAAAACTGGAAATAATAGCTTTGCTCTCAGAAGAAGAAGAAAACAATACAGTTTCACGAAGACAATAGTTCTATAAGTAGAACTAAAGTAGGGCTAAAGGTCTCTTTTATTTGTATTAATACAAATTGATGCAATGAAATCTGTTTTCTGCTGGGTGATTGTACAAGCTTGCAATTATCCTTGTCCCCCCCAAAACTAAATCATTTTAAAAAGGAATCTAATACATTTAAAAATGGCCTCATGTCTCTGTGACTATCTATTGATAGAAGGGAAGACTCAGTGATCCTGTAGGTTTCTTTCTGTCATGTCTCTTGACAAAAGCCACAGTGCAGATTGGGTCAGATCTGGAAACTGAATCCATACCTCCTAAGACTTACCCAAGAACTTCTCTGTTCTCTGTACCCAAGAACTCTAATAGCTGGGAACCAAATTCTCCTTTGAGTTCCTCCATGACTAGATTTTGAGGGGTGCTGAAATACACTCATTTTTCTAGCAATAGTGCCATGTTTTCATTTGTTTTATTGACTCTGTTTCAAAGTGATTAAAGACTTTGCTTTCAGCTTACTGGCAAAGCACTATCATAGATTTCTCAAAAAATAAAAATAAAAAATTATAAACTCCTGTTCCTTCTGTGTTAAAAATAATGAAATGTGTTAATAGCTTATAAGCAATTTGTTTGTGAAAAAGGCCAAGTTCACAATAATTGTGCACTTCAAAAGCTCTTTATGCAATTATTACAAAAGTTGACATATTCTGCATCACTTAAAATCCCAACATGAATTTCAGGGCAAGATAAATGCCTTTGCTGGCTGTGTTGCAGGCCAGTATGAGAGCAGTTTGTTTTAACACTCTTTGCACTTTGCACTGCTCTTGGTTTATGAGACAATAAGAGATATAATGTGTAGAGCTGCAAGCTCACAGTCTTCCCTTATCATTAAATTCAGAGACAGTACTTGGATTAAATTTGATTTGAGGATCACACCCTTGGTACCTGTCTAAGTTGTTCTGCACCTGTGACCATGCCTGGCTATATGCCTTGTCACTCCTACTTACTACAACCCCACCTGGACATTTCCCACACGTCCCTGCCAGGACATGTCCAGATCTTGAACCTGTTTAGCTCATTGGAACACAAGTAGACTGTGCTTCTCTGCAGAAGGGATCATTGCACTCAAAGTGTTAGAATTTCCCATATTTGTGTATTTATTTTGTTTGAAGAAAGTTAATACATCTGTACTATGGTCAGGCAGCAATACTAGAATCAATGTTCTATCACATAGGTCTGGTGCAGCAGATACCCTGCATAAATTCTTTAAAAAAAGAAAAAATGTTATTTTAAGAAGTTCTCTGACTCATATGCTGCCACGATAAATGGGAGAGCAGAAGAAATGTGTTATTCTGCAGTGGTTTATATAAATTGAGAACGTTTTCTGCTTTTGCATTCTCTCATCTTTGCACTGGTTTTCTGTTCAAAGTTCTGCATCTGTCCTGGTCTTATACATTAAACAAATTATCAGAGAAAGCAATAAAAATGAATGGGTCAAAATATGCTCTAACACTGTAGAAAGCCATGGCTGTGGGGATGGCTACATGCAACATCATTGAATTTTATAAGAAATGAGCATGTTCTTTCATGGTGGCAATGTAGATGTTTCAACAGAATCAGCATTTTTTTACTTCACACAGTGCAGTTGAAAGTAATCAATTGCTATTTAAATTCACTAAATCACATGCAGGAGCATCCACAATGAACAGATTTTTAGAGATACAAAGTAATTATTACCACTCATATTTTCTCATGATCTCTTTTCCCTGCATTTCTAAGCCTTAATCTTATTTTCAGCCTCAAAAATAGCCAAAGAAAGATATGCTTACCTTCTCCAGTTCCTTTAAAGAGCCCAGAAGGAGGGAGTTTCATCGTTGTGCATGGATGAGCTCCATGAACTCTCATATGATAGTCTGATTTTCACAAACTGCCACTTACCCTACTGCTCTCATTAACTGTATGAGACCTTTCCTGGAAAAAAAGTGCTCATTTTGAGAGTCGTCAGATAAGAAGCAGATTCTGGGGTCTTTCCTTCCAAACATACAAACCTATCTAAAAAGTTTGCATATCAGCCATTACAGCCCAAAGGCCCTCGTACATCAACACAAAGACATGAACCTGGAGCACTGGTTAAAAATTGTTCTTCATTTCTCATGATCTGTGCAGCTCCTGTGCAACTCACTTTCACAAGTAGCACATGAATGTCTGTGATTGTGTCTTTCTCACCATCATTTCAAATAAGTTAAATAAACCTTTGTATTTTAAACACAGAAAATCTATTAAAACAACTCAAGACCCTAAAACACGGTATCGGGTATTGTCCAGGACAAGTGTCAGTGCAGAGGCAGAGGTGAGACTTCCTTGTTCATGCTCCAAGCTGGCAGGCAGTGAGTCTGTCTATGTGGGGAAACAGATGCCTGCTGTGCCTTACCAAAGTAGCTGAATTAGCACACACCCTCTCCTAGCTTCTATATTACAAATAAAATAGTTCCCCTATGTAATATATACAGTTTTTATTTGGTTATGAGACTTTAGTCCAATTTTATGTCTTTAATTTATTATGCGATGCCCAAAACAATAGAGTTGTACTATATTAGTTTAAATAATTTATTCCTTTTTTTTTTTAATACATATATATTTTTTAGCCCTTATGGCAAGCAATTTGAAAATCTGCTTTATCTGCAGTATCCTGCCTAGGAGCAGGAATAAGGTGTTTAAGAATGAAATGTTAAAATAAGATTGAGTTAAAAGGAAAAATTGCTCCCTGACCAGTAAATGTAATCTACAGTATAGTGGAATGGCAAATATATACAAAAAGTAAGGGAGAACTTAATTTTAAAATAAAGAATTTATTTCTACTTGCTCTCTTACCTGCTTCTTTACTGGGACTTTACTGAGAAAAAGCTTTAGTGGACCTCTTTCTTTCACTATTTCCAAATCAGGCAGTGCTCAGAAGTTATTTCTTCCTAATGAAATGCCTAAGATCTTAACTACATGAAAAAAAAAATTTTAAAACAAATGGTTCTATACCTAAGTGGTTATTAGAGGATAAGTGTTTGCACTTATCTAAAAGAAAATGTCAGCTTGTCATTTACTATGTGGAAGATGTTATAATAGTTCATTCATTTGTAGAAGAACATGATATAGGCAAATGTCAAGATAGTCTATATTCCTCCTTAGGAAGAGCATTTAGTACTTCAGTCAGAGACTTAGATTTCTTACAGAAGATAAGCGATGTACTTCAGCAACCTATTCCAAAGAGAATGTGCTTCAAAGAAAACCTTGAAGAGGGTCTTCACTTATCTCAGTAAAGGCAAAAAAGACAAATGATATTTTATTCCTTCTACAGTAAATGTACATAAAGAAAATGTGAATTGTACAAAAAAAAAAAGAAGAAACAGATTCAAAACCAAATCTCTTCCACAAACAATCTGCCTATTAAAGCACATGGAAGACTATTTCTGCTTGTTAGCCAGAAACTCAATCATAACTGAGGAAAAAAAAAAACAAAACCCAAATCAAAACCACAACAAAAGAACAATTTCAGTGTATTCCTCAACAGTTTTATTTTGCTCTATCATTCTGCTAATTTTTTAATTACTGACTTTTCTGCTGGAATAAAGCATTCCATTATTTTTCAGAATTCCACACATTATTTCCGGCTTCTTTCAGTTTTGCTTCCTAATGGACAGCTAATATCAGCTGTTAGAGCATGTTGTTCTTTACTTAATTCATTAAACAAGTGATAACAGAACAGTGACTCATGTCATCTACCTGGATTTGTCCAAAGCATATGACAGTGTCCCACATAATATCCTTGTCCCCAAACTTCAGAGGTATGGATTTGACGGATGGACCACACAGTGGATAAGAAACTGGCTGAATGGCCACACTCAGAGAGGTGCGATAAATAGTTTAGTGTCCAAGTGAAGAGCAGTGACAAGTGGCACTCCACAGGGGTATTAAAGCGAACTGTTTAACATCTTTCTCAGTGACATGGCAGCGGCATTTAGTGCACCCTCAGCAAGTTTGCTGACAACACCCAGCTGTGTGGAGTGGTTGGCATGCTGGAGGAAAAGGATGGAAACCAGAGACCTTGACACACTTGAGAGGTGGGCCAGTGCATGAAGGTCAACGAGGCCATGTGCAAGGTCCTGCACTTGGGTTGGGGCAATCCCAGGCACAGCTACAGGTTGGATGGAGAAGTAATTCAGAGCAGCCTGGGGAGAAGGACTTGGTTGGTGAGAAACAATATGAGCAGGCTTCAGTGTGCACTTGCAGGCCAAAAAGCCAACCGTATACTGAGCTGCACCAAAACAAGCATGACCAGCAAGTCAAAGGAGTGTGATTCTTGCCCCTCTAGTCCATTTTCATGAGACCATACCTGGAGTACTGCACTGAACTCTGGGGTGTGCAGCATAAAGAAGGACAAAGAGCTGTGGGACCAAGTCCAGAGGAGGGCCATGAAGACAATCAGAGGGCTGGAGCACGTCTCTCAAGACAGAAGACAGGCTGAATGTGTTGGAGATGTTCAGCCTGGAGAAGAGAAGGCTCTAGGAAGACCTTATAGCAGCCTTCCACTACCCAAAGGGGGCCTACAAGAAATCTGGAGAGGGACTTTTTACAAGCTCATATAGTGATAGGACAAGGGGCAATGGCCTTCAATTGGAAGGCAGCAGATTTAGATTAGTTATTGGGAAGAGTTCTTTACTGTGAGACTCCGGCACAGGTCCCACAGACAAGATGTGGCTGCCTCATACCAGGAAGTGTTCAAAGCTGGTTGGCTGGGGCTACAAGCAACTTGGTCTAGTGAAAGGTGTTCCAACCCCCCCCCCCCATGGCATGGGGGTTTGAACTAGATGTCCCTTCCAACACAAATAATTCTAGTGTTCTAGGAGTCTATGAACAATATAAACAATTCTTGTTTTAAAAGACATTAAAAATGAAGGTAAAACAAATAGGTAAGAAGCTGATCACATGGGGCAATTTCTTACTGTGTGTAGTTTGCTTCTTGTTATTTATTGCTTTTTCCTCCTGCTACAACCACTTGTTATAATTCCACATTAGGATTATGACCTAAATAAAGCTAGGAGGATTAGCCAGGTTAATAACTGGTTAAAAGGGTGGTGTCATAGTCAGGGGTTTGGGTGTCTTGAACATGGGACCCAAGCTTGTAGGCCGGGTCTAGTGGGGGCTGGTGCAGCTGGTCTGATAAAGAAGGGAAAGAGCAATTTTGGTAGGAGGCTTGCCAGACTGGTCAAGGAGGCTTTAAAATAGATGTGTTGAGGGAGGGGGGGGCAACATTCCATTCCAACACACCCAGTCAATTGCCAGAACCTATAGTAAATGCTTGGAGCAATGTAGAGATATCTCAGCTGCTCTAGCCAATGAGCCGGCTTCAGTTGGAGCTCGACTCAGATGCCTCTATACAAATGGCTGTAGCATGGGGAACAAACAAGAGGAATTAGAGATGTGGGCACGTCTACGGGGGTATGATATAATAGGCATCACAGAAACATGGTGGGATGGCTCCTACGTCTGGAGTGTTGGAATGGAAAGTTAGAGGCTCTTTAGGAAGGACAGGCCTGGCAGGTGGGGAGGGGGAGTTGCCCTTTATGTTAGGGATAGGCTGGAGAGTATGCAACTCTGTCTGGGGACAGGTGAGCAGTCCACAGAGAGTTTGTGGGTCAGGGTTAAAGGGAATATAGCTATGGGAGACATTACTGTTACAGACCACCTGATCAAGGAGAACCTGCGGATGAAGCACTCTATAGACAGATAGGAAAAGCCTCACGCTCACAGGCCCTTGTTCTCATGGGTGACTTCAACCACCCTGACATCTGTTGGAAGGACAGTACGGCCCGGCACAAGCAATCCAGGAGGTTCCTCGATTGTGTAGAAGACAACTCCCTTCTGCAAGTAATAGAGGAGCTGACAAGGAGAGGTGCCATGCTTGACCTCGTGCTCACCAACAGGAAAGGGCTAGTTGGAAATGTGACGCTCCAGGGCAGCCTTGGTTGCAGCGATCATGAGATGGTTGAATTTGAGATCCTCAGGACAGTGAGAAGAGTGTGCAGCAAGCTCACTGCCCTGGACTTCAAAAGAGCAGACTTTGGCCTCTTCAGGAACCTGCTTTGGAAGGTTCCGTGGCATACAGCCCTAGAGGGCAGAGGGGCCCAAGACTCTTGGTTGATATTCAAGATCACCTGCTGCAAGCTCAGAAGTGTTGCATCCCAACCAGAAGAAAGTGCAGCAGGAGGGCCAGGAGACCTCCTTGGATGGATAAGGAGCTCCTGAGGAAAATTCAATTGAAAAAAGAGGCTTATAATAAGAGGAAGCAAGAACAGGTGGCATGGGAAGAGTACAAGGATGTTGTCCGAGAAGCTAGGGACCAGGTTAGGAAAGCTAAGGCTCAGTTAGATTTAAACTTAGCTAGAGGTATTAAAGATAACAGGAAGGGATTCTACGGGTACATAGCAAATAAAAAAACAGATTAGGGAGAATGTAGGCCTCCTCAGGAAGCTCTCAGGAGAACAGGCTACACAGGATTTGGAGAAGGCTGAGGTTCTGAATGATTTCTTTGTGTCAGTCTTCACTGCCAAAGGCTCTGACTGCACCACCCACATCTTGGAAGGCAGATGCAGGGACTGTGAGAATGAAGACCTTGGGCCCACTGTAGGAGAGGATCTGGTTCGAGACCATCTTAAAAATCTGAACGTGCACAAGTCCATGGGTCCTGATGAGATCCATCTGTGGGTCCTGAAGGAGCTGGCAAATGAAGTTACGAAGCCACTGGCCATCATATTTGAGAAATCATGGCAGTCAGGTGAAGTTCCCAATGACTGGAAAAAGGGAAATATAACCCCCATTTTCAAGAAAGGGAAAATGGATGACCCAGGGAATTACAGACCAGTCAGTCTCACCTCTGTGCCTGGCAAAATCTTGGAGCAGATTCTCCTGAATGGCATGCTAAGGCACATGAAAATCAACAAGGTGCTTGGTGACAGCCAGCATGGCTTCACTAAGGGGAAATCCTGCCTGACCAATTTGATGGCCTTCTATGATGGGGCTAGGGAACTGACGGACAGGGGTAGAGCAGTTGATGTCATCTACCTGGACTTGTGCAAAGCATTTGACACTGTCCCCCATGCCATCCTTGTCTCTAAATTGGAGCGACATCAATTTGATGGATGGACCACACGGTGGATAAAGAACTGGCTGGATGGCCGCACGCAAAGAGTTGTGGTCAATGGCTCAATGTCTGGCTGGAGGCCAGTAACGAGTGGTGTCCCTCAGGGATCGGTGTTGGGACCGGTCTTGTTCAACATCTTTGTTGGTGACATGGACAGTGGGATTGAGTGTGCCCTCAGCAAGTTTGCCGATGACACCAAGCTGTGTGGTTTGGTTGATATGCTGGAGGGAAGGAATGCCATCCAGAGGGACCTCGACACACTTGTGAGGTGGGCTCATGCCAACCTGATGAAGTTTAACCATGACAAGTGCAAGGTCCTACACCTGGGTTGGAGCAATGCCACGCACAGCTACAGTTTGGGCAGAGAAGAGATTCAGAGCAGCCCAGCGGAGAAGGACTTGGGGGTGCTGGTCGATGAGAAAATGAACATGAGCTGGCAGTGTGCACTTGCAGCCCCGAAAGCCAGCTGTATCCTGGGCTGCATCAAAAGGAGCATGACCAGCAGGTTGAAGGAGGTGATCCTGCCCCTCTACTCTGCTCTTGTGTGACCTCACCTGGAGTATTGTGTGCAGTTCTGGTGTCCTCAATATAAAAAGGACATGGAACTGTTGGAACAAGTCCAGAGGAGGGCCACAAGGATGATCAGGGGACTGGAGCACCTCCCGGATGAAGACAGGCTGAGAAAGTTGGGTCTGTTCAGCCTGGAGAAGAGAAGGCTGCATGGAGACCTCCTAGCAGCCTTCCAGTATCTTAAGGGGGCCTATAGGGATGCTGGAGAGGGACTCTTCCTTAGGGACTGTAGTGACAGGACAAGGGGTAACGGGTTAAAACTTAAACAGGGGAAGTTTAGATTGGATATAAGAAGGAAATTCTTTCCTGTTAGGGTGGTGAGGCACTAGAATGGGTTGCCCAGGGAGGTTGTGAATGCTCCATCCCTGGCAGTGTTGAAGGCCGGGTTGGACAAGGCCTTGGGTGATATGATTTAGCATAAGGTGTCCCTGCCCACGGCAGGGGGGTTGGAACTAGATAAGCTTAAGGTCCTTTCCAACCCTAACGATTCTATGATTCTATGATTCTATATTCTTAGCAAGAACATAATTTCAGCATGTACTGACCTAAGTTATATAGTTTAGCTGACACAGTATGCTAAAAGAGAAGTTGAATGTATGTCACATGGTTTTCTTTGCTCACAGAACAAAGTTTGGGGAAAGAAGACAAAAATTTCTCACCACTGAAGAAGCTGTGGATAAGCCGCCTGCTATGTTATAGGTCCCAGCCCTCCAGATTAAAACCCATGAAAAACTTCTGCTGCCATAAGTGCAAATTGTATTGATCTCACATGAAGGAATACCCTAACAGGCCAGAAAAGGATGTACAAATATATTTTGAGATTACGGTGGTGCAAAGAGACTGTTCATGTTTAAAATTTTTACGTTTAATAAATGTGCCTGAATTTATACACTTTAGAACTGGCTAAGAAACCAACCCTTATCCTACAAACTCACCAAATAATTTTCAGGTATAGGTCTTCTTTCTATTACTTGCCATCCCACAAAATAATTAAGTTTATAAACTAATCCAATGACATTTTACTTTGGTTGCCTAGTTAAAGGACTAGAAAGATCTGCATAAATACTTACAGAATCCAGTTCCTGTCTATCCTAAATGTAAGAATTTGCATAGTCTTCAGAGACCTGAACTTTATAAGATTGAAAACTGTATAAAAACTTTAAACTTTAAGCCCATATTGTGTGAGGACAATTTCAAATAAACTTCCCCAGGAGTATTTTCTTAATAAAAACCACAATTTTCTTAAAGCTCACTCTGGAATACATGATATAATAAAAACAAGCAAACACAAAGTAATGAATAGATGTGCCCACACCATGACTGTGTTAACTCAGCATTTCACTTTTATAAAACTTTTTCTTCCAGCCTTTTTGTCCTCTGATCAGTGAGTCTGTTTTATAAAGATTAAAGATTACTGAGACTTCCTCAGGTCAGGAACCTTGATTTTTTTTCTGTCTGTAAAACACCTTGTAAAGCTACAGTTTCTAGATAATAAAAAGAGCCTAGCAGTGACTCTTGCATTCTTGTTTATTGAGTTATATTTTCCTCAATATATTATTCCTTAATATGAGCATAACAAAACCATTAAAAAGCCAATTATTTTGAGGATAAGCAATTTTAAAGTCTTTTATTTTTAATTCTCAAAATATATTCCTATTTGAGTTTAGCTGTTTTCTTAAAAAGGATAATACTTAATTTTACAGATGCACAGGAAAAAAGAAGACTTTGTGTAAATTTATTTTGATGAATGAAAACTTTTTGCCAGAAAAGCAAAATCCAGGTGTTCTTTATCTGAGTGGTTTGAAAGCTGTCTAACAGCATTTTATTTCTATGTTATAAACCCCTGAAAATGGACATGCTGAGAAAACATAAACTGGAGCAGGTTAACTGACTTTGCTCTCTAATACATTCAACTCTTTATTAATGTCATGTCTAAATTTTCCTATTTAACTTTCTATATTTTCTGTTTACTTTGACATATGACTTGCTGATTTTGGTGGATAAAACACTAGTGGAACATAGAAGGTGACTAAATAATGCAAATATCCAGAATTTTTATTAGGATGTCAAACACAATAAATTGCAATCTAGCTTTCTTTGATCTATGTCTTCCAAGGAGACAGTAAAAAATGAAAAAATGCTGTTGCAAAGTATTTCAGTTTTCTGATATGGATTCCTAGGAAGCCGAATCATACAATAAAGGTCACAGACTTCACTTGTCATGCTCTGTCATCCCTTATTAATAAGATAAAGTTTAAACCATAATATAATTTGTTTATACTTTTGTACCTCTTTATTCATAGTCATCCTGTTGTCCTTAAGATTTCTTGCAGAGAAACTTGTGCAATGTTTCTTGCTTTCCAGGTGTTTTTCAGTAGATTTCCTTTCCTAAATAAGTAAATAAAAAACAAAACAAAAAACTTAATGAACAAAGAATACTTGAGAAGACTGTAATATGTTGGCAAAGAGTGGAAATTCCTCTATATTGCTATATAATCTGTGGCATTCTTTCATAAGAAAATATTGCATTAGATATGTACAGTATGCAGACTTTGTCTTTCATTGTAAATTTCCAAATGCTGAAATAAGGGCTTCAGATAATGAAGACATTATGCTCATTATATAGCAGGTATTGTATAAGAGTAAATGTTGATTTAAAATAAACTTTATACTTGATATAAATATTAAATTTTAATTATTAGATAATATATAAATGAGGAGTTAGCCTCAAGGGTTTTGGTTGTTGTTTTTTTTCCTTAGAATGAAGCATGGATGTGTGGAGTAGGACTGCAGTCAGAAATTACTTTGTACAATAAGATCCTAGTCCCTGACTGGGATTCGTGGACTTTTGATAATAGTTGTGTTTGGTAGAAGTTGCTATGAAAAATCTTAAGTATCAGCATTATTATTATTCTTTCTGTTATATACATGCCTATGGAAAACCTTAGTACACTGCTATAAACAGTGTAACAGAAAACATTTTTACCTGTGAATTTAAGTCAATATTACATTGGTGATGAGAAAAAAAATGGTGAAGCACACCGCAAAACTTACATTAGAAGTCATGCCCTCTATTTCAAGTAATTACTTTCCAATAATATCACTCAGAACTCCAAGATGTTAAAGACATGTAGTATGATGCTTTCAATATGCAGCATCTTGTTGCAGCAGGGGTATGGAAGATAAGGAAATTTTTCTGGACTTAAAAGATGCTTCTGTATCATGAAAATGTATCTGCAATGTGAGAGTTTTTTGCTTTGAGTGACAAGGTCAAGTAACTGACATCAGTAAATAATAAAATAAAAGATATATGTTGGGCTGAAGAATCATATGTCATTTCACTGGTCTATGTCAATGTCCCTAATCTGTCCTATCTCTGAATGAAAACTCCAGCCTGTTCTGTGACATCTGCAGAATATTCCCTTGATAATGCTCGATATGAATAAAGGAAAACTCTTACTAGTTCTCCATGCCCCACATGCGAATTAAGTTTTCTCCAACCACTTTTTCAAACAACTCAACGCAGTCTATCAAGAACTTTTTTTAGCTCTTTGAGCAGGTGACTCCTGTTCACTTTTAATATTGGATCTGCATTAATTTTACCTTAAACTGTGTCTTTACTTATAAAGTCCATCAGAGCAAAAAAAAAAGGTCATTCTAATTAATATCAGCCCTTTCTGGCATGTTATGTCTCTTCTGTTCATTTTCACTCTTTATCTGCAGTGAAGTTGTAAGGTCTTGGAGGTAATCATAAAGAATAAAGAATCATATGTCTAGATTTTGTTCTAGTTTACTAAGCTAAAATATGGTTCAATGTCTCAGCTGGGACTGATGATGCTTTCAAAATCCTCAGAAGACTTCAGGCTTTGTCTTAGGATAAAACAAATGAGATCAACAAATCAACCAACCAACCAACCAAAACCCCAAACAAATTACACCACAAAAACCTAGGACTACATTTTTCCACTTACTTCTTCAGCTTATGACATAGTGGTAAACAGTTTTCTTGTAAGTTAGTAGAAAAGACACATACCCAAATGACTATGGCAAGATATAGATGTTCCACACATTTCAAAATGAAGCAGTATTGTAATCTTTATTTTTCTTTTCCATTATTTAGAATCAACAACCATTGGGCCAAGATAGCCTACACCCAACTATTTATTCAACAGGGTAACTGCCTATGGATACTTCCTAGAAATACACAGAGCAGAAGGGACTTTTTTCAGAAATGCCATTCATCTTTGTTTTTTAGATGTTGAAGGCTGGATCAAAACACTCACATGGTGGAGCCCAGTTTCTGCAAGCAATTATCTTTGCTACATGAAGATTAGTCTTTATGGACCGTTTCAGAGAAAAATGTTAATCTTTATTCAATAGTTTTAATTTAAAACAAAATAGCTTCTAACAATACTGATTGCATATCAGTTTAATTTTATAAAAGCTTTTGCTTGTTTTAAAAACAGCCTCAGTATAGTTGGAAGAACTCACATGAAATGCTGGTGACTTTTGTGCTGAAGTAAAGGTGACTTTAAAGTTAAAGCATATGCAAAGATGACTTTAAAGTGTATAAGTTGCAAAAAAATATTAACATTTTGACATTTTTGGACATTATTATTTGTTACTTTAAAAGTTACCCAATGAAGTGCTGGAAATATCATGAAATGTGTCTGTGGGATTCATCTTTGCTGGGGATCTGAGCTCCAGTTATGTGAACAGAACTGAAATATCCAGGAAGATTTCCATTTGTAAAAAAAGATTTAGAGCACTTTTCCTCTCTTGGGTGTAAAATTATTATTCTGTTATTGTTACATTTACTGTTCCTGACTTCATGTGATTCTATTCTGCAACTGGGCAAGCTTTAAAAATAATTCCTTTATGGCCAACTGTACTTTTCTCATCATTCTGTAGTGAACTTAATGAATTCATGTCTGGAAAAAAATTTCACTGCTTGTTCTTGGAGAGCTGATGTTAAAAATCTCAGTAAAACTTTAAAGAATTTCTGTTGTCTGAAGCAAAAAATTAGATCAGAGTATAAGTTCAATGGCATTAAAAACCATAACCCTTTTAAATTACCTAATCTTTAAATTTCCTTGTGGGTTCTGGTGATCTGCACACATTATTGTTTGGAATTTGTTGCTTATGTTTGCCTTCCTTTGTAAAGTTCTAAGGCTGATTAAATAAACACAACTTGTGTATATATACATATACGTACATATGGTACATATACATATATGTAAATATGGTACATATTTGTAGCCAGAGACCAGAAACCTCCCTGTAAAGGCTTCTTTCTTATGTACAGGGTGTGATAATGCTCCTGCTTCTAGTTCTGAAAACTAGAACTGAAGAAGCAGCTAAAGCTTTACCAGTGTGAAAATCTTCAGCAAGTGCACAAAAAATATTAACTCTGTCACCCTCATCTTAATATGGTCTTAGACTTCATTTAAATCCTTAGACTTCATTTATGTTACCAGCATTCTGAGGGTTTGTCTGACGTTAATAGGAGGAAGAATAATTGTCATGCATTCTTAGTAATTTGATATTGTTCACTTAATGTTATTTAATTATTATTTGTTTAAGGTTTTATTACACAGGCTTTTGTGAGGAGGAATACTAACTTGCAAGTGAGCTTTTTGTATAGAAGATATAACATATGGGTCCCTAGATATCCTATTCTGTGAGTAGATTGCCTCATCTTCTAACACCTGCCAACAGCAGCCTGTCCTTGCAACAAAGGCAGCCCGTCACATCCTGAGCTGTATTAACAAGCCTTTTGGGCCGCTCATCCAGAGAAAAGATCCTTCTCTATTTGGTGTTGTATTCAGTGTAGGGCTCCCCAGGAAAAGAATGATATTGACATATAGAAACGAGTCCAGCAGAGGCCCACCAGGATGGCTGGGGGTTGGAGTGCAGTATGTACTCAGAGTGGCTGAGACAAATTCTCTGTTCAACAGGAGAAGAGAAGGTGAAAGGGTAATTTTACTGTTCCCTGTAACTATGTGATCAGAGGATACAGAGAGCGTGGACTCAGTCTCCTTTTGAAAGTGCAGACTGAATGGACATGAGAAAATAGCCACAACATTGAGCATGGGAAATCCAGATTAGGTACAACAATTTTTCTATTGTACCATGATGGAGGACAAACACTGGAATAGGTGCTGAAAGAAGTAGTGGGATTTCTGTCCTTGGAGGTGTTTAAGACATCTGGACGTGTTTCTGAGCTTTCTGATCAGTTTATCCCTGCTTTGAATTAAAGGAGGGAGTTGGACTGGGTGACCTCTGTATGTCCTTTCCAACATGAGTTATTCTGCGATTCTATCATTTTGTCAACTTCAAATCTACCAAGACATTTTTACTGTGAAAGAGCAGCACTGTGTCTACAGCTCTATAGGAACTAAAAGTTTATAACTTCCACTATTTGCTGTCACTGTGCTGTTAGTGTATCTGGCCTTTTTTTCACTATTTCGTACTGGTTGGGGTTCTGAGTTAAATGAATTAACAGATTATAGGCACCATTCTACACCACTGTCTTGATGAATTTATAATTAAATGAAACTATAAAAGCATCTGTCTTCTTCCTTAGACTTTTCAAGACAACAGTGATATTCTTCAAAGACATTCAAAGACAGTTTGAAAGTCTTTCTTCATATTTTGTTTACTTCTCTTTGAAAGCTCTGCAACCACTTATTTTCTATTCAGATTTTGCTTTGTAGGATTTCATCAAAAAAAAAAAAAAAAAACAGACAGAGCTCTTTCCCATTGCTCATCATCAAGCAAGATAAATGCCAGATATGTTGCCTCAATGCTAATGTGTTCAGCAAGACCTGGAGAGTTCTTTCACAAAGCAGTCAAAAAGACATTAAATTAGAAATGCCATTTTCCCATATGCCTGTATGTCAAGCAATTAAAGCACTGGCAAGCACTGATAACTAGTGGCCTGGGTTCAGCAGTAGCAGTCATTTTTTCTCCTTCTTAGTAGCTGGTGCAGTGCTGTTTTTTGACTTTCGGCCTGGGAACAGCGCTGATAACACCAATGTTTTTAGTTGCTGCTCAGTAATGTTTAGTCTGACCAAGGACTTTCTGAGTCTCATGCTCTGCCAGGGAGGAGGGGAAGCCGGGAGGAAGCAGAGACAAGGCCATCTGGCCCAAAGTAGACAAAGGGTTATTCCATACCACAGCATGTCATGCCCAGGATGTAAACTGGGGGTTACCCAGAAGCGGTAGTTCACTGCTGGGTCAGGCTGGGTATCGGCAGGTGGTATTGTATTCTCTTTCCTTGTTATTTCCCTTATCATTATTATTATTGGTGGTAGCAATAGTGGTTTGTGTTATGCCTTAGTTACTGGACTGCTCTTATCTCAACCCATGGGAGTTACATTCTTTTGATTCTCCTCCCCATCCCTCTGTGAGCAGGGGGAGGAAAGGGGCACGGGAGTGAGTGAGAACTGCATGGCTGATTTACGAGTGAGCTTAAACCATGACAACTAGCAATTAAATTGAACTCTTGCTAATAGTTTTTACTGGAAGCAAATAGTGACCAAAGAGAACTACACTGCAGGTATGTAAAATGTCAGTGTGGGCTGAAAACTGTACCCAGATTTTGTTTGACAGTGGAAATCAGGACCTGGCCAGGCATCTAAGTATGCTTAATTTTCAGATTTTGGTGGTGTTTTAAACTACCCCTTTGTTTTGAGCTTTGTTCATATATGCTTTATATTCTAAACTACAGTCTATGTACATAACTTGCTTTCAAACAGGGTATCACATGTTAGACTATCTGCCACAAGCCAGATCTTCTCACATATTGAATGAACTCCAGCATATACTAGACTGCATGGTATTTACCTTTCCCTAGTAGTAGTAGTAGTGTTAACTACTATGTAGCTAACAGTGTTAACTATGTAGTTAATATAGTAGTAGTTAACATGTAGTTAACATAGTAGTGTTACCTACTATGCTTTTTACATCTAACATGCTTATTGACTGAACAGCAAATACCGATTGGCTGAGATACTGACTGAAACCTCACAGAATTTCTGACCATGTTTAAAATGAAGTCTTCACTCACCCTTTTATACTAGTGGGTTACTCTATTGTTTTGCTTTTTAAACAGATAGCTCACTTAGTTTATTTGGTTGTTTAGGTTTTTAGTTTAGTGGGAGTTTTGTTTTGTTTTGGGTTTTTTTTTGATAATAATGTCTTCTGTGAAACCATCTTACATTTATACCATATTGTTTGGTTTTGTCGTTTTGTTTGTTGTCTTTTTTTTTATTTTGGAAGCCTTTGATTCCATTTATTTGAATTTTGGGGCAAAAGCTTCAACAATTTTGAGAGTTAAGAGGATAACATCAACTTACCAGGTAATTTTTTTAATTTTTTTTTTATTTTTAATTCTTTAAATCCTAGTAAGCAATCTTCTTCTGACCATTTCATCTAGTTAAATTATAAATCAGAAATTGTGCATATCTCCCATTAGGTTGTCAGTTGATCAAAGGCTACCCATTAGCAACAGAACCAGCATAAAAGGTTATATTTCTCACTACATAAAACAAATAAACTACCAAGTTCATATTTAAACTAGCAATGGAATTCAGAAAGGTGATCCTGTAAGGCATGTGCTTACAGAATATGAAATTCAGGTCTCTAGAACTGTGTGTTGCAGTTTCTTTCACTGTTACCATTAATTTTGCTTGCCCTTGATACTATGGAATCACTGAAGCTGACATCAAAGCCATCTTTCTTGTCCCCTTGGGAGACCATACCAAAAGCAGGGTATAATATGAGAAGGCAATAAGCATAGGATCAGTGCTATATGCCCTGAGACAGTGGAAATATTCTAAATAAATAAATGTCTAAAGAGAAATACAGACAATTAAATGAGTGAATTTTGCATTTGAACATACACTTTTCTTCACTAAAATAAATACTCTGTTGATAACTTTCAGGTGCAATTAAAATTTTATATCTATGGTATTTTATACCATCTATTCATACACATTCCTGGTGAAAGTATTCTCCCTTTGTACTGATCACTACAGTTCTATAAATAATTCTTCAGTCTTTGCTATTATCTTTCTTTTTAACTTATCATAGAAAGTTGAGTGAAAGTTCCATTTTAATAGGACATTTGGCAATAGATGTTTTCTTTTAATTTGTTTTGGAATGTGCCTTGAAAACTTCAGAATTTTCCAGAAAATAAATGGAAATGAAAAATATCCTGAACAGCTAACACTTGCTTTTAAATTGACATTTAATGTATTACAATATATACCAATTAATATTCAAAATGCATTGTCATTATAAGACCTTATATCAACTAATTTCATTCAAAAAATCATAAAAAATAATCTTTATTCATGAAACATCTGACTATGATCAGTACAGTTTTCAGGGGTATTGCTTTTACCATTTTTCTCCCTATCAGGTACAAAGAAATGCGTAAACTGGGGCTTAGACCCTATATATACGCTATGCATGTATTGAATGTATTTCCTAGATAAAAAATGTTTCAGTCATATAAGTAAATATTATGTAGTAACACTTAATAGTATTTCTAGGTCATGACATACTGTTTGAGTGATGTCTAAATTTACTTAGAATCACAGAATCCCAGAATGGTTTGTGTTGGAAGGGACCTTAAAGATCATCTACTTCCAACCCCCCTGCCATGGGCAGGAACACCTTCCACTAGACCAGGTTGCTCCATCCAACCCCTTGAACCAGCCCTATACAGCCAGACTTGAACACTTCCAGGGATGGAGCAGCTACATTTTCTGGGCATCCTGCTCCAGTGTCTCACAACCTTCATAGTGAAGAAACGCTTAGGACTATTTTTCTATAAAGAATTAATCCCAAAGTAAAGCAAAATGTATTTGCAGAACCTATGTATTATGCTGTATCTTAACACTTAAACTTTTTTTTATTGCATCTCACTCTAAAACAAATGTTAGACTTATGAAGACACTCTTGGACGTAAAGCCAATTTTACTTATCAGTTCGGATTGCATATGAGAGAAAAAAGGCTGCTCTGTTCTTATACTCTTATACCACCAATCACAAAGATTGGATATTGAGGTAGTATGTTAGGCAATTCCAATACATGAGGTAATGGTCCATGGTGGCTCCTCCCCAAAAAGTCCCATTTTGCCTCCTCCCTGCAAAGTCCCATTTTGGAAATCCCCGCAAATTCCCTGACCCCCAGAGGCCCTTTTTGTATAGCTGGCCAATCCTTCTGATGTCGCCTGGCCCCTATGTCAAAACGAGTGTACATTTTTGCTAGTATAAAAGCCTGAGCCTCATGAGATGTGAGAAGGCAGAACCTCGTACCACCTAGGTCAATATTGCCTCCGCAGGGACACCCGCTTCAGTTGAGCCTGCCACCTCGCACTGCGATGATGTTTCTTGGAGCTGGTTTCCTGACTGTCATCACATGGTCTTTGGAGTTGCTAAGATAACTGCACATCAGAAATATCCTTTACTGTGTCTTTTATTATCCCTATATTTTCCTATATTAATAAACTAGTTGTGATTCTTTATTGTGTTACATTTCACTCAACCCAGAATCCCTGAACTCTGAAACATAATTTGGCTACGAGGATGAGATTCCAGGTCTGAGAGAGCCTGAGAAAATATCTGGGTATAACAAGAATTTGTGGGGCCACATAGTAGAGTTTGCAGCTACTGGATTGTGCCACACTTTAGTTGTAGAATTAGAGGGACCTTGTAGTGCAGTGCACAGCTACCGGATTGCAGCAAGCGTTAGTTGTGATAGGGCTGTGTAGCCATGTTCAAGACGAAGCAGCCGTGCAATTCGGCTCCTAGTGCTCCACCAATGGAACGGCCAGGATAGACACCTGAGATGTGGAGTACTTTGTGGGATAGGTGGGAAATTTGTACTCAGGTGGGGTTGGAGCCATGGAGTGAAAAATGTCCTCTTGATCTATTGATGTATTGGGAGCAGTTTGTGGAGATAGCACAAACAAAGCCCAAAGAGAGCCTGCAACATGCTGGGTGTGTGGGATGATGTTGCAGAATGGCTCCAAGAGCAAGGCCATGGAGCCTTAGAGGCCTTGTGCAAGCAAGGCAAGGTGTAGGCCTCACAGGTAACCGGATACCGGATGTGGGAGGAGAGATGTTAGAGTATGGAAATTTGCAGTAGCTGCTTGAAAATGCTAAGGCAAAAGATAGAAAGATTTTAATACAATGGTAGTGTTATAAAGCAGGTGATAGAACAAATTAAGAGGGTGGGACAATTCCACTGGTAAGACATTTCTTTGGCTAGTCCCTCACTGCCATCAGCATCTTCAACATGCTGCTGCACCCTGTAATAGTTACTCTGCTAATGTAAATGTGTCTGTGCCTTGCTGTAGTAGCGACTTGTTACTGGATAAAACAAAAGGGGGGAGATGTGGAGACAGTGTTCTCACAGGAGAATGCATAAACTTTGAATAATCCTGAAAGATACAGCAAGGCCATGAGAGGCCCGAAGAAGCTTAAGCAAGCAAGATAAGAGGCTGGAATTCACCAAGTTAATGAGAACTGTGGACTGTTGGCAAGCTTTCAAGGTTGAGTTCTCACACCTGTGTTTAACCAATTATATGCTAGTCACTAAGGGTCTTCAAGGCATGTATCCAATCATAATATGCCAAATCACTGTAAGTGCTTCAGCCGGGGCCTTGGCTCAACTAAGCAGACTGGGTTGCTGAGTTGCTAAGCAGACAAATACTACATCGAAGGCAATTTCTGATTTGTTGTTTAATGTTGACTCTGTAAGACATGCAACACTGCAGAACCTTTTGTTGTTGGAACAGGGACATGGATGTGAAGAGTTTGATGGAATGTGTTGCATGAATCTTTCTGGTCATTCTAATTCGATACAAGCACAGCTGAAAACCCTGGCTCAGCTTACCCAGCAATTGCAAGTGAGCAATGACCTAGGGATAACTAAATGGTTGCCCTCATGAAGCATTACAGGTTGACTTAAAACACTGCTATTTGAAGGACTGTGCTTATGTATCATTGCTATTTTAATCACTGTAGTTGTTAGACTTGCTTATAATTCCGTGGTGAAAACAAGTGAACAGAATGACCCACGATGTCTTGCTCGCACAAAGGAAAAGGGGGGAATTGTTGCAGAATGGCTCCAAGAGCAAGGCCATGGAGCCTTAGAGGCCTTGTGCGAGCAAGGCAAGGGGTAGGCCTCACAGGTAACCGGATACCGGATGTGGGAGGAGAATGTGAAGGAAGCTGTGTAGAGCTGACCAATACTGTTCTGACTAGTAGGCGTGGCTAAACACCACATGGATATAAGTGAAGTGCGCCACAAATAAAGTAGAAGTTTGCTTATCGCCCATATTGGGTTGGAGTGTCTTGCTTCTCCTCGCCGCTTACAGGAGGAGCCCTGTTTAGTGTGTTTAAAGTAACACAGGGATGAATCAAAAACTTGGAGGAACAGGTAGATCAGTTCAAACAAGAACTGCCAACTAAAAACCAAGAGCTTTAGTAGCCGCCACCGAAGCAGCATCAGAGTGACAGGAAAAACTGGAGAAATTAGCAACCTTGCATGTCATGCAGACTGTGTGGCAGCGGCAGAAATTCCCAAAGTCCAGTGTGGATACTGGACCACAGTTACGGGCAGTAGTAATCCAACCATGGGATGGAGATATCTGGAGTACATCGGATAGTGAGGAGGATGGAAACGAACTGGAGAAAGATGTGGAAAGTGCTGGGGTGGCTCCCGTGGTAAAACAAAAGGGGGCTGTGGACCTGTTATCAGGCTATTGGGCCTGAGCCGATGTTATGGAAAACTTCTTGCCAGAAGATGTAAAAAGCCTACTGGCAAAGTATAGTCAACGGCCCGTGGAGAAGCCCAGGTATTAAGGTATTATAAGGTAGAGTTTTCCTTTTGTAAGATGGCAGGAAAGCACTGTAAACCTGTAGATCATCAGAGAAATAATAAATTAAGGTATATACTAAGGCTGCTAAACAAGAGCTAGGGATAAATTTATACTACAAGCAAAATATCTGTGTTCACAGTTCATTATTTTTAATATATGGAAAAGTGTCATTGTCATTTCTAATCTATTTGATCACTGATTTCTGTGATAAAAAAGAAGAGTTATATAATACAATAGGAACTTTTTAATGGATAATACAATAGGAATTGTTATTTTCTTTAACATGAAGGCTAATTTCACCAGTGATTATCACAAGCAACACTAGTAGAAGTTGCTTCTTGCTCTTCGTTCAGAGAAATTCTTGGAGTTCATATAACTAGGTGTGTCCTAAGGGAATGATCTGAATGACCTCCATGAATGACATGAAAATAAATGCCATGTATTTAATCTTTGTTTAATTAGGTAATTCCTGGGTGACTTTTAAATACGGTTTTGTACATATTGGAGAAGAAAAATGTATCTTTCAATATTTTTCCTGTGTTGATGGATTTTGGAAAGCACTTCTGAATACCAAAGTTTTTATTTATGGTACTTGATGACTCTTCAATGTCCTTGACATACCTATGTAGTGTCAGAATAGCAGAAACATGTTTCTTCAAAGAAGCTAATGTATTCCTGTAAGAGCTCTCAGAATGATATGGAAGTTTTTAGTGCTCGCTAGCATGCTTAAGGTTCATCAATGTCATATTATGCCTTTAGGAGTGCAATAATATTGCCTTTAGCTTGTGTTTGAACCAGCCTCAGTTTTCTGTTTCCCATATCTCTTTATAGTTTTACGGATTAAGGCTATGTTAAATTATTTAGATGAAGTGCTCATCAAAGAGGTAGCTGAGATTTTTACATAGTTATTCAGACAACTACCTGACAAAGACAGTGTATTGACAGCATTCAGTTTTAATTCAGTGCCAACTGAGTGTTACGTTTCAAAGTCAAATGTTAGGATAATGAGTCAGGAAAAAAAAATCTTGTACTAACTGAATGAAATATTGAAAAAATGGAAAAGAAAAATAAGATATATCGGTAACAATTTCACTCTTCACTGATGTTTAACTATTATCCATTTAATTTATTCTTGGGAATCACAAATTGTATTAAAATAATCACCTCCTCACCTCTTTTCTTATTTGCTACCAATAGTTATGACTCACTGAGTATGGAAACACTTATGCTAATAAAAAATTGTTTCAACTACTAATTATAACATTGGAAAGGTTTGAAAAAAATATTGACATCATGCGCCTTCATTTATGTGCACAACTCTTCTTGTTTACAGAATACATTTGTTTCTTTGAAAACATGAGATGGTTTAGTGTGAGGTGTTCCTGCCCATGGCAGGGGGGTTGGAACTTGATGATCTTAAGGTCCTTTCCAACCCTAACTAGTCTATGATTCTATGTTTATCAGTACAAATGAAGTACACAACTTCATGTGTTTTTAAATTCTGCATGTGAAAGTATTTCAAATGTTGCAACTGAACTTACTTGAATGTCACTTTTCCCTCCAGAACATGTCTCTAGTTACCATAACATGTCAGCAAAGTTTTGCAATTGTCAGCACCGTATTGCAATAATATTGATCAATTGATCAATTAAACATGGTGCATTATAAATAGATGTCAAGTTTATAAGTGTAGTTTATTTTTCACAGCAACTTTGTTACAGGTTCACAAATGTCCACGTTCTTTCTTCTTGACACCATAGTTATGAAAAGATCCTAGAAAATTTAAGCTTTAGAATCTCCAAAATTCTGTCCCCACTTTTCAGAGACCAAAGTTATAGACTAAAGAAAAACAAATTCCTTCAGAAAGGCTTTCATAAGGGAATACTGTATTACCATCTGGGGAGACCTTGAGGCAGAGTGGGAAAGAAGTTTATTTCCAGTAGGAAACTACATGGGACAGACTGCTCTTTTCTGCTTCTCAGCAAAGGTGAATGTAAAGAGTAAGTTTTCTAGAGCTTCCTTCTATTTTCAATCAATTAGTTTCTCACAAAATTCTGAAATAGAAAAAGTTGTGTTGGAAGGGTTCCTCGAAGGTCATTCAGTCCAACTCCCCTGCAATGAGCAGGGACAATAATGCCAAGGGAATAGAAAAAAAGGACCATGGTGTCAGTCCTGAAGTATCCCTTCTGCCTGTTTTGATTTTGGCATCATTAATTTTGTATTCCTGCCTGTGTACCAGCCAAGGATACCCAATGGAATCTGACTCCCATAGGTAATGTGGTTTTGGGCTTGCGTTCCTTGGAATGGAAGCTACAGTTCTAATGGAAGATACCCCTGTCCTTGATAAACACTCCACATGCTAGATCCTCGTGAAAAATTGATGGAAGCGATGCATTCCCAAAGTGGTTTTCAGATAAAATCATCATGGGAAATCTCTTCTCCTCTGCAAAATATTACAAGAGTAGAGAATGCAAATTCTCAGTCCCAGGCTGCATGAGGAAGTAGAGGGGAATTGGTACATGGAAAGAGCAGGCAGCCACAGAGACAAGGTGCTCATTATCCCAATGGGCTGTTCAGGGATCTTATGCACAAAAACATCCAACTTTTGACTAACAAATAGTCTCATACAGGACTAACGCTCAGACAGCTAGATAGGTATTTTGATGTGGTTTAAACCCAGTCAGGTAACTTGTTCACTCACTCCCAGTGAGTGGTGCCGAGCTGACAACAATCGAGGTCCGTGTTCCCCCCCCACCGGGGTTCTCCCCCACTCCCGGAGGAATGGGGAGGAGGATCGAAAAAAAGTGCAACTCCCACGGGTTGAGACAAGAACAGTCCAGCAACCAATGTACACAAATCACCACTGCTACCACCAACTACAACAATGATAAGGGAAAATTACAAGGGAAGAGAATACGATACCACCGGCCAAGAAAACGAGTTCCACCCGGAAGCCCGTGTCCTTCCGGGTAACTCCCAGTCACCCCCCACCCCGGCCATGACGTGCTGTGGTATGGAATACCTCCCTGGCTAGCCCGGGTCAGGCGCCCCGTCTCTGCTTCCTCACAGCTTCCCCTCCTCCCTGGCAGAGCATGAGCCTCACAAAGTCCTTGGTCAGGGTAAACATCACTTAGCAACAACTGAAAACATCGACTTCACCAACACTGTTCTCAGGCTGGAAGTCAAAACACAGCACTGTACCAGCTACCACAAAGGAAAAAAAACATGACTGCTACTGCTGAACCCAGGACAAAGAATGAGCAAAATTTTAGGTAACTAAGAATTTATTTTTTTTTAAAAGAGTGTGGCATACCAAATAAACCCCTTGTATCACTCACTTGAGTTTCTTTTTCAAGATCTTTTACATACCATTCTTCATACCCTGCAATTGTATAACACTAATCAGCTATGGAGAGAGAAGAGGGAGAATCAAATACAGACAGGAACATCGAGGCACTTGCAAAAGAGAAGCAAAATTCTCTTTTGGATTCCTCAAGCAGAAAGAAGCTGTAGCTCTTTTTTTTTGGTAGATTCTTCCTTTTTTTTCCTTTCTTTTTCTTCAGGGAAGCTATTAGTTTTTCTAAGACAGCTGGGCAAATGTGAGAAATGCTGTAGTTCTCTTTCAAGAGGAATAAAAAGGAAAAAATTCTACAGAAGAAAAATAAAAACTTTATAATGGACTGTATTCAGTGCATTCCATAGGTAAATACCATGAAAATAAGTGCATTCTATTACTTTGTGTTTACATTATCATTTAAGATATTTTGCTTTAATCATGTTGCAGTGTCAAGAAAGAGCTACACTTTATTATTAAAAAAAATCATCTTAAAAAATACAAATTATAATTGTAATTATCAAGAAACTGCAGTTCAAAAATGCAAAAGAAAATTAAGTCAGATCTCAAAGAATATTCTAGATTCTACAAAATGTGGATAGGCATATAAAATAAATAAATACTAGAACAGTTTGGTTTTTAGTTCATCTTGCTTCTGGGCTATCAGTGAAGTGGATTAAAACCCAACTGAGAATATAAGGTCCTGCAACGCACTTTTTTGTCTACCTTGATGTTACAAGTTTTTCTACAGGGCCTTTCTAAAGCCTTTAGTGTTTGGTTTGGGGAGAACAAACAGCTTTCAACTGTAAGTTCTCCTAGTTTGCTGACCCCTGAAGATTTAAAGTGAAAAATGTTGACATTTAACTAAAATAAATACTGATATAATCTTTTAGATAACTTAATGATAGAGACGTAATATTAGTAGTGTTTATCCACATTTGTGATTTTATCTTCCTGATACACTGTCAATTACAAAAAGGAAGAGGAAAAAAGAAAAAAAAAAAAAACAGACACAGAACTGATATATGTGAGTTTTGCAGCTACAATAGTTTACAAGCAGACTATTTTATCCCAGAAACTCAAATAACCTTCTCAGAACAGCTTATTACTTTTAGCTGTTCTTTGATGTGCAAAGTGGGCCTGACAAAACCCCTTTACCTGGATTTAGTCTGAAGGGAGAAAGACTTTGTAGGGTCTATGATCATTCACCTAAAGGAAAGAGATTACAGACAGAACAGGGAATAATGTTTAGACTTTACCTTTATTCTGCAGAAAGGAAATTGTACTTCTGCACAGATTTAGACCAGCAGTCCTTCATATTACACCACTGTGCCTTAACCCATATTTTATTGAAAGTAAGGTAATGTAATTAGTCTAAATCTATCAATGATGGGAAAATAGCAATTTAATTCTTCATAATCTCTTGCTTCTGTGATGTGGAAATCCAAGTAATTTTGATTGTAAAATGAGATGTTTTGACATTTTCAAATCTGATCATGTTTGTCCTAGGCTAGGTTACAATCTTGATTATGCATCCACAAACACAGAATTAGTTTCATAGGAACTTGTAATTGATAATGCCATAACTGAGGCACAGTGCCCTTCAGTGTCCTGTCATGTGTGTTTATCAACATCCTTGCTAGCATCAATTGTGTTGCCATTGTTCCCTGTCTCATTCTTTTTTTAAATGATAGTCTGGTATTGACTCCTGATCCCTTGGCTCAGATTCCATCTCTATTAAGCCTTGTCTAGTTGAGTGCAACATACTTTCATCTCTTTCTGGCACACATTCAAATGCCTCATTAGTTTTTTGAAGATGTGTTCTGCTCCTACTAGAAGACTTTTATACCTTGTAGTTATGGCACTTGGGGGTCTGTATATGCCTTCATTTTAAGATGTATGTTATATGTTAGTTCCTAGATAAATGTTTACTTCAAAAAACAGTATTTTATCCCATTATTAAATTTATGTGCTTTTCTTTTACAATATGAAGCTCCTTGTTTGTTCTCCATGGGGTAATGATTTTGCATTTGATTAACAGCTTGGAGAGAATAGACATTTTAGCTTCTGTATATGGAAAAATATTAAATTTGAATTGAGGCAGTGTTACTGCTGGTTTGTGGAATATATTTTCCTGCTTTTAAAGATTATAAAATTTTAAAATATTTTTATCACGCTTACCACTTTTCAGTGTCCTGTTTCTCACCTATATGACTGTGGTTAATATCTTGATTTCTTTTCGTGGTCATCTCTTTTGAAGTTCTTGTTGTATCCTCAGGTTCCTTCTCTGCTTTCCTGCTGGAATCTTGACAGGAAATTGGATAACTAGCTGTTGTATTTTTACCAAGCAATGAATTTACCATGGTCACGTATAATATCAGTGATACAAAGCAGAAAGAAGGCAGATCTTCCTTTCCTACAACTACATAACTACAAATGCAATTACACTTCTAGCACATGCCAAGAAACTTTATTATCATGATCTCAACAAATTTGCATCCAGGAGAATATGAAAGAAGCTCCATTCCCTCAATTACACCCTGCAGTTCTGTTCATGGCATGATTATTTTCTATAATATTGTTGTTCCACTCTCTGATACTGCTTTTGGTTGGATGGTAAACAGTTTGGAAGTCTTTCTGCTTTCTAAACATGCCTGAAGAATACTAGTTTTCATATCACTTTTCACAGACAACAGTGTGATGGCTGTCCTGGATTAAGCAGTAGCAGTCATTTTTCTCCTTCTTGGTAGCTGGTACAGTGCTGTGGTTTTGACTTTCAGCCTGGGAACAGCACTGATAACACCGATGTTTTTAGTTGCTGCTCAGTAATGTTTAGTCTGACCAAGGACTTTCTGAGTCTCATGCTCTGACAGGGAGGAGGGGAAGCTGGGAGGAAGTAGAGACAGGACACCTGACCCAGACTACCCAAAGGGGTATTCCATACCACAGCACGTCATGCCCAGTACATAAACTGGGAGCAGTTACCTGGAAGGCCCAGATCACTGCTCAAGTCAGGTTGGGTATTGGTCGACATGTGGTCAGTGGTTGTATTTTCTCCTCTTGTTATTTCCCTTATTATTATTATTGGTGGCAGCAGTAGTGGTTTTGTGTTATACATTCGTTACTGGACTGTTCTTAATCTGTGGGAGTTACATTGTTTTGATTCTCCTCCCCATCCCTTGGGGAGCCAGGGAAAAGAAAGGGAGAGTGAACAAGCAGCTGCCTGGTTTTGAGTTACCGGCTGGGCTTTAATCATGACAATGGCTTTGTCTGATTTTAGGAAAAAGCCTCCTGTCAGGCCTGGCTTGTCCCTACATGAGTGATACTGGTTTTATGCAGTGCTATCATACTACACATAGAAACTAGGCTTTTATTTTTTTCCTGCAATAGTTTTTTGTTGTTGTTGTTTTTTTCTTTTTTTGTACATATCATAGTTTCCACCAAATTAATGAAAATAAATAACATTCCAGTAAAGTATAATTGCGTATGATACTTTTCCAGATTCAGTATTAAAAATACTTGTAATTTACTGTGATTGTGATATTCAGCAATAAATTAGTGTATCATAAAAGTTTCTGTGCTCAGTTGTGCTGGGTCTGGCTAAGCTGGAAGTAACTTTCTTCATAGCAGCCCATATGGTGCTGTGCTTAGCATTTGTGGCTAAAACAGTGTTGATAATGCACCAGTGTTTTGGCTGTTGCTGAAAAGTACTTGCACATCATTAGGGTCTTCTTTCTTTTCCCCCTGCCACAGAAGAGCAGGCTAGGGGTGCACAAGAACTTGGGAGGGGACACAGCTGGGACAGCTATCCCAAATTGTCCAAAAGGATGTTCCATACCATATAGTGTTGTGCTCAGCAATAAAAGCTTAAGGAAAGGGGGAAGAAGAGGGGACACTCACAGACACGGTTTTGCTTTCCCTGGTAAACTGTCTTTATCTCAATGACCAATTCTTCTCTTCTTCTTTCTGTTTTCTCCCATTCCATGGAAGAGGGAGTGAACAAGACACAGCGTGGGCTTTGGCTACTGTCCAGGGTTAACCTAACACAAGTGTTTATCCTAACTTACTTGTTCTTGAAACTAGCACAGAAATGTGAAAAGATATTTCCAAGACTTTTTCTAGAAGAGTTAAAAATATTCTTTTCTTCACTATTTTTTTCCTCTGATGCTTGAAATGGACTATTCCTCCTAAAGATGCAATTCAGCTTTCATGCTTCCTGACCAAATTGTTTTTTTGCACTGGGTTGGGATGGGGGGGGAGTGAGGTGAGAGAGAGACTGTGCAGGGTTTTTTTTTTTTTATTTCATTAAGAAAGAACTGATAACAAATAGTTTAATGGTGGCAGAGGATAAAAACACTTGGAAGGTGCTTTCTCAACAGTATGTACATTAGTGGATTATGGGAAGTAACAGGGGTACACATGAAGCAAAGCACCTATATCCCCCAGGGGAGTGTGCAATCAGGGGAACCTGCACTCACAGGTGAGGAGATGAACTAGTAACTTCCCTGACCATCTGTTTAATTCTGTCCTAATCAAGATGTTAGAATTACTATCCATGCTATACAAAATAATGCAGTGGATGTGACCAGCTAAGTAAGTATAAGGAGAGAAGAGAGTACTGAAAAATTCTTGCTTAATTTAGTAGATACAGGCATTGTAGAATTTTGGGCACAGTTTGAGAACTACTTATTAAATTAAGAACAACAACAACAAAAAAAGAGGATGTAATAAGAAGAGAATTAAAAAGAAACTTGAGAAAAGGTATCAAAACACAAGTGTCACACCTAGATAGAATCCACTACTGGATTCTATGATGGAGCTACGGAACTGATGGACGCGGGTAGAACAGTTGATGTTATCTACCTGGACTTGTGCAAAGCGTTCGATACTGTCCCACATGACATCCTTGTCTCTAAATTGGAGAGATATAAATTTGATAGGTAGACCACTCAGTGGATAAAGAACTGGCTGGGTGGCCACACGCAAAGAATTGTGGTCAATGGCTCAATGTCCGGCTGGAGATCAGTAATGAGAGGTGTCCCTCAGGGATCGGTGTTGGGACTGGTCTTGTTCAACATCTTTGTCACTGACATGGACAGTGGGATTGAGTGCGCCCTCAGCAAGGTTGCCGATGACTCCAAGCTGTGTGGTTCGGTTGATACGCTGGAGGGAAGGAATGCCATCCAGAGGGACCTTGACACGCTTGTGAGGTGGGCTGCCGCCAGCCTCGTGAAGTTCAACCATGCCAAATGCAAGGTCCTACACGGGGTCGGAGCAATCCGAGACACAGCTACAGGTTGGGCAGAGAAGAGATTCAGAGCAGCCCAGCGGAGAAAGACTTGGGGGTGCTGGTTGATGAGAAAATGAACATGAGCTGGCTACTTTGTGCGCTCGCAACCCAGAAAACCAACCATATCCTGGGCTGCATCAAGAGGAATGTGATCAGCAGGTCAAAGGAGGTGATTCTGCCCCTCTAGTCTGCTCTCGTGAGACTTCACTTGGAGTACTGTGTGCATTTCTGGTGTCCTTAACATAAAAAGGATATGGAACTGTTGGAACAAGTTCAGAGGAGGGCCACAAGGATGATCAGGGGACTGGAGCACCTCCCGTATGAAGACAGGCTGAGAAAGTTGGGGCTGTTCAGCCTGGAGAAGAGAAGGCTGCATGGAGACCTCCTAGCAGCCTTCCAGTATCTGAAGGGGGCCTATAGGGATGCTGGGGAGGGACTCTTCATTAGGGGCTGTAGTGATAGGAGAAGGGGTAATGGGTTAAAACTTAAACAGGGGAAGTTTAGGTTGGATATAAGAAGGAAATTCTTTCCTGTTAGGGTGGTGAGGGACTGGAATAGGTTGCCCAGGGAGGTTGTGAATGCTCCACCCCTGGTAGTGTTCAAGGCCACTCAAAAGAGTGCAACTCCCATGGGTTGAGACAAGAACTGTCCAGCAACCAATGTACAACAGAAATCACCACCGCTTCCACCACCAACAACAATGATAAGAGAAAATAACAGGGGAAGAGAATACAGTACCACCAGCCAAGAAATAATACCACCAGCCAAGAAATGAGTCCGACCCAGAAGCCCCTGTCCTTCCAGGTAACTCCCAGTTACCCCCCCCAGGCATGACATGCTGTGGTATGGAATTTTGTGTGAGGTGTCCCTGCCCATGGCAGGGGGGTTGCAACTAGATGAGCTTAAGGTCCTTTCCAACCCTAACTATTCTATGATTCTAAGTGGCAATGCCAGCTGTGTTGCCATCTACAGCTGGGTCCACACAAAACCATGCCACCCAAGGCTCTGTCCAACTGTCCTGGGTTCAGCAGTAGCAGTCATGTTTCTCCTTCTTGGTAGCTGGTGCAGTGCAGTATTTTGACTTTCGGCCTGGGAACAGAACTGATAGTGATGTTTTGGTTTGGCCAAGGACTTTGTGAGCCTCATGCTCTGCCAGGGAGGAGGGGAAGCCAGGAAGAAGCAGAGACAGGACACCTGACCCAAACTGACCAAAGAGGTATTCCATACCACAGCACGTCATGCCCAGGATGTAACTGGGAGTTAGCCGGAAGGGCTGGGAGACTGCAGGGTTGGAGGAGGTATCGGTCGGTGCTTGGTCGGGCTGAGGGGGGGCAAGTTATCGGTCGGCTGGTGCTGAGGTGTTGTATTCACTTCCCTTGTTATTTCCTTTACCATTATTATCACTGGTGGTAGCAGTAGTGATTTGTGTTATACCTTAGTTACTAAACTGTTCTTATCTCAACCCGTGGGAGTTGCATTCTTTTCGATTCTCCTCTCCGTCCCTCCGAGAGCAGGGGGAGGGCAAGAAAGGGGGGGAAGTGAGTGAACGAATTACCTGACTGGGTTTAAACCACGACAGAGCCTCACAAAGTCCTGTGTCAGGGTAAACATCACTTAGCAACAATCAAAAACATTGGTTTCACCAGCACTGTTCCCAGGCTGGAAGTCAAAACACAGCACTGCACCAGCTACGAAGAAGGAGAAAAATTGACTGCTACTGCTAAACCCAGGACAGTTGGACAGAGCCTTGGGTGGCATGGTTTTGTGTGAGGTGTCCCTGCCCATGGCAGGGGGGTTGCAACTAGATGAGCTTAAGGTCCTTTCCAACCCTAACTATTCTATGATTCTAAGTGGCAATGCCAGCTGTATTGCCATCTACAGCTGGGTCCACTCAGTGCAGCCCTGACCTGCATCAGTGTTGCCAGACAAGATCCTGATGTTGCAGGAGATGGTGAGTGCTGCACTCACAGTGGTATCGTTTTCCTTTCCACTTTGGTTATCTTCAATATTTTACTTTTCCTCTGTAATTCTCTCTGGAAGAACTAAAAAAATTAAAGGTTTGCATCTTGTCATTATCTTGTCCCTCCTTCTTCATGGATTTGTTTTGATCCATTGATTTCAAGTTCTATTCTCCTTTGCTAGTAACAGATGATCATAATGCAGTCCTTTGTGATGCCAGTGCATTTTTTTTTTTTTTTAGAAAAGAATCCAGACTTTCAGTCCTTTATTTCAGAAATGAGTTTATACAAAAGGATGAAATTTGCCAAAATCTTGAAGGTACAGGCCAGGATTCAAATGGTTCCTAAGCAACTTACACATATTTCAAAATGTTACCCACAGTAATTAACTTCAAATAGATCTGGCATATACCATGCATATTTATCTGACACTATTTTAATTGGTTAAGATTAATGGATACAATCCTGTTTTAAAAAAGGGAAGTTTGAGTAATGGATTAAAGGGCAACGTATTAAGAATATTGGTACCTTGTGATGAATGGCCTACTGGTATTTTATCTTCATAATTACAAGAAAGATGTTGCCTATGTGGTTTTCTTTTCCTCTTTTGTGATTGAAACATATGCAAAAAAGGTCCAGCCATTAATATTTTTCACAGTCTAGCTCCTCAGTGTGTTAGGCCATGTATGAATACATTTAATGAAGTAAAGAAAATAATTGCTGTGCTGTTGTTGTTTAATGTTCCAACACATCTTGTGAACTGGGTAATGCCAGTTGACAACAAGGCCCAGATTTGTAAAATTAGATCTTCTGTCTGCTAGCTTGGTATTTCATAAAATACGATGTAATTCTTCCTACTCCTCTCTCTTAGTCATCTAATAAGATATTTGCAAATGGCTAAATGACTTTAAAGTAATTAAAATGTAAATTAAGAGAAGTACTATCTCTGATGGGGAGAACCGGACTGTTTTGGGCAACTGTTTGTTTGTTTTTTTTTTCACTAGAGCTGTAAGTTTTACGAACTTGTATCAGTCAGCTTTTCTGGATAGAATAAGTTTTGCAATTAACATGGATGGCACTAAACACATCGAGGTGATAGAAGTCACTTAGGGAAACAAATTCTGTAAGGTCATCCATTTATAATCCAGATGTATCAACTTCTGCATTAAAAAGATAATTTACATAATTTGCAAATTGGTAATTTAATGTTTTATGTGAGACATGTTTTGATTAGTCCGAACTCAGTCTACCAAACTGCAATAAAATTTGTGCCAAGTTGAAAAGCGATTACAGAATAGTTATAGTGCATTCCTTATCTCTTTAAAAATGATTACGTATAAGGACACATACAAGTTAATATTAAAATAACTATAAAGATGCCTGCTGCAATTCTACGTGCCCTAAAAAGCTTAGAAGCTTTTAAGCTATGCGTGTATGAGAAAGTGTTGTTGCACAAAAGGAGTGGATTTGTAAGGTGCAATGGTTGGCATTAAGGAGCTGATGCTTGTTCGCAGTTTATCTGTCTTGCAAGGGAAATTATGGACCAGATATAGTCTGGTTCAACAGGACTCAACCCATTACAAAGATGAATGAAGGAGCCACAATCCAAGGTTGCATCTTCTGGCAAAGCAGAGAGAATCGGAAGATGCAAGACCATACTGAGATCTGAGCTAGAGCTCTCCTTTTGAGCAGAACGCTTGAGGTCTCATGAGTACATGAGCACTTTACTAGCTATTTACCCAGGTTTCTAGGACCTACAGACCTTTTGCTTAGGCTTTCCTTAGCAGATATTTCTCAAGCTATATTGGAAAATCCACAAGTACTGACAGGGAACAGAAAAAGATACTGGAGATCCCTGAAGGCCTCGCAGACCCTGTGAAATACCCTCAAAAATATGAAAGATCTTATCCAGCATACAAGACTGCTGTCTTTGTATGCATTGAAAAATCTGATTGATTTTATAGCTATCATTGGGAGTTTAGAGAAAGATGGCACTGAAAATACTGCCAAGTTTTTAATTGTGTTCATTCTAATGTTCTGTCTTCGACTATGCAAAACTCCCATGAGTCAGTCATATTTTAGAAAACGTTAGCTGGCATAGACTTGCTGTTAAGTACAAGTGTATGTTAGTAGAATTACCTATATATATATTGGACATGTGTTTAAGGACCTTTCTAATTTGGAAATTCATGGGATTTAGAATAATTTTTATGGAAATAAAATATAGTGACACTTGCCTAGTTTTATTGGCATTTACAAGAGTTTTTCAAAATTAATGCTTTTGAATATTCCTGAACTATGTTAATACAAAAGTTAAACTTTCCATATGATTCATATGACATTTTTAGCAATGAAATAACCACTCTGTGATTAGATTACAACTTAGATATTTACATGTGTGCTTTCTCATCTGAGCGTTACAGAATTTGTGTTTGGATAGCTAATCTCCACAGTTAAAATTAATAAGGGATATTATACTAGTATATGTATATTATTTTAGATATTTTACTATTATATATTATTATATAATGAGGGATATAATACTATTATAAAAAAACAGAGACAATGACTGCAAAATTACATGTTTTTTTTTTGGCATCAAAGCAATAAAAGAATGAGTTATTTTTCAGTGACTTGAAACCTGGAAGTCACTTTACATCTGATGGTTCTAAGCACAGTTTAAGACAAATCAGTGGACTCCAGCAATAAATATAAGTCTAATAAAATATGTATATGTCTATGTATGTCAGTAAACTTTTCCACCCTGTAAAAGCCAATAAATGTTCAAAATACAGCTATTGCCAGCAGTTATTATCCAATAGCCTAGAGTATGAAGTTCTCAAAAAAGTATGCATGTACTCAACTCTTCATTGTTTTTCTTAAACCAGTTCATGACAGAATTTCAAATAACTAGAGGCAATTTTCTGAAATCACTGTCTGGGAGGCGAGGTGAGAGTAAGGGCAGCGCACACACGACAAGTTAGCAGATATTTCTACGTTTCCTTTCACAGTATGATAACAGTAATTTATACCAGGCAGAATGAGTTTTAATTGAACATCTTTCAAGCTGCAGTGCCTGGAGTAGTTTGGATTAATGTTAGCAAGTGTGGAGAGCTTAATGCTCAGTTTCAGAGAGTGCAATAACTTTCTGTTTTGTCAACATGCCAGACTGAAGCTTAAAGCATAGTTGGCATATTTACATATTCATACTCCACTGTTACTGTGTAGATTCTGCAATGTCACATTGGAGCTACACGGTGAGGAAGCACAAAAGCAAATTAGCATTATCATTGTTCAGAATCTCCAATATTTTTCTAATTGTCTTATTTACAGATGGCTTCTTAGGTCAAGAGTTTGCACAATAACTAAGCAAACTAATTTATTGCCTGCTCAGAATGTAACATTTTAGTTTTGGGTCTATATTTCCCATATATCTAAACTAAATTGTAGTACAAGTTGTGGTTACGTGTTTCCACATGCAGTTCAAGTTGGCAGAATTATGAATGAATACTCTAGAGAGAAAAGTAAAAAGACTTAGGTTCAGTGTTTCGAGTTTTGGAGATATTCACTCCAGCAGAGGTACTGAAACCACAGAAATGGCAAGATGCTTTTTGCCCAGGTGTTGCCTATATCTACACCAACCATATTCATTTTAGTTTATTCAAAAAAGTAGCAGCCTCTCTGTATTGTCATCCGGTCCCCATTTTTTTTTTAAGGAAATTGGCTGTTTGAAAAGCCATGTTGTACTTAGATTTTTTGTTGTGATTTATTTAAATAGTGTTCAAATGCCATTCTTTGATTTTTTTTCAGTGAGTGCATGCTGAAATGTATTACTTCTGTGCTTATACTTACTTAAAAGCACAGAGAAAAAACACATGCACATTTATGTTTATTTATGATTCGAGATATGTATATATAGTTCATGAACTGCATTAAGAAAAAATTTGAAAAGCCACAAGATCGTTATAGTATCTTTTCTTCAATCAAATAAATATGTTAATTTGAATTGCAATAGGCAAGGCTACTTGATCCTAACAAGTTCAGTCTATGGGAAAGCAATATACTCTCTTACTCTGTTAGTTAAAGCTAAATATATTCTGTTCAGAGGAAGCAATGACCCTAGTCTATGGTTTGTCTCCCTTTCACTCTGTCCCTGCTTGTTTTTTTTTGTGTAAAGCATGCAAGAAAAAATTGTCCCATGGATACCTTCTTACTGCTGAATGAAAGATAAAGGTAGGCACAAATATGAAATAATATTGCTTAATCTGCACTTGAGTGAACAAACATAATTCTCTAGTTCTCTCAGTAACTGTTAATTTTTATAGTATTAAACCTACCATTATATGTCCTTGGTTTGTTATGTGATTTAATGTGAACACTTTTGGAAGAATGAATGTGTAGTTATCATTTTAAAGTATTAATTGCAGAAGAACCAAATGCCTTTATTTCAGTCTATTACTCCTGCTTTTCTTTCAAATATAAAATATGAAGAGCAGAAAATGTTATGGTTAATCCTCTTCTGATTTCAAAATTTATGTGACAGTAAATGCAATTAATTCATTTTTTCATTACTTTTCCTGAGAATATATGCACAGGCATGAACAAGTGACAGCTTTGACTCAATAAAATAATATTTTAAACTCAGATTATAAAACTTTAAAATAATGATTCAGAATTAAAAAAAAAAAATCCATCAAGTGGCTTAGTTTTCGTGCTTGTGTAGCTTTGCTTTTAATAGCATTAGAGGAGGTTTGTCAGATTAAAAAAGGTAAATGTAGATGTCTGATTAATTCGTGTTTATTTTGATCACATCATGTTTCATTAGACCAGAAAAACATAACACACAGTGACAAAAAATGCAACTTAATCTGAAACTATGTTATTCACTTACTTACAGTCAGAACTTTTAGAATACAGATTACTTGAAAGTTCATCATTCCCTTCCTTTCCTCTTCCTTCTCTTAATTTTTCAAAGGTAAATGTGGTAGTGCTATTTGGAAAAACGTTCATGGGAGAGCCAAGTCATGCTGCAGAAAAGAGGCTGGACAGAAGACCAGCAAGAGAAAATATAAGACACTACATTGTCATTTGTCAAAAGCACCTTCTTCTGTATGCTTCAAAAGGCTTCCTAAAGATTATTATAGTAAGAGGAGATAAGCTTAGGTTCTATACTTCTGGTGATTTTTAAACGGCAGAGTTTGCCCACCTGTAGCTCTCAAAGCCCATTAATTTTACTGTGGGTCTAAGTATGCACCTATGACTTACAGAAAGTGACTTTAGCCCTAGTTAGTAAGACTGTGTTTTCAACTGTACTTAGACATCTAAAGAGGTGCCCTGATTAATTCCACCTTGCTGAGGCAAATAAGTTTGCAATAGTCAGGTTCTTGAATCTAACATCAATCGAAAGAAATAGCAGCTGATGAGCTGGTGATGAGCTGTCCCAAGTCATGACCTGAGTATGGTTCTTTTCCTAACAAAAAGTTAGGGAGTTCAGAGTGCTGAGACTCATCACCTTGAGATCTCAGTTAAGCACCTGGAGTTAAGCAAATGGATCCAGATCTGTGTTTCTCTAGCTCCAGATACCTTTCATCTATCAGTCAGTCTGTGTTATAAGGAGAAATGTATGTATGTACGTATGTGTAATTTTTTCTGTCCTAAACTTGCTGCAGTCAATGATGTCAACACTAAAATAGGCTACAGAAAATTGTTTGGTACTGAGAAATACCAGAAAACTGAAAGTAATGGTCATCTTTTTACCAGAGACTAAAGCTATATAAAGTGAAGATTCTGTGGTATATAAAATAATGTATACAGCATATGGCCATTCTGGAGGTCATTTCTCAATGGAAACAATTATGGTTGTCCAAGGTAAACATTTTATTCTGTGAGCCATGGCCTGGACCAACAACTGAAGCAGGCATAATGTTTTCTCTCTCAGTTATATTTTAGAACAGATGTTAATACATATTATGCATTTCGCAGGACAAGTTATTGGTTTAGTAATAGTCCGTTCTTATTTCTGATGTGTAGCACTTGCAAAAGACAGACAATAGTTTCAAGGTAAATTTCTTTAAAAACTGCATTTCAGATTTGCAGCAGATTCTTATGACTGTAGTGCAAGTTACAAAGTGAAATTTCTGTATCATGCCTTGAAAATTTAGGGGGAGATGTCATGGAGCAGGGAGCAAACAAAGCCATCACTGGCCTAAGGAGATTTCATCAGTGCTGTTATGTTGATAATAAATTTAAATATTTGAAGAAACTGACATAGTCCTTTATTTCTGGCATCAATCTGACAAATTTGTTTCACCTTTGTTCATCTGTACCCATTTGAGTTTTTAATGCACAAATATCACTCATAACTGTTATTTTCCTTTTCTCATAATATTACATCAGCAGGTATCACAGAAATAAATATCTTCTCAAAGGCTTTTTATTATATTGCCTTTTAGGAGGAATGCAGGAAGAGTCAGTAATTATTCTCCATTCATAAACATGAATTATTGTAGACTAGCAAGCATTATTCTCTATCTATTACAGGAGCCATGATCTCCAGGGACAAACTAAATATTTTTAAGATTTCATTAACATCCTTTGTGACTTTTTAAGCAAATCCAAGTTTCAGGTCACTGTTTAAGGATTAATGATTAACAGGAAAGTACTGAAGCAGAAAGCATAGCTGAAGACCATTAGCTCCAGGTAGTCACTGGTTCTTCTGCAAAATCAAACAATCCTCTTCCCCCCCAGAATACCCCAAAAACAAAAAAATACAGCAGAATCATGAGGAACAAAGCTAGTAAGTTTAAAATACTGTTTGAAATAAAGCTGCTATGTTTGAAAACTTATAAAGAACTAATGCACTGTATATAAGTTTGATTGACATTCCATCTGTCATGGTTTAAGCCCAGCAGGTAACCCAGAACCATGCAGCCACACACTTACTCCCCCCACTTCTTCTCTCTGGCTCCCAGAGGGATGAGGAGGAGAACCGAAAGAAAGTAACTCCCACGGGTTGAGATATGAACAGTCCAGTAACTAAGGTACAACACAAAACCGCTGCTGCTACCATCAACAAAAATAATGATAATGGAAATAAAAAGGGGAGAGAATGTGAAACTAAAAGGGGAAAAGGAAACAATAAACCTAAGTGATGCACAACACAATTGCTCACCACCTACCAACCAATACCCAGCCTGACCCAAGCAGTGATCTAACCCTTCCAGGTAACTGCCCCCAGTTTGTATACTGGGCATGACGTGCTGTGGTATGGAATACCCCTTTGGCTAGTTTGGGTCAGGTGTCCTCTCTCTGCTTCCTCCCAGCTTTTTGTGCCCCTTCTCACGGACAGAGCATGAGACTGAGAAAATCCTTGACTGGGGTAAGCATTACTTAGCAGCAACTAAAAACATTGCTGTGTTATCAGCATTGTTCTCAGACTAAAGTTGAAAACAGAGCACTGCACCAGCTACTAAGGAGAAAACATAACTGTTACTGCTGAACTCAGGACAGTATCCACCCCTTATTTCATGCCATACACATCATGCTCAGATCCCATTTTTTCCCATATACCTTGACTTTTTGTCTCATATATATATGTGTATATATACACCCATACCCACAGAGAAATATCATTCCTTAGTCCATGGACCAATCCCTATAAAGTTGCTGAATTCATTCTGTCCATGATGTCAGTCTCCATCTCCTGTAACCGTCTTTCAGGGGAGGATAAGTGGGGTGTAGTGTTGGACTATTTTCCTCTCTTTCTCAAAAACTTCTTCCTCTGTATTGCCCCACACGATAATGTCATCAATGTATTGCAGGTGTTCTGGAGCTTGCCCCTGTTCCAGTGAAGTCTGGATCAGTCCATGGCAGATGGTAGGGCTGTGTTTCCACCCCTGGGTCCGTTGATTCCAAGTGTACTGGATGTCCCTTCAAGTAAAAGCGAACTGTGGCCTGAACCCTGCTGCCAAAGGAATTGAGAAAAATGCATTGGCAATATCAGTCATGGCATACCACTTGGCTGCCTTTGACTCCAGTTTATATTGAAGTTCTAGCATATCCAGTACGGAAGTACTCAAGGGTGGTGTGACTTCATTCAGGCCACAATAGTCTACTGTTAGTATTCACTCTCCATTAGACTTTTGCACTGGCCATATGGGGCTATTAAAGGGTGGGTGGGTCCTACTGATCACTCCCTGACTCTCCAGCTGATGGATGGGAATCAGGGAGTCTCGGTTGTGCAATATTGCCACTGGTTCCCTTCTGTGGTCGTGATTGGCACTTGTCCTTCAACCTTCAGCAGCCCCACAACAGAAGGATCCTCTGAGAGATCAGGAAAGATGGACAGCTGTTTGATTTCCTCTGTCTTCAAAGCAGCAATACCAAAAACCCATTGGTACCCTTTTGGGTCTTTGAAGTACCCTCTCCTGAGATAGTCTATGTCAAGGATGTGTGGAGCATCTGGACCTGTCACAGTGGGGTGCATTTGCTACCTCCTGATAGTTTGATGGCATCGGGGTACACTGTGTGCCTACAACAGCCTTATACTCCAGTGGGACTGATGTGCCAGGCCATCTGATCCACACAGTCCAGCAAACCCGATTGTCCCTCTCCTTTACCTGGCTGGAGGAAGGACCTCTCTAACTGTGATCATACAATTCTCCACTTACATCTTGTAGAAAGGAATTGGAATTCCTTATCACAGGAGTTGGAGTACAATCGGCTCTTCCACTCCATCTAGGAAGCTGCTCACCAAACAATGGAGCAGCAACTTTCTTGGGAGGATCATCCTTCACTGCTGCTCTCCTCTTCAATTAATGCACCCATTCCTCCAGAACTGAGGTAGGTTTTCCATCTCACTTTCTTATGTCTTCTCTGTGATCAAGCAGGTAAAACAATAGGACGGCCCATGGCATGTACCTCCTTTATCTTCTCTTTTGGGAAACAGGGCATCTTCTGTTAATAGCTGAGACATGGTACATGTGGGGAGCTGGATAGATTGGAAAGATATTCTCTCAGTTGTTTGAACTCCTGGGTCAGGAGTTCTTCCACAGCTGAAATGATGGAAGGGGTGAGATTGTCTTTGAACTCTTGGAGTTGACAAGTTACTTCATCCACTGTTGGTGGTGCTGCCTCACTCCAGGTCATTGATGCCAATGAGTGGACATATGATGATGGCACACTCTGTGTAAGTTTCCATCACATGGGTCGTGTATATTCAACTTCATCTGGATCTACAGGTGTATTCCCGGCATCTGGCCTACGATAGATCATAAGAGGAACATTCACCAAAATATCCTTCAGATAAATTGGATGCATTTCCCATGCTTCACTGAAATGTTCTATTTAGACATGACTTTAAATCCCAAACAATTACATAGTTCTTTAATTAGACAATTTGTGAACAAATCATCCAGGTCTATTGGTCATGTGTTTTTTTTTTTATCAGAGAGAGCTAGAATTTCTTGCCAAACAAGAAAAAAAAAAAAAAAAGAAACCCCTATAAAGCTATTTTCTAATGGTAATATTTTTTATAAGTACATCAATAATAAATAACATAACATGTATCTGTCTTACATATTGTTATTTATTATTGATGTATTTATAAACAGCTCTCAACTTTTACAAACATGACTACTGCTGAGAAATTTTTTGTGGTTTGGTTTTAGTTTTTTTTTTTATGAAAAGGTCAAAAGAAATATAGAAGCGATACTTGCGGCTTACTAGAGAATATAAATGTTATACGTTTACAATGGCTCTGATGATTGGTGAACTTAGATTTATCATATTACTAGCCTGTAACTGAGCAGAAGTCTTGGTAATTGTAGTGGGATTGATATGTAAAATAGGTATTGTCTCAACCATTGGTCTATGTGAACTATGAAGCTGTTCTTGTGAGACTGCTTACCCCTCAGAAAGAGACTTTATTGCTCTCTGAAGCAACTTGTGGATTTGGCTCTGTTGACTCAGCTGCATGTAATTCCCAAGGAGGTGTTAAGGAGGGAGCCAGGATGTTTCAGTTCTGATAAGTGAATTGGAATGTCCTTGCACAAGGGGGAAGCTGGAAAGTCTCACTTCTGACAAGCGGACGGGAACGTCCTTGCAAGAAGCAAAAAAGTGGACAGCAACATCCTTGCAGGAAACAAACTATGGTTGACAGATTAAAAAACCTGATGAAACACACAACTCACAGATGCAACCCATGACTGATTACATGATGCTGGGGTAACAGCTATCTGAACGACATCCAGATACAACGCTGTATAAAGGACCGCACAACCACCGGCTAGTTGGAAGACTTCTGCCGCTGCTCTGGATGACGGGATGCTGTACGACTCCATGGTGGGAATTATTTGACTCTATCTGCAAATCTATCAAGATACTGCTTCTATCCTTTCCTTTCCTATTCTTCCCCTTTTTCCTCTTCTCTTTTCTTCTCCTTCTATTGTAGCTTACAATAATTATAGGTAATAAATTGCATTATTTGGACATTTGACCTCTTTCGTGTCTTAATCTCACCCCACAATATCCAAACCCTGTCCATACCATAAACAGTAATAGATATATTTGCCAATACAATGAACTGGATCATTTTATGTAGTAGGTAGACCCGATAGTCTGGTGGAGTATGGGTGTCCTGGGTTCAGCAATAGCAGCCAATTTTCTCCTTTTTAGTAGCTGGTGCAGTGCTCAGTTTTTGACTTTCAGCCTGGAAACAACTCTGATAACACCGATGTTTTTAGTTGCTGCTCAGTAATGTTTAGTCTGACCAAGAACTTTCTGAGTCTCATGCTCTTCCAGGGAGGAGGGGAAGCCGGGAGGAAGCAGGCAGAGGACACCTGACCCAAAATAGCCAAAGACATATTCCATACCACAGCACATCATGCCCAGTATATAAACTCAGGGCAGCTACCTGGAAGGGCTAGTTCACCGCTTGGTTCGGTCTGGGTATTGGTTGGCGGGTGGTGAGTGGTTCTGCTCTTTTCCCTTGTTATTTCCCTTATCTTTATTATTATTGGTGGCAGCAGTAGTGGTTTTGTGTTATATCTTAGTTACTGGACTGTTCTTATCTCAACCTGTGGGAGTTAAATTCCTTTGATTCTCCTCCCCACCCCACCAGGAGCTGGGGGAGGAAGGGGAGGAAGTGGGAGAATGCCTTCATGGTTTTCTGGGTTGCTGGATGGGCTTAAACCATGACAATGGGATAAAGAGTAAAACTGTAAATAGGGAGCTATCAAATAAAGCTTAACTACACATTCAGACTATTGTGTCATGGAAGATCTGTAAGGCTGATGAGGTTGAACTTCTATGGCTATTTTAACCATTACTTTGTTTCTTCTTTTTACAGTATAGGCAACATAGGTTTTATTATGAAAACAATACAAGTGAAGCCTCATGAGAGCAGACTAGAGGGGCAGGATCACATTCTTTGACCTGCTGGTCACGCTCCTTTTGGTGCAGCTCAGGATACGGTTGGCTTTCTGGGCTGCGAGTGCACAATGCAGACTGCTCATGTTCATTTTCTTATCGACCAACACCCCCAAGTCCTTCTCTGCAGGGCTGCTCTGAATCTCTTCTTTGCCCAACCTGTAGATGTGCCTGGGATTGCTCCGATCCAGGTGTAGGACCTCGCACTTGACATGGTTAAACTTCATGAGGTTGGCATCAGCGCATCCCACGAGTGTGTCGAGGTCCATCTGGATGGCATTCCTTCCCTCCAGCATATCAACCAAACCACACAGCTTGAGTCATCGGCAAACTTGCTGAGGGCGCACTCAATCCCACTGTCCATGTCACCGACAAAGATGTTGAACAAGACTGGTCCCAACGCCGATCCCTGAGGGACACCACTCGTTACTGATCTCCAGCTGGACATTGAGCCATTGACGACAACTCTTTGCGTGCGGCCATCCAGCCAGTTCTTTATCCACCGAGTGGTCCATCCATCAAATTGATGTCTCTCCAATTTAGAGACAAGGATGTCATGTGGGATAGTGTCGAATGCTTTACACAAGTCCAGCTAGATGACATCAACTACTCTACCCCTGTCCATCAGTTGATGTGGACACAGTGCACACGACCCTGCAACAATTTAGAAAATGAATGTGTTCTACCAATGAAACATCAATGAATTAATGTCAGGTTCTGGTTTGCTACAGAAGGTGTGAATAACTGTATTGATGCCAAACCCATTGCTTTGTATTTTACAATATATCTGAGGACTGCTGCCCACAGCAGAGACAAGAAAAATTAAAGGGGCAGAGGATGGCAATCACAGTAAAATAGTTCTAGCTACCAGATAAAATTTTTAATTTAAGTCGATATGAAAAGCAACACTCAAATTTTCAACTCACTGCAAATAAATATGCAACTGTGCAATGAAAAATATATTTCATTTTATGATGACATGTATGCCTCATTGAATGTTTTCACACTTTTCATGCAACTTCTTTGAAAAAGTCATGACACAGAGTGTACCAGGGAAACCTTTTAAAGAATAGATTAGAGAGGAACAACTGATGGATAGTAACTGACAGTCAGATAACCAAACTGAAACTTTAAAATTGATTTCATTGTTAAAAAAAAAAAAAGACATCGCTGTCAAGTAAGAAAATTGGATTCCCTAGTGCTACTATAAATCATAAATAAAATAATTTATTCATCTCACATAGCAAAGATATGATTAAACAAAGCTATTATTGTGCCAATGTTTTCTCCCTAATGTTTCAGCAACATCAAGGTGACTTTATCCAGGAAACTGCAGTACTACAATTTACCTACAACTAGCAGATGGACAGAGCATCTTGAACACTTTATATATAAACCCCAACTCTGCGTATTATTTATCTTACTTAAATGAACATAAAAGCATACCTTGACACTTTTTATGTAATATACTTTGACACATCCCTTGAAAATTGCTTTCAGGTTGCAGTCAAAGCACTGCTGTGCTTGCAGTTTTTTTTGAGCACTATGTTTTCCCACGCTAGCATGGTGGTACACCCTTTCAGTCTAATAAATACTATGTGTAAAGACAATTTCTGATGTAGGAATTTTGGAAAACTTCAGTATCAAACTTTTTGTTTGTTTGTTTACTCCTAACATCAAACCAAGACCTTCCGAAATTTGAATCTGATTTATTACAGCGTAAGCAATTCTTCCTACATTAAGGACTGCTTCCACCATTGTAGTACCTAGCCTTTTTTTTTTTTTACCTTTTATTATCATGCAAACTGCCTATCTTTCCCTCAGCAATGCTTCCACTACTTGTTTTATCTTGAAAGTCCTCATATTTTTTTTTTTTTGCACAGGACATAGGGAAAGCCGTTCTAGTATGTTTGAAGCAATTTTGTCATGCTATTCAAGAAAAAGCAGTACATTATTTTCAGAAAGCCTCCAGTATGTAGTGTCTGCAACTGAACAAACATTGGCTTCCTGATTTCAAATGTTTTATTGCATGTTTTTAATTCCATCTTAACCTGTTTTTATTTAGGGTAAGATTGGGTAGAAAATCAGGTTTTCAACTATTTCAGTTTCCCTGGTCTCTTCGTTCAAACGTGCTGTCTGGAGATCAGTTCAAATTCTTTATTGAAAAAAGAAACTCTTTTACTTCAATTAATTGTGCACATTTATAGAAGGGTGTTTTATTCAAGGTGAAATTTTCTTGGGTGAAAAAAATTTTCTGAAGAGCTTAAGCATTCTTCTCAAAAAAACCTGATGTTTGGAATACCTCATTTCCTCATGACATGTATTAGGATTCCCATTTTCTTTTATAGCAAATGCTACAGTCCCTTGTATTTGAAAGAAAACCTTGCGTGAGTACCAGTGCATCAGTGACATATCCAAGTAAGTTGCTTTCTTACTGAACTGGGTGTTTCTGCTGAACCAGAACTTGGTTACTCTTTGGCTGATCTCTTGTATAAACTCGAGTCATTTGTCAATTGCCTCTGTAATTTGGATTTAATTTCAAAATTTAAAAAACATAAGGAAGAAGACATGAAGCATGTGTTGCTGAAGTTTCTTAGAAAGATTTGGTGCTGAGTATCCTGGAACAAACTGCCTTGGTTTAAGTCAGGGGAAATAAAGCTCATGGTCCAGTAGTATGCTATTTTGAACTGTATTATTGGTTTCAAGACTTTTTTTGTGTGTATAAGTAAATTAATACATTATATAAATAATATGTATTATATAAGTAATTATAGAAATACAAATAATGCATATAATATATGACAAATTAATATATAAAATATAAATTAATATATACTTTTTTTTAAGTAGAAGTTCTAAACTTATAATTACGCTAATAAATCACTGGCTTTACACATCAGGTATTTCTTTACAACCTATAAGAAGATTTTGTGTGTAACAGTAACTACTTAAATATCTTGACATCAGGATTGTAGATGCCTTTTAATTCACCTTACTGGCTTGTTAATCATATTTAAGTCATCGAGTACTATGAAGTAGAAATAGCAGTTTGTTTTAGCTCAGTTAGGGAGAAAATGAAAAAAGGAAACATGCAAAAATGAGAATGTATTTATCAACCTAAATGACAAAATGTGTCACAAAAATGCAGAACCTTTAAAGAGATCATATACAATCAGGAACAGAGATGTTTTCTCCCTAATGACACAATGTCTCACCTCAGACACCAGACAGAACACAGAGCTGAAAACTAGTTCACATGCATAGACTTAAGCAACATTGGTTTAGGCTTCATGTCAGTAATTGTGATTTCCCTGCATAAATATGCGTAAGCAGGCCTATCTTAGAACCAAATAGTACTGAGAAGATTGACTTTCAGGTGAAATGAAAGTATGAAAGAACATATAGAGGAAAACTATATTTCTAATATATTTCTTTTCTATGCTTACTTTTGCTTGAGAGTTTCTCTGAATCAGGAGAAGTAGTGTAACAAAAATTTATTCCAGAAATTATCTAAGATAATTAGGTTTAGCAACATTCATTATTTTTTCAAGCCCAGTAAAACACTCAAACAAACATATTCATTGGCTGCAATGATATAAAATATTGTGTGTTTAGATCTGATTAGAAAGTGTGCTGGCTTTGTTACATAATTTGCATTTAGACTTCTTGACCTGTGTACTTACATGCACTTACAGTAAAATTTAATGTTTTTCTTGTGTTGTTTTGTCGTATGAAGTTTCATGTATATAATCATAACGAAACCTGTCTTTTCTTATAGAAACTAAAAAAAATTAATATCTATTACTCACATAATAGCTAAGAGAAAAGGGAAATTCCATTAAAAAAGCATGCAAGAATGATTCCCACCCCAAAATTATTTTTCTTAAACCATTTTCCCTATATTAATGTCCTGAGCTCAGAGGAAGAGTCTGAAAATAACCATGCCTAGAACTGTGTCCTGGAGCTTATGAAATCCAGGCAAAATTTTATGCAAACTTTGTGGTATCAGATGGTGAAATCAAAACTTGCTTAGTGACCTACTGTTTTACTAAATCTACGTAAGATATTTAACTTTCCTGAATCATTCAAAGCTCTGGACATACATAGTCTCCTAGATGTTAAAAATAGCTGTAAACTTGCCTAAAGTTAGAAAGAATTAAATGAAAGCCCACAACTAATTCATCATCCAGAATTTGTTAGTCCATGTAGATAGGCAGTCACCTCATTTACTCAATGGTAAGAATACTTAAACAAGAAGCCAAATTTCTGTAATAGTTGCAATTTCATGGTTCCAAAGTGGTATCACTGAGACCAAGATCTTAGATACAGTCAGAAATGAATTTGAAATTTATGTGGCAATAAGATTTTTCTCTTGTACTAGAACTATTTTTTTTTATAAAAGAAAGTAAAAGGTAAAAGGCAAAAGGCATAAGTCTTTGTGCCTCAGGGGACAGAGTCACGCTCAGATGATGACTGGGGAGTGAGTCAGTTAACACACATCAGCTACAGAGACAATTCTTGCTGCTTCCACTAACATAAGCAGGCCTAATTTCTGGTGGGAATAAAATGCTGGACTAGAGAGATCCATGGTATGATCTTTCATGGCAGCTCTTATATTTCATAAAATCCCTTTTCTGTTCAGTTCTGAGATGTTGTAAAGGGTCATTTGTTAACTCTCTCTGCAAATATATAAGGGTATTTGAACCAGCTGAGCTTCAATTGTATCCCGAAGCAGTAAACCTTACTAGAGGCTTTTAAAATAGTTAATAGTCTGAGTAAGTTCATTATCATTTAAGATCTATTTTAGCTACACATATTAATATTCTGTTTTTGTTGCAGAGCTATTTAGATACTGCCATTCATTGATAATAAGTAATTTATTCCTCATTAAGTGTTAGAATGGATGTAGATATTCATTATATCAAGACAACAGACTCATTTAACTGCACACAGTACTTGATTATACACATGAACATTGACTGGAATGCAAATTTCATTCTATGTAAGTCTCATCTTGGTTGTTATTCTCACCATGGAATAAAGTATCTTTCATAATCTGCTGTACTTTTTTTTCTTTTTTAGTATCTATATTGAACTGCAAGAAACAACATAATAAATACTGGTAATAGTCACAATTTGGGTAAACACTGACACAAGAAATAAATGTTTCTTCACCTACAATGCTTCTGAGTTTTAAAAATGTTCTGTGAAATGATGTGTTCTTCCTTGGTAGTTGTGCTAAAATTAGTACAATCTTAAAACAGATGAGATTCATATTTACAGAACATGGGACCTTAAATACTTGTTACACTCATCACGGACATAAGTTTTTACTTTCTCATGAGATACAGATATTCTGTGTCCCAACTACAAAGGCTAGTTTCTCCCTGTCAAATGGAAATAAAAGTATATTCTCTGCCATCTTTTGCTTTATACTAAGTCTGACTTGCTTCATTTTTTTGTGCGTATATTTGTGAGGTTTTTTCTTTTTCTTTTCACTTTTACCTGTCTACATTTATCGAAATCCTTTGTGTGTATATGAAGAAGTACTGTAATCATCTATTAAATACTATGCCACTGCAATGCTCAGGGCATTGTACAAGGCTTCCAGCAATGTAAGAAAATTACAACTTCGAGATCAATTGAGGTTCTGCATGATAGGCAGGTCAGGCCTACTGCACTATCTCATGAACTATGTAACAATAACACAACTGCATTTGTTGTCTCAAAAAATATAAGATAACTTTATATTCTTCTTCCACATCCCTACTCAAGGCTTCCCAACTGTAAATATACATGCAAATATCTTGCATGGTATAAGTTCTTTCCCAGGGGGTACACCCAGGATCTTTGTGGCATATTCAATGACTTTACCCTTTTACCTGAAGGCAAATAGTCCTCTTTTTAAAAGCTAAATCAGAGGCTCCATATATTTAATACAGAAATAGAGAGAATAAGTAAGGGAGCCATAAAAAAAATCAAACAAGCCACAAAACAAAAACCAAACAACCAGACAAACAAAAAACAAAAGCAAGGAACACAGAGCTAGTGTTTAAAGAGGAAAAATAACATCAAGTCAGTTATCCCAGTTCTGCTGTTCAGCTAATACAAAGGCTTTTCAGAGAAAGGATCAGTTACCTAAAGCAAAATTTATTTCCCACTCTGAGTGCAGAAGATTGCATTAGTCCTCATCAGCAATTAACACTTCATACACAGAGATTCAGGCTTTTAGGTAAGGTCCTTTTATACCTCTTTTTGCATACTGAAGTGTGCACATTGAATCTGGCATCCAGTTACATATCCAGACAATGTGATATCTATATGTAATGTAACTATACATGAAAACAGCAAAAAACAGAGTTACTAGGCAAACATAATTCATGTTTTTTTTTGACATTTGGGATTACTCAAGGTTGGACCATTGTCTAAGTCTAAGCCCAGATGGCAACCCAGAACCACGCAGTCACTCGCTCTCTCCCCCCCACCACCTTCTTCCCTCTGCTCCCGGACGGATGGGGAGAAGAATCAAAATAATGAGAGTTCCACAGGTTGAGATAAGAACAGTCCAGTAACTAAGGTGTAACACAAATCACTACTGCTACCACCAATAATAATAATGATAAGGGAAATAACGATGGAAGAGAATACGAGCGCTCACCACCTGCTGACCAATACCCAGCCCGAGCTGAGCAGTGATCTAGCCCTTCCGGGTAACTGCCCCCAGTTTATATACTGGGCATGACGTGTTGTGGTATGGAATACCTCTTTGGTCAGTTTGGGTCAGGTCTCTGCTTCCTCCCAGCTTCCCCTCCTCCCTGGAAAAGCATGAGACTCAGAAAGTCCTTGGTCAGACTAAATATTACTTAGCAGCAACTGAAAACATCAGTGTTATCAGCGTTGTTTCCAGGCTGAAAGTCCAAAACACAGCACTGCACCAGCTACTAGAAAGGAGAAAAATGACTGCTACGACTGAACCCAGAACAAGCATCTAGATTTTATGGACGAAAAAAAAAAAACAACACAAACCAAAGAAACATTCTGAAAAGCAAGCATTATTTTAGGAAGAAATCTGTTTTGCTAAAACATAGCATTACACAGCAGATTAACTCTGGTGGAAAATTTTCAACTAGCATTGCTGAAAACCTTTCAATATGGAGGAGACAACACATCCTGTAGCTTGCAGGAGTAAACAGTTCAAAGCTCTGCAGAAAAAAGCCAATGCAGAATATGCTGTGTAAAGGCAGTAATATTGAAGGTTCAAAAGGCTCTTAGTTTGTTCCAATTGAAACCATTTTTCCTCAAAACATACTTTCAAAAGTATATCTCATTAGACCCTTATTATCTGCATTTGAACTTTCTATTATATTCCACTTCTTAAGTGCTTAAAAGTTCTTATTATTAATGGCAAAATACAGTTTAGAAATTAAGTGATGAAAAATATAATATTAATGCATATGTGAAGGTAATAAAAATTGTGAATACTTCAGACTCGGCAATCAGAGTGCAAGAGGTCCTGGAAACCATAATAAGGCGCATGATAAACAAGGAGGTGTTTGGTGACAGTCAACATGGCTTTAGCAAGGGCAAATCATGCCTGACCAATTTGGTGGTTCTCTGTGATGGGGCTACAGAACTGATGGACAGGGGTAGAGCAGTTGATGTCATCTACCTGGACTTGTGCAAAGCATTTCACACTGTCCTGCACAACATCCTTGTCTCTAAACTGGAGAGACATAAATTTGATGGATGGACCACTTGGTGGATAAAGAATTGGCTGGATGGCTGCATGCAAAGAATTGTGTTCAATGGTGCAATGTCCAGCTGGAGACCAATAACAAGTGGTGTACCTCAGGGATTGGTGTTGGGACCGATCCTGTTAAACATCTTTGTCAGCTACATGGACAGTGGGATTGATGTGCCCACAGCAAGTTTGTCAACAACACCAAGCTTTGTGGTTTTGTTGATAAGCTGAAGGGAAGCAATGCCATCCAGAGGCATCACACACTTGTGAGGTGGGCCAGTGCAAATTTCATGAAGTTTAACCATGACAAGCGCAAGGTCCTACACCTGGGTCAGAGCAATCCCAGGGAGAGCTCCAGGTTGGGCAGAGAAGAGATTCAGGGCAGCCCTGCTGAGGAGGACTTGTGGGTGTTGGTTGACAAGAAACATGAGCCAGCTGTGCGTGCTCACAGCCCAGAAAGCCAAAAGTATCTTGGACTAGTGTGACCAGTAGGTCAAAGGAGGTGATCCTGCCCCTCTACTCTGCTCTTGTGAGACCCCATTTGGAGTACTGTGTACTGTTCTGGTGTCCTCAACATAAAAAGGACATGGAGCTGTTGGAACAAGTCCAGAGGAGGGCCGCAGGGATGGTCAGGGGGCTCAAACACCTCCCATATGAAGACAGGCTGAGAAAGTTGAGGCTGTTCAGCCTGGAGAAGAGAAGGCTGCATGGAGACCTCCTAGCAGCCTTCCAGTATCTGAAGGGGGCCTATAAGGATGCTGGAGAGGGACTCTTCATCAGGGACTGTAGCGACAGGACAAGGGGGAATGGGTTTAAACTTAAACAGGGGAAGCTCAGCTTAGCTATAAGGAAGAAGCTCTTTACTGTGCGGGTGGTGAGGCACTGGAATGGGTTGCCCAAAGAAGTGGTGAATGCTCCATCCCTGGCAGTGTTCAGCCAGTGTCCAACCTATGCTAGGTTGGACAGAGCCTTTTGTGACATAATCTAGAATGAGGTGTCCCTGCCCATGGCAGGGTTGTTGGAACTGCATGATCTTAAGGTCCATTCCAACACTAACCATTCTATGATTCTGTAAAGAAGCAGGCTATAATTTGACATTGATTCCATGGTCTGAACACTTTTTATACTATGACATGCTTTTAGAGTTATGCAAATATATGTTTTATTGGTTAAATTCACAGGATCACTTAAATGTAAAAAAACCCTGTGAAAATATATGTAATTTTAAAAATGTTAGTACTAAAAAAGTAATTTATGAAGTTTACAACAAAACTGCATTTCCTGTAGTTCCATTGATCTAAAAAAAAAATAAAATAGGAAATTCTACATTTCATTACCCATGTAAGGCTTACTGAATTTTGCAAGTGCTATTTATATTTTTCTTTAAAATATACAGTTGAATTGGCAAAATGTCAAGGCTGATTCAATCAGATTGGTAGCATGATCATTGACAACATTCTTCAAGTATTCTAATTCTCATTACAAACTGAAAACATATGTTGTGGGAGAAGATGCCTTAAGAATGAAAATATTGTTGATTCAGACATGTGGTAATTTTGTTTATCAAGGAAAATGAGAGACAAGAATATGACAGCTGTATAAAAGTTAAAAACCATTAAACCTGACAAGGTCAAAGACTGGATGGGGCAAGAAGGAGGTGGATTTCAAAATAACTGTTAAAAATAATACTTCATAGAAGAAAAGTTTTCTTTCCTCTATGAACTTCTTCACGAAAGAGCATTTGCTTCTTTTTTTTTAAAAAAAAAAAAAAAGACATGGAAAAAAGAATTCCTGAAATTGTCAAGTTTTATCTCTTTTTAACTTGCACATCAATACTCATTTATGTTATTGTGTTCTTTATTCAGAAGTATTAATTCAGGCCAAACTGTATTGATTCAGGTGAACATGTAAACATGAAAGTTCTTCTGCTATACCTAATACATTTAATTGCTTATTTACAGATTGGCAACACCATGTGAGATTCTCTGTTCCTTTCCAGTTCCAGAGAGTGACTTGAAGTCTTTGGCTGTTATTTCATTTCATCTTTATTTTTTTCTTAGCTGGTACGTAGTATGATTTTAGTTCCTTGTTTTATATTTGTACTTGATTAGGTAGTGTTGAATTTGATGTTATGCATCAACTGCTCCTTTCAAATAATCTAATTTTTAAAGTTTTTTTTTTTAAAAAAAAGAGCTTGAAATGTGAAGCATTAAAACTACAAACATTTAAGAAAGCCTACCTTTAAATACCATATTCCAAGTGGGATTTATAAAGGAAACTGCTTAATCAGTGTCAGATAATCTCATTAAAAAAGAAGGAAAAAGAAGGAGGTAGAGAAACACAATAACTACTCTGACTTCTGGTGATAAAACAGTATGATTTGAATGAAGACTAGTTGGAACATAATCAGTCATTCTTGGTTTTTTTTTCGAATGATGAAAAATTTTTTTCTGCTGACTAGAAAAAATATTCTTGGATCCAACATTAAAGAACATATTTTATTTATATCTATGCAGCCTTGAAATTCTTCATCTTAAAACCACACTGAACCTTCAGAAAACCTTTAAAAATTAAATTACCTTTAGGAAAGGCTGTTTTCTAAGCCTTCAGTATCTAAAACTCTACTATTCCAAAATAAGGCAATATTTTCTTAGAACTGTAACGCTGATAGGTTTATATCAGGCTTTTACTTTCTACAGTGAACACTTTCTGGGATATTTATTCTAGTAAATAGTAAATTTCTATTCGGCGAGTGTCATTAAAAGGACAGAAAGAGAGCAAGTTGAAACATACTTATTATAAGTAATTCTACCTGCTGCCGAGCACCACGAAAAAATTTATTAAAGGTGTTTGCTGGATGGTACTTCTAGTTTACCGTTTATTGACCAAAAGCCTCTTTTAATAATTTGTATAACAGAAATAAACACATGTACCCAGTTGTGGCAAAGTCATGGAAATCCATACAACAGTGCTGCCTGTCAGCTCAACTTTTACTTAATGTTTGGCATATGCAACAGCTTGGAGTGCTTAAATTTAAAATAGACAGTTCTCCTCATGTAGTAGTTTGTAAAACAATGTTAAAATCCAGTCCTTGTGAATAGATTATGCCTCTTACTTTTTACAGGAAGGGCTGAAAATACAGGTGGATTATCCAGGCTTACACAGAGCCTGAATAGAGCAGAGTAGAACTCAAAAAGTCTTGAAGTCTGCTCTGTTATTCAGCAACCCTTTTTCATCACATATTTTTATGTTAGATGGTGTGTTAATGACAGTGAATCTAGGACACAGGGGTAACCTAAATCCTAGGTCACCTAAACAATGTTAGTTTCTTTTTTCTTGGTGATAATAAAAGAACAGGATGTGCGTTGTCTCTTAGTCAACCATAAATTATCAGAATTCAATGTGAAAAATAACATCCATATTCCCTGAAAGAAAAAATAAAGCTATGAAAGGAAATCACTAAGAAAAAAAGAGGTGTGAGGTGTTCCTGCCCATGCCAGGGGGGTTGGAACTAGATGATCTTAAGGTCCTTTCCAACCCTAACTATTCTATGATTCTATGATTCTATGAAAATTCTAAGAAACTTCTCTGTGGCCTTCAGAAGTATTTATGTGAAAGATAATGATAGGCACCCATTTATACTACCTTAGTGAAACTCTGAATTTTATGTAGCATGTAGTATGTAATAGCCCTATACCGGAATCATGGAATCATAGAATGGTTAAGGTTGGAAAGGATCTTCAGATCGCCTAGTTTCAAACCCCTGCCATGGGCAGGAACACCTCCCACTAAACCAGGTTGCTCAAGGCTGTGTCCAACCTGGCCTTGAACTCTGCCAAGGACGGAGAATTCACAACTTCCTTTGGCAGCCTGTTTCATTGCCTCACCACTCTCACAGTAAAGAATATCTTCCTGATATCCAACCTAAATCTTCTGTGTTTAAGTGTGAACCCATTATCCGTTGCCCTATGGCTACATCATTCTGTAACAAATTCTTATTCAAAAAAGAATCTGACAAAATTCCACTGAAGTTGCCAAAGGATTGCTGAGTGCAATATAACCGGATTTCAGAATACATAGTTGAACTTTCTTATGTTACAGAGAAGGTTTTGTTGCAGGACTAAAAAAAAAAATATGGTGTGGTCTAAGCTTTCCTTTTCTTTGTTATTAGGATAATATCAAACCTTCATCCCTTAGGACTGATATTTTTGTTAGTGAAAACAAAATTCCTCCTGATCCAACTGTGAGTTCCGACTGAAGGAGTTCTGCCACGTACATCCAGAATTTTTATTAGATAAAACTATGTGCTTAGATTTCAGTGCACAGACTTAAACTTGGTTTGACTGAGATCTGTATCAGTATCTTAGCAGGAGCTCAACAAATACAGTCAGAAGCAATTAACAAAATAAGGTCTCTTTTAAGGTAATGACTTTACCTACAATTTCACTGCCAGTACGGTCAGTCCAAATGGATGTTTGGACATTTAATTAGGGAAAATATGTGAACACAGAATCAAATTTATATGGTCTCTTAGAAAGCAATGCTAGATGAAGCCTTGTTCTACCTGCATTTTGAAGACTCCTAGAAACTTCACGTTATTAGAGCAGCTTTAAGTGGAAAATATTCTTAAATTTTAAAAATAACTGGGATTTATATGACTGTAAATAGAGTGAAGGGGAAAATCTATGACATTTAAACTGTAACCTTTAAAATTATTTGCCATCTAGAAACAAGTGAAAAATTCTGTAGGAAAATATTTCTTTTTCATTCCACCCTTCCAAGACACTCGACAAAATAATTTCCTAAATTTTCACTACATTAAAATTTCTACAGATTTGCTATATCTTTAGCAGGAACAAAATTAATGACTTACCTGACGGAGTAATCAACTAGATTTGCTTCTTTAGAAAAACAAAATAAAGTTCATGCAAAAAGCAGTCACTTACTAGACTAAAACATGATGGAGAGTATTTAAAGTGCAATGAAAAAAACCAACAACCCTAACATCAAGTATCTAACACTATGAATAAGTATATAATCTACTTTGGGTTTAATGATGCTATCTGAGTACTATATAGCATGATTACCTATATGATAGTTTTGACCTTAATCTTTTAAACTTTTTTTTTTTTTTAAAAGCAGGAGACAATCTTAAATATTAGTGAAATTTAAGAATCTTTCCTCCTTTTCTAAAGCTAGTAAGCATATAAATATGTCAAATGGATATACCAAAGCATTCTAATAGAAGTCTAATAACTAAATAATATTTTTTTTTAATTTTTTAAAAAATTCCCTTTCTTATTATTTTTTTTTTAATCTTTCATCACCATATGATTTAGATTTCATTAAAGCTTTCAGTAAAAGCAACGAACATGAAAGTTCTGCCCTCACTAGAGCCAATGACAGAAGCCCAAACAGCTTTGGTAAAACATAGATTTTCCCTTTCCAATCACCTAAAAATGTGACATATAAATGTAATAGTTGGGAAAAAAGCTCAGTTGCAGTGAATTTTACTAAGTATTCATGTTATCTCTTCTTGCCTGAGGTCTGAACTATGAAAATATATTTTTATATATTTCTGTATATTGTAACAGTCCCTTTCTTTTTGCTACTGTGCCTTAGTTTTGACTTGTAAACACTGTGGAAATCTGTTCTGTTCTGGTATCTTGATTGTGTTCCTATCAAGTAGGATGTTACAGAAATGTACAGTCTTATTTCATGAAGCTTGTAAGTAACAGGTTTCTAATGTCTTGTAACAGTGAATACCAAAGGTTGTGTCTTTCGATACAGAAAAGAACCCAATTCTCTATCTTTTTCTGTCTCCATTTTTAATAATAGTTGGGGTTTCGATATTAAATTAAACCCGTGTTGCCTGTCTAAAACTTTTCAGTGTCTCTCCCAGTACATTTTTATCTCCTCTAAAACTTTTAATAACTCAAAGGAATTCCATTCTTGCAACACTTTCAGTTAGAGTAACTACAGCACAAGTTTTCATATTTCAGTATTAACTTCTATTTCAGTTCTTTGTGCAATGCAATATCCTATTTGCAAATTCAGGATTACACTTTAGGCAAGTATTTAGGTTTCTTTTTCAATTGTAGCTTAGCTCACCCTGCATTCTAAACAGACATAGAATATTCCAGATTAGTGATGTGAGTTACATCAGAGTGATTCGTGTCAGCAATCAGGGGTCCTAGTGATCATTGCACTTTGTGTGGAGATGGAATCCCTTGTGATCATTGTGCTATGTGCAAAGTAATGATAAGTGTCCCTGTCAATACCACAGTGAGGAGGAAGAAGAAGCGAGGGAATAATTCCCATGGGTCAACCTCAATATTGTGCAAAGAAATGTTTTGTTCATTGTTTAAATGGCATGAATGTTCTTAGAAAAAGGGGGGGTAGGTAACTTAGAGATATGTCCTGTTACAGAACGTTGTGAAATCTGTGCGCTGAACAAATAAACACATAAGGAGTGGAATTTATGGGGGCTAAGATGGTGGTCAGACTTGTGACAGACATAATATTTCTTCATCCAGAGACAAGACCCCAACAACAGGTGGAGAAGCCCGGGAAAAGAAGACAACAGGATTGGCTGAAGAAGCCCGGGAAAAGAAGACAACAAGATTGGCTGAAACCCAAGAAGCCCGGGAAACCAAAAAGTATAAGAGACTATCCCCAGAAGTTCCCGGTGTGCATCTCAGGCGGAGAGGAGACTCCCCAGCGCACCCAGCGCTGCTTGCTTATTGTCTCTCGATATTAATTATAATAAAAATCAGTTGAAACAGATTGGCTAGATTTTTATAACAGTGAGAACTGCTGTAATTAACAGAATAAATTCACGGTTGACCCAAACAGGAAAAGCAAAAATTATAACATAAATGACTTTATGATGTCCAAACTCAGGGCAAAGTGTTTGATGCAAAGAGATTCTCATAACAAGATTGTTGCTTAAAGAAAAGTCAAATGGTCTGTCAAAACTATGATCTATTAATTACAACATTTAATTTTGAAACTCTGTTATTAGCTGGGGAAGCTGGGAGATTTGGAAGTAATGTTATGAGATTTAACTGTTACTTTTAAATGACTGGAAAAAGAGAAGGGACTGAAGGCTTCTGGTTAATTTCTCATCCTGAAAATGTCCTTTGATATATATTTTGGGCTCTTAGCAGCCAAGGAAGTGGATGAAAAATTGTGAAGAAACTATGCCTACCAGGGACAATCAATTCCTGCTTCTTTAAAAGTCCTGTCATGCCTACAGAAGTAGATCAGAAGTAATCTCACAATTTCATGTAAAACCTGGAATACAAATATGTCATAAACACTTTGAACTGCTTTGGATCATAACGCTACCCATTACATTTTTCAGTCTCTGGAATGCACAGAGCCCCAATATCATATCAAGATAAACATCTGCATTCACAGTGGAGGAGGCATTAAGCATGAGACAGGTTAGAGAGATGGGTGGTGCAAACTTCATGAAGCTAAACAAGGCCAAGTGCAAGGTTCTGCAACTGGGCTGGGGCAATCCCAAGCACAAATACAGGTTGAGCGGAGACTGGATTGAGAGCAGCCCTGAGGAGAACTTGGGGGGCTTGGTTGATGAGAAGCTGAACATGACCTGTCAGTGTGCGCTCACAGCCCAGAAAGCCAACTGTATGCTGCGTTGTATCAAAAGCATGACCAGAAGGTCAAGGCAGGTGATTCTAGTCCTCTACTCCACTCTCTTGAGACCCCACCTAGAGTACTGCATTCAGCTGTGGGGCCCACAACATCAGAAGGACATGAACGTGCTTGAGCAAGTCACGAAGAAGGCCATACAAGGTTGAGCAGAGAGTTGGAGCACAGGCTATGTGTTATGAAGACAGGCTGAGAGTTGGGTTTGTTCAGCCTCAGAAGAGAAGGCTCAGGGGAGACCTTATAACAGTCTTCCAACAACTAAAGGGGCCTACAAGAAATCTGGAGAAGGACTTTTTACAAGGACAGGTTGAAGGGGAATAGGTTTAAGGTGACAGAAGGGATATTTAGATTAGATATTAGTAAATATTTATTTACTGTGAGGGCAATGAGACACTAGAACAGGTTGCTCAGAGAAGCTGATGCCTTGTCCCTGGAGGTGTTCAAGGTCATGTTGGATGGAGTTTTGAGCAACCTACTCTAGTGGAAGGTGTCCTTGCCCATGCCAGGGGGGTGGGAGCTAGATGATGTTTAAGGTCCCTTGCAACCCAAATTACTCTATGATTACACGATCAGGAATGACTCCGAGACACATGGTGCATCTGTTAACCTTCAGGGATCTCCATTTGCATGCCATCATCAAACGGATACACTATCCTTGTAAAATATCTTCTAGGATGTTTATTCGTTACCATGGTTTACAACAGGAAGGAACTAGCTCATGGGATCTGGGAAGGAATGAATACCCAAATAAAACTAAGATCTTCTGAGGAAAAAAAAAAAGAGAAAAAAAAAAGAGGAAAAAAAAGCAAAAAAAAGCAATCACTCAACAAATTACAGCCTAAAGGTTTACAGCGTCTGCCTTCTAAAAGTGTCTTCTATCATAAACTAAACTTAAATTCAATAAACTGAAAGCAAAAATATTTACCTATAATGTAAAAAAGTAACTGTTAGTTGCTTTCCATTCTTACAGTAGTGAAGTGGAAAGTTCAAAATGAATAAATGTTCTTTGAAATGGAGAAGAACAGAGAAGTTCTTAGAAACCTCCATTTTAAGCATTCCCTTATTGTATATCTGGGTCAAAGGATAGCACTGCATCTAAAGCCACTGGTCTGTATGTTTGTATGCATGATCTCCTGTTCTCTATGTATCACTCAATAACATGGTTTGGTAACCAATTAGCTTTGCTTAGAAATTTTGTTTAAAATGAAAAACTATTAATCTTGCAAGTCAGGTTAAGGACAATAGAAAAGGTTTCTTCAAACATATAGAGGATAAAACTAACACAAGAGGCAATATAGGCCCACTGCTGAGCAAGGTGGGTGCCCTGGAGACAGAGGATATAAAGAAGGCAGAGGTGCTGAATGCCTTCTTTGCCTCTGTCTTTACTCCTGCAGACTCTCCCCAGGGGACCCAGATTCCTATAGCCCCAGAAGGAGTCAGGATAAAGGAGTAGTTTGCTTTGGTGGATGAGGATTGGGTTAGGGATCAGTTAAGCAATCTGGACATCTATAAATCGGTGGGTCCGGGTAGAATACACCCACAGGTGCTGAGGCAGCTGGCGGAGGTCATTGCTGGGCCACTCTCCATCATCTTTGGTAAGTCGTGGGAAACAGGTGAGGTGTCTGAGGATTGGAGGATGGCAAATGTCACGCCGGTCTATAAGAAGAAAGGAGGACCTCGGTAATTATAGACCAGTCAGCCTTACCTCCATCCCTGGAAAGGTGATGGAACAACTTATTCTTGACACCATCTCTAGGCATATCAAGGATGAGGGGGTCATTAAGAGCAGCCAACATGGCTTTACCAAGGGGAAGTCATGTTTGAACAGCCTTATAGCCTTCTATGAGCAACTAGCTAGGTGGCTGGATGATGGTAGAGCAGTAGATGTGTTTTTTCTTGATTTCAGTAAGGCATTTGATACTGTCTCCCACACCATCCTCATAGATAAGCTAAGGAAGTGTGGGCTTGATGATCAGGTAGTAAGGTGGATCAAGAACTGGTTGGAAGGAAGAAGGCAGAGAGTTGTGGTCAATGGGGCAGAATCTAGCTGGAGGTCTGTGACTAGTGGAGTCCCTCAGGGGTCGGTGCTGGGACCAGTGCTGTTTAATATTTTCATCAACGACCTGGATGAGGGAACTGAAGGTACCCTTAGCAAGTTTGCTGGTGACACTAAGCCGGGAGGAGTGGCTGACACACCAGAGGGCTGTGTTGCCATTCAGCGAGACCTGGACAGGTTGGAGAGTTGGGCGGAGAGGAACTTGATGAAATTCAACAAGGGCAAGTGTAGAGTCTTGCATCTGGGGAAGAACAACCCCATGTATCAGTACAGGCTGGGGGTTGACCTGCTGGGGAGTAGTGAAGGGGAAAGGGACCTGGGGGTCCTGGTGGATAGGAGGATGACCATGAGCCAGCAATGTGCCCTTGTGGCCAAGAAGGCTAATGGCATCCTAGGGTGCATTAGAAAGGGTGTGGTTAGAAGGTCAAGAGAGGTTCTCCTCCCCCTCTACTCTGCCTTGGTGAGGCCACATCTGGAATATTGTGTCCAGTTCTGGGCCCCTCAGTTCAAGGACAGGGAATTGCTTGAAAGAGTCCAGCGCAGAGCTACAAAGATGATTAAGGGAATGGAACATCTCTCTTATGAGGAGAGGCTGAGGGAGCTGGGACTCTTTAGCTTGGAGAAGAGGAGACTGAGGGGTGACCTCATCAATGTTTACAAATATGTAAAGGGTGAGCATCAGGATGATGGAGCTAGGTTTTTTTCAGTGATGTCCAGTGATAGGACAAGGGGCAATGGGTGTAAACTGGAGCATAGGAGGTTCCATGTGAACATCAGGAAAAATTTCTTTACTGTGAGAGTGACAGAGCACTGGAACAGGTTGCCTGGGGGGTTGTGGAGTCTCCTACATTAGAGATATTCAAGGCCCGTCTGGACAAGTTCCTGTGTGATGTACTCTAGGTTACCCTGCTCTTGCAGGAGGGTTGGACTAGATGATCTTTTGAGGTCCCTTCCACCCCTTGGGATTCTGTGATTCTGTGTTTTTTTGTTACAATTTGCAGTGTAGCTTCTCTCTTACTTTCTTGAACGCAGGGTCAGTGAACGTGCTAGAAAAGACTTTTTTTTTTTTTCTTTTAATTCCTCATCCATTAGGAAAAAGGACAATGTTTGCTTTTAAATCATATGTAAAACTAAATAATATAGTTTATCATCACAGAGATTAAAATAAATCTACTAGAAGAGTGCTTAGATGTCAGGTTGAAGACTGACATATATAGCAATGAGAACTGTCAGCATTTTATTTTCTAAAGGAAAAAAGTCAAAAACCTGTATACATGTCTATAGCTCTAAATGGTTTGGGAATATGTAATTATATTAATCTTGCCTCAAAAGCTGAAGATTATTCTCAGTGAAAGTTACTATCCCTTTAATAACCTGAAAAAAAAAAAAAAAGTTCTAGTAAACCTTCTGACTAAATTGCATGTTCCTTTTAATAGAGTAATGTAATTAATCATAAACTACTTCAGATGATAACTTGAATTAGCTTAAAGATAAATGATCTTAATACAAGATCAAATAAATTTTCAGGAATAATTCCTGTTTTTTTATTAATTATTTTGTAACATCATATTTTGAAATATTTTGGTCATATCAGACTAGTCAATTAGACTGTCTTTCCTCTTATTGTAGAGAGATAAAATGGCCTATCCTATGTCTCTTAAGTTGAGGAGACTCTAGAGACACTTGTTTTTCTCCACTGACTGTAAAGTCACAATGACTAACTTGTATATACATTATAGATACCTGTAGTTAGAATGCATGAGCTAATACTTTGCACCTGAACTTTAAAGACGCTGGTGGAGCTAAAATACCTATCTTTTGGGTGCAAACTCTTAATTTTTTTCTGTGTTGTGTGACTCAACTCATGTGCTTTTTCTATACAAACAACTTCAAAAGTCATGCTTACTTCATGCTGGGTAGCTAAAACGTAGTCCACATAAAACTGTTGAGCACTTTCAAAACATAATTCCTTTGGCAGCATCCTAATTAATTTGTATTCTACCACTTTAAAAGTGGGGTTTAAATGTATTTTATTTTTTAATAAGCTGTATGTTACTGAGCTTCATCTCTGTCCTCACAGTTTGATGTAACAAGAAGGATTGCAGAATAAAGATAAATTAACTGTCCTGCACAATGAAGTGGATTTTCTGTTTTCCCCTGGCTCTGTTATGCAGTACTTGATAGTGCCTTTCAACTGCACTATTTAAATACTAAATTCTTAAATAAGAATGTTTTTTTAATGCTGTACTTCACATCTATGATAATTATATGAATATTGCTGGCAGTCAGAAATCTGTAAATATTTTTCACAGCCTGCTAAAGTGTTTTGATATGGCATTTATTAAACCAAGGAAAATAGAAAAAAAAATCAGATGCACTACTGTGAATTGAAAGATAATAAATCCAATACAGTGGCACTCATTCATAAGGTTTATATACTTTTTTCACCTTTGGCAAGCATATCATTATATTACTAAAAATTTTTAATCCTTTAGTCTTTGGCTTTCCTATTCTTACTACAGACAATTAGAGGTAAAGTAGCCACAAACTCACTGGTTTGTTTGAAATCAGGACTAAGTAATCGTGTTTGATGGTATTCATTTTCATATTCACCATTACATCATGTTTCTGAAAAATCAGGCTGCAATCACGAGTCAAATGCTCAATCCATGAGACTGAAAGCATTTCACCATCAGCAGATTATTGCAGGTAACAGATTCAGCACAGCTTTTGAGTGGGCTGGAGTTTTTCAGAAAGATAATAGCCTTGTCTACTTTGGTCACTTAACCAGTATAACTTCCGGCTTGGGATAGAATCATAGAATCATAGAATAGTTAGGGTTGGAAAGAACCTTACAATCATCAAGTTCCAAACCCCCTGCCATGGGCAGGGACACCTCACACTAAACCATGTCATGCAAGGCTTTGTCCAGCCTGGCCTTGAACACTGACAGGGATAGAGAATTGACAACTTCTTTGGGCAACCCATTCCAGTGCCTCACCACCCTAACAGGAAAGACCTTCTTCCTTATATCCAATCTAAACTTCCCCTGTTTAAGTTTTAACCCGTTACCCCTTGTCCTATCACTACAGCCCCTAACGAAGAGTCCCTCTCCAGAATCCTTATAGGCCCCCTTCAGATACTGAAAGGCTGCTATGAGGTCTCCACGCAGACTTCTCTTCTCCAGGCTGAACAGTCTCAGCTTTCTCAGCCTGTCTTCATGCAGGAGGTGCTCCAGTCCCCTGATCATCCTCGTGGCCCTTCTCGGGACTTGTTCCAACAGTTCCATGCAACAGTTTATGTTGAGGACACCAGAACTGTACACAATGCTCCAAGTGAGGTCTCACGATAGCAGACTAGAGGGAATGTATTATTTCAACAGATGATCTATTGAAAATATATTTTATATTTATATAAGTATATATTAGCTCAGTAGTTTTCTTTTTATTTCTTTCCAATAATAAGTGTCTGTAGGTTTTTATCTAGTTTTGTATAGGAATATTTCTGGCAGGAGAGAAAAGTAAAGTGTACATAAGTATTTTTGGAGTTGCTTTGCAACAGCCAAGATCATCATAATATCACCTGAATCCGGCATGCAGCATCACCTGAATACCAGAATACAGCAAAAGGTATGTAATGTTTTTTTTCCACCTAAAATATTTGTTCACATTTTTTCATTCTATACTTTTTTTTCATCTGTTATTATAGACTTTGAATGCTGTTGCATACATGCGCACATCTGTGTAAAACTATTCTAAAATATTAGTGTCACATAGTCAAGGGTCTTACCCTTTATCAAAAGTTTATATTTTCTGATAAGCTAGAACATAAAAATGCACATCAGAACATAATATACTCTATTTATAGTCTTTTAATTTTCACATAGCCTGTGGTTCCTGTTTTTGAAGGCTGAGCTGGAAATATATACACTGTGAGGCCAAACCTAAGAATAAATTTGTAGCAATTTCCTTAGGTTCAGCATTTTGACATGGAGAGGCTCTTAATGAGAGCCAAGCTCAAAATCTGCAATGAAAAATGTATAGTTATATTTAAGGAAGTTTTTTAAAAGGCATATCTTGTATTCCAGTTGAATAACAAGTAAATATTTACTGAAAATCATTTTGAAAATAAATGTAAGAGTTTTTTAGATTGACAATTCAGGAATATGCATCAATCAATTTGAATGACAATATAAATGCCTTGCCAAGAATCCTATAATTAAGGTGATTTTTCAGAGATGTGTTGAAATGAAAGTGAAATCTGACAGCCTCTCTCTGGAGGAAATGGTAATGAAGATACATCTGACCAGGCTTTAATTGTAGCTGGATGCACTACTCTGTTTTCTCAATGACCAACAGGTTTTTTTGCCCAAAATAAAAGAAACCATATAAACAGCCAGCATAAGTAGGCAGAGTAAGGTAAACACAATGTAAACTTCAGTCCAGATTTTTTTCCAGCAATCAGCTCAGGCTAACAGTGTCATGTATTTCCACAAACTGCATTATCAATACTCATACAAACAGAATTTCCACAAGAATCAGCAGCTGTAAATCTAAAGAAAAAAAAACAAAACCCCTTCAAAATCTCAGAAAATTGATTAATATTTAGCTTGCATAGTCCCACTAAGTTGCACTTTCAGCACAGTCAGCTGTAATAATGCTTACTGCTTATACACACACATTTGAGTATTACTCTTACAGAAATATGTTGAATGTAAGGCATTAAAATTTGCCCCAGAGATAAACTCTTTCAGATACTGTTAAGTGTTCTGTTGTCTTCTGTTTGGTAGAACTGTACTGCAATATACCTCCTGACAACTGTTGTTGCTTGCTATTATTTATATTACCATAATACTTAGAAGTCTATCAGAGGCCAGGATCCCTATGCACAAATGTGAGCCAAGAGGAAAATCCCTATCCAAAGAATTTTCAAACTAAGTAGAACATGAGACAACAGATGGAGTGAGACAGATGGTTGGAGGCTGGAGGTGGTAAAATGAAGCCCAGAGACGATATTAGGCAGTGGTTTTAAAACTATGAGTTTAAGGATTGTTACATTCTTTGAAGACAGCATAAAAAAAAACAATTTTAATTGGTGTTCTGAAGAATTATAATGAAGCTCTGAAGATGTCTACACTGGCTTCTTCACTGGGAGGGGAAACTGACTCTATATATCTATATCTATCTATCATCTATGCCTATATCTAAATATATCCATCTGTATATCTATATCTATATAATCTATGTGCATGTTCATGCATACAGAGATACTGGTTGACCTGGGTTCAGCACTAGCAGTCATTTTTCTCCTCCTTAGTAGCTGATGCAGTGCTGTGCTTTTGACTTTCAGCCTAGAAACAATGCTGATAAAACCAATGTTTTTAGTTGCTGCTCAATAATGTTTACTCTGACCAAAGACTTTCTGAGTCTCATGCTCTTCCAGGGAGGAGGGGAAGCTGGGAGGAAGTAAAGACAAGACACATGACCTAAACTAGCCAAAGAGGTATTCCATACCACAGCACGTCATGCTCAGTATATAAACTGGGGGCATTTACCGGGAACAGGGAGGTCACTGCTCTGGTGGGGCTGGGTATCAGTTGGCGAGTGGTGAGTGGTTGTATTCTCTTCCTTTGTTATTTCCCTTATCATTATTATTATTGGTGGTAGCAGTAGTGGATTTGTGTTACACCTTAGTTACTGGACTGTTCTTATCTTAACTCATGGGAGTTCATTCTTTTGATTCTCCTCCCCATCCCTCAGGGAGTGGGGGAGAAGAGGGGGAAGTGAGCAAGCAGCTGCATGGTCCTTGGTTGTTGGCTGGGATTAAACCATGACAATGGTCAAAAAAAATCTGGTAAGCAATGGTAATTTAATTTGTATTTGTGCATAAGATTCCCCTCACTAAGGTGAGATGAAAGAAAAGTATAGAGGAAAGGTAATTTAGACAAGAGCCTGAAAAATGCGAATCAAGAAACAGCTAATTTACCAGTACTTAGATATTTTTATGTTATCTAATCTAAGACTACCTTTTTATTCTGAAGATATGCTCCCTCAAGACAGACAGTATTTTTAACCCCAACAATATTTGTGTGAATAGCTTTATAATGTGGTGCTTTTGAACAGCATCCCACATGAATCAGCTCTGTGGTGATGGATGTTTTATTCTTTTGAGTGAGCAGAGATTATCAAAAAAAGCAAGCTCTACATGCTTCTCTGAAGGTTCAGAACTTTGCAGCTATGAGGAACAGAAAAAAAAAAAATAAATTCACATGGCCACTTTGAGCTCTGGTGGAATAATCTTGGTTCACAGAAATTCTGCATTGTTTGTCTTGTGTGCCTTGATGTGACCTACTATCCACAGTGACAAGCATTCATGGAGATAATGTTTCCTTGATTCCCACACCAATTGACAAGTATAATTAATCTGGTGCTGAAGAGAAAATAAGAATTGATTCAGATACTGACACAAGCAGTTCACATAAAGTCAAAAAGCTTAATTTTAGTGTGTTGTTATTGGAAAGGAGGAAATGGATCTCTTCTACATCTTCTCTTCCAAACTGCTACCATAGAATTGAGTAACTTCATTTGGAAACAGTATCCAGAACCAAAGCCCAACAAACTTCAGAAATTCTGTGGCAATTCTAGTGAAAAGTGGCTCTGGGAATGGTCAGTCACGGGCAGGGAACACCAAATGGGATACAGTGGTGGGTTGACCCTGGCTAAATGTCAGGTGCCCACCAAGTCATTCTATTACTTCCCTCATCAGCAGGACACAGAAAAGAAAAATAAGAACTCATGGGTCAATATGAAGGCAGTTTAATAAAGCAAAAGCAAAAGCCATATATGGAAGCAAAGAAAAAAAAATGTTTATTCTTTACTTCCCATCAGCAGACAATGTCCAGCTACTTCTGGGGAAGCAGGGCTTCAGTACATGTAGTGGTTGCTTTGGAAGACAAACTTAATAAAAAATACTCCACTATTCCTTCTTCTCTCTCTTAGCTTTTACTGCTGAGCAGATGTCATATTGTATGGAATATCTATTTGGCCAGTTTGGGTCAGTTGTCCTGGCTATGCCCCCTCCCAAGATCCTGCCCACCGCCAGCCTACTGGTGAGGGGGTAGCTAATATTATAGAAACATAGAATAGCTAGGGTTGGAAAGGGCATTAAGATCATCTAGTTCCAATCATCCTGCCACGGGCAGGGACACCTGGCTCTAAACCATGTCACTCAAGACTTCATCCAACCTGGCCTTGAACACTGCCAGGGATGGATCATTCACAACTTCCTTGGGCAACCCATTCCAGTGGTTCACCACACTCACAGTAAGGAACTTCCTTATATCTAACCTGAAATTCCCCTGTTTAAGTTTAAGCCCATTACCCCTTGTCCTATCACTACATTCCCTAATGAAGAGTCCCTCCCCAGCATCTTTGTAGGCCTCCTTCAGATACAGCCTTGATGCTGTGCAAGCAATATACCAAAGTATAGCCAATATATACCAAATATACCAAAGTAGCCAAACACTGTGTGTTATCAGCACTTTTCTAGCTACAAATACAAAGCACAGCACCATCAGGTCTGCTGTAGGGAAAATTAACTCTATCTCAGCCAGACTGAATACAGACAGAAATAAGTTGATTTAAGAATACTTGAGTAAAAATGAGCTGCTCCCATAGATGTAAAAACCATAAAATGTAAACTGCAGTTTTCAGTTACTGCTACCCCCCAAAAAAAAACCCCAAAGCAGATTTATCATCACAAATGTGAATTTTCAGTTTGTTAATTTTTATTCTAAGTTTGTTAATTGTGCCTTTTTTTTTTTATAACACAAAGAATTTGCTTAATTCGATTGCATTAGATCTTAGCTTTTTTTTATTCTCTTTTATCCAGTTTCATAACTTTATGAGAAAAAGAAAGAAAAAGAAATCCGTGTAAAAAATTGTTCATTCTATAGGTCTGAGCCTCAAAGTACGAGCACAAAATAATACAAGTTTTCAAAGTTAAAGAATGTTTCTTACATGAAATTGAAATAATTTAGAAGTATCATGTCCTGGGTTCAGCAGTAGCAGTCATGTTTCTCCTTCGTGGTAGCTGGTGCAGTGCTGTGTTTTGACTTCCAGCCTGGGAACAGTGCTGGTGAAACCGATGTTTTCGGTGGTTGCTAAGTGATGTTTACCCTGACCAAGGACTTTGTGAGGCTCATGCTCTGCCAGGGAGGAGGGGAAGCCGGGAGGAAGCAGAGAAGGGGCGCCTGACCCGGGCTAGCCAGGGAGGTATTCCATACCACAGCACGTCATGCCCGGGGTGGGGGGTGACTGGGAGTTACCTGGAAGGACACGGGCTTCCGGGTGGGACTCGTTTCTTGGCCAGTGGTGTTGTATTCTCTTCCCTTTTTATTTTCTCTTATTGTTGTCGTTGGTAGTAGCAGTGGTGATTTGGGTTGTACATTGGTTGCTGGACTATTCTTGTCTCAACCCACGGGAGTTGCACTCTTTCGATCCTCCTCCCTGTTCCTCCAGGAGGAGGGGGTGGGCTCGATTGCTCTCAGCCCGGCACCACTCACTGGGAGTGAGTGAACAAGCTGTCTGGCTAGGGTTTAAACCACGACATGTCAACATTTTCATTTTTTTTTAAATTTCACATTGTAAATGAATCACTTTTCCATCCAGATTAAAAAAAATCAGAGATCATCTGAAATACCAACAATTTCAGTGTTAGACAAAAACATCTGTCAGTAAACCTTCTGATATAATATAATCCTTCCCATACAAGTACCTCTTATTTCTAATTTAATCTATTTGTTTGAATAAGCTAAAGATATCTAAATTGATACAAAGACAGAAAGTTTTGTAAAAGGACATAGAGTTTCTTTCTATTTCTTAAAAAGCAAGAAAAATTTTAATTTGTATATATTTGGGGTTCAGTGACTGGATGCTGCATTCTGGATTGAGAAGGTAACAGTTGTGTAGTATCTTTGCAAACAGACTATGTATGGAGACCAGTGTTTTCTTGGGTAGGAAGAACATGTGAATGTGTGCAGGTGTTCTAGGATTATTTGTTGTACTCCTTTTATCTCACTAGCTAATATTTGGAAGGCTTCAGACTAACTTTTTATTTATTTTTTTTTAATAGCCTAACCAACTCTTAAAATAAGGTTACTAAGCCAAATGTTTAATTTTTTCAACATCTGGATTTAGCTTCTGGAATCAGGAATTTTTTCTTTTATATTTCTATTTGGTCTGTTAAACTATATTCTCAGTGGCAACAATATAGCAAAGGTAATATTTTTCTCTGGTTTTAAAAAAAAGTATCTATACATGTCTGAATATTTTTTGAGATAAAACAGGGGAGAACAAATTGATTTTCAGGTGTGGTTGTTATTCTCAATGCTCCTGAAATGGCATAAAGTGAGGAAAGCTAATAGTCCGGATTACTAAACCAGGCTTTGTTACATTAAATTTTCTCAGGTAATTAGCAGCAGTTTTATAAATTATGTGAGGGAAATCATTTCCACAAAGAATCCAAAGGGTATACTCCCTGCTGTCCTAAAATTACTCTGGAGAACTTGCTGCTACTAGGTGGATTTGTTATTTTTTTAAATCTCATTTGATGTCTGCTTTTGTGTTCAGTTCTCTTACACTGATTAAGGTTACTCTCCTCAGAAGGATGCTTGGATCAATTTGTTTATTAATTGATTTGTAAATATATGGCAAAACAGTTTACAGTTAGATATTTTTCAGTTATGCTTTTTGAAAAAGTAACATTCCTCTTCACTTTTTTTTGTTCTTGTCAGGAAATGTGGTATCTTTAAAATGTATTTATTACAGTCCAATAGTGTTAGGCTTTGGAATAATGATACTTCTTCATCATAAAGTAACCTCTTTATTTTTTCCCATCTGAGCACTCTGCTGAAGCTATATTCTCTCTTTACATGCTACAATCTCATCATCTTAACAATAAATGTGTAAATTTGCAATATAAATAAGAAATTAATAGGAACAGGAAATAAAAAATATCACAATTGTCTCAGCAATTTCAGATTATCAAATCCCAATAAAAATTAGACAAATCCACTTTCTTCCCACTTAAAAAAAAAAAAAGTCATTCTTTTTAATAAAGGTGGGAGTAACTGATGTTATCTTTCATTACTACTTTCCTGTAAGTGGAACAAACATAGCACAATCATATAATCATCAAAGAGAAAGTGTCTGAAGCTGGTAAAGTTCCTTATGAGGATTATACAGCCCACTGCAAATGTTTTGTTATGTAATATTTTTGTTCTCCTATAAAGTTAAAAACTGACCAGAAAGGTTGTGGACTATATGGAAAATACTAGGTTACGTGAAATTGTAGTAAAAAAAATACAGTAGAACAATGAGAAAAATATTTCAAACAATTCACTCAAGGCCTGTATGAAGTTTGACCTTCCTAAAAATGCAGGGAACACTTCTTTTTCTGGATTTATAATAACCAGAAATTTAGACTTTTTTCAGTTTCTTTTATCAGAATGTAGTTGGCTTTTTTAAATGAAGATTTTCTTAATTTATATTACTCTGAGAAAGTAGTAGATACTTTATTCTAGTAATTTTTGAAGATTTGGGCTAAGAAGTGCCAAAAGAAGTTCAGGTATTCATTGAGCAGTAACTTGGGAAGGAATAAAAAGAAAGTTTTGAGACTAGAGAGTCTAGCTGATTATTGGTAGTTCTTCTTACAGAGTTAAGCAGTCTTATCTCTTAGTGTCTTCAGTGGGTTTGAGAATATTCTACATTTGTTTTTTTAATACCTAGCATGAAAATATTCTTCCTCTGCATTTTGCTCTATCCAAATATTAAAAATCAAACTCAATCAGCTCTGTATTGTCATTAAAATATATTTTCACCAGTACATCAGCTTTTGAATGATAAGAAAGTGTATAACACCAAATATATTTCAAATCTTCAAGCATTATTTAATGACATATTAAAGGAAGACAGCACACAACTTTTTGAACCACAATGATACTGTGTCAGACATGGAAACAAGTGGAAAAGATTAATACTGGCACACTGTTCAGTTTCAAAGAACAAACTCTGAAGCTAATACATTTTAATCAATAATGAAGAATTCTAAATTGCAATTCGGTCTTCTTGTATAAAAATATAAGTTCTCCTAGGCACAGAATTGAACTTAATTGAAGTACCATTGAAGAATTCTTTTCATAAGGGAACTGTTATCCCTATGAAATGAAAACATCTATGAGGAACAACTTGATGACTGAATAGTTCCTTCCTTTGTAATGTTAGTCATTCTTAAAAAGCAGCCACAAATAGGGCTATATTCAGTTCCAGGCACAAAACACATAAAATATTACTTTCAGATGAGCGAGCACATTTTCATAAAATATGCTAAGACTGCTTATTTTCTTTGTAAAGTTCATTGCCTCTTTGAGGCCAGACCCACAAAGGTGCTAAAAGATATTAAAAAGTAGCCTCAACAGGTTTGGAACATAGCTGCCTACACAGATTTGTAAATTTCAAGCTACATGGCTATGTAAAGCCACGTGTAGCTCTTACATACTTTAACTAAATATATCACTGTTAATAAATACCTTGAAACAGTGAACATGCTTAGCTACGTGATGATTTAAGCATGATTTTAGCCAGGAGTTTACCCTGAAGTTTAGCACATGCTTAAGTGCTTTTATTTCAAGATTATTTATTTATTTACAACACTACTGCTGATATAAGTCCAAAAAAAAGGAGAAAAATTTATTTTTATGTACATTTCTAAGTTATACAGTCTTCACAGATTTTATACAATCAATAATGCTTTATCAGCAGTATTAGAAATAATTCCATCTAGATCTAAAAGCTTCTTTTGTAGTCTCATGCTATCTATCTGATCCTAGAGATTAATATTAAGCCATTAATTTCTCCGGGGAGAAGAGAACTGTCGTGGTTTAAACCCAGTCAGGCAACTTGTTCACTCACTCCCAGTGAGTGGTGCCAGCCTGACAACAATCGAGGGCCGCCCCCCCACCAGGGCTCTCTCCTTCCCCACTCACAGAGGAACGGGGAGGATCGAAAGGGTGCAATTCCTACGGGTTGAGACAAGAACAGTCCAGCAACCAATGTACAACACAAATCACCACCGCTACCACCAACGACAACAATGATAAGGGAAAATAACAAGGGAAGAGAATACGATACCACCGGCCAAGAAACGAGTCCCACCCAGAAACCCGTGTCCTTCCGGGTAACTCCCAGTTACTCCCCATCCCAGGCACGACGTGCTGTGTATGGAATACCTCCCTGGCTAGCCTGGGTCAGGCGCCCTGTCTCTGCTTCCTCACAGCTTCCCCTCCTCCCTGGCAGAGCATGAGCCTCACAAAGTCCTTGGTCAGGGTAAACATCACTTAGCAACAACTGAAAACATCGGTTTCACCAACATTGTTCCCAGGCTGGAAGTCAAAACACAGCACTGCACCAGCTACCACGAAGGAGAAACATGACTGCTACTGCTGAACCCAGGACAAGGTCTTTTATAGGTTGTGAAGAAGTAATCATCCTGAATATCCCCCAAAAGCTTTTGCCTTTTCTGGAAGTTAAACAAGTTTTCTTTTTGTTCATGCTTTCTGTGATAAGTGAAAACGCACACTCATTCACTCTGAATTACCTGTGGTCATCAGCATCTTCCACACTGGTTACTGAGCACAGATTATGATTTGTGGTGAGTGACCAGTTCTAAATGAATTATTGAAATTGGAAAAATCTGCAATTTCTCAGCACAATGCAGTGTTATAGAAAAAAGAAAAAAAGGAAAGAGAAAGGGAAAGGGAAAAGGAAAGGGAAAGCGAAAGGGAAAGGGAAATGAAAAAGAAAAGGAAAGGGAAAGGAAAGGGAAAGGGAAGGAAATAGAATCAGCTATGTAAATTTGGTAATTTCTCAAAATATTTTTTTCAATAATAATAATGAAAAAAATCTAGAAGTTGCCCATTTTAGTATATAAGTATACATAATAACACAACACAGATATATTTTCATACATCTAAAGGAACTTGCTTACTGAGCAATAATTTCTGTAGCTCTTTTAGGCACAGCAAAACCTGGCAGCCTCAATCCTGAGTGCTTAACACTATTAAAAGAAAAAATAGAAAAAATATTTCCATATTCATTTTTTTCTGCCATTTTGATAAAGTACATATGAGAAAATTGATTATGTTATTAAAAAAATCTTTATATCTCATCAATATAGCCATTAGTGAAGGTCTCAAATTGAGAGGCTTTTGATATTTATTCTGCACCTGATAGGATTTCATAAATCATTAATTTTATGCAAAAGAAAGGGAATTACTAAATTAGAGTGAATTCTTGTCCAGCTATTTAAAACATTTGTTGGTATTTAGAAACATTTACGTTCAAGACGCTGCATTTTTTTTTTAGCTAGGTTAAACTCTAAGGACTATACAGGGCACAGTTTAATGGACATAGTAACACCAGAAAATAATCCCACTTATACTCTTTCTAAAAGCACAGACCTGAGTTAATGTTTTGATCTGTTTTGTTTCTGGTATCTTAAGCACATCGTTACTGGATACATGTGTCCTAAAGAATCTCATCTTTTTATGATCCTTAAAGAGATTATAAAGCCTTTAAGATATAATGTATAAAAGTATTCATTAATTTACCCAAAGGATAACTGTAGTGGAAAAGTTCACTGAATTTGTTTATAATAGAAATATGTGGAAAAATACATAGTGCTTGATCTCCATCCCATGAAGTGCATAATAAACCTGTATTCTGTATTATTTCCACAAAATAATCGGGGGGCCTTGACTTCACTGAACTGTAAAATGACACACTTTGAATTGTTCAGCTTCTAATGTTTCCCCCCTCCTCTTCTGAAGAGAATTTCCAAAGAGCAGACAAGATCAATTTGTTATTAATCCATTCAGCCTTCTTGAAGTTGTCTGTGGTTTTGCCTTTGTTCAATATTAAGACTGAGCTGTTTTTCATCTTGTCTTCATATCTATGTATTCAATATAACTTTGTCAATTTGTGTTCCATCAGCTCATGCATGTTTTCCAATTCTGAAGCAGACCTGAAACAGCAACTAAAATTATCAAAAAGCTTAAAGAGGGGATTCACTAAATTACTGAAACCATATTCCTCCTTTAATTATTTCTTTCTAAGGTATAGAAGTGAGGTATTACCCTTCCCCAGTGGAGGTTTCTTTGTTCTGTGTCATAGGAATTTGCACAGTATTTGGATGCTTCAAATGATTCACATCTGAAAGAAAAGTTATTGCTGTTATTCCAGGAGAAAAAATGGTAAAACTAATCTGATATTTGCATTATTTATCCAATTAGTTTTAGCAATTTCATTTTTTTCCTGTCTAATGAAGGAAGGAAAGAAGGAAGAAGGGAAGTTGCGATTATCTCACAAAAATAGTCAAGATGCTTGCTACATGATACCTCCTGAAATCTTTGCTTCATCACCACTTAAAAAAAAAAAATCCTTTCAATTTTATTTCAAAAATACGAAACTGATACAGGATTGAGTGCACTACATAAAAATATCACAAACATCATTGCATCTATCATTATAATATCCTGCAGCTATATAGCCATTCTTACCTTCATATTCCAGAGGCAACAAATATTGCCAGATCCAGAGAGCGTAACTCATGGATCATGGATCTTCGATGTTCCAGATGAAAGCCTTGCCCACAAGCCTACTCTTACTCCCCCTCAGCTTCTTTAATCTTGGGAACCCTCATTAGTAGTAATAAAATCTGCATGATTAAAACCTAATGAAGTCTCATAGAATCACAGAATGGTTTCAGTTGGAAGGGACCTTAAAGATCACCTAGTTCCAACCCTCTTGCCATGGGCAGGGACACCTTCCACTATACGAGGTTGCTCAATGCCCCATCCATCCTGGCCTTGAACACTGCCAGGGATGGGGCTGCCAGTTTCCCTGGGCAACCTGTTCCAGTGTCTCAACACCCTCATTGTAAAGAGCTTCTTCCTTATATCTAAATCTACCTTTTTCTACTTTAAAGCCATTTTTTTTATACTCAGAACAACTTGAGAACTTCCTAGCATGCATTACCCCTGGAAGTGATGTTCTTCAAGTGAGAAAATGTCAACAGAAAGATAGTATTCCAGTTTTCTTTCATCTAATAGCTAATAGGTTACAGACCAGCCTCCTGCTTTCATAATATAATCATCTCTTTCCCCTTCAAAAATGTAATTCCAGTCTCTCTAAAAAAAACCTTTACTTCTTCAGTCATGATCCTTCACTCTGGCTCCTTTGTTCTGTTTTTATATTTAATTTTTCAGTCTTTCTTTTGCTCTGCTGGATTAAATATATTCAATATTTCTAAACGGTTTAAGCCATGGCTTACCCTAGTCACTGAATTACTCAAATCTCTTGTGTATATTTGTCTTCTGCCTTTGCACTCTGTGTTTTACTTTGTAAAGATACTTGCTTGATGATGACTGTATGTTCCTTTGATGAGAAACTCCCATCTGCTTTGTCTGGTAGCTCTCAGCTTGAGGAATTTAGTTGCAAGCTAAAATTCTTTGTATCGATACATGCAAAGAGATTTGTGTCTATGGCACACAGATTTCCCACTGCAAGCAAAGGGATTTTTTTCTTTCCTTTGCACCCCATCCAGAGATCAGAAAAAAATAGGTATCAAGGCAGAAAGCTTGCTATTTGCTCCATTCAAAACAAGTCTTATCCTCTCTGTTATACATTCCTGTTTCTGAGAGTTTATCAGTTAAATTGCAGCAACTTTTATGGAAGTTTTGACAGACTTCTATAACACAGTTCACTTATTATCCATCTTGTTATCCATTGATACAGGGACAGGAGAGAGTCTTTTAGAATCAGATATGTTCTTCTTCTTTTAAGATTTTCCACAAGCACAGCAGGAGTAACTTTTACTGGAAAAGGATTCAGAAATAAAGTAGAAAAGTTGCTATCTTCTCCAGTTCAGCCGGTCTGGAGTTTGTTTTTTTTGCACGTTTTTCCTTTTTTTAAATCTCAGTGTACTGTTTGGTCTTATTTTTGTTGTCTACAAAATTTATAAATAGCAAGCATCTTGGAACACTGCTCATCCATAGAAAGAAAGCAAGAAAGTATGTGAAAAGGACAGTAAATTTCTTTGGCTATAAAGAACCAGGTAAATTATATGCATTGCTGTATCATAAACCCCCATTATTATAATTAATAATTAGAATAAGTAAAAATGCGTTCATTAAATATATTATTTTAATACAATCAATGTGCTTAATTAAAATACAATGAAAATATTATAAAACATGTTTTTGCAAGAAAGTTAATCAGTTTATGTACACCTTTAAAGAACAATCCATAGGTGAACATGCAATAAAGTTCTGATTGTTGGTCCAAGATTAATCAGAATAATTGCCATTGCTTACAATCTTCAAAATTTTTGAGAACATCATATTTCTTTCATGAATTTCCCTTAGGAGTTGATTATATACAGTAATAATACAGTTAGTTTTTGTAGGCATGTAGTAGGACTTGGGATGAAGATGATGGAGAGACAAAATTATTTCATTATCAGAATTGATTTTTAAACTAAAAGTTGCTAATAAAACCAATACTGACCCTAACTATGGACTTGGCATCTTTGGAATCCACTTTGGTCTGAGAGGGCTATTTAATGTTCTAGCAGTGTCAAATTAATTTATGATTTTAAGAACACGAATCATAGAATCATAGAATAGTTAGAGTTGGAAAGGACCTTGAGATCAAGTTCTAACCACCCTCCCATGGGCAGGGACACCTCACACTAGACCACATAGCCCAAGTCTCTGCCCAGCCTAGCCTTGAGCAGTGCCAGAGATGGAGCATTCACCACTTTTTTGGGCAACCTGTTCCAGTACCGTACCACCCTCACAGAAAATAACTTCTTCCTTATATCTAACCTGAACTTCCCCTGTTGAAGTTTAAACCCATTTCACTTGGTCTTATCACCACATTCCCTGATGAGTCCCTTTCCAGAATACTTGTAGACCCCATTCAGATACTGGAAGGCTGCTAGGAGGTCTCCATGCAGCCTTCTCTTCTCCAGGCTGAATAGCCCCAGCTTTCTCAGCCTTTCATACAGGATGTACTCCAGCCCCTCTGATTGTGACCCTATTCTGGACTTGGTCCAACAGCTCCATGTCCTTCTTATGTTGAGGACATGTAGGACTGCACACAGTACTCTAAGTGGGGTCTCACAAGAGCACAGTAGAGGAGAAAGATCACCTCCATCAACATCCTGGTCACTCTCCTTTTGATGCAGCCTAGGATATGGTTGGCCTTTTGGGCTGCGAGCACACACTGTTGCTCCATGTTCATTTTCTCATCTACCAACACCCTCGAGTCCTTCTCTGCAAGGCTGCTCTGAATCTCTTCTCCACCCAACCTATAGTTGTGCATGGGATTGCCCCGACCGAGGTGTAGGACCTTGCACTTGGCTTGGTTGAACTTCATGAGGCTGGCATCTCTCTCAAGTGTGTCAATGTTCCTTCTGGATGGCATCTCTTCTCTTTAGTGGATCAACCAAACCACATGGTTTAGTGTTGTCAACAAACCTCCTGAGGGGATACTGTCCATGTCACCAACAAAGATGCCGAACAGGATCGACCAGCATCGACCCCTGAGGGACAACTTTCATTACCCATCTCCAGTTTGACATTGAATTATTGACCGCAATATCTGGATTTGGCCATCCAGCCAATTCTTTATCCACCACGTGGTTGATACATCAGATTTATGTTTCTCCAGTTTAGAGACAAGGATGTCATGCTGGACAGTGTCAAACACTTTTCACAAGTCCAGGTAGATGACATCAACTGCTTTGCCCCTATCCATCAGTTCTGTAGCTCCATCATAGAAGGCCACCAAATTGGTCAGGCATGATTTGCCCTTGGTAAAGCCATGTTGGCTGCCACCAACCACCTCCTTGTTTTTCATTTGCCTTAGTATGGTTTCCAGGAAAATCTGCTGCGTGATTCTGCCAGGTACAGAGGTGAGACTGTAGTTCTGTAGTTCCCCAGCTCTTCCATTTCCCCCTTCTTGAAAATGGGAGTTATATTTCCATTTTCAGTCATCAGGAATTTCATCTGACTGCTATGATTTTTCATATATGATAGACAGTGGCTTAGGAAATTCACTCTCCAGCTCTTTCAGGACCTGTTGATAGATTTCATTAGGCACCATGGACTTGTGCATATTCTGGTTTCTAAGATGATCTTGAATCTGATCCTCTCCTACAGTGAGCCTAAGGTCTTTGTTCTCCCAGCCCCTGCATTTGTCTTCCGAATAATTAGAGTTCTTACTAGATCTCTTATGTCGTTAATTTTTACTTCAGAGGTCATTTGTTACATACAAAAAAAAAAAAAAAAGACATTAATAGATGCAATTGATAAGTAGTTATTAAAATGTTAAGATTCTGGTAGCATTCTGTTATTATATTAAATGACCTTTTATACAAAATGTCTTCAGTTTTCAAATTACTGGGTGACTACTTTTACATCATTCTATTAAACAAAATTAAAGTAACATTTCTAATCTTCCAAGTTGCACTAGAGATCTTGTTAAACCCTTTTCATCCTTTGACATTTTATTTGACAATGAAAATTTATCCTAAATCCTGTGCAATTATGGCTAAAAATTGCTACTGACTTTTTAACACACCATAATCCATAATCCAACTTTAAACCCTTAGTCTTTTTAGCCTACAAATTCAATAAGTTATTAAAATGCTTTCCTACCTTCAAACAAATAAGCTGATTGTGGACTTTCTTACAAGACTCTTCCTTATAAAAAAGTGCTATTTCACATAAAAAAAATGTATTAAAAAAAAAATTCCTTGTATTAATTAATATCAGAAGACTAAGATTAATATAGGTTTCCAGATTTTCTAACTCTTGAGAATTGTTGCTATTGATATATAAAATTTGGCGACTCCCAGCTTCCAGGCTTTTTGCAAAGAATGGAAATGTTGTAAGGATTCTATCCTAAAAAACAACTCTCAGGATGCCGAGGCTCCCTTGCTCTACAGGGGGAGATATTCTTGCCTAAGAATATACATACATGCCTTAAACTGCTTAAGGGCTTCTGAAGAATGCAATCAGTTGTGACATTTAATTTACCAAAACTAAAAAAAAAAAAAAAAAAAGGTAAAAGAAAGCCTACAAAAAAAAAACACAACCACAATATGTTCTTATTGTTCTGTAATACGCTTTCAATGTAACATTTTTTTTCTGCCTTTCGTTATGAATTAAAGTGAAAGGCTGCTCAGAGTAAATCTGTTCACCATTATTAATTTACATTTTTAAAATATGTTTGGCTGATGGAAAGTTCTATCTGAAGTATTTATAAGAATCCAACATGCTTCTTTCAAAATGCTGACACAAAAATACAGACACTCATTTTGCTGGTACTCTTCTGGTGACACATACTTTTATAGTAGAAAGAAACGGATGAGTAGATTAGCTTTCTCATTTCCAGGCAAATCTAATTTTTGGTGGCTACTGTAAACTACATTAGCAATATTGATTGATTTTGTTTGATATATGCCCCTGAGATATATAGCAGAAGGTTTATTTTTATATTTGTTAAGCAACTCAGTATATAATGACAAGCAAGTTTTTAATGATTAAAACTAATTTTTCTGAGATATATTAGATGCATGGCATTGAACCAAATTGTTTTGAAGTATATGGAAAAACTCATTTTAACTTTGGTAGGTTGGATGAGGCCCTTGTAGAACAAAATAAAAATGAATGAAAAAGGGATAACATATTTGAGAGGATTAGTTGAGCACCAGTAAAAAACTGTACAGCATAAAACACATTTTCAGGTATGTATGAATGCACTGGAAGTATAATATCTGAAACCATGCATTGACCAGCAATGCCATTTTGCAAGATTTGCAGTAAGATATGTAGTTAGACATTTCTGAGACACATGGTTTCAATATTCACTATAAAAATCATGTTAAAAATATCTGTACCATTTTTTACAATTATATCAGTCTGTATAATTTTTTCTTCCATTATTTATTATGTAGACTTGGATAGCACGCAATTGCTGGTCTTTGTTTTCTTACTTGTATTTTCTTTTTAAAAATATTTTCTTATTTAATTTGTTTTTATTTGAGTAGGTTACAAGTCACTTAAGGAGCAACTTGGCCAAGCCATCGGGTCTTTCTGTGCTCAATAAAGAGGTGGGTTTCCACAGGAGAATATAAACCTGTGATAGAATGTAATGAGTCATTGCCCTTTCTCCACTGGTTTTCAGGAGAACCTGAAAAACTGGCTTACACTAGACTATTAGTTTCTAGATGCTTAAAGTGAGATAACATAAGCCCACTGTAGATACCTTGGTGAATAAGGTATTATCTTATGTAGCTTAGCATCCCTTTTAATTAGTGACACAACTCCATTGCAGATGCATGTGGCCCATCAGCAGAAAGTTCTGTCTTTAATTCCATGTCTGATCTTTGTTTATAGATAAGTATCCATTGCCTAGCAACAACTTTAAGACTTCATGTCATTTTGCATTTCATCATTACTCCATACCCACTGTTCTTATTTCACCTATACACAAAACCCTATCTAGTTTTAAAGCCATCTTTCTGATTTTTGATTCTTCTTTAGTTCTAAACTTAGACAAACATATTAAACTCTGTGTAAAGTTCTGACAATTTCATGCATTTTAAACTAAATGTAAGAAGACATATTCTTGAAGTTAACTATATTGTGTCAGTTAAATTTCATTGTATATGATTCTTGGTCAAAGCACATAATCTTAAAGATATTCTTAATGCATTAAGCTCTTTTAGTATTTATTCTTTTACAATGATCAGTTTCTATTTGTAGGGTTTTGAGATTCAGTACAGACAGCAACCACAATTCCACTTTAAAAAATCATTTAAAGCATTAGAACTGCAAAGATTTTGTGATGAATTTCAGAATGGAATTGTTGTGACTCTTATAATGAGACAATAGCTGACATGAGAACAAAAGAACAAAAACCCGAGTGCTGACTATATTGCATTGTAGTGTATAATTCCTTACAACAGTGGACTTCTTGCACAACACTATGATCACAAAATTATTTAAGTGGAACTTAACAGTAAATTTGCATGCCAGGCAAACTACTGTCCATTTTTAAAAAGAAACAAATTAAAGTTATCATTCCAGACAGATTATAGTTTCACAATAAGCATAGTAAGATAGTTGAAAACTGTACTGTTTCGAGAGGCACAATCTCTGTGTGTTCTAAGAGGCCACGGTGAAAGGAAAACCCAGTTACTTCATTCTTTATTGCAGTGTTATGCCTCCTGTATTACAATGAAGCACAGCCAATGCTGGCAATCGGACAGATATTCATAAGCCAGACAGTGTTTTTCTGGTATCAGTAAGAAACCACTAGTATGTTGGAGGGGGATTGGAGGTGGTTAGAACATGATGTTACAGAACACTCCTCAAGTATTTCATTCAGGTTCCCAAAATGATCTTGAACCTGATCCTCTCCTACAGTGGGCCTGAAGTCTTTATTCTCCCAGTCCCTGCATTTGTCTTCTAAGAGCTGAGCAGTGTGGCTAGAGCACTTGCCAATGAAGACTGAGGCAAAGAAGTCATTGAGGACCTCAGCCTTCTCCAAGTACAGGGGAGCCAGTTCTCCTGTTAGACTATTCTTCTCTTTGTCAGACACACTACTTGTTACACTGGGAGCCAGGCTGAAAGAAACCCTACAGTGCTTCTACACTGCTAACTGTCCTATATTTACACTGGTAAGACAGACCTGATTTTTAGACCTACAATGTTGAAAAATAGACCTTAATGGATTGAAAAGTCTGAATTGGTTTGTACATACAGAAGGGTTTTGGAGAACATAAATTTGAAAAATTCCTAAATGTGACATTAAAGGTAGCAAACAGTAAAATCAGCAGGGACACAGGCATTTTTGCCCTTGGAAACTTCATGCTATTTAGGTTTGAAGAAGAGCTTCTTTATGGCTGACGGAGAGAAAGCTTGATGCCTAATTATTTTATATTTTCTGAATAGTCAAGCAACATGTGAGCCATACTGACTTACATATCTTCATGACATCTGTGAAGCCACTGTTTGGTACTTCATGATCATAGGCAGGAGTTTTTTTGCTTTCTTCTAAGATGCTGTGGATATTGTTGCTTGGATGATTTATATCTTAGTCCCTTTTATATTTCAGCAGACACCCTTAAAAATAAAGGCAATTTGCAAAATCCTAGAATGAGTAAGATAGTTCTGAGGGACTTCATTGGCCCCAGTCATCACCCTTGATTAACTAATTTGCCAATGAATTTAGGTGATTAATTAAATAATTAAGTAATGATTCCTAAAATGTTACTCTTATTAGCTGTTTCACATAAGAAAACTGAATTTCATATTGTTAGGGCTCTGAGGGCACTACCAGACCTTTTTGACCCTGCCCAGGCTCCCCTGGGAGCTCCTTCCACCCCTGCACATGGACACAGAAGCCCCATTTCAGCTCATACTGGGTCCCTCAGTCCCCTACCCCATAGGAGTGCTGGTCTACAGTACTGTCCCCAGAACAGACCTCAAGCTTGTAGCCATGTTTCCATCCCCATTCCTGTCCCCATCTCCTACTGCTGGATGGATTTTGAGGTCAGCTTCTCACTTATTTGCCCAGGACTGTCAACAGGACTGTCAACAGACCTCACTACAGCACCTGTCTATGTCCACCATGGTCAGATCCTGAGGGATGGTGCCCATTCATCAGAGCACTGCCAGGCCTGGGGTCACCCTTGGCTCACAGCTCTCAGTCCATTAAGGCGCAGCTGGCCCTTGCTGCACCCTGACACGTATCTGTGTGCTGCTCTATTCTGAGTGACATTCTGTGTCAGTGGCTCCAGGGTGCAGATTTTATTTGTAAATGGTTTTGGAAAGTGCACCATATCATTCTCAGTGTGACAGCCAGCTCTTTCCTTTACTGAAGACTTCATGTGGTACTTTACCATTCTTAATCTCCAGAGAGCGTTATTTCAATAATCACTGTTATTCATTTATTAATAATCTCAATTTTGTACATACAGTGCAACTCATACAAGAGTGTTTTTCCATAAATGACCCCAACAAATATGAATTTACTTTGGTATTAACTACCACTACTTCCACAGTATACATGATCTATTTTTTTTTATATTGCTAAGGCTTGTTATACAAATTTATATTGCTTGCATCTGGCTTGTTAAAATTTAATTTACAGTTTCTGCCTCAAGAGGATAAGAAGTGGTATCTGTATGCTCCATTGTATATCCCTGAGAAACAATTCACTTTTGAACTCTGAATTTTTTCATGGTAAATTGGTTCTGTGATAGAAAAATAAACACATTTGTTTTCATGAAATGCTGCGGGGCTGGGGGGGGGGGGGGGGGAATACTTAATTTCTTTCTAGACAAATAAGCTAGAATGGAACCAGTATCTGTATTAGATGTTGCCATTTTGTATTTTATAGAATAGTTGTGTTTTTTGGTTTTTTTTACCTTTAACCACTCACTTCTTATCAAATCCATCTAATGAGCATTTATTGCTGTTAAATAGCATTTGATAATTAGAATCAGACAAAATAATAATGTTTTATATAGCAGCACAACGGGGTGGGTAAGGGAGGAAACCCAGCAATAGAGAAGCAAAATTCCTTTTCCAAACAGAAGTTCTAGAAACTTTAATATTTCCATCCTCTATTCTAAGTATGTTTTCATTACCAAAATTACTATAAAAGCATCTTTTCTGTTTTCTTTCATTTGTAATGACTTAACTTCTCCATTTACAGCCACTACTCTTGAACACCCTTCTCTGAAGATTCATTTTACAAAAGCACAAAACACATTGTATCAACTTCCCACTTGCCTTTTGCTGTTTCAGAAAAGCTGTCTTGACTCTTCACTGACATCAGTATATCACTAGTGGCTTTTTTATTTAAGGAAGGGAGCACTTTCATATTTATATTTGCATAGATGTAATATCATCACATGCTTGCTCATTTATAAGGCTGCCAGTAAGAAGTATTCAAATGGATTAAAATCCAGGTAGCACAGTGCTACCAATCATGACAGGATGGATTGTCCAGATACCTGAGAAAGAAATAGAAAAGCTGGGCTTTTTTGAGAGCCTTGGAATAGTAAACCTGAAAGATGAGTTAATTTGTTGCTTGCATTGTTATTTTTTATCTTCTTAAATTATAAAGTAAATCATTTTCTAAAGCAGCAGCACCTGACTTGGAGAAGGCTTGGTGGCTAACTATGACTGCCTTTGCTTTAGATGTCTACAGTTCAGAATCTAAGCCAAGAAGAACAGAATCACATAATTATAGAGCAAAAAACAGGTCAATGCTAGAGAACTGAGGCCAAGAGCAAACGTCATCTGAAAGCTGCAATTGTTCAGAGACACAGGCTGTTGATAAGTACAGAGTTATAATCTGCTTGGATCTGACATTGTGCCATTATGCCAGTTACTTCTTGTCACTGACATACATTATTGCTACTACATTGTACCACAAGAAGGTGGTATACCTGGGCTTCATAATTACAAGACATCTGGGTTTTTTTTATTCCTTTATATTGTTCTTAAATGTAAACCTAATTTTATTCCTTCAGAATAAGCTGACATATCCACAAGACTCTCCAAAGTGCAAAATAAAGGGTCTGCTTAGCAAAAAAACAGCAGTGAAAAAATGCAGTTGAGACCAGTGACTAGTGGTGTATCAGGGATCAATACTGGTCCAGTCATGTTTAACATCTTAATTAATGATCTGGATGATGGTGCATAGTGTGCAGATGCCACCAAACTGAGAGGTGTGGCTGATATATTGAGGGTTGCGCTGCCATCCAGAGGGACCTCAAGGGGCTGAAGAAATGCACCAACTGGAAGCTCAGAAAGTGTGAAGTCCTGCACCAATAACAATTCCATGCACCAATAAATGCTGGGAACTACCCCACTTGTCAGAAAAGGACTTGGGTGTCCTGGTGGACACCAGGTTGAACCTGAGCCAGCAATGTGCCCTTGCTGCAAAGGTGATGTGCATCTTAGGCTATGTTAGGCAACATCTTGCTTGCAAGTCAAAGGGGGTGATCCTTTGCCTGTATTGAGCACCCATAAGGCCACATCTGCAGGTTTGGGCTCCTCAGTACAAGACATAGTCCTACCATAGAGAGTTCAACAAAGTGCCATGAAGATCATGAAAGAACTGGAGCACCTTACAGATGAGGAAAGGCTGAGAGAGCTGGAACTACATATAATGCATAGAAGTATCTGAAGGGAGGGTGTAAATAGGACAGAGCCAGGCTCTTTTCAGCAATGCCCAGTGACAGGACAAAAGGCAATTCTGAAAGCACTTTTTTTTTTCTTAATGTAACTTGTTCTATTAAGTCTTGGGAAGATAAAAATCTCACAATCTATACAGCTGTAGCTAGGGCACCATTCACTGGCTGCAGCATGAGTGCTGCTTTTCTCATGCTGACTTTTATATAGGTTTGGAGTCTGGAAGTGAGGTCAACCTCACCATCTACATGTTTATAGATTTCAAGTGGGATGCACTAGTCAAATCAAATTAAGTGGCCACATAGAAACCTTTGGCAACTCTTGGAGAAAGCAATTTTTACTGCAGGTTTGCTAAGGTGTGTCACCTCTAGAGAACACAGAAAAGGCTGGTAAAGCAGTGTTGCAGAGGCTGAGGTATTGAGACCACTGATATGCTTAAACAAAAATTTATTTTACAAAACTGGTTAGAACTCTGTCAACATCTGGTGGAGAACAGATTTGGAATGTTGAAATGGATTTGCTACTACATAACTGAGTTAAGAAATTTTAAGTTTTGGAAAGAGCAACCCATGACTCACAATCAGTCACTTATAAGGCAAAGGCTCTCAACCTGGAGGAGTTACCTTGGATGGTGTCCTGAATAAGCAGGACTAGGGAAATAATCCCCCTGTGCTCAGCACTGGTGAGGATGCACTTAGAATTACTGTATTCAGTTCTGGGTTTCTCACTATAAGAGATATTGAGCTGCTGGAGTGGGTCCAGAGAAGGGCAACAAAGCTGTTAAACGGTCTGGAGAGTAAGTCTGATGATGAACAGCTAAGGGAACTGGGGCTGTTTTGGTCTGGAGAATGCTCAGGGGGGACATTATTGCTCTCTACAACTACCTGAAAGGAGGTGGTAGTGAGGAGGTGGTTGGTCTCTCCTCCCAAGTAACAAGACAAGACAAAATGGCCTCAAGCTGCAGCAGGGGAGGTTTAGATTGTATATTAGGAAAGATTTCTTAACTGGAAGGACAGTCAGGCATTGGAACAGGCTTCTCAGGGAAGTGGTGGAATCACCGTCTCTGGAAGTGTTCAAAACCCATGTATATGAGGCCCTCAGTGACATGCTTTAGTGGTAAAATTGGCAGTCCTGTGGTAAAGGTTAGACTTGGATGACCTTAAAGGTCTTTTCTAACCTAGTTGATTCTATGATTCCATGACCCAAGGGGTGAGTCAGTTGCAGACCCACTGCTCTGAGGAGGACTAACTCAACCACCCCTGGGAGGGCTCCATTTATACCCTTGGTCAAATCTAATTTGCGGACAAATACAGCCATGTTAACTCTCACTGGCCAGGGTCTCTACCTGCATATAGCAACAGCTGCTATGTGAATGCGACAGTGGTCACAGGGGCAGCTAGCCTTACATACCCAAGGCCAGCGCAGCACCATCGCGGCCAGGGCTGGTGCACCTGCCACGAACAGTTAAACAGTATTTTTGCTACTAACTATATATCTGAGTAATGTGGTAAGTTGATACTCTTATATACTAGTTAATATTTAGTATCAGCTGACATTCAGTTCATCAGCTGATGATATAGAACACTGAGTTTAACCTGCTTTCTGATGGACATAAAATCAAGTGAAAAAAAAAGTCACCCTTGAAACACAGAAAGCTAATTAATTCAATGAATTCAAATGCAGCTTTCTTAGCTGAAAGCTATTGATAATTTTGAACTAGTGTAGAATTGACTACAGTTGGAGGCACTTCTAAGACTTGTTTGTGGTTTATTATTGTTATTATTGTTAATATTATTATTAATTTCCTAGCTTTTTTGGCCAAAATACACAGAAGCTGATTCTTTACAACTGGGTGTTCTTTTTCACTTGCTGATTCCTTTTTCATCTCTTAAATAAATGTACAGACTGCAAATGCATAATGCAAATCATAGTAATTTCATCAGAAAAAAAAAAAAAATCACAAATTATCATTAGAAACTACCACAACAATCACCCCAGAAAAATTAATGAAGTGTTTCAGTTCAAGACAGCACTATAAAGAATATTTTCTTAAGACTATTTTCTTAAGAAGACTGGATCATATAAACCTGTTTAACTTCTCAGTGTATTATAGCAAGAGCAGTTTTATTAGCTGAAAATGCTACAGGTATAGCAATTTAGATGTTGCACCTGTACATCTTTCTTGAGGTTTTTAAATAGATGTTTCAACTGTTTTTTTTATTTTTTATTTTTTATTTTTTTTTTTAGTATTTTCAATGGAAGCTCTTCATTTAGTCACACAATTTTTCAGGCTAAACGTATTTTAAAAAGAACCAACGATTCTCCAAACTAAATTAGAAACAGCAGTCTTTGTAATAATTAAAAGTGTACACATCAGTGAAGAATTCAACCTTCCTGTTTCCTAATAATAAAGAAAAGCCATGAAAGCTAAATAAAAAAAAAAAAAAAGTACTTTTGGATCACTTTAGTATAGTGTAGGATCATTTAGTCAGCCTTCCTATTAGCCCACACGTATGTTACGCTTCAATACACTTCATGATACAGTCCTCTAAAAATATTATATTATGTATTTTCTTCCAGCCTCTTTTCATCAAGCAAGAAGCCAGCAATAGATATGTAACATTATGCTGCAACTATGGTTAAAGAAATGTGCATAATGCCTAAACATTAAATTAGCAATCAATCTGGCAACTCTTGTCAGGGATGGTCCACCAGTTTTACTATATAGACTCTACTTCAACGGCTTGCAGCAGATGAGGGGATGAAAGGCATCTCTTTCATCGTGTGTGAACAAAATAATCTACCCCAGCACGTAGATGGGGAGCAGGTGAAAATGTAGTGCCAATGGAAACACTTCTTCCTGGGTCCCCCCAAAATTAGCACCTATTCTTACTGGTTTGCTAAGTCAGTGTAAAGGAATCATTTAATGGTGGCACCTCCCTGGTAGGAGAGGGGTAGGATTCCCAACGGAGCCTGGAGACCTCCCGCAGAGCTGCCCCAGGCACCTGCCCGTCAGTGCCTGCAGTGCTCAAGCACCTCGTCCCTCTGCACCCGGATCCCCGCCACGCTCCAGGCCCGCCCACCATTTGCCTCGGCCTCCCTGCTGCAGCGAGGGGAGCTCGCCTGCTCTTCAGCCTCCACCTCTTTCGTGGCTGCAGCAGCGAGAAATCTGACACAGGCCGCGTTCCCGGCCCCTTCCGTTCCTCCATCCCCCCACCCCGGGCTCCCCATTCCCCCCACAAAGGGGGATAAATACCCACACGGTACGAGGAGTGTTTGGGGAGGTGCGCATGTCTCACTAGGAGTTCCGAAACTGTGGATATCTGAATACATTGCTGTGTCACAGGCGTTACAGGGTACAGCAGTTAAAGTTGTGCTTGTCTGGTTTGTTGTTTTGTTGTTTTTTACAACATCTGTGCAGTGCTTGCAAGTAACACAGCTATTATATAAAGTCAGAACTAATCATAAACAAATAGCTGGTACAGTTATTGTCACAGTGGTGTGTGAGCAGTAGCAGGTTTTTATACAAAAAAATATTTTTATGCTAAATTGCTCTCTTGCATTTTTAGATTTTTCTCATTGTTTACATTCATATATTGGGGTAATTTAAGAGCAAAAACAGTGCTTGAAGTGTTTTAGCGTTGACAATGACAACAGGAAATACTCCCTTCTTTGTATCCTTTATTTTTCCAGATTAATTTGTTATATTGAACCCAAGTTAACAAATTTTTTTTTTTTTTTGAATGCCAGAAAACCAGTGTTCTGACAAATACACTTTTATAGGAAAAAAAAAAAAAATCCAAACAAATCTCAGGTTAGGATATGTAGGCATTTGTCACCATGCCAGGTTAAGCTGAAAGACTATTGAAGGTGTCAGTTGATGAAATGGTTGAATGCACAGCCAATGAAACACACAAAGTTTGAGGGGAGGCATATATTGTTCTATAATAGGCATTATTAATAAACCATGAAAATATGGTTTTACTTAACTTTATAGAAATACAATTCATAAGTATACTCAGTTTATAAGAAAGAGCCTCTTTGCTTATCATCAGACAACAGGCTAATAAAACAGACATCTGAGGTTCTATTTGCCAGATGGTTTGAAGTAACCCTTTCTTACAGATATTATGTGAGGAAAGAGGGGGAAAGAACTACCTAGTTAAGTTTTTTTTTCTTTAAGAGTTCAAAAATTGAATGGAGAGCCACAGGAGCTTAATAGCAGTGCATTCTCTGTACACATAGGCACAGTTAGAATTAAACTTAGCTAGAGGTATTAAAGATAACAGGAAGGGATTCTACAGGTACATATCAAATAAAAAACAGACTAGGGAGAATGTAGCCCCCCTCAGGAAGCTCTCAGGAGAACTGGCTACACAGGATTTGGAGAAGGCTGAGGTTCTTAATGACTTCTTTGCCTCAGTCTTCACTGGCAAAGGCTCTGACCAAACCACCCAGGTCTTGGAAGGCAGACACAGGGACTGTGAGAATGAAGAACTTGCCCACTGTAGGAGAGGATCTGGTTCGAGACCATCTTAAAAATCTGAATGTGCACAAGTCCATGGGTCCTGATGAGATCCATCCACGGGTCCTGAAGGAGCTGGCAAATGAAGTTACAAAGCCACTGTTCATCATCTTTGAGAAATCATGGCAGTCAGGTGAAGTTCCCGATGACTGGAAAAAGGGAAATATAGCCTCCATTTTCAAGAAGGGGAAAATGGATGACCCAGGGAATTACAGACCAGTCAGTCTCACCTCTGTGCCTGGCAAAATCTAGGAGCAGATTCTCCTGGAAGGCATGCTAAGGCACATGAAAATCAACAAGGTGTTTGGTGACAGCCAGCATGGCTTCAGTAAGGGGAAATCCTGCCTGACCAATTTGGTGGCCTTCTATGATGGGGCTAGGGAACTGATGGACAGGGGTAGAGCAGTTGATGTCATCTACCTGGACTTGGGTAAAGCCTTCGACACTGTCCCACACAACATCCTTGTCTCTAAATTGGAGAGACATCAATTTGATGGATGGACCACTCAGTGGATAAAGAACTGGCTGGATGGCCGCACACAAAGAGTTGTCGTCAATGGCTCAATGTCCGGCTGGAGACCAGTAACGAGTGGTGTCCCTCAGGGATTGGTGTTGGGACCGGTCTTGTTTAACATCTTTGTTGGTGACATGTACAGTGGGATTGCAAGCGCCCTCAGCAAGTTTGCTGATGACACCAAGCTGTGTGGTTCGGTTGATACCCTGGAGGGAAGGAATGCCATCCAGAGGGACCTCGACACGCTTGTGAGGTGCACTGATGCCAACCTCATGAAGTTTAACCATGCCAAGTGCAAGGTCCTACACCTGGGTCGGAGCAATCCCAGGCACAGCTACAGGTTGGGCAGAGAAGAGATTCAGAGCAGCCCTGTGGAGAAGGATTTGGGGGTGTTGGTCAATGAGAAAATGAACATGAGCCAGCAGTGTGCGCTTGCAGCCCAGAAAGCCAACTGCATCCTGGGCTGCATTAAAAGGAGCGTGACCAGCAGGTCGAAGGAGGTGATCCTGCCCATCTACTCTGCTCTCATGAGACCTCACCTGGAGTATTGTGTGCAGTTCTGCTGTCCTCAACATAAAAAGGACATGGAACTGTTGGACCAAGTCCAGAGAAGGGACGCAAGGATGATCAGAGGACTGGAGCACCTCCCATATGAAGACAGGCTGAGGAAGTTGGGGCTGTTCAGCCTGGAGAAGAGAAGGCTGTGTGGAGACCTCCTAGCAGCCTTCCAGTATCTGAAGGGGGCCTATAGGGATGCTGGAGAGGGACTCTTCGTCAGGGACTGTAGTGATAGGACAAGGAGTAACGGCATAAAACTTAAACAGGGGAAGTTTAGATTGGATATAAGGAGGAAATTCTTTCCTGTTAGGGTGGTGAGGCACTGGAATGGGTTTCCCAGGGAGGTTGTGAATGCTCCATCCCTGGTAGTGTTCAAGACCAGGTTGGGCAAGGCCTTGAGTGATATAATTTAGCGTAAGGTGTCCCTGCCCACGGCAGGGGGGTTGGAACTAGATGATCTTAAGGTCCTTTCCAACCGTAACTATTCTATGATTCTATATATAAGAAAAATCTAATAAACATAGCCACATTTATTTTGCACCTTTTGCAATTTGATGTTACTACTCAGGAATGGCTGAAATGGCAGCAAAATATCCACAGTGAATAGGAGTTAAGTTTTGAGGTTGGTATTGACTCAGAATTCATCTTCACATATTATAGTGTCAGAATCTTATCAGCAGTTCTCATAGTGATTACTGATGACAAAGTAGCATCCAGAAACTCAGAGTGATATTGGGAAACCATTTTATTAGGTTCTGTACAAACATGTATTAAAGAGAGTCCCTGTCCCAAGTTATTTGTAGTATAGTCAAGACAAAGTATTTGGAAAACAAAGTCAATTAAAGTAAAAGGTAAAAGAAATTAAGTAATTCCTATGGGCTACACAACACAACTGTTACAAAGCAGAAAAGAGTCCTTGAATTCTGATCCACTGTACACCTAGACCTTTTGTGGCACAGATTTTAGATTATTATCCTACATGAAGCTCTCTTTCAGAGCCTGGCTGCATTTAACTGAAAACCAAAATACAGAAGTTAAATATTTACCTGGTCTAAGCCTTCAGAGCATGCAGAAGGCCTGTTTATTGCAGTCTAAGAAAGAGAACAGCTGGTGGCAGGCATAAAAATTTGCATCATAGGTAATAAGCAGCAAAAATTACATACTTAGGATTATGCTACATCTGAATGTAATGAAGACATGCATTAGCTGCCCTGACAAAGGAGATGTTTTCCAGTGTTTTTACCGCTCATACTGGTACATCATATGTAAAAAACATAACTGATATCAAACATGAGCACCTGTAGTTTTAGGTGATGCAGTCACATATATCATTATGAACTGGATCTTAATTTATTCTTGAGACCATACTTAAAGCTAAGTATATCTCATCCTTGTAGGAAAATTTTCTTACCAGTTGTTCTTTTTTTCCTTTCCCTTAACTGACTGGGAGTATGGAGTGTTCTGATTCTCTGTAATTATCTTGTTCTCTTCTAAACTTTATGTTTCTTTGAATCTTGAAAACCTTTTGTTTTTCTCCCCCCCCCCATGTTCTTTTTAAATGTTTTTTAATCATCAGAGCTGACTTTTAGCCAGCTTTTCCTCTAGCACAGGACTGCATCTCATTGTATTTTGCTTTGGCAATGTGGGTCAAATCTACCTCACTCTATTCACACGGTTTATTCCAATTACCTTTGCTTTTCATTTCCACACTGTTGCCTGCTGTTACAAGGACCTCTTCATACTCTGTTGTTAAAATGCTTTGGGGAGGCCTATGAACAATATCGCCATTGTGGCTGCAAGACATTTTTAGAAGAAAACCTACTGGTAAGTGAGGCTTCTATTTTTTGCTATGTACGCAAATGAACTCTTATTGCTAAATATGGACATTAATGTCAGATGAGTTGCAACTTCCCATCCTGAAGAAGATCACCTGCTCTATTGATTTTTTTTTTTTAATCAGCCTTGTCAGTAAATGTTTTAGCTGCATATATTCTTTCTTATGGGGCATGTTGTATTTTGAAGATGTCTTTTTTTTACTGTCTTTGATTTTCTGTGCTACCTGCTCCAGCCTGAAACATATTCATCAATTATATCATCCCTACAAGGATTGCTAATCATCTCTTTGTTTCAGACTCTAAGAGTTTGTTCTCCACAAGCACACACTCTTGATCTTTATCTTTTGCAATCCGCTTTGTCTGGAGAGCTTCTCTCCTTTGAATTCTACAGTGTCATTTATGTCCTGTTTTGATGATTATCCCTTTCATTACATCTTCTGAGGATCCTCTTCCCATTCACTTTCTCTCAGGGTTGACTGAAGGGTTTTTTCCCATTAGAATTTTCTGTCTCTGTTATAATTCCTTGGTTCTCCCCATCTGATCTGCCCGGTATTCTCTTCATGCTCTTTCTCCTTGCTTATTTCTCTGGGAAATCCTGATGTTAGTCTGTGGTTTTGTCTTGAATCTTTCTTCCAAAATCTTCTTCTTTGACACTTTTCTATCATCTTATAGAACTAACCAGTCACACTGTCATTCACCCTACAATCTTGTGGTTATTTCTTGCTTTTTGTTTTTGTTTCCCTAAGCCTTCCCAGATCTCATTATTTCATTCTTAGTAAGGTTTTGAAATACCATTTCTTACATCAATTTCACACTGTGAAAATCCTGTAACTTGCATTGGTCCCTCTCACATGCTCTGAAAGATCATTTTTTGCTTTGACTCCCAGCCCACTCCTTAATACCATGAAACTATTTCTAACTTTATGTTCATTCATGTAAGACTCTTACCTGGTTCTAGAGCCTTTTCACTCACTCCTACTTATTACCATAAAATTCATAGTTTACTGAGCTCTACATACTCTATCTTTCTAATTTACATAATAAAGCATGTATAACAGGTGCAACAGAAATCTGTACATTCCCATAGAATTAATGTCTTACTGTGAAGTCCTTAGTGGGGAGTGTAGGAGATGCACACCAGAGCATTCCTGAGGATTTTGTTACCCATGTCAGGATAAGCCTGAGCCCACAGACCCATCATCTGAGCACTGTCAGAACTCTGCACGGATTTAAAATCAGATTTTAACAGAGTACTTCTTTTTTCTGTTTTTTAAGACATATCTTTATCTGATACTGCATTTAATACTTGCTCTGTATTCTCAGATTAGATATCTCAATTAGATATAACTATTCCAATTAGTTGATTATAGCCCTGAAATCATATTAGTTAATTTTAATGTTCTGTAGAATATTATTCTGAACTACGAGACTCTATGTGAAATGTTGCTGGAGTTTACAGCCTCCATCATTTCCTATAGATTTAAAGGACATAGATCTGTAGGTAGATGTATATACATATTGTAAATCACTATTTGTGGGAAATTACTTTTTGTGGGTAATGTAATTATACTGGGTCTTGAGTAGGAAAAAAAAGGCACTTGCAGTTGAAAGAATACATGTGATGGATTCAGTAGCTAACACTGAAGACAAAGTATATACACACAAAAAAACAAGTCAGAGAACAGATAGATAGTTTTAAAAGAAAAATCCTCTTGTCTCCAAATGAGGGGAAAAATATCCTAGAACATAAACCCCCACATATTCTACTGGGATATGGGAAATGTTCTTTTTCAGTAATAGATTTGATATTTAACAGTAGCAGAATCTGTGATAACTTACAGTGAGAGAGACAGATTTAGAACAATCTTTGCATATGTGTGTTCTGAGGTGCTGAGTTTTCTGAGAGTGGGTGATAGGCTGGTTTTCTTTGAGTTGTTTTGGGTTTGCTTTTTTTAAAACTTTATCTAAACTCTGTGTAGTAGCCACCAGTGCTGACCAGAATACATCCAGATTCAAAACAAAGCATATGGAGCATATGAGTCTTTGAAACGACCAAACTGAAGAGGAAATTTATTAAAAAAAAATCAAACCCAAAATATTAATAATGAATTACCTGTAACTAGAGTATAATAAGTGAAAATCATAAAAGGGGATTGCAAAGTATAACTAGTGTCATTAAGAAACAGCTGCTTATTTATTATTCTTTTTCCTTAATGTTACACTGTTTATTCCAATAAACACGTTCTAGCCATGGCAGGGGGGTTGGAACTAGATGATCTTAAGGTCCTTTCCAAGCCTAACTATTCTATGATTCTATTCTAAAACCGCAGACTATGGTTTGGTTTTGTGTTTTGTTTGTTGTTTTTTTTAATAGTAGTATAGCCATTAAGACTGGGGTAAACAGTATCTGTCCTGTACCCTTACTCATTTGCAGACATGATCCAATATAATATAAAGACCTCAATCATCATGAAGACAGAGTTTAAAACAGAAAAAAGATACGACATCCAAATGAAATTTCAGAGGCAGTTATTAAGGAGAAAGAAAATAACAAAACTGGTTAAAATTTGTCCAAAACACTCAAATTAACAGTGCTGCTTCTTTCAAGACAGCCAGTGTGTTTTAGTTGTGAGAGATCTAATTTATTAGCCCAAAGGGACTAAAAAGATGGTTTCTTTCTGGTTGTCAGCATATTTTTACTGTGACTACATTTTTCATATCAGCTGTAATCAACTCAAGTAGCCACAGTTTTTCTGCTTCACAGCTCCAATAGCATGGTGCTCCTCTCTTCTTCCCATCATGTTGCTATGGCTGTCAATGGATCAGTAAAACTCCAGAATCAGAACTGTCACAGAAACACAAATATAAAATCACATTGTCAAACTGCCAAAGATTTCACTGCAATGATGCTTTCTTGTTAAATACAGCCTGGCTTTAAATGTTATAATCAATGGAACATTTTCTACTTTGCATGGGGAAGCTGCAGAAAAAATGTTAGAAACATTCCCCATAGGCAGATATTTTTTCTTTAGTACAGTCCTCCTGTACTGCCTCAGAAGGAGCTATACTGATTGTTGAATCTCCAACTGATCTTTTATAACTAGCTGATTTTGTAGAGGTGCTGTGGATTAACCCACAGCTAAGTACCGCAAAGGGTTGGAGGAGAGAACAGGAAGAGCAAAAGCAGAAGACACATGGGTTGAGATAAGGATAAGCAAAGGTAATAGGAAAAGGACAGGAAAAAAAAACAAAAAACAACAAACAAACCAAACCCAAAACCAAAACCAGGAACCAAAGCAAGTTATGCAAAGAAAATCACTCACCATCTCCCAGCCAGTCTCTGAGCAATGGTAACCTTCCCCCCCAATAAAGACCCTTCTGCTTATTTTTATTACTGAGCATGATGTTATATAGCATAGGATATCCATTTGGTGAGCTCAGATCAGCTGTCCTGGTTGTGTCCCCTCCCTGAATCTTGAATACCACCAGGCAGAGTTGGAAAAAAGGGAAAGGCCTCCATGCTATGCAGACATGGTTCAGCAATAACTAAAAGGTTGTGTTATCAACATCCTGTGTTTTATTCACAAATGCAAAATACAGCGCCACACTGGCTGCTGTGAAGAAAATTAACTCTGTCCCAGCCAGAGACAGTATAAGAGGTCACTCTTAAAGTAACCTAAACAAGTAGCCTACCTTAAGCTAAAAAATAAAATTAGAAATTATTGTACCATAGGGATGCCAGGATAGTCAGTAAGTGCAGTCATATATAGTAAGATGCACTGGTCAAGGTGCACTGGTCAAGAACTTCAGCGAATGCTGGTAAAACATGAAATTTACTGTATATATGTTTATTCTAAGGTATTTATTGTCATGAGGAGCTCGTAGGACAAGCTGGGACCATCACAGTGCAGGGGTGAGTGTAATCTATACAACAGGCTGATAAAAAATTATTCAGCCGTATCTCACTGGAGAATTCTCCAGCAGCTTTAGGACTGTTTTAAACCACAGGAGTAACACAAAGTAGATTTAATGCAGCTACTAATAATGACTGAAATCACTAAAGAATTTTAACTTTTCTGCATTTTGGAAAAGAAAAAGCTTTAGGCTCCAAGAAGATATTTTAGCAGTACTTGGAAGTGACTCTAGTCATATTATGAGGACATTCAGAAGCTTTAGGCATGACACTGCAAGTAAATGTAACAGGTATTACTGTCAATAGTTCAATGTGTAGGACACAACCTTTTCAATTTTATAAGCCTGTACATTACAGGCATCTTTAAATCAGTTTAGCAGTTGACAGGAAGCAGTGTTTCAGTTTTAGTACGGATTCAGTGTTTCTACAGGTTGCTTTTACAGGGTACCATAGCTGTTGAATTCTGTACAAACTGAAGTTTATGTACTGAAGCAAACATCTGGGAGAATTCCAAGAATTCCATTCTTTAAGAATGTATTGCTAGGTTCTACAAAGACATAAAGAGTAAGTTGTGGGCCTGGTGAAGATTAGGATATTTTGGGAATAATATTGTGTCTTAATTTGGTTATTGCTAAAAAATGGAGAGTGCAAAGTCATCTCAAGATGAGACTCAATGTTTGGCATCAAACAATAGATCCATATTGAGTTTTGACAGTTGTGATATTCATTGTTTCAGTGCCTAACTTCCATACTCCTGAAACAAAACACACAGTCTAAACTGGATACATAATTTTCCTGTATTGAATGGAAAAATGCTAAGGTAGTAAAATCACATAATTAAGTCACTAAGTTAGGCTTCTTACATATTGTCAACTGCAAGAGACAGGCTTCTCTGAAACACAGTAAAAACAAGAAGAAAACTTTGGAGCTTCTAATAATTCTGTGAAGGAGTTAGCCCTGCATTGAGTGTGTCTAATTTACATTGACTAACTTAGATTCCACAGTTAGGTGATGTGAACACTCTCTATTGATCAGTTCAGACCAAGATTCACAATGGGACTAGACTAAAATAGCTAATAGGATGTCTATAAAAGATTGTAGCTTAAATACTGCTGCTTTTGAGATACAATCCCCAGAAATTTGAATGCATTTCTGTCAGCGAAGGATTCTGTGTTGACACTCTTGGCTGAAGTTAAGTGCCTTATGTTTCTTCTTGGAAACTGGGCAACAGTTATTTGAGGCAAGAGCATAGCTATTAGAGCACTCACAGCACAGGAGAGTTCAATTTAGAGAAATTGTCAACATGAGACTAAATTTAATGTCTCATCTGTCAGAGAAATACCCTAATCAACTGGCCATTGGCTGCTCTCATGTACTTTTCTTGGTGAAGCTACACCACTTTGTGAAAAAGAATTAAAAAGATTCACAAGAACATGTTTCTCCTAAAAATAATTAGTAAGGAGAAAATAATATCTATGCACATCACTTATTTCTCATAACATCAGCATCATGCTGGTTCTAGCTTCATATAAATATTATGATGTTTTAAATTAGACTGTGTGGATTCTCTTTTTGCATGTCTTTTACTGTGGACAGCCTTTCATGTGAGTGTTTTGGAAATGATTCCGCATGCATGCTTTGGCATTCCTTTGCCTATGGTTGTATTAGCAGAACCACATCCAACTCCCAGGCTTTGTGTTATATGGATTAACTCGTTTCACCATTGACCTTTTCTGGGATGCAGATGAATAGTTTTGCCTACTCATGCCAGTCAAGTCTGAGACACAGTCCATTCAGCTGGTAATGACAGCCCTCAGACAACAGGCCTGCACCTGCTCTGATTCTTAAAGGATGGCTCTGTTTCAGTGCATTTTTCTCATAGCGTTGCCTTAGAGAGCTGTAGCTTCAATGAAGTCATTGTTTCCATCATTAACTGCTTGAATAATTCATTACTTAGCAGAAAACATCCCTTTTTGCTTTCTGTTTATTCCATTGTTTGTACATTTCAAAATAAGTAAGTCAATGAGTAATACAGTGACTGTTTTGAAAAAGACAGAAACGAGTGTTTGCACAACAAATAGGGGACCAAGAGAAAAGAAATTTTGTCTTTTTGGTATTGTACACACACTCTGAAGTATGTGTTTTAAAGTAACTGAGTACAAATAAATGTAGCAACTAATAAGAGTGAACTGATCATTTAATGCATAGTTATAACAATAATTAGTATAGAATTGATTTGTGAATAATATTTTTTCCTTATAAAAATAGGTACAGAAATCATCTAAGCTTGGAAGCTGAAAATACAGATTAGTATCAGGACTAGAAATGTCACAAAGATAAACTGTGTTCCTAACTTGCACTAGTGAATAGCAGGGAGGTAATAGAGGACATAATTCAGTGCAGCATCTGCTTCCTGTGATTTGTGAATCATACACTATGGGAATCATTTAGTATCTAACCCAATATGTATGGGGTATTTTCTAAATTCATCCTTAACTTATTCTAAGTGTTCCACATACTGGTCCGAAGTGACCTTTACTGCTTAATGTACTTTATTCCTTTTTGGTTTAAACATTTTTCTGGTAATAGATTTAAATGACAGGAGCTCAAATAGCTCAAAAATGCATTTGAAAGTATGGATAATAGGATAATTGGCAAGATCAAGCTGCTGTTAAGGCATAATATAATATAAATCTTACTTTATATGGTAGTAAAATACAGTGTCAGTCTTTAATTATTTTCAATGTGGAGCAGCTCTGGAACTTAATCAGCTAGTATATCTTCCTAAATCATTCTAGAAGCTTGTTAACAACAGTTTTTGTAGGCTAAAAGGTGCTAAAGCTTCTTTTACATGCTTCTCCACAATAGGAAGAATGTGAATAAGTGATAAAAATTAAAGTATGATTTCTGTGAATAAAGCCAATGAAGAATATTTAACAGAGTAGTATAATGTATGGAACACAGTAGTAAACAAATGGAAATGCAGAGTGTACCAATATAGCCAAATTCTAGTTAGCATGGTTGTATGCAAGGAGAGGATCCAATGTGCAAAAAGGCTACCTAAAAAACTGTAAAATGTTAATCTGCTGCTCTATGGCTACAAGTACTGAGGCTAAAATACAGGAATTGTAGACTAAGATTCTGATTCTTGCTGAAGTTGGTAGTATTTTTAAAACTCATTTCAGAGGGCCCAAAATTTCATACAATGATTTTGCAAGTACATATGTATATAAATAAATGTAGATATATTCACACAAGAGAACATGTAAGCAGCTCTATGCAAGGTAATAAAGAGGGTATTGTTAATACTAATATATTAGTACTCCTTTGGCAATGAAAATTGAGATTAACTATGGGAATAAGTTGAGAGAATTGAGTTCCAACACATTTTTTGAAAATTCATTTTAATGGAGTTTTTATATTACTAATGCAAGTAAAAGTGCCAAACAGAGTTTTTAATAGAGTTTCTGCATAAATTATGCTTGTTTGATATTCATAAAAATCTCTTTCTCTCTATACATAAGCAGGAATATCTCCTTTGTAGATCCCTGGAGCACAAAACTACTGAAAGCAGAGGCAAAGTGAGCCAAAAATTGGTGAAAAATACTTTCAGAAAGAGGTTTGGTTTTAAGGCACTGGAATCCTCCATACTATTAATTGCACATAAGGTGGATTTTTTCATTTTACAATTTACAAATGTTTTTTGAAAGGACATCAAACTGTACAGCCTTTTTTGTGTTTTCAAGTCACTTTTTCAAAGTGACTAAAGTAATTCAGACTCAAGGGGATGGATTATCTAATTTGCTATACCCAGTTGGCACTAACTATCCACCATACTGCAGTAGACTATAATTTCATTTGGAGTTTGAAAAAACTGCATTATTCATACATGGCAGAGGAAATTACAGGCGTATTAGGATAATTTTGGGAAAAAAAAAACAAACAAAACAACTCTTATAGCACTGTTCATAGCATCATAGAACAGTTAGGGTTGGAAAGGACCTTAAGATCATCTAGTCCCAAGAAAAAAAATTAAAAACAAAAAAAAGGACTTCAACAAACATTTGCAGAAAGGCAGGTGAGAATGTATGTCCATATATGAACAAGTATGCAATCCTTTTAAATTACTCTTAGCCTAGAATGTTATGAATGTCTAATGATTTAAAAAAATACCATCTTTTTCTATAACTCCTGAAGAATTTCTTTGCCTGTTTGCAGTCTATTGCAGAACATATAATTGATTCCTAAAAAAATTAATTTTTGCTGCCATGTCTCAAATTTCAAATACTTCATGACACAGGCTATTTCATTTTGCAAGTCCGTCCATGCTTTTTGTAACCTACGCTCAAAGCTGGGCCCCTGACATGTATTGCAATTAAAGTTAAAGATTAGTCAGAATAATAGCAAACATGCTAACACAGTGATGCTAGCAATGCTGTAAAATCCATGGTTAAAGTTCTAATTATGGCAAGCATTATTCAGATGAACTACAAATCCTGAGATCATCCTTACTGACAATTCCTTTTTACTAGTGCTCTTAAAAAGCTACTGTTGTGAGACACACTATCACCGTTGCTGTATGATTCCTCTCTGGCACAATGTAATTTCAGTTTTAACATGCTTTTCCTGCTTTTCTCATAGCACTTGCCAAACCATGGAAGCACCTCATTGAAAATGAAATACTATATATGGAAGAGAGACATGAAGCACTAGAAAGGGAAAAGAAAGAATTAGTAGAGTTTGGGATGGCTCTGTACTATGAGTTAGAGACTCAGCCCCTTTTTTTTATTGCAACTCGCTTGGTAAAGCTGGGGAGAGTTTCCTGTGCTTTTCATGACCCTAGTTTCCTTTGACATGTCTACTCAAATAAGAATTTCTTCTGTGCAGGGACAGCCTGGTATGGCCTTTGGACCATGCCTGGTCACTTTGATGCCACTGCTTAAACAGAATTCTAGGACCCACAGCAAAACAAATGCTGACAAATAACAGCATTGCTATCAGGACATGGCATAGAATCATATAATAGAATCAAAGACTGGTTTGGGTTGGAAGGGACCTTAAAGATCACCTAGTTCCAACTCCTCTGACATGGGCAGAGACACCTTCCACTATACCACGTTGCTCAAAAACCCATCCTATGTCAACAGTGTATTTTTAAGGTCTCATACAAGGAACGGGTTTCAAAAGCTATCTGGTCAAGGGAAAATAGCCCTGTATCATTCTTCACTTGCCAGCAAGTTGTTACTGGTGTAGGGCTTTGGGACATACCCATGGTTGGCTTGACTCAGGCTGTTTTTAACTGTGGTGAAACCTGCTTTCTAGGGACAAGTATCAGGTAGCCTGTTTGTCCCTGAGGCCAGATAAAACCAACCTGTGTCATTGCTGCATAACATACAGTATCCCTTTCTGTTCCTAGTAGTTATTGGGGCCAGGGGGAACTGTAAATTTAAGTAATAGTGGGGAACTAGCAGGTAAAAAAAAAAACACAATGCAACAAACTAAAACAAACCCCAGAACAACTCAGGAAGAAAACCATTAAAATAATATGTAAAGGGAATCCCACACATACCCAAGGCTGAAGAGGAAGGTGTTGGCTGGGGGCTGCTGATGCTGGCCCTGAGGGAGCCAGGACAAGCTTTACTGGGGCTGCCCTGCTCCATGCTCAGAAGATGCCTCTGAGCCCTGACCCCACCTGACTGCTGTGTCCCCAGCATATTGTTCTCTCCCCTGAACACGAGTGCTACGATCAGCATTAGTAAGACATTTGTTTCGTAAGTGGCAATAGTGTACCAAGAGCTGCAGATGTAACAGGAAGGTAGCTGTAAACAGCATGAAGGGACCTCCATAAACCCAGCAGGAACATGCCAAGGAATGGCCTGGCCCTCCTTTTCCCAGTGCCCTCCTTTGGCACCCACGGCCCTCTTTACAGGCTTTGGGGTGCACACACTCCTTTCATTCACATATTTTGACACAGGAGGAGAGGAGACCCCCCCCTTAAATAGAAGAACAACCCCTGCCACAGCAGTTTCCTACACAAGGATGTGTTTGGGACCAAAATGTTGTATAGGAGAAGGAAAAAATGTCAAAATTGCAAACAAAAGCTGTTTTCCTGTTGATTCCATTTCTGCACAAATCATTATCGTAAAGTCCTTGCTGCTTATTTTCTACTTATTTCTGCATGAATAAAGGATACTCTGCACACATTCTTGGGAGTATTTTAGACAAAGTCAGCTTGATAATATTTAATGCAGCAGATTTCTAAGAGTACCTCATTAGAAAGAGCAATACTAATTTTATATTAAAAATTAATTTACTTCTGTTTGTGTTAAAGCTCAGGGTAAACACAGTCTCAGATTTTTCTCTTGAGGCAAAACAGAAATTAAATCATTACTGAACAAATATGGTGAGATCCAACTTACTGCCTTCTCCTTATTGCAGCCTGCAGTTTGAGTTGCTATTAAACAATCAGGTGGTTTTCAATGCTCAGCACCACCTCTTTTTTTTCTTTCTTTACAATGCAAAGATCATTCCCAGCCTTATTTTAAGAAGAGGCTGTCCTGGATTCAGCAGTAGCGGTCATTTTTCTCCTTCTTAGTAGCTGGTGCAGTGCTGTGCTTTTGACTTTCAGCCTGGGAACAGTGCTGATAACACCAATGTTTTTGGTTGCTGCTCAGTAATGTTTAGTCTGACCAAAGACTTTCTGAGTCTCATGCTCTGCCAGGGAGGAAGGGAAGCCAGGAGGAAGCAGAAACAGGACACCTGACCCAAACTAGCCAAAGAGGTATTTCATACCACAGCACATCATGCCCAGTATATAAACTGGGAGCAGTTATCCGGAAGGGTAGATCACTGCTTGGTTCAGGCTGGGTATCGGTTGGCGGGTGGTGAGTAGTTGTATTCTCTTCCCTTGTTATTTCCCTTATCATCATTATTATTATTGGTGGTAGCAATAGTGGTCTTGTGTTACACCTTAGTTACTGGGCTGTTCTTATCTCAACCCATGGGAGTTACATTCTTTCAATTCTCCTCCCCATCCCTCCAGGAGCTGGGGGGAGGAAGGGGAAGGGAGTGAGTGAGTGGCTACGTGGTTCTAAGTTACTGGGTGGGCTTAAACCACAACAGAGGCCAAAGATGAAAACAGAACATAGAGAAAACTGAGAGGATTATTATAATTGTTAAAAACAGTAGGGTGGATTTTTTATTTTTTATTTTTTTTTTTATTAGTTAGGTAGTGATTAAAGGAAAGAGTAACAGGGAAGAGAAACATTTTCAGTTAGAATGTGGTGATCTTCAGTTTCCTAGACATGGAAGTCAGATGCCATTTCAGCCAAGCTAGCTTATCCCTCTACACTTGCAGAGCCTGCTCTTGAAAGCTACTGGTCTTCTCTAGGTTCAGTGTAGACAGATGTGTCTGCTGCCCTCCTATCTTTGAAAGACCATATCGTGGTTTAAGTGCAGTCAGTAACTCAGACCCACGCAGCCTGCTCGCACACTCCCCGCCTTTCTCCTCCTCCCCCCAGCCCCCGGAGGGATGGGGAGGAGAATCAAAAGAATTTAACTCCCACGGGTTGAGATAAGAACAGTTTAGTAACTAAGGTATAACACAAAACTACTACTGCTACCATCAATAATAATAATGATGATAAGGGAAATAACAAGGGAAGAAAATACAATACCACCTGCCAATACCCAGCCTGACCGAGCAGTGAACTAGCCCTTCCAGAGAACTCTCAGTTTACATCCTGGGCATGACATGCTGCGGTACGGAATACCTCTTTGGCTAGTTTGGGTCAGGTGTCCTGTTTCTGCTTCCTCCTGGCTTCCCTTTCTCCCTGGCAGAGCATGAGACTCAGAAAGTCCTTGGTCAGACTAAACATTTGAGCCATAACTAAAAACATTGGTGTTATCAGCACTGTTCCCAGGCCAAAAGTCGAAAACACAGTACTGCACCAGCTACTAAGAACGATTAAAAAATGACTGCTACTGCTGAACCCAGGACAGACCACAAGACACGAATCAAGGAAATACATTCCATCTTTGGTTTTCATTCACAGAAGAAGAAAAAGTGCATTTGTGTAATTGAATTCCTCTTCAAGTGTTTAGTGTAGCATTCAAAATCCTTAAGGAAAGTGAGTACAACCAAGACAGAGGAAAAAAAAAGGTAACTGTATAAAAAGGTTATGTGACATAGTTTACGTGAGCACCTACATCTCAGTCTGTAATGTTTGCCAGTATCAAAGTTAGGTACGATTTAAAAGCCAAATGCTCATTTACATCTTCTTTTACAAATTGAAAGCAACAGCTGATTTTATAGTGCTAAATCACATTCAAATTCATAAACTGTTTTAACTATTCTAAATAAAGCTAGGTGTGGTTTAGACTTTAATATTCATATTAACTTATTAATGCTCTGAGCACACCACCCAAGTCTTGGAATGCAGACGCAGGGACTGTGAGAATGAAGACCTTGGGCCCACTGTAGGAGAGGACCTAGTTCGAGACCATCTTAAGAACCTGAACGTACACAAGTCCATAAGACCTGATGAAATCCATCCACGGGTCCTGAAGGAGCTGGCAAATGAAGTTGCGAAGCCATTGTCCATCGTATTTGAAAAATCATGACAGTCAGGTCAAGTTCCCGATGACTGGAAAGAGTGTAATATAACCCCCATTTTCAAGAAGGGGAAAATGGATGACCCGGGGAATTACAGACCAGTCAGTCTCACCTCTGTGCCTGGCAAAAGCAGATTCTCCTAGAAGGCATGCTAAGGCACATGAAAATCAACAAGGTGCTTGGGGATAGCCAGCATAGCTTCACTAAGGGGAAACCCTACCTGACCAATTTGGTGGCCTTCTATAATGGGGCTGCAGAACTGATGGGCAGGGGTAGGGCAGTTGATGTCATCTACCTGGACTTGTGCAAAGGGTTTGACACTGTCCTACATGACATCCTTATCTCTAAATTGGAGCGACATCAATTTGATGGATGGACCACTCGGTGGATAAAGAACTGGCTGGATGGCCTCACACAAAGATTTGTGGTCAATGGCTCAGTGTCGAGCTGAGACCAGAAACGAGTGGTGTCCCTCAGGGATCAGTGTTGGGACCGATCTCGTTCAACATCTTTGTTGGTGACATGTACAGTGGGATTGAGTGCAGCCACACCAAGCTGTGTGGTTTTGTTGATATGCTGGAGGGAAGGAATGCCATCCAGAGGGACCTTGACAGGCTTGTGAGGTGCGCTGATGCCAACCTCATGAAGTTTAACCATGCCAAGTGCAAGGTCCTACACCTGGGTTGGAGCAATCCCAGGCACAGCTACAGGTTGGGTAGAGGAGAGATTCAGAGCAGCCCTGCGGAGAAAGACCTGGGGGTGTTGGTCAGTGAGAAAATGAACATGAGCCAGCTTTAGTGTGCGCTTGCAGCCCAGAAAGCCAACCGTATCCTGGGCTTCATTAAAAGGAGCATGACCAGCACGTTGAAGGAGGAGATCCTGCCCCTCTACTCTGCTCTCTTGAAGTACTGTGTGCATTTCTGGTGTCCTCAACATAAAAAGGACATGGAACTGTTGGAACAAGTCCAGAGAAGGGCCATGAGAATTATCAGGGGACTGGAGCACCTCCCATATGAAGATAGGCTAAGAAAGTTGGGGCTGTTCAGCCTGGAGAAGAGAAGGCTGTGTGGAGACCTCATAGCAGCCTTTCAGTATCTGAAGGGGGGCCATAGGGATGCTGGGGAGGAAGTATTCATTAGGGGCTGTAGTGATAGGACAAGGGGTAAGGAGTTCAAACTTAAACAGGGGCAGGTTTAGGTTAGATAAAAGAAAGAGGTTCTTTACTGTGAGGGTGATGAGTGAGTGGAATGGGTTGCCCAAAGAAGTACTAAATGCTCCATCCCTGGTAGTGTACAAGGCCAGATTGGACAGAGCGTTGGGTGACATGATTTAGTGTGAGGTGTCCCTGCCCATGGCAGGGGAGTTGGAACTAGATGACCATAGAATCATAGAATAGTTAGGGTTGGAAAGGACCTTAAGATCATCTAGTTCTAACCCAAGGCCTCATCCAGCCTGGTCTTGAACACTGCCAGGGATGGATCATTCACAACTTCTTTGGGCAGCCCATTCCAGTGCCTCACCACCCTAACAGGAAAGAATTTCCTCCTTATATCCAGTCTAAACTTCTCCTGTTTAAGTTCGAACCCGTTACCCCTTCTCCTATCACTACAGTCTCTAATGAAGAGTCCATCCCCAGCATCCCTATAGGCCCCCTTCAGATACTGGAAGGCTGCTAGGAGGTCTCCACACAGCCTTCTCTTCTCCAGGTTGAACAGCCCCAACTTCCTCAGCCTGTCTTCATACGGGAGGTGCTCCAGTCCCCTGATCATCCTTGTGTCCCTTCTCCCGACTTGTTCCAACATTTCCATGTCCTTTTTATGTTAAGGACACCAGAAATGCACACAATATTCCAGGTGAGACAATTTAGAGACAAGTATGTTGTGTGGGACAGTGTCGAACACTTTACACAAGTCCAAGTAGATGACATCAACTGCTCTACCCCTGTCCATCAGTTCTGCAGCCCCATCATAGAAGGCCACCAAATTGGTCAGGCAGGATTTCCCTAGTGAAGCCATGCTGGCTGTCACCGAGCACCTTGTTGATTTTCATGTGCCTTAGCATGCCTTGCAGGAGAATCTGCTCCTAGATTTTGCCAGGCACAGAGGTGATACTGACTGGTCTGTAATTCCCTGGGTCATCCATTTTTCCCTTCTTGAAAATGGGGGTTATATTTCCCTTTTTCCAGTTGTCGGGAACTTCACCTGACTGCCATGATTTCTCAAATATGACGGCCAGTGGCTTCACAACTTCACTTGCCAGCTCCTTCAGGACCCATGGATGGATTTCATCAGGTCCCATGGACTTGTGCACGTTCAGATTTTTAAGATGGTCTCGAACCAGACCCTCTCCTACAGTGGGCACAAGGGATCTTAAGGTCCAACCCTAACTATTCTATGATTCTGTTATTCTAACTTTAGAATTTTTTCATTCTCTGCCACACTGCTGCTGTCTCATAACTGTTGTAAGTGTTTAAAGTCCTGTATTTCCAAAGCACATTAGGTTGTCCCCTTTCCAAGTCGTATCACCAAGTGCTTTCTAAGGTAGTAAGCTGCAGTTACTTCCTGTAACAGGTTGCAAGTGGTATATAACAGCAACAACTGAACACTGACCTATAACAGTTTGAGCTCACAACAGGCCTTCATTTACACTGGCCAGGCTTTCAGCACTAGAACAATGCCACTGCTGTGGCCAGAGGAGTGGTGCAGGCAAATGGCCGTCCACTGTTCGCAGTGTGGTCTTGGGGTCCAGAAAGCTCTGTTTCCACCTTAGGCAGAGACTATGGCTCTCAGTGACCCTTCTTGGGGAGGGTTGTCACTCTCCCCAAGCAGCCGTAGAAGCAACATGTGAAAACTTCAACACAAGCAAAGACTCAAACCCTGGTTACAGGGAGGTCACCACTACAAAGCAAGCCAGGGCTCAGAGTAACAGTGGTGCTCTTCAGAGACGTGAGGGCAGAGAGGTCCTTTTTCTCAGGGCACCTTTCTCTTGCCGGCTCCTCAGGCCTCTGCTCCTCTTCTATCTCAAGTGGAATTTTCTATCCTGGCATCCTCCTTACTTTTTTCCCCAGGGTCACTCTCACTCCCTACCCTCTAGCACCTTCACTTTATAAGAAATGCCTGCTCAACTCCACAGGAAGTACTGGTGAGTCTTTCCTTTTTAGGCAAGGCATCCATGATTTCCTATGGACTCTGGGCTTCAGAACTGCAAACTGAATAAAATACCATAGCTTTAATTGAATCAGTCCCTATGGGATGGGGATTTCTCTCTCTCCACCCCCCCCTTAAAATCCCATTTCATTACCCTCTGCATTCATCCCTTCTGCACCTTAATGCCTAGAGCCAGAATAACATTGCAAAGATGGTTTGCTGAGCATGGTCATATTAAAGTTTCATCCTTTCTGCATCTTGCAACTTCAGTGCTAATGCATTCCCTAATGTGGTGGGCTGACCTTGGCTGAATGCCGTGCCCACCAAGCCACTGTACCACTGCCCTTCTCAACAGGACAAGGAGGATAAAATCCTAATTCATCACACAGTTTTCACTCACATAAACAAATGCACAATGCCCCCACCAAAATAAAAAAAAAAATAAATAAAAAATCGAATCACCCCAACACTGAACAAAAGTGGACAATTTACCCACAATCCACCCCATGTCGTTTTACAACTACAACTGAAATCCCCCATGATCATTCTCTTCTCTAACACTGTTCATGTTTTGTTCATTATCTCTCAATTACTAACATTATCTTGAATTCTTCATGTCCCTGTTCATGCCCAAAAACGACTGTGGTGCATTGACCTGGCTGAATGCCAGGTGCTGGCAAAAGCCTCTCTATCACCTCCCTCTTCAACTGGACAGGGAAGAGAAAATATAATGGAAGGCATGTGGGCTAAGGACAAAGTGATCACTTGCCAATTACTGTCACAGGCAAAACAGACTCAATTAGAGAAAATTAGTTAAATTTATTACCAAACAGATTGGAGCAGGATCATGAGACATAAAAACAAATCTTAAAAAACTTTCCCCCAAACCTCCTTTCTTCCCAGGCTTAACTACTCCAAATTTCTCTACCTCCCCTGCCCCCCATCCTGATCAGCACAGGGGGACAAGCAATGGAGTTTACGGTCAGTTTGACACAGGTTTTCTCTGCCACTCCTTCCTCTTCACACTCTTCCCCTGCTCCAGCGCAGGGCCCTCCCAGAGGAAACAATCATCCATGAGCTTCTGCAATATGAGTCTTTCCCATGGCCTGCAGTTCTTCAACTGTTCCACAGTGTTGGTCCCCCATGGAGTCACAGGTCCTGCCAATAAACCTGATGCAGCATGGGCTCCCCTCTCCACAGGTCCTGCCAGGAGCCTGCTCCAGCACAGGCTTCCCGTGGGGTCACAGATTCCTCCAGGCATACACCTGCTCTGGCATGAGGTCCTCCACGGGCTGCAGGAGGATACCTGCTCCACCATGAACCTACATGGGTTGCAGGGTGACAGCCTGCCTCACCATAGTCTGCCATGGAGCCTCTGTTCCAGCACCTGGAGCACTTCCTCCCCCCTTCTTCTGTGGTTTAAACCCAGTCAGGCAACTTGTTCACTCACTCCCAGTGAGTGGTGCTGGGCTGACAACAATCGAGACCCCCCCCCCCCCCCTCTCCCCTTCCCCGCTCCCAGAGGAACAGGGAGGAGGATCAAAAGAATGCAACTCCCACAGGTTGAGACAAGAACAGTCCAGCAACCAATGTACAACACAAATCACCACTGCTACCACCAATGACAACAATGATAAGGGAAAATAACAAGGGAAGAGAATACAATACCACCGGCCAAGAAACGAGTCCCACCCGGAAGCCCGTGTCCTTACGGGTAACTCCCAGTTACCCCCCACCCTGGGCATGACGTGCTGTGGTATGGAATACCTCTTTGGCTAGCCTGGGTCAGGCGCCCTGTCTCTGCTTCCTCACGGCTTCCCCTCCTCCCTGGCAGAGCATGAGCCTCACAAAGTCCTTGGTCAGGGTAAACATCACTTAGCAACAACCGAAAACATTGGTTTCACCAACACTGTTCCCAGGCTGGAAGTCAAAACACAGCACTGCACCAGCTACCACAAAGGAAAAACATGACTGCTACTGATGAACCCAGGACACTGACCTTGGTGTCCACAGAGCTGTTTCTCTCACATATTCTCACTCCTTTCTCCAACTGCAGTTTCTCCTTTGCAGAAATTTTCCCCCTTGTTAAATATGTTAAGAGGCACCACCACTTTCACTGTCTCAGTGGGTCCTTCTCAGAGCTGGCTGGCATCGCCAATATCAGACATGGGAAGCTTCCAGTAGCTTCTCACAGAAGCCACACCTCCAGCACCCCTCCACCTCCCCACATTTACCCTGTACTCTGAGGTACCATATACCTTCCTTAAAAACTGCCTCTTCTAAATTACCTCAGATTTTCCCTCCAAAGCATATCCTCTGACACTATACAAACGCGGCTCTGTTAAAGTAGCTATCCGTGAACAGCTTGCAGGCCAGAAGTGATGGAGAACACTGCACACCCTCACCTAGGAGCAGATGGACTGTGTGAGCCACTGGCTGTCTGAGATGTGCTGTACGGGGAGAGCAAGGAACCCTTGGCCGCTTCCCCCAACACACACCGGATATGGGGACACCCAACCATGCTCACTGATAAACAGGGTGCACACAGCCTCCCTCAGGGACACCCAACCGCACTCACTGACAAACGGGGCACACACAGCCTCCTTCAGGGACACCCAACCACACTCACTGACAAATGCGGGGCACACAGCCTCCCTCAGGGACACCTAACCGTGATCACTGACAAACGGGCACATACAGCCTCCTTCAGGGACACCCAACTGCCCTCACTGACAAACAGGGCACACACAGCCTCCTTCAGGGACACCCAACCGTCCTCGTTCCCCCCACATGACACGGTATCTGAGCACTGTGAAGTGCCTCTTCTCAGCAGTCCACCCAGTTTCTTGCCCAATACCTGCACCCATCTGATTCACTCTGGAGTGCTAACTGAGCACAGTGAGGGTCCTTCCAACACCTCTCAGCTGCCCCACAGCACCCTACAACATAAACACAAAAGCCCTCAACGTCTCCAGTGAAGCTACTTGTAGGCATCCCAGACCCTTTTCCTGGGGTAGCCAGGTGGGAGTCCTCATTGCAAGCACCCAAGGGACAATTTGCACAGGTGCAGCCAAGTCTGATTTCTTGAGCACATCCACTGACCCTTGCATGGAGCTGAACTCTAAACAAAATATTTTAGACCATTTCCATGCAAAAGTATTGTCTGTGAATACCAGTAGTCATACATTGGTGCCCACATGAATATTGCCTGTGGTGTACACGATGAAGTTACTGCTAATTTGCAATGGCTTCCCTGGTGTTTTTAGAAACCTAGCTTATGAAAATGTCCCTCATCTCTGCCCTGCCTGTGCAATAGTAGGAACAAAATGTGGGGAGAAAACGGATTTTTTGCTTTTTCCTGAATTTCCCTTTTTTTCCTCTGCTTCTCACACCTACATCCATCCTTTCCCTGAAGTTGGATTTCTAGCTTTCAGTCCTCTGAAATTCCTGGAGAAAGGCGTGGCCAGTCTGATTACCATAATATTCCCCTAGAGTGAGAAATCTGAGCCCTCTGAAATATCCAAAGTCCTGAAATAAGTTTATAAATAATGAGATCATAAAATAAATACAAGAAATTGCTATTTAAGTTCAGCTACTGTCTTGGAAACCTTTTTAACAAGCATGCTTTTCATCTTTTTGTTGCAAGGGTCACATCACTTGAGACAGGTTCTCTGCCACGAGAGGAGCTGGGCATGTGTGATGAGCCAGTTGTGACACAACACGTGTCATTTTACTTTTTCCACAGGACAGATTATATTCATACTGTGAATCTCTGTCTTGGAAGGGTCTCAGATTTCAGCCAAAAAGATATTCTAACAGCAATGTTTACCAGAGGAACTACTGTTAGGCTAAGAGAAATAGCAGAGAAAATGTATTCCTCAAAATACACGTCACTGGAGTGATATGTGCCACTGTTACCCAGGGAAAATGCATCTGATTTAGTGCAAGAGGTCATTTGCTTTCCTTTGGAAATGCCTATTTAATGATTAGTCTAGAGCTCGATGGGGAGGTAAGGCCTCCTGGACTAACTCTGTGAGCTCAGTTCTGGGAAGGCTGATTCTAGTACTAACATTTTCTCTGCTTCCTTTGGGAAGACTCTCACTAGGGGCTGGATCAATGAAGGGAAAGTGCCTGGACTCAGGGATCCCTGCACATGCTTACAGACAGGCGCTTGACTTTGGCAGGACGCCAAAGCACCCGGTTCCTACGCCTGTATGTTTTTCCTCTTTCTCTCTCCCTTTGCAGTAAATCACTGTCTATGTGACAGGTATCTGCAGAAGGAGATGCAGTTTTTCATAGCTTGCCAGCCATAAGTCTCCTGAGCATTACTCATTGTGTCATAGCTTAAACCCAGCTAGCAACCAAGTACTGCGCAGCCAGTTGCTAACCCTCACCTTCCCCCTCCCTGGGTGGGATGAGGAGAATCAAAAGAATGTAAACCCCACAGGTTGATGTAAGAACAGCTGAATAACTAAAGTACAGTAACTACTACTAATACTACTGCTACTAATAAGGGAAATAACAAGGAGTTACAAAACTAAAAGGAGAAAGAAAAAAAACAAGTGATGCACAATACTTGCACAATAATTGCTTACCACCTGCTAACTGATACCTAGCCTGACCCAAGCAGCAGTCGGTCCCTTCTGGGTAGCTCCGCCCAGTTTACATACTGGGCATGACATGCTGTGGTATGGAATACCCCTTTGGCAAGTTTGGGTCAGGTGTCCTGTCTCTGCTCCTTTTCAGCTTCTTGTGCTCCTCCTCCCTGGCAGAGCATGATGCTGAGAAAGTCCTTGATCAGGGTAAGTGCTACTTAGCAACAACTAAAATATCAGTATGTTATCAGTATTATTCTCAGACTAAAGCCAAAACAAAGCAATGTGCCAGCTACTAGAAAGAAAACTAACTCTGTCCAGGACAGCTGGCCACCATCTCCCTGTTTGGGATGAAGAAGTTCCTCTGAGAAGAAGGAAATGTCTGCACCCCAACAGTATCAGTATGGTTTTTCCATTTGTCTAAATCTGGGTTTTTTTGTAAGTTTCAGAGTTGTGGTGTTTTTTTTTTGTTTGTTTTTTTTTTTTGGGTGTTTGTTTTGTTTTTTTTCTGTTGGTTGGTTGTGGGTTTTATTTTCCTATCTTTATGATCATTTGTGGCCACAGGCTCTTGTTTTCTGTTTTCTACTCGGCTGTGAAACAGGGATGCTCTGAAGTAAACATAAGCTTAGCTTGTTTTAAAATTCAGTGTTGACTAATTCAAATCACCTGTAACAAACCTAACTAATTCCATTTTATTCCTAATTAATTCCATTTTATTCTTAACTTTCAAGATCATACTGTTGTTTGGTCTTTTTTTTTAATTATTATTAGAAATTGGTTCAATATTATATATTCACAATTTAAATCAGCTTTCCTCTGAGTATTGTGGTTTCTTTCTCACATTTTTGCAGAATCTTCAGAGGCGATATTCATGTGGGCACCAGTGTATGGCTACTGGTCTTCATGGAAAAGTCCACTCCTTTGTTTTTGCTTTTGCTGACAACCTACAGAGCATTTGTCAATTATCTTCACCTCGTTTTCTCTTTTAATACATCAGAATGAGTAACCTTTCTACTGCTTCCTATTTTCAGGTCTTTCACAGTAGGTGTATTTTTTGCAGCTGTTAAAGTGCTTCCCAAATATGTGTCCTGCTTGCATTTCTGCAACATTTAAATATATTATGACCTTCTTTTTATTTAAAGTTTTTTTGCACTTTCCTTTGCAGTGTATTTTGACTGCAAAATACTTTGCAGTGTATTTTGACTACTTATTTGTGCCTTTTGTTGTGTATCAGTATAAACTTGGTAATACAGCATCTGAGCATTTACGGTCTGACCTGGGTTACTTTAGCAGGCTTGTGTAGTCTGGTAACTTTTCCCAAGTGTGTACCTTCCAGGATTTTTCGTGGATTTGGATCTTTGAGTCAATAGCAGCATGATCTGTGATCATCGTTTATTGTTCTGTATTACATATCTGACTCACTAATTTAAGATTAGTCACAGTTTTTTTCTGAGGTCTTTTCTCACTATTGGTAGCTTTATATGAAAGCCTCCATCCTTTAGGAGTTTTAATTTTCATAGGTATTCCAAACTCTTCCAACTTCCTGATGATGGTTTTGCAGCTTGCGCTTTTATTCAGGTGTAGTTACAAACCCTTTTACACATCTGTAGCTTGAAGTCTCATGATACTGAAGATAACAGTCACTTTTTACAAGTCTCCTTTCTGGTCGTTTGAGTTCTTTCCACATAGGTGTCAAGATTTTCTTCTACCATTTCCATAAACTGTAATGAATCACAGATTTCTGGGGGGCTTTCACCTGGGTATGTCTTCCTTCTTTCTCATTTATTTTCTTTCTGTGGTGGTCTTCCTTCTTGGTCTTTTCTTCAAACCCTTATTTTTCTAAGAACAACTCCCAGTACCCTAGTTACCAGTTCTTTAAAGAATATGAACTTCAGCTGAGATTATGGGAGAAAAACTTGGTTTTGGCATGACTCCCACTGTTATCCAGTCCAGTCTAATATCACTTCTTCCTGCTTCTAGAGCAGCAACTTATATATAGGATTAATTATAGCAAAAATATAATTTAACAAAAGGATAAAGTACCTGACAGTGCTCAAGGCCAGGCTGGATGGGTCTGTGAGCAACCTAGTCTAGTGGAAGGTGTCTTTGCCCATGGCAGGGGCATTGGAACTGGGTGATCTGTAAGGTCCCTTCCAACCTAAACTATTCTATGTTTCTCTTTTTATAGCCATTTGTATTTCAAATGAAGGTTGATACTCAGAAAATATGGTCTAATTCAATATAATCATCAAAGTCTTGTAATTATGTGCTTTCTACCTAGACATTATAACAAACAATAAATACACACATGAAAGTCTTACATTTATCACTTACATTTAAAGATCCAAGATTTTAAAGTAAATCCAGCTTCTTACAAACGAACTTCAATGTCATTCAGGCTGTTTCCAACACTAAGAAAATAAAATTGCTAGTAGACATGGATGTATTAAAAAGATCTACATGAGATAGATCTGCACAAAAAAAAAAAAAAACAAGAGGTCAGATCTACTTTTCCTTTTTTTAATTACAAGTTTTCAATGTTTTCTGAGACCTTAAAGCAATTACAGTCTATACCAGTGAGAAGCCAAATTCTTTGTGGTTTTGGAGGTGTTAGATTCCCTTTCGTAGTCTAGCAAAGCTCCAAGATAAAAACCAAAGTAGACTGATAAAGACAAGTGAAGGGCAAAAGTAAAATACACAATCACTACTTTGATGTAGTCTGGATGTCCATGGGGTTAAGCAAGCTAGAACTGAGACATGAGGCCAAAGGAAGTTATGAGAAGGACTGAGGTTGTTCTGAACACAAGGGAGCAGCTAGGAATGAGACAGTTGCATTGGGGAATTTTATGATACTAACCTTACGGAACAGTTTCAGTGAGCTGGAGTAGTAAGACCTGCAGATGTACCTGAAGTGGTGAAGGAAAAAAAAAAAAACAACCAGAAACAAAACAGCTGTGTTGTAATGTAGTTGATAAAGTGCATCTTCACTTTGAATTCACTTCCTTCTGATCACTTTGAAACTTTATCTTTCCATCAGATGACACATAAAGATACAAGTATCTGTAATTAATACTTTCTATACATTTGATGTCAGCTGTGAATATCTGTTTTTCCAATTGCGTATTCAAGATAGGAAATCTGTTTGGAACCTGGTTGTCCTGGGTTCAGCAGTAGCAGTCATTTTTCTCCTTCCTGGTAGCTGGTGCAGTGCTGTGTTTTGACTTCCAGCCTGGGAACAGTGCTGGTGATACCGATGTTTTCGGTTATTGCTAAGTGATGTTTACCCTGACCAAGGACTTTGTGAGGCTCACGGACAAATCATGGCAAAGTGCTGGGGCTTGTCCTATGCTTACAGGGCCTTGTTCAACACTATCCAGCTACTTCAAAAGCAAAAAACATGTCGGTGGATCTGAGGGCAAAGCAACAGTCAGCGCAGCTACTCCAGCTCCAAGCACAGCAGCCTCACCACCCCCAGCGACAAGTACAGTTGCTACTCAAACTTTGGCTGCAATGAACAGTGCAGCTACCCCAGTGGCAATTACAGCAGCTGCTCAAACTTCAACTGCAACAGACAGTGCGGCTACCCCAGCTCCAACCACAGCAGCTACACCACCCCCACAAAGCTGTGGTATGGAATACCTCTTTGGCTAGACTGGGTCAGGTGCCCCGTCTCTGCTTCCTCCCGGCTTCCCCTCCTCCCTGGCAGAGCATGAGCCTCACAAAGTCCTTGGTCAGGGTAAACATCACTTAGCAACAACCGAAAACATCGGTATCACCAGCACTGTTCCCAGGCTGGAAGTCAAAACACAGCACTGCACTAGCTACCAAGAAGGAGAAAAATGACTGCTACTGCTGAACCCAGGACACTGGTTGACATGCTGTTAGGATGTTCTTGGTTGGGGTTTCTTTCTCTTTTTTTTTTTTTTTGGGGGGGGGGGGGTGTTCTGGAGTTGTTTTTTTTTTGTTGTTTTTTTTAAATCTGGCTTATTATTTCTATTTTAAAATGTCACAAAGAAAAATAGTATATTATTATACGTGGCTATCTAGTTTTTGGAAATCACAGTCCCATTAACTTCAAGATGGTCAGTTATGCATGATAATACAAATTTTAAAGCATTTTCTGGTTTGAGGCTTCTGTGTAAAGTTGCAATTAATATATAAAATAAGCAGATCAGACTAAGCTTAAAAAGAATTTACTTTTCTGACTATCTTAAAGAAAATTTTTGGCATTTCTTAGCTCTAAATTTATGAGAAGTTCCAGCTCTAATGAAATTTTAAAAACCATGAAACTGCCTAGACTTGGGAGGTACTTTAATTTTGGAGAGTAAATGGTGCTTAAACCAGAGTGAGCTAAACATGTGCTCTTTTGTAACCACTATGTTACGGGCAATCTCATTTTCATTTAAATAAACTTTTTTGGCCATATCTGGTGCAAAAATTGCATAGAGGGAAGGGAAGGTGTGGGGAAGGGTGAGAGAAGGAGGGAAGCTGGCCAAACAAAAATTAAGTATCAAAAGACAAGAGCAATTTTACAGCATATTGTTGTTTGCAATTAGCTGAAACACAAAGTCTTGCAGGGCTGACAGATTTTTATAATGAGGTTATAATCTGTAGCAGAACTATGAAAGCTTTGGAAGAGCTCCCTGGAGAGCAAGTTCTCAATTTATGCATCTTTTCTCCAAGCTAATAGGCTCTTTTAATGTAAACATAAATTTCCACAACTGTTATGAAACATAATTCTTTCATTAAGGGTGTGAAGATGCAAAATAGAATTTATATTCTTTCCGTACTGGTATTGTTTTGAAATAGTGATATTCTTACTTGCAACATCAGTCATAAAAATGAATTGTGATTAGAAGCCTTATATAGGAGTTAGGGATTTAGGTCCTCTTTTACTAGAAGGTTGTTTCATTACACAGCCCTACCATGTGCTGATTGATTTGACTGGGAGCAATGCCATTGATTTTAACAGATTTGAAATCGGACACTTACTGTTTTCTGTGAGTTCTAACTTTTACCATACCACAATGAAATTGCTTTCTCTGTTAGTCAAAATTTTCTAACATGTATTTCCTTTTGCAGGAGTCTAGTCCTCTTCTTGTTCCATGGTTTAAGGCTCATTTTGGTGTATTTTTGTTTTATAAAAAAACCCTGAGAATTCAGGAATTTGGGTTTGGCATAAAAAAAACCATAATTTTCTGTCTTGCTGCATTTTCATATTCTGCATACAACAAAGTAGTTAGTGCTGTAAATTCAAAATATTTTTTTATATATATTCACATAGACAAAAAAAAACATTTCAGAAGAAGATAGGATCAATATCTTTGAAGTTGTCAAACTTTTTAATTCATGTCATATGCATAAGCTCTTGCACATATTTTTGCTGCAGCCTGAAGATAAACAGTTTCTGTTACCATATATGTGCTTTTCTTTTTTAATGCCTTTAATGGCTTAGACTTTCTAAGCTAAATTTCTTCATTTAAGGCTCTTTGTTGAGATAATTAAGTGTATCATAACTGTTGATCACTTATTGTTTTAAAAATATGTCTTAAGAAAAGATGAATGCCCTATCTAAAATAGAACTCGAAACATTTCTGATGTATTCCTAAACTTCAATATATACTTTTGGGTATGCCAAGATGAAAAGCTGCTTATGACAGTGCAGATTGCTCAATACAAAAAAATTTAAAGAATTGAGTTAGAACATTCAGCTGTGAATTTTATTTAATCAGCTGCCTCTTCTGCTAAAGAGAAGTAGAAATTTCTAGCTAGTCCTAATGTGTGAGGTAAGGAATGTAGGTATCTAGTGCTGTGTTTTATCTGTTGTGTTTCTGTGATTGATATTGACTGTATAGTTCAGTACTTGCTGGTAAATTACATATCATTACTAAATTATATGTTTATCAATAAAAGCCTTTGATTCTCATTTGGTTTAAACCGCATGGCAGACCAAAATCTGGACATTCACAGTGTCTCCCTGTAAGGCAACTGCTCTTCCATTGTTTTAGTTGCTTTCCTATACCTTATCCAGCCCCACTCACTGTGTTTCATTAAACACATGCCCAAAATACAAGTGAATATAAAATAAAAGTTTCAGTTTAAAGTTATCTTTCATGCTGCAATTTATGCACTGAATCAACAGACATTGAAGGTATCTTTCCTTTGCCAATGAGAGAAGCAGTTTTTCTCTTGCTTGAGTTAATAAACACTGAGTACAGGGGAGAGAATGACAAGATTTGCGATGAAACATAACAGCTAGCTATGAGTGGAAACTGCAGGGCCTTTAGGATGATAAAAGTCCCTAGTAACAGTTTTTGAGTTAGCATCTATAACTGATTGGATAACTACAGAGGGAGAAAGAAAGAGGTATACATATGTAGAAATTATGTAAATAAATGTTCTCACCTTAATCTCCTACAAGTTTCATAACTGTGTTGTGTATTTTAGAAGTTATAAATAGTTAATTTTTATCATGATAATCTAATTTGAATTACTTATAGTTTTAAGAAGACTAGCTAACAACTGGTGTGTTTGGGGATCATGATCCTTTTAAGGATCAGGATAGTAGCATGTGAAGCCCTGTGCTGCAACATATTTTTCCAGCATTGTGAAGATGCATATCTTTGTATCGGTGAGCAGGCTTTTTAAAAAACTTCAAACAAAGAACAGGAGTGGAATAGTAAGTACTAACTGGAAAGTTCTCTGGTATGAGAAAAGTAGTATGGAAAATATTTCATCTTCACAAATCATGCTAGAAAGTGTAAAAAAGCACTTTTAAATAAGACTGCTGGATTGAAAGGTGTATTTTTGCTTAAGGCAAAATTTATCCAGTCTGAGAGAATACACCAAATCACTGGAAGGCATGTCTTCTCATCAATAAGAATTTGTATTCTTATAGATGGGGTAGTACTGGATGAGTAACAGTATCAAAATCCGGGATGAAAATGGATGCATTTCCCTTATCAATGACCAACAAACAGAACAAACAAGAAAAATAAGCCCTACTTCCATGCTTTGGACTGTAGTCTCATTGAGAGAGTTATGAAATGCTTACTGCTAGGAGTTGCTTCTGGAGATTGCCTCTGTAGTAGACACTGCAGTTACTGGATTACTGGATGGTAATTCCAGACACACTTCTCCAGACAGGACTTCTTTTATTTGGGTAGCCTATGGCATGTTATAACATGAATAACAATCTTTTATGGTAACATGAATAACAGGATTCCTAAGTGTTTTGTGCTTTCTTAATACACTAAGGCAATATTGAGGGTCATAGGCAGTGGCTTGCCTGCAGCTTTCAATTCTATACCTATTTGTGGCTTGAAAAAGCTGTGGTTTTTTTTCTTAGCTTTTTTTGGCTTGTTTATTTATTTACTGATGGAAAACATCAAGGCTATCTCAGCTGTTTAGGAAAACTTAAAAATAAGAGGGGTATATTCTACATACTGAAATTTGCTGTGGCATTGAACTGAATAGATGAAGGATGATTTCTGTAGCAATTTATTATAAGACCTTGCCATCTCCATTTTGGCAGGTTGTCAGAAGTGGTTAGACAATGTTACAAGCCATAATTCAGTTACAGAATGAAAGATGTAAAAAAGCAATTCTCCTTCCTTGGCCAATGGTTTTGACTTCCAGCCAAACATTCTTCCTTTTACCTTTACCATAGAAGTATCACAACACCTCTCTTGATCATTATACTGACATTGCTTTTCTCTGGCAGAAATCACTTCTCTTTTGTATTTGTCTGAGGATGTGTCACTAACTGTGCAACAAGTTTGTCATTTGGAGAATCTTCAAAGTTACAATTCTGCTATATCTGAGACAGCAGGCACAAGCTCTTTTGGGCTCCTAAATAAAAGATAAAGAGCTTGAAATATTATTTGAGCTTGAGTTAAAAAAAACATGTTAAAAAATAATCCGAATGAATCAAATACTTTTGAGGCCATGGTGGTCAATTTTTTATTTTTTTATTTTTTTTTAATATGTAGTGATTTGCCCAATTAAATCCAGGCTTAATTGGATACTGAGATATATTTTACTATTTGGTATATATTAATGATCTACATTTTATAAAGGATTTGGGCTCAATTAAGTACAGAATACTTGACATATGAAAATGCCCCTAAAATTCTTGAGCTTATTTATATTTTACTGTTGGCAGCCTAACTTATAATGACTGCCAAAAGAAAATCTTAGGATCTTATGAAATTGAGCAGCTGGTTTCAGAAAGTTCAGCACATGTTATCCTTAGAAAAGCTAATAAGGTTACAAAGTAATAAAAAGAATAATATTGAATTATCTGGCCTCCTTTTTTTAAACTGACTGATTTTATGCTAATGACTTAAAACTCATTTTTCCTTACATAATTTGCTCCAATGCAGCTATACTTTTCATTTCAGCTTTAGTTAATATGATTGCAAAGTATATCAGTATATTAACATAGATGTACTGAAAAATACTTAATAAATTAATTTTATTTTCTTCTCCCAGAAGAGGAGTGCATTTTACTAAGGCATGTATTATATGATGTTTGTTATTTGTTGATATTAAACTTGGCTGGATATTATCTGCGCAGTTATAGATCAACAGCTTCAAAGATTTCTCTTTGTTAGTACATTTGTGTCACTAGATGTTCATATATGCTTCCTGATTTATTGAAGGTCAATGGTTAGTATTAATTTCATCAAGCTCACTTTTTGTGAAGGTATGTCCTGTGAAAATGTGTGTATGTTAGCTAACAAATCTTCACACTTTTACAGTGATTTGGGTGTTTTCTCTTGCAATGACATTAAACTGCTTCAGAAAAATGAATTAAAGTTTACAAAACCTTTGTAGAGCAGCTGTGCATTATTATACTTATCTTCAAAGTGAATACTCTGAAGAACAAGGATTGTAAGTGATTTGTCTAAGTTCAAACAGGGTGGCAATACAAATGACAGCCAAATCCTCACCCTACCTTAATTAGTAGATTACAGTCCTTGAGTTCTCTTTAACAGTTTGAAATGCAATTCTGCTCTGGAAAGTGACTCCATAAAAACAAGTGCCATATTTATTAATAATTGCTTCTTTGAATATTCCTAAAAAAAATTTTGCTGTATGAAGAATTCATTTGCTGGCATTGCAAATAACTTGTACAAAGCAGCCTCTAAAATAGAGGAAGCAAAGTGACCCTTCTTCACAATTAGTACCATGATTAGCAATGCTTCTTGTAAAGAGGACCATCTAAACGCAATGCCATGTAATTCAGTCCAGGCACTTACTGTTGGGTAGAGCTTTCAAGCTATTTTGCTAGGTCAGCTGAAACTTACTATATCAAATTCAAGAGACAATAAAATATAATAACCAAAATCCCTAAAAAAAAAAAGTGTGTCCTATTATAGCCAAAGATTAACTGCACCTGTTATTAAAGCAAATAGCCAGTGTGCCCTTCACAAGAGCTCATCTGTCATACTCCTTAAAATCTAATCATTCCTCTAGTCCTCACAAATTCAATCCATTAGCCAGAGGAAATTTATCTGCACTCACTGCTGGATCTTTCTGAAGAGATGGGCTAGTTTGATCCCTGTGAGACTTTCAAGGAGGAGACTTCAGAAAGGAGGATGTTTACCAGCTGCTCAGTTTTTATTGCTACAGGAGAGGAAAAATGAGCACATCTATTTATTCATTCTGTGTTATGTAGGTATGTTATGAATCGGTCTTGGTTTATGCTGCCAGCCTGTCTTCCTTTGCAGCAATACAGAATGCAAGGCCTAAAACTCTGCTCTATTGGGGTAGAGGAATTTGCCAAAAAAACATTATTCCATGAACCTGGAGTTGTAGGGGAGTTTTTGAAACCTATTTTTTGAAAAATCCTTTTAATTACAAAAAAAGCATGCACAAAATTACTTAAAAAAAAAAAAAAATTTGCACTTACAGATCTCTTTTAAAACCACAAAATCTCTATTCCAGACAGAATTTTTACCACAAAGCATAATAATGCTAGCGACCCTGTGAAATGGATTTCCTCTGAGTCATTATCAATATTATGTCAGCATGTGAAGCTGCAAGCTCAAGTCTGGAAGGGGATAATTAGTTCCTTATTATTATGTAATTTCTTACCAGTGATTATCCATGCTTCCCTTTAACATTTTTCCTTGTTTTGATTGGCAATGGAAATATGATAGCAGATGAATATTATTTTATTTACATAAATACACTGAATGAATACAGTCCTTGAGTTTATTCAGGCATGCCAGGAAACCTCTCAATTTTTCTTATAAAGAATAATGGCTTTTGCTTGTCATTCGCATTTCATATTCTTTTCTGGCTGACATCTGCCTATGATTAAGCTTTGCAAATACAGCAGCATCTCCTGTACTCAGTAAAAGATCAATTAAATCTTTTTTTCTAAAGTACTTTTAAAAAATTTAAGATCAGTGTAAACACTGTTCTGCATATATGTGACAAAAGCTTCACAGTAGTGTAGACCAACCCTCAAGAAATAGGATACACACTTCTGCACCAAGTTATATGCCACCATTGCCCTGCATATAGACATTTCATAGATAAGCAGACCTGGTTAAACAGGTCTGAATGAAAAAAAAAAAACCACCAAACCATGAGTTGGAGCACAGGAAATTCTAATTACATATATAATGAAAAACTGAAGAGAGAATATGAAGGTGGTCAAACATGGAGCAGGGATCCAGAAAGTTTGCGGAGTCTCTGTACTTGAATTTACTGAGAGCTGATTGGGCACAGCCCTGAGCAACCTGCTGTAGTTGGCTCAGCTTTCAGCAAGAGCTTGGGCTAAAAGATCCCCAGAGGTCCCTTCTGACCTCACAGTTCTGTGACTGTGTTATTCTATTTATGTATGTGAGCATACTTATTGTTCTGATTTTAGGGCACCCAAAACCAGCCACCTAAGCTAAACAATTCTTCTTATGTTTAATTCTATGGGACTCTGTTCTGAAGATGAAGAAAGCTACATGTTATGGAAAAGCCAAAGGAGCTTAACCATGACTGCTGTCTTGAAAGACACATTGCAATAAAGTCATCCACATGCCCTGAATAGCATGTGTTTTAATAATGTAAAAGAAACAGGGAGGGAATTAGAGTAGAACATGATAATGAAATTTTCCTCATGTTAGCAATAATGACTACATTTATTCTTGTATGTACTTGGAACAAGATGAGTCTACCTGATAGATAAAGCACTGTGGTATGTTTTCAGAAGCTAACTTTGTCTGCTAATGAAAATGTAATGTTATCACTAACAGAGGTGTTTACAAAATCCATATTTTTATATTTAAACTAAAAGTATGGGTACTAGATACTGTGCATTACTTGTCTACCTAGTGTCTTACAAAATGGGCAAATCCAAAATTAAAATAGGGGGAGAGGGAAGGGCTTGCTTTAGTGCTTACTGAGGAAAAGAACTGGAAGAGGGGTAGGTTGGTATTGATCACACCTGAAACATGATTTTCTGACTTTTAAGTAGACCTCTGGGTAAGTATATAAGACTTTGGGTCTGGTTTAGTAAGCTGTTCTCAGATTATAAATTGCTATCATCTTCTGATTTCAGTTTGTTTTTTTCAAAAGTTATCTGAGCAGACTTGGCCTAGAATTCTTTCTGAGAAACTGTCCTGATCATGTCTCTGTTAACACCTGGAAAGAGCAGTTGAGTTCAATAAGAAAAAGTAACTGGAGTAATTTCTTACAATTTGGAAAGATCAGGAAAGTGCAGTTGGCTTCCTTTGCCTCAGGATAAAAAAATGACCAAGAAACAGTTCATTCTTCTGGTTGGCAGAGGAGAAACATTGGTTGCTGGAGATGTACCAACTGCCATCAATATCATCTGCTGTGATTTGTTTGTTTTTGCAAGGGGTCCCATGCTGATGAAACCTGAACAGTTTCTCAAAATTTCTGTCCTCTTAAAAAAATAACTGGAGGCAACTGTGTATGTATTTGTGTCTTCTTTCCATACCAAGGGTCTTAATTAACTTTTTTGGTCCTAACGTGAGGATTCTGAGCAACTAGGTTTTAAACCTGTATGAAATAGATATGAACAATGGAAAAAGAACAGCATACACAATGACACCACAGAACTGTGGCATTAATTATATGCAAATACTGTAATCTTTAAATTTTTCTGAGCTTCATTCTCAATATACCCAAATTTTTGAAATGTCATCCTTTTTTAAGTCATAAAGCATATTTCTTATGAGTTTACAGGGAACTCTACGTAATGTCGCATTAGCTCCCTAAGCTCTTGCATTTGCCTACTGTCCTTGTGTGGCAGAAGAATCACAGGATGACTAAGCAATGTTTTGGAATGCCTGTTCCATTTAAGTACACACTTAAAGAAAGAAAGAAAACGAGACTAAATTAAGCCTTGCACTAGGACATAATTCTTTTGTGAACAGAACACGTTGCTTTACCAAAGTAACAGTAAAAAATAATTGGATGTTGGACAGTTCAGTGATGTTCATATATATATATATATTAAAAAAAATATTTGTCAGTTGTGAACTTTTACATCTTCTAAGATAGAAGCATGGTATAAGTCATGTTCAATGCATTCAGAAGTATGCCTTTATTCTTTGTCAGGTTCCCATCTCTTACATTCAACTTATTCTTTTCTCAGAGGTCAAAACCACATGTATCAGATCACCCTCCGATAAAGATAAGAAACCATCTCACACCACAGGATACAGAAGAAAAGTTTAACTGTTTAATGTATTCATTTTTTTATTCCTGAACAGAACAAGACTTTCAATTTTTTGCACACTGATTTTATAGACTCTGAATGAATAGTTTTTTTTAATGGCATTTCCCATGAGTTGCAGCCTACATTTTAAAAAATGAGAAGTGGTTTGAGGTACTTTTTTTTCGGGAAGCCTTATTTTGAGATATCTGTGAAAGAGCCTGATTTTTTTTTTTTTTTTTTAAAAAAAAAGAAGTTTAGCTTTCGTCTACTAAAAATCAAAATGCATTAAGGAGTCTCCAGAAGGACAGTATAGTTCAAGGTCAGGTTTTAGAATTGTAAAGGTGTGGTGGTTAGGAACAATCAGCCTTCACTCATGCTTTCAAAGACAACATAGTTGTCTGGTACTATAAATAAGAATGAGAAATTCTTACTGCACTAGAAATAACACAAAGAACAATAGGAGAACTGTGTGCAGGACAAAGGCAAAAATTCATCCATTAAAAAAATTAATATTAAATATTAAATATTAGCTATTGTATGTTTTCTTGTTTTCAAGAAACATAAAATTATTCTACAATGACATTTTAATTCATGTTATCAGTGGAAAATGTTACATATTCAATGGAAAATGTAAAATCTGCATCCCACTCATCTTGCTTTTTCATATTGCTGCCCATCAGCAGTATATTTGGATACCCTCTCCATAATAAATGTCTTTAAAGTCCATTTTAAGATGGAAAGGTCTTGCACCACTCATGTTTTTACCTTGTGTAAATGAACAAAGAAATACATATAATTCTAAATATTTTAATGCAATGCATTTTTAAAAATCATAAGCAATACAAGAAAATCTCAAAGAATTGTTAAGCTTTTTTTGGCTCCCTATGTCCAAAAGTCCTTCCACAAAAATGTGGACATTTTTTTTCTGCAGCCCTCTGATCATTTTTGCAGTCCTCCCCTAGGTCAAATCCAATAGGTCCATGTATGTCTTATACCGAGGAACCCAAAGCTAAACACAGCACTCAAGGTGGAGTGTCACCAGAGCAGAGTAGAGGGCGAGAACAACCTCCCTTGACCTGCTGGTCATGCTTCTTTTTATGCAGCCCAGCATATGGCCATCTTTCTGGGCTGCAAGCACACATTGCTGACTCATGTCCAGTTTTTGATCCCCAGTGCTTCTCTGAAGGAAAATCTTGGAAGTGGAAGTTAAAGCAACATAATTTGTCTGGAGCACTCTCATTATTAATGAGAACAGAATCTGCCCCAAGAAAGGAAATAAGGAAGGTTTCATATTCTCAGTATTATCTGAATAGGCCTGTCAGAATACGAGTTTCTGCTAGGGATTAGTAATTATAAATTGCTTATCTAAACTTTATAAGAAATTTTTTAAATATTACTGTATAGATTTTTACATTTCAGAGGAAGTCAGCTGATGCTATGACAGTAGAGTACATTAAAGGACTTCAGAAGTAAAGTAATTCTGAACAGGGATTTTATAATAACAAAACATCACACTACTTAAAAGGGAAAAAAAATAAAACAAGGATTTGGGGGTTTGCATTTGTACTTCCCTTAGCTTTCTTATCTTAGGTTACAATCTCACTGAAATTTTGAAGCTCTTTTCCATGACTTGGAGAATTAGAAGCTTACTTTTTAATATGAAAGCTTATATCTTCATGTGGGCTTTGAATTCTTGCCTCAAGATCATCCAGAAAAGCAGCAGCTATCATGAGACTTATGTTTAAAATCTTACCAACCGGCATACCTATACTTCTAAGGATACATCCATAGCATTCAGTAAAGTAGACGGGATAACTCTGAAGCTGGCTGGAACTATGCTAGTTCTGGAATTATGGATAATGGAACTGATGGCATTCTTGTACTTGTCTGACTTCCTGTCAGCACACCTACTGATTCTGAGGCTAGAAATGGTACTGCACCAAACTGCACCTGCTCAAATCTCTGTGCACAGTGACATATGGTTAAATTTAGCGATGAATAAATTATGTACTAAACTATAATTACCACAGAATAGATATCTGAAGAAAAAAAGTCACTTTCCTCCTAGCTTGATGGGAGCTACTACTTAAGCTTCCATTTCTATATCTGAAAATCTTCTCATCTTGAAGACCTGGAGGCATATCTTCAAAACAGATTTTTGCTTCTTCTGTGATTTTTTTTTTATTTAAGAAGCCAGATACCTGGCTTTCATGAAATGATTTCAATTGCCTGGTGGACTGCCTTTTGTATTTTGATATGTGAAAAAAAAAAGGCAATTGGTACTATTTTTAAGAATTTTGAAAATAGGAGACAATTCAGTTTTTTACTGCTGGGCTTCCTATTATTTCAAGCTAGTTTAAGTAATAAAGATTGTCACTGGTAAACTGAAACCTTACAAAGCTTTTTTAAAGCTTTTTTTTTTTCTTTTAATGGAATGATTCTGTTAATGTTTAGCAACCTCAACCAAGTCTGGTATTATAATGTTATAGTGCTCCTGCTCAAACAAGAAGTTTATCTCATTGATGGTTTTTATGCAAAACATAACACTTAGAAATAACCATGTCCTGAATGAGCATGTACTTACAAGAAAAGCTTCAGTTAATCATGAATTGGTTTAAATTAATGAGGTACTGAAAATAAGGATTATTTGTTCTCTAGCTTTGGAACCTCCAGATCACCAGGCCTGTGGTTTGTTGCTCCTAACATGTGGCTTAGAATATTTTCTATGCGGTGTTTTGAAAAAAAAAACAAACCAAACCAAACCAAAACCATAGGCTTGCTCTGACTGTAGTCTAAGTTGAAAGATACCTTCATGAAAAGTTGTTAGCACAGGAGCAAACAGAAACTAATAAATGTAAATGAGAGGCAGACTTAACACTGCTACCTTGGGTTCAGTTCATTCTGATCTATAGAGCTTCCAGCTAATCCTGTGTGGAGACAGATCAAGCTGAAATCTTCTTGCCATATAGAATGCAAGCAATGCTGATTTTTTTTTTCGCAAGCAAATGATGCAGTTCATATTGTATTTGTGTATAGCTGGTTCTGAGAATGGGGATGGAGAGAGAAAAAGTTAATGACAATTTTAAATCTTGTGTTTGATTTGTAGGGGATAGTAGTATTAACGAATGTAATACTGGGTTTCTGTAATGGAAAAAAAATGTATGAATATTGCATCATGATAGCATATTATTTGGGCACTTGTATTATCTTTTTTTCATAGCATTTTTAATACATCTGCATTTTGTGAGTCTAAAATATGCATTAAATGAATAAGTTAAAATTGCTATAATATTTCAAATGGTCACAATTTACAGATATTTTGTATGTATTTCCCACCAAACTCAAAAAACCCAACTGTAACTAATTGGTATTCTCAAAGATGTAGCAGCTGTCTCTTGGAATGTACTTTCTCCAGATTTGAGCTTTCTGATAATGAGAAACTTTAATGCATGACACAAAGATAAAGTTAATAAATTATCAATGTTAAAGGCCGAAAAGTACTGAAAATTACTGTTTCTTAATTCAAAGGTGCCGTGCTGCTTTGACACCCTGACATAGAAAAGTAAGTGGTCATCTTCTAAAACTATGTTAGCATTGTGTAGGACTTTTGCTTTAGTTTCTCACAAGAATGGGATATAACACAGTCTTCTGACTTACATTTCTGATAGAGATCTCGATTTGCCCAATAGTTTGATAGTCATTTTTCTGTAGTTTTAGAAGGCAATTTCAATGAATTTGAAATTCAGTTCAAATTGATTCATTTTCAAGAATCTAATAGAAATTAAAAAAACAGGGAAGAAATAGCAAACTTAAGTATTAATATATCAAATATAATATGTAGATGATCATTATACTTATGGGGAACCTTATATTGAATTTACTTAATGTAGTTTAAAATATTAATATGCCTTCTGCTATAACTAGTACTACTTACCTATTATGTAAATAAAGTGAGGCAGATGATAGATTTTTTTTTTTTTTTAAATCATTGCTATCAGCAATATCAGGGCAAAACACATCCCAATTAGAATATTATGTCTGTTCCACCAACTTAATTTAATTGATCATAAATTATAAAAAGATTGAAAAGCATAAAAAAGCCTGAGAAGAGCAGACTAAAAATGAGAGGCTCATGAGAGATAAAGCCTGAGGAGGTTTGTATATTTTTTTTGATAGCTTCAATATTATAGAAGAATTTCAGAACCTTACCCATTCTCATGGGATCTTTCCCTGCTGGGCATGAATATTAACTCATTATTATTTTCTACCTGAAGAGTCTAAATGCAGGCATCCATTCATGTTTGAAAACTTCTTAATGCCAGAGAATTTAGCAAAAGTGAGAAGAATTTCTGTAGTGTTTCCAAGTTCCTCTTAAAGGTTGTTGGGTTTTGTTTTGCTTTGTCATGTAGTGAGCAACAATAAAAAGGTAGTTTAATTTAGATATAGCTTTGAAATGATGAATATGTTATTTTATTTTATCCTTGAGTTAACTGTTCTGTACTTTAAGGTGCTTCTTGCATAAATGGCCCAGACAGTGATCTGCTTCCCTGCACCTCTAGACATCTGATAAAAACATGCATTAAGTTGAATTATCTCATGAATATAAAGTAACAAGAAATGATTTGTCAGAAAGAGAGCCAAAGGGAACATAGTCATTTTACCTCATCCAGATCTGACATGGAGTTCAGGAAAACAAAACTGTCTTGTTTCTTCATAGCCTTTAAAATACTGAAACAAGGTGGGGGGGCACTGTCCCAGTTCTTATAGTGGAGACAGTACATAGTCCTTTCCAATTTCAAAACAAAGCAAACACCAAAGGTGTAGGTTTAGAATGTCCATTTAGCTAACACACCACAAAAAAAGTGTTGCACTTTTCCTGTACCTCAGAATAATTTATTTCAAAGCTAAAAATCTAGAAGATTTAAGCAACTAAAGAGGACTTGCTTCCACTGAATTTGTTTGGATTTTCTTACATATGGGAGTGATATCCATCCAAAATATTAAAATAAGTTTTATATTTAAGTTTAGATTAATTTGACATCAATAATTTCATTGATTTGATTTTATATTTATTATATTAACTTTTCTCATTTACTTCTTTTTTTCTTACTAGATGGAAACACATTCACCTTACAGGCTAGATTTTCTACTCAAGGACCACCTGCTACAAGCTCAGGAGTGTTGCATTCCAACTAGACGGAAGTGCAGCAGAAGGGATGGATAAGGAACTGCTGAGGAAACTTCGAAGGAAAAAAGAGGCTTATAAAAGGTGGAAGCAAGGACAGGCAGCCTGGGAAGAATACAGGGATGTTGTCTGGGAAGCTAGGGACCAGGTTAGGAAAGCTAAGGCCCAGTTAGAAGTAAACTTGGCTAGGGATATGAAAGATAACAGGAAGGGATTCCATAGGTACATTCTAAATCAAAGAGAGACTAGGGACAACATGGGCCGTCTCTGGAAGCTATCAGGAGAGCTGGCTACCCTGGATTTGGAGAAGGCTGAGGTTCTTAATGACTTCTTTGCCACAGTCTTGACTGGCAAATGCTCTGACCACACCACCCAAGTCTTGAAAGGCAGATGCAGTGACTGTGAGAATGGGCCCACTGTAGGAGAGGATCTAGTTTGAGACCATCTTAAGAACCTGAATGTACACAAGTCCATAAGACCTGATAAAATCCATCTGTGGGTCCTGAAGGAGTTGGCAAGTGAAGTTGCTGAGCCACTGGCCATCATATTTGAGAAATCATGGCAGTCAGGTGAAGCTCCTGATGACTGGAAAAAGGGAAATATAACCCCCATTTTCAAGAAGGAGAAAATGGATGACCCAGGGAATTACAGACCAGTCAGTCTCACCTCTGTGCCTGGCAAAATCTTGGAGCAGATTCTCCTGAATGGCATGCTAAGGCACATGAAAATCAACAAGGTGCTTGGTGACAGCCAGCATGGCTTCAGTAAGGGGAAATCCTGCCTGACCAATTTGGTGGCCTTCTATGATGGGGCTAGGGAACTGATGGACAGGGGCAAAGCAGTTGATGTCATCTACCTGGACTTGTGCAGAGCATTCGACACTGTCCCCCATGCCATCCTTGTCTCTAAATTGGGGAGATATCAATTTGATAGGTGGACCACTCGGTGGATAAAGAACTGGCTGGTGGCTGCATGCAAAGAGCTGTGGTCAATGGCTCAATGTCTGCCTGGAGACCTGTAACGAGTGGCGTCCTTCAGGGTTCGGTGTTCGGACCGGTCTTGTTCAACATCTTTGTTGGTGACATGTACAGTGGGATTGAGTGTGCCCTCAGCAAGTTTGCTGATGACACCAAGCTGTGTGGTTTGGTTGATACGCTGGAGGGAAGGAATGCCATCCAGAGGGACCTTGACACGCTTGTGAGGTGCGCTGATGCCAACCTCATGAAGTTTAACCATGCCAAGTGCAAGGTCCTACACCTGGGTCGGAGCAATCCCAGGCACAGCTACAGGTTGGGCCGAGAAGAGATTCAGAGCAGCCCTGCGGAGAAGGATTTGGGGGTGTTGGTCAATTAGGAAATGAACATGAGCCGGCAGTGTGTGCTCACAGCCCAGAAAGCCAATCGTATCCTGGGCTGCATCAAAAGGAGTGTGACCAGCAGGTTGAAGGAGGTGATCCTGCCCCTCTAGTCTGCTCTCGTGAGACCTCACTTGGAGTATTATGTGCAGTTCTGGTGCCCTCAACATAAAAAGGACATGGAATTGTTGGAACAAGTCCAGAGTGGAGTCATGAGGATTATCGGGGGACTGGAGCACCTCCCATGTGAAGATAGGCTGAGAAAGTTGGGACTGTTCAGCCTGGAGAAGAGAAGGCTGTGTGGAGACCTCATAGCAGCCTTTCAGTATCTGAAGTGGGGCCATAGGGATGCTGGGGAGGGAGTATTCATTAGGGACTGTAGTGACAAGGGGTAATGGGTTAAAACTTAAACAGGGGAAGTTTAGACTGGATGTAAGGAATAAGTTCTTTACTGTAAGGGTGGTGAGGCACTGGAAAGGGCTGCCCAAGGAAGTTGTGAGTGCTCCACCCCTGGCGGTGCTCAAGGCCAGGTTGGACAGAGCCTTGGGTGACATGGTTTAGTGCGAGGTGTCCCTGCCCATGGCAGAGGGGTTGCAACTAAATGATCTTAAGGTCCTTTCCAACCCTAACTATTCTATGATTCTGTGGTTCTATGATTAATACATGTCCTGGGTTCAGCAGTAGCAGTCATTTTTCTCTTTCTTGGTAGTTGGTGCAGTGCAGTGTTTTGACTTTCAGCTCGGGAACAAAGCTGATTAACAATGATGTTTGGTTTGGCCAAGGACTTTGTGTGCCTCATGCTCTGCCAGGGAGGAGGGGAAGCTGGGAGGAAGGAGAGACTGGACACCTGACCCAAGCTAGCCAAAGAGGTATTCCATACCACAGCACATCATGCCCAGGATGTAACTGGGTGTTAGCCAGAAGGGCTGGTAGGCTGCGGGGTTGGAGGAGGTATCGGTCAGAGATTGGTCGGGCTGGGGGGGCGAGTTATAGGTCGGCTGGTGCTGAGGTGTTGTATTCTCTTCCCTTGTTATTTCCTTTATCATTATTATTATTGGTGGTAGCAGTAGTGATTTGTGTTATATCTTAGTTACTAAACTGTTCTTATCTCAACCCGTGGGAGTTGCATTCCTTTTGATTCTCCTCTCCGTCCGTCCGGGAGTAGAGGGAGGGAAAGAAGGAAGGGCGTGAGTGAACGAGTTACCTAACTGGGTTTAAACCACAACAATACATCATTCTTTCACTTGTGAGCTTAGTTATACATGAATATAAAAAAGAAAAAAAAAAAAAAAAAGTGCTGCATCCTGTGAGGTTGAGTTGCCTTGTGGCTATATAAGTCATGGGCGTAGAATAGGGAGGAAACAACTGAAGGGATTGCATAAAGAAGCACAATATGACCAAAGTTTTGTAATTATTATATTTTCTTTCTGTAGTGCTAGGGTTTTGATTCTAGCCCTTTAAGCATTTGAGAGGAGAATATCACCATGTCACTTTTTTCAGTGGGTGGTGTTTTTTGATTATTTCCATTATTCTCTGAAAACAAACAAACAAAAAAAAAAACAAACCAACCCAACGAACTAACCAAAAATGCCAAAACCCCCAAATACTCTCCTTTATACAACACATTTCTCAGATAATTCAAGACGGCTTTCTTTAATTTCTTCTAAACGGGAAGAAAACACTAACATGGATATTCCCTCCATCTAATAAGCATTATTTACCAAAAAACCCACAATGCAGGTACCTTAGCAGTGTTTCTCGTACGAGTCTGGAACTCATGCCTATAATCTCCTTTCTGTAATGCATCAGAACAGTGCCCTCATTTCTATGTCATCTTTGAACATTTTTCTTTCTTTTTTTTTTTTTTCTTAACAAAAACCTGAATTGAGAGTCTTTCAATACTTCCTACTTAGTTTCTTTAAATAAAAGCTAATGTTAAAAGTGATGCATCAGTGTCATGCATTAATCATGACTAAAAGCTGTGACCATGGCTACATGAATGAAACAAATATGTTAAGGGCTTCTCTGATGCTCCTTTTTCTTCTTCCTACAGACTGGATGACTGATTTTTTTTTTTTTTCTTCTTTGTTCTAAGGAGGCCACTTAGGGTACAATTATGGTAAAGGCTTCAGTATTTCTTACAGCATGTACCTCAACCCATTGCTTCTTTGGCTCAACTTCTACTAAAATGAGGTATTTTTCTCCTTTTTCACAAATATGAGATGTGATAGAAGATACTTGGATTAGTGACATAGATAGCACAGGAAGGGGAAATAATCAGTAGTGTATCACACCAGTAGCTTTGATAAAGTTATAAGTGATGGTTTTTCATAGAATCACAGAATGCCTTGGGTTGGAAGGGACCTTAAAGATCATCTAGTTCCAACCCACCTACCACAGGAAGAAACATCTTCCACTTAAAACGGGTTGCTCAAAGCCCCGTTCAACCTGGCCTTAAACACTTCCAGGCATAGGACAGGCACAACTCCTCTGGGTAACCTCTTCCAGTGTCTCATTACCCTCACAGTAATGAATTTATTCCTAATGTCTATTCTAAATTTACTGTTTCAGTTTAAAGCCTCCACCCTGTCCTGTAACTTTACATGCCCTTGTAAAAAGTCGCTTTCCAGGTTTCTTGTAGGCCCCCTTTAGGTACTGGAAGGCTGCTATAAGGTCTCCCCTGAGCCTTCTCTTCTCCAGGCTGAACAAGTCCGGCTGTCTCAGCCTGTCTTCATAGGAGAAGTGCTCCAGACTTCTGATCATCTTCAGCACCCTCCTCTGGACTTGCTCCAATGGCTCATGTCCTCCTCATGCTGGGGACATGAGAACTGAACCCAAGTGGGGCCTCACGAGTGCAGAGGAGAGGAGGAGAATCACCTCCCTTGACCTGCTGGCCAGACTCCTTTTGATGCAGCCCAGAATACAGCTGGCATTCTGGGCAGCTAGAGCACACTGCTGGCTCATGTTGAGCTTCTTATTAGCTAACACCCCTAAATTGTTCTCCTCAGTGCTGTAATTTCAGTACTTACTGTTAACTGCAGTATAGCTATGAAAAGTTGAGTCCTTTCTACATTCCTGAACTAGCATATTGTGCTACCATTATTTCAGTGAAGTGGAGAAAGGCCTTTTCCTGCTGATTAAAAGAGCATAGAACTGAATCCTTGCTTCTCCTCCAATATGGAAATTAGAATAAGTTGGTCTCTATTTCCCCTCCCAACAGTTCAACTCAATCATCTGCACATGCAGGAGCAAATAAAACTTGGGTAAGTTTAGCACTGTGGCAAGAAGACTGCTGCTTATATTTAATACAGAAATAATTTGTTACTCAGAAGCAGGAATGCAGTTTGAAAAGTTTTGACTTGCAGCTTTGCTTCTTGACAATCAAATTCAATCATACCAAAAAGATGTGGAGTATGTAAGAATATTATGTCCTACTTCAAAACAATCAAAACATGGACAAAGAAGGCTTTTTCCAGGCCTCTGAATTATACTAAAGTAGAAAAGTGTGCCTAATTTTCCCCATACCTGGGGAATGCCATTAGTTTCTTAGTGAAAAACACTAAGGTTTTTATACTAGCTGTGGGGAAAAATAATGCTCAAAAGAGTCTTAGGGGACTTACTTGGGAGGTATGATCTGCAAGTTTCTGACTCTGCCTAACCTGATAACCAGTGCTAACCTGATAACCAGTGCAGTTGACTATCCAGCTTATCCAACTGATGGAGCAGGCTTTTTTTGACCAGAAATTCCCAAATATAAGGTTAATGACAATGACATGCCTGCAAATAATATTTGTTATAGTGACATTATCTGAGAAAAAAAAAAACAACAAAAACCCCAGATTATTCTGTCTGACCAGCTCCACATATTCTCCCTGTAGTACTGTCCACACTTGTTACCCTTGACAATAAATTCAAGCCTGACCAGAAGGACAGTTCACTGAGTTAGCTGAATCAACACCACTTCAGCATAACTGTAAAATCCACTGGACTACCTAGGAGTGCATAATTACTAATTGACTGAACAGATAAAGTCAATCTTAATTTTGCTGAGTACGTCTGTTAATTTACTGCTTGCATATGTGCATTGACAGAATTGGAGACTGAAGTCTCCCAGTAAGATACAAAAGGCTATTAAATGGGTGCTAAGCTGAGAATAAAAAAAAATACTTTAGGTTGGAAAAGACCTTAAGATAATTGAGTCCAACTGTTAATGTAGCACTGCCAAGACCACTACTAAACCAAGCCCCCAAGCACCACATCTACCCATCTTTTAAATACCTTCAGGGATGGTGACTCAACTGCTTCCCTGGGAAGCCTATTCCAAAGCTTGAAAATCCTTTGGGTAAAGAATTTTTTTCTAATACTCAATCTAAACCTCCCTTAACACAACAAAAGTACATTTCCACTTGTCCTATTGATTGTTGCTTGGGAGAAGAGACCAATCCCCACCCCACTACAGCCTCCTTTCAGGTAGTTGCAGATGGTGATAAGGGCTCCTGAGGCTCCTTTTCTCCAGGCTCAACAAACCCAGTTCCCTCAGCTGCTTCTCATAAGGCTTATCTCCATACTCTTCACCAGTTTGTTGCCCTCTTCTGGACCTGCTCCAGCACCTCCAGTCTTTCTTGTAGTAAAGGGCCAAGAACTGAACATGGTATTCAAGGTGAGGCCTCATCAGTGCCAGGTAAATTGGACAATAACTTCTGCTGGCAACACTATTTCTGATAAAGCCAGGATGTTATTGGTCTTCTTGGCCACCTGGGCACACTGCCAGCTCATATTTAGCCGGCTGTTGACCAACATCCCCAGGTCTTTTCCTGCTGGGCAGCTTTCCAGCTACTTGATTGGGTATTAGCCTAGACAGGCTAGATAAAATAAGGAAATGTGGTACACTTACATTTTCAGCCGCTCTGATAAAGGCTTTGCCAATATGAGTGCTGAGCAGTTCAAATTCTCTGTAGCAGGTTTGCCATGTGGATTTTTGCCTACTATTAATTTGACTCAGACTGTCAACAAAGCAATTTTTGCTTACAGCAGAGAGCTTGATGGAATTATAGATCTCCATCAAGTTTGACAGATTTGAATTACTGACCTAGAGTGGAAAAGGTTCATATTCCTTTACTGATTCCCAAAGCCATCCTTTTTTTTTTTTTTTAATTACAATTTTAATTAAATGTGATGGGAAAAGGATTTCAAGGTTTGGTTCACAGCACTCCATTATGTACACGTTTGCCTTCTTAAGTGTGGCTGGTTTTTAGACTTAGGGGGTAGCAAATGTTCCCTATACTTGTAAGGGCAGACACCACATGAAAGTCAATACGTGCTATTAGCTGCAACAAAAGACATGCCAACAGAAAGAAGGAGACTTAGAACAGCAACATATATCAGAAGACAAAAGTAATTAAGTATCAGTCCAGAAAATTTAGAGTGTAAGTATAATCTGAGCCTCTCAAGGTAAAGCCTACTGAAGTTAACTGATGCTACTTTTTCTGATTAAGCTCTTCACAGATGACACCCATCTAGACCTTTTTTCTAGTGTTCAGTGGAGCTAATTAATTCTTCATCATTTTATATAACTTTGCAATATTAAACGTCTTGCTCTCTTCCCTCTTGTTTCTGCAAACTATTAAAAATCAGTTAAGCTTTTGAAAAATCACAGAATCATAGAATAGTTAGGGTTGGAAAGAACCTTAAGATCATCTAATTCCAACTGAGTAAAAGTTTGGTAAAAATCCTTCCTTAGAAATTTTTTACCATCCAAATTTTAATATTTTAAATATCAAGGCAAGGTTTACAAAAAGGATTGTATAGTTGAGAATGCTTAAATTGGGCAAGCTCCTGATGAATGGGCTCTATATTGGACAAAGTGTCTTGAAAACACATCATTAAGAAGTGAGGAAAATGCAGAACAAAAGAATACTAATAAGAAAAGCAAAATAACAGTGGCCTTAGATAATGCACAACAAAAGTAACTAGAACTAAACAAATAATCAGCTTTTTCTTGAAATTCAAGCTTTAGTAGTAGGTTAAAAATTTAGAAAAAGAATTGGTTTAGTAATATTGCAATTATAAGACCAATGTTCTAATTGAAATAGTTTTTCTAGTTCACCAAAGGTGCTACAAACCACCTTACTAAGGAACTTGATTCTAGGAATTTTTTATCTCCAAGCACATCCAGATCCCATAATTACTGTTGCGCTTCATGTTGACAATAGTATTACTGATTTGTAAGAAAATATTTCCATTTTATCCAGCTTCCCTTTTTCATCTCAACTGTATTAAAAACATCTTTTTTTGTTGTTTATGACTGCATATATACAATAGGTACACTCTTTATGAATAAGTACACAAAATATAAGTGCCATTCCCATTGCACTGTATATGTTATATAAAAGACATTCCCACTGTATTGTATAACAATCCCTCTATATATATTCCAAATACAGACCCAAATGTGTCACCTTCAACACTCTAGGTATTCTTCCAGTCATGCTTAGAAATCTACCACACCATTTTATACTGTTGCTGAATGCAGGTAGTTGGTGGAAGATGTTGCGCTTGTGGGAATTCCCAACATTTATTTTTTGCCATTGAAGCTTGCCAAGTGTCCTGGGTTCAGCAGTAGCAGTTATGTTTCTCCTTAGTGGTAGCTGGTGCAGTGCTGTGTTTTGACTTCCAGCCTGGGAACAGTGCTGGTGATACTGATGTTTTTGGTGGTTGCTACGTGATGTTTACCCTGACCAAGGACTTTGTGAGGCTCATGCTCTGCCAGGGAGGAGGGGAAGCCGGGAGGAAGCAGAGACGGGGCGCCTGACCCAGGCTAGCCAAAGACGTGTTCCATACCACAGCACGTCATGCCCGGGGTGGGGGTAACTGGGAGTTACCCGTAAGGACACGGGCTTCCGGCTGGGACTCGTTTCTTGGCCGGTGGTATTCTCTTCCCTTGTTATTTTCTCTTATCATTGTTGTCATTGGTAGTAGCGGTGGTGATTTGTGTTGTACATTGGTTGCTGGACTGTTCTTGTCTCAACCCGTGGGAGTTCCACCCTTTCAATCCTCCTCCCTGTTCCTCTGGGAGCGGGGAAGGGGAGAGCCCCGGGGGGGGGGGGGGGGGGGGTGGTGCCTCAATTGCTCTCAGCCCAGCACCACTCACTGAGAGTGAGTGAACAAGCTGTCTGGCTAGGGTTTAAAGCACGGACAGTTCTTTGCCCCCCTCTAATTACACAACGAACTTGAATAGGAAATCTCAGTCGTCCAGGCATTCTAGAAGTCTAGAATCTGTGAAATTTTTATGCAGCCACTAACAAAACAAGTGAATTTAATAAAAAAAAAAAAAGAAAGATGAAAGAGTGTGAATTGACATAAGCTTGTTTCATAAAGTGCCATAATAGATTCAAGAGCCACCAGAGATCAAGAGAAGGGGAGGGATGAGAACGGAATGGAATTTTGCTGGAGGGGATTTCACTTGCTGGAATTGGAGCGCATAGGGAGAAAAACAAAAATAGTAAGGAGAAAGTTTCAGGAGCCTCTCTTGTAGACAAATCATATAGATAAACTAGAGTTGTTTGTTTTTTGTTTTTTTTTTTTAAGGTACACTGGTCTTTGTAAATTTGCAACCACATCCAGTTTCTTATATTTTGTGTTTGCTTTTAACTTCATATCATAAAAACACAGAATCCTCCCATGGTTCATAGCTTTTCAATCTTTCTCTTTTCCTTCTCTCTCAAATAGAGAAAAGAACTGAGCATCTGGTTTTGCAGTTTGGAGTTGTGCCCTTGGCTCTCAATAAATTAACATATGATCAAATCCATTTGCACCTGTGCAAACTGGTAGTCTCTAGCCAACCTTATTTATTTTCTTCAGTTGACTGCTAAATTTTTCTAAACTTTGAAAATTCATGTCCAAAACTAAAGCAAAGGCAGTCTAAATATTGAATCATGATATGTTTATTGAATGCATTTAAATTTTTTCTTTAATCTATTTGCATTTTTTGCAAATCAAAAATTTTCATAAGGGAACATTGTTAATAATATTTTCCTGTTTTCAGAACTAAAAGATGTGAACACTGAGGGTATTAACCTTCACAAACACTGAAGAGAGAACTTCTGTAAGAAATAGTTAAGTAAAACTCACAAACCCTTTTACGCTCTGAACTTCTTCATGTATTTTCCCATGACCACTGACAAATACCACACTTCTGCCACACACTTCACAAATATAAAAATATGAGCCTATGACAAAAACTATATTTTCTTTAATGTCAAAGCAATACTTCACAAAGACACTAATATTTTTGCATTAAATTAAAGACCAACAGGCGAGTTGGATATCCCCAGGAAAAGTTAAGGGTCATTAGCACTGGCAAAACAAAAAGGCCACTGTTATTATAATTCTACATCAGGAAGATTATGGCTCTTACAGATTGCACTCAGGACTATATTTCGGGTGTTTCTTGAAAAGATATATAAAATTACATAAATGACTTCTCTCACTTTAATTTTTCAACCAAACTGGATGTTTGTCTTTGTACTCAAACTGCACTGTATGTTCTTCACATAGTAACATTAGTGTCTATGCATTCATATCTAAAGTCATTCTGTAAAAATCTTACTTACTTGCAGGATGGGCATCTCACAGAATCGTTATAATGGGCTCAAACCCACAATCAATGTAATGTAAAGCAAAGGTTTCCATCATCTCTCTAAAAAGTCAGCTCTTGTTGTGAGACCAATAGGACGTATTTACTACAAATAGAGATCATAATTCTTTTTCTTTAGGCATACAAATCTTGATCCATTTCCAATAGTGTACTTTGCAAACAAGCTTTCTGAGTACTGTTTATGCCAAATCTGTTTCATCAGAAAACATAAGCTACCAGAATATTTGGTCTTGTTAAATAATCTAAGGGTTTTCGAGAAGTTTTAAATGTGCTATTGTTTCCCATCTTTCAGATGCCAAAACAGCTTTCTGTAAGAGCATAAGAGTCATTTGTAAAATAAATTTATTATTTTTAATTATTATTACAGAATGACAAACAGTCATTTCAACTTGTTGCAAATCATAAACTCCATGCAACTAGCCTCTTCTTTGTACACCACAGCAGCTGTCCTCAGATCTTTTCACACTCATTACAGTTTAGCTGCCTGTCTTCTGACTTCTCCAAACAACATTATTTTCATCTCTAAGTAATAGTCTCAGCTGCGTTGCTTGAAATAACACATGGGATTAAAGGAGAAACAAGTTAATTTCAAAAGTCAGGAAAAAGATAAATGTTGCTTAAGAAAGATCTGCATCTGCATTTAACTAAGCTGGTCAGGTGCAACCTATGACCTCAAATACAACCCCCTGTCAGACGTTCCTGTGGTGGATGGTGTCATTTTTGTTTGCATTCAAGAAGGCTACCAATACAAACTTTTTGACAGATTGAACTTCATCAAAACAAACAGAGCAAGAGCAAAACCAGGAGTGTGATTGGTAGCAATCTGGGTTTAGATTAGCCAATATAATGTGGGGAAAACCCAGAAAACAATAACATGCCCAATGCCTTTAAGCTTGGACTAATAAAATTAACTGTGTAATTTGTTAACAATAAAAGTATTACCCTGTTTTGGTTTTTTTTCTATTACACCTTTAGACCTATTACAGTTATAATAGTACAAGTGGTATGCAGAATTCTTATGTGCTTTTATCCATGATCATTAATGAAAATAGATTTTTATTCAAATCAAAAGTTGAGCTGTGTCATCTCCTTAGGGAAATACCTGATTTTGCATAGGAATATTAACATGATACCTGAGCTTCAAACATCCTTTCCTAACAAAGCTGAAGTCTTTTAATCAGAGAGCAACTGAGACCATCTGAAATGGTGGGGGCAGTCATAGTTTGTGAATAATGAATTTCAGATAGTGAAAGACATCTTCAAAGTGAACACATCAAACAGCTAGCCTACCATATGTTTGTATCTAGTTTTCAGTTAACAATTGCAAAATAATAACAATTTGAAGGTACTTGCATACAATTTGCAAAAATAAAAGGGCTAAATAGTTTGCCAACTTCAGCTATGAAAAAAGATCAGATGGGCAAAAAATAGTCCTTTTATAGTAAAGATTTCACTGACATAGTAAGTGAATAGTTCAGAGATATTTTGGGGTGGGGTCTGGCAAGATAAAACTACTGCATCTATTTCCTTTAAGACTACAAGTAGTACTTTTAGAAAGTAATAATAAAAATAAAATAAAAACATAAAAAAACCCAGCCCTAATTAATTAATCGGTTACTTTAATGTTTCAGAATATTCATTTTACATAACCAGAATCTATATTTACAAAATAAAGGATGCTCATATAGAATGACTTCATAGCACAATGTATTGTCCTGCAATACTTCTGTAACACTGTGCAACCTTCCTGGTTTAGTTGCATTGCAATCACATTTCTAGGTCCTTAACTATCACAGCCTTGTAAGTCTCTCAGTTCCTCTCCAGTAGCTATCTTATTCCGCAGCCACCCCAGATGGACAAGTGACAGCAGATGCTGTGGCTGTGTGCAGGCTGTATGTGCTACTGCTAGCCAGCAAGCTTGCATGTGCTGATAGACTTAACAGCTGGCCAGATGAAATTGGTAATTGCTGATCTCATGAAACTTGCTGGATTTTAATTATCTTTGTGACCTTTAATCCTCTGTGAATCTGGCTCAAATTGATAATTACATTGAAAACTTCTTGGAGAAAGAAAAGACAGACAATATGCATCATAGAATCATGGAATCAACTAGGTGGGAAAAGACCTTTAAGATCACCAAGTCCAGCCATTACCTCAGGACTGCCAAGACCGCCACTAAACTATATATCACTGAGGGCCTCATCTACACAGGTTATGAACACTTCCAGGGATGGTGATTGCAACACTTCCCTGGGAAGCCTGTTCCAATGCCTGACTATCCTTTCAGTGAAGAAATTTTTCCTAATATCCAGTCTAAACTTCCCCTGGCACAACTTTAGGCCGTTTCCTCTTGTCCTAACACTTGTTACTTGGGAGAAGAGACCGATCACCACCACATTGAAACCTCTTTTCAGGCAGTTGTAGAGAGCGATAAGGCTCCCCTGAGCTTTCTCTTCTCTGGAATAAACAACCCCAGTTCCTTCAGCTGTTCCTCCTAAGACTTGTGCTCCAGAGCCTTCACCAGCTTTGTTGCCCTTCTGTGGACCTGCTCCAGCACTTGTCTATCTTTCTTGTAGTGAGGGCCCCACAACTGAACACAGTATTCTACTGTGGGGGCCTCACCAGTGCCTAGTACAGGGGGATGATCACAGCCCTGGTCCTGCTGGCTGCACTATTTCTGATACAGGCCACAATACTGTTGGCCTTCTTGGCTGCATGGGCAAAAGCTGGCTCACGTTCAGTGACTGTAAATCAGCACCCCCAGGTCCTTTTCTGCCAGCAGCTTTCTAGCCACTCTTCCCCAAGCCTGAAGCATTGTATAGGGTTCTTGTAGCCTAAATGCAGGACCCATCACTTTGCCATGTTAAGCTTCATACCACTAGCCACAGACCACTGATCCAGCCTGTTCAGATCCCTCTACAAACCTTCTCCTTCGGCAGATAAGCATTTACAGCCAACTTACTGTCATCTGCAAATTAATGAGAGCACACGATCCCCTCATCAAGATCATAGAATCATAGAACCACAGAATCATAGAATAGTTAGGGTTGGAAAGGACCTTAAGATCATTTAGTTGCAACCCCTCTGCCATGGGCAGGGACACCTCACACTAAACCGTGTCACCCAAGGCTCTGTCCAACCTGGCCTTGAGCACCGCCAGGGGTGGAGCACTCACAACTTCCTTGGGCAGCCCTTTCCAGTGCCTCACCACCCTTACAGTAAAGAACTTATTCCTTACATCCAGTCTAAACTTCCCCTGTTTAAGTTTTAACCCATTACCCCTTGTCACTACAGTCCCTAATGAATACTCCCTCCCCAGCATCCCTATGGCCCCACTTCAGATACTGAAAGGCTGCTATGAGGTCTCCACACAGCCTTCTCTTCTCCAGGCTGAACAGTCCCAACTTTCTCAGCCTATCTTCACATGGGAGGTGCTCCAGTCCCCTGATAATCCTCATGACTCCACTCTGGACTTGTTCCAACAATTCCATGTCCTTTTTATGTTGAGGGCACCAGAACTGCACACAATACTCCAAGTGAGGTCTCACGAGAGCAGTGTAGAGGGGCAGGATCACCTCCTTCAACCTGCTGGTCACACTCCTTTTGATGCAGCCCAGGATACGATTGGCTTTCTGGGCTGTGAGCACACACTGCCGGCTCATGTTCATTTCCTAATTGACCAACACCTCCAAATCCTTCTCCACAGGGCTGCTCTGAATCTCTTCTCGGCCCAACCTGTAGCTGTGCCTGGGATTGCTCCGACCCAGGTGTAGGACCTTGCACTTGGCATGGTTAAACTTCATGAGGTTGGCATCAGCGCACCTCACAAGCGTGTCAAGGTCCCTCTGGATGGCATTCCTTCCCTCCAGCGTATCAACCAAACCACACAGCTTGGTGTCATCAACAAACTTGCTGAGGGTGTACTAAATCCCACTGTACATGTCACCAACAAAGATGTTGAACAAGACTGGTTCCGACACTGATCCTTGAGGGACACCACTCGTTACTGGTCTCCAGCCAGACATTGAGCCATTGACCACAGCTCTTTGCATGCAGCCACCCACCCAGTTCTTTATCCACCGAGTGGTCCACCTATGAAATTGATGTCTCTGCAATTTAGAGACAAGGGTGCCTTGTGGGACAGTGTTGAACGCTTTGCACAAGTCCAGGTAGATGACATCAGCTGCTTTGCCCCTGTCCATCAGTTCTGCAGCCCCATCATAGAAGGCCAGCAGATTGGTCAGGCAGGATTTGCCCTTGGTGAAGCCATGCTGGCTGTCACCAAGCACCTTGTTGATTTTCATGTGCCTTAGCATGCCATCCAGGAGAATCTGCTTTTGCCAGGCACAGAGGTGAGACTGACTGGTCTGTAATTCCCTGGGTCATCCATTTTCTCCTTCTTGAAAATGGGGGTTATATTTCCCTTTTTCCAGTCATCAGGAACTTCACCTGACTGCCATGATTTCTCAAATATGGTGGACAGTGGCTCAGCAACTTCACTTGCCAACTCCTTCAGGACCCGTGGATGGATTTCATCAGGTCCCATGGACTTGTGCACATTCAGTTTCTTAAAATGGTCTTGAACCAGATCCTCTCCTACAGTGGGCCCAAGGTCTTCAGTCTCACAGTCCCTGCATCTGCCTTCCAATGTAGTGCATTGTGCAGAAAGAAAGTGTTAACCCTTGTTGCACCTCAAATGAAAATCTGCACTAAAGCCAAACCATTTCTGTTACTTCAAAGCAGTTACAGAGTGGAATAGCACTGGCTATTTCTAGTTTAGTACTGGCCCTTAACCTTTCTTGAGAACAAATATTTTGAATTAGATTCTGGCTAGCAGTTTTTAAGCTTGAAACCAATGCATACTTCTTCTGGTATGAAGAAATAAGGCTGCTTCTAATTTGGTCTGTGCTATCTTGTGCTATCCAGAAAACCCTTTGGCTTTTCTGAAGCTGAATGTGAGATAGCCCCTCCTGTAAGTTACTGTTTCAGCACAAAACAGGGAAAATAGAAAATAACATATTCTTGGTGTTAAGTGGTAGTGCTACTTTTGCCACTGATGCTCTGTGATTGAAGTACCATTCCAGATACCTGCAGGGGGACAGAGGGATTTGAGGATTCATGCAGCACTCCTCAGTTTTGCCTTAGCCACTGCAAAGAACTTCTTGCTCTTTGTGAGTAGAAAAACCTTGACAAGTGAATATCAACATCACGCTAGGGAGTTCATGTCCTCACTGTGTACCTGATGGCTTACCTGCATGTTGACTCCACTGCCAATGAACTTTATCCTGTCACAGAAGTGAGGTTTGCCCCTGGCTGTTTCCTACTCCTTTGGGGAAATAAAATGCATGATCTTGTGTCCCCAAGCAGTAATGACTTTCAAATGCTTCTCTTCAGCCCACATACATGAAGTTAAAAATCCTATATAACTATCTGTAAGTACCTGGAGACTTATGGGTCTATACTAGTTATTAAAATCAAATGCATAATTATTATTCTTGTGAGAGAAGATTCATGGAGTAGGAGTCATTTAAAATGGGCACAGAAACCAATTACATATACTGGGGGGATAAGATCCAGATCAAATTTAGCAGGATATAGACACACAAATGTGGCTTTTTGATACATACAATAATTGAGGATTAAGACAAAAGTTGCGGCCAATTTGGGTGTTGAAAGTGGGATTTCTGAAGTGAAGTTTCAAGGGAATGTATTCAGAAAAGGCTTTTCAAAGATACATTAGGGACAAAGTGTACTGGACTCTTCCTTCCTTTCATCTTCTCAGCTCCAATACCTTCTTTCCTCAGTTTCTTTCTTACTTTCTTAAAGAATCTGAAAACAATAAAATACGCAACTGAGTGAAAGTAGACCTTGGATAGACATAGTGCTTTCGAAGTCTCATTTTGCTTAACTTTCTTTGTTTGCACATACGTGTCCTCATCTGTCCTGAAGGAGAGACAAGACTTTTAATCTAATTCCCCCAAGTAATTTGTAAGATGCTCTTTTTTTCCCCTCCAGATGTGGGTTGTTTTTGTTTTTTTTTTTGTTGCTGAGTTTGTTTTGTTGTTTGGTTTTTTTTTACAACTGGCCTTCGGATTGTATAAAATTGTTGTAGACTGGAACCAAGGCAGATAAACTTGTATTTCACATCGTACAAAGAATGGAAAATTGGAAAAATACTGTCCATGTGTGACTTAGATAATATTAGAAGATTGTCAGTAAGGTATGCATTCATGCAGTTAATAGATAGTTTCTTCTCTCTTAAAGCATTTATTAACCATTACAAGTGAATTTAACAGTAAGTATCATGTAAGAGATTACAACTGTGCAATATTGCAAGACACATATTATTATTGAGCCTCCCTAGCTTATATTATTAAAAGTAAATATGAGAATCAACAATGGATCTGTCAGCTGCTGAGGGAAAAAAGAAAGTGAGAAAAAAGTGCTATACAGAGTTCAGGGGGAGGAATGTTAATGAGGTGTTTTGATGTCTTGGAGCAACAGACTTTCAACTATAGTAATTCAATTTCCCTTTCTTCCTTTCCCTGGTGGCTTCCGGCATTGCTCAAAATAGGGTAACCCTTCTGGCTTTGCACTCTTCTCTGTGGTACAATTAATGTTGGTTTTGCATGCGCACCTTCTTTGTCTCAAAATCACTAGGAGAAAGAATGCTTGGGATATTATTTCTATGTCATTTAATACAATAGTCTTCTTCACAGAATTTGTTTTGCAAGCAATTATTTTCACTGTACATCGTTACGTTACCATTAGCTTTAATGCCCAATTACAAAACGTTATGTTTGCCTTTCATAGTGGCAAACCCCAATTAATCCCAAGACTTATGCTGTTAGAATAGGTCCTGATGCACTGTGAAATGAACAATAAGTTTCGCAGAACTCATTTCATATTCAAGACCTTTTCTTCCTCTATTTGTGTTTGTATGAGTGATATAACAGGTCATGAGACAGTTGTAGATTTCAGCATAGGAGCAGCAAAACAGGCCTCTGAGAGCCATGAACAAAAGTGGTACTGCAACGTAATACTGGGCTCTGGGATATTTATTTTTGTTCACCCTGCTGATGAAACACAAATATAAAAAATCTGGCTGTACATGAAATCATAACTTTGTGTCCTTAGGCCCACTGTAGGAGAGGATGAGGTTCGAGATCATTTTAGGAACCTGAAAGTACGCAATTCCATGGGAACTGATGAAATTCACCTGCAGATGCTGAAAGAGCTGGTGAATAGAGTTGCTAAGCCACTGTCCGTCATATTTGAAAGATCATGGCAGTCAGGTGAAGTTCCCCATGACTGAAAAAGGGAAATATAACCCCCATTTTCAAGAAGGGGAAAACGGATGACCTGGGGAACTACAGACCAGTCAGTCTCACCTCTGTGCCCGGCAGAATCATGCAGCAGATTTTCCTGGAAACCATACTAAGGCACATGAAAAACAAGGAGGTGGTTGGTTACAGCCAGCATGGCTTTACCAAGGGGAAATCATGCCTGACCAATTTGGTGGCCTTCTATGATGGAGCTACCGAACTGATGGATAGGGGCAAAGCAGTTGATGTTGTTTACCTGGACTTGTGCAAAGCGTTTGACACTGTCCAGCATGACATCCTTGTCTCTAAATTGGTGAGACATCAATTTGATCATTGGACACCACAATGGAGTTGGCTGGATGGCTGCATGCAAAGAGATGTGGTGACCAGTAACGAGTGGTGTCCCTCAGGGATCAGTATCGGAACCAGTCTTGTACAACATCTTTGTTGGTGACATGGACAGTGGGATTGAGTACACCCTCAGCAAGTCTGCTGATGACACCAAGCTGTGCAGTTTGGTTGATACGCTGGAGGGAAAAAATGCCATCCAGAGGGACCTCGACACGCTTGTGAGGTGGGATGCTGCCAACCTTATGAAGTTTAACCATGCCAAGTGCAAGGTCCTACACTGGGTCGGAGCAATCCCAGGCACAGCTACAGGTTGGGCAGAGAAGAGATTCAGAGCAGCTCTGCGGAGAAGGACTTGGAGGTGTTGGTCAATGAGAAAATGAACATGAGCCAGCTTTAGTGTGCGCTCGCAGCCCAGAAAAACAGCCATATCCTGGACTGCATCAAAAGCAGCGTGACCAGCAGGTCGAAGGAGGTGATCCTGCCCCTCTGCTCTGCTCTCGTGAGACCTCACTTGGAGTATTGCGTGCAGTTCTGGTGCCCTCAACATAAAAAGGACATGGAACTGTTGGAGCAAGTCCAGAGGAGGGCTATGAGCACGATCAGGGGACTGGAGCACCTCCCGTATGAAGACAGGCTGAGAAAGTTGGGGCTGTTCAGCTTGGAGAAGAGAAGGCTGTGTGGAGACCTCATAGCAGCCTTCCAGTATCTGAAGGGGGCCTACAAAGATGCTGGAGAGCGACTCTTTATCAGGGACTGATACCAAAAGAGATAATGGGTTCAAACTCAAACAGCAGAAGTTCAGGTTAGATATAGGAAGAAGTTCTTTACTGTGAGGATGGTGAAGCACTGGAACAGCCTGTCCAGAGAAGTGCTAAATGCTCCATCCCTGGCGGTGTTCAAGGCCAGGTTGAACAGAGCCTTGGGTGACATGGTCTAGAGTGAGGCATCCTTTCCCATGGCAGGTGGTTTGGAGCTAGATGATCTTAAAGTCCTTTCCAGTCCTAACCATTCTATAATTCTATCATAAGCCCAGATGCAACTTCGAACCACACAGCTGCTTCCTCATCCTCACTCCCTTCCCCCTCCCCAGGCAGGATGGGGAGGAGAATCAAAAGAATGTAAAACCCAAGGGTTGAGATAAGAACAGTTGAATAATTAAAGTACAATATAATAATGATAATAATAATAATTATAAGGTAAATAACAAGGGCAAAGAATATAAAACTAAAAAGGGGGAAGAAAAAACAATAAACAGCAGTGATTCACAATATAGTTGCTCACCAGCCACTGCCTGATACTCGGCCCAACACACGCAGTGATCGGACCCTTCCGGGTAACTCCCCATAGTTTATATATTGGGCATGATGTGCTGTGGTATGGTGTATCCCTTCGTCTCGTTTGGGTCAGGTGTCCTGTCTGCTTCCTTCTGGTTTCTTGTGCCCCTCCTCACTGGCAGAGCATGAGAGACTGAAAAGTCCTTGATCAAAGGACTTTTTGATCAAGGACTTAGCAACAACTAAGCATTGGTATGTTGTCAGTATTATTCTCAGACTAAAGACAAAACAGAGCACTGCGCCAGCTACTATGTAGAAAATTAACTCTATCCCAGCTGAAATCAGGACACTGTGATACATAGTCTTTGTGAAACAGGAAAATTCTTTCCTCTCCCTTTTTGCCTTCCTTGTTCTATCGTGGTCATGATGAGACCAAGGCTGAGATTCTGGAGTAGAGGCAGAGAGACAAGTTGTATGTTTTCTTCCTCAATGTGCTCTCAGAGGACCTTTCTCCCTGACAAGTCTGACCAGGAAATGACATGGCATAATAGGGCCTATCTGCCAAAAATGCAGATTTGTTGCTCCTCCAACATAAACTGAAACTCCTGCAGCTGTGTTTCAGTACTTATGTAATGTTGCATTTTTGCATGTGGTTTCAAAATCCAGACGCTATCTCCTACTGCTTTGCTGTTTACCAATTAGAAATTTTGCTTCTTTTACTGTGGGAATATGAATCATTATTTTTTCCTGTGCTTGTTTGCACATCTGGGTAATCACCATAGCAACTGATGTATGCCATGTGTCTCCTCAAAAAGAACTCTATCCTTCCAGTCTCTCTCACAAAATTCATTATATTAATTGCCAAGCAGATATTAAATCAAACCTGGGGCTGAATAAAAGATGAAAAAGGAATACTCCTTATTAAAAACATTGTAATCAGTTTCTGTTTAATATAAAATAAATGTCAAATATATAAATCACTTAAGTGCTTGAGTTGTAATATCATATGCAAAATAATAAAATTTAAAAAATTTTAACTGAGAACAAACTTACACTTTGGAAAAAGTCCTACTAATCTTTCTTGCCTAAGATCTCTCTCACTGCAATGAAGCAAATCTTAACATTTTTATTTTCTTTTTCATTCTTTTAAAGTAACATCAAAGTTGCACACTTAAGAATTAAAATGTCAGGCAAATAAGGCAGCAAGGTTTTAAAACCGAATTAATCCTGGGTTTTTGCATGCAAGTTACGTACTTGTATACACACTGAACTTTAAGCACATCATTATATATTTTTATGATTTTTTAGTCCAATTTTGAGATATGCACAGCTTTAAGTTTTGCTTTACACTTTTATATATACAAAGTAATTCTATATATTGTATTAAAATTCAGATTAATTTTAATCATACTGGATTGTAGCTAGCATTTTTCATACTTAAATTCTTTTTTTCTTGTATTCTTTATCTGTTCTCTCTTTATTAGTGTACTAATAATTTTCTTTTCATCTAACATCAGTTTCCCATAAATGTAATTCAGATAGTTTACAGAGTTTTGGGTTTTTTTAAGACAATATTAGGCCCTCTGGAAGATCTTCATGCTAACATGCTATATTTTTTCCCTCAAACATGATATATTATTGTTTGAGACTAATCAATAAATTTTTTAAAAGACAAAATTATATGGTGCAGATACCAAATTAACATCAGTTGTTTCTGCATGTCAGAATATAGCTTTGCATCTTTAACATTATGTTTTTGTAGCTGCTATGTTTAATACGAACTTCTATCAAAAATTCCAGAAATATTAATTTATAGCAAGCTTATGCATTCTGATAATTTAAGATTACATTTAAATCATGGGACAGGTACACGCTAGAGTCCACCCTGGTAACTGTGGACATTCAGATCAGGTGTCTGACTGGGACAAGCTGTATGCTCACTGGCACACATGCCTGGGTCTAATTTCTGAGGTTATGGAAGGATGATGTAAAGCTGGATGTTGTCTCTGTAAAAATAGGACAAAATTGGAGTGTCTCCTGGATTTGGGAACTAGGGTGCTTTGAGATGCTTCAGAAGACAATTTGATGAGAAACATTTACCTTGCTAACTAATGAGTAAATAATGAGATGAACAAAAAAATACTGCAGGCTCCTTACCTCAGTGAATCTATTTTTTTTTTTTTTTTTTTTTAGCAAATGGGTTGATACATATGGTGGGTAGTGTAGTACCTTTAAAACTTCTGAATTCGGAACATTTAATGCCATTGATACAAATGCTGAAAGTGTTCAGCTGTGGACCTGAATTTTCTGAAGATATATCCTTGGTATCTAAAGATAAAACATTCATTCCATAACACAATTTTTCATTGAAAATTTCAACAACTAAGTATGCTAGGTTAAATATTAAATTAACACTGTTAGACCCCTATTAAACAAGCCCTGAAGAATGACTTTCTAAAAGAGTGGAATTTTGGTGTGTTTTCTGAAAGCCTTCAACATCAACTGATTGTCAAATCATAGGTATTTCAATCCAGATGAAGACTATAGAAGAGCTTAAATCCTATAAATTCAGGCTAATATTGAAAAGCATCATGGTGTGTTAACTACAGCAGATCTTATACAAGCTCATATACATAAACTAAGTGTATCTCTACCATGAGTTCAAGATACAGAAAAATAGATAACATCAGTGATTACACTGGAAAATCAGGCTGATAATGCATGATTAATTCAGCATTTTCATATTAACAAAAAATAATATCTCTGACCCTTTTTTTTACATAGTAAATAGGAAAAAGGCTACTCCACATTGACTGCAGCATGAAAGTGTCCATATAGGTAGATACCACACACTAGCTGTATTATTCCATCCTAATTTACATGCTTATTTCCATTTCCATACAGATATATCTTCAGCAACTTCAATAGTATATCCATTATATTAGAATTATTAATGTGTTTTCCCATATTTCTATGGATTATGGATACTCTTGCGAGAGAAAATCTAAAGCACACAGTACTGTGATCTAAGATCAACCACATAATTTTTGATGTTCCAAACTGAACCCAAGTATATTTTTTATGTTAAATGCTTTGTTTTGTTTTTTTTTATTTTGACTTGATTTCTGAGAGTACCTCAGGATCTTTGAACTCATCAAAGCGTCTGTCTTTAAAAACTGGAATAGTGTACCTACCTACTTTTTTAATCTTTTAAAATTAGTATATCAAAATAAAAGAATATTAGGAAAATATTCTTCACTGTCAGGGTGGTAAGACACTGGAGTAGGTTGCCCAGAGAAACTGTGGATGCAGCATCCATGGAAATGTTTAAGGCAAGGTTGGATGGGGCTTTGAGAAACCTATTCTAGTGGAGGGTGTCCCTGCCCATTGTAAGGGGTTTTGAACTAGATCATCTTTGAGGCCCCTTCCAACCCAAACCATTCTATGATTCTGTGATTTTAAAATTTGCTTACATTTAGTCTAATGATACAAATGTACAGTTTGGAAAATTATCTTTAGTACTCAAAAGGGTTAAGATTTGCTTCACCCTCTTGCCTTCTACTGATATCAGAGTGTGTATTTTATCTCACTTCAGTGCAATAAGGACTTGGCCCCAAAATAAGTTAGTTTAAATTAAGAGGCAGCCTGATCATATCTCTGGTTTGGGCAGCAGTTATTGGAACAGGGAAGTAAACTGTCTGATTTTGAAGATACATTGTCCACGGCCATTCACTGTCCATCAGTTCCATTTGTAAATAAAATCTGTAATTGATTTGTCTGAAAGAGAACAGTGGGAGAAAGATAGGTGAGGAATAGGTACAGAAAATACCACCCACAAGTTCATTGACAGACTACTGAGGGTGAAAATATGTTGTATTTAGTACAACCATTGTGCTAGATATGGTACCAACCCAGCAATTTCATTATTTTTTGTATTTGGTCCACAACCTTGAGAACTCCTATAATAAGCAACACCCTAAATCCATGTCACCACCATAGAGTAGCAGCTAGAAAGCAAAAAATGTCACAGAGGTCCCCATATCTGTACATACATTGCTGTTCAGGGCTGGCTGGCTGTCTAAGGAGGAAAGGGAGGTGGTGAAAGGTGATGAATTAATCATTAAACTGTGGGTTTTTTTCCTTGCAGAGAAATAATCCACTGATCTAAAGCATTCTCTATAATGCAACTTTAGCAGGTCCCATTTTTTCCTTCTTTGTTGCCCTTACTGATGGCCACCATACAGCTTCAAAATAGATAGCTGAAAATAGAATGAAAGAATGAAGATTTTAATAATAGAATTTTCCCAAAATGAAGAGTCTCAAGTATAGGGGTAGCTCAGATGTGTCTACATCTGTAATGTTGCTGTTCTTGACTGCAATGTCAACAGAACTTTTATTTGGTCTTTGCCCATGATGTGTAATAAAAGAAGACTGCATTTCCCTTCTGTATTAACACTAGAACTGGACAGTATTGTCCCTTATGCACAATGTAAGCCATGCATAAAATAACCTAAAGCACTATAAAATTCCTAGATGTAACTTAAAGCATAAAGAAGCGTTCAATAAAAGTTTAATGAAATTCTAAGCATTTGGCAGACTCAGAATAGACCTCAACATTCAACCTAGCTGTTTTCTTCAAGTGCAGCAGTGGAAAGAGAATTTTTGCTTTTTAGCTATCATTCTTTATCTCCTTGTGTAAATGAGGTACTCCGGAACAGGATCTGATATGAGACTATGCAAAACTAATTATTACCTTTCTGAAGCAAAATATGAATATCCCCAGAAGCTGCTATTGTGTAAAATTTATCATGTAGCGTCTAACAGATAGCCTTGAGGGCCTTCATAATTACTGACAGGGATATGAAAACTGATAGACTTCAGGTGCATTCTACAGAATATAAAGGAAATATTGTAGACTTGGTTAACAATTTCTTAATTGTATTTACACATTTGAAAAATCTGACAACTATTGTCTTATAAGAAAGATCTGGTTTTTTTACCTTTCAAAGATTTATGTTTCAAACTAGACTGTTTTGTTTACTAACGGGGTACCTGACATCCTGTAGAGAGACTTGCAATTCTTTAAACAGCATGAAGTTATTCTTTAGGAGGCTTCCATTTCATTAGGAGTATTCTTTAGGAGGCATTCATTGAGATACATTTTTTACTAATAGTTGCAATAATATTAAGGTGAAATGACCTAGCTTTAAAGACTTACTTTTATGGCAGTGAATGTAAAACTGTTGTTCTATCCCACATAGTTTGGGGGAATTTCACTGGAAGAAAAGAATTAGAAATACAAAGCATACTATGTTGAGTTATTTAATTACTTATGCAACTGTTACAGCACTACTTCTACTTACTGTTTATTTAGAAACAAACCTCGGCACAAAAAAATAACCCAACTGAACAACCAAACGATATTTTTTCTTCAATATTTCTTTTTGCACTGTTGCCAGATTAGTTTGCTACATGCATTACAGTTTCTCTGCACTGAATATTACAATGACCACTGGGCTAGTGCTTATTTCAGCCAGTTTTTAAAACATTTTGGTTTACAATTCTGGCTTTCAGCATCAATCAGCCTTTCCCCATAACCTGTTTAAAGAGATGTCCCAGGGACTATCAGTCTATTACTCTAAAATAGTAATTTCCTTACTATTTCTTATCCTCCTAAAATCAGATCAGATCAGTTTTTTAAATGTAGTAAAAGTCAGAATACGTAAAGGCAAAGTTACAGCTTAAAGTCAGTTGAACTATGACCATTTACAACTGTTGAGGATGTAACCTCTGTAGTACCCTTACCCCTGGTCCAGGTGGCTTGCATTTACCTCTCTGTGGAAGATTGCAGGCCTGACCTCAGGGAGTCACTCAGCTTCTGAGGTTCATATCTGTGAAGTGGAAACTATGGGGACATGAATATATATAAAGATGGTAAAATTAATGACCATATGAATTTATAATATATTCCCTACTCCACAAGTTAAACATATATTTTGTGATTCCTGCATGTCTGCTTTCTTCCTCCTTTATCAACCTTTGACATCTCAGTCAAAAATTATGAAACTTAACTGGCAATAGTAGCTGCATGACTAGTCAGTTATATGTTTCTATAGTGTGGTTCTGAGGTACTTACTTACATTTTTTTGTTCACTTACCAATTTTTTCTTCTCTGATTCACTGCATTCCACTTCTTTCTTTTCTAACACTTTAATCTTTTTTTTTCCTTTCTTTTCCATGCTTTGTTCTTTCTCAGTACTTGTGCAAAAGTACCAATGCGTTACATGCATGCATAATAAAATTTGTGAGGGTAAAGCAAATTTTGAAGGTAGTTAATGGATATCCTATCTTGAATGAAAAAAAAATCACAGATAAAAGACATTGATGAGTTAAAAGTTTCTCATGGATGGAAAATCCCAGCTCATGACCACTTGAAATCAATATTCTTTGAATTGTTTGTACAGACTGTGTTAACCAGTCCTTCCACTGTGAAGAAATCTGAATATGAGACTCAAAATGATGAACTGGATCTAAGCAAGCAGAGAAATAATATTTTTTAATGAATAATTCCTGGAATTTGCAAGTACTTTTAAGGGATACAGTCACCAGTTAAATATAATATGAATGATTGTTTCCTTTAGTATAGTAACATTAATTGAGTGCCCTGAAAATTATTTTCATTTCCTAGTAAAATAATATTTGTGGTACAAGTGGACTTGTCTATAATTATTAATGTACCTACACTGTATGGAGAGAGCTGTTATTAATTATGTTTATGTTAACAGAGTAGACCAATGAAATAAAAATATTGCAATACTGTGAAGCAATTTGACAGTTTATTGTGGTCTTTTCTTACTACATTATTTAGATTACTGTATATTGGAAGCATATTCCAGATGCTAAAATTAGAGCAGTTAAATTATAACAGTGAATTATAGAAATACACAAACAAACAAAAAAGATGACATGAATAATCGCTAATTCAGCTATATGCAGACCTGGGATAGCCTCTTCTAGATATCTTTTAGGCCACTGATAATTAGTGAAATCAAACCACACAGGAATAGCTCTGCTATTGTGCTGCTAAATGTATACAGAAACACTGGCAGTAGATGTCAGTCATGGAAACTGTGTCAAAGGCATGAATGAAATGAAAACATAATTTTCCTTTTCAAAATGTGAAGAAATGAGCTAAAGAGGTCCTGTGAAATTGTTGAGAATTATGCTATTTTCCACCTTGTCTTAAATTGCTGTGAGCTCAGATTGTACATTAATAAAACACAGAATCACATTCTCCAGGCATTTCTCTGGTTTTTGAGCAAAAAAGAAACTTTATGACATGTCAAAGGAGTAAGCAGGGCTTCTTAATATTGTGCTACCTCATCCTTCTCTCATAATGTTAGGCCCAAATCCTGCAGGGACATGAACAGGTTTAGCTTTATGTACTGTGAGTTATTTCTCTGACTTAACAGGAAACTGAATTCCCATTACATTAGAAAAAGCCTTCTGTTTAGAGATTCAACTTGCTTATCTGTCAACTACCCATTTTAAGTTTTCTGATCAAGAATTCATGAGTGAAAACAAGTTTTCTTCACAGTGAACAGGAATGCTTTCATGTAGGATTTAAAACTTCCAAATGCCCAAACCAGTCCAATTCAATCACTTTTACCACTGATGACTTTGCATGTTCTACAAACATCCTCTATTAAAAAAACCCTGAAAAATTACCGGACTCATTATTTTCTCCAAGCAGCAGAATGGCACATACTTGATCGTTCAATGGAGCAAAGGTTTTAACTTTCATCTTCAGCAAAACCAATATTGCTGGGAGTCAGAAGTAGAATCACCCTATTGCCAAACTCATTCCAAAACTGAGATGAATCCTGATCAGCTCTAAGTACAGACTTATGATAAACTTGTTGACTCATAGCAACCCCATATGGACCTTTTCAATAAAAATTGGGGACAAATATATCTGTCATGTCAGATAGAAGCCTGATGTGAAGTGTAAGGACAATGTACTTCACAACACAATGGTTCTTAACTTAAACTCGTGATATTTGTCCAAGGTAAAAGCACTGACAATTTATTTTTTCTTTTTTTTAGAAGTACATGCTGTAGCATGAAGTACTTAGAATTCTGAAATCACCATCTCTGCCTTCTTTTCTACTTTTTTCATTAGAGAGTAAACTGATGCTCCCTGTTAACTTCTCAGCAGTCCAAGGAAACAAATTACATTCTAACTGAAAATTATTTTAATCAGCATTGATGTGGTAGTGTCACAGAAGCTTTTCCTAAACTTTTTACAAACCTGAACTACATACACTTCCTTACTTTCTGCTTTTAATACACAAAAGGTTGTTTTTCTATGTCTCAGTATTAATACTGACTGGAGGATGAACAGACTGAGAGCAGCCCTGTGGAGAATGACTTGGGGATACTGATAGGCAAAAAAATAAAGGATATGGTCTGGTAATGTACACCTGCAACCCAGAGTGCATAAAAAAGAAGCCAGCAGGTCAAAGAAATTGATTCTCCCCCTCTACCCTGCTGTGGTGAGACCCCACCTGGAGTAATTTATTCAGCTTTTGAGGTCCCTACCACAGGAAAGACATGGACATGTTAGAATGAGTCCATAGGAAGGCCTTGAAAATGATCAAAGACCTGAAACATCTCTCTTATGAAGACAGACTGAGAGAGTCTTCATAAGAGGAGTTCAACCTGGAGAAGAGAAGGATTTTGTAACACACCATTATGGCCTTTCCATTCTTACATGGGGTTTACCAGAAAGACAGAGAAAGACATTTTACCAGGAACTGCAGTGACAGGGCAAGGAGCAGCAATTTTAAATTAAAAGTGGCTAGATTTAGATTGGACATAAGGAAGACATTTTTTACAATTAGTGGTGAAGCTCTGGAATAGGTTGCCCAGGGAAGTTGTGGATCATGTGAAGTGTTCAAGGTCACGTTGGCTGGCACTTTGAGAAACTTGATCTAGTGAAAGTTAGAATCATAGGATCATAGAATCATAGAATAGTTAGGGTTGGAAAGGACCTTAAGATCATCTAGTTCCAACCCCCTGCCGTGGGCAGCGACACATTACGCTAAATCGTATCACCCAAGGCCTCGTCCAACCTGGTCTTGAACACTGCCAGGGCCCTAAACTATCATATGTGATGTAATTAATGCTCATGTACAGAGCATTACTGGGATTATGACAGTGTTATGGTGTAATTTTAATCACAGCTGCAGAACAAACTTGATTTGTATACTGAAGAGTTCAGTTATTGTTCAGTAGAGGTGGGGAAGAATTTTCAGATATTAGTACTATGATGTGAAGAACTGAGGAAATGTATAGTTGATTTCTTTGCTCTCAGTTTCTTTAAAAAGGAGTAGTTTGAGTATAATTATTTCCATGGCATATTGATGTCTTCCTTTTCAAACAGCTGATCATGCTGGGGATGAATGACGTCTCCTGGTGGGTGTGAAACGAGAAGTGGAAGGGTAGGGCTGTCAGTTGTTAGAAATGAGGCTGAGATCATCACGTTACACAGATGGTAGAAAGTAAAACATCATAAGTAAGAACAAGAGTTTGCAAGGGATTTTCTGTAATTTATAGACACTGGGTTAACTGAGACTAAGTCTAAGAGTAGGAAACCGATTGCAAATAGAACAAGGTATATACAAAGTCTTTTATCTGTTCTGACCTAACTATTTTGAAGCTTCTTGAAAAGCTAAGTTGTCTTTAATGTAAGTGAAAGCTTTTCCTTACTTTTTTTTTTTTTATTTTTGTAGTCTGGGGGGTGTGTGAAAGCTTTCTGGGTTTGGGAACTTATGGTAAGGTAAAGGCTGAGTCAGCTCTAGCTCAATGATCTGGCAAGTAAGGGCCTGTTACAAATTACAAAACTGTAATTAAAAATACACAAAAATAGCAAAAACTGTCTGAAATAAAACAAGCCTTTAAAATATTTTTTCAATTTTCTTTCTCCTAGCTATTCCCTGCCCAGTTTGCTCATGTGTGACTCTGTTTCCCTAGATAATTCCTTAGGGCATGGAGGAATCTGTAGAAAATAGATTCATTTGAACAGACTACATAGTCTTTAAATAATCACACTGCTATGGTGTTTTAATCCAGGAGCAACAAAAGCAGAAGGGTAAACCCACTGAGTTCAAGTTACAGGATCAAGTGGGTTTATGCAGTCTCATATATTTGTTTATTGAAATTTCATCTAAAGTTCTGTGTACCATTTCAGCCATGATAATGGTCATCTATCATGACCCTTAAAAGACATTTTTTCAGTGGGATAGTAAATGTATAAGATGAATTTTCAGTCTTCATGATCAAGCAATAGTCTGGACCAGAAAAGGTGGGAGCTACTTGGAAAACAGGTAAAAACATATATTCTAGTATGTTTTACTCCCTTTTCATACCCTCTGGAAGACAGTGAAATTTGACAGTGTTTGTGTTGCTGAACATGCTAAAAGTGACCAAACATATGCTTTTCTTTCTTTTTCTTTTTTTTTTTCTTTCAAATAATTTTCTCCAATTTGTAATAGCAGTCAAATGTAAACAGGAAGGTAGATTAAGAAATAGTTCTTTAGCAGTACATATAATGACTGATCCCATACAATATTGTCTCTACTTGTATTTGAGATCAAAAGCATGCATTAAGAATAGGCTTTTTTGATCAACATTCTTCTTTTATGTCTCTGAAACTTAAAGTGAAATACCCATCTGATTCTTCATTTCCCTTGCTGTGTCTAACCACCAGGTTGCTCGTGATTTTAGCAGATGTTTCTGCTTTTGGTTGCAAGACAACTTAATGAACCAGGTTTTTCTCTCCTTCCTTTTCATTCTCCAAGGAGCAAATGCATTCATGAGCAAAATCTTTGCTACACCTTGGAAAGCAACTTTACATGTTTCACCCAATGTTTCCAGCACAGTTATACAGCAACATTTGTAGTCTTGCTACATTATTTATGACAATACATAAATAAATTAAAAGGTAAATTTTAAGGTTTGGAATGTTATGACCAATAAGAGGAGCCATTTTCTGTGATGTTAATTGCAATGTAAGTCTTTGTCAAAGCTGTTTCATGTTGTACCCTGTTCTCTGTTATCCAGAGCAGAATAAAGTTTGGGTCCTGAAACTATAGCAGTAACTTTTAAGCAGTGTTGGAAGTAGTTCACATCCGTAAGACAAAAGCTGGAATGAGGAATAAAGAATATATCATTTGCGACGTGAGACTCCTTAGTTAACATAAAAATATCTGTAGCTGCTTTGACTTCAGTGGAGGTTCACCTGCTTACATAAGTTAAGGAACAAACCCTTACTGTGTCTGGAGGCAACAGAAATGCCATCAGTACCAGGCTGAGATAATAACTGAAAATTATCTTCTGAGTTGTCATTATTAATTTAAAAATCCGATGGCGAAAAAGGCCCTTTACATTGTTTGGACACCACGTACAGATGTTCAGATAAAACATTTCCAGAAAACATTTCTAGGGAAATTTCTAGATGATAACATTTTCATTAAAAGATACTTCTCAATAGGTTTTCCAGAAGATTTCACAACTCGGTATCTGATTAAATTAATAAGAATTTTTTTTTTTTTTTTGTTAAATATACAGTCTGGGGGGGAACTTTCTGATTATCCCAATATTCAGCTTTCTCAACCATTACATACTTAAATACATTTAAAATCTGTTTATCCAACAAAGCACTGTTCTTTCACAGATATCAAAATTTAAGCCACATGAATTTGGACACAGTTCTTGTTGAGATTAATAAGTCTGTTTACATAAAATGGCCCAAATATGCACTAAAAATGTCTTGCTTCTGGTCTGCCATAAGTACCAGCAGTGCTGATATCTCAAGGGCAGAACTACCTGACTGAAGGAGAAGGAAGGGTCTGTAGCAATTTAAAAACTAGTTAAAAGAAGTAAATCCAATGAAAAATTGAATTGAATTCTTGGCAGACTAAAATATTTCTGAATCATATAATTTGCAGAGTACACAAGCCAGATGCAGTTGGCAGGAGGCTGTGTGATTGCTGCAGAATCTCATGTGGGCTTACTGTGTACTGTTAGTGAAGAAAGGTGGTAAGGCAACCCAGTGACCTCTGCCTGGAAAGTCTGAGCCTGGTGGTAAACAGGACTGTGACAAGGGCCTTCTACTGCCCTGGTCAATCTGATTGGGAAAAAACAAACATGCTCTTTTTTTCTAATTTTTTTTTTTTTTTTTTTTCTCTATGAGACTTGCTGAACAGGTTAGGTTTTCCATTCTGGTGAGGAATTGTAATACTAAATTTGTGCATCTGATAGTTTGATAACTTACATGAAGGATTCCTTTTAACTTCATTCAGGACTCAGTGAAAGTCTATAAGAAGTCTAAACTACTGCTTTTATTGCTACCATTAACAACACCATTAGAAAAATTACTTATAATTATCAGAGTAACCGTGTGTGCAGCCATTGTAGCACTGTATTTCTTCATCAGTAGTAATATCCACAGTGTAATCAAAAACGTCTGCAAATGATAATTTGAAGTTTGAACTGAGGGATTCTTCTCACAGTATATTAATCATGTAGGCTTTGTGTCTAAAATCTCATACCTGTTCCAGGGAAAAATAGCTAATCTGCAAAACACTTTGAATCTCTGCCAATTCAAAATAAGCCCAGCATGTACTCTTGTTAGTATTCAGTGTTTAGTTTCCAATTTTTAAATTAGCCAGTATTTCTAATCTGCTTGTTTGCTTTTTTTTTTTCTTTGTTTGTTTTCTTTCCTGATGTCTTTCTGTTGGTTTTATAAAATATTTCATTTTCCCCTTTGTAATATCAATGGTACGGTTGAAAATTCATAATATTAATAATTTTCCCTGCTAAACCTTCTGACAGTTCTTACAATGTGTTTGAGATTCAGAGATGTGTCAAGATTTTAAATAAAAAATATTCTTTAACTCATTTACATTAGATATGACTAATGTCCTATTTTTCATCCAGAAATTACTCCTAATCCATATAAGCTTTCATAATACATGACAGAGGATTAAAGGTGTAGATAAAAAAAATAATCTAGTGTCTAACTGCTTAGTAACAGATTGATTAACACAACAGAAAAATAACCTTTTAAGTTTTGTGGTTGATTTTTATTTATTTTTTTTTTTTAATACTCAAATTGCCATCAGTCATGTTGAGTAAAGTTACATGATGCAAGACACTGCACAAACTCCGATTAAGAGGCAGTCCTTGCTCCAAAAGCTTCCATTCCAAATCTAGTTCTGTTGGAAGTTTTTAATGATCAACCATAAGTAGTCTGAGGACATAACATATCGTTGCATGCTACCATGAATGATTTTATGACCCCTACAAGTGTACAGACACTGCTTCAGTCCAATAGAAAGCACACAGAATACTACTCAGAAGCTGCGTAGCCTTAGTGAGTGATTAGGTAAGTAATGCTGCAGCAATAAAGAACAAGTCTAATGCATGCAAGCATTTACACTAAAGGAAAACTAAAACATTAAAATATGTCTATGGACAGCAGTATAGGTTCTTTTTTTTAAATGAGAATATTCCAGGTTTAGAAGTATTCTACAATGCAGCAAAGTGTTGATGTTTACAGTCTGAAACTCGTAAGCAAATGAAGCAAAAAGTAGAAAAAATATGACATGTCTGAGAGAACAGCATTAAAGGCAAACTTTTAAAGGAATATCTAAGCATTATTGGCAGACATTCAAAGGGATGTGTTTGTTGATGAATATATATAAATCTGGCATGGCTTCAGCATTAAATATGCTCACCTGATATGTTTGCTTCTAAAAGAAAGAGAAGGAATAAAACCTGAAGAAAAGGGCAAGATTTTGGTAATGATTTTCAGACAACTGGTAGAAACTGAGATCAGTATAAAACAGACCCAGGAGGCAGACATAGTTTATGAAGTAAGAAGAATAACGATTGAGATAATTAGGAGAATTATATTCATTCTTCTTTTTCTAAAGCAGCAGATGCCAGCTGTTGGAAGTTGAATATTAAACCTGGTGTCCCTGTGGTATGATCCAGTACAAAGGAACCTCAGTTGTAATATCATGAAACAATGTTCTTAAGAATATAAGCATACTTTTGTTTCTTCTTCAATACTTTGTTAGGCTTTACCACAGCTACAGGCAGTCTGGGTCAGGCTTTGTTTAATTTTTATAAAAGACAGAGTGCATATGTCTTTTTTTTCTCCCTGAAAGAAATTTTCTTTCCACAAGGAATTCTGTCACTTACAGTTTTTCTTGCAAACAAAAATGTTTTCAAAATTCAAAATGGAATTTCAGCATTTTAAGTGCTATTCATTGATTTTACAAAATACACAGCTTAACTGGCTGATGAAGACATTTTTAAAATCCAGTCAGTAATAAATGCCTGATATTTTCACTTCTAAGTCTTTGATAAAATTGGTTGCCTTAAAGATGGAATTCTAGTAGAAAGCATACCGTACTAAGCAAAAAGGAAATATTAACTTAATGAGGTGTTCAGGGATATCTGAGACAAGCAATGATCTAACAATGGAAGTTGAAGTATTGTCATGAGTCTTTCATAAGTACCTGTCTTTTTGAATGAATATATTATTTTCAAGCTAAGAACTTCATCATACAGAAGCTATTTATTCTGTATAATTGTACAGATGAGTATATGCACTGTGTATGTAATGTGTACCCTTCCTAAGGATAGTTACGCGTCCTGAATTAGATTTCAGTGTGCACATATGCAGATCTTACTCAGTTATTTGCACAGTCCATTTACAGTGCTCTGATTAGCAACAGGAGTCAGCTTCAATTTCAAAGTGCAATAATTAAACACTGGCCTAAGCTCTATCCCAAAAAAACCTAGACCAAATTGATTGCTCAGTGACCTTTGCTGCCTCCTCACAGACAGTGAATCAGGAAACAAAGACCCTGTTGTTGAAAGAGAAATGAAAAGAGGGAAGGGGAAATGTGGGATGTAACAGTATTTGTTTTCCTAAATTACATGAATTTAATGTTGTCTTCTTTTATTGTGAGGAAAGTTGTGGGTAGCTGGAATGCGTCTTCCTCTTGCAGCAGTGCTCGACTCCCTGCCTCCTGGTGGCAGTCCTGGGCACTTCCTGCCTCCCGTCCTCTTAGCAGTAGCTGGGCTTCAGCCAGTCCACCACTAACCTCCTCTTTCAGTTCTGTTTGGTGGAAGCAGGGCACTTTTTAGTGACTTTTTTGCTTCTTAAAGAACAGCACAGACTACTGGAGTCCACACAGTCTGCTATCTACAGTTTTCACAAGTGGCATTTTCTCTTCCTAGGACTTCAGTATCCTAAATCTGCAGGCTGACCCATTTGATTAGGATGAAAGCTTGCCCCTAAGTCTCTTTCACTCAAATCCATTTCTTTGCACCAAATGTGAATAAAGTTTTGGATTTTCTTCAACAGTTGATAACAGGATGACCTACTGTTCTTTCGTATGTCTTAGTCTGCCTGTCTTACATATACTTATCTCTGCATTGTTGGTATAAGGAAATTAAGCATTTGGAAGAATATGACCTAAAAGTCTGGTATGCTATGATAGAAAGCTATTGGGTATTCCATTTTAGAAACTTTTTCTTGTTTGTCTCTGTGGCCATTGATCTAAATTAATATGTGCACCTCTCCTAATGAATTTAATGAGCTTTCACATCTGCTAGCACATACTGCCCCCCGCAGCTGCTGCTACAGAGCCCCTCACATTTACTTGCACACCCACACTCATTTGAATTACTGGCACTCAGACCCCCCCAAAATACATGAGTTGGAAATGCCATTAGTAAGCGAGCAGGGAAGACTGCATTGACTGCACAGTATGGCCAGACGTGTACTGACCAGCCACCTGTTTATATGTGACCAGCTCTTTTTATCCTCTTATTCCTCTACTTTTCCATGCTTGTTTCTCCCCAAACCACCTTGATCTCTTCCTTTTTTCCACCTTCAATTCCTCCCCTAAATATCCTGTAATGTCCTGTGCAATCACAGAAAGCTTTTCCCACAATGTTCCCCACACTCCAGGGCAGTGATCCCCTGCAGCTAGAAAGGTGATCTTCAGAGTCACTATATTGGCTTATAGTGGTGGGTGTCCCACCTTGACACAGGGGCTAAGATTCTTCTGAGACAGCTGTGGAAAAACCCAGAGTTCATTTCTCACAGAAGTTATTTGGGTTCCCTTGCCTGGCATTGTGCCTCTCTGGCCCTTTGTGTGTGCGTGTGTATAATCACGTGCCCTAACACTCACATTTCCTTTTCTGCTGCTACATTTATTTATTTTTTTTTCTTGGAAATTGATTAGACAGCCAAAATAGAGGGAGACATTCAAAGTGGTCTCATTTCTGTCTGTTAGCTGTACATTAGCAAGGCAGGTAGAGGGGTCTGAGAAAGAGGCTAGAAAGAAATGTCAAAAGAAAAGTGAAGTATGACAAAAGAAAAAAAGAGAAGTGAATTATTATGTGTCCTGGGTTCAGCAGTAGCAGTCATGTTTTTCCTTTGTGGTAGCTGGTGCAGTGCTGTGTTTTGACTTCCAGCCTGAGAACAGTGTTGGTGAAGCCAATGTTTTCGGTTGTTGCTAAGTGATGTTTACCCTGACCAAGGTCTTTGTGAGGCTCATGCTCTGCCAGGGAGGAGGGGAAGCAGTGAGGAAGCAGAGACGGGGCGCCTGACCCAAGCTAGCCAGGGAGGTATTCCATACCACAGCACGTCATGCCCAGGGTGGGGGGTAACTGGGAGTTACCAGGAAGGACACGGGCTTCCGGGTGGGACTCGTTTCTTGGCCGGTGGTATCGTATTCTCTTCCCTTGTTATTTTCCCTTATCAATGAATTTTTTTTGAATAAATAAGCATTATTTGTATGGTAAATTTTGGCAATGTTCATTTTAAAGCAAAAAGTCCAGGAGTAACATTTGAAGGCATACTAAAACCAGGCTTGAGTTTGATGTACTTAGAAAGTGTTAGCGATTTAGTGGAATTCACCAAATGTTGAAATATTCACCACTGGGCTTACGAATGTCAGTTTGGTGGTTAAAGGTCAGTTCTGAATAAGTAGCTAAGGAAGGCTAATTTGCAGTGATATGATTAATTCTCCAGCATTACTATGTCAATCTATTGCTGTCATTCTACTAGTTATCACTTAAATAAGTCAGCAAATCTCTGATAAAAATGATGCACAAGATTTATGATAGGCTTTCAAACTTTGAAAAAAAAATTTCCAAGACTACTTTGGAGAAATTCTGTGGCAACTTGATCCACTTGTTATTGTTCTTTTGGTACTGCTACTGTGGTATTTATTCTTTCATAATTTAACTTCTCTAATGGAGGTTTCAGGCTATATTCATGGCAGGGCTTCTTGACTCAGCATTGTATTGTTACCCCACAAAATGCTAGTGACCAAGCTTCTCTCAGCTAACCCTAAAAGGTGTTCAGCTGCTTCAGAAAAAGGATTCAGCTGTCCTGCTTAAAAACAAGACCTTTTTTAACTGTCAATTTGTATCCCCTTAAATATAATTTGAATGAATGTTTATGTGATCTCCATGAAGTTTCAAATTCACTGATAATTGGAAGTATTTCAGAAGTGTCCTTTACTTTTTAATATTGAAAAGGAAATGGTCATTTGCCCATGACTCCAGCTTCCCAAGTAATGGCACTAGATTTAAGCGTTACTAATTATGCCAGCTTTCTTTAACCCATTGTCCCTGTGGGGCAATGATACTCCTATTTTGGCTGTTCCTTGCTGCAGTGTTCCAGATGAAATAAGCTCTTGCTATTCTTCAATTTGCTATGAGGCAAAGGGTGTCAAGAGCTTGAAAGACCACTTCTCTTAGAATTTTCTTATCTTAAAAGGCAATCTGGATTTCTGTTTCATATTTGTTTTTTAATCTGCTGTGACTCCTCCATTTCACACGACTTTGAATTTCTGAAAGAATGGCTATTTGTCATATAAATACAGTTGTTTTTTCCTCTTGCATTTTCATAGTTTATTTTCCCTGTCAGTGTAGCGAATGGACTGCTGCATGTGAATGTAGGTTTTTTTTTCTGATGTAAAAATAATGAAACAGTGTGTGTAAGACATTCTGGGCGTTTGGTTTTGTTGGTGAATTTTGTTGGGTTCTGACCTGATTCAGACATGGTTTGTAATCTCCTGTTCAATCTAAAGAAAAACATCTATTATACATGAAATTTTATCTGAATAAATATAAATATCCATTTAACTCAGAAGATATTAAAATCTTTTTAGAATTAAAGCTGAAAAAAAAATAAAGAAGTAAATGTGGTTATTCATTTTACATATGTATCAGATAGAAGCAAAACCTAAGTTAGGTTCTGTTACAGCTACACAAGAATAATAGTTTTTAATACAGACTAACATTTTCACTTATCATGAACTCGTTCAGCTGAAAAAAAATGGTTAGAGTTGGTTTGGAGTATGATCTGAACAATTGATTTTTAGTTTTCACTGAAAATCATTGCTTTTTGGTTGAAGCTTTAAGGGATTAAATTGTGAACATATATAATCAGAGACAAAATTAAAAAATAATATTGTTTATATACTTACCCATGTGAGTGAAAAGGGAAAACCCATTCTTTTTAACCCAAAATTCCATTCCCACTTGATTTAAGGTTGTATCATCATCAAGCTTTGTAATGAAAGGTAGCCTTGTGTTTCTTTCATACCATAGGGGTAGTATGTAAGTGACTTTTTTTGTAGGCCAGAATAGAGGTTTTCTTCTAGAATAAAATCTGAGACATCATCTGGATAGGACATGCATCCTGCTTTTTATGTTTTATCAACACATGAAGTCTTTGAAATGTTCTAAGAAACAGAACTTAAAAAGAGAGTATGCATATTACTGAGTAAAAAATACTGGCCTATCATATTGCTATTAGTACTGGATACTAACATATTTTTTGAAATCAAACAGACCTCCACAGATTCTTAACATCAACATAAAATTGTCTTTGACAAATTATATCAAAGAATTTTTTGATATAAATGCTATAATGCTTGTATCAGCCCTACTAATGGCTATGCAAATGGGTTTCACAACAGCAACAGTAATAACAGATCTAGATTTAACAAGAACAAATATTCTTTCTGTTTTTTCTTTCTATATATCTGTAAATCTTTCCAAATGTCCGTATTACACCAACATACAAAAAATCTGGACATCGTATTTTTCACTAGTGCAAATACAGGCGTAAGCAATCCTTTGATTTTACTGGAGTTGCATCACTTTACAGACAGAGAGATTTTCACTCTCAGAATTTCATAAAAAAAGAATGTCCGCTTCAATGTTATAGGAAGCCTTCTGGCAACAAATGAAACAGAACCTCTCAGTATTTCTGTAGTTCCAAGAAAAGTACACTTTGATAACATCTAACTTGAAAACAGTTAACTTGATGTCCATTCTCTTGGAAATTCAAACAGTTGCTTTTGTTGAATATTGAACAGAAATAAATACCTTTTAAAAAACATGGTGAAGAAGAACAAGGAAATACATTTTCTTGTATTCAGATACTTTGTATAACATAGTTATTTGGTTGGATACAGTTAAATATCAGTTGGTATCATTCTGCTCTAATGTTACTGCTGTGGGTTTTTTTTCCCAATATATTGACAATATGTATTAAATATGACCCATTGGTGTATTCATACATTAAAATAATTAAACCTCCCTAATACATAAGTTTAAAATATGAAGCTTTTCTTTCTTCTTTTTTTATCTTGCTTAATTGAAGTGTTCTCTCATAATTTTATAACAATTTTGTCAAAATTTGTTGCAGAATGACTCTAAGAGCAGAACCATAGAGCCCTGGAGGACTGTGCGAGCAAGGCAAGGGGTGGCTCCCACAGGTAGCCGGAGACCGGACCTGGGAGGAGAATGTGGAGGAAGCTGTGGGGGGCTAACCAATACTGTTGCGCCAAGAAGGAGTGGCAGACTGCCACTCCTATATATGTGTGAACTGCGTCACAAATAAAGTAGAAGCTGCTTATCACCCATATTGGGTTGGCCTGTCTGCTTCTCCTCGCCGCTTACAAATGGCGCCCGAACAGGGACGCGGACTACAGGGCCCTGGTCGCTGGGGACCCGGATTACAGGGCCCCAACTAGCGGGGACCCGGATTACAGGGCCTTGACTAGCGGGGACCCGGATTACAGGGCCCCGGTCACTGGGGACCCGGATTACAGGGTTCCGACTAGCGGGGACCCGAAATACAGGGCCCCGACTAGCGGGAACCCTTGATACAGGGCCCCGGTTAGCGGGGACCCGGATACAGGGCCCCAGCCGACATGGACCCAGATACAGGGCCCCGTTCGACGGGGACCCGGATACAGAGCCCCGGTTGACGGGGACCCGGATACAGGGCCCCGGCTAACGGGGACCCGGAACGGTGAGTGAGCGGCGCCGGCAGCTGCAGCCGGGAAGCGCGGGCAATGCTGCTGCGGTGGCGTGACGGACCCGGGTGCTGCGACTAACCAAAAGGAATCCACCGCTGGGGTGAACCAGACACTGCTGCGTCGGGAGGCCGATCCGGAGACCGAGGTTACAGGACGACCCAGAAGAAGACGATCCGGAAAAGGCTGGCCATGAAAATGGACCGAGAGGTAGCCCCTACAGTGACTTGAACTTTTTACAGTGCTTTTTATAAAAGCGGGGAATTGAGCCTGAGACTCTAAAGCAGCTAGCAGGTCTAGTGGCTGTAGGGAAGGCTAAGGGATTTTTTGCAGATCCTAATACAATATTTGAGGAGAGTGAGTGGTGAAAGTTTGGTGAAGAACTATCTGACTCAATGCTTAATAATGATAAAACAGCAAAGAAACTCGGTAAACCACGGAGAGAAGTAATAAACTGTATAAAAAGTTACAAGGCAGAAAAGAAAACTGCCGCGGTAGCAACGGAGAAACTAGGAACAGACGTCCCCGGTCGGTTGAAACCGGGGGAAGATTACAACTCGTTACCCCCAACTCGCGGGAGCACAGGGTTCCCCCCCCCTTCCTTTTCTCCCCTTCCATCAGAAGGTGCTGCAGAGGAGGTGTAACCCCCTGCTCCCCCACCACCCCAGTTCCGAAAGTAGGGACTTTGAAAAGGACAGAGAAAGTATATTAGAAGGTATACGCATGATAAAAGTCGAGGAATCCGAAAGAAAGAGAGCGGTGCCTCGGCGCCGGATCGATTGCGGCGCCACTGTGAAGCACGCAGTAGAAAATAGGGATCATGCGCTAGCGGCAGATTTAAAGGAACCGCAAGCCTCTCCAACCCACTTCGCCTTAGAGTGAAAAAACTTTTAACTCAGTCACGGAGGAGCCAGGTTTGCAGATGGCTACATACCGAACGGGAGACATCTAATAAGAAAGACACAGCTGCGAGCAACGGAGACCACGAGTTAGGCGCAGGATCAGCCCCCGAATCCCCTGAATCCAATCCAGATTTATATCCTCTGCTTCTAGACCCTGACTCTTCATCTCCCGGGTCGGTCTGCTCAGACTTACTGGCCCTGGAGACGCTCAGTTGTAACAATGGGTAACCAAAGAGGTGATCATTACTGGGGAATTTTCTGCAATGGGCATCTCTGCATATCCTGTGTTTACTACACAGCAGGGGGCTAAAGAGTGGGAAGCTCTTGATCTCAAAATAGTTAAGGAGGCCTGACAAGCAGTGACCACGTATGGGTTAAAATCCTCTTATACTCAAGCTGTATATGTTATGATTTTTTCTTGCAATTGACAGGGGGAGCCCATACAGTTTCTCTGTGATACTCATGTACTAGAAGTTGGTAAATATAAGTATGTCCAGGTTTATATCAACCCTTGGAGACCTTTGTAGATACTGCTGGCCACTTCTTCCAGCACAGGCTGGCCACCTGTGTCGGAATGAGTGTGCATTTTGGTCAGTTTAAAAGCCCAAGCCTCATATGATGTGGGGGAGGCAGAGCCTCTGCGGGGACGCCCGCTAAGGTTGAGCCTGCCACCTTGCACTGCAATGATGCTTCTCGGAGCTGGTTTGCTGTTAATCTCCACAGGGTCCTTGTGCCACGTTCTGTACATGGGACTGTAGTGGGAGTAATGATGGCTTTTGCAGGGACTAAAAAAAAAAAAAAAAAAAGGGAGGGAGAGAGAGAGTAATGATGCTGCACTTAACCTGTCTACTTCTCAAGAACTGAAGAACTGATAACCTGGGGGAGGGGGTATATTTGTGTCCTCCTGCCTACAGGTCCATGGTGACTGCCTGCAAAGTTTGCCAAGCCTTGCCATGAGCTGGACAGACGAATGGATAAACCTGATGCCTCAGCTACAGGAGCTGACCGTGATTACCCCAAGCAGAATGAGATAGAGGAAGAGAAAAATGAATGATTGCAAAACATCACTTGGGGGCAACTGAAAAGTAACATCCTGAATATGTGTGCTTGTAAAATAGCTATTATTAGAGGTTGTGATTTTGTGTATAAAACCACCTGTATTTACTAGCTAGTTGTTAATAAGAAACTGCACCTTGTATTGTATAGATTTGTCACTTGTAAAAGAGATGTTAGAGTATGGAAATTTGCAGTAGCTGCTAGAAAATGCTAAGGCAAAAGCTAGAAAAATTTTAATACAATGGTAGTGTTATAAAGCAGGTGATGGAACAAATTTAAGAGGGGGGAGAATTCCACTGGTAAGAAATTTCTTTGGCTAGTCCTTCACTGCCATCAGCATCTTCAACATGCTGCTGCACCCTGTAATAGTTACTCTGCTAATGTAAATTTGTGTGTGCCTTGCTGTAGTAGCGACTTGTTACTGGATGAAGCAGGTGAAACTGTGCATTGACAACAAGGTGCAAGGACTGAGGCTGATCAAATTCCTGCTACCACAATCAAGGGCAAGACTGGGTTAGCTTCTGTGTTTGCCACCAAGAAGAACCTTTAGCTCCGCTGCTGGCTGCAACCCAGCAGGCGTGGAGCGGTGGGGACACACGCCATGCCAGACCTTGATGTGAAGGATCAGAGAGCTATACAGCCTGTTACCAGAGAGCCATACAGCAGAAAAAAGGGGCAGGCCCAGGCAGCCTCTATTTGGCATATGTTGGAAATATAATCTAGCCCAGATCCCCTGCTCAAGTAGGGCCACCCAAACCATATATAAAACATAAAGGGGGAAGATGTGGAGACAGTGTTCTCACAGGAGAATGCATAAGTGGTACATAAACTTTGAATAGTCCTGAAAGATACAGCAAGGCCATGGGAGGCCTGAAGAAGCTTAAGCAAGCAAGATAAGAGGCTGGAATTCACCAAGTTAATGAGAACTGTGGACTGTTGGCAAGCTTTCAAGGTTGAGTTCTCACACCTGTGTTTAATCAATTATATGTTAGTCACTAAGGGTCTTCAAAACTTGTATCCAATCATAATATGCCAGATCACTGTTGAGCCGGGGCCTTGGCTCAACTAAGCAGCCTGGGTTGCTGAGTTGTTAAGCAGACAATTCTACATTGAAGGCAATTCCTGATTTGTTTTAATGTTGACTCTGTAAGACATGCAACACTGCAGAACCTTTTGTTGTTGGAACAGGGACATGGATGTGAAGAGTTTGATGGAATGTGTTGTATGAGTCTCTCTGATTATGCTAATTCGATGCACGCACAGCTGAGAACCCTGGCTCAGCTTACCCAACAATAGTAAATGAGCAATATCCTAAGAATAACCAGATGGTTGTCTTCACGGGGCATTACAGGTTGAGTCAAACGCTACGGTTTAAAGTATTGCACTTATGTATCATTGTTAGGTTAATCATCGTAGCTATTAGACTTGCTTATAGTTGTGTGATACAACAGGTGAACAGAATAACCCACAATGCCTTGCTCGCACAAAGAAAAAGGGGGGAATTGTTGCAGAATGACTCTAAGAGCAGAACCACAGAGCCCTGGAGGACTGTGCGAGCAAGGCAGGGGGTGGCCCCCACAGGTAACCGGAGACCGGACCTGGGAGGAGAATGTGGAGGAAGCTGTGTGGGGCTAACCAATACTGTTGTGCCAAGAAGGAGTGGCTGAATACCATTCCTATATATGTGTGAACTGAGTCACAAATAAGGTAGAAGTTGCTTATCACCCATATTGGGTTGGCCTGTCTGCTTCTCCTCGCCGCTTACAGTTATCTCATTTTATCTTCCTTATTATCTTATTTTAGACAGATAGGAATAGCCTTATGCTCACAGGCCCGTGTTCTCATGACGGACTTCAACCACCCTGACATCTGTTGGAGCGACGGTATGACCCAGCACAAGCAATCCAGGAGTTTCCTCGATTATGTGGAAAACAACTTCCTTCTGCAAGTAAAAGAGGAGCCGACAAGGAGAGCTGCCATGCTTGACCTCGTGCTCACCAACAGGGAAGGGCTCGTTGGAAATGTGACATTCCAGGGTAGCCTTGGATGGAGTGATCACGAAATGGTCGAATTTGAGATCCTCAGGACAGTGAGAAGAGCGTGCAGCAAGCTCACTGCCCTGGACTTCAGGAGGGCAGTCTTCGGCCTCCTCAGGAACCTGCTTGGTAAAGTTCCATGGGATATAGTCCTAGAGGGAACGGGGGCCCAAGACTGTTGGTTGATATTCAAGGACCACCTGCTGCAAACTCAGGAGTGTGCATCCCAACTAGAAGGAAGTGCAGCAGGAGGGCCAGGAGACCTCCTTGGATGGATAAGGAGCTGCTGAGGAAATTTCAAATGAAAAAAGAGGCTTATAAAAGATGGAAGCGAGGACAAGTGGCCTGGGAAGAGTACAGGGATGTTGTATGGGAAGCTAGAAACCAGTTTAGAAAAGCTAAGGCCCAGTTAGAATTAAACTTGGCTAGGGATGTGAAAGATAACAGGAAGGGAATTTTTAGGTACTTTGCACATAAAAGACAGACTAGGGACAACATGGACCCTCTCCAGAAGCTATCAGGAACTGGCTAGCCTGGATATGGAGAAGGCTGGGGTTCTGAATGACTTCTTTGCCTCTGTCTTCACTAGCAAAAGCTTTGACCACACCACCGATGTCTTCGATGGCAGATGCAGGGACTGTGAGAATGAAGACCTTGGCCCCACTGTAGGAGAGGATATGTTTTGAGTCTGACTTCAGAACGTGAACATGCACAAGTCCATGGGACCTGATGAAATTCATCCACGGATCCTGAAGGAGCTGGCAAATGAAGTTGCTAAGCCACTGGCCATCATATTTGAGAAATCATGGCAGTCAGGTGAAGTTCCCGATGACTCTAAAAAGGGTAATATAATGCATATTTTCAAGAAGGGGAAAATGAATGACCCAGGGAATTACAGACCATTCAGTCTCACCTCTGTGCCTGGCAAAATCTTGGAGCAGATTCTCCTGGAAGGCATGCTAAGGCACATGGAAACCAACAAGGTTCTTGGTGACAGCCAGCATGGCTTCAGTAAGGGGTAATCCTGCCTGACCAATTTGGTGGCCTTCTATGATGGCACTACGGAACTGATGGACGGGGTAGAGCAGTTGATGTCATCTACCTGGACTTGTGCAAGGCATTCAACACTGTCCCACATGACATCCTTATCTCTAAATTGGAGAGACATCAATTTGATAGGTGGACCACTTGGTGGATAAAGAACTGGCTGTATGGCTGTCGTGGTTTAAGCCCAGACCGTAAATCAGAACCATGCAGTCTGCTCCTCACCTTTCTTCCCCCAGCTGCCGCTCCTGGAGGGACAGGGAGGAGAAATGAAAGAAACTCCCATGTGTTAAGAACAGCCCAGTAACTAAGGTATAACACAAACCACTGCTGCTACCACTAATAATAATAATGATAAGGAAAATAACAAGGGAAGAGAGTACAATACCACCCATTGAAACCCAGCCTGACCGAGCAGTGAACCTGCCCTTCTGGGTAACTCTCTGTTACATCCCTGGGCATGACGTGCTGTGGTATGGAATACCTCTTTGGCTAGTTTGGGTTAGGTGTCCTCCCTCTGCTTCCTCCCGGCTTCCCCTCGTCCCTGGCAGAGCATGAGGTTCAGAAAGTCCTTGGTCAGACTAAACATTTGAGCAGTAATTAAAAGCATCTGAAGTATCAGCACTGTTCCCAGGCTGAAAGTCAGAAACAGAGCACTGCACCAGCTACTAAGAAGGAGAAAAAAAATGACTGCTACTGCTGAACTCAAAACAATGGCCACATGCAAAGAGTTATGGTCAATGCCTCAATGTCCGCCTGCAGACCTGTAACGAGTGACGTCCCTCAGGATTCGGTGTTGGGACTGGTCTTGTACAACATCTTTGTTGGTGACATGTACAGTGGGATTGAGTACACCCTCAGCAAGTTTGCTGATGACACCAAGCTGTGTGGTTTGGTTGGTACACTGGAGGGAAGGAATGCCATCCAGAGGGACCTTGACATGCTTGTAAGGTGCGCTGACGCCAACCTCATGAAGTTTAACCATGCCAAGTGCAAGGTCCGACACCTGGGTCGGAGCAATCCCAGGCACAGCTACAGGTTGGGCAGAGAAGAGATTCAGAGCAGCCCTGCGGAGAAGGACTTAGGGGTGTTGGTTGATGAGAAAATGAACATGAGCCAGCAGTCTGCGCTTGCAGCCCGGGAAGCCAACTGCATCCTGGACTGCATCAAAAGCATCGTGGCCAGCAGGTCGAAGGAGGTGATCCTGTCCCACTACTCTGCTCTCATGATACCCCACTTGGAGTATTGTGTACAGTTCTGGTGCCCTCAACATAAAAAGGACATGGAACTGTTGGAACAAGTCCAGAGGAGGGCCACGAGGATGATCAGGAAGCTGGAGCACCTCCTGTATGAAGACAGGCTGAGAAAGTTGGGGCTGTTCAGCTTGGAGAAGAGAAGGCTGAACGGAGACCTCATAGCAGCCTTCCAGTTTCTGATGGGGGCCTATAAGAATGCTGGGGAGGGACGCCGTCATGGTTTAAGTGCAGGCAATAACCCACGCAGCCTGCTTACTCACTCCCCCACTTTCTCCCCCCTGCCCCCTGCTACTGGAGGGACAGGGAGGAGAACGGAAAGAATGTAAGTCCCATGGGTTGAGATAAGAACAGCCCAGTAACTAAGGTATAACACTAATCACTACTGCTACCATGAATAATAATAATGATAAGGGAAATAACAAGGGAAGAGAATACAATACCACCCATTAAACCCAACCTGACTGAGCAGTGAACCTGCCCTTCCGGGTAACTGCACCTGAGCATGACCTGCTGTGGTATGGAATACCTCTTTGGTCAGTTTGGGTCAGGTGTCCTGCCTCTGCTTCCTCCCGGCTTCCCCTCCCCCCTGGCAGAGCATGAGACTCAGAAAGTCCTTGGTCAGGGTAAACATTACTGAGCAGTAATTAAAAACGGTGGTGTTATCAGCACTGTTCCCAGTCAACAACACAGTACTGCACCAGCTACTAAGAAGGAGAAAAAATGACTTCTACCGCTGAACCCAGGACAGTATCCACTCCTTATTCCATACCATTCACGTCATGCTCAGATTCACATTTTCAATATACGATCGCTCTTACATATATATATATATGTATATATTTATACATCCACATATACAGAGAGAGAGAGAGAAATATCATTCCTCAGTGTATGGAACAATCCCTATAAAGCTGCTGAGTCCATTCATTCCATGATGACAGGTTCTATCTCTTGTAACAGTCTTTTAGGGCAGGAGAGGCTGTGTGCAGTGTTGGATTGTTGCCTGCTGATGCTGATCATTCCTTTGCTGTAGAGCTCGTCTGGTTCTATCAAAGTTCATTCTCTGTTGAGATGATAGTCAGAGGGAAGTCAGGACCAGTCGCCGGTGACCTGAAGACATCTAGTTGGTGGGTTATAAAAGTATTACATAGCAGGCAACAGCATATAATTGAGTTCTTTGGCTGTTTTCCCCTAAAATTAAATCCCCTTGAGGTACACATCTGACTTCCCCATCTTCCCGCATTTCCCACCAAGTATATCCGGGTCCCTGAGCAAAAGCAATCCCATGAATGGGTTTGCCTTTACCTGAAGCAGGAATAACCCAGACTCTTCCCCAGCAAATTCTTTATGTGCACCATGGGAACTTTGTCCCCCTCTACACTATGTAAAAGTTCTGACTGGGCTGGGCCAGGCCTGTTGGCAGATTCTCTGGTGTTGACCAACCAGGTGGCCTTTGATGTGTATCCCAATGCTTGAAAGTTCCCCCAGCCATTGCTCTCAGTGTAGTTTTTAGCAGCCCATTGTACCACTCAATTTTCCCGAAGGCTGGTGCATGGCAGGGAATGTGATATACCCACTGAAGGCCATGCTCTTTCGCCCAAGTGTCTATGAGGTTGTTCCGGAAATGAGTCCCATTGTTTGACTCAGTTCTCTCTGGGGTGTCATGCAGCCACAAAATCTGTTTCTCAAGGCCCAGGATAGTGTTCCGGGCAGTAGAGTGGGGCACAGCGTGTTTCCAGCCATCTGGTGGTTGCTTCCACCATGGTAAGCACATGGTGCTTGCCTTGGCAGGTTGGTGGGAGTGTGATATAGTCAATCTGCCAGGCCTCCCCATATTTATACTTCAACCATCGTCCTCCATACCAAAGAGGCTTTATCCGCTTGGCTTGTTTAATTGCAGCACATGTTTCACACTCATGAATAACCTGGGCAATAGTGTCCATTGTTAAGTCCACGGGCCCAAGGGCTACTGCGTGAACTATCTCACGTTTAATTTGCTCAAAGGCTTGTTGTTGCTCAGGGCCCCATTTAAAATCATTTTCTTCCAGGTCACATGATAGAGAAGGCTTACAATCAAACTCTAATTTGGGATGTGCATTCTCCAGAACCCCACAGCACCCAAGAAAGCTTGTGTTTCTTTCTTATTAGTTGGTGGAGACATTGCTGTTACCTTGTTGATCACACCTGTGGGGATCTGGCTGAGAAAGTTGGGGCTGTTCAGCCTGGAGAAGGCTGCATGGAGGCCTCATAGCAGCCTTCCAGTATCTGAAGGGCACCTATAGGAATGCTGGGGAGGGACTCCATCAGGGACTGTAGTGGTAGGATGAGGTAAAATGGGTTCAAACTGAAACAGGAGAGATTTAGGTTAGACACAAGGAAGAAGTTATTTACTGTGAGGGTGGTGAGGCACTGGAACAGGTTCCCCAAAGAAGTGGTAAATGCTCCATCCCTGGCAGTGTTCAAGGCCAGGTTGAACAGAGCCTTGGGTGACATGGTCTAGAGGAAGTTGTCTGTACCCGTGGCAGGGGTGTTGTAACTAGATGATCTTAATGTTCTTTCCAATCTAACCATTCTATGATTCCATTATTCTATGGTTCAGGCTTTCAACTGCTGAAGTGGTAATGAAGACAATTTCAGATTAGAGCAAGATTTAGAAAACCAGGTATTTAGAGGAGTCATTGGAGATATGAGCGTATTCTTTTGGGCTTTGTGTTATGAGCAGTTAAAATGACTTCTGTGACCAAAGGCATTAAAAGAAGCTGACAGTGATTTAAAAATAAAGATGTAAAAAGTAATGAGGTTGGATTATTTTTGTGTTTGTTTTTATTTTTTTAACTTTAGTTTGCCTATGACACCAAGCTGTGTAGTTCAGTTGATATGCTGGAGGGAAGGGATGCCATCTAGAGGGACCTTGACAGACTTTGTTTCATGTCTTTATTTTTTTAATCTATTGATTTTTAGTTAATCTGTTAAATTTTAAACCTAGCACCTCCTCTACTGTTTCTTCCCTATAAGCATTTTTTTTGGTAGAAGAAGCAGCCACTGTGTTCTTTTAAAATGAACATTTAGTTTGGTGATGAAGTAGATACACTAATTAATATGATCAAAACCATAAGCCATTACTGCAAGCTAGAAAAGGACAATATAATGGACTTTTTGTGCAGTTTCTAATGAAAGTTGGCCCCTTTGGTTAATCAGAATTCATAGTAACACAGCACTGTCCAAGTGTTACCTAAAATTCTTTACCTGAAGCTGGCAAATAGACTGTGGTTAAAAAAGGAGGGGGGGAAGAAAGCAATAAAAGTGACCTCATAATAAGAAAAAAGCCCTCATAAAAGTCCATCATATGCATTTATCCAGGTTAGTTATGTGATACTATTCAGTATGGTCTAGAGAAGAAACTATTTCTAAAAGAATAAAGAAATCCACAAAGGGTCATGTGATATTTTAATATAAGTGCTGCAACTCAGTAACTCCTGGCTAATTAGATCCAATATAATTCTTCCACTTAGGCTTCAACTAAAGAGTTATTAGTTAAGCAAAGTGCCCTAGTAGTGCTCCACATCCCGGGCATAATTTTATGCCAAAGGTATAACTGGTGAGGTATGAAGGATTCAGTAATGATTTTTATCTGATTTTAACTACATTCAGTCATTTTTCATTTTGTCAGATATATTGAATGTTTAGAGAAGGCTTTGCATTTGTAGATGTAAGACTTAGAAAACCATGTATTTAGAGGAGTCATTGGAGATATGAGCATATTCTTTTGGTAGAAAGAATATTGCTAGAAAGGGATATTGAAGCAGTGAGGTAATCTTAAAAATGTAGGGAATTTGACCCAAAATTTAATTGTAAATGGAAATAATAAGGAAGAGACTGAATCTGTGCTCCATTGAGGGGAAAGGAAATTACCTGAATTTACATAAGAGTGCTCACAAGGCTGATTGTAATTACCTTATTTTTTATGTACCTTTATCTAATTTTGCATTATATCAGGTAGCTATCTTTTATCTTTACTCTCAAATATGAGTATTGAGAATTTGGGGATGTCTGTTTCTAAGGTTTCTTTAGCTTGAAGGATAATTTTTTGATTGCTTTAAGAATATGTAGGGACAAAAATACCCTAGTGGCAACCATCTTCTATTGTCAGATGAGAAAAGAAGTGAAACTAAAGGCAGTTCTTTACTTCCTGATCACAGTAAGAAAGTCTGTGCTTTAAGAACATTGTAATTATACAATGGGACAGATGATTGATAAGTACAGTCTTAGATGATTTTACTTGTGAATAATGTCATTGGTACACTGGTTCGTATGTCCTCTACGCTTCACAATCTTTACACTCCCCAGTTTTTATTAACAGAATTATTTTTTTAATAATCACAATTATATTGCATTCATTATTAAGTGATCCATATTTCTAATGAACTTGATAAACAAAGATGATCATTGGGCCTGTATGTATTAAGAGAAAAATACAAGGAAATAGTTACAGATAGTCACTGTGAGTGGCCTGTAGCCATTTATTAAATGTAACTAGTTATTTTGAAATATCTAATTATTTGTATTTTAAGAACATAAAGTATTGTTAGAAGAAAAGAATCTCAGTGCAGTTTACTGCTACTAGTTCTGAAACAGTGTGATTGCAGTCCTGAAAGAATCCTAATGCCTCTTTAGTATTCTTTCTTTGGGATTTTGTGGTTCAAGTTATATTTCGTTCTTGATTTCTTGAGGGAGGAGGGTGGATACAAGTAAAGAACTGGCTCCTGAGCTTCAGGGATTTACAATTTTGCCTACACTTAGTATTTACACTTCTGTGAGTTATTTTCTCAATGAATAAAAGTTTTAAAATATTATTTATATTTACTGGAAAAAAATATAAATTCTGAGAACTGCTGATTTAAGGCTGTGCTGTGAGCAGTCAATGCCCAGTGTAAATATAATTTAAAAATATCCTAGTTTCCTAATGCACTGTTATGGGAAGCAGGAGTCAAATAGGCTTAATCCCTTTGACAACAATTGGATTTGAAAAGGCTGTTAAGACCATGAGATCAATAAAATTATATTATTAAAGACTAGTGTTTAGAAGTGTCACAATCAAATGCCTTCAATTTTAAATAATACTCATCACATTTGTGCCAAAGAAATCTGCACATATCATGCTTTCTAGTTAATTTAATCTTCCAAGTGGTTTCTGCAGATGAAAACAAAATGCAGGAGGACAAATTTCCTCTTATCTACACCACTGGAAATGAAACATCTCTGTTCATTTAATGAGTTCACTGAAATTAACTTTGTGTAAGCAAAGACAGATTTTTGACCTCTTTACTTTTCCATAATCCAGAAGCTACCAAGAAAGGTGTTGGGTAGGAAAAGGCTGTTAGTTTGTGTAGAAACTGCAGAGAGCTTCAATAACATCATATAGCTCCTGGAGGCTTATAATTTGCAAGGGACTTACAGTAATTGTTAATTTCCTCATCCTGTCTTCTGTTTCATAAAGCTACTCATAATAAGTAGCTGTATAGGCAAAAGACAAATTCACAAGCATAGCAGGGATTGTGCTTTAACACTGCTATTTTATGTTAGCTTGATTCAGCCTTTTTGTGAAGAAAACCCTCCATTTTAATTGTGTTTTAATATATTTTTATCCTTATAAATAGCACATTTAGCAGATGAATACTACATAACCTCTTTAAAATGCTTCTGGAATACAACCCTATAATACAAGACCTGGCAAACAGCATTTCCCTAGGTAAAAGACTTTCCAGCAAATGGATTGATTCTCTGGGCTCCAGACTTCCTATTTCTCAAGCATAACAATCCAGTACTTGCTAGCACTTCCACTTTGAGGTCCTGATTAAGGTGACTCTGGAACAACCTTTAATACAAATTTGAATTTAACTATGGGATATGGGGAACACAGACCAAAAAAACCCATAACTCATTATCAAAGAAAGTGAATTAACACAGCCAGACATCTTGCTACATATTTCCTTGCTGCAGCTTAATTTCACTGTCCCCAGCACTTTTAACATCTACTTACAAAAAGAGAAAAACAGCCTATTTGTTCTTATCTGTGGGTCTATTTGTAGGTTCAGTATCAGCATTTGCCAATCAACAGTACAGGCATTCTTCCACTAACTTGTTGGAAGCAACTAGAGATGTCCCAAACCAGAAATATTACCATTTTTTCCTAAGGAATCTGATCAGTGATTATTTAATTTAACATTGTATTATTCCTTAAGTTTCATTTCACCTATTTCTTAGCAGTAGTGAAGGATAAAATATTATGCTGGGGCAGATGACTAAAATGCACATATGTGTACATGTTTGAGACAAATATTCAAACACATATTCTGCTCCCCAGAGAAAACAATAAAAGTACTTTTTTTCTTCAGAATATGAATTTGTGGTACTGTTTTATCAACACTTGGTGAGATAAAGCAATCAGTGCATGAAACAGAAGTGACAGCAATAGTATAGTGTCAGAAATTTAATTTTAAGGAAATAGATGTATTTTCTCAAATTTGCAAGGCAAATAGACTCTCATGCTTTCACTTAAGCAATGGAAAGTGAAGGGAACAAAGCCACATTCCTACAAGAAAAGAGCTCAATACTAACCCGGTTTGTTGCTTTGTTAATTTCAATATGTCACTTCATCTTTCTCTGCCTCACTTTTCCTATATGTATATAGGAATGATGAGCTGTCTGTTCAGACTAGCATGAAATAATAATGTAAGTAAGTTAACTTTTTAAGGAAAGCCTTTTCCTTCCTGAACTGTCTTTGCAGAAGAAAGAACTGTTTGCCTGATGAATTAAAAAACGGTCAAATTCTGCCACTGTATGAATGCAATAAGAATTCTAGAATTAAGACCAGTTGTTCCAAACATCTAAAGCTCTGTGGACAAATTCTCAAATGGAAAATACACTCTGGAATACATATTATTTTAAAAATATGAATCAATATTATTAGTCAATACAATAGTAAAGCATGCTTAGAAAATTATGTAGAAGCTTTGAATCCAAAATACATGAGCTGGTGATGCAAAGTGAAGGAAGCCAGTGTACAGACCGAGTTGCTCTGTTAGCTCTAGAGAAGCTACACTGTTTCCTTGCACCTGGTTCATGGACTCAAGAAGTAAATCCCATTTCTCAGCTCTGTCACACAAAATCAGGATTTTGCTAAAAAGTTTGAATTCTTCCAGAATGTGAAGTTTGCTGTGGACTAAATTTTGGTCTCTGGCACAAGTTTATATCCTAAACAGCAGCACTAAAGTCAAGACAGGTATAGCTAGAACTCGAAATTGTGAGATCTAGGCACGGGGTAAGTTTTCCATTCAGATCCTTCATTATTTTTATGCCATGCTTTCTTCTACTTTTGTTGGCATAAATTCTTATATTGATATCTCTTTTCCTGTCTCAATTTACTATATTCTGCCTTAGTGAGAGGTTTTACTTGTTGTTTATTTGCTTGTCTGTTTTTGTTTTGGATTGACAGAGGCAGTTATAAAACAAGACCAAGGGCACCTTTATGAAGCATCCCTTTTTTAACACATTCACATTGAAATGACTGAACTCTAGCAGAATAGTATGAGAGAAAGAACTATTGTACATCTCTGTCAGCTCATCACATCAAGCTGTTCTGTGTATCTAAAATGATGAGTGCCTGGTGTTTTTAAGCATACACCTATCAGTATCAATTTATTTTACAAAAAAAAAAAAAATAATGAGAACATAATTGGATCTAAATTTATTATGCAACTGGCATTTTTCTTCTTCATGAAGTGGGACGGGAAATTTTCAGAAAGTGTGATATGAAATATATCGATTGCAATTGCAATTCTTATGAAGACAGATAAAAGCATACTGGTTCTGCTATGCAGTTATTTAAAGGAAAAAAATTACTTGTTCTCCAAGGACCAGAGTATGTTCCATGTATTATGACTGTTGTTTCGTTATTGTATTTAGTTGGGTTGAGTGTGTTTTATTCTGTAGTCCTAAATATCTTCTGCTTAAAATAGCTTTGAAATACTTTTATGAAAGTAAAATAAGGTTCTGAGGCAATCTCAGAAGAACAAGGTTGTCAACATCACAGCTAGTGCTGAAGAGGTGAGATTAGCAATTTTGTAACAAAATGTCAGCTGAAAACTAGCTACAGTTTTGTATTCATCTGACATGCAGAAATTTCTTAACTTCCATATTTCTTTAAAAATACTTTGAATCTCTCAGAATTTCACAAAAATCCTGAAAACTTATCTCTAAAAATGCTGAAAATTTTGAATAAAAAGTAACTTATAACAGATCTTGTATAAATTTAAAGAAGTTTGGGGGTTTTGTTTTTATTTTGTCTTTATGAGTTTAACTTGTGTCTTCTTCATGGTAAGTGTATGCTACTATCATATTTAATGATCAGCAGATGGGGAAAACATAATATTGAATTATGATCTGAAGTCTCACAAAGGTCTTTTTGCATGTCCTGTTCTGCATTTTACGTGAATTTAATTAAATGAGGAGGGTTGTTTTGGTGGTGTTTGTGTTTTTTTAAACTATTGTATTCCAAGTAACTAAAGTTGAAGTGCACTTTCAAATTTCTTTTTGGAATAGTGAAGGAGCATGCCACTAATTCTTTGTCATTTACATGGAAATTATGCATTGATAGAGCCTGGATCTCCCCTTAATAGAATCCACATTTTACATTACTTTTACAATAAGCTGCCTTTAACCCATCAAGCTGTCTTTCAACATGCTTTCTGAAATCAGAGAAAGGTTTTTTGGTTTGATAGTGTAAGAAAAGTTCAAAAAAAAGGAAGAAAAATAGAACGGAAAAAGAGATACTAAAATTAATGGCAAAGTCCTTATACTTTAGGGAGACATTGTTCTCAGAATATTAATATGTAAACTTTATTAAGTGAGGATTTTTAAATAATGGTATTTTACATCACACTAAAAAATTGCTTGCATCCAGATTAAAAGCAATATGGGCTTGAACACTGAGCTAATAGATCATTTTGTACAACATTAAACTGCTTAAAACTTGAAAGAATATTTGATGCTATGGCACTTTTAAACAACTTCAGCCTAAACAATTTATTGACCTGGGTATGTGGCTAACTAGTCACTATAAATGTATTTTTTAGACATGTATTTAGACTTAAAAAAAAAATAAATAAAATCTGCAGAGTATCTCAAACCCTGGCAGTACTGGTATGGGAGAAACAACTCCAAATGTATGGTAATAATTTTCTTTTAAAAACCTGCAACTTACATATAAAAGTATTTCTTTTGAAGGGCAAATAAATCCTACCTATGTGGATATCTATTAATACTGATGATGATTTGTTGTCTTCTATTATCCTTAAATCATAGATATAAGGGTTAGGAATGACCTGTTGGGTCATCTGACCTGTCTTCATATAGCAGTAGGATTACACTACAATTTCTTTATAGGTTTCCACCAGTATTTCTTTCTGTGTTATGCCTTGACTGTTTTAGGTGATAATAGCTGTCTTGGCAGGTTATTCTACTATCTAATTGACCTCACTGTTATACAGTGCTTTTTCACTTTTTGGCTTCCATTTTCTTAATTTTAGGCCACTACTTCTTTTAATACAATGGCAAATTAAATTAAAACTGTTGGGGCTTTTTATTTCATTTTTAATAATTCCTGGTAAGTACTTACAGACATTTATTTTATCACCTCTTGCTGTTCTTCTCTGTGGACTGTACAGCTTAAGTGCTCTTAGCCTCTCTTCATAGGTCATTTTTCTAAACCTTTCAACACTTTCATTGCTTTTGTATGTATCATAATGATGTAATTTTTTTATAGCACAAAGACCAGCATTACAGGGCTCCAGAAGTGCTCTCGGCAATTTTGTGTTATATAGAGAAAAGACAGATCTGCAATTATTGACAGGCAAGATTTTAATACATTTAAAAAAGTATTGAAAGGTTACCAATTCAATATTTGTTGTCACCTTACTTTTAATAGAATGGAAATTAAAGCAATGGAGAACAGATGTCTTGTTTTCGACAGTAACTCACTATCTAACTCTCATTGAAAGTGCTGCTCTGTAAACTCAGAGGTTTGATTCTGGACTCTTTAAAAAAAAAAAACAAAAACAAACCAACAACAAACAAGCAGTTAGAAAAAGCTTTTTATCATAATATAGTTCCTTTGATACAGCTTATCTTTTCTTATTCTTAACTAAAACGTAAATCTCCTATTCATTACGGCGTGTGTGGCCTTTGCATAAAAAGAGACAACCCAACCTCATTGTAACACATCTCAATTATTATAACCCATTTATAGCAATCAAACATCCTGTAACAGTGTTTTTATTGCTATTTAGACTTCTGATACCAATCTGTATATGGCTGGTTTTTTATATGTGCATGCTGTATTACATGAGATCATAGGTGTGCTTTTTCTTTTTCTGTGCTATTTCTGCTTGAAACACTGTTTAAATGTTGGACAGTGTAAGGGAATGAAATGTAAGTACTAGAACCTACAGTTTAATTTGAATTTTTTTTTTTCTTCAGTCTTCTTACATGGCACATCATTAATCTTTATTGAAATGAATCTTGTTTTATATTGAACAAGCCCTTTTCTGCCAAGCTGCTTTTCAGCTGTGTGGCCCTCAGCATACATTGGTGCATGAGCCTGTTCCTCCCCAACAGCAAGACCTTGCACTTTTTATTAAACTTCATGAGGCTCTTGTTGGCCCATTTCTCCAGCCCATTGAGGTCCCTCTGGATGGCAGCACAACCTTCTGGCACATCAGGTACTTTGTCCCAGTTTTGTGTCATCTGCAAAGTTTGTGAGAGTTTCAGATCACTAATGAAGATGTTAAACAGGACTGGATCCATTACAGACCTTTGGGGTACACTGCTAGTTACTCGCATACAACTAGATTTTGTGCCACTGATCAGCACCTTCTGGGCCTGACCACTCAGTCAGTTTTCAAAAAACCCTCATGCTAAGGTAGGACTACTATAAACACAGAATCTGAAATACAGTCTTGGCTCTCTGTCTAGAACTTCTGGCTGAGAAACATAAATATGTTAACATCTTATTGGAAGGTGAGTATTTTTACCATTTGGAAGCATTACATTTGATTATATTATTTGATTGAAAATTTCCTTTTTTGTTAAAGCTGTTGGATAATAAAACAATTTCGGATTTGAAGTTAATTGCATGAAATCATATGATTCAGTTTCTTTCTAACATGATTCAGTTCAGGAAAAGACTTATCTTGAAATAAGATTCAAAACTTTGACAGTTTTTTTTCTCCCCATATATTTTTATATTTTAGGCATCTTTCAGTCTTTCAGTTTAATGACTCACAGTTTGTCTGATTCTTTTCACTTGTGATCACAGACAGATATTGTTTCTTTGTCATATTTTTCCCCATACTCACCCTATATTCATCTTCTCTGCCAGTCTCTCCTGTTACTACTAGTCTTTTCCATTCCACTCACTCAATGAGTCTTTCTGTCTTTACTGTCACTGTTTGCATCTTAATCCTTCTGCGTATGCTTAACCATTGTTTTTCTATTATTGGTGCTTAGTCCTCTCTAAGGTACTTAGCCTTAAGACCACTATTGCAGGCTTTTTTGATGGGATTTTTCATCAGTAATGTGCCTGTCCAAACAAGGATTTAAATTCTCTCTTGCACTGCTTTTTGTGCAGTCATTCATGCTAATGCAAGGAGGATGTCCACCATTAGAAGACCAACATGGAAAACTTTTGTAGTACTCTGTGTTATCTCTTCTATCTTCATAAGATTTGAGCAATAGTCAGTTGTAGCAAGGAAAAAAATAAATCTGCTGCCTCTCCTCTCTTCAGCAATTTAAATTTGCTGAATAAACCCCCAAATTCATAATTAATATAACCTTAAACCTCAATTTGTAAGAGGAAAATAATGTGCATTGAGCTTTAGTTACTTAACACTTTAAAGCAAAAAATTCAAAATTGTATTAAGTTTGTGGTGATATTTATACAGTGTTATACACTCAGTTTTGTGCAAAACGATTTCATATAATTAACTGAATCTGGTTACAAAATCATTGTAAAAAAGTGTTAGGGCAAACATGGACTAGAAAAAATATATAAAAATATAAACTATTTTAAAACTGGAAACACAGAATACATTATTTCCAAATGTGCCTATCTAAAAAAAAGAAATAAAAAATTAATGAAAGTATTTTTCTGTAACTTTTCTTATGTTGAAATTCCAAGTTTCTGTTAAAAAAAGTTAAAAGAATTAACTGAAAGCAAAGTCCAGTAAACACTTTACATACAGAAATTTGTATCAGTCCCATTTCTACTGAATTGATTCTGTATTGTAAGAAACTCTGAGAAACAAAATGTCCCTAACTCTGGTCTATACTTTCTGAAATCTTCTAAATGTGGAATAAACTCAGTGTTGTTGTGATTGATATCTTCTGTTGACTGCAACCTAGATGGTGTTTTCTGAACATTCTCTGAATTTCCATATGAACATAAAAATATCATATAGCCCTAGACAGCATGAAGATTCATCTGTTCATACCCATTCAATTCTTTAGTGTACAATTTCACAAGCAAATGTGAGTCTTGGTGATAGCAATGATTGTTCCCCTTACACTAAACCGTTCTGCTCTCTAGGAAAAATTGAATGAATTTTACAAGATTTTTTCAAGGCTATCCAAAAAAATCCATGTAGTAGAGGCTAAAAGTGTATAGGGCCTATTAAAGACACTTCTGAGCTATGTTTAATGAAGGCTGCTTTGGCATACTGGAAAGAGAGACTGAAGCTATGGTTGAAGAGACAGTAGTGCACATACAGGATGAGGAAGATGTATTTATAACACTTAATAAAGTCAGTATTTTAAATGCTACCTGACATCAGTTTTTATGTGTTCAATTCTCCCTAACTACAACTATATGCAGTTATCAGCATAAAATTTATATTATCCAGTACTGTGTGCTGAGAGTGAGGGAAAGGGATAAACAAACATTCTCTGATTTAATTGGTAACTTCTGCTAAGCCTTCTGGAAGATTCAGATGCAAAACTCAGGGTGTATATATGTTATATTTCCCTTGTAATTGTTACAATTGCAATGACTGATCCAATAACTAAACATGAAATGACTGATTATGTGTCCAAGTGCAGATTTGCCGTCATCTCTGTAAGTCAACTTGCGCAATTCCAGCAATTAATTGCATAGGTCACTGAATATGAACTGGCTGTAAATTGCTATATTTATTGTTTGGTCAGTTTACATGAAATATAAATGCCTGAGACAAAGGTCTGAGGGTGAGTATATAAGATATCAATAAGTTCAAAAGTTTGGAAAATACTTGGAATAAGTCCTATATGGTAATTTTCATGTGGTCAAGGTAAATATAATAAGTAACCGCAGCATGAGCCTTATTTTCATTTGTTAATTTTTTAGCCAGTTAGCAATGTGTAGATTAACCAAAACAGGTGTGAGACTGTACAGCATCATATACCTTTAGAAGTTTTTATATGATCATTTTGGAGCAGTGTAATTGATGTGTCCACAGTGTGAATCTGAGAAGGGTAAAATTTTAGCTATGCCTCCAAGGGGAATATTATTTTACTTTAAAGATCTTTTCTTCCAGCTGAATGAGGACTCTGTCACAGAACTGAGATTTATTTATTTCCTCTTCCTTTTTTTCTGAAGTGCAGACTTAGTTTAAAAATAATCAAAAAGATCTTCTTGAAGAAGTCTTTGCACTTGTGCAATCAAAGGGGCTCATTCTGGAAATTCTTTTTCATTTTTATTTTTTTTCTCTCTCTCCAGTCTCACTTCTCTTTCTCTCTTTTTCTTTGAATGTTGAAACAACATTAAAACTTACACAGACAAATCCCCCTTTCTCTCTCTGGCATTTATGGAAAATCCAAAAGAGAATTTTCAGTCATTTCCATTAAGTATACACTATAAACCTTTGTCTGGAAACCACATAAGATTTAGAAGCCAGGTCTCCCTGATGTATACATTTTTGATTCCAGATCAGCTCTTTTCATTCTACCAGATTATAGGACTGTAAGAGACCTCCAGGGTCATCAAATTCAGTATTGTGCTATCACAGGTAACATTATACTAAACCTTTTATGAGTCATTGAGCTGGATCCTAAAATTAATCAGGTGGGATTCGTGGAGCTTTCCTTTTCCTCCCCTTCCGCCCAATTACCCCCCCCCCCTTAAGACACAACTGTTGGAACTGTTTCAGCTTGACGATCATGTACTAAATGCTACAGATTTGTGATTTTGACCTAAAATTCTAGCCTAGCCAACAAAAAGGATGTCAGAATATTTCTGTGTAACTATATTGAAGTTTTTCATGGTTAAAGAAGGTCCAAAATAAAACCTTCGGGAGAATAATATAATAGCAGCATGTAGCTCAGGCATGATGTTAACTATGGCTACACAAAGCTTAAAATTACTAGTTAAAAAAATCAATGCTACTGTTGCCTCCCTTTTTTAAAAAATACTTGATTGACTGTTTATATACTGCAGTTTTCAGTGGATTTCATATGGGTATAAAAAAAGCGAAAGGATTTTTGCCCATTATATATCTGAATAACCATCAGACAGAATCTGGCATTTAATATTTTATTAAATATTAATGATATTCTGGAAGGTGGGCATTCATTTCCCAGACTTACACTGAGTAAAATTTCATGCACAAAATGCCACTCAAAGCCAAGAGGAATTTTTGTGATAACAGAAGCTACATAATAGACAAAAAAATGGCAATAATGTCCCTTAACCAAACAGGGGAACATCAGTATCTCTCCATTTGTGACATCTTTTACTACCTTTGTACCATAAAATATGACTTCCTTTCAATGGCTGCTCTCTGCATGATTTAAACCTTATTTAAGACAAACAACAACAGTTTTAAAGTGATTCTTCTGTGTACTAGCAGTGTATTTATCCCCTATTTTTAATTTCTTGCCTAGAGAAATCCACAACCTCAAATGAGGTGTCAAGGCCATCTAAAAAATTTGTGAAAATAAGAAAATAAGAGAAAATCACAGTATTCTAGGTAAGGAGCTAACATAGATGTCTGATAGGTGCCTGTGTTAGCCAGAGCATGGAGTTGGATTTGTCAAGACTTGTGTATCCCTCAAAGCAGATTTTTTTTTTTTTTTAAAAAGAGCTTTACACAAAAGCCATTTTTTAGCAGTATGTAAACAAGTCAACTCAACCTTTTAAAACTAGAAAATTCAACCACAGGGACAGGGAGAATAGAAGAATAAACAGTTTGTGTAAGAAAATCTATCCTTTCTCCTGAAAACCTTGAAGGAAGGTTTCAGTATGCTCAGTGACTTTTAAGATTACAATGAGCTGTATGCTGCTCCTTTAAGTTCCTACAAAGCTTCAGTCTCCTTTGAGACTTAGCTGCCTATTCCTTGCTCCTCAGTATCTTGCTGTGACAACCTCTTCTGCGTCATCCAGTCCTGTCTTTCAAGTCTCTGTCCCAAGGAAGGACCACTTTCTTCTCTTTGTAGAGGGTTTTATATGACCTGTTCCTTGTAGAAGGTTGTCTTTATAAAAGAAATACATACAAACTACTTCTTAGAAAATATGGATCCTGTCCATATCTGTAGCCAATGAGAAATGATGAGAAGGGGAGTAAGCTCAGAAAAATTCCCCTTCTCATGACACAGGTGTTTAACATTTTGGCCTGCATCTCTGAATGGGTTATTCGCTCTGGCAGTTAGACAAGTAAGCAAGCATTAGAATTTCTATTAGAATCATATAGCAATAAAAGACAATGCTCCTGTCTCTTCTGATACAGAAATACAACTGTAAGAGGAGTCACCCAAGTAGATCAGAGCTGAGCTAGATCTTTTTTCTGAGAGAATTTTAGACTTCTTTTTCCTCCAAAGTTAATGCTCTGTCAGAGTGCAAAGTTTTTGGTGTATTGGACTATCACTTAAATAATTCTGTTTTCAAAGATATGAATAAATATTAATTAGGTCAAAGGATACTTGGGAAGGATCGAACTTCATGGTTTAATTCTCACCAAATGCACATGCTGGTGGAGCTATTTGAATCAATGTTAACACAATTATAAAGCACTGCAATTGACACTGTCACCTCCCACTCCATGGGGAAATGTTGTTAAACGTTTGGTTTAAAGAAAACCAACTACTGTTAATCCTGCAAGAGTAAACATTGTAACATAATTCTTCGATAAAATTGGGCATAAGGATGCTGCTGGTATTAACGCTGATTCTGATTGTGCTCCATTTGTCCTAAACTGCGTATTATTAACACTCTAAGAAAAGGTCAAATGGGAAAAATTGCACTTCTTATGAGTTGTATCTCATGAACCAACCAGCTGTATGCAATGTGTTTATATATATAATGAAATTCAGATGAAATTGTTGAACCAGCTGTAAGTCTACGAAAGACAAAACTGGAAGCACTATGAACAACTCCTACACAATACAGCTCTCCTTCTGTTAAAGTCCATGCCACTAAAGAATTTCACCTCATGATCATTATCTACATGAATAACCTCCTATTCCACTGTGAGATTTAGATTCAGATGCAGAAAGTGAATGCTATCTCAGCCAAGATATTTTTCTTTGTTATTTCATCTGCAATATGCTAACAAAGAATGTGCAAAGGAAAAAGCTCTTCATTCTCTTAAACCAGCACTCAAGTACTTTCTGAAGCTGGCAATATTATGATCACTAGCCTCTTGTTAGTATTACCTTCACTGTTCCTTTTCTTTCATCACCCTTTGCTGCTAATAATCTCTGATAAAAATATCTGTCCAAGATCCACATCTTCTATGTGCTTCAGAAGAGGGCAGGCTTAGTAACTGTCCTGGGTTCAGCAGTACCAGTCATTTTTCTCCTTCTTAGTAGCTAGTGCAGTGCTGTGGTTTTGACTTTCAGCCTGGGAACAGTGCTGATAACACTGATGTTTTTAATTGTTGCTCAGTAATGTTTAGTCTGACCAAGGACTTTCTGAGCCTCATGCTCTGCCAGGGAGGAGGGGAAGTCGAGAGGGAACACAGACAGGACATCTGACCCAAACTAACCAAAGAGGTATTCCATACCACAGCACATCATGCCCACTATATAAACTGGAGGCAGTTACCCGGAAGCGTTAAATCACTGCTCGGTCAGGCTGGGTATCGGTCGGCTGGTGGTGAGCAGTTGTATTCTCTTCCCTTGTTATTTTCCTTATCATTATTATTATTGGTGGTAGCAGTAGTGGTTTTGTGCTATACCTTACTTACTGGACTGTTCTTATCTCAACCTGTGGGAGTTACATTCTTTTGATTCTCCTCCCCATCCCTCCAGGAGCAGGGGCAAGGAAAGGGGGTGAGTGAGAGAGCGACTGTGTTGTTCTCAGTTACCTGCTGGACTTAAACCACAACAGCTTTTTTTGGTGCACAACGTGGAATTTGGAGAAATGGTCATGTGCTCTAGACACAAAAATGCAAAAACAGGACTTTGAAAAGAGCATGCAGCTTCAACTGGAGGAACCACGTAGAATCTTCTCACAGGATTAAGGAAATAGAGTTTGTTTTGATAATGCAATGTTTAAAATACTCCTGTTTGCCATTTACTTTGGGGCTTTAACTGTGTTGCTCTTTTTTTGAAGCTTACCTTTGCAATCAACAGTGTTATCACTGATGTTGCAAGCGCTTGGGCTCCATCTCTTGTGACAGTCTTTCAGAGCAGGAGAGAGAATGTGATGTAGTCAATTTGCCAGGCCTCCCCATATTTGTGCTTCAGCCATCGTCCTCCATACCAAAGAGGCTTTAACTGTTTGGCTTGCTTAATTGCAGCATGTTTCACACTCATGAACAGCCAGGGCAATAGTGTCCATTGCTAAGTCCACCCCTCGACCACAAGCCCATCTGTTATGTTGCATCTCTACCCTGATGGCCTGAGGTGTCATGGGCCCACCAGGCTCAAAATAATTCACTGTCCCCTTAAGCAGTTTCTGCAACTTGTCGTTGGGGACTCCACACAGCTGCCTTCCATCTCCAATGCTTCCAAAGCACTGGAGGGGCCCAGTGGACTAGATACACAACCATACTGTCCCACACACCCTGCCACTCATGACTGCCCAGCCTCGGGGAAAATCTCTTGGTGGTCCTCCTGAATCATCCTTTAATCCTAGACAAGGCCTGAACACGACTTCGCTTAACTTTCAAGATCAGACAAAACGGTTGTGGGTAAAACACACCCTGTATGTGTACCAACATGCTGATCCCCATCACAATCAGCAGGCAGGTCCCAAGGGTACCCAAAGGCCATTCAAAACCTTCAGAACTCTCAAACGATGCTGCTGTACTTGTCACTAGGGCTGGTGTAGCTTCTGTGTTTGTTGCTGGGGTTGATGTAGCTGCTGTGCTTGGAGTTGGAGTAGCTGCATTATCTGTTGCAGTCAGACTTTGAGAAGCTGTTGTATTTGTCACTAGGGTGTGTGGGAATGTCTCCCTCATAGGCTGACCACTCAAGGAGGGGAAAGAAGATGTGTAATTGCTATACACTCCTATTATGTACCTCCCAAAGTATAGAGGTGGTGACCACACTGGGAACACAACAAGCCAGATCAGTTTCATGATCAGTGATTCTATTGTATTACAAGTCATTACCATAAAGTACAATGAAACAAGAACCTTAGCCCAAGGCCCCCAGCTGATAAACACTAACAAAGCAAATACCAGCTCTAAGTAAGGTATGACATGCTGAAACTGTGAGATCAAGAGCAACATCGTTGAGAGCCAATAAATCAGCATTGTGATGAGTGACTACTAATTCAAAACAATGAATGCTTATCACAAATACAATTAGACACACTCTGGTCAGATCTGTCATTATCTCAACCCTTCGTGCCCTACGTTGTGCGCCAAAAAGAACTGCCATGGTTTAAGCCCAGCCGTAACTCAGAACCACATAGCCACTTTCTCCCCCCCCGGCTCCTTCCCCCCCCCCCCCCTTCCTCCCCCTGCTCCTGGAGGGATGGGGAGGAGAATAAAAAAAAATGTAACTCCCACGGGTTGAGATAAGAACAGTCCAGTAACTAATGTATAACACAAAACCACTACTGCTACCACCAGTAATAACAATGATAAGGAAAATAACAAGGAAAGAGAATACAACCTACCACCACCCGCTGACCAATACCCAGCCCGACAGAGCAGTGATCTAGCCCTTCTGGGTAACTGCCTCCAGTTTATAGAGAGGGCATGACGTGCTCTGGTATGAAATACTTCTTTGATTAGTTTGGGTCAGATGTCCTGTCTGTGCTTCCTCCTGACTTCCCCTCCTCCCTGGCAGAGCATGAGACTCAGAAAGTCCTTGGCCAGACTAAACACTACTGAGCAGCAACTAAAAATGGTGGTGTTATCAGCACTGTTCCCAGGCTGAAAGTCAAAACCGCAGCACCGCACTAGCTACTAAGGAGAAAAATGACTGTTACTGCTGAACCAAGGACAGTAACACAGGGTACTTTTCATCCAAGAAGTTAAAATAGGGTTCTTAAAAGGTTTGTATGTATTTAAACATAAAAAGCATATTCTCAATAATGGATTTAATAATGCTTTTTGTATTTTCTTTTTCCAATTTTGTATTCAATCAGTGATTCCTAGAGTCAGTAATAGGACTTCTCCACCCACGTTCTTCTTAGGTACACATACATTTTAGGATACAAAACTACTGTGCTCTGCTTAGGTTAGGACAACCATTTAGACCGGAGGAGTCAATTAAAAATCTAAACTCATTAGTACAGAGGAGGGATTTGAACCAAAGACTCCCACTGAAAAGAGAGTACCTAATCCTAAGAGCTCCTTATCCAACAAGTGTTGTTTTGTCCACCCACCACTGTTTCCTTTCACAAATAAGTTGTCCATCTGTGGCCAGTTGGCTGATAACAGCTCTGTCTCTGCTTTGCCAAGTAGAAACCAAATACTACAGATATTATGGCCAATTATCTTTAATTCCTCTATGAATGTGTCATAGCCTTTTCAATCCTTTCTAAGTTAGACTTCCACATAAATAACCCAAGGAGATCTGTTACAAATTATACATGTTATTATCTGTTAGAAAATAAAAAAAAAATCTAAATTGGATCTGTGCCCAGAGTGCCCAACACCCTGGAGTAGAGGGGATATGTCCAGGAACAGGCAGCTTCAGTGCATCTGTGTGCATCCTGTGTGCTCAGCATAGAGCCCTCCCTTATCTAAAGAAGAGGGCGGATGGGTGCTCCATGAGGCCGCTGAAGGTATTACACCCTGCTTCTCCATGCACACAGGTGTAAATTAATTGCTGCACAGGAACATCCCAAACGTAATCCTACTGGAAATAATACAGCTATTTTTTTTTCTGACTGTGTAGTACCTTACAAATTTTACATTTCTCAAACCAAAGGAATGTCTCTGTCAGAAGATGTGACTCTGCAGTCTCTTCATGTAAAACCTCATTCAGTCTTTCCTTCTAGACTAACATCCACTGTGGAGTGTTTTAGGAGGCAGTTATTTTTGAGAAGGGTTTGGTTTTTTTTCAGGGTATTTTCTGCTATTTTTCATTCTTAGGTTTTCATTCTTAGGGTTCTAACTTCAGTATTACATCTCCTCTCATTTTTCTTGATCCCTGTACTTTTCCAAATAAAGAGTACATATAGGAATCAACAGTTCAGACAGATCTATTTATTTTTTGTGTTGATTATTAATTTAATCCTGCAAAAGCTTGCTAGTGAGGAAGGAAGGTTAAGCTGGGGTATTTCTCAAACTCTGTGCAAGCCCCTTATGTAACAGACTTTGCCAATCTTCAGAAAGAGTCTGCAGATTCCTATTTTAATGGTTTAGAAAATCTAAAATAACGTATTGAAAAGCTTTAGATTCCTTCTGGTAATTGGAATGTGAGTTTGAAGAAATTTGGGGTTTTATTTTTATCATCTACTGATTTGGATCCAAATCCTAAGAATTATTGAAATTAATAGGAATGATAAACAAAACATCTGCGCAGAGTATCTCAAGGAAAGGAGATGATAGTTAAAAAAAAAAAAAAAGGTGCGAGCTTAATCTAAAATGCGTCAAACAATTCATCACAGTAATTTATGGCTATCTTGTCTAACACCATACAGTCAATGGTGTTTGACTTAACTAGTATTGTCAATATTTTAATGAATTTTATATTCTTAAATGGACTTTACTGAATTTTTGAAATGTTTTAATAAACCCCCTGAAAGGAAAACAGCTATATTTATGCACAATGGTCAGATTCCTCCAAACTATTTCCTCTTCATGTGATAAGTAGTCACCTATTAGCTTACCTAGTTATAGTCATGTAGCAAGCTGCAGGGGCAGCATATTATCCAGCTGAAAATAAAGTGCAATGGTTGAAAAGAAAACAAATCCAACAAAACTATTGTTATGATATATGCAAAATTGTGAAAATATAACAAATTACTGAAAAATGCATTAATTGTACTGAATGCTTAATGTAAAATAAATATGGTGTTACTGAGCATTTGTAATCTGATTTAACGCAGATCTGTTGATTCATAGCTTATTAGTGTGCTGTGATGAAAAGAACTACCTGGGTACATTTGCTTATTTGTCAGAGAAGCTTACACATGCACAGAGAAAAATGGATAAGCTGAAAGAGCATCTGGTTGTTTGTTAAACAGAATAAATAAGAACCCATGGGCTCCAAATGAATGAAAGGATTATTTTTAGGACTAGGTTCCTGAAGAAACAAAATGTGTGTGGCAGGAATTTCTTTTGCATTTTGATGGCATGGAAGTAATATACATGAAAAGATGGTGGTTTAGAAAGAAATACTAGGTTTTGTGAAGTAAAACATGTCATCATTATAGGATAAGAAATTATTAATTTAATAAGTATAACCCTGCTTCTTGATTGTGTATTTTCAACTTCTGGGTTTTCACAGGTGCTGTCTCAGATTTAAATACATACTTCCTGTTTTTCTTCTGTGGAATAATATTTATGCCTCTCATCAGTCATCACTGTCAGCATCTGATCACTGGACTTTCAGCTTTATAGCATAAATCTCTTCCACTACAGCTATACTGTTATAATTATCACTGATGGCAACAGAAATAAGCGGTTATCATCTCTGTGGAACAGGTGTTTGAGAAAGATACATAACACAATTCATCAGTGGATCACATATTTATGAGTAAACACATTTCACAGAGAACATAGATTACTACTTAAATGAAGGAGTCCCTTTCTTGAAGGCACTGTGTCTAACTGATTGAGAAGTCCATTATGGATCCACCATGTTACTGATTACTGCATTTTATCTAGCCTCTATTTTAAGGGGAAGAAATTGTACCTTATAAAGGCAGTGAAATGTACAATGAACAAAGCAAATGTATAAAGGATTCAGATATGTTTGTAATGACACACCTATTTCAGCAGTAGTTATGTCTCTCTTGAAAAAAAGGTTAGGTGGGAAAATTGACTAGACATGTTTTTATATGTATGTGGAACACTCTTAATATTTCCCTTCTATCATTCCTCAACTCTTGCCAGATAGAAAGTGATAAATTCAGTTCCAGAGAACAAATTCCACAAAAAGTTTTTCGCAAGAAACATGACAACATTAACAAAACCCAGGTGCCTGCTCATTATTTCTGTGCTAGACAGTGATAAGGATGATATGTAATACTTTTTTTATATAAAAATTAATTTCATAAGAGAAAAAATTCCAAATGAAAATTTTCATGCAAAAGAGGCTTTGTTTGCTCATAAATATCCAAAATACAGCTGATAATATCTCCCAGAAGTAGCTCAATATGGATATCTAGTATCATTTGGTAGGTTATTGTGCTATTATATTACATAATGTTTCCTTTGGAAGAAAATAACTTTTTTTTCCCCCTTTCTAAGCATGGGAAATTACAAAAACAATTTGGTAAAGAAACAATGTGTAAAACGTTGTTTTGGTCCTGGTCTCCCTAAAATCAGCCAAAGATAAATATTTTATATAGCTAGAACCAAGAAATCCATCACTCACTATTGTTTGTTATTAAAGTAGTTTACGTTATTGTGTAACAGTTACCCTTAAGTAATGTGGAATGTTGTGCTGGTCTTTCCTCATTATGCATTCAAGTCTTAATAACTGAGCTGGAGTTCATTATCAAGTATTGGGAAGACCGGTATAATAATGACTGCATCACCTTTTCATAATTTCCTGCTCCTGCATGTTGCCTGATATCTAACAGTACTTGGGGTGGTTTATGGTATCTGCTTCTTGGCAAAATGATGTAGCAGAAGGCTTTAGGGCCTGTAGAAGTGTAATGGAAGACTAGAGCCTTGAATGTGTGTTTCTTTTATTTCCTTACCCTCACATGAAGGCAAAACCAGCATATAGAACTATCATTAGTGGCTCCTCATGAGCCTTTTTTACATTTACATATGTCACTTGAAGTCAGATTCCTAAATTATTGTAAACCATATGATACCGCCCTGCTTTTAATGTGAAATGAGCAGGTCTAGTCTCACAGGAAAACTAGTAAAATGGTATTCAATTATTCCCTAAAGCACCTTGTTTCTGTGCTAAGACTGGATTAACACTTAACTGTATTACAGAAATGTTAAACTTCTTAAATACTGCTAACAGGGTATATATTTGAGAAGAACCAACTCTGACAATCCAAAACTTAAAACGCCTCAAGCCAGGCCATAAACTAGCATATGGGATCATAGATTTAATGAAGTTGATGGAGACATACAGTTTTATAATACCTCAGAATCTTGTTTCCTGTCTTTTATTTTTCAGCTTTTTATATATGTGGTGCATGTATTTCCCTGCAGCCTGTGGAAAAGACCATGCCTCCTGTTGAGGAGGAGGAGTGGAGAGCACCTGGGTCCCTCAGCCAGGGTCAACTCACAGTTCCTATATGCTGTGTCTTCTAGATACCAGTATGTTATTTCTAGTGTTTGTGTTTGAAATTAAGAACAGTTTTTGTTCAAGGAGCTGTTAAAAATTAGCAAAATGTCCTCATAACTCAATATAGTATCTGTTACAATTGTTTATCTGTAACTAGAGAGAGTAATATTTACCTAAATTAAATCTTAAAGGAAAAATAGCTAGACAGTAGGGTTCAATTTCTTATTGTTCATCTAGGAAGAAAGTAGACCTACTTAAATTAAAAAAAAAAAAAGAGAGAGAAAAAGGATTGCCATGACAATGCTAGAATGACTAGGCTGCCAGTAAAAGCAGTGTTCGGTAGGCAGGGAAAGATTAACCAAACTCAAACCCAAACCAAACAAAAAAAAAAAAGCAACCAAACAAATCAATCAACCAAAATCAAAACAACTGAAAACCAAAGTCCAACCAAATATCTAAGCAGAACAAAAGATTCTTCTGCCCAATTAAGTACAGATATTTAAAGATGTTGTTTGGCATCCAGGAGTCACTTACTGGCAGATTTGCTTCTGTATTGCAAGAAAACTTAATTTAGGAGCAGAAAAAAATATTTTTTTTGATACTGCACTTCAAGGATAGCTGCTCTCATGATACTGATGAATATTTGTGTGCCAATGAATAAATACAAAAGAACAGTCAACAACAGCTAAGCCAGGGGAAATATAACAGATATCACAAGAGGCAAAAACCTGTAAGACGTGACACCACGTGCTTAGGTAGCATCTGTTGCTTCACCTTCAGCATAATCAAGTCAGCAATAAAATAAATAGAAAATGAAAAGAATAACGACCATCCAGTAAGAGTTAAAGACTCATAGTACTGTTGTATTTTTTTGTGGTATTTTTATCATTATAGTTATAAAATTATGTATGTAAAGTGTTTATTTTGGAGACTCCTCTAATCATGTCTTCCAATAGATCATTGCTAACATGATGCTTACAGTCATTTACCTTTTGTTTCTGCACTCCATTGCCGGTAAAATCAATTTTGGAATTTATTTTTATTCTGATTTCCCATTAAAAGATTTTTTTTTTCCTTCTTCACAAAAAGCCTTGATGCTATTAAACCTTCTTTGCTTCAAAATAAAACCCCAAAATGTGACCATTACTTATGTTAAAATGATGGAACACCATCTCAACCAACTGAAACAAAACCTTGATAAATGCTAGCTGAGCAAGAAAGATGCATTTGTGGCTGTGTTTAAAAGAAATAGAATCCAAAGGCATGTGGCCAAACCTGTCTCTGAGGGCCTCTTTATAATAAGATAAAGAATCAGAACAATGATTACAGTAATTCAGATCAAAATACTTTCCAGGATTCCAGGAAGTTTACATAAACTGCATTAGCAGTATCAATTAAAATTCAAAATGCTACCATCATAATTGGCCTCACCCAAATCTCTTAAAAAATCAAATAAGACACTCTGCAAGTGCTTAGTGGCTATTCTGTTCTCATTCAGATTTTACAGACAGTGAAACAATAGCTTTCTCTCTCCCTGTCTTTGCAGCATAAATAAATAAAATATTTTGGAGTCTGAAAGTCCCCAGTGTTCCACAGCAAAAGTTAATCAATGCCCATTACCTTATCAGTATGTGCGCCTGGTATGGATGGCATGCCATGGTTCACTTTCATTTCTTTCTCTCCATCTTCCTATACCCTAAATTAGCCAGTTCTGCTTCAGTAGAGCAATACAATGGAGCATAAATTGCCAGGTTTTGACTTAAACCACTGGTATTGGTCTGTAGATGACTTTTTTTTTTTTTAACTTAGATATTCCTGAAGTTATAATTTCAAGTAGCAGTCTGCTACTGAAAGAGGACAATAGCAACATCTTTACGTTATCATACTTTGGAATTTTTACTGAAAGGAAAAACAAACACGTTTTCTTAGAGGGTGTATTTCTTGCTTAGCCAAAATAACTTCTGGATGCTGGGGAAGGGGAGAAAGTGTTCCTGAATAAGAAAATTGATGAAATATATAGAAATACATCAATTTGAATGTGTGCAAAAGATCATTGTTACTTGCAATTTACTGTTTGCAACAGAGTGATATCACCATTTAATGATAAAAAGCTATTCCTATAATATAAGGCATAATATATCATCAACCCTCAGTCAAAAGCTTAGGGTTTTTTGGTTTTGTTTTTTTTTCTTTTTAAAAGTAACTATTTTTTCAAACTATTCTTAATGGCAACAAGCTTCACCCACTGAGGTGGAATCCTTTTTTCTGTGCAGGCTTTCCTGGCTTGATTGCTCTGATCTTTACACCTATCTGGGATTATTGCCTTTCCTCCCAGAGCCATTGCAGAGCATGCTCAAACAGCAGTTTCTGTATACGAGCCTTTTCCCATAACCTCCAATCTCTATTGGCAACTAGTACCTTCTCAAGCATCAGACGAAGAAATGATTGTAAATGGGTGAATAGTATTGCTATGATTAACTAGGTCTGATCTAATGTTCAAGTGCATGATGCATCTGTTGCTTGAAAAAAAAAACACCAAAACACAACAAACCCAAAAAACCCCAAACCAAAAATCCAAAAGAAAACAAAAGAAAAAAAAACAGGGAAAGCTTTCAATCCTGGCTGCCCCTTGGCAAACAGCAAAAATTGTGAACAGCTTTGTAAATGTCAACCTCAGGTGTGGAGGTGTTTCATTCTTTGTTTACATACTACTACCTGAGGCTTGAAATCAGGTGCAGAAGAGGACTTTTACAACCAATTTTGTGTATGAGGTGTGTGGGTGTGCGTGTGTCTACAACACTTCATCTGAGATCACAGAATCACAGACTAGGATGACTTGTAAAGAAGTACTTTGTAAAGTGTTCTGTAGATATTGGCCGACAAGATATAGCCATCATAATATTTGAGAGGTTGAACAATCCCTGTAACAACTGGGTTATCTGTTAATAAATAAAATTATATAGGTTTTCTTTACTATTGGATAACCGAAAGTTATTGTCTCTAAGCATAGACTTCTAATATATAATTTGGCCTAAATATGTAAATTACGTTATACAATATATAAAGGAGCAGCAGCGGTTAGTGCTGTTATCAATCATCAAAGATTTACCACCAGTGCTTAACAACAACAAATGCTGGATTCTGCACCTAAGACAGAGTAATGCTGAGCACAAGTGTAAATTGGGAGAAGGAATGGCTGCAGAGCAGACCTGCAGAAGGGACCTGGGAGTGCTGGTTTAGCAGCAGGCTTAAAATAAGCTCACAGTGTGCCCTGGCAGCCCAGAAGGCAAACTGCATCCTAGGGTGCACCAAACACAGCATAACCAGGAATCAAAAGAGGTGATTATCCTGTTGTATTTAGTATTGTTGTGGCCTCATCTTCAATACTGTGTGTAGTTCTAGGCCCCACAATTTAAGAAGGATTTGAAGGTCCTTGAATACGACCAAAAGGCTAAACCATAAATGCCCTTATCTGTTGATCCAATGACCTTAGTCAGGCATATAAAAAATTGCAACTGAAAACATTGTTGGCAAGAAAGCTGACAGAAGTCCATTATGTTTTAGGTCCCAAAATGTACAGAATATTTTTCAGACTTTCAAGTATGTTGTTCATTTCAAGCAGCATAGAATTGCTTTTCTTTTTATCCCTTTAAATTCTGACAGCATCTTAATATCAACCTTTTACCCCTGAGATTAAACTTTTTCTTCCGATTGATTCTTAGTTACTAACTTGGTCAAGGTTAGAATTCAACTTGGCTTCTTTGGCACAAATGAAGAATAAATTAAGGCAGAAAGCTGAAAAGTGCTGTTCTTTCTAAAAGAACATTTGATGAGGAAGAAATAATATTTTTAAGTGAGTTTAATCATGGTTAAATAACACTGGACCACCAGAATATTTGTTTAATTGAATAGAGACATAAAATGTAGCAGAGGTAATTTGTCAGGCTAAGGAAATTTAGGTGTGATTCAATTTTCTTCACACACAAGTATCTATATTGCATCCTCTGCGGAAAATGTTAAGCACATTATTTTCCCTCTTGGCATTAGTGTTAGCTGTATTATCATGTGAACAAAGTCAATAAAACATGCTGTTTAGATAATTTCACAGATGAGACCTACAATAAGGATGATGATTTTTATCTTTATTTTTCTTTGCCTTTCATTGATACCACAGCACACAAAGGTAAAATTTACTTTCATGTGTTAGATTACTATTGAACTGATTTAAAGAAAGTCTAACCTTCCAACCAGAACTATTCTATTACTCTATAAACATTGCAAAGTTTCAAAAAGCATGGAAGTCCCAGTGATGGAATCTAAAGTTAAAATCATTGAAAGAAGTTTAGAAATAGATTTGAAATGCCCATTTCTAACAAAACGAACATGGATTATCTTGCCCTTGCTGCTTCTAGATCTGGCTGGTTATGGCTGAAACATTTGTCTAAAATAGGGTGAAGAAGCTTGTGCTACAAGGTTAACAACTTCAGATCACGGTGCTGTCAATCTGTTACCTCATGAAAGTGACACAACAGTACTTTCAATATTCTTGTCTTAACAATTTATGCCCAGAAGGGTTCAAGGTAAGAAAAAAAAGCAAATTGTAGTCATCATATTTATATGAATCTAAATGCACAGCGGGTTAGTTTCTTCTGTTCCCTTTTTGGGCAGACTTCAATCTAATATTTTCCTTAATTAGCTCGATACCAGCTTCACTAGTTTGCCACAGACAAGCCTGCTCTAAGAGGTAACTAAATTACTTTTTGAGCATAATAAAAAGAGGAACACTATAAGAAAGCTTTTTCATTAAAAAAAAAAACAAAACATAAGTGCGTTACTTCTCACCAGGTTTATCACAAATTCCAAACACAAAAATCTTTCATGAATGTTCTCATGTCTTTATCCTCTTTAATCCAGACCATTTTAAGAGTAGGGATACTGATCCAGCAGGAGGATGACATCTATACATTTGCCATCCTTGCAGTCCCCTCAGCAGTTCCGCAAAATGCATGATATTTTCATTCCAGAGGCAGTCATATAAATGTTTTCCTTTTTTGATGAATTGAAAATTTGAAGTCATTATAGCTAGAACTGTGTGGACATAGTATAGAACATAATTTGGCCCATTGTCAGAACATATCTTATGCTTTTTATAATGTTTAGCAAAAGGATCTCAGTACCCCAAGATATCCTAAATAGACTGACAAAACAAGGATTCCACTAAATACTTTATATGAGATGGATGATTAGAAGTGGAAACTGTTGAACATGTAATAAAGGTTACAATTGCCTATTGGTTTTTTTTTTACTCCTAATTTTAGTGCTAAAATGGCCCATGGTTCCAGTGACTAATAAACAGCAGGTGCAAAAACCAAACCAAACCAAAAAACACACTCCCAGGAAAAGCTAACAAAACAAAACCAAACAAAACAAACAAACAAACAAACAAAAAACAACCAAAAACCCAAAACCCAAAACAGGTAAAAGATAAGGGAAAAAAAAAAAAAAAGAACAGAAAGTCCTGTTACGTAAAGGATTGGGAATGAAATCTTGGGTTTAAGGAGAAGCCTAAAACACACCAAAGTGCTTTTAAACAATTTGAATATTTAAGTAACATCTGACTTATATTGGATGCAGAAGAAGAAAGCCTTCGGAGCACGAGGTAAGGAATTACAAATGGAGAAAGAAGGTGAACTACATTCTAAGGAGGGAGCAGTTAAAGTATAAAGAGGAAAGGAGTGAAGTACATGATAGACACATTAGTGCCCTTGTTATGCCTCAGTTGTTTCCTGAATGACTGTTCTTTCCTGAAAACACAAATTAAACGGGAAGGCTAGATTTTGGAGATGCTCTAAATGAAAAATGTCAGTGTTTAGTAGCAGCCTGAAAGTGAGAGATAAAGGGCAGAAAAGTGTCCAGTATAAATTACTTGTTTAGGGGACAAGAGGGATTACAGGCTTATGTGCAACGATGGGCAAAGATGCCAAGGTCAGGACACATGAAATGATTACCACTTGCTTCCATTCTCCTAAAAGGTATACATTTCTGCTACAGAGAAGTGAAAAAGCCACAATGGTTTTCAGAACTGAAGTTCAAGATGTGTCAAGTACTGAACAAATACAGAATTTAAAGTGAGATTGGATGTCCAAAACTGACATATAGCCATCATATTTTGGCTGTGTATACATAAACTGCCTTAAGTGAGAATAGGAGGGATTAAAATACCTGATCATAGCTACTAATAGAGGTCAGACAATTTTCCTTCACATCGCAGGCTTAATTACAAGATGTTGATTACAGCACCTTAAATATGTTTAAAAATAAACAATGGTGAAACAATGGAAGAAGTGTCTGGCTATTTTAAAAAACATATATGTAGAACCCTTTTTCTTCTCTGATTTCAGGTTCATAATTTTCTACCCTTTCAATGTAGCAAATATGGCCAAATTGTATTGCTGATCACAGGAGTGGTCTCTGGATCTTAGAAGGGGAAGAAAATACTTGTAGCTATGTACCATCATCTTCATTCTATGATATCTAAATCTTAATTGCAGTATATTAAATCAGTTATCCTACATAATGGAAAAATCCCATAAATCTTCTGAAAGGTTTTAAATTTTTTTCCCTTTTTTTTTTAATTTAGCTTTTTATGGTTCCTATTCTGTGTTGTCAATTGGATCAAGTCAGATTTAAGTACACTGAGACTGCAGCACTAGTGTCATCAGCCTATAAGCTGTTAAATCTCTTTGAAACCTGCAGTAGCTTTTGTAAGTGGCAGAGCTTCTTTCCAGGGGTCCTCATCCTGCAGAACGTGTACTGGGTTTTGATCAAAGTTTTCTTCTTGCTCACTGTAATTTGTTATGCATGTATGGTAACTGGTTGTATGCGTAAAACCAGCCTTGCAGGGAGAAGGAGATTCCGTTAACGACTATGTGTAAGTTGATCATCAATCCCATGCTTTTCAGCCTCCTACCAAACAAGAACTGTTGAAACTCCAGGGGGATATTAATTCATTTTGACAGTTCATTAACGGCAATGATCATCTTTCAAGTTAGTTTTTTATTTTTAAAGGCGGCTCAGAATTTAAAATAAATAAAATTTTAATCAAGTACAGAATTGACCTTGATGTAGAAAAAGACGAATTTCTGTCCTGTTCTTCCATGAGAATATACCTTTATTACAGCACTTGTGTCAAAATTTGGATTTTTATTTATTTGGATTTTTACAGGTTTGTGTTTCACTGCAATTCATTCATGGTGTTTCTTATTGCTGTCCTCAGTTTGGGACTATTTACTCATATAAAAACACTGGTTAGAAAAGGCCAGTTTGAACTTCTTTTCAATTTGCTACTGTAAATGTACCCATGCAAAAATGAGGTAAAAGACCCATAAAAAACAAAAAGCGGGTTTGAAAACAAAGGTTAAAGTAGTCCTGTGCCTGATTTTATGTCTGCAACTCTTTAAAATGCTGACTCAAGTAGTGGAAATACTTTATCTTGCACTGAAAACACTACAGTGCTTTTCCATAGTTTACCCCAACGGTAAATTAGTGAGGGGGGGTTGTGTTGTTTTTGTGGTGTTTTTTTTTATTTTACTGCCATGTTTAGACAGTGTTCCGATACCCAAGATATGGCAAAGATAAATTCACTGATAGAGAGACTGTCTCTTTTCTTTTGATTGCAGAATATCTATTTTATTTCTTGGTGACTGTAAGTCTATATAGGTTTCTATAAATCTGTACAGAAGTGTCCTGGGTTCAGCAGGACCAGTCATTTTTTCTTCTTCTTAGTAGGTGGTGCAGTGCTGTGTTTTTGACTTTCAGCCTGGGAACAGCGCTGATAACACCAATGTTTTTAGTTTCTGCTCTGTAATGTTTACTCTGAGTCTCATGCTCTGCCAGGGAGGAGGGGAAGCCGGGAGGAAGCAGAGACAGGTCACCTGACTCAAACTAGCCAAAGAGGTATTCCATGACACAGCACGTCATGCCCTCTATATAAACTGGGGGCAGTTACCCAGAAGGGTTAGATCACTGCTTGGGTCAGGCTGGGTATCAGTCAGCGGGTGGTGAGCAGTTGTATTCGCTTCCCTTGTTATTTCCCTTATCATTATTATTATTGGCGGTAGCAGTAGTGGTTTTGCATTATATCTTAGTTACTGGACTGTTCTTATCTCAGCCTGTGGGAGTTACATTCTTTCAATGCTCCTCCCCATCCCTCCGGGAGCAGGGAGAGGAAGGCGGGGGGATTGAGAGAGCGGCTGCATGGTTCTGAGTTACCAGCTGGGCTTAACCATGACAAGAAATCAATAAACTTCATATGCTTGTGTATGCATGCACATGTATTTTTATACATAAATATATTTGTATAGAGATTGAGTGCATATCTATATAAATACATGTATAAAAAAAACCTAACTTGTATTCCAAAATGTATTTGGAAATACCTGCCCATTTACGATATTATTCGTAAGTTTTATTTTTTATTATCAGGAATGAGAATTCCCATGCTAAGAAGAAAATGAATATATTGCCTATTTTTCCATTTTGAACTAAAGTAGAAGGCCAAAGAGCAATAAGAAGTTCTCATAATTGAAGAGGATTGGAACAGGTCATTTTTTAAAAAAATCTTGTTTATGTATTCCTTCTTTTATCATTTGGTATTTATGTAATACTCTGCATATAACCTGAATAGTCATTTTATATTTGAAGTAATACTGAGGGAAATGCCATACTACTAAGTAAGAACTGCTGACTTCAAAACCATCAAAACAAATTTGCCTTTACTGTCAAACTTATTCAAAATTGAGATTCCTCCAGGCAATTATTTGAATTTCAAAACATTCTGTTTAAAACATTTGTGAGGTTCTGTTATCTGTCAAGAAATGGACAATCTGATTAGATAATATCTTATTAAAATAAAATGGACTTAAAATCAGTTTTACTTAAGACTATGAAGATCCTTGTTTGAAGGTATATTAGTTTTAGATAAAACATGTAAGGAAACTTTTTTCCTGTCTTTTTCCTTGAACACATGCATTTGGCTGAATTGGTTTTTTTATAAAGATATTTATGGTTATTAATTACCATTCTCTATGTAAAGCTTTTTCCCCACTTTGAGTACTAATTTCTGATTTATGTATTCATATCCCTACCTCGTTGGAAGTCATGCCTACATCTAATTTTTTGTCTGTTAAGTGCAAATCTGATTGAGCTGTTGTTTGCTGTGTTAATTTCCTGTAGCAAAGACAACCTTGAAGAATATCATAAAGTGAAACAGAAAATTTTGAATGGAAGGAAACAAGGGAGAACCTATGAGAGGAATTTATGCCTTTTGGCAAGAATTTTTGCTGCTCAGTGTGAGGGCACAGCATGGGCCAGATACCAGGCCAAGGCTGGGCTGGGATATGATCCTGATCAGGCATGGTGAGGGGAAACAGGGTCAGATATAGCCCCTGGATGGCTGGGCAGTGCTATGGGGATGGAGATGGGGAGGCTGGGCAGAACCAGGGACATTAATTCAGTTCTATGCTAATAACTTGAACTGGGGAAAAATTAAAAAAAAAAAAAATTGCAAATTTCATTATGGCTTGGAAGATTTCCTCCCACTATATCTAATTTTATTCTCTTTATAAGCCTGAATGTTGCTGATTGCATCGGCATACTGTAATTTAGCCTGTAAAATTGTCATAGCAGACAAAATCTACTGCAGTTTTATCCTCTAGAGCATCAGAAGCAAACTCTACGTTATTCACTTTGGTAAAACTTTCTAGAATATAGACCTTTTCTTCAGCGTATAAGAATTTTTTTATAGACTAGTCATGTCTCTTGGGTCTGCTTAAGCAACATAAAACATCTGAAAAGCCTTCCTTCTGGGTCTTTCAACAGATATTGCTTTACTTCAGCTGGAAACAGGAAGCTCAGGGTTTTAAGGAAGTAACAAACAATGACATAATTTTAACATACATAGATAAATCTTATTCCTTCTTGAACTTATTAATTTCCCTTCCACCACCACAGTGATCTTTCTCCTAAATGTAATAAGTGTTTCTTCTTACATTCATATTGAGGAGGTCTTCTGCTGGGTATTATTTTCTGTTAGGCACAGAAAAACAGGCTAAGATAGTAAACCCTACATTCACCTCTGTTGTTACAACCATGTCACAGACTTCAGTAAAAAAAAGAATCAGCAATTTTTTCCAAAAAATTTAAAGACTTGGTTTGACCTGTTTCAGAAACATATGGCAGGGTTCTAACAGATATTTAAAAAGAAAAAATGTTTTCAGCTTACAGTGACTTGGAAAGATTTTTTTTTTTTAGATATATTCTGAATGCAACATTACAGGTAGAGGAACTTTTTTTTCTGAAATATTATTTATAGCTTTCTCTGTGGTCCCTTTTAGAGTACATTTTTTCTGCCCCTTTTCTGTAATTTCTTTAGAGGAGGTGGAAATATATATCTCCAATACTCATGAGCAGTGAGCGGTTAACTGCTGTGTATCTGCTGAGATATATGAGTGCCTTCATGAAGACAAGCATAATATTTGAACACATAATATTTTTAAATCATAGTTCATCCTCTGAATTTGATCAGTTTTTCTGCTGCTGAGGAAGAGATGTTTGCCCTATTTATGTCTTTCAATCAAAGGATTATTAGTATTATTTATGTAGTAAAATAAAACCAAATTGGATCCCTGTCCCTCAACAGCTCTTAAAAACTGCCAGTATCTTTCTTGAAAGAACAAACTTTTGTTTCCTTTAGCACAGTTTGAAAGGATATTTCTGGGTAATAACTTGTTAGCAGACAGCTAAAGAGATAACCTTTACTGTCTGTTACTTCTGTGACCTTCCTCAAAATTCCCTTTATCAGACCTCTGAAAGTAAGCAGTTAGATCTGACAACCATTGGGATGAAGGAGTTAAATGCTGTCACAATTAGTGATGATATTAAGATTATAAAACTTATTACAATCTTTTAGGTTTAAGGTTCTATAATAAACGTTTGATTGTTACCATATTTATAACTCCTGAGCTGAAAAGTACCAATAGGATAAATATTATTTAGATTAGGGAAGGGTTTAACCCTGGACACATCTGAAAGAGAACAAAAGCTTGTCTCCTACTCTCTTTTTTTCATGCACGAGTTATCTTGCTAATCCAATGTTAAATAGATTAATGTGGCAGAAAAAAAGTCATTTCTTTCTGCATATACAAAGGCTGCAGCTGAGTACAGTGTGCATCCTGCTTAGTACTGTGTGTGGAAAACTGAATGCGCTCATACCTCCTTTCTGAAAGAAGGATTAAAAAAAGTCTGGCCTAATGATTGCTTTTACAGCCAGCAATAGCTATGCAGTTAATACATTGTTATGTGGAAATTGCTTCTAGCAGCTGTCACAGTATACTTCCACTGTTAAGTACTGGGGTGTAGACATTACTCTTGCTCTTGATTAATAAGGGGGTAATCAGGGCAAGAAAGGTGCAAGCACTGCAAAGGGCGATTTGAAGGAAAAGCTGGTCTCCCAGCATAGTGAATACACTTCTTCGTAGGATCTTTCTCCAAGGCAAAGGGGACTTGCTAGAGCTGCTAAAGCTAGGCCAGCTAATGGACATTTAATTGGTATTGCAGTTCAGATCCTTTGCTGTAACAGTCTTTTCCCATAAAATCCTCACAAAATTTCTCAGAACCAAGTTATGTTTTCAGTTTGAATGATTTTTTCCTTTTTTTTTTTCTCTTTTTTCCTGTAAGTTCATAAGGTTTCTGTAGTAATAAGACTATCTTTCAATACTAATAGCTTTGTTTTGGGAAGGTGGAAACAAGCATGGAGGAGATGTAGGCCGCGAGTATAAAAGTAAAGCACTAGATCTCCTGAAGCTCTTTTTTTCTACTCTGCCAAATATGAAAGCATTTGTGATGCTTGTCATAAATCTATTTTGATATAAGCAGAGAAAGATTTACAGAAAGCACTGTAAAAGTGTTTAATATTTTTAACTAATCTAACTCCATGAGCTGGGAAGATCTGGTTTTACTGACTTTCAAGACTCAATGCATTGTTTGCTTTTTTGTTTTGCAAGCATTTTTAAAAGGCATGACTAGGGACCTTTGTTAGAAGGATGAGTGTTCATAGCTTACTCTGATAATATTGTTCTATAAATTTAAGGAACCTTGGGTTGGGATTTTGCCTCTGCTGCCAGTAATAATTTGCCACAGTAGGTTTTGTGCACTAACTTAAATTTTTCAAGAGTATCTAGAAGTGAAATGGGCTATTTAAGAAACTAAAATTATTTTTATTGTTACAAAAGAAAAGGCATTGTGTTGTGTGGAACTTTGTCAAGGAAATGTAAAAATATTCCTCAACCTAACTGAAGATAATAGGGTAACTCACTGAGGTTCACAGCTGTATTTAACTGCATTTCTGCAAGTATACACATATATTTTTAAAACTGCTATCTATGTTATATCTATGTTTATATCTATAATTATGATTCACAGGGGTGCTTGTGTTATCAAATTATCATCACCACATTAAAAAATCCAGAGCGCTTTATAACAGTAATTGGTCTACAAACTGTCCAACTGTTGCAGTGGCTGCAATAGCAACATGGCTTCAGTGAATGGACATATGGTTATATTTAATTAATTACTTGAGCATTGGACTGTGCTGTATACCTGTAGAGAGTTTAGAACATGTTGTCACTGCAGGTCCTGTGATAAAGACAAAAGTAGTAAGTTTACTTCAGGGAAACATGTTGCTGATTTAGGAGTGTAATGGCCCCTGACAAACTCATTCTTAAATGTTATACACTGTTGACATAATAGCACAAGTTCAGACATTTTCCTTAATTGCCTTTTCTGATTGTTGACAGGTTTTGTTTTCTCAAACAAAATCAAGAAGTCTATTATCCCAAAATAAGGCAGACAGAAAACTTTTGCTAATTTTATAAAACGCACTGCTTTTATTCAGACATGCTTGTACTGGTAGGTAAGACATTTGATTTCAGAATTACTATCAAGGGAGTTAGTGGGCTGTCAAGCTCTAGGAGGCTGATGATATAGTTTCTAGAAATGGTTGAATTGTTTTCCTGTGAAAATAAATTATCTAAGCAATTGCACCTTCTTTATTCTGTTAGACAATCGTTTATCAAATGAGCTTCATTACTTAAACGTGATTTTTGTGCATAAATGTAATCTGAATAGCTTAGATAGCAGTTTGCTGTCTAGGGGGTATATGTGAATTGTCCACTTAGACTACATTCTATCCATTATTTTTGGTGCATAATTGCTTTCATTTGATGTTTGTTATTGATTATTTTACTATTTGGGAGAACTATGTAACCGTCAATTTTAAACAGAGGAATAACAAATTAAAAGTAAAAAAAATGGTAGAACTTTTAGAAATAGTACCCAGTTGTCAGGAATTCCAGAAACAGTGCAACTTTTAGACACAAACAAAATAGGATTCTTCTTGCCAAAGAAGAATCGGCCATCTTGCTGACTCATGTGGTGGTCTATTACTTAATTTTATACTTAATCTGTTTAAGAGACTTTGACTTAAAATGCAACTGCCTAGTTTCTTCCTAAAATTCTTTTTTAAAGTGAGGCACCACACACAGCTGATGGGAAGAGACACATTGTCACCCCCACATGTCCATTGTGCCTTGTTTGGGGATAATATTACCTCAGAATTTCCTTGTCTGGTGATGGCCCAGGAACGAACACATGGAACTTCCAATATGGAAGTTTTATGATACTATTACAGGCTGCTTTTGTGGAAAGTGTATTCCACTATAAACCCATTTAAATTTTGCACTTTTATAAAGTCCATTTAAATATTGAAAGGGTTGTTCAACCAAGCAACTGAAGGGACTAATGCGTCTTTGTTCCTAGTTCTGGATTTACTTTAAGTATTGTGTCACTATAGCTACAAATACTTTATTTGAAAAGTTTTAGTCCTGAAATGGTTACTAAGGATGTGAAAGAAGTAGTTTGGCACATATTAAAGCTTTCGCTTAAATGACTTAGATAGAACAATCCTTCCAAAATTCAACATATTACAAATGACAATCACAGTTTCAAAATAGAAACATAGAGTGAGAATAAAGGATAGATTATCATCCACTAGGAGATTACAATGTCTTCTTTTTGTTTGCTTGACAAATTTTTGTTCAGCAACAAATGAGTTATAGTCATCAGTTAAAAGCTTTTTAATTATTTTTCTCTTAGGCAGCTGTAATATGAGACAGAGAGAAACAAACAGCCTTTTCTACCAAAAGACAAATAATTCAAACATGTTAGCACTGCACTGAGTAGCCTGCACTTATTCGTGAGTATTGGATAATGTGTTAGAGGAAGATGGCTCCCCCAGCTTCTCGTTGGGGATTTCTTTTAATGGGTTTCTTTACTCCACCAATCACTTGATGGTTTCACCTCTTGAGAAACTCCTCCCAGTACAAATGCCATAGTCTTCTTCTTGTGGTCTAAACCCTAGCCAGATAGCTTGTTCACTCACTCCCAGTGAGTGGTGCTGGGCTGGAAACAATTGAGTCCCCCCCTCTGCCCTCCGGGGGCTCTCCCCTTCCCTGCTCCCGAAGGGATGGGGAGGAGAATAGAAAGAGTGCAACTCCCATGGGTTGAGACAAGAACAGTCCAGCAACTAATGTACAACAAAAATCACCACCGCTACCACCAAGGATGACAATGATAAGAGGCAATAACAAGGGAAGAGAATACAATACCACCAGCCAAGAAACGAGTCCGACCCAGAAGCCCCTGTACTTCCTGGTAACTCCCAGTTACCCCCCCCGGGCATGATCTGCTGTGGTATGGAATACCTCTTTGGCTAGCCTGGGTCAGGCGTCCTGTCTCTGCTTCCTCATGGCTTTCCCTCCTCCCTGGCAGAGCATGAGACTCACAAAGTCCTTGGTTAGGGTAAACATCACTTAGCAACAACTGAAAACGTCGGTATTATCAGCACTGTTCCCAGGCTGAAGTCAAAACACAGTGCTGCACCAGCTACCAAGAAGGAGAAAAATTGACTGCTACTGCTAAACTCAGGACACTTCTAAAAAGGAAAACTAGTGTCATGGCCAAAGAGCTGTACTGCGACTTGAATAACTAGTTTAATTTGCAAGCTCCATCCATTTTAACAGTGACCATACAGCTCAAGAGTGGCTTGGTTTTAGTTTTGTTTTTTTCACCCTACTATTTCTAAATGAAAGATAGTCAAATTTTTCAACTCTCTCAAAAGTTCTTATTTGTTTAGCTTGTAAGTACACCAGAGAAAGGATCATCCCCTATATGCTGAATTTTCTTAACACTGAGGTGACATGATTTATACTGCTATTGTGTTTATAGATATTCAAATACATAGACATACAGCAGATGAAGATTAGATGTGCAACAGGAGTGAATAGTTGAATATGTGTGGAGGTTTGTTTTGTTTTTAAGGAAGCAAGTCAGTTATAAAATTAAGATTATTAAATATTTGATCACATGTTAATTTAAAAAGGACATTCAATCAGCACAAAACCCCTTCAGTTCTATTCTTCTCTTAAAGCAGTAGTGTTTAATATTTGAACAAGATAGGCAAGAGAAAGATTAACATATATATTTTGATTCTCTGATCTTTGCATCCACTATGCTCAAGGATAACATCCTAGATAGGAATCTTACTTTTTCTAAAGCAATTCCTTTCTACAAGCTACAGTCTCATTGGAAATCTGCAGAACACACATTTCAGAGCTATTTCGTTCCCTGACATTGTGACAGATTAGTTACAACTTAAAAAAAAAATAAATAAATAAATAAAAGAACCTCAGAAAAGGAATCAGAGATAAAATTTTACTCTTGTGGGTTGTGTAGACGTCTTGGACAGTGTATTTTCTTCTAAATGCTTTTATGGGCATTATGCAAAACAGCCAGAGAAAATGAAGAGATGGCAACAGAATTCAAATGGATGGGATAATATTGCTCCCATCTGAGTTTATAACTAAGTGTAATCTGCGAGGCAACATGAAGAATCTACGAAACTAAGCAGAAGCGCAGTGAACAGAGCAGGCGAACAGGATGTGGTGCATCAGCCAAGGTGTGCAGCACCAGTGTGCACAGCAGTTCATATGGACAGGTGTGCAGGGAGGGTCCGTCCTCCAGAATGTTCTTCAGAATCTTGTCCCCCAGAATGTTCTTCATTCTCCCAGTTCCTGCCTTTGGCTCCTGATACTTAGGTGGTATGGCTTCACTCATCAGTAAAGACCAAGGCAAAAAAGTTATTCAGTAACTCATTCTTCTCAATATCACAAGAAACCAGGTCTCCAGTTTCCTTCTAGAGAGGGTTCACATTTTCCCTTGTCTTTTATCACTGATATATCTGTAGAAGTTTTTCTTGTTGCCCTTGACGTCCCTGGACGGATCAGGGCTTTAGCTTTCCTAACCTGATCCGTGGCTGCTTGGACAATTTCTGTATTTCTCCCAGGCTACTTGTCTTGTTTGCACCCTCAATAGGCTTCCTTTCTGTGTTTGAATTTGTTCAGAATCTCCTTATTCATCTGTGCAGGCCTACTTGCATTTTTGCTTGACTTCCTCTTTGTCACGATACATTGTTCCTGAGGTTTGAGGATGTCATCCTTGAGTATCAACTGTCTTTCTTGGGACCCTCTTTCCTCCAGGGATTTATCCCATGGTATTCCACCAAGCAGATCCCTCAAAAGTCCAAAGTCTGCTTTCCTGAAATCCAGGGTAGTGAGCTTGCTGAACACCCTCCTTCACCACCCCAAGGATCCCAAACTCCACCATCTCGTTGTCACTGAAGACAAGGCTGCCCCTGAGTTTTACATTCCCTACCAGCCCGTCTTTGTTGGTGAGAATGAGGTCAAGCATAGACCCTTTCCCTATCAGCTTTTCTATCACTTGGAGAAAGAAGTTACTGTTAATGCATTCCAGGAACCTCTTGGATTGTTTATGCTCTGCTGTGTTGTACTTCCAACAGATATTGGGGTGGTTGAGGTCCACCGTGAGGACCAGGGATTATGAATGTGAGACTGCATGTATCCGTCTATAGATTGCCTCATCCTCGCAGCTTTCCTGATCAGGCAACCTGCAGCAGACTCCCATTCTAATCTCAATGTTCTTACCATCTCCTGCAGCTCAGCAGTCACCTGCTGAGGTCCTCCACCTGAGCTCACCATCTGCAAACATGTGTGCTGCTTGCCCCAGCCCCAAAAGAAAGGTCTAGTCACCTCCTGCAGCCCAAGGTCTGCACTGTAGCATTTGCCTTCATCACTTCCATCTGGGTGGAGACATCAGCCACCACCACGGTAGACGATACAGACTCTTCTGCTGGAGCTGCAGTCTTTCCTCTCCTATGAGTGCCTACTGTTCTGCCTTGTGGGTCAGGTAGGCTGTGTTCCCCGACTTGTATAGATGGTCACAGAATGGTGCCCAGTTGCTGGGCTGCATGTACTGCAAGTCTCTGCACCTTCTACCCATGATATTAAAGATGTTACAATATAGAAAAAAAAATAAAATAAAAGGTCTAAAAATCATGCAATTTTCAATAATAAAAAGACGGAAGTTTCTCTCTTTCACATGCAGAGCAATGAGTGCTGTAAAGAAATGTCAGGAGTATTTTTCCATTGAAAGTGGGGGAAAATTATTGGGTTTGTATGTCAATGTTTTGGTAGTGGGGGGTTACAGTGGTGGTTTCTGTGAGAAGCTGCTAGAAGCTTCCCCCATGTCCAGTAGGACCAATGCCAGCTGGTTCTAATATGGATTGGACACTGGTGGAAGCTGACAGCATTAGCAATATTTAAGAAGGGGAACATAAAAAAACAACACTGTGCAACTGCAGCTGGATGGGAGTGAGAGTATGTGAAAGAAACAGCTCTGCAGACACCAAGATCAGTGAAGGAGGGGGAGGAGGTGCTCCAGGTGCCAGAGCAGAGTGTCCCCTGCAGCCTGTGCTGCCAAGCATGGCGAGGCAGGCTGTGCTTCTGCAGCCCATGGAAGTCCATGATGGAGCAGATATCCACCTGGAGCCTGTGGACAACCCCACACCAGAGCTGGTGGATGCCCAAAGGAAGCTATAACCCCACGGAAAACGCACACTAGAGCAGGATCCTGGCAGGACCTGTGGACCTGTGCAGAGAGAAGAGCCCATAGTGGGGCAAGTTTGCTGGCAGGACTTGTGACCCTGTGGTGAACCCATGCTGGAGTTCCTGAAGGACTGCACCCCATGGAAGGGACCCACACTGCAACAGTGCATGAAGAAAACTGCAGCCTGTGGGAAGGACTCAAGCTGGAGAAGTTAATGAATGATTGTATCCTGTGGGATGGACCCTGTGTTGAAACAAGGGAAGGGTGTGAAGAATCTTGCCCTGAGGAGGAAGGAGCAGCAAAGACACCATATGATGAACTGACACAACTCCCATTCCCCATCCCCCTGTGCTGGAGGAGGCATAGAAAATCAGCAGTGAAGTTAAGTCTGGGAAAAAGTGAGGTGTGGGGAGAAGGTGTTCTTAAAATTTGCCTTTATTTCTCATGATCCTACTCTGATTTGATTGATTACAAATTAAACTAGTTTCCCCAAGTTGAGTCTGTATTTCCTTTGATGGTAATTGTTGAGGGATGTCTCCCTGACCCTATCTCAACCCAAAAGCCCTTGGTTATATTTTCCTCCCCCTGTTCAGTTGAGGAAGGGGAGCAATGGAGCAGCTTTGATGGTCGGCATCTGGCATCCAGGCAGGGTCAACCCACCACAGGAAAAAAGGAGCATTGATTAGAAAACATTTCAGAGTTACAGATTTTATGGAATTAAACATATCTACTTCATAACTAACCAAGGCAAGAAAAGGAAATTTAACATTCTATGGGGTAACAAGAAAATTAAAAACTATTATTTTCCACATGACTTGTACAAGCAGGCTTTTTATTTCTTTATCTTGTCCCATGATTAATAAATTGTCAATATATTTTTCCTGAATTTAACCAGTGGGAAACAGAAAACCATATTGTTTCACCTGATTTAATAGACACATATTGCAGTCTAATTTCACTGGATTTGATTTACAAATGTGTCCAGGCAGCTTTTACCAATGTGTCTGTTTCTAAGACTTCATATATTTATATACAATTTATATAAATCACTATCAGTCAAGTTTTCTTCATGAAAATACGAAGTGATAATAGGGAGGATTTATATGACCAATATTCTCTGTAGGCATAGTTGATTTGACTAGATCAATGATTACTGAACATTCACAGCTCCCTTTCCTTCTTTTTAATTTGTTTTAGTGCAGATTTAGGATTATGTTTTATAATTTCCACAAGTCGAAGCTTTTCCTTTCTACGTTTTTACAGGAAGTGAGAAATATGAATTTTTGGGATAAGGCCTTGATATGATTTTTTTTACCTTCCTTGTTGGCTGCTCTGTGTGATCCTGGTAATTTTATGAAAATTTTCTCATCAAAGATATTCGGTGCTTGGGGTATATTTACATACAATTATAGTGGCATGCTTGAAATCACTCTCTGATTACAGTTCTGCACCTAAGTGGTCCTTGCCTTGCTTTGGAAGAACCAGGATTTATTCCAATAAGATGAGTGTATTAGGGTCTATTTGTGTTGGGATTTAATTGGTTCCAGTGGGGAGCCACTCAGTAGGACTGTACCTACTGCTTGCAGCTTCTTTGCACCTTATCTTTTCCACTACAGCAGCTATTTCATCAGCTTATCACTGGCCAAGAAATAAAATTAGCAAGCACCTCATTCCAAAGACAGTGTAATTCCTGTATAACTTAGGAAGAGGGTTGTTTGGGTTTTTTTTGTAAACGGTGTAATCTGAAGAAAGGGATTGTGTTAAATTTATTGCCTGACTTTTGCCTTTGTTTTCTAAACCTAAGAGACAGTGAATTTTGTTTCTTTAGATATTTTTCACCAATTTGATGCCTCTCCTAGGCTCTCTGTGATCTTGAAACAAAAAAAAAACAAAACACAAAAAAAACCTTCAAACCCATGGAAAATCAAAACATAGATACAGTGCAATATCTGAAAGAGTTCTAAAGAGTTCTGATAATAAACAGTATTATTCCACTTATCTGTAGCCAGAAGGAACAGGAAAATGGAAATATTTTGACAAATTCAGAGGTAACTGGGAAGGTTTGAATGTTCTGAAACAAAAGCCAAAAAGGCCAAGGTCAAAATTTAAATAATTGAATAAAGCTGTTAATAATTATAAACCAAGTAAAAGTACTAAAACCTAGTATTTTTTGCACATTAATAAATGACTATGGAATGATTGATTTTAGTAGAGGAATGTGACAGGAATTCTCTAAGGACTGAACAACAGAGAACATTCAGATCTATTTCTACTGCTGACTGTATCTTACAGTTTCCACATACAAGTATCTTTTTCTTTCTGTTAACTAGGTTGAAAAGAAGAGATAACAGAGCTATGATTCATTACACACTTCAAAAGTCTGCAGTATTTCCTGTGGTTTTGTGATACACATAATAAAATATTGATGGTCCTAATGCAGCCTGATGCTTTAGGACAACTGGAAGAACAGTATTCTGGTGAAACACTCAACAGGTATAATATGATAAATCTTGTTTAAAAAAAAATACATTCTCTTTCATAAAAAATGAGTTAGGGTTTTGTGGTTTCTTTTGTACCTTCTTTCTTGCAGGGTGTGTGTGAAAGATTACAAAAGAAATATTCAGATGCACAATTTCTTAACATTTTAAAACAAAGGGCATTCAGGACCAGTTTCAGCTTCTAACACTAGATATTTCCAGTACAGTGATGTTTTATTTATCTTTTTTATATTAATTGAAGACTCTTGGGAGAACTTTAAACTTGTAGCCAAACCACCAGTTGAATAGCCTGAAGAAATTGAATTGAAATAAATGTTATGGGGTGGTAGTAGGGGAGAGATGTTCTGTACTACACTGAGTTAGTAGTTGAGTATTATATATCCAAGTATTTGTCCAGGGTCAACATGGGTGCCCAGAGGCTGGCAGGACCCTTCCCATCCCTCCCTTGCAGATAGTCCCCCTGCACCTCAGTAAAAAGCCCAAGGAAGCTGGGCCAGGCTAGTACCAGGGCCCTGAGGGGTTCATGTGCTGGCAACTGTCAGGAAAAGTGCCAGGACAGGATCAGAGTTACATGACCAGGAGCAGGCACAGCCCCAAGGTTGCTCAGGAGACAACAAAGGGTGCTCATCATAGTTTGGATGTGGCCATATGGCCACTTCTCTTAGGTCTTTCTCAACTGTCTCTTTTTCTGATTTAAAGCCACACACCTGCACCAAATGCTGCCTCTAAGCCCAAGCAGCCAAATCCCTAGATTTGAGACTCGGGGAGTGGCTTGCACTCAGACCCCTGACAGTAAGTACAGGAACCATGAAATTCCTTCAACTAAAAGTGTCCTTTGCTAAGCTTCTGTTTCCTTTCTATAGAATCATAGAATAGTTAGAGTTGGAAAGAACATTAAGATCATCTAGTTCCAACCCCCCTCACACCTCACACTTAACCATGCCACCCAAGGCTATTCACAACTTCCCTGGGCAAAACATTCCAGTGCCTCACCACCCTAACAGTAAAAAACTTCTTCCTTATATCCAATCTAAAATTCCCCTGTTTAAGTTTTAACCCATTTCCCCTTGTCACTACAGTCCCTAATGAATACTCCCTCCCCAGCATTTCTATAGCACCCCTTCAGATACTGGAAGGCTGCTATGAGGTCTCCGTGCAGCCTTCTCTTCTCCAGGCTGAACAGCCCCAACTTTCTCAGCCTGTCTTCATACGGGAAGTGCTCCAGGCCCCTGATCATCCTCCTGGCTCTACTCTGGACTTGTTCCAACAGTTCCATGTCCTTTTTATGTTGAGGACACCAGAACTGCACACAATACTCAAAGTGAGATCTCAAGAGAGCAGACTAGAGGGGCAGGATCACATCCTTTGACCTACTAGTCACACTCCTTTTGATGCAGCCCAAGATACGGTTGGCTTTCTGGGCTGCAAGCGCACACTGCTGGCTCATGTTCATTTTCTCATTGACTGACAACACCAAGTCCTTCTCCACAGGGCTGCTCTGAATCTCTTCTCTGCCCAACCTGCAGCTGTGCCTGGGATTGCTCCGACCCACATGTAGGACCTTGCACATGGCATGGTTAAACGTCAACAGGTCGGCATCAGCCCACCTCACAAGCGTGTCAGGGTCACTCTGGATGGCATTCCTTCCCTCCAGTGTATCAACCGAACCACACAGCTCGGTGTCATTGGCAAACTTGCTGAGGATGCACTCAATCCCACTGTCCATGTTGGGGCAAAGATGTTGAATAAGACCGGTCCCAACACCAATCCCTGAGGGACACCACTCGTTACTGGTCTCCAGCTGGATATTGAGCCATTGACCACAATTGGCTCTTTGCATGCGGCCATCCAGCCAGTTCTCTATCCACTTCGTGGTCCATCTACCAAACTGATGTCTCTCCAATTTACAGACAAGGATGTCATGCAGGACAGTGTTGAACGCTTTGCACAAGTCCAGGTAGATGACATCAGCTGCTCTGCCCCTGACATCAACTGCTCTACCCCTGTCCATCAGTTCTGCAGCCCCATCATAGAAGGCCACCAAATTGGTCAGGCAGGATTTCCCCTCAGTGAAGCCATGCTGGCTGTCACCAAGCACCTTGTTGGTGTCCATGTGCCTTAGCATGCCTTCCAGAAGAATCTGTTCCAAGATTTTGACAGACACAGAGGTGACTGACTTGTCTGTAGTTTCCTGGGTCATGCATTTTCCTCTTCTTAAAAACGGGGATTATATTTCCCTTTTTCCAGTCATCGGGAACTTCACCTGACTGCCATGATTTTTTCAAATATGATGGGCGGTGGCTTTTGCAGCTTCATTCGCCAGCTCCTTCAGGATCCGTGGATGGATTTCATCAGGTCCCATGGACTTGTGCATGTTCAGGTTCTTCAGATGGTCTTGAAACATATCCTCTCCTAGAGTGGGCCCAAGGGCTCATTCTGCCTTCCAAGACTTGGGTGGTGTGGTCAGAGCATTTCCCAGTCAAGACTGAGGAAAAGAGCTTTCTCCAAATCCAGGGTAGCCAGTTCTCCTGATAGCTTCCAGAGAGGGCTTACGTTGTCCCTAGTCTGTTTTTTTATGTGCAAAGTACCTAAAAAATCCCTTCCTGTTATCTTTCACATCCCTAGCCAAGTTTAATTCTAACTGGGCCTTAGCTTTCCTAACCTGGTCCCTAGCTTCCCGGACAACATCTCTGTATTCTTTCCAGGCTGCCTGTTCTTGCTTCCCCCTTTTATAAGCCTCTTTTTTCCTTCGAAGTTTCCTCAGCAGCTCCTTATCCATCCAAGGAGGTCTCCTGGCCCTCCTGCTGCACTTCCGTCTAGCTGGGATGCAACACTCCTGAGCTTGTAGTAGGTGATCCTTGAATATTAACCAACAGTCTTGGGCCCCCGTTCCCTCTAGGGCTCTATTCCATGGAACCTTACTAAGTAGGTTCCTGAAGAGGCCAAAGTCTGCTCTCTTGAAGTCCAGGGCAGTGAGCTTGCTGCACGCTCTTCTCACTGTCCTGAGGATCTCAAATTAGAGCATCTCATGATTGCTGCATCCAAAGCTGCCCTGGATTGTCACATTTCCAACTAACCCTTCCCTGTTGGTGAGCACGAGGTCAAGCATGGCACCTCTCCTTGTTGGCTCCTCTATTACATATAGAAGGAAGCTGTCTTCCACACAACCAAGGAACCTCCTGGATTGCTTGGGCCTGGCTGTACCATCCCTCCAATAGATACCAGGGTGGTTGAAGTCCCCCACGAGAACAAGGGCCTGTGAGCGTGAGGCTGTTCCTCTCTTTCTATAGAGCACTTCATCCACAGAGTCCTCTTAATCAGGTGGTCTGTAACAGATCCCCACAGTAATGTCTCGCATTGTTGCTCTCCCTTTAACCCTGACCCCCAAACTCTCTGTTGACTGATCACCTGTCCCCAGAGTTCCATACTTTCCAGCCTATCCCTAACACAAAGAGCAGCTCTCCCTCCCCGCCTGCTGGGCCTGTCTTTTCTAAAAAGACTGTAACCTTCCATTCCAACACTCCAGTCATAGGAGTCATCCCACCATGTTTCGGCAATGCCTATTACATCATACCCCCGTAGACGTGCATATATCTCTAATTCTTCTTATTTGTTCCCTATGCTACTGGTGTTTGTATAGAGGCATCTGAGCCGAGCTCCAAATGAAGCCGGCTTGTTAGCGGCGAGGAGAAGCAAGACACGCCAACCCAATGTGGGTGATAAGCAAGCTTCTACTTTATTTGTGGCGCACTTCACTTATATCCACGTGGTGTTTAGCCACGGCTACTAGTCAGAACAGTATTGGTTAGTTCTACACAGCTTCCTTCACATTCTCCTCCCACATCCAATATCTGGTTACCTGTGAGGCCTACACCTTGCTTTGCTCGCACAAGGCCTCTAAGGATCCATGGCCTTGTTCTTGGAGCCATTCTGCAACACCGGCTCGTTGGCTGGAGAAGCTGGAATATCTCTACATTGCTCCAAGCATTTATTATAGGTGCTGGCAACTGACTGGGAGTGCTGGGATGGAATGATGCCCCCCTCCCTCAACACATCTAGTTTAAAGCTTCCTTGACCAGTCCGGCAAGCCTCCTACCAAAACTGCTCGTACTCCAGCTTCACCAGCCCACAGTAGACCTGGCCTACTAAATGGAGTCCATCGTTCTATATAGCCAAACCCCTGACTATGGCACCACCCTTCTACCATTTATTAACCTGCCCAATCCTCCTAGCCTTTTTAGGGTTCTCCCCTCTATCCTGGAAAATTGACAAAGAATCTGAGCTCTAGAGCCCCTAACCACCTCTACCAGGGCTCTGTAGTCCTTCTTTATGTTCTCCAGGCTACTACTATCTATATCCCTAGCACTCACATGGCTCACTAGAAGCAGGTAATAGTCAGCGGGACTTACTAGAGCAGGCAGCCTCTCTGCAACGTCCCTGATCTGTGCCCCTGTTAGGCAACACACCTCCCTTGAGACTGGGTCAGGCCAACAGACGAGTGCTTCTGTTCCTTTCAAAGTAGAGTTCCCTACTACTATGACCCACCTCTTTTTCCTGGCAGCACCAGTAATGATCTTCTTTACCAGTGCACCAGCCAGTTGTTCCTGATGCCATTGTGTTTCCTTATTAGCCCTCTGCAGGACAGCAGTGTGGTTCTGGGTGGGGACAACAGAATTAGGAGGAAGCCCCTTGCTTTTAATTGTCGTCTTCCTCCTTTTTTTTTTTTTGTTACTATTTTCCAGCTTCCTGTGTTAACGGCCTCATTCTTTCCTCCACGAGCTACGATGGACGCTTGAGGCTCCTGCAGAGTTTGGGCCTGGAGCAAGCAGTCCTGCTTCCTCTCAGCTTCCCTGACATCTTGCAGCCTATTGACAGCATCCCGCAGCTCAGCCACCTGCTGCAGAAGGACCTCCACCAGGGCCCACCGAGTGCAGCCCTGCCCATTGTGCGCCCTTCCCTCACAAGTCCAGGGCAGGCACCCTCGTCACTCCGAGCTCTGCACTGCAGCCTCCCCTCTCATCGGCTCTGTCTGGGTGCCTACGCTGGCCACCGCCGGGGCAGCCAGAGCAGAGCTCCCAGACCGGGCCCTGCTGATAAGCCAAGTGCCCACCATCCTGGTCGCTCGCGCTCCCTGGGTCAGGTTTTTACCCAGTCAGGGCTGGTGCCGCCCCCCCTGGCTCCGCCCCGTGTGAGTCAGCTGCTCCCGTCAGCTGAGCTGCCGGCTCCTGGGCAGGTCCTGTCGAGGACGTGAGGCTCCCTCGGTGGCTCTAGCCGCTCTGAGTTGAGGCTCCTGGGCGCTGAGCTCCCCCCCCGCTCAGGTGTGGAAGGCGTCCTCTCTTGAGCTACTCACCTCAGCAAATGACCCAAACACAGAAGGAAGTGTGCACCAGTTGTAGCCATCATGAGGGCAGTGACACACAGTTGGGAGCTGAAGGCAGTGCAAACAATTGCCTGCCAAGTAAGAAAATCTCAGTGGTTAAACTGAAATATGGCTTCCTATCTAACTGGCATCTCTAGAGGCCAGTAACCAGAAGCACTGTGATCACAGTGTGTGCAGAGAGTTCATGTGGCAACTGGTGCAAAGAGGGTTGTCAGGGTGCTTTGAGTTGCTGCTTAAGACTGCACAGGTCTGCTAGAATAAGTACAGAGGTGTTCACAAAACACCACAGGACAGGTCCCTTTTAAATGGAGCGACCAACTCCAGCTTTTCAAAAAACCTCAACAAAGAATGAAACTCTGTAGCTTTCCACTGAGCTGGATCTAGTGGCAGCCACATCTGCAGCACAGAGTTAGTTTTGGTTTCTCCATGCAGGGCAAATGTTGACTATGAGGAGAAAGTCAAAGGTGAGGAGGAGACTGGAGCACTAGACATGAGTGGCTGAAGGAGCTGGGCTTTTTTAGTCTGGAGAAGAGATGGTAAGGCCAAGTGGAGCTCTAATTACAGTCTTCAAGTACCTGCAAGGTATTTGAAGAGATGATGGAGTCAGGCTATTTAAAAAATTCAATGGACAGTTCAATATATGGCGTATTGGCGGATGGTAAGTTGACTATGAGCTGGCAGTGTGTCCTTGCAGCCAGGAGGGCCAATAGTATTCTGGGATGCATTGGGAGGAGTGTAGCCACCAGGTTGGGGGAGGTGATACTCCCCCCCCCGCTCAACCCTAATGAGGCCACATCTGGAGTACTGTGTCCAGTTCTGGGCTCCTCAGCACAAGACAAGGAGCTACTGAAGAAGGTCCAGCAGAGGGTCTCAGAGATGGGTAGGGGTCTAGAGCACCTCTCTTATCAGAAGCAATTGCAGGAGCTGGGCCTGTTTAGTCTAGAGAAGACTGAGATGGGATCTCATTAATGCATATAAATATCTGTCGTGGTTTAAGCCCAGCGAGTAACTCAGCACTACACAGCCACTCGATCACCCCCCAGCCTTCCCCTTTCCAGCTGGGGTGGGCAGGACAACTGAAAGAATGTAAGCCCCGCAGGGTGAGATAAGAGCAGTCCGATAACTAAGGTATGATACAAAACTACTACTGCTACTACTGCAGGAAATAACAAGGGGAGAGAATATAAAACTAAAAGGTGAAAGAAAAAAAATGACCCAACAATAAACACAAGTGATGCACAATACAATTGCTCTCCACCCAATGACAGATACCCAGCCTGACCTGAGCAGTGTTCTGCTGTTCCAGGTAACTCTGCCCGGTTTATATAATTTCATGGATGTTTTCACTATTCATCTATGTAGATGAGATAAGAAACTGATTTGAAAGAACAAGGTGACTTGAAATTACATGATTGACTGAACTCCAAGTCACCTTCATGATTAAATATTGGACTGACATATATGATTACTCCAATTTGTATTTTTGTGAGTTGGTTAACATCCCTGGAATGTTGCCCCATCCCTCAAGTGTTGAAGGCCAGGTTGGATGGTGCTTTGAGCAACCTGGTCTAGTGGAAGTTGTCCCTGGCCATGGCAGGAGGGGTACATCTAAATTATCTTGAGGTCACTTCCAACCCTAGCCATTCTATGATTTTATGATCCTGGGGGAAGAATCTAGCCCTTCCCTCCACTGATTCCTCTAGGTGGATGCTGTTTCAGAAATGAACTAGTGGTAGATAGTCAATATAAACTTTTCCTGTGTGTGGTCAGGTAGGACAGCCTTTTTTAAGTAGATAACACATTTAAGAGATGTTTCATATGCTATTAAGATTACAAATAGTGATTAATTATGAATGGGCAGAGTGGTTGGCAGAACAATAAGACATCTAGATTATTAGAAGGGAACACAATTCAGGGTGTCTCGTCAGACCCAGGTGAAGATGCAGCTGCAAGGACTTTTGCAACAGGGACTTCTGTCATGGTTTAAACCCAGCCAATAACTAAGCACCACATAGCCACTCATTCACACACCCCCTCTTCCTCCCTCCCCAGGCAGGATGGGGGGGGAGAATCAAAAGAATGTAAACCCCACAGTTGAGATAAAACAGTTTAATAACTAAAGTAAAATATAAGGCTAATAATGATAATAATGATAAGGGAAATAGCAAGGGGAGAGAATGTAAAACTAAAAGGGAAAAGGAAAAAAACAATAAACACAAGTGGTGCACAATACAATTGATCACCAACCACTGACCCATACCCAGCCCCACCTGGGCAGCAATTGGTCCCTTCTGAGTAACTCTACCAGTTTATACACTGGGCATGACGAGGTGTGGTATGCTATAGCCCTTTGGCTAGTTCAGGTCAGGTGTACTGTCTCTGCTCTCTCCCAGCAACCTGTGCCCTTCTTCACTGGCAGAGCATGAGAAACTGGAAAATCCTTGATCAGGGTAAGTGCTACCTAGCAACAACTAAAACATCAGTGTGTTATCAGCATTGTTCTCAGACTATAACCAAAACACAGCATTGTACCAGCTACTAGGAAGAAAATTACCTCTATCCCAGCCAAAACCAGGACAACTCCTATTGCTATCAGGCCAGTAACCAGCCATTCTGTTCAAGAAATCTGATTTCATATGTGAGTGTTCCCTTATGTCAATATCCAACTCCCCTTTTTTCCCCCCTGTTATCATGCAATCTGCTCTGAGTTTCTAAGCAACTTTAAAAAAATATTTTTCACCATAAAGGTGGTCAAACACTGGCACAGGTGCCCAGAGAGGCTGTGGGTTCTTCATCCTTGGGGATACTCAAAACCCAGCTGGACATGGCACTAAGCAACTTTCTTTGACTTTAAAGTTCATTCTGCTCTGAACAGGGCATTGCTGATTTCCAACAATCCTTTTCAACCTACTTTTTTTTTTATGGTTTCCATTTTAAGATCTCAGCTGTTTGGGGAAGGCAGTATTTTTTATTCATATATGTTCTTTTTCTAATGTAAGAAAAAAATGCAAACTGTTGCCTCAAGGAACTCTATGAAGCAACTGTGATCATGAATGTAGCACAAGCTACCTGTCAAGTTTCTCACTGTACCTTTTCTTTAATATTTAATACCTGGTTTTCAGAAGAACAGCACTCAATGGTTTGATTTAATGGTTTTGTGAACAAAAATACATGACCTTTGGCTAAAATACTTATGACTCATTTCACTAGAGCAAAAAATGTTGCTTATTGTTTTCTAAACTCTTTCAGCTATAACTGATACATGCTGATACTCACATTCTACCAATTTTCATAATCTGTACTATATATAATTTTTAAACTTGAGTTTGGTATGAGTTTCTGTTTGGTTTTGTGATCAAAAAAGAAAAGGAGGAAAAGGAGAAGACAAAAATAAGAAACATATTTTCTTCCAATATGAAAATCTGAGGATGTTTGAAACTTTGAGGATGTTTGAACCATGTTTGCACAGGTTTGTGATGCTGATGTACCGAGTCAAGTCTGAGCTTTATAAACCATGCTGAGATTCAGAATATGTAAATGGAGACTCAGCACTACTGGACTGAATTTGGCACTGTGATAAGGACAGCCCAAAGCTTGGGTAAGGCAAACCTGAGTATGTACATTATCCCTCAATATCTGAGAAATCACTTTTGTTCATTAAAAGAATTTTTGAATGAAGTGAAGCATACTGATAAGATGTGAAAAATTTTAGTAGTTTGTTAGAAGGAGATTATAGTGTGTGTTCTAATAGTTTCCATTCTTAGACTTTTGGATTGGCTATTGAATTTTCATTTGAAAGTGATGCAGCTATACTTGGCCTTCCTTGATATGGCAGGTTATCAGGGCAAAATCAAACATCACAGTAATGTAAAAAAATATTCAAATTGCTCCCAGGAGATTTTTTTTTTTATTCTTTCTTGCCTCAGAAAGCTTGTATAATTTTGGGACTGCTAAAGGCAAAGACCAGTTTATTTTAATTTGTCAAACATCTACAAAGTAGTACCTGACAGGGTGAGAAGTTCATGCCACCAAACCTGCATGTTGAAGAGGATAAGAAACATGTGAGTAGCATTTTTATGTGATATATATAAATATCATTAAAAAAAGAAGAAAACTGATATTTATAATTGGTGCAATGCTCGACAATTTCATATTGAAGCTGTTGGGATTTCTGAGAAAGGAACAGACACCCCAGATTTCACTATGAATTTGTATACAGTTTTTTCTATCTTCATATTTTAAGAACTGAAAAAAAGGATATTTCTCAAACTGTCCCAAGCATTGTGTAGGTGCATTTTAGCAAAACAGGACACTTTACTGGACACTGGATAGTAGCATTTTAACATTGTACAATGTTAAAAGATTAGCTTTAAGCTTAGCTTCTGAATTGGAAGCAGCAGCTCTTAACATTGATAGAATCAACTTGGCACTTTCATGTTTCTGAACATGAAGTACTGATTTTTTAGCTCTTAACTCACCCCCCAAGCCCAACCAAGCTCTGACCCATACCTCCTCCAACCCTGCAGTCTCCCAGCCCTTCCGGCTAACTCCCAGTTCCATCCTAGGCATGACATGCTGTGGTATGGAATACCTCTTTGGTCAGTTTGGGTCAGGTGTCCTGTCTCTGCTTCCTCCTGGCTTCCCCTCCTCCCTGGCAGAGCATGAGGCACACAAAGTCCTTGGCCAAACCAAAACATTGCTATCAGCTCTGTTGCCAGGCCGAAAGTCAAAACACTGCACTGCACCAGCTACCAAGGAGGAGAAAAACAACTGCTACTGCTGAACCCAGGACATTATCCACCCCTTATTCCATACCATTCACATCATGCTCAGATCCCACATTTTCAATATACCATCACTCTTATCTAAGTGCATGGACCAGTAGCTATAAAGCTGCTGCGTCCGTCTGGTCCATGATGCCAGGCTCCATCTCTTGTAACAGTCTTTCAGAGCAGGAGAGACTGTGTGCAGTGTTCACACTTGTGAATAATCTGGGCAGTAGTGTCCATTGTTAAGTCCACCCCTTGATCATGAGTCCATCTCTGTGTTGCATCTCTGCTCTGATGGCCTGAAGTGCCATGGGCCCACCAGGCTCAAAATAATTCACTGTCCCCTTCAGCAGTTTCTGCAGCTTGTTGCTGGGGACTCCATACAGCTGCCTTACATCTCCGATGCTTCCAAAGCACTGGAGGGGCCCAGTGGACTAGATACTTGCCCATACTCTCCTACACACCCTGCCACTCATGACTGTCCAGCTTTGGGGAAAATCTCTTGGTCCCCCTATATTGTCGTCTAACCCCAGACAAGACCCAAACCTGACTCTGCTTAACTTTTGAGATCAGACAAAATGGTTGTGGGTAGAACACAGTCTGTGTGTGTGCCAACATGCTGATCCCCATCACAATCAGCAGGCAGGTTCCAAGGATACCCAAAGTCCATTCAAATCCTTCAGAACTCTCAAACGATGCTGCTGTACTTGTCACTGGGGCTGGTGTAGCTGCTGTGCTTGCCGGCTCTCCCACCGCCAGCTTCTCTTTTCCAGAGTCCAGCTCTTCCTCCTCTGTCTTGCTGGGAAATGCTGCGTGGTCTCCTGCATCCTCCTGGGGCTCGGCAGGCGGCTTCTGGGGGGATGCTCTCGGCCGTCTCAGGACTGGGCTCGGCCGCGGGGCTCGGCTCCTCCGCGGGGCTCGGCTCCTCCGCCGTCTTCTCCCGCTGCTCGGCAGCCGCCTCCTTCCTCTCCTCGACCGCCCCGACCTCCTCCACCGGCAGCCGTCCCCCCACGGCCTCCGGCCCTGCTCCCGCCGCCGCTTGGTCCCCGGGGCCGCTCTCCCGGGCCCCTTCAGAAGCCGCCGGCTCCCGGGGCCGCCCCCCCTCGGCTCCCCTCGGCCTCACAAAGACGGAGGCGAGGGCGAGGGCCAGGCCGGTGAAGAGCAGCCGGAGGGCCAGGTACAAGTCCACGGCCACGTCCGTCCCGCCCTGCTGCTGGAGCCCGCCCGTATTACAAGCCATTGCCATAAAGCACAGTGAGACAAGAACCTTAGCCCAGGCCCCACACTTGATAAACACTAACACAGCAAATACCGGCTCTACGTAAGTTACAACATTCTGAAACTGTGAGATCAACAAGAACAACTCTGAGAGCCAATAAATCAGCATTGTGACGAATGACTATTAATCTGGTCATATCTGTCGTTACCTCAACCCCTCGTGCCCCATGTTGGGCACCAAAAAGAACTGTCGTGGTTTAAACCCAGTCAGGCAATTCGTTCACTCACTCCTCTCCTTCTTTCCCTCCCCCTGCTCCCGGAGGGACGGAGAGGAGAGTCAAAAAGAATGCAACTCCCACAGGTTGAGATAAGAACAGTTTAGTAACTAAGGTATAACACAAATCACTACTGCTACCACCAATGATAATAATGATAAAGGAAATAACAAGGGAAGAGAATACAACACCTCACACCAGCCAACCGATAACTCGCCCCCCAAGCCCGACCAAGCTCTGACCGATGCCTCCTCCAACCCTGCAGTCTCCCAGCCCTTCCGGCTAACTCCCAGTTACATCCTGGGCATGACGTGCTGTGGTATGGAATACCTCTTTGGTCAGTTTGGGTCAGGTGTCCTGTCTCTGCTTCTTCCTGGCTTCCCCTCCTCCCTGGCAGAGCATGAGGCTCACAAAGTCCTTGGCCAAACCAAAACATTGCTATCAGCTCTGTTCCCAGGCCGAAAGTCAAAACACTGCACTGCACCAGCTACCAAGAAGGAGAAACATGACTGCTACTGCTGAACCCAGGACAATTCCCTACTCACCCTGGAACCTTCATTTTAAAAGGATAACTTTTTCTTATATATATTTTCTGATTTTTTGTACTTGTAATTCTTCCAAAAATTAATAAACTATTTTTAAAATGCTAGGTAAATATACATTTTAGTGAGGATGAAATTCATGTAATATTCAAGGATTAGAAGAGTTTTTTAAACATGTGGTGAGTCTGCATTTGTATAAAACAAGTATTTGTAACAAGTATTTGTGGCATTTTGAAGATTATTATCAACTAAGTTAATAGTCTTTTTTTCTACTGGGGTAGTGGAAATGTCTCAATTCAGTGTTAAGGTAAAAAACTTCTGTACTTGTGACATACATGAATGTATGCTTAATTGTTTGTACTCTAAGTGGAGACTGGTAACAAGTGCAGGGGTCTCTTCTGGGACCTGTTCTGTTCAACACCTTTATCAGTGATCTGGCAGATGTGAGGGAGGAGACTCTAATCACATTTGGAAATGACACCAAATTGGGGAGCTACTCAATAAGTTGAAAGGCAAGAGTGCAATCCAGTGTGATCTAGAGAAGCTGGTTGAATGGGCCAACAGGAACTTCATGAAACAACAAGGGCAATGCCAAGTGCTACCCTTTCTTAAGGGCATAGGCTGGGAGCCTGCCTGCCTGGGGGCACCCCTGTGGGAACTGACCTGTGGGCCTTGACAGACAGACACTAGCTGAGCATGAGCCAGCAGTGTGCTCTAGCTGCAGAGAATGCCAATGGTGCGCTGGTAGGTATTCACAGGGATACAGACAGATCACTGAGGGGATCCCTTTATTCAGCATTCGTGAGATCCAATCTGAAATACTGCATCCAGTTTTGAGCTCCTCAATATAAGAAAGAATTGATAAATGAGTAAGTACAGCTGAGGGTACTGGCTGGGGGTTTTATCAGCTGACCTGTGAAGAGAGATTGAGGAACTGGAGTTTGTTCAGGGGTGTTGAACAACTCCTCAGTAACTATGAGCAGTTATCCAGAAGCTAAAAAGGGGCTCCTCCCAGTGGTTCAATCCAGGAAGATGAGAGAAAGCAAGTATAAGTTGAATTCAGACTGGCTATTAAGAAACAATTTTTCAATCTGAGAACAGTCAGGCAGTGGAGCAGGCTGCCCAGAAAGGCTGTGCAGTCTCTCTGTCTTAGGATGTTTTCATGTCCTGACTGGGTAAAGCCCTGAATGACCTGGTCTAACTGCACAGTGGACCCTGCTTTGAGCAGGGGGATGGACTAGGCAATTCCTGAGGCCCCTTCCAGTCTGTATATATGATCCTATCACTGTATATGTGGTTGAACTTCTTTAATGCAAGGGCACACTGCTGACTTACGTTCAGCTTGTCCACCAAGACCTCCAGCTCCTTTTTTGTGAAGCAAGCATACAGCTTCTTTTTTAAAAAAAAGGGAGAACAGGAAGAAGGAGAGACAAAGAATCTAAAGTTTTATTAAAAAAAATTTGCTTAAATTTCTGGAAAGCTAATAATAAAATCTGTGTGTTAACATCTTGAAAAAGTAAGAACACAGAATTATTAGGAGTTGTATTTACTAATGATTTATAGAAGTATGGAGTAAATTGCATGAACTGTTCTGTATTTGGACAGAAATAACTTTACTGTTGAATACTTTTAATCTCATTAATTTTATAACTAAAAAAAATAGTTTTTCAAAAAACTATTTTTTGAAAAAATAGTTTTTCAAAGCTCTCAAAATTCCATCAGGGAAATAAAATGAAAATGTTTTGGCTGCTTTTGATGAAAAGTCATGTCAGTTTTGCTTCCTACAGCAGAAAGTGACATTGTGAAGATCCTTTCTATCAAATAAATGATAAGCAAAAAGAAACTCCAAGATTAATTTTCTGGATTTTTTTAATTTTTCATCTAAGTTTTGGATAAATATTTAATAAAAAATATTTTGTTTTGTTTCATTTTATTTCATGCAAAAAAATTTCTTTTTCGAGCTATTTCTTGTGTCATATGAGCTTAAAATCTGTCATTGCCTTATTGAGCTGAACACTAAAAAAGCTTTCAGTTCTGTCCTAACCCTGAGAAACTTTATGAATGCATTTGCATTCTATCAGTATATCTCTTACATTCTCAGTCTTCTGTGATATTAACAGTGAATCTGTTCTTCAGTGTGCAACTAAGGTTTTAATGGCAGCACCCAAGGGCTTCAAGTGCGTTCTGTTACTTTCATTTCTAGGACTACATCATGTAGGACTGATTCCTAAACATAGCAAAGGTATGTCTAGTGCTCAGAAACTCTTGAAAGTGAGATATGAAAGATAAAAAGCATTAACATTTTTTTATTATTCTTATGGCTTTTTTCTGTAATAAATTACAAGCCAAAATTTCAGAAATATACTGTAATATAAAATAAATAACAGAAAAAAGAAAAAAAAAGGCCCAAGTATGAGCCTCTAGAACTGTAATAAAAGTGCTTTCACAGAGGTTTTGTAAAGGATTTCAGTGAAGGTTGAGGAAAAATAGACTGCTGGATGGTTATATCGATAGCAAGACTTTCTTTTTTAATGCAACATAAATTTTGTTTTACTTTTATTGTTTCAATAGCATAAAAGGTGAGATTACCAATGGAACTTGTATGTTCAATTCATATTAATTTTAATAGGAACTGGTCATCAAAATCCCTTAGGTGAACTGAACCCAGGACAGTGACCCTGAAAACATCAGCAAAAATTTCCTACTGCATTTGAGAGCAAAATGCAAAATCAACAAAGCCCAGGAAAGCTCTCCCAGTTGAAAATCTGTGAGCATGTTTACTGGATTCCCACAGCACTGACTCATAAAGAATGCAAATAAAAGAGCTCTGGAACAAACACAGGTAACACAAGATATGATTAAAGCTAGACTGTCTTCCCCATTGCTCTTGAAGCATCATGTTGCATTTGACAAATGCAGATTGCTGAAGAATAAATGATGAATATGTTTGAGGTATAAAATAAAGAGTCCTCAGACAACTTTAGTAAATCACTCTAAGGTTTAATTTACCAAAGTGGAATCCCAGATTTAGCCCAGGTCAAGGTTTTAATGGGTACTCAACAGCCTAAAACTATAACAAAGCCTCACTGAAGTCTGTGATCATTTGGTAACCATTAAATCAATAGACAGCCTTCCATAATTCCAGTGTATGCTGCATCAGGTCACTGGGTGAATATTTGATTTTACTAGACACACCAACTGCATTAATAAAGTATTTCCTTCTCCATCTCTGTAACAGTTTCATGTCTGTAATATCATGAAGTCATACTTTCCATTAATGTATTATATCCCTTAATCTATAGCTAAAAGAGTTCATGTTAAGATTTCTGTGACAAAATAAATGAGAATGAAATGATTTTTTTAGTAAATAAAAATTGTGAATTGTCCAGTTGAGATGAGCTGTATTTGTTTAACATCAGTCATCCTCTCAGAATGTCCAAATGTACTTTTTATGTTATTCAAATAGGATTTCATTACAGCTCTTTTTCAATGATAATAAAATAAATAATAAAAGTTTTGTTATAAGTATGTGTTATTTATCTCCTTCAATAATTTTGTAGGAACCTATGACAAAACTAACATCTCTCATTTTCTTAGTGGAAGTGGAATTCTCAAACATTGAGACTTCTGCTAGTTTTAGAAGAGCAAGTTTTAGTTAAGGGACTAAGCAGGAGTGAAATATCGGTTCACATATTTTTACCCAAATTGCTCCTCAATCTTTTTAGCGACATTACATATAAAAATAAATTAAAAAAATCAATCATAAATACATTAACTTTTTCAGAATTTTCACATCATAGAAATTGTGCATCCTGTTATATCAGCTTTGCATTACCTTTAATTTACAGATTTCAGTCAATGTGTTCAAGTAAGCAAGCATCTAAACTATGTTGTGCTGGAGAAGTTACTTTTTTCCATTAGGAAACAAAATAATAATTTTTTAAAAGTATCTTTATAGTTTACTATGGAATACAGAACTACTAGGACTATCAAGAACATAAATGCTTAATAGAAAGATCATGTAGTTGTCTTTCCAGAAAAAATTAAATTAGAATTTACTTTTTAGTAGTTTGATGGCAGTCTTCATCTTTATAATGTTATATTTATTTTCTTTTGCTTTGTGAAGGGGCAGGGGAAAGGAAAAGGGGAAGTTTAGTGTGCTGTGCAAATGAAATGCAAAGCAAAGTGCCACTTTAGCAAAGAATAATGTTTTCAAACAACTGTTTGCAATTTATTAAGTAATACCATGATAAAATATTCCATTTTCCACTTTTAGTCAGGCAGCTTCATTCTTCAATTGACTGCAGAAGTGCTTGGAATAATTTTTGCTGGCTGTATTGAGACAAGGGGGCACAAAATCACAAAATGGAATATAGAAACCTTTAGAATCAGTTTTAAGTAATGTTAAGTTTGATGGCTTTGTAACAGTAGCAATGGAAAATTACTGAGGTGCATGATACATAGAGAAAAAAATAGAGTACAGCTAGAGAACATACTGAGAATTCTCACAAGATAAATCGTTATAGTTGTGACACAGTTTAAGAAAAACAGTCTAGAAGAACAGGACACAGGGATAAGAACAGGACACAGGGATAAGGAGTATCTGGGAACGGCAGGTGTCCAGGATGGGCTACAGTTAAACTAACCGATAAGTAGGAGGATAGGAGGACTATTATGTCTCTGGTGCTAACGAACCAATTAAACTGGTATGAGCACCTACTGCACATGCTTCAAAGGCTGCCAGAAGTGATGAAGATTGTTGGAGGAAGTAAACAACCCTCAGAGACCACCACCACAATTCTGTACGCATGTGGGGAACTTTCTGGAAAATTATGTAATCCATACATAGCCTCATGAATATGTATGTATGCCCAGTGGCTGTAAAAGGAGGGCTTGTGTGGCAATGGGGGGACACACGTTAGGAGGAGCTATCCCCCGCGTCTTCCTGCGCCGCAATAAAGAATACCTGCTTGTCAGCCTGAAAACTTTGTTGTCAAGTTTGTTCCTGGAGTTTTCTCCGAATCAGTATGCAAAGCCTGCTTTTCCCCCAAAAAAAAAAAAAAATAAAAATTGGAAGGCCTGAATGAATATTGTGCTGTGAATAATTCTTGTCTATTGGCTGGCATAAAACAAGCCATTAAATCTCTCAGTCTCTCCTTGATACCAAGAACTATTTCCGTGCTACTGAAAGCTTTTATTTCTGCTTTAATCTGCTGCTTTTTTTTTTTTGTCAGATAAACTAAAATCATGAAATTGTATCATAATGATGTTAACTACAATATTTGACAGACTAGAATGTGACTTTGATGCTTAACAGAAAAGTCAAAGAGCAAATCCCCAAGAAGAGAGGAGGAGGGATCTATCCAAATGTTGGATTTCAATTGGTAGTCTGGAAAAGTTTTTGTCTCTATGGTTATTCCTTACTAAATTCTTGCCACTAAAGGCAAAAATTAACATAGATTTTTGCAGTAATAATTGCATCCATGCTTGCTAAAAGGAGCTAAACTATTATTCAGACATGTAGCTCGTGGAGCTAGGATAGCTGTAAAAGGTTATTCCCTTGTAGTGAAGATTATGGGAAAGAACTGATTCAGACCCTTGCTAGAATGAATTTGAGCAAATCCAGGCCTTCCGTCAGGTGTTCCAGGGCTCAATGAGAAATGAGCAAAGCCTTGCTGAAGACTGTCCTAGGTGTTCATCTTTTGTTGGAATACTCTAGATCTGCTCTCATGAAGTGTATCAGCTTTCTAAGGCATACAATCTACTTTGCTAGAACTTCCTAATCAGCAGTACCCTCAGTGTCTTCAGATTGTTTTCTCTTTCCCTTTACTTAACTGATTTCAGGCTCTCAGTACTGCAGCCCAATTACTGAGGTTGAATAATTTAATCCTATTTAGGAAAGCCTTAGGTTTTAGTATTAGATTGTTTCTTAACTTTAATGTGTTTTTCATCAGTGTCTTGACAGCATTGACTGCAGTGTTTATGATAGGAAGGCAAGTGGGATGCTCCAGATTGGCAGTTTTGTGCAATTCCAGACCTTTTTGCCTCACCAGCAGATGTGTGTGCAGTCTGTAGTCCCCTAGATTGTTCAGCCCATTTGAGATTGTCATGCAGTTACGAAGCATTATGCTTTGATTTATAAACACAATAATAATCTGTTTTGAGATAGCAGAAACAAATTAAGCAAAGTAGAGGGAGATTGGGGGTTATTTACTTGTCTTTTCTGTCAAGAAAGCATAGCTGTGGAAATGCTGTACATCTGACAATGTGTACTATTATTTTTGTTGACAAAATGCAGAATGTCTTTGGTCTGATAATGAATAGACTTAAAATCTCTTTGAGACAGAGGAGTTACAGATGTGCATTGCTCATCTTCTTCCCTTCTTACAAGGAAGATATAAACTATTGCTGTCTTTTTCCAAACTCAAGCAGATTTTGTGCTTGAGTTCTGTGGTCTTTACAAAAGTGCAATAACAGAGATCTCTAGAAGAGCTCTCTATCTGCTATCTGTGCATTTTACAGCTACTGAAAAAAAAAGAAAATTTTTCTTGTCTATTGCCCTAACCTGTCAAAAGTACATGTCCAAGACAATTAAACAGTGATCTTACTGAAGTAGTTTTCCTAAAATCTGAGCTTCTGACCCAAAATGTAGTATATCAAATTGTCAAGGCTTATTTGTAAGCATATGAAATCTCTGAACTCTAGAACAGAGAGGAACCTTACTGATTCAAATGTTTCTGAAGACTGTAATACTTCAGGTTAGTGAAGATCCCTATCAGTGTGATGTGATGGTTGATAATGGTAAGATCTTTCTCAGATAGATTATTGACTTGTTCCTTTTACTAAATGGTGGTAGGAGGTAAAATAAAGGAAATAGTAACTTTTTAGCCTGTGTAGAATAGAAATTCTTGCAGAAGCAACACCTGGTTAGTATTTGTTTCAGCTGTTCTGATTAGAGAGTTCTGAGTAGGAGTTCTGCCATGCTATGTGCCTTATGGGAAAAGCTTCCAGCATGCACATACATTTTGCTGGCATTTCAGACTTCATAAAAGAACAACCACAAAACTAATCACAGAAAAATCTAAGAGGAATCCAGTTGCTAATTGTTTCTGCATACAATTAACCAAACCTCCTCATTAGGAATGTCACTGTATTGCACCACCAACTATTTTTAAAAAGGGACCAGCCTTACCAATTCTTCATGCATATATAATTGTATATTTCAGAATGGCCAGATAACTATTACTTACAGAAAGAACAAATGACAAGATGAACAAAACTGTGCTTTAAAGAAAAACATGGTTTAAAATTGCATAGTGGCATAAGTTACGTGATTTTCCCCCAAAACAGAGCATTTGAAATTCCTAGGAAATTCAAGAGGTAAATGAAGTATGTTTGATAGCTGAAAATCATGACAAAACAACAGTAAAGTCCCACATTTTAAAAGTACATTTTTAAGGGCTCTTACAACCCTGCTGTAACCTCGCATTAAATAGCTATACAATTCCTCATTGCTGGCTTGAGACTTCTCTTTTAAGTTAACTTTCGAGAATGATTTTGTGTCTAGAAGTGTTGTTCAGTTTGTGATAAACACATAAATATATTGGCTTTTGCAAATCATAGGTGTGGTTATGTGGATATAACCGTACCAGTTTACAATAACAGAAACAAAGCTCGCTAAAGACACAAGATTAGACAACAACTTAAAAAAGGCCAGAACTCTTGAGCAAAACGGAGTCACATAGCAAAAGAATTTGTAAAGGTAAAAGGGGGGGGGCTTTACATAGGAAAAGCTAGTGCCTGGAAAACATAGATTTAAAGTACTTTTTAGCTTAACTTAGGTTGTAGAAAGAAAACACTGTTTATGTTGTAAGCCTGTGGGATGTAGTAGCTGCACGAAACATGAGTTAATTGTTTCACACTAGTCTTCTAAAGTATCCTTAGTTTTAAAGAACAATGTGTTGTCTGTAGTGAGATAATAGGATTTAGTGGCCCCACTAAACATGAATGAGTTATTTCCCACCATCCTTCTTCTTATCAGTTAGTTTAGAGACAGAGCCTCCCAAAGCTCCTTGTCTGCCCATTCTGCGATAAATTTTGCAGGAAGGTCACACTGTTTTAAATCTTTGCTAGTTATCAAAAGAATTACAGATATGTCTGTTTTCAGCTAGTTTTGCGATTATTGAGGCGTCCAACTGTGCTAAAGTTGAAAAGTACACTGTGAAGAAGACTGCTTACTTCATCTTGAAGACCCCTACTCACAAGAGGAAGACTGCTTACTTCATCCTCAAAACCATTGCCCACAATCACCAGAGAGCGGTGCACAGATGCCAAGAGGAGGGAACTTATAAGTTCCCGGAGTTAGTTATAATATTCCCCGCCAATATGCTGGAATTATGAATATGCATTTAACTAATGTAATAGTGAAAGTATATAAACCTGTAACAACTGCTAATCACTTGCGCCTCTGGCTATGGTCATGCACCCAGCGCTGTCGCTTTGCTTTACTGACTTTGTCCCTCAATAAAACCTTGTTACCTTGTTTAGAGGAGTGAGTCCGTATTTCACAAATTTAGAGAGCTTCTTTTGCGGGTTTTTTTTGGGGGGGGATCAAAAAGTTTTAGTACATATTCTTAGTCCACTTTTACTTTTAATTTAAGACTTTCCACCAATTCATGTGAGAGAGCTGTACCGGGTGTAGGTGCCCATGTGCTATCAGCACTAGCAGCCCTGAGGCGCTGCCCGGGAGTCCCCTGTGCGCAGCGGCCGGTGCTGCCTGGTGCCCTTTACAGTCGGTCCCAGCCGGCTCCAGCGGCCCCACCGCAGGGCAGAGCTGAGCCCCTCAGCCACGGGCGGGCGCCTAGGAGAAAGCCTGGGTAAGGAAGGGCAAACGGTGCCCCGCGGGCAGGGCTGAGGGCCCTGAGGGTGAGAAACAGCCCTGCGAGCCCCGAGGGCAGAGCGGGAGAAGGGCAGGAGGGGCTCCGGGCGCCCGGCAGAGATGCCCCTGAGGCACCGGGAGGGACCCCGGTGGGGAGGGGAAGTGCCTTGGAGGAAGCTGCAGCCCATGGAGAGCCCACGCCGGAGCAAGTTTATCCTGAAGGACTGCAGCACGTGGGAAGACCCCGTGCTGGAGCAGGGAAACGTGAGGAGGAAGCAGTGGCAGAGAGGAGCTGCTATGGACTCACTTCAGCCCCACATTCACCTCGTCCCCTCAGGAAATGCAGGTAGGGGAGTCGGGAGTGAAGGTGAGCCTGGGACGAAGTGAGGGGCATGGGGAGAAGGTTTTTTGGTTTTTGTTGCTCCCTATCAGACTCTATTTTAAATGATCAATAAATTAATTTCCCCAAGTCAAGCCTGTTTTGCCCATGACGGTAATTGGTAAGTGAACTCCATCTCTATATGTTGACCCACGAGCTTTTTTATCTTTCTTTTTACCTCCTCTCCTGTTGAGGAGGGGGTGAGAGTGGCTTTGTGAGCTTCTGTCCCTTAACCATGGTCAACCCATCAAGGATGGACAGATCTTTCTTCAGACTAAAATTCTCAGATGAAGCGGCAGCTTTTGCTGTCAAAAAAATACTCGTGTTATATTGTCTTCAAGCTTCAACGGTAGCAAGCATTTCTGTGGGAGCCATCTTTTGGTTTCACCTGTGCAGTAATCTTAAACTAATGAAGAAGCTTGTTCAGATTTTGTTTGAATAAACTGCTGGCTTTTTAAAATGCCATGACTTCAGTGAGATCAACATTTCACTTTGGACTTCCAAGAATCAACTCAAACTATGTGTCTTTGTAGCTGATGTGAAAACGTGCCCTGTTTTTAATGATTATGAGTGTATCTGGCTACCACTGGACTCCATGAGAAGCTATAGAAGCTGAGTACTTAAAAAAAAATGACAGATTGGGTTGACAGAGCTCAGGTTTTTGGAGGGTTGTATGCAAATGTTAAATAGCTGTTTGTGAATGTCACAAAAATTTTAGCAACTACGATTGGTCATCTATTTTAAAATGAAATTTCTTATTTTATATTCATCTTTGTTATCTCAACACTGAATGAATAGGACTTGCTTGGTTTTGTTGTTTTTTTTTTTTTTTAAGAAAAAATTCTAACCAGATAGTGCTTTAGCACTTCCCACAGGACTTAATGTAGCCCATTACAATTATTTGTCCCTCACAGTACTCCTACAGTGAGATTTCTGCTGTGTTTTTCCATTGCAAGGATTTTTTTTTTTTTTTTCTGAATGTGTCACATGGGAAAAAAGGTTCACGGCAGTGTAAATTTCCTTTGCTTCTTGAAAGGAGTGTCAAAATTGTGTTGAATAGGGTAAAAGCAGGAAACATAAAAGACCAGTTAACCAATAAACCATATTATTCAGATCAGATCCAAATCTGAAAATTTTAGGAAGATTCATTACACTTTGCATGAGGTCCTGTGTCTTAGGTGACAGCCTGAAATGCAGCTGTACAAAAGAATGAGAGGATGGTGAAAGAGAATTTCACAAGTGATAGGAAAGCAAAAAGTTAATGAGAAAGAACCTGTCTTGAAAAGAGAGTTACCATGGGAGACAGTAGCAGCAGAAGAGCTGACACAGGGCCATAACACAGTCAGGGGTTCCTGACTGACATCGTGCTGACCATAGGAAGAAAAAGCAGCTGGACTTCTGAGATTTTACAGGTCATTAGAGGATAATAGTAACTTTAAAAAAGACATGACCAGTAGGAGATAGGAGAGGCCTTGCTTGTTGAAATTGCTGTAATTACTCACTCATGTTGGGTTCCTTGAAGTAAGAAGTAGAAGGAGTTTTGAGGGAGCTGACCTCTCCTTGGAGAATGGTTTGTGTTCCATAGGGGAGTGCACAATAAATTATCTCAGGAATAGTGAAAGTGAATGCGCAAGGGTTAAAATAAATCTCTGCAGTGTCTAGATCTCTGAAAAACTGAATACTGCATGCAATTCCTACTTTTCACAGCCCACTACCATTCTTAAACATTACTGTGTATCATGTTATAACATTGATTTGTTTACTGAGATGTGCAGTAAAGTAAAATTATAAAAATATCATTAGAAATTATTTCTTTAAAAACACCTACCAATAGTTTTCTGGCAGGCCAAAAGATAGTTCAACCAGTTCAACCAAAAGGTTCAACCAGTGAAGACTGTTCTGATTATTACACTCAGGAGCACTTTCAAATTGGTATCAGTTGTAACTACTAAGAAATATCAGCTCCTCAGTTTTCTGCTCCACAGCCATGGAGCAATTAATGTAACTTTTCTATTTGTAATATTTTATAGACATAACATTTTACATTGGTTTGGGATTTAATTCTGTCTTACAGCTTAAGAGTTTTGCTTTAAAAAGGGCTTTGGCACATTATTCTTTGCCTTTACATTGCAGTCAGCAGGGTATGCATTTTTGTTTAGCTGTGATTGTCTTTGGTGAATCACCTATTTTTTCCATGTAAATCATTAGTCCCAAGTATAGATTGCACAGGTTCCACAGATCTGTGACTGTTGGTAGGAATGATCATACATGTGACATGCCTTTGTTTTCCTGAGTTAGCTCCAATATGGCTGCATTTTCAGCTCACCTTTAGTGGTTTATGAAGAGGGCATAGTCTAACAGCTCTGTTAACATAGTTAGCTGTTAACATAATTATTTTATGTAGCAATTCAGTAACTGTGCAGCTTGGCTTCTCCTTAAAACCTGGGCTAAGTGTCCAGGAGTTCACCTGAGAAAAGGTAGCTGAAATTGGTGCTGCAGTGTGGATTCTCTGAAGTCTTGGGGTTTTAGACATTAAGGTTCATGTTTGTGGAGGAAAAAGATCTGGAAAGAAATGTGACTAGAGGAGTACTAGAAGAATTGAAATCATAATGATCAGTGGATGAACAAGAGATAGGATGTTGAAATCTGTGAAAGAGAGCTGTTAACAAAATACAATGATCTCCTTCATCATAGCTCCAAGGGAGTCATCTCATGGACCTTGGTGCTATGTAAGTTAAAGTATGAAGATAAAAGCAATAAGACTAAGATGACAAAAGTAATAAAAATGCTTAACACCTCATTTTTGCCTTCCCACTATGAGATTTTGATATGGAGAAGGGTCATGACGTTTGAAGGTCTAGGATTAAATCAACCGGTGTGTAACAGACCGCGCTTTCAAAAAAATTGTCACATTAAGTTTCACTAAGCTCTCCATACAACAAAGTGCAATGTGAGAGGAGCACTCACTGGTCCCAAATCTGCTTCTGGTGGTTAGAAATAAGAAGAAAGAAAAATGGAGTTTTTTTGTTTGGCTGGTTTTTGTTTGGTTTTGTTGGTGGTGGTGATTTTGTTTGCTTGTTTGTTTTCCTCAGGAGAAAAAATACAACACTTTTGATAATTTTTTTATACTGCCTGACTTTTTTTAATCAAAATGCTTGGAATCTCATTTTTAATATAATATTTAATTTTTAAATAAATATGAATAGATTCTTTTATGGAACTTCATCTTGAATTTGTTTTTTGTGTCCTTTATATTCTCTCTCTTCTCTTCCCACCTTTCTTTCACCCCAGATAAAATAACAGTTTGAAAACTCTGGAATGTACAAGGGAAGAGTGGCAGGCTGACTGTGACAAGAAAACAAAAGAAATTCTAGAGATCTTTACCAGAAAGGTATTGAGGAAGTAACAGATCTGCATATTTAAGTCTCTGTTCTCAAAGAAAGCTGGACTTTGGCTTTACAGAATTTTCTGTATATAGGTTAGGCATTCAAGCACTCCAGACAATGTAAATGCATTCATTTATAAGCAAGCTGTAGATAAAGTAATTGTTTTTATTTCACATCTAAAATGTCAATGCTAGTTGTGTGGCTCATGGATTGCTGCCACAAAATGAACTGGAGGCCTTTCTGATGTTTGTGGGAGTATTGCCATTGACTGCAATAGAACCAGAAGGTTGCTCACAACTGTTACTATAGTGATTGGAACTTATCTTTGTCTGATATTGTCAGAGAGTCCTTAGAAGTCTTGTTCCAGTTGATTTCCTGTACACAATTTGTAAGTTGCTGTGATAATTAATAATGACAATATTGTTGATTAACATTGCACCTATAGCGGGAATTCTCTTAGCTCTTTTGTGTGTTGTATGACTTAAATCCAGTATAAACATAGTGAATAACCTTGAAAATGATAATCAGAACAATAACCTTTGTTTTTTTTGAATATCCGATCTATAAAGCTTTCTCTATGAGAATATTTGTAAGGTTACACCTGGACATGCAGGAAAACATACTTTGAAGGTTCTTATTGGAAGGTTTCTTCCTGCTTTTATCAAGGAGAATCTTTATATTGGAACAATCAAATATTTCTTTAAGGAGTGGTTCACTTAAGAAAATTTTTTGATGCTGTTGATCTTTTTAAGAAAACAATAATGAGGGAATGAAGGTTGAATGTACTACCCATTATTCTACCCACACATTTCATATCCTCTAATCACTAAACTACCTAGTTCATTCTTTCTGAATGAGGCAGAGCTCCTATGGATAAAAACAGTATGTAATTGATGAGTTAAAAAAGAGCACATCCATTAAGAACATACTGCAAACTGTGTAACACTTTTGTATGTTATTTGAAAATACCATGTTACACTGTGACCAGATTGTATTATGGAAGCTGTATAGAAAGACAGCATTAAGGTTACCTTTTGTAATTTTAATCTGATATTTGCTCCACTAGAAGCACTGATCAATAAAAAACCTACCATATACTATTTTATTTTTATATACTGCTAATTTCCATTGGGTGGAACGTCAGAACTGCTCCATATGTATGTAACTATGTTGCCCTCTTGTGACAGGCTCTCTAAAATAAAAGCCATAGACCACTGAAAGAATAGAACTTGGTTTAAAATAATAATAAAATTAATTATTTATAGGCTTAAATACCTTGTGTAGTTCCTTTACCCTAAGAGCAAAATGTTTATACTTTTAAATATGTTACTTATCACATATATGTTGTTTCTATTCCTTTCTGATCCTAGTGTCATTTTTTTGTGTTTTTTTTCTTCACATTTTGCTGTCCTTAGGTGACCTACTAGTATAAAAAAATATCCACAGCCCTGTAAGAGCATTTTATGTGTTGACTTTGTCGTCAGGAGATTAAAGTCTTTTATTAAATATGTATGTATATAAGCCATCAAGAAGCAAATCATTCTAGTTTTGGTTCTTTATCTCCTATGGTTCAGATACTGGTTGTTGCAAGCAGGCAAAACCAAAGTGAAATTAATCTGTTGCTTACTTTGGATGTAAATCTGATTAGGCTGTGTTTGGGGATTTGTTTGGGTTTGGTTGATAGGCATTTTTATTCTTCTTGTGCCAGTCACTCTCAAATTGTTTCTATTTCTTTTGATTCATATACTGCTGTCAGTAACTTACAAATTCTACGTAAGAAAGAATTTTAAAATGGTAGCTTCAACTACTGACAAGTGTAGTTGACTAGTTAAATGATGGACTAGTTAGGCTAGATGGACCAGACTTCAAACTGAGAAACAGAACAATTAATCATAAATAAGGAATAATTCATACCAGATTATAAATACACTCTGAGATTAGTTGCATCTTCAGAAACCCCAGATGTTCTTGCATGTTAAACAGAAGCCAGATGCAATATCAAGTATTTTTTTTTTACTTTCTGTAGTATTTTCCAGTGCTTCAAACACAACTAAGTCTAGTTTAATTGTCTCACTGTGATTCAGTTTCCATGAGATTATATGTGTTACGGTGTGAAGTGGTCCTAACTCTTATTTGCTTTAAAATATTTAGTCTTTCTCCAGTGAGATGAGTCAAAAAATACTGAGTCTAAGACGAATGAATTGGGGGCACCAGTGAAGGATACACATGTGCATGCATGCTCACGTACATAATGTTTTGGATGCTATTCACCTCTCAAAAAAAATACCTTGTTGTTTGATATACAGAAGATATTGGAAATCAAATGTATCTTTATATTTTGGGCAAAAATTTAGGGGGTCAAGTCACTGGCTTAGAAGGCTGAAACATTCGAGTAAACTGTGCTTTTTTAAAATAAGGAAGACTAAGGGAAATCTGAGTGAATTAAGACCTGAGAGTTAATTTACCTGAAACAGGGATTAGTTTCCATTAGACTAGAACTGGTGAAGCCACCTCAGGTTACATTTTAATTAGATTTTTTATGCAGCTTTTACACAGAGAATGCTTGATTAAGCAATCTACTTTAGAAAAGTATATAATACTTCACTACACTTCATCCACTCCTTAAATCACGAAGATATACACCGACTAGATTACTTGTCTGTCATCTTCATAATAGTTGAGAGAAAGACACTAAGTATATTCTTTCCTATATAGATCTAGATATAACAATTTAAAATAAATAAATAAATAAATAAATAAATAAATAAAATCCATGATTTAAAAGTCCAGAACTCAAGTACCAGATAGCTGTTTAATGCTGCTTTTCCAATCCAGGATAAAGGTATTAATTCAATAGCAACAGGAGCCTCTGGTGAAATATGAGTATGTTATCAATTTATCTGCAGTTGCATCCAGCAGTATCCCTGCTTGGGCAGACACAGTCTCTGTACCAGCCGCTGAATTGCCCTCTGCGTGTGAGGTCTGAGCCAGCACAGGTGAAAACATCCCTTGAGTTAAAAGGAGGCCTTCAGGAGCACACTAAGCACAGTAAAAGTTTACATCCATCACTGCCAGCCTCTCCCTTGCTCCTTGACAAATAGTGTAGCATCTTCAAGGCTTTTGTTTATTCTTCGAGTTTGTCTGCTTATTGGTGCATATGCAGTGAGTTGAAAGTAACTGTTTTGCGAAGTTGAAGCCCTTGGCCTACCTTTACGTCCTGAATTACCATTATATCTATGGAAATGGTAGCTTTTGAAAGCATGTATATTTTGATTTAAATATCTTATTACAGTGTTCCAAATCACCAGAATGTCTGGAGCTAGGAGTTTAGACAAATAAGCCTAGCTGAGTTCTTTTGCTATCCTGACTATTGTGTAATTTTGCACAGTAGTAGTTTGTTTGAGAGGAAATCTAGAAATCCAGTATTTCTAAAAGACAGTAATCTTTGAGATGGATGGCAGAAAATAAAAGTTTGAAAGTATTCTCTGCAACAGTGTACCTGTATGGATTCTGTTACAGGACAAAATTGTTTGAATTTACAGATTTTATTTTAAATCTTTCCACAGGAACTGTTAGATAAGAAGCTTATATGTCAGCATGTTACTGCATTATTCTAACATTGAAAAAGAGGTAATTTTCGTTGGAATTTGTCAAAATTATAGGAATATTGAATTATTTTATATGGTGATTTTCAATAATTATCCTTTTGATATTTTGGGGGATACATTGTTGGGCGTTGTAAAGTATCCTCATCTCATGTGGTGTTTAATGAATGATTATGGTATTCACCTGTTTCAGATTCACCCAGGGTGTGACAGAGATCTGTATTTTCTCATGTTCAAAGTGTAATACCTGTGACTTAGAATAATACAGTCTAGACATAAATGTAAATATTTATACCTTGAAGAAGTCCTCCTATAAACAACTTTATTCTACCTTAGGAGTATTAAAAAAAAATCTATAGTTATTAATATTTTAAGAGTTTATACTGAATCATACTGAGAAAATATGAACCATTGATATTATTTATATTAAATATGGCTACTCATGCTGTGTCTTAATTGGCTTTTATGCGGATTAGAGATAGCTTACAATAATTAAGCTGTAAATACAAGTTCACATAGGACTCTAGGATTTCTAAATTGCTTTTTCAGGGCTCAGATATGGAGAGTGATGTCATGACTAATGTATCCATTAGAAAATTAGAAAAGTTGCTTTATATTCACTAGCATTCCTTAATGATTAAATAGAAGATTTTGTTAAGGGAATGTTCACTTTAGTACATACGATACATAAACATGTAGCGTAAGCAATGTCAATTTTCACTTCCAAAAATTAAATTACTGCCTTTGAATTCTTACAACTATGATGAAGGCAATGCCAAATTCCACAATTTAACTACTGTTTTCAGTGGTGGTAAGACATTACAGAAATTAAAGACTGAAAAAAGTATGATTTTGAAAAATCATGACAGTCAGGTGAAGTGTCTGACGACCGGAAAAAGGGAAATATAACCTCCATTTTCAAGAAGGGGAAAATGGATGACCCGGGGAGCTACAGACCAGTCAGTCTCACCTCTGTGGCTGGCAAAATCTTGGAGCAGATTCTCCTGTCAGGCATGCTAAGGCACATGAAGATCAACAAGGTGCTTGGTGACAGCCAGCATGGCTTCACTGAGGGGAAATCCTGCCTGACCAATTTGGTGGCCTTCTATGATGGGGCTAGGGAACTGATGGACAGGGGTAGAGCAGCTGATGTCATCTACCTGGACTTGTGTAAAGCGTTTGACACTGTCCCACATGACATCCTTGTCTCTAAATTGGAGTGACATCAATTTGATGGGTGGACCACTCGGTGGATAAAGAACTGGCTGGATGGCTGCACACAAAGAGTTGTCGTCAATGGCTCAACGTTGAGCTGGAGACCAGTAACTAGTGGTGTCCCTCAGGGATTGGTGTTGGGACCGGTCTTGTCCAACATCTTTGTCGCTGACATGGACAGTGGGATTGAGTGTGCCCTCAGCAAGTTTGCCGATGACACCAAGCTGTGTGGTTCAGTTGATAAGCTGGAGGGAAGGAATGCCATCCAGAGGAACCACGACACGCTTGTGAGGTGGGCTGATGCCAACCTGTTGAAGTTTAACCATGCCATGTGCAAGGTCCTACACGTGGGTTAGAGCAATCCCAGGCACAGCTGCAGGTTGGGCAGAGAAGAGATTCAGAGCAGCCCTGTGGAGAAGGACTTGGTGTTATCGGTCAATGAGAAAATGAACATGAGCCGGCAGTGTGCACTTGCAGCCCAGAAAGCCAACCGTATCCTGGGCTGCATCAAAAGGAGTGTGACTAGTAGGTCAAAGGATGTGATCCTGCCCCTCTAGTCTGCTCTCTTGAGATCTCACTTTGAGTATTGTGTGCAGTTCTGGTGTCCTCAACGTAAAAAGGACATGGAGCTTTTGGAACAAGTCCAGAGTAGAGCCAGGTGGATGATCAGGGGCCTGGAGCACCTCCCGTATGAAGACAGGCTGAGAAAGTTGGGGCTGTTCAGCCTGGAGAAGAGAAGGCTGAACGGAGACCTCATAGCAGCCTTCCAGTATCTGAAGGGGGCCTATAGGGATGCTGGAGAGGTACTCTTTATCAGGGACTGATACAAAAAGGTTTAATGGGTTCAAACTGAAACAGGTGAAGTTCAGGTTAGATATAAGGAAGAAGTTCAAGATCTTCAGGTTACTTCAAGATACAAGTTAAAGATACTTCAAGGAAGTATCAAGATGCTTCCAGTATCTGAAGGGGGCCTATAGGGATGCTGGAGAGGGACTCTTCATTAGAGACTGTAGTGACAGGACAAGGGGTAATGGGTTAAAACATAAACAGGGGAAGTTTAGGTTGGATATAAGAAGGAAATTCTTTCCTGTTAGGGTGGTGAGGCACTGAAATAGGGTGCCCAAGGAAGCTGTGAATGCTCCATCCCTGGCAGTATTTAAGGTCAGGTTGGACATAGCCTTGGGCGGCATGGTCTATTGTGAGGTGCAGTTGACCATGGAAGGGGGGTTGGAACTAAATGATCTTAATGTCTTTTCCAACCCTAACCATTCTATGATTCTATGAAAATTCAGAACCAAAAGGTGAAGCAGAATTTAACGGTTCTCTTCCATGTTAAATTTCAGACTCTGCCAAAATAAAATTTCTTTAGGCTTTGAGAATACAGATATGAGAACATACAAGAGACTAAATTCTTTTTTTCCTTATTCAAGCAAATCCTGCCCTCAGACTGAAGTTGGAATTTAGATAGAGTGAAGACTGCAGAATTGAACCCTAAAGTAATATGGCTTACTGCAATAATAAACACAAGTGATATGGAATAAAAATACTTCTAGCAACATGTAAAAACAGAACAACATTACTTAGGGAAACATTCAAATGGGATGATTTAATTAGAAACAAGACTTTGATCTAATGCTTATGACAGTATTTATGTTCAAGGAAACCTATAATTTGTATTACCTCAACTGTCACACACTTTTTCTATTTCCTGAATATTCTTTTACTGCTCACAAAAGATAATGTTTTGCACTGTCAACATATTTGTTTGTTGTTAATGACAGATTAAAACTAAAAATATAATGATGTGTCAAAGAGAACTAATGCTCCAGAGAAGCTAAGCAGATGGAAACAGTGCTGTGAAAATGAAGGTATTGTAATTCAAATCACTTGCTTTTATGCAACAGATTATCTTTAAGTCCCACCCACAACATACTAATGATGAAGGAAAACTAGAGCAAGCTTATGGATTGATTCTTCTGCCCTTTACATCTCTATGAAACCTATTTAACACGGTTTGATGTCAACAGTTATTTCAGATTTACAATAACATAATTTAGTGCTCAATGAGCAGAAAATTTGTAAAGCTAAGTGTTTTAAAGACATTTCAAGCTCAATGAAAGGTCTGTTATCTCACTGATGAGCTCTATCCAGTTCCAGTTTAAAATCTGCTAGCTCTCAGGGTAAGATACAGATTTTGCTTTGAAAACAGATACATATTCATTGAAGAGACATTTTTAATTCTTTTTAATGCATGTTTTCATATTTACATTACCTGAATCTTTTTTGTATAGTTTATTCTCAAGTAAATATTTGTTAAAATACAGGAAATATTTGTGTGCTGTGACAATTCTAAAAAAAATATGATTAAGTGTTTAGGTAGATGTTACAACAAGCAAGACTGCACAACTTTTAGTACTAATCTAAAATGAATTCTTCCATGTAAAAAACAACTAAGTATATTCCCACTATAGTATTTATTCACAAAATTAAGAAATCAGTCATGCTAAGTATGATATCGGCATTAATATAGAGAAGATGATTGCAACTTCATTTATACCTTTCCTAAATTAAGAAACCTTCATAAAGGAAGCGTACATATTTTTCCTTGCAAACATAATTCAAACTTTCTTTCTGAAGTCATTTAAAAACCCATTCTTGTGTAAGGATTTATAAACATGGCCTTTCTTGCTCATGCAGAATTAGAATCATAGAATCATAGAATCATAGAATCGTTAGGGTTGGAAAGGACCTTAAGATCATCTAGTTCCAACCCCCCTGCCGTGGGCAGGGACACCTTACGCTAAATCATATCACACAAGGCCTCGTCCAACCTGGCCTTGAACACTGCCAGGATTAGAGCATTCACAACCTCCCTGGGCAACCCATTCCAGTGCCTCACCACCCTAACAGGAAAGAATTTCCTCCTTACATCAAACCTAAACTTCCCCTGTTTAAGTTTTAACCCATTACCCCTTGTCCTGTCACTACAGTCCCTAATGAAGAGTCCCTCTCCAGCATCCCTATAGGCCCCCTTCAGATACTGGAAGGCTGCTAGGAGGTCTCCACACAGCCTTCTCTTCTCCAGGCTGAAGAGCCCCAACTTCCTCAGCCTGTCTTCATACGGGAGGTGCTCCAGTCCCCTGATCATCCTCGTGGCCCTTCTCTGGACTTGTTCCAACAGTTCCATGTCCTTTTTATGTTGAGGACACCAGAAATGCACACAATACTCAAAGTGAGGTCTCACAAGAGCAGAGTAGAGGGGCAGGATCACCTCCTTCGACCTGCTGGTCATGCTCCTTTTGGTGTAGCCCAGGATACGGTTGTTTTTCTGGGCTGCGAGCGCACACTAAAGCTGGCTCATGTTCATTTTCTCATCAACCAACACCCCCAAGTCCTTCTCCGCAGGGCTGCTTTCAATCTCTTCTCTTCCCAACCTGTAGCTGTGCGTGGCATTGCTCCAACCCAGGTGTAGGACCTTGCACTTGGCATGGTTAAACTTCATGAGGTTGGCATCAGCCCAACTCACAAGTATGTCAAGGTCCCTCTGGATGGCATTCCTTCCCTCCAGCGTATCAACTGAAACACACAGCTTGGTGTCATCGGCAGACTTGCTGAGGGCGCACTCAATCCCACTGTCCATGTCAGCGACAAAGATGTTGGACAAGACCGGTCCCAACACTGATCCCTGAGGGACACCACTCGTTACTGGTCTCCAGCCGGACATTGAGCCATTGACGACAACTCTCTGGCTCATCCAGCCAGTTCTTTATCCACCGAGTGGTCCATCCATCAAATTGATGTCGCTCCAATTTAGAGACAAGGATGTCATGTGGGACAGTGTCAAACGCTTTACACAAGTCCAGGTAGATGACATCAACTGCTCTACCCCTGTCCATCAGTTCCCTAGTCCCATCATAGAAGGCCACCAAATTGGTCAGGCAGGATTTCCCCTTACTGAAGCCATGCTGGCTGTCACCAAGCACCTTATTGATCTTCATGTGCCTTAGCATGCCTTCCAGGAGAATGTGCTCCAAGATTTTGCCAGGCACAGAGGTGAGACTGACTGGTCTGTAATTCTCTGGGTCATCCGTTTTCCCCTTCTTGAAAATGGGGGTTATATTTCCCTTTTTCCAGTTCTCAGGAACTTCACCTGACTGCCATGATTTCTCAAACATGATGGCCAGCGGCTTCGCAACTTCATTTGCCAGCTCCTTCAGGACCCGTGGATGGATTTCATCAGGTCCCATGGACTTGTGCACGTTCAGATTTTTAAGATGGTCTCGAACCAGTTCCTCTTCTACAGTGGGCACAAGGTGTCCATTCTCACAGTCCCTGCATCTGCCTTCCAAGACTTGGGTGGTTTGGTCAGAGCCTTTGCCAGTGAAGACCGAGGCAAAGAAGTCATTCAGAACCTCAGCCTTCTCCAAATCCTGTGTAGCCAGTTCTCCCGAGAGCTTCCTGAGGGGGCCTACATTCTCTCTAGTCTGTTTTTTTATTTGCTATGTACCTGTAGAATCCCTTCCTGTTATCTTTAATACCTCTAGCCAAGTTTAATTCTAACTGAGCCTTAGCTTTCCTAACCTGGTCCCTAGCTTCTCGGACAACATCCCTGTACTCTTCCCATGCCACCTGTCCTTGTTTCCACTTATTATAAGCCTCTTTTTTCAATTGAATTTTCCTCAGCAGCTCCTTATCAATCCAAGGAGGTCTCCTGGCCTTCCTGCTGCACTTCCTTCTAGTTGGGATGCAACACTCCTGAGCTTGCAGCAGGTGATCCTTGAATATCAACCAAGAGTCTTAGGCCCCTCTGCCCTCTAGGGCTGTATGCCATGGAACCTTACTAAGCAGGTTCCTGAAGAGGCCAAAATCTGCTCTTTTGAAGTCCAGTGCAATGAGCTTGCTGCACGCTCTTCTCACTGTCCTGAGGATCTCAAATTCGAGCATCTCATGGTTGCTGCATCCAAAGCTGCCCTGGATTGTCACATTTCCAACTAGTCCTTCCCTGTTGGTGAGCACGAGGTCAAGCATGGCACCTCTCCTTGTCGGCTCCTCTATTACTTGCAGAAGGAAGTTGTCTTCTGCACAATCAAGGAACCTCCTGGATTGCTTGTGCCAGGCCGTACCATTCCTCTGCATACTGGAGTAATCCTTATAGTGGACAGACATAGTCCAGGTCTCACAAGCATTGCTTTTACATAGGCTTCACCCATGGCAATGTCATAAGCATCGATGTTTCCCATAGTAAGTCTTTCAGGTACATCTTCCTGGAAGTAATGAGGGAAGTATCAGGATATGGTTTTCCTGATTGTGAATGGATTCAGATGTTGGTAGGAGAATCAGACTTACACTTGAGTCATGGTCTTTTACTACTGCCAGTCCACAGAAAAAGATTTTTTAAAATTCAGGTTCCCTAGGGACCTATTAAGATGAAAGCAGGATCTACAGAATAGACTGAAACATTAAATGGCCTGATCTTATTCCAATATGCAGCCACTATGTAATCAAAATAAAATTAAATATTTGCTTACTGCTCAGTAAAATTAGAGCTGGAGAAGAGCTTTTCCGATAGAGATATTTTTTTCTTCCTCTGTAAAGGTGGTAAAGAGAGCTTAGTTTTTTTAATTATAGATGTCTAAATAGAGGGGCATAGCTGGTAATTCATTGGTTTGAACTAGTTAGTTGATATACTCTAAGAGCGTTATTTATTTTCATATGTTAGCATAAATCCTACTGCAAGATCCAAAGTACATGTTAGCAAAAAAACAAGTAACTGTTGACATGCCAAAAATAAGTATCCTTATTTGGTTGTTCAGTCACAAAAAATAATGAAAAATGCATAACCATTTATTCAAGTCTTTGAATCACCTTCATTAAGTAAGCAAATGTTGCTCTTTGAGGCAGGTACCAGGTACTTGTTATTGCCGTACTCCCAGATGTTACCTGTCTAGTAGTAGAGTCAGCAGAATGGAGTACATGGGGGTGCTTCAGCTGCTCAAGTTTAGTTCAGCAAATTAGCTTTAATCTTTGATTAGAGGATTTGGGCCAAGAGTCTGGGCTGAGAATATTTGCTTCAGGGTTAGCATATGTTGAGGTGATAGTTTGTTACACACATCCAGCGATGAATATTATATACATTAATACGTTCTGAAGCTACTGCAAAAGAATCACCAGATCTCTTTGTAAAATATCTTACATTTTCTGTGAAAATTAGCTTTATTACTTTGGGGTTCCTTTATTCTCCCCCCCCCCCCCCCCCCCCCCCCGAAATTATCTTGATTTTATCAGGCAGGGCTGAAATAGTGTGACTCAAAGGTGTTCTTCCTCTCTCCTCAAAAAGCTGTTTCTGTACTTGAGGTGTGTGGCCTGCTGCAAAGAAATTTGTAAAATAACTTTCTAAGAAGAGAGTTGTCATCTTTTGTGTGCCTGCCTTCTCTGTTGGTGCTGCTACCCACTGAGTTTCCCTTACTCATCTGTTCTGCCTCCTGGAAATGTGGTTATCTTATTATGCATCAGGTGACAAATCTACAGAAATAGTGTAAGAATTCATTTTATGGAGCCCTAGGAAATTTTTGAAGCATTGTTAGAAATTCCTCATCGCTAGTTTGCATTTTGGTAACATAAAGTAATTTATAAAGTAATTTACAATTGCTGTTAGAAGTATGCAAACTATACTTTACAAACATTTCTGTGTAGAAAAGGAGTATTGCCTTTTATGAAAACATGGGTAAATGTTACTGCAGTGGCCATTTTACTGAAGCAGTTACAATTGTTCAGCATAAAAACAAAATGGAGGAAATCAGGGCAGCCCCAACATGAGCTACTCAGGACTTAGTAGGATGGCAGTTCTTACAGCCCAGTGTAGCAGAGAGTGTGAATTAGCAATAAATGAACAGTGTGAAAAACTCATAGGTGTTTCCAGATGGTGCGATTATTTATGGCGGGTCTGGAAATTTTGCCTAATTCTCAGTATAGGCAGTTACAGCTAAGACAAAGACTTATTGCTAGTAGACATGCATGTCACTACTGGAAGTTGAACAGATTTTTCCTTCCTGGGTTGTTCCAATTTAATCATGAAGGCCAGGTACTCAACTTTTTGCCTTGGTCTTCACTGGCAAGAGCTCCAGCCGCACTACCCAAGTCACAGAATGCAAAGGCAGGGATTGGGAGACTGAAGAACTGCTCGCTGTAAGAGAAGATCAGGTTCAATATCATTTAAGGATCCTGAAAGTGAGTAAGTCCATGAGACCTGACAAGGTGCATCCAACTTTTGTAGGAGGTGTATTTTGAATGACACTAGAAGTCATGGGGAATAAGGTATTCCAGAAATGGTTCTGCTTGCACTGAACTAGATTAATTCTTATATATTTCTGGACATTTTTTTTGCTACAATAAATGCCCATCTCACAAGTGGTTAATGAAGGTATTTTTCTGTATGTGTGTAATTATAGAGAATATATATGCTGAAAATATTTTTGATGTGTTTAATTTGTTGAAAATTTTAACAAAATTTCACAATATTCCTTGTATGTGTACCTACCTCAGGCTATCATCTTCAGATCAGGATACATTGCACTTTGATGATACACATACTTTGATCCCCTTCACTCTTCCTGAAGATATTACAAACTACAGATTATATTATTAAGCAGTTCAGCTCAAAGTTTCCTGACAGGCTGGGATGTTACGTCTCTCATATCCACCAGTGCAGCAGAGGCTGGCCCCAGGGCACGCTCACAGGCTCGCCTACAGCTGCTGCTCATGGTAACATGCAGACCACTCAAGCCCTAAATACAAGTAACAATATAGAAAACATTGTCTGTTCAAGGTCACTAACTCCTCAATACACTATGATCTGCAAGGCTTCTGATACAGCAACTGAGGAGGAATCACTTACTTACATTTCTTTCCACAGTGTACTCTTTGGTAACTTTAAGTTTGTACTTAAAGTAGGAGGAGTGAAGGCATCCAGTAAGGAAAGCGTATCTTTAATAAGGGAAAAATTATTGTAATGCATCCAAACTCACAGGGGAAGGAACAGCAGGGTTATGTGAGCAGAAAGAATTAAGTAGAGCTAGGAAAGTATTTCTTTGAAATGATTTTCTGTTGGAAAATCCTACAGTAATGAAACAAAGTGTAGGAATATTTGCAGAGATATTCTTGTGGGAATGTGTCAATTGCAATGATCTGTAGAAGAGAAAAAAAAAAAGCGGAATTGTAAATTTGAAACAGCCCATTTCTACATGTTTTGCTTGAAGTGTACAGATTTCTCAAGTTTGAGAACACGTTCAAAATATTTCTTTGAATATCAAGATGAATCAGTACTTTTCTCAAAATTGAGGAGCAACTGTGTATAACTTGCTCTTAAATTCCAATTTTCAAGTGATTTCGAAATTATTCAGTTCTGTTTTCTTTGAAAATGGTTGAGCAGGTGTCCTGGGTTCAGCAGTAGCAGTCATTTTTCTCCTTCTTAGTAGCTGGTGCAGCGCTGTGGTTTTGATTTTCGGCCTGGGAACAGTACTGATAACACCGATGTTTTTAGTTACTACTCAACCGTTTAGCCTGCCCAAGGACTTTGTGAGCCTCATGCTCTGCCAGGGAGGAGGGGAAGCTGGGAGGAATCATAGACAGGACACCTGACCCAAACTGACCAAAGAAGTGTTCCATACCACAGCATGTCATGCCCAGGAGGTAACTGAGAGTTACCCAGAAGGGCGAGTTCACTGTGGGGTTGAAGGGTTGGACAAGGTATCAGTCGGTGCTCGGTCGGTGCTCGGGGGTGGGGGTGGGGAGCAAATTATCTGTCGGCAGGTGGCGAGGTGTTGTATTCTCTTCCTTTGTTATTTTCCTTATTGTTATTATTATTGGTGGTAGCAGTAGTGATTTGTGTTATACCTTAGTTACTGGACTGTTCTCATCTCAACCCATGGGAGTTGCATTCTTTTGATTCTCCTCCCCACCCCTCCGGGAGCAGGGGGAGGGCAAGAAGGGGGGGGGGGGGGGGGCGGGGGGGCAGAGAAAAACTGCGTGGCTGGCTTGCCGACAGGGTTTAAACCATGACAGCGGACACAGATGTTGGCTGGACATTTAATTGTGTTATGGTGAGTGATGAACACCCTCAGAAGGTCAGTCATTTTGGCTAAGTTTAGATGCCTAAGCCAAGGCTTGCCATACTTCCTCCTAGCCCTGTAAAATAGGCCAAAGCTCTTATATGAGCAGGCTTACGAGAGGCATTCAAAATATAATATTAAAAACCAAATTTGATTTCTGGAGATAAAAAGTTATAAGAAGTGAAGATACCACCCAGCAGAAAGTAAAAGGGGAAGAAAAAAAAGAAGCCCAAATCTTTATACACCAACTGAAAAACAGTGGAGAAGTTCTGACATGTTCAATTCAGATGCATTCTGGCATAAATCAGAATCTCAAGAAGTTGGAAAATTAATTGGCTTAATATGGAGCAGTAATGTTAGCAGGTCACTTGCTTCATTTTAGGAGAACTTTTGATCATACAAAAATGCATGGATGTTTTAGACGCATGTGATTTACATAGAGATCTTCTAAAATCCAAAATACTTTGTCAAGAAAATTCCATAAAAGCCTTCCTGCAGCTAAAGAGGGAAGAAAATGTTTGAAAGATATGTCTTTTTTATACTCTAAAAGAAAGACGTCCTTAAATTACAAAAGACTGAGAGAAAAGAAAGTTCGTTTCAAGGAATATGACAAAGCTCTTACGACGTATTGGCTCTTGCAGATATACTATACTGATTGAAAAGTCAACCTAGATACCAAGGCACTCAGCAGTTGCACAGAAACAGTCAAGAGTGCAGATGTTTTCAGCAGGACGATAGAGGTGACATACCAGCACAATGCTAAAAAGGTGGCTGTCCCTAGCCACAGTCTATAGAGATTGTTAACACCAAAACTGTCTTAGGGTCTTTGGAAGACTTTTCTAAATGCCTTAGAAAATTGAAACACAGAATGATTTGAAGCTTTCTGAAAAAGAAGGCGTCTTTGTTAGCCAGCAGGACAACTGGAATGGATTACTAAAATATGATTATGACATTTTGAAGGGAGTTCAGAGAAAAGTGTCAACAAGCAGGACACCAGAGAAACTGGAAAAAGATTAAAAGAGAAATTTGTAAATGTGATCAGGTATCACCAAAAGACTCTTTACACTTGCATCCTTCTAAAACAATATTATCTCAAAGCTGCCATTACAAATGCGTATAAAGGAAAGGCTTAGTGTACACCTGATCCATGACCCTTTCAAGTGCTTATTTTATTAGTTTAATTTTCTTTTAACCACTGTTGTCTATGGATTTGTGAAACTGAAAAGGAGCCTCTTATACACCTTACCTTTACTTGACATGTCCCTACAGGGCTTTACTTAGAAATTATACTGTAGACAACTCTATGAGAGGTATGTCCAGCAAGTAATGTCAATATGGCAAATATGCTTCAAAAAGAGCTGTCCTTTCCCTCTTCACTCCCTCAACTACAATCTTTGCACTAATGTTCAACATTAATTTAAAAACTGGAGTTATACATATGGGAAGAAAGCTTCTAATAAATATTTCTAGATCAAATGTTAATGCTGCATATGTTAGTACAAAAACCAGAGAGGCAAAGTGAAGCTTTAAAACTCTGTCTGCACTTCTGCAGTACAAGCAGCATGGGAAAAAAATTACTTATCTGCTTTCTTATCCCACTAAGTAGCCTTTACATGTGTTATCAGAGGTTTTGGAAGGAAAGCAGTGTCATAAAAGATTCTCAAAGGGGAGTCCAAGTAATCTTTGACACCACTTAGAGGCCTGAAAAAGCCTGCATAGCACGGATGAGCTTTCAGGATTGATGAAGGTATGTTGTCAAGTGGAAAGCAGACTAGACTGATTGAAAGGTATAAATATGGCTTTGAATTCTGCTAGCTCTTAATTCCTTATGCATGTTCAGTTCCAGTCAGGCTAGTACAGAACTTTCCTCACATGTATTTGTAATTTAGCATGCTTCCAGTTTTACATGTGAGGTAACTACTTACCAAGCATCTCTGTGGCCTTGCATTGCAAGGTGCAATGTCAGACATGGCATTTCCTATGAATAACGTTTTTAGAAAGGGTCATAAATGTTCAGTTACATACAGTCTTGATGTTATACATATAATATATAACTACAGATGAAGTTTCATTTGTAGTTCTATGGTTTGCGTTTTTTAAACACAGATGAAAAATATTAAGCTCTTTATTTTTTATTTCATATTCACCTCTGTTGCCCTCTTCACTGGAGACTTGGGGCATTGACTTCTTTACCAAAGTGAAGACAAAATATCTAGGAAAATGAAGGACATTCAGTTATTCTCTTTTTTGTTTTGTTTAATTTTTATTTAAACATCAAAATTCGTAAGCTAGCTAGAGTGTAAGGACTTTCTGAGCGGATAAAGCCTTCAGATCTCACTTCTGTGTGACTTTATAGCTCTGAATGTTTTTAATAAAGTGGTTTTTACTTAAATCCATTATGAATTTAATTTAAGACCTACTCAGTTCATAAGGTATGTATGTTTCCTACCTCTGAAAAATCAATGTAAACTCATCAGCTCTGGCAGGTTGTTATCAGTGTTTCACAGAACCAAAAATCAACATAAAAGATAACCTTTGAAAACTGAGGAAAAGACACAGTTTCAAATTTGCCTGTCAGTCTGTCTCAAAGGAGACAAAGCTGGAAAATACGTCTTTAAATGTGATGGTCTCCTATGATCTGATTCTAAAATTGTGCTTCCCATTGGATGGATCTTTTGTCACAACCAGACAAAGCTTTATGCTGTCTTGTCTGACAGTGAAGCACATACTTTCTATAACATGCTGCAAGGGTTATCTCATTTAAGCTACTCTGTGATCAGTAACGTGTTTCTCCCATGGGGCTCTTCAAAGGTGGCTAATACGCAAAACATAAAAGGGAAAATAAAGCATTTGAAACTACTTTTTTGGCTTTTTTTTTTTTTTTTGCATTGATTCGATCTCTCTGATCTGTCTGGTATGTGGGGATCATAACTTCAAACCACCCAGAACCTAGAAGGTGCTGTGGATCAGCGCATTCATAATTTGTAGATACACCTCTTCACTGTGCATCCAAGGTGACGCCAGCTTTGAGATTAGGTCCTTTAGAATGTTGGCTACCTAAAGAAGTTGGACTGTAAAGAAGCTTTCAAAATGTGCATGAGCATGAGGTAGGACTCGATGTATCATAGAATCATAGAATGGTTTGGGTTGGAAGAGGTCTTAAATATCATTTAATTCCATTCCCTGTAATGGGACAACCACCCTGCAATGGGCAGAAACACCTTTCACTGGACCAGGTTGCTCAAAGCCCTGTCCAACCTGGCCTTGAACACTCCCAGGGATGTGGCATCCAGAACTTTTCTGGACAACCTCTTCCAGTGTCTCACCACCCTCATCATAAATAATTTTTATCTCATGTCCAATCTAAATTTACCCTCTGTCTCTGTATGGCTGTGTTCTGTCTCCTAGGAAACTTCCTTTATATAATACTGAACAATAAAAAGACTCGTTGTAATTTTAACCCATCAGAAGACAGTTGGACCTTAATTAAAATAATTGAGAAAGATTTTCCTTTATTCCTAAGCCACTCTTAGTAGAATAGATTTGGTTT